>NC_133336.1:203474839-204843589 GCF_042186555.1 Aquarana catesbeiana
GTCACACAGCGGGAGCCTCCCTCCATGCCAGCATGGATGCGGAGCGGCCCGAAGAAGAAATGAAGAAGGAAGAAGAGATGAAGAAGAAGATGAAGAAGATGATGAAGAAGATGAAGAGAAGAGCGGGAGCCTCCCCCCCAATGCCATGGGTGCGGAGCGGCCCGAGGAGAAGAAGATAGAAGACGCCGCGGAGGAGATGCTGGACGAGAACGCCGGAGGAAGAACCAGAAGAGCCAGAAGAACCAGAAGAAGATGAAGGAAGAAAGAAGAAGCATTTAAATAAAGGAATTGTCAAAAACTGTCTCTTGTCATTTTTAACATTTTTGACAGTTTTTTAGTGAAATGGTAGGGGTAAGTACCCCCTTACCATTTCACACAGGGGGAGGGGCCGGGATCTGGGGGTCCCCTTGTTAAAGGGGGCTTCCAGATTCCGATAAACCCCCCGCCCGCAGACCCCCACAACCACCGGCCAGGGTTGTGGGGATGAGGCCCTTGTCTTCATCAACATGGAGACAAGGTGTTTTGGGGGGCTACCCCAAAGCACCCTCCCAATGTTGAGGGCATGTGGCCTGGTACGGTTCAGGAGGGGGGGGGGGCCGCACTCTCGTCCCCCCCTCTTTTCCTGCGGCCTGCCAGGTTGCGTGCTCGGATAAGGGTCTGGTATGGATTTTTGGGGGGATCCCACGCCGGTTTTTTGTTTTTTTTGGCGCGGGGTTCCCCTTAAAATCCATACCAGACCTGAAGGGTCTGGTATGGAATTTAGGGGGAACCCCACGTCTTTTTTTTTTTTAATTTTGGTTGGGGTTCCCCTTAATATCCATACCAGACCTGAAGGGCCTTGTATGGAAATTAGGGGGACTCCCACATAATTTTTTTTTTATAATTTTGGTTCGGGGTTTCCCTGTGGGGAATTCCCATGCCGTTTTTATTAATGAACTTCTATGTGTATTGTCGGCAATGCAATAGCCGCGGTAGTTTTAAATGTGTTTTTTTCCTTCAAAATGTCATTTTGCTGTCAGACTGTTCTAAACACAGGAAACATGCGCCCCTTTACAGGCATACTATAGACACCCCCCAGGTACGAAATTTAAAGGGATATTACACTTTTATTGTTTGACTTTAAGCATTATTAAAATCACTGCTCCTGAAAAAACGGCCGTTTTTAAAACTTTTTTTTGCATTGATCCATGTCCCCTGGGGCAGGACCCAGGTCCCCAAACACTTTTAATGACAATAACTTGCATATAAGCCTTTAAAATTAGCACTTTTGATTATTCATGTTCGTGTCCCATAGACTTTAACGGTGTTCGCGTGTTCGAACGAACTTTTTTCCTGTTCGCATGTTCTGGTGCGAACCGAACAGGGGGGTGTTCGGCTCATCCCTAGTGTTTATATTCATTAACTGCAGTTTTACAGAAGGTTCCTAAAGTGTTATAATAGATATACATCTTATATCTTATACCAGGTTATTTTGTGGAGTGCGCACTGGTGGACATTAAGGCTCCACACTTGAGTGATCCAAATCTGGGGCGGAATCACCGCAATTCTGCCCGCAATTAGAAATTGTGGCAAATCACGGGACGCTTGTGTGATGCCAATACTTCTTAATAGCACTCCAATCGTGGTGCAATTTTGCCACGAGATAAATCATGCTGCAATTGCGGAAAGTTGCAGCACGTGAAGCAGGCGCTTTGAGTAACAGCATCGCGTGTTGCAATTTGCTGTGATTGCAGCAAAATTGTGCCGTGATTGGGGTGCCATAAAGAGGTATTGGCATCGCACAAGCATCCTGTGATTTGCCGCAATTTTCCCAGCGATTCTGCCCCAGATTTGGATCGCTGAGATGTGAATGGAGCCGAATGTAAAAATGTGGGTGTGTTTTCTTTTAAGGGAATAATATTTCCCTCATGTCTCACTTTGGCCGGCTCCCTTCATCTGTGTGACTGATCCCCCAAAGCCTCTTGTCTCAAGCACTCTGGCAGATATATGAAAGAATGTATCAGCCGCACTCCACTCTTAGCTCCTCCATGTTTGATTGTCAACATGACGACTGCATAGAACAATGTCTCCACCTGAGAACCAACCTTCCTTCACACATTTCCCCACTCCTGGCTTGCTGACAATGATAGGATCCACAGAGAGTGAAGACAGACTATAGGGGCCAGAACCGCATTGTCATTGTATAAGAGGGATGAGTCTTGAGCAGAGCTATGGATTTGGCTCTGGCAGACAGTCGCACAATGATTTAATAAAGTACAATGCAGAGCTAATGGTCCTACATTGTAGGTGAGGATGGTGAGGAACCACCAGCGGTGGACTGACCATTGAGCCACTTGGGCACTGCCCGAGGGCCCTGGGCCACTAGGGGGCCCCATCAGCTTCAGTAAAACCAGGGACAGTATGTATAAATCTGTGTTTTTTTTACATCTGTCTGTGTATACTGTGTAAATGTATACTGTGTGTGTATACTGTGTGGCCCCATAATCTCTGATTGCCTGGGGGCCCCATAATCTCGTATTGCCCAGGGGCCCCATGAGTTATCAGTCCGCCCTGGGAACCACTCATAAGCTGGAGCATCGAATAGAAAAGGAAAGCTCTGAATCCTGTCAGAGTGTAGAATAGGGAAATATCATTCCATATTCCTCTACCACTCTGCTCTTTGAACCGAGGGGCCTAACTGCAAGGGGGGATTTTTTTACTGCATGGAGTTGGGTCTTATGGGGATTTAAGACATTATGACGTTTGGGAAAATGGGCTACACATTCAAAGTTTTATAGTAGACAAGGTTGAAAAGAGACACAGATCCATGAAGTTCAAACTTTGTGTGTGAGTTATATGTGTTTGATCCAGAGGAAGGCAAAAAGCCCGACATGAATAGTCTAATTTTCCGAGGTGGAGAAAAAACGTCCTTACTTATTGGTGATCAGAAAAATTCCTCCAACAACCTCCTATCAAATGTAACAATTTCCATTAGACTGTGTTGTGCCCACTGAGGAAATTATCTCCTTTTTTTAAATTAATTCACCTCTCAGCTAATACCACAACCTGGGGGAGGGAGTTGCTCATTTGCACTGCTCTAACAGTAAAGAATCCCTTTCATGGTTTAAAAATTCAATCTTGTTCCATCTAGTTTTAAATCATGGCCATGGAGGTCAGAGAGATTAGAGTAAACAGGTTGTTACAGTTTATATAATCACCTTTTATATACAGTATTTATACATTGTGTCATATTCTTCTTTACTTAAATTATAATTGTTAATATTGTCTGATAAGAAGATCTCATACACTCCTCTAATAACATCCTGTACTACTTCAACTTTACATATCATTACATCATACTATTGGTTTCTGAATACTGATACTCTGACTTTCTTGTACCTGTTTTGATACACTTATGGTTGTTTATGAAATTGTAAATATTTTACAGACTAAAATCAATAAAAAACATAAAAGATCCTGTTCTATGGAACTTCAAAACTGATCCATCAACTCCCCCGGAGACCAGAACAATTAAGGGTCTCCCCACCTCTCTGCTCATTATCTTATCTAGTAATACAGAATTGTATTTATTTTCATGGAGATCAGATTACTTTATAAAACTCCAGTGAATATAAAAAAAAATAATGGACTACAGACCCCAATATTGTCATCCATGTGAAGAGACGGTGATAACGCCATACACAGGATGAGCACAGAATACACTATAATCTCCTTGTGTATGGAGCATGAATGGTATCAGCAGACCGTGTGAGGCCGGAATCAGCATTGCTAGTGATTGGACGGGATGATTTTTAATTGATATTCTATTTATCTCTGCTGATAAGAGCTCTGTACTCATAGGAAGTAATGGGGAGATCCCCTGACACTTAATAGCAGATGGTCATCTCAGGTGACAAGAAGCTCATATGAGGCTCTGACTGGTCATTTCAGTAAGATCAGATTTCTATATTACTACTATATCTATATTACTACTTATTGGACTTCATAGAATATCGGATTATAACAAGGTTACAGGAAAAGACTGTTTCATGGCTGATAACAGAGTGTGATGAGATCCAAGAATTAGGCTGCTCGGTTCCATGTTGCAATGCAGTGCTAACAAATAAGAGCGTACACAGAGCTACTGAACCACGTAAAGAGTTTACTGTAATATAATTGTAAAAGTGTGAATTCAGTATTTAAACTCAGATATCACAAATGAAAATGGTAACAATACATATACTTCAAACTCAATGGTTGCTGGGGAAGTATATGCAGACAGGCAGAAAGCGGGATTTATTCTCAGTGTGATAAAGTCCTGACACTGAGCACACTCCCACCTGAACCCCAGAGCATAAACTCACTAAACTGTCAATGCAATTTCAAATACAATGCAGTAATGTAATACAGCACATATATATATCTACAACTTATACTCAAGGGCTCTCCCTAGGTTGTAATGCAGTTCTTATGCCCCATACACACGATCGGACATTCCGACAACAAAATCCATGGATTTCTTCAGACGGATATTGGCTCAAACTTGTCTTGCATACACACTGTCACACAAAGTTGTTGGAAAATCTGATCGTTCTTAACGCGGTGACGTAAAACACGTCGGGACTATAAACGGGGCAATAGCCAATAGCTTTTGTCTCTTAATTTATTCTGAGCATGCCTGGCACTTTGTTCGTCAGATTTGTCTACACACGATCGGAATTGAAAGGATCGGATTTTGTTGTCGGAAAATTTTATAGCCTGCTCTCAAACTTTGTGTGTCGGAAATTCCGATGGAAAAAGTCAGATGGAGCCCACACACGGTCGGAATTTCCGACAACAAGCTCCGATCGCACATAAGCTAAGCTAAAGGGAAGGGGAAGTGGGAACAAGTAACACCTAAGAGTGGTCAAATAATTAAATGACCAATTGTAGTGTTTAAGTGTATGGACTGTTGCTGTAACCATAATCTGCATAGAAGAAAGGGGGAGCACCCGGTTCTAGTGGTCGGGTAAGGGGTTACTGTGGCAACAATATTGTTATATATTTACCAAAGAATTGCTAACTGTATTGCCAAAAAATATAAATCTCTTTATTAAATAATTAAAATACAATTAATCATCATTATGCAACAACCTTGGATTAAAATTAAAATAGATTAGATTGAATTAGGTCCAATAGGACCCAATTGCTACATGCATGATTTGATGACAAGCCAGACAGAAAAACAAAAAACAATACAAAAGACAAAAAACAAATAACACACTTAACGAAGATCAACGTCCGGACGCTTAAGTGTCTTGCTAATTGTCGACTGGTAATAAAATAATTTATGGGTTGAATGTATTTGGTTGGTGGGATATTCGTGTCCCGTGTGATCCAAAATAACCAGTTGACAGCCAGAAAGATCCTTTGGGGATGAGTGGGGATGGATGGAGGGGGGAGGATTAAGGTAAGCTACCTACTGCTAATATATACTCTAATTCTATAGCAAGAGAGACCTTGGTAACTAAGTTAGTTGAATGGAAGCAGTAGGAGTCCACAAAATTGTAACCTGTCCCGTAGAGTGATATCAGGTAGATTAAAGATGTTATTTGGCAGAGTTCAATTAATAGTGGTGATCCACATACATGATTTCAGGCAAAAAGTCACTTACAATGAGGTAGTGAATATGAAGTAAACACTTTAATTAGTGAAGGTAAGGAACTTTACCATTTGTTGCTCTGCTTAATTAGAGGTTGATTCTCTAGATTCTGATCAGAGTTGGCCGTTCTTCATGATATCCTCTTCACGAGGAGAGGACCGCTGTTGGTGGTTAGTGCAGCTCCGTGTTCTGCATCGATGGCTGGAGGGATAGCGGGAAATACAAATAGCACACCGCAAACTCTACCTCCTTCTTAGTCCAGTGGTGTGGCGTCCGCCCGCTGACATGAATCTGCCAGCTTCAGGTGTTTTCCATATGGGGCACAAATCCACAGCAAGTAAGTGGAGGCAATCAGTCCTTTCAGTGCCGGGTCAGACAGATGGATCAGGCTGGCTCGATTCACCTAACACCTGCAGCCGCCTCCTCGTAATTCCTCACATCCGAAGCACAGCGCCCGTGATGAGTCAGCGTTGATGATGTCAACACGTTTCGCTATTGCCTATAGCGTAGCTTCATCTTGGACAATGTCCGACCGTGTGTACAGGGCATTAGAGTGCATAAAAGAAGTAAGAGCATTTATAGAGAAAAGGAAAGTCTTTGGTCTTCTTTCTTCAGCTAGCTTATTATACTGCAGTATTTGTAATCCAGGAAACATATAAGTAGTAAGTTATAGTAAAGATGATGAATAAGTAACTGTGTGCTTGGTTATATAGAGCACTTGTGAAACTTCTTCCCTACTGAAGGATGCAACACCGTGTTCACTTTGCAGTATGATAAAACAAACTCTAAGGCCTCACTGTACACAGTCTAAATAAATGAAACCCTTCTGTGGGACTACAGGTCTCACTAGCCTTCTGGAACTGAGTCTGTACAGCAACAAAGTATTAGATCAGTCTGGGCAAGTGCCCGCTCACCACACAGGACCCAGATGCTTGTACTGCTCTACTCCTGATATTTCAGTCCCGCTCCACGCTGTTGCAGTCACTCCTCACCATTTCAACTGATCGCTAGTGACTATAATACAGGAAACCTTTGGGTTATCTTGAGCTCTCCACTCTGTTCACATGCTGATCCAGCACACTGTGTCCCAGTACTCCTTGGAAGTCAAACGATTCTACTCCACGCCTCACAGGCTGCAGTTTTCTGATCACACACACAGCTCCCTGCAGGCAGGTCTTTAATGGCGTCCAGAGAGAGAGAAAACATGCCACGCCTCTTTCTTTTATTCCCCTACCCAGCAAGCAGTTCTGTGGCTTGGCCTTGTGGGTAGGTAAGTAGGCATTGTGGGTAGGTAGTTCTTTGACTGGTAATTTACATATTAGTCACTTCCTCATTCACTACATCCCCCAATGCATTGAAGCTATTGGAAAGGGCAAACAAAAGTCATAACAGCATGAATACAAAGAGAAGGACACTAGAGGGAGCCTTTCCTTTCTAAAGAACTTTACTTATTATAATACAGAAATTACTAAGCATGGCTACACACTCCCCCTGCTCAAACTCTTTGGTCCCCAAAGATAAGAAACTCAACTTTGTCTTGCTGAAAGGAAAACCAGGTTATAATTCTAATCCCATTCCAATCTTGACAAATATTTACACATCACTGGATTCTTTCGAATCAGCTGATACACATCATCAGTGAGTTCATAATTAATCTTTGAACAGGCCAGGGCAATTGCAGTGTCCCACCCATCGGTGCCAGAGGTTAGAGTCGCCCCCTACCCAATTAACAGTGGGTAGGTGTAGCTTCAGGAGCTGACCTATGAATCGTATGGATCTGCTCTTCAGAACCCTCTTCCAGTGTGTCATACGTAAGTCTCTTGGGAGGATGCATGTCCCTCTTTAACCGCATGGAAGAGTATCTCCCAGCAGGCTGATCTAAGTCTGTGACTGTGTCCCTGCCTTCGATTTGATTACTCAAGTCAATAAAAGAATCTTGGGTTGCAGGTACAGGAACAGGTATTGACTCCTCAGGGTCAGGCACTGGCAACTGGAGAAATCAATTAAATCTCCCGTTTTGTCTTCAGGAAAGACCATCACAGCTCCAGTTTCTTCCACATCCTTTCTTAATAAAGTCTTCTGAAATTCCGGCCCAAGAGACCTATGAACTTTCTTCTCCTTCTCCAAGTGCCGTTGAGACTTCACTTTGACCAATTCTTTCGCCTGTGGGGGCAAAGTTCTAATGCCCCGTACACACGGTCGGATTTTCAGATGGAAAATGTGTGATAGGACCTTGTTGTCGGAAATTCCGACCATGTGTAGGCTCCATCACACATTTTCCATCGGATTTTCCAACACACAAAGTTTGAGAGCAGGCTATAAAATTTTTCCAACAACAAAATCCGTTGTCGGAAATTCCGATCGTGTGTACACAAATCCGACGGACAAAGTGCCACGCATGCTCAGAATAAATAAAGAGATGAAAGCTATTGGCCACTGCCCAGTTTATAGTCCCGACGTACGTGTTTTACATCACCGCGTTCAGAATGATCGGACTTTCTGACAACTTTGTGTGACCGTGTGTATGCAAGACAAGTTTGAGCCAACATCCGTCGGAAAAAATCCTAGGATTTTGTTGTTGGAATGTCCGAACAAAGTCCGACCGTGTGTACGGGGCATGAGAGTTTCCATCTCTTTGTTTCTCTCCCTTATTCTTCTCAGAGGGCTGGCTATTGAGCTCTTTTCTGTCCAAAACCAGGTAGGCATTGATACCAGGTCATCTTCCTCATCCCTCCTTCTTGTCTGTGAGGATGATGGCACCGCACTAGGAACCTGGGAGTATGCATACTCTTCCCCAAATTCATCATCTTCCTGATCCGCCTCCTTCTCCTCTGACGAAGATATTGGACTAAGAATTTGGAAATACCCGTAATCTTCTCCAAATTCATCATCCTCTTCAACTTCAGCTGGTATCTCTTTCTGTGAACGTGTATGAGGTGGAGTTGGCTTTTGAGGAGGTAGCTGGGGAACTGGTGGGACCCTCACTGCATCTGACAATGGTAGCAAGTGATTCCGATGCCACATCTTCCTCGGTCCCGTCTCTCCTTTAGGTCTAATTTGATACACTGATAAACCAGGAACCTGTTTACACATGATATAAGTCTGCGGCATCCACTGGTCTGCCAGTTTGTGCTTTCCAGGCACCCTTAGATTCTTCAACAACACCCGATCACCTGGTTGCAAATCCTGAATTTTTACCCTTGCATCAAAATTCCTCTTGCTTCGGGACTTTCTGGTAGTAGCATGCTCCACTGCTTTCTCAAAGGCCTGTTGCAGATTCTTTCGCAGCCAGTTCACATATCCTTTATGCAATGTTAATGGAATATCATCCAGAGAAGTGCCAAAGGCCAAATCAGCAGGAAGTCTAGCCTCTCTCCCGAACATAAGACAGAAAGGGGAGTAATCTGTAGTATCACTCTCTCTACAATTATAAGCATGAACCAACGCTGCTATGTGGTTTTCCCAATGCTGCTTCTTGTCTGGAGTCAATGTTCCCAGCATGTTCAATAGAGTTCTATTACAATGTTCAGGCTGAGGATCATCTTGAGTGTGATAAGGCGTGG
Organism: Aquarana catesbeiana; assembly: GCF_042186555.1. Classification (NCBI taxonomy): domain Eukaryota; kingdom Metazoa; phylum Chordata; class Amphibia; order Anura; family Ranidae; genus Aquarana; species Aquarana catesbeiana. The sequence goes on from NC_133336.1 coordinate 203,484,023, forward strand.
TGCGGGATTTCTTGATACCCAACAAAGTACATAACTGATGTAATAGCTGACCCTCAAAGTCTCTTCCTTGATCCAAATGGATCTGCACTGGGAGTCCATAATGTACGAAAAACTTCTCTACAAGCACCTTGGCTATGGTTAGGGATGAGCCGAACACCCCCGGTTCGATTCGTACCAGAACCTGCGAACGGACCGAAAATTTGCACGAACGTCAGAACCCCATTGACGTCTATGGGACTCGAACGTTTGAAATTAAAAGTGCTCATTTTAAAGGCTAATTTGCATGGTATTGCCTAAAAAGGGTTTGGGGACCCGGGTCCTGCCCCAGGGGACATGTATCATTGCAAAAAAAACTTTTAAAAACGGACGTTTTTTCGGGAGCAGTGATTTTAATAATGCTTAAAGTAAAAAAAAGTGAAATATTCCTTTAAATATCGTACCTGGGGGGTGTCTATAGTATGCCTGTAAAGTGGCGTGTGTTTCCCGTGCTTAGAACAGTCCCTGTACAAAATGTCATTTTTAAAGGAAAAAAAGTAATTTAACCACTTGCCGACCGCCTAACGCATATATACGTCAACAAAATGGCACGGGCAGGCAAAATCACGTACCAGGTACGTGATTGCCTTCTCGCGGATGGGGGGTCCTTTCGGACCCCCCCCCGGTGCCAGCGGTGGTCGGCTTTGGTCTGGGAGCGTTGAGAGGCGAGGGGGAGGCCATCCGATCATGGCCCCCCCTCACGATTGCTCCCAGCCAATAAGAAACATCCCCTGCCTCTGTATAGTACACAGAGGCAGAGGATATGATGTCATCTCTCCTCGGCTCGGCAGTTTCCGTTCCGGCGCCGAGGAGAGAAGACATCTGCGTAAGTATAAAACACACACACAGTAGAACATGCCAGGCATACTTTACACCCCCGATCCCCCCCCCAATCACCCCCCGATCACACCCTAATCACCCCTCCCCCCTGTCACACTGACACCAAGCAGTTTTTTTTTTTCTGATTACTGCATGGTGTCAGTTTGTGACAGTTAGAAGTGGCAAGGCAGTGAGTGTTAGCCCCCTTTAGGTCTAGGGTACCCCCCTAACCCCCCCTAATAAAGTTTTAACCCCTTGATCACCCCCCATCGCCAGTGTCACTAAGCGATCATTTTTCTGATCGCTGTATTAGTGTCGCTGGTGACGCTAGTTAGGGATGTAAATATTTAGGTTCACCGTCAGCGTTTTATAGCGACAGGGACCCCCATATACTACCTAATAAATGTTTTAACCCCTTGATTGCACCCTAGTTAACCCTTTCACCACTGATCACCGTATAACCGTTACGGGTGACGCTGGTTAGTTCGTTTATTTTTTATAGTGTCAGGGCACCCGCCGTTTATTATCTAATAAAGGTTTAGCCCCCTGATCGCCCGGCGGTGATATGCGTCGCCCCAGGCAGCGTCAGATTAGCGCCAGTACCGCTAACACTGACGCACGCAGCATACGCCTCCCTTAGTGGTTTAGTATCTGAACGGATCAATATCTGATCCGATCAGATCTATACTAGTGTCCCCAGCAGTTTAGGGTTCCCAAAAACGCAGTGTTAGCGGGATCAGCCCAGATACCTGCTAGCACCTGCGTTTTGCCCCTCCGCCCGGCCCAGCCCAGCCCACCTAGGTGCAGTATCGATCGATCACTGACACTTACAAAACACTAAACGCATAACTGCAGCATTCGCAGAGTCAGGCCTGATCCCTGCGATCGCTAACAGTTTTTTTGGTAGTGTTTTGGTGAACTGGCAAGCACCAGCCCCAAGCAGCGTCAGGTTAGTGCCAGTAGCGCTAACACCCACGCACGCACCGTACACCTCCCTTAGTGGTATAGTATCTGAACGGATCAATACCTGATCCGATCAGATCTATACTAGCGTCCCCAGCAGTTTAGGGTTCCAAAAAACGCAGTGTTAGCGGGATCAGCCCAGATACCTGCTAGCACCTGCGTTTTGCCCCTCCGCCCGGCCCAGCCCAGCCCACCCAAGTGCAGTATCGATCGATCACTGTCACTTACAAAACACTAAACGCATAACTGCAGCGTTCGCAGAGTCAGGCCTGATCCCTGCAATCGCTAACAGTTTTTATGGTAGCGTTTTGGTGAACTGGCAAGCACCAGCGGCCTAGTACACCCCGGTCGTAGTCAAACCAGCACTGCAGTAACACGTGGTGACGTGGCGAGTCCCATAAGTGCAGTTCAAGCTGGTGAGGTGGCAAGCACAAGTAGTGTCCCGCTGCCACCAAGAAGACAAACACAGACCGTCGTGCCCATAATGCCCTTCCTGCTGCATTCACCAATCCTAATTGGGAACCCACTGCTTCTGCAGCACCCGTACTTCCCCCATTCACATCCCCAACCAAATGCAGTCAGCTGCATGAGAGGCATTTTCTTTATGTCCTCCCGAGTACCCCTACCCAATGAACCCCCCCAAAAAGATGTTGTGTCTGCAGCAAGCGCGGATATAGGCGTGACACCCGCTATTATTGTCCCTCCTGTCCTGACAATCCTGGTCTTTGCATTGGTGAATGTTTTGAATGCTACCATACACTAGTTGAGTATTAGCGTAGGGTACAGCATTGCACAGACTAGGCGCACTTTCACAGGGTCTCCCAAGATGCCATTGCATTTTGAGAGACCCGAACCTGGAACCGGTTACAGTTATAAAAGTTACAGTTACAAAAAAAGTGTAAAAAAAAAACCACAAACAAAAATCTAAAATAAAAAAAAAATAGTTGTCGTTTTATTGCTTTCTCTCTCTCTATTCTCTCTATTGTTCTGCTCTTTTTTATTGTTTTATTGTTATTATGTTTTATCATGTTTCCTTTTCAGGTATGCAATTTTTTTATACTTTACCGTTTACTGTGCTTTATTGTTAACCTTTTTTTGTCTTCAGGTACGCCATTCACGACTTTGAGTGGTTATATCAGAATGATGCCTGCAGGTTTAGGTATCATCTTGGTATCATTCTTTTCAGCCAGCGGTCGGCTTTCATGTAAAAGCAATCCTAGCGGCTAATTAGCCTCTAGACTGCTTTTATAAGCAGTGGGAGGGAAGGCCCCCCCACCATCTTCCGTGTTTTTCTCTGGCCCTCCTGTCTCAACAGGGAACCTAAGAATGCAGCCGGTGATTCAGCCAGCTGACCATAGAGCTGATCAGAGACCAGAGTGGCTCCAAACATCTCTATGGCCTAAAAAACCGGAAGCTACGAGCATTTTATGACTTAGATTTCGCCGGATGTAAACAGCGCCATTGGGAAATTGGGAAAGCATTTTATCACACCGATCTTGGTGTGGTCAGATGCTTTAAGGGCAGAGGGGAAATCTAGGGTCTAATAGACCCCAATTTTTTTTAAAAAGAGTACCTGTCACTACCTATTGCTATCATAGGGGATATTTACATTCCCTGAGATAACAATAAAAATGATTAAAAAAAATATGAAAAGCAAAAACATAATAAAGAAAAAAAAAAAAAAAAAGCACCCCTGTCCCCCCTGCTCTCGCGCTAAGGCGAACGCAAGCGTCGGTCTGGCGTCAAATGTAAACAGCAATTGCGCCATGCATGTGAGGTATCACCGCGAAGGTCAGATCGAGGGCAGTAATTTTAGCAATAGACCACCTCTGTAAATCTAAAGTGGTAACCTGTAAAGGCTTTTAAAGGCTTATAAAAATGTATTAATTTTGTTGCCACTGCACGTTTGTGCGCAATTTTAAAGCATGTCATGTTTGGTATCCATGTACTCGGCCTAAGATCATCTTTTTTATTTCATCAAACATTTGGGCAATATAGTGTGTTTTAGTGCATTAAAATGTAAAAAAAGTGTGTTTTTTCCCCAAAAAATGCGTTTGAAAAATCGCTGCGCAAATACTGTGTGAAAAAAAAAATGAAACACCCACCATTTTAATCTGTAGGGCATTTGCTTTAAAAAATATATATAATGTTAGGGGGTTCAAAGTAATTTTCTTGCAAAAGAAAATATTTTTTTCATGTAATCAAAAAGTGTCAGAAAGGGCTTTGTCTTCAAGTGGTTAGAAGAGTGGGTGATGTGTGACATAAGCTTCTAAATGTTGTGCATAAAATGCCAGGACAGTTCAAAACCCCCCAAATGACCCCATTTTGGAAAGTAGACACCCCAAGCTATTTGCTGAGAGGCATGTCGAGTCCATGGAATATTTTATATTGTGATGCAAGTTGCGGGAAAGAGACAATTTTTTTTTTTGCACAAAGTTGTCATTAAATGATATATTGCTCAAACATCCCATGGGAATATGTTAAATTGCACCCCAAAATACATTCTGTTGCTTCTCCTGAGTATGGGGATACCACATGTGTGGGACTTTTGGGAGCCTAGCCACGTACGGGACCCCGAAAACCAAGCACCGCCTTCAGGCTTTCTAAGGGCGTAAATTTTTGATTTCACTCTTCACTGCCTATCACAGTTTCGGAGGCCATGGAATGTCCAGGTGGCAAAAAAACCCCCAAATGACCCCATTTTGGAAAGTAGACACCCCAAGCTATTTGCTGAGAGGTATAGTGAGTATTTTGCAGACCTCACTTTTTGTCACAAAGTTTTGAAAATTGAAAAAAGGAAAAAAACATTTTTCTTGTCTTTCTTCGTTTTCAAAAACAAATGAGAGCTGCAAAATACTCACCATGCCTCTCAGCAAATAGCTTGGGGTGTCTACTTTCCAAAATGGGGTCATTTGGGGGGGTTTGTGTCACCTGGGCATTCCATGGCCTCCGAAACTGTGATAGGCAGTGAAGAGTGAAATCAAAAATTTACACCCTTAGAAATCCTGAAGGCGGTGATTGGTTTTCGGGGCCCCGTACGCGGCTAGGCTCCTAAAAAGTCCCACACATGTGGTATCCCCATACTCAGGAGAAGCAGCTAAATGTATTTTGGGGTGCAATTCCACATACGCCCATGGCCTGTGTGAGCAATATATCATTTAGTGACAACTTTGTGCAAAAAAAAAAAATTGTCACATTCCCGCAACTTGTGTCAAAAAATAAAATATTCCATGGACTCGACATGCCTCTCAGCAAATAGCTTGGGGTGTCTACTTTCCAAAATGGGGTCATTTGGGGGGGTTGTGCCATCTTGGCATTTTATGGCCTTCAAAACTGTGATAGGTAGTGAGGAGTGAAATCAAAAATGTATGCCCTTAGAAATCCTGAAGGCGGTGCTTGGTTTTCGGGGCCCCGTATGCGGCTAGGCCCCCAAAAAGTCCTACACATGTGGTATCCCTGTACTCAGGAGAAGCAGCTGAATGTATTTTGGGTGTGCAATTCCACATATGCCCATGGCCTGTGTGAGCAATATATCATTTAGTGACAACTTTTTGTAATTTTTTTTTTTTTTGTCATTGTTCAATCACTTGGGACAAAAAAATAAATATTCAATGGGCTCAACATGCCTCTCAGCAATTTCCTTGGGGTGTCTACTTTTGAAAATGGGGTCATTTGGGGGGGGGGGGGTTGTACTGCCCTGCCATTTTAGCACCTCAAGAAATTACATAGGCAGTCATAAACAAAAAGCTGTGTAAATTCCAAAAAATGTACCCTAGTTTGTAGACGCTATAACTTTTGCACAAAATAATAAATATACGCTTATTGACTTTTTTTTACCAAAGACATGTGGCCGAATACATTTTGGCCAAAATGTATGACTAAAATTGAGTTTATTAGATTTTTTTTTATAACAAAAAGTAGAAAATATCATTTTTTTTCAAAATTTTCGATCTTTTTCCATTTATAGCGCAAAAAATAAAAACGGCAGAGGTGATCAAATACCATCAAAAGAAAGCTCTATTTGTGGGAAGAAAAGGACGCAAATTTTGTTTGGGTACAGCATTGCATGACCGCGCAATTAGCAGTTAAAGCGACGCAGTGCCAAATTGTAAAAAGTGCTCTGGTCAGGAAGGGGGTAAATCCTTCCGGGGCTGAAGTGGTTAAAACTGCTTGCGGGTTTAATGTAATGTTGGGGCCTGGCAATATGGATGAAAATCAGTGAGACAAACGGCATGGGTACTCCCGTCCATTACCAGGCCCTTTGGGTCTTCTATGGATATTAAGGGGAACCCCGCACCCAAATTAAAAAAAGGAAAGGTGTGGGGCCACCAGGCCCTATATACTCTGAACAGCAGTATACAGGCGGTGCAAACAAGACAGGGACTGTAGGTTTGTTGTTAAGTAGAATCTGTTTGTAATTTTGAATGAGTACATTTTTAACGTGTTTAGCTCCAACCAAAAAATCTTTTTTAAGCTTTTTGGAAAACATAGGGAAGGGTTATCACCCCTGTGACATTTGTTTTGCTGTCTGTGCTCCTCTTCAGAAGATTTCACCTCACTTTTTGTCCCAAAAAAAATTATTCGGTTACATCAGCATCAGGTGCTTGGTAGCTGGTGGTGATCCAAGACTGATTCATTTTTATGAAGGTCAGTCGATCGACCAAGTCAGTGGACAGACGCACCCTGTGATCGGTTACAAAGCCTCCAGCAGCACTGAATGTGCAGAGGTCTCACTACACTACACTGCCAAGCGTGTCCCACGGCCACGTGCTGATAAGGATGCACCATCTCCACGACCAGCACTAGACACAGAGCCTGCTTGCCCACCCTCTCTTATTGGCTTGTGACTGTCTGCCTCTCCTTCTTGGCCTTCCAGACATACTAATGGCCTGTAGCTGCACTAAGCTGGGATATATATATATATATATATATATATATATATATATATATATATATGTACTGATACTGTAGCTAGCAAAATCAACTGCCTGCCTGTAGTATGAGAACACCACCAACCTTCTACAGGTAGCTTTAGCTGAACACTGTGCAGAGCTCACAAAAAAATAACTTGTAGGTTTAGCTGAACACTGTGAGGACGCACCACACTAACTTGTAGTTTTAGCTGAACACTGTGAGCAGGACGCACTACACTAACTTGTAGCTTTAGATGAACACTGTGCAGAGCTCGCAAAAAAATAACTTGTAGGTTTAGCTGAACACTGTGAGGAGGACGCACTACACTAACTTGTAGCTTTAGATGAACACTGTGCAGAGCTCGCAAAAAAATAACTTGTAGGTTTAGCTGAACACTGTGAGGAGGACGCACTACACTAACTTGTAGCTTTAGATGAACACTGTGAGCAGGACGCACTACACTAACTTGTAGCTTTAGATGAACACTGTGCAGAGGTCTCACTACACTAACTTGTAGTTTTAGCTGAACACTGTGAGGAGGATGCACCACACTAACTTGTAGTTTTAGCTGAACACTGTGAGCAGGACGCACTGCACTAACTTATAGCTTTAGATGAACACTGTGCAGAGGTCTCACTACACTAACTTGTAGTTTTAGCTGAACACTGTGAGGAGGATGCACCACACTAACTTGTAGTTTTAGCTGAACACTGTGAGCAGGACGCACTGCACTAACTTATAGCTTTAGATGAACACTGTGCAGAGGTCTCACTACACTAACTTGTAATTTTAGCTGAACACTGTAAGGAGGACGCACCACACTAACTTGTAGTTTTAGCTGAACACTGTGAGCAGGACGCACTGCACTAACTTGTAGCTTTAGATGAACACTGTGCAGAGGTCTCACTACACTAACTTGTAGTTTTAGCTGAACACTGTGAGCAGGACACACTGCACTAACTTGTAGCTTTAGATGAACACTGTGCAGAGGTCTCACTACACTAACTTGTAGTTTTAGCTGAACACTGTGAGCAGGACGCACTACACTAACTTGTAGCTTTAGATGAACACTGTGCAGAGGTCTCACTACACTAACTTGTAGTTTAGCTGAACACTGTGAGCAGGACGCACTGCACTAACTTGTAGCTTTAGATGAACACTGTGCAGAGGTCTCACTACACTAACTTGTAGTTTTAGCTGAACACTGTGAGCAGGACGCACCGCACTAACTTATAGCTTTAGATGAACACTGTGCAGAGGTCTCACTACACTAACTTGTAGTTTTAGCTGAACACTGTGAGCAGGACGCACTGCACTAACTTGTAGCTTTAGATGAACACTGTGCAGAGGTCTCACTACACTAACTTGTAGTTTTAGCTGAACACTGTGAGGAGGACGCACCACACTAACTTGTAGTTTTAGCTGAACACTGTGAGCAGGACGCACTGCACTAACTTATAGCTTTAGATGAACACTGTGCAGAGGTCTCACTACACTAACTTGTAGTTTTAGCTGAACACTGTGAGCAGGACGCACTACACTAACTTGTAGCTTTAGATGAACACTGTGCAGAGGTCTCACTACACTAACTTGTAGTTTTAGCTGAACACTGTGAGCAGGACGCACCGCACTAACTTGTAGTTTTAGCTGAACACTGTGAGCAGGACGCACTACACTAACTTGTAGCTTTAGATGAACACTGTGCAGAGGTCTCACTACACTAACTTGTAGTTTTAGCTGAACACTGTGAGCAGGACGCACTACACTAACTTGTAGCTTTAGATGAACACTGTGCAGAGGTCTCACTACACTAACTTGTAGTTTTAGCTGAACACTGTGAGCAGGACGCACTGCACTAACTTGTAGCTTTAGATGAACACTGTGCAGAGCTCGCAAAAAAATAACTTGTAGGTTTAGCTGAACACTGAGGAGGACGCACTACACTAACTTGTAGCTTTAGATGAACACTGTGAGCAGGATGCACTACACTAACTTGTAGCTTTAGATGAACACTGTGCAGAGGTCTCACTACACTAACTTGTAGGTTTAGCTGAACACTGTGAGCAGGACGCACCGCACTAACTTGTAGTTTTAGCTGAACACTGTGAGCAGGACGCACTGCATTAACTTGTAGCTTTAGATGAACACTGTGCAGAGGTCTCACTACACTAACTTGTAGTTTTAGCTGAACACTGTGAGCAGGACGCACTGCACTAACTTGTAGTTTTAGCTGAACACTGTGAGCAGGACTCACTACACTAACTTGTAGCTTTAGATGAACACTGTGCAGAGCTTGCAAAAAAATAACTTGTAGGTTTAGCTGAACACTGTGAGGAGGACGCACTACACTAACTTGTAGCTTTAGATGAACACTGTAAGCAGGACGCACTACACTAACTTGTAGCTTTAGATGAACACTGTGCAGAGCTCACAAAAAAATAACTTGTAGGTTTAGCTGAACACTGTGAGGAGGACGCACTGCACTAACTTGTAGCTTTAGATGAACACTGTGCAGAGGTCTCATTACACTAACTTGTAGTTTTAGCTGAACACTGTGAGCAGGACGGACTGCACTAACTTGTAGCTTTAGATGAACACTGTGCAGAGGTCTCATTACACTAACTTGTAGGTTTAGCTGAACACTGTGAGGAGGACTCACTACACTAACTTGTAGCTTTAGCTGAACACTGTGAGCAGGACGCACTACACTAACTTGTAGCTTTAGATGAACACTGTGAGGTGGACGCACCACACTAACTTGTAGTTTTACGTGAACACTGTGAGCAGGACGCACTGCACTAACTTGTAGCTTTAGATGAACACTGTGCAGAGGTCTCACTACACTAACTTGTAGTTTTAGCTGAACACTGTGAGCAGGACGCACTACACTAACTTGTAGCTTTAGATGAACACTGTGCAGAGCTCGCAAAAAAATAACTTGTAGGTTTAGCTAAACACTGTGAGGAGGACGCACTACACTAACTTGTAGCTTTAGAGGAACACTGTAAGCAGGACGCACTACACTAACTTGTAGCTTTAGATGAATACTGTGCAGAGCTCACAAAAAAATAACTTGTAGGTTTGGCTGAACACTGAGGAGGACGCACTACACTAACTTGTAGCTTTAGATGAACACTGTGCAGAGGTCTCACTACACTAACTTGTAGTTTAGCTGAACACTGTGAGGAGGACGCACTGCACTAACTTGTAGCTTTAGATGAACACTGTGAGGAGGACGCACCACACTAACGTGTAGTTTTAGCTGAACACTGTGAGCAGGATGCACTGCACTAACTTATAGCTTTAGATGAACACTGTGCAGAGGTCTCACTACACTAACTTGTAGTTTTAGCTGAACACTGTGAGGAGGACGCACCACACTAACTTGTAATTTTAGCTGAACACTGTGAGAAGGATGCACTGCACTAACTTATAGCTTTAGATGAACACTGTGCAGAGGTCTCACTACACTAACTTGTAGTTTTAGCTGAACACTGTGAGCAGGACGCACTGCACTAACTTGTAGCTTTAGATGAACACTGTGCAGAGCTCGCAAAAAAATAACTTGTAGTTTTAGCTGAACACTGAGAGGAGGACGCACTACACTAACTTGTAGCTTTAGATGAACACTGTGAGCAGGACGCACTACACTAACTTGTAGTTTTAGCTGAACACTGTGAGCAGGACGCACTACACTAACTTGTAGTTTTAGCTGAACACTGTAAGCAGGACGCACTGCACTAACTTGTAGCTTTAGATGAACACTGTGCAGAGGTCTCACTACACTAACATGTAGGTTTAGCTGAACACTGTGAGGAGGACGCACCACACTAACTTGTAGTTTTAGCTGAACACTGTGAGCAGGACGCACTGCACTAACTTGTAGCTTTAGATGAACACTGTGCAGAGGTCTCACTACACTAACTTGTAGTTTTAGCTGAACACTGTGAGCAGGACGCACTGCACTAACTTGTAGCTTTAGATGAACACTGTGCAGAGGTCTCACTACACTAACTTGTAGTTTTAGCTGAACACTGTGAGCAGGACGCACTGCACTAACCTGTAGTTTTAGCTGAAAACTGTGAGCAGGACGCACTACACTAACTTGTAGCTTTAGATGAACACTGTGCAGAGCTCGCAAAAAAATAACTTGTATGTTTAGCTGAACACTGTGAGGAGGATGCACTACACTAACTTGTAGCTTTAGATGAACACTGTAAGCAGGATGCACTACACTAACTTGTAGTTTTAGCTGAACACTGTGAGCAGGATGCACTCCACTAACTTGTAGCTTTAGATGAACACTGTGCAGAGGTCTCACTACACTAACTTGTAGTTTTATCTGAACACTGTGAGCAGGGCACACTGCACTAACTTGTAGCTTTAGATGAACACTGTGCAGAGCTCGCAAAAAAATAACTTGTAGGTTTAGCTGAACACTGTGAGCAGGACGCACCACACTAACTTGTAGTTTTAGCTGAACACTGTGAGCAGGACGCACTGCACTAACTGTAAATAGTCTTTTTTTTAACAAAACAAAGGTGCTTTATTGTCAAAGAAGGCATAATTGCAGAATACCGATTGACACAATACACAGCTCTACATAATAGGTGTACATGCTTTACCACAATATGTTCTACTTAGTATATATAACAATATGGCATTGTAAAAAGAAATTTCAAAACCAATAACCAAGTACTTCTGAGTTTCCGCCCACTAGATCCACCCCCACCCACCAAATACATTTAGGAAACAGGATGGAGTGTATATCCTTAAGAGGTCATCCACGGAGCCCAAACTTTTTCAAATTTCCATTGACACCCACAGTTTATATACGTCATTCTGTACATGGGGATGGCTGCTTCAATCTGTGCCTCCCAGGCCGCAACCGACGGAGGGGAAGAATCAATCCACTTCATAAGGATTTCCTTTTTTGCATAAAAAAGAAGATAGGAAATTAGGAGTTTAAGATGATAGGGCCTTTGTTCATCATCAAACACTCCCAACAGAGCTAGCGCAGGCAGAACCGGAAGGGATACTTCCAATCTGGAATTCATTTCTCCAAAAATCGCAGACCACAATGTCACTATGATGGGGCACTCACAGAACATATGACAAAAGGTAACAATTTGCATCTTGCATTGAGGACATACAGGATCTCTCTCAGGGAATATGCGATGGAGTCTCTGCGGGGTGTAGTAAACCCTATGTATAAATTTGACCTGTATCAGTTTATCCCTAGACGCTATCACCAATTTAGGGCCGTAATCTAGACAATCGTCCCAACCCTCCTTGTCCAACGATGGGATATCCGCCTGCCAACTTTCCCACAGCTTTTCTATTTTGGGGGAGTCCTTGCCCAACAGCGCACTATAGAGATAGGATAGAGGTTTCAATAGATCGCAGGGGACAAGATTTCTTCAATGGGGTCGGCTTGTAGGATAGGGGGTTGTGGGAATTGAGCCCTAGTCACGTGTCTAAGCTGGAGATACTGAAATGTCATCCATTGCGGTAGCCCAAATTTAGCCATCAACTCCTGAAAAGAGAGCAGTTCTCCTCTAGGCATTATATGCTCCAGTGTTAATACCGTATCTAGCCCAGACTTGAGGATCTGGAATTGTACGGAAATGGTGTAGTGCTGGGTTTCCCCACAATGGATGAGCTGAGGATAGCTGCCCCGGCTTACGGAACCTCCGTCTAGCAGCCACCCATACCTTCCAGGTTGCCCGAGTAGGTCCGGGTACCTTAGGGTAAGCCCCCGGCCCTCTATAAGGGAGGTTACGGAGGTCAGTCAGGGAGCCCAAACTGTTGGCTTCAAGACAGACGGCAGCATTAGATCTTGAGCCCTGATACCACCAATGCACTGTTACTAGCATGGCTGCCCAGAAATAGGTTTGAAAATTGGGTAGAGCCAGCCCCCCCAAACCACAATGTGGATCGAGCCAGCCTAGGGGTTCCCCCGGCCCAAATAAACAAACTCACTAGCCAATCAATCTCCCTAAATAATGCAATAGGAACCCAAACTGGGCAATTTCTGAATAGATAGTTGAACTTAGGTAATATCATTTTAAGGAGATTGATGTGTCCAAGAAGATTAAGTGGTAAGTTCCCCCATGCAGAGCATTTTGTGCGCAGTGTATGTATTACAGGGGTTAGATTTTTGGCAATGAATTCAGAGGGGTTTCTTGTGATCACTATCCCTAAATATTTAAACTCCTTTACCATTTGCAGCGGGGAGGATTGGGGTCCAGAGGTAACGCCTTCGTCTAAAGGGAATATAACAGATTTGGTCCAATTTATTTTAACCCCCGACAGTCCACCAAAATTATCAAATATACGCAGAGCAGTTTGCAGAGAGGGCCCGTCGTCGTTCAAATATAAAAGTGCATCATCGGCATAGAGGGAGAGGCGCTCTTCCAACATACCCACCCGCAAGCCCCGGACATCCGAAGCACCCCTAATAGCAATAGCCAGGGGCTCCAGTGCCAGGGCAAACAGGCTGGGGGAGAGCGGACATCCCTGCCTCGTACCACAATATAAATTGAAGGGGTCCCAGACCCAAATATTAGTGCGTACGCAAGCTCTGGGAGTTTGGTATAGTAATTGTACACCATTGATAAATTTGGGTCCAAATCCGAATCTGTGCAAGGTTTCCCACAAAAAGTTCCATTCAACCGAGTCAAACGCCTTTTCGGCGTCAAGAGAGGCAATAACTCTGGACCCCGGAATGTCATGCGAGACAGTTAGATTGAGTAACAGGCGTCGAATATTGATGTCAGTTCCCTTACCCGGCATAAAACCCGTCTGATCAATGCCAATCAGATCTTCAATAACATGAGATAGATGGATAGCCAAGACCTTAGCAAAAATCTTAGCATCCACATTAATTAAAGATATGGGCCTGTAGGATGCACAGTCAAGTGGATCCTTACGGGGTTTAGGAACCAGTACAATAATTGCCTCATTCATGGTATCAGGCAGAGTCTCCAATGTCGCAAATTTAGAGAGTAGTGAGGTTAATTTGGGAGCCAGGAGCTCAGAAAAATTGGAATAAAATTCAGATGGTAACCCATCTGCCCCAGGGGCCTTCCCTCCCCGGAGATGCCCCATGGCTACCTGAATCTTCTCCAGTGTAATATCTGCCTCTAGGCCCTCTCTTGCCTCATCAGACAAAACGGGAATGGATAGGGAATCAAGGAAGGAGGATATGGAGGAGTCAGAAGCAGCTGCTCTAGAGGAGTAAACCTCCCGAAAATAGTCACTAAATCGATCGTTAATTCTACTGGGAGTTGTAAGAATTTGATCCGACCCATCTTTAATGGAACCTATAGGGGTTGAGGGTATGCTTCCCCTAGCCAGCCATGCCAGCAACTTCCCATTCTTCCTTCCATGCTCAAACACCCTCTGTGCTGAATAAAGTAATGCTTGGTCTGTTTGAGTCATCCTTTCAGTGGATAGAGCTCGTAGAGCTCGCTTCCATGCCCTATACCGTTCATCATCAGGAGCAGAGACATATTCCGATTCCAGCCTAGCTGCCTGCTCTTCAAGATTTTCAAGGGAGTGAGTGGATTCCCGTTTCAATCTATTAATATTGACCCCGTATTCCCCCCACATCCAAGCTTTAAAAGAATCCCAGAGAACAGGCGGGGAAACTGAACCCGCGTTGTCCGTCCAGAAATTGCAGATGGAGGCCGTGAGAGGTTCCAGTAATCTCTCATCATTGGCCCAAAATCTAGACAAGCGCCATAGGTGAGTTCCTGGAGGCACAGTCAGCGCTAGTGTCAAACATAATGGGGCATGATCCGAGATTCCCCTGGGAAGCACAGATAGGTCCTGAACAAATTGTAGTGCAGGGCCAGAAGCGTAAGCCAGGTCAATTCTGCCAAGGGAACTGACATTTTTTAAGCCCAGTGTGCATGGAGCCTTATGGAGTCTAAAGATGGAATTGGATGACATTTTCATATTTCTATATTATTTATGTGGTTTAGATATAAAACTGTCCCAGAATATTATTGTCTCAGTCAGTCCTGTTATACTCACTGTAATTCCTCTATCCGGCTTGTTGTCAGAGCTTCCATCAGATCCCTGAAATGAGGACCCTTCAGATTGTTCATAGACAGGTCCAGTGTCCTCAGTGTCTGGTTATTTCTTATTCCAGATGCCAGGTGGGGGCAGGAACTGTCTGTCAGGTGATTATTCCTCAATCTGTAGAAGAAGAGAAGAATGTTACCAGAAGAAAATGAATTTCTCCCCCAGGAATGAATGTAACTATTCTCTACATGAATGGAACTCATTTCTCTTTATTGGAATCATTAATATGAGATCACTTTATAAAAGACAATCGATCAGCTACACTATTGGAGGATTTCTCTTTTTGTGGATCCCAATTACTAAATGTGACATGAGAAGTGGATGAGGTGGTGTGATCCATTCATTATTCCTGTATGGGGATTGGACCATACACACTCACACTGACCTCTAGGCTTTCACCTCCAACCTTCTGCTAAGTCTTGGATTCAGTTGTGGAGATTCACTTTGATGGTCACAGAAGTCTCACTCATGTTGTGGAAACTTCATTGACTAAAAGTGACACCATTGTACTTTGGGATTTCCTTTGAACATCATGGTGGAGGATTTGATCTTATGGTGTGGAGAAGATTTTATTATTACCGTTCTTTATTTGGAACTTTTTTGAAAATGTTGTACTAATATTGCTGCACTAATTTTATATCTGCTGATTATAAATTCTCTTCATTAGTTATCAGTGAAATAGTCTCCATACCATTGTTATATATACACTTATAGGGAGTTTTGTGATGAGGAGTCTCACTTTTATTGTTATATTGTCACATTTATATTGTGTGAATGTTATATACTAGTGCTGCAGTCTTCATATTATACTAGATGTGATAATTCCACCAATAGGGATCAGATATAACAATTCCATTCACTACAAAAATACTTTCATACATGTGAGGAAGGGCAGATCTCCTCCAATCTATTCACAGATACTTCAATCTATATAACATATAATGTACAAAAATACATAAACATGAAGAGCAACAAAGTTATCTTATAAAATTACAAATATCAAGAGAAAGTTCATAAATGTGTAAAAGCAGATTTCCTACAAGCCATTCACCACTACTTCCATCTCCAATCACCATACAGTGACTTGTGTAGTAAGACCCCTTTCACACTGCAGAGCCGATAAAACAGCCCTAAATCGCTGGTCATTTTTGCGGTGCTTTAGCTGCACTTTTCGTGCGCTAGTGGGCCGGTGACAATGGGACCTTAAAGTGGAGCTCCACCCATATTTTAAAGTAATTTCCCTCCAAATCTGCTGTGTGTGCTGATAAAGAATTGGCATATTTTCCCCTTAAACTCACTTTTATATACTGTATAGTAGTCGGCACTTCCTATCCTCGGCCGCGGCCCAGCATTTCCTCCCCTCTCTGCAATGCCTCCTGGGAGATATTTGTCATCAATCCCAGGAGACAATAGGCATCGCTGGGCCGTAGCATCGCTTTTGTTGCCATGGTTACCAAAGCTTCTCATACACAGTGATGGGCGGTGGGGGAGGTGGCTGGAGCATCTCAGCTCTGATGACATACAGAGCCCGGGGGAGGGGACAGACACACCACGTACTGATTTATAATAGAGGAATATGACGGGGCAGTTTTAAGGGGGCAATTCTGATGGGGCAGTTTTGATGGGGGCAGTTTTGATGGGGCAGTCTTGATGATGGCAATATGATGGGGCAGTTTTGATGGGGCAGTTTTGATGGTGGCAATATCATGGGGCAGTTTTGATGGGGCAATTCTGATGGGGCAATTTTGATGGGGCAGTCTTGATGATGGCAATATGATGGGGTAGTTTTGGTGGGGCAATTCTGATGGGGCAGTTTTGATGGGGCAATTCTGATGGGAGCAATTTTGATGGTGGCAATATGATGGGGCAGTTTTTATGGGGACAGTTTTGATGGGGGCAATATGATGGGGCAGTTTTGATGGGGCAGTTTTGATGGGGCAATTCTGATGGTGGCAATATGATGGGGCAGTTTTGATGGGGCAATTCTGATGGGGCAATTTTGATGGGGCAGTTTTGATAGTGGCAATATCATGGGGCAGTTTTGATGGGGCAATTCTGATGGGGGCAATTTTGATGGGGCAGTTTTGATGGGGGAAGTTTTGATGGGGCAGTCTTGATGATGGCAATATGATGGGGTAGTTTTGGTGGGGCGATTCTGATGGGGGCAGTTTTGATAGGGGTAGTTTTGATGGGGGCAATTCTCATGGGGTTTATATGATGGGGAAGTTTTGATGGGGCAATTCTGATGAGGGCAATTTTGATGGGGCAGTTTTGATGGTGGCAATATGATGGGACAGTTTTGATGGGGCAGTTCTGATGGGGCAATTCTGATGGTGGCAATATGATGGGGAAGTTTTGATGGGGCAATTCTGATGGGGCAATTTTGATGGGGCAGTTTTGATAGTGGCAATATGATGGGGCAGTTTTGATGGGGACAGTTTTGATGGGGTATTTCTGATGGGGGCAGTTTTGATGGGGCAATATGATGGGGCAGTTTTGATGGGGCAATTCTGATGGTGGCAATTTTGATGGGGCAGTTTTGATGGGGCAATTCTGATGGTGGCAATATGATGGGGCAATTTTGATGGGGCAGTTTTGATGGTGGCAATATCATGGGGCAGTTTTGATGGGGCAATTCTGATGGGGCAATTTTGATGGGGCAGTTTTGATGGGGCAATTCTGATGTAGGGCAATTTTGATGGGGCAGTCTTGATGATGGCAATATGATAGGGTAGTTTTGGTGGGGCAATTCTGATGGGGGAAATTTTGATGGGGGCAATATGATGGGGCAGTTTTGATGGGGACCGTTTTGATGGGGGCAATATGATGGGGCAGCTTTGATGGGGCAATTCTGATGGTGGCAATATGATGGGGCAGTTTTGATGGGGCAATTCTGATGGGGGCAATTTTGATGGGGCAGCTTTGATAGTGGCAATATCATGGGGCAGTTTTGATGGGGCAATTCTGATGGGGGCAATTTTGATGGGGCAGTCTTGATGATGGCAATATGATGGGGTAGTTTTGGTGGGGCAATTCTGATGGGGCAGTTTTGATGTGGGCAATTCTGATGGGGCAGTTTTGATGGGGCAATATAATGGGGCAGTTTTGATGGTGGCAATATGATGGAGCAGTTTTGATGGAGGCAGTTTTGATGGGGAAATTTTGATGGGGTAGTTTTGATGGGGGCAATATGATGGGGCAGTTTTTATGGGGCAATTCTGATGGGGCAGTTTTGATGGGGGAAGTTTTGATGGTTCAATTCTGATGGGGGCAATTTTGATGGGGCAGTTTTGATGGGGCAGTTTTGATGGGGGCAGTTTTGATGGGGGCAGTTTTGATGATGGCAATATGATGGGGTAGTTTTGGTGGGGCGATTCTGATGGGGCAGTTTTGATGTGGGCAATTCTGATGGGGGCAGTTTTGATAGGGGTAATATAATGGGGCAGTTTTGATGGTGGCAATATGATGGAGCAGTTTTGATGGGGTAGTTTTGTTGGGGGCAATTCTCATGGGGTTTATATGATGGGGAAGTTTTGATGGGGCAATTCTGATGAGGGCAATTTTGATGGGGCAGTTTTGATGGTGGCAATATGATGGGGCAGTTTTGATGGGGCAGTTCTGATGGGGCAATTCTGATGGGGGCAGTTTTGATGGGGCAATTCTGATGGGGCAAATTTGATGGGGCAGTTTTGATAGTGGCAATATGATGGGGCAGTTTTGATGGGGCAGTTTTGATGGGGCAATTCTGATGGGGCAGTTTTGATAGTGGCAATATGATGGGGCAGTTTTGATGGGGACAGTTTTGATGGGGTATTTCTGATGGGGGCAGTTTTGATGGGGCAATATGATGGGGCAGTTTTGATGGGGCAATTCTGATGGTGGCAATATGATGGGGCAGTTTTGCTGGGGCAATTCTGATGGGGGCAATTTTGGTGGGGCAGTTTTGATGGTGGCAATATCATGGGGCAGTTTTGATGGGGCATTCTGATGGGGCAATTTTGATGGGGCAGTTTTGATGGGGCAATTCTGATGGGGGCAATTTTGATGGGGCAGTCTTGATGATGGCAATATGATGGGGTAGTTTTGGTGGGGCAATTCTGATGGGACAGTTTTGATGGGGCAATTCTGATGGGGGCAATTTTGATGGGGCAATTTTGATGGGGGCAATATGATGGGGCAGTTTTGATGGGGACAGTTTTGATGGGGGCAATATGATGGGGCAGTTTTGATGGGGCAGTTTTGATGGGGCAATTCTGATGGTGGCAATATGATGGGGCAGTTTTGATGGGGCAATTCTGATGGGGGCAATTTTGATGGGGCAGTTTTGATAGTGGCAATATCATGGGGCAGTTTTGATGGGGCAATTCTGATGGGGGCAATTTTGATGGGGCAGTCTTGATGATGGCAATATGATGGGGTAGTTTTGGTGGGGCAATTCTGATGGGGCAGTTTTGATGTGGGCAATTCTGATGGGGCAATATAATGGGGCAGTTTTGATGGTGGCAATATGATGGAGCAGTTTTGATGGAGGCAGTTTTGATGGGGCAATTTTGATGGGGTAGTTTTGATGGGGGCAATATGATGGGGCAGTTTTTATGGGGCAATTCTGATGGTGTCAATATGATGGGGCAGTTTTGATGGGGGAAGTTTTGATGGTTCAATTTTGATGGGGCAGTTTTGATGGTGGCAATATGATGGGGCAGTTTTGATGGGGGCATGTGATGGGTGTTATGATACGCTTTGCTGGGGGCAATGTGATGCGATTTGTGGGGGGTGTTGTGATGCGAATTGCGGGGAGTGATGTAATGCCATTTGCGGGGGATGTTGTGAAGCAATTTGCAGGGGGCTATGTGATGCGATTTGCGGGGGGTGTTGTGATGTGATTTGCAGGGAGCGATGTGATGCCATTTGTGGGGGTGTTGTGATATGATTTGTGGGGGGCTATGTGATGCGATTTGTGGGGGTGTTGTGATGCAATTTTCAGGGGGTGTTGTGATGCGATTTAGGGGAGCTGTATGATGTGATTTGCTGGGGGCAATGTGATTCGATTTTTTCGGGGGGTATTGTGATACAATTTGCAGGGAGCGATGTGAAGCCATTTGTGGGGGGTGTTGTGATGCAATTTGCGGGGGGCTATGTGATGCGATTTGTGAGGGTGTTGTGATGCGATTTGCGGGGGGCTATGTGATGCAATTTGTGGGGGTGTTGTGATGCGATTTGCGGGGGTTGTTGTGATGCAATTTTCTCAGGACGATGTGATGTCATAGAAATTCATCTTTACTTGCTCTACGCCATTTGCAGGTAGGCAATTCAAGAAATAATGCAATTGTAATTTATTTACTTATTCCTGGAGGGAGGAGGGGAGGAGAGGTTTGCATAGCTAAGGGGCAGTAACTTCCTCTGACACTGCCGTAGCTATGGAAACCTGACCTGAAACCTATCACGCTGCTTGTGCTGCACTGAGCATGTGCGAGATCTACAAGGATGAGATCCAGGAAGAAATACAGTCTGGCTTCAGATGCCCACACTTAAGATGGCCACGGCCTGCTGGAAGTTTATAAAATAACAAACTAATGCTATAATCTAACAAAACGGACCTTAGTTTACAGACTAACTTTACTAGAATACATTAAGCTTGTGTATTATAGGGCTATTTTTATTTAAAAAGTATACATTCGGCCGGAACACAGCTTTAAAAAAAGAAAAAAGACCAGTTTTGCGGCGCGTTCAAAGTGCTTGGAAGTGCTGCCCATTCATTTCAATGGGTAGGGGCGTTTTGGGAGCGCTATTTATAATGCTCATAACCCGCCCCAAAGATGCTGCTTGCAGGACTTTTTCTAATGTCCCACAAGCGCACCGCCCGAGTGTGAAAGAACTCATACAAATAAATAGGAGGCAGTTTTCAGGTGCTATTTCTAGCGCTGAAATGTCTGAAAACTGCCTCAGTGTGAAGGGGGTCTAACAGAAATACCAGAGATTCATCCAGATGGATTAAATCAATGCTGATCAACTTCCACCTCTTTGCAGCAACTTCAATCAACCTCCCCCACACCGGTGAGCAAACAGGTCACTTACCAAAAGGTTTGTCCCCACAAGGCCCAGACACGCTTGTTTATATCCTTCCAGCAGCGCCACTCCGCTCAAGCCGGCTTCCGATGAGAACAGACTGTGCCACGGAATGTCAGACCTCCAGGTAGTATCTCCAATATCACCCGAGGTATCCAGACAATGGCCACAATCACATTACATAGAAAAGAAAAAGCCTCCATAGTGCATAATCCTTAAATATATATAGAATCACAGATTGTACACTTCCATCATATACACGAGTATACACAGAACTCAGAGCACACACCGCTCCGGACTGCAGCCGTGTATGATGGAGTCCAGGCAGTGACATGGAGGCTTTTTCTTTTCTATGTAATGTGATTGCGGCCATTGTCTGGATACCTCGGGTGATATTGTATTTTTGCACATTATATGTTATAAAGACTGAAGTAGCTGTGAATTTTTATTATTGATCAGTATTGGTGGAGTTATCACATCTACATTAGAAGTGTTGGTATTCGGACACATTGTAGATTGCAGATTTCTCATTTGTCTCATCACACATTTTATCACTAAGTGTAGGGCTCTATACATAGAATTATATTATACTATTTGTACTTCTATATCAGACTTCCTGCTGGCGGCTGGTTTTCATTCATTCGATTTGCACAAAGTTGTTCATGTTTTTTAGCGCAGATATTAAATGTTTTATATTTTTATATCCAGCTTTAGAGAACTGTCTGATATTGGTGATATATAAAGACAACCAGGAGATGAAATATATCTCCATTATTAGGTTTATGTAGTTTAGACATACACTAAATTACCAAAAGTATTGGGACGCCTGCCTTTACAAGCACATGAACTTTAATGGCATCTCAGTCTTAATCCTCGTACACACGATCAGATTTTTGGATGACCGTTCGTCCATTTTTTTGTGGCATGCTAGTCTCATATCGAAAGTGAAGAGGTTACTCTCCATATGAAAATTCCCTTCTGACAGAATACAACTTCAGAAGTGACGTGATGTGTTGAATAGTTTTGTATGTATTCTTTCGTTTCTTAGCATGCATAGTCTTGCTCTCACAATTTATTTTGGATTAAACAAAAATCAGATGCTGAGTTCATGTACGATAAAAATTTTATAGCCTGCACATCCAGCTTTTGTCAGACAAAAAATCAGAATTGGCTGTCAAAAGCACCATACTAACGATCATGTTGGATTAGAAGGCCTGGCTTGCAGTCTTCACTCTAAATAATACCAAAGATGTTCTATCGGGTTGAGGTCAGGACTCTGTGCAGGCCAGTCAAGTTCCTCCACCCCAAACTCACTCATCTATGTCTTTATGGACCTTGCTTTGTGCACTGGCAAATCATTTGGTGGAGGGGCGATTATGGTGTGGGGGGGTATTATGGAGTGGGGGGAAGGGGGATTATGGTGTGGGGGAGGGGGGATTATGGTGTGGGGGAGGGGGGATTATGGTGTGGGGGGTGTTTTTCAGGGGTTGGATTTGGCCTCTTAATTCCAGTGAAGGGAACTCTTAAGGCATCAGCATACCAAGACATTTTGGACAACTTCATTCTCTCAACTTTGTGGGAACAGTTTGGGGATGGCTCCTTCCTGTTCCAAAATGACTGTGTACCAGTGCACAAAGCAAGGTCCATAAAAACATGGATGAGCGAGTTTGGGGTGGAGGAACTTGACTGGCCTGCACAGAGTCCTGACCTCAACCCGATAGGATGCCTTTGGGATGAATTAGAGCAGAGTCTGCGAGCCAGGCCTTCTCATCCAACATCAGTGCCTGACCTCACAAATGTGCTTCTGGAAGAATGGTCAAACATTCCCATAGACACACTCCTAAACCTTGTGGACAGCATTCCCAGAAGAAATTAAGCTGTTATAGCTGAAAAGGGTGGGCCAACTCCATATTGAACCCTACAGACTAAGACTGGGATGCCATTAAAGTTCATGTGTGTGTAAAGGCAGGTGTCCCAATACTTTTGGTAATCTAGTGTAATAGTCCAGTATTGGATATTTAGGCTCCATGCACACTGGCTTGATACATTGCTGCTACTATAGGAGTTTTGTATTCTGCCTGTAGAAGCAGCTCCATGTTCCAAGACATATTTTGAGCTCAATGTTTAGAGGCAGGAAAAAAAACCTTCTGAATCGTGTTTCTGATTGGAGCTTAATGCAAAAAATGCAAAACTCTCCTAAACTCGTCTAAACGTTGTACAATAAAATCTCTATATGAAAGTGTTTTTCTGCCAAGGGAACTGACATTTTTTAAGCCCAGTGTGCATGGAGCCTTATGGAGTCTAAAGATGGAATGTGATGACATTTTCATATTTCTATATTATTTATGTGGTTTAGATATAAAACTGTCCCAGAATATTATTGTCTCAGTCAGTCCTGTTATACTCACTGTAATTCCTCTATCCGGCTTGTTGTCAGAGCTTCCATCAGATCCCTGAATTGAGGACCCTCCAGATTGTTCCCAGACAGGTCCAGTGTCCTCAGTGTCTGGTTATTTCTTATTCCAGATGCCAGGTGGGGGCAGGAACTGTCTGTCAGGTGATTATTCTCCAATCTGTAGAAGAAGAGAAGAATGTTACGAGAAGAAAATGAATTTCTCCCCCAGGAATGAATGTAACTATTCTCTACATGAATGGAACTCATTTCTCTTTATTGGAATCATTAATATGAGATCACTTTATAAAAGACGATCGATCATCTACACTATTGGAGGATTTCTCTTCTTGTGGACCCCAATTACTAAATGTGACATGAGAAGTGGATGAGGTGGTGTGATCCATTCATTATTCCTGTATGGGGATTGGACCATACACACTCACACTGACCTCTAGGCTTTCATCTCCAACCTTCTGCTAAGTCTTGGATTCAGTTGTGGAGATTCACTTTAATGGTCACAGAAGTCTCACTCATGTTGTGGAAACTTCATTGACGAAAAGTGACACCATTGTACTTTGGGATTTCCTTTGAACATCATGGTGGAGGATTTGATCTTATGGTGTGGAGAAGATTTTATTATTACTGTTCTTTATTTGGAACTTTTTTGAAAATGTTGTACTAATATTGCTGCACTAATTTTATATCTGCTGATTATAAATTCTCTTCATTAGTTATCAGTGAAATAGTCTCCATACCATTGTTATATATACACTTATAGGGAGTTTTGTGATGAGGAGTCTCACTTTTATTGTTATATTGTCACATTTATATTGTGTGAATGTTATATACTAGTGCTGCAGTCTTCATATTATACTAGATGTGATAATTCCACCAATAGGGATCAGATATAACAATTCCATTCACTACAAAAATACTTTCATACATGTGAGGAAGGGCAGATCTCCTCCAATCTATTCACAGATACTTCAATCTATATAACATATAATGTACAAAAATACATAAACATGAAGAGCAACAAAGTTATCTTATAAAATTACAAATATCAAGAGAAAGTTCATAAATGTGTAAAAGCGGATTTCCTACAACCCATTTACCACTACTTCCATCTCCAATCACCATACAGTGACTTGTGTAGTAAGACCCCTTTCACACTGCAGAGCCGATAAAACAGCCCTAAATCGCTGGTCATTTTTGCGGTGCTTTAGCTGCGCTTTTCGTGCGCTAGTGGGCCGGTGACAACGGGACCTTAAAGTGGAGCTCCACCCATATTTTAAAGTAATTTCCCTCCAAATCCGCTGTGTGTGCTGATAAAGAATTGGCATATTTTCCCCTTAAACTCACTTTTATATACTGTATAGTAGTCGGCACTTCCTGTCCTCGGCCGCGGCCCAGCATTTCCTCCCCTCTCTGCAATGCCTCCTGGGAGATATTTGTCATCAATCCCAGGAGACAATAGGCATCGCTGGGCCGTAGCATCGCTTTTGTTGCCATGGTTACCAAAGCTTCTCATACACAGTGATGGGCGGTGGGGGAGGTGGCTGGAGCATCTCAGCTCTGATTACATACAGAGCCCGGGGGAGGGGACAGACACACCATGTACTGATTTATAATAGAGGAATATGATGGGGCAGTTTTAAGGGGGCAATTCTGATGGGGCAATTCTGATGGGGCAGTTTTGATGAGGGCAATATGATGGAGCAGTTTTGATAGTGGCAATATCATGGGGCAGTTTTGATGGGGCAATTCTGATGGGGGCAATTTTGATGGGGCAGTTTTGATGGGGGAAGTTTTGATGGGGCAGTCTTGATGATGGCAATATGATGGGGTAGTTTTGGTGGGGCGATTCTGATGGGGCAGTTTTGATGTGGGCAATTCTGATGGGGGCAGTTTTGATAGGGGTAATATAATGGAGCAGTTTTGATGGGGTAGTTTTGATGGGGGCAATTCTCATGGGGTTTATATGATGGGGAAGTTTTGATGGGGCAGTTCTGATGGGGCAATTCTGATAGTGGCAATATGATGGGGAAGTTTTGATGGGGCAATTCTGATGGTGGCAATATGATGGGGCAGTTTTGATGGGGCAGTTCTGATGGGGCAATTCTGATAGTGGCAATATGATGGGGAAGTTTTGATGGGGCAATTCTGATGGGGCAATTTTGATGGGGCAGTTTTGATGGGGACAATTTTGATGGGGTATTTCTGATGGGGGCAGTTTTGATGGGGCAATATGATGGGGCAGTTTTGATGGGGCAATTCTGATGGTGGCAATATGATGGGGCAGTTTTGATGGGGCAATTCTGATGGGGGCAATTTTGATGGGGCAGTTTTGATGGGGCAGTTTTGATGGGGCAATTCTGATGGGGGCAATTTTGATGGGGCAGTCTTGATGATGGCAATATGATGGGGTAGTTTTGGTGGGGCAATTCTGATGGGAGCAATTTTGATGGGGGCAATTTTGATGGGGGCAATATGATGGGGCAGTTTTGATGGGGACCGTTTTGATGGGGGCAATATGATGGGGCAGTTTTGATGGGGCAGTTTTGATGGGGCAATTCTGATGGTGGCAATATGATGGGGCAGTTTTGATGGGGAAATTCTGATGGGGGCAGCTTTGATAGTGGCAATATCATGGGGCAGTTTTGATGGGGCAATTCTGATGGGGGCAATTTTGATGGGGCAGTCTTGATGATGGCAATATGATGGGGTAGTTTTGGTGGGGCAATTCTGATAGGGCAGTTTTGATGTGGGCAATTCTGATGGGGCAGTTTTGATGGGGCAATATGATGGAGCAGTTTTGATGGAGGCAGTTTTGATGGGGCAATTTTGATGGGGTAGTTTTGATGGGGGTAATATGATGGGGCAGTTTTTATGGGGCAATTCTGATGGTGTCAATATGATGGGGCAGTTTTGATGGGGGAAGTTTTGATGGTTCAATTCTGATGGGGGCAATTTTGATGGGGCAGTTTTGATGGGGCAGTTTTGATGGGGGCAGTTTTGATGGGGGCAGTTTTGATGATGGCAATATGATGGGGTAGTTTTGGTGGGGCGATTCTGATGGGGCAGTTTTGATGTGGGCAATTCTGATGGGGGCAGTTTTGATAGGGGTAATATAATGGGGCAGTTTTGATGGTGGCAATATGATGGAGCAGTTTTGATGGGGTAGTTTTGTTGGGGGCAATTCTCATGGGGTTTATATGATGGGGAAGTTTTGATGGGGCAATTCTGATGAGGGCAATTTTGATGGGGCAGTTTTGATGGTGGCAATATGATGGGGCAGTTTTGATGGGGCAGTTCTGATGGGGCAATTCTGATGGGGGCAGTTTTGATGGGGCAGTTTTGATGGGGCAATTCTGATGGGGCAATTTTGATGGGACAGTTTTGATGGGGCAGTCTTGATGATGGCAATATGATGGGGTAGTTTTGGTGGGGCAATTCTGATGGGGCAGTTTTGATGGGGCAATTCTGATGGGGGCAATTTTGATGGGGGCAATTTTGATGGTGGCAATATGATGGGGCAGTTTTGATGGGGACAGTTTTGATGGGGGCAATATGATGGGGCAGTTTTGATGGGGCAGTTTTGATGGGGCAATTCTGATGGGGCAATTTTGATGGGGCAGTTTTGATAGTGGCAATATGATGGGGCAGTTTTGATGGGGACAGTTTTGATGGGGTATTTCTGATGGGGGCAGTTTTGATGGGGCAATATGATGGGGCAGTTTTGATGGGGCAATTCTGATGGTGGCAATATGATGGGGCAGTTTTGATGGGGCAATTCTGATGGGGGCAATTTTGGTGGGGCAGTTTTGATGGTGGCAATATCATGGGGCAGTTTTGATGGGGCAATTCTGATGGGGCAATTTTGATGGGGGCAGTTTTGATGGGGCAGTTTTGATGGGGCAATTTTGATGGGGCAGTCTTGATGATGGCAATATGATGGGGTAGTTTTGGTGGGGCAATTCTGATGGGACAGTTTTGATGGGGCAATTCTGATGGGGGCAATTTTGATGGGGCAATTTTGATGGGGGCAATATGATGGGGCAGTTTTGATGGGGACAGTTTTGATGGTGGCAATATGATGGGGCAGTTTTGATGGGGCAATTCTGATGGGGGCAATTTTGATGGGGCAGTTTTGATAGTGGCAATATCATGGGGCAGTTTTGATGGGGCAATTCTGATGGGGGCAATTTTGATGGGGCAGTCTTGATGATGGCAATATGATGGGGTAGTTTTGGTGGGGCAATTCTGATGGGGCAGTTTTGATGTGGGCAATTCTGATGGGGCAGTTTTGATGGGGCAATATAATGGGGCAGTTTTGATGGTGGCAATATGATGGAGCAGTTTTGATGGAGGCAGTTTTGATGGGGCAATTTTGATGGGGTAGTTTTGACGGGGGCATTATGATGGGGCAGTTTTTATGGGGCAATTCTGATGGTGTCAATATGATGGGGCAGTTTTGATGGGGGAAGTTTTGATGGTTCAATTCTGATGGGGGCAATTTTGATGGGGCAGTTTTGATGGTGGCAATATGATGGGGCAGTTTTGATGGGGGCATGTGATGGGTGTTATGATACGCTTTGCTGGGGGCAATGTGATGCGATTTGTGGGGGGTGTTGTGATGCGAATTGCGGGGAGTGATGTAATGCCATTTGCGGGGGATGTTGTGAAGCAATTTGCAGGGGGCTATGTGATGCGATTTGCGGGGGGTGTTGTGATGTGATTTGCAGGGAGCGATGTGATGCCATTTGTGGGGGTGTTGTGATATGATTTGTGGGGGGCTATGTGATGCGATTTGTGGGGATGTTGTGATGCAATTTTCAGGGGGTGTTGTGATGCGATTTAGGGGAGCTGTATGATGTGATTTGCTGGGGGCAATGTGATTCGATTTTTTCGGGGGGTGTTGTGATACAATTTGCAGGGAGCGATGTGAAGCCATTTGTGGGGGGTGTTGTGATGCGATTTGTGAGGGTGTTGTGATGCAATTTTCTCAGGACGATGTGATGTCATAGAAATTCATCTTTACTTGCTCTACGCCATTTGCAGGTAGGCAATTCAAGAAATAATGCAATTGTAATTTATTTACTTATTCCTGGAGGGAGGAGGGGAGGAGAGGTTTGCATAGCTAAGGGGCAGTAACTTCCTCTGACACTGCCGTAGCTATGGAAACCTGACCTGAAACCTATCACGCTGCTTGTGCTGCACTGAGCATGTGCGAGATCTACAAGGATGAGATCCAGGAAGAAATACAGTCTGGCTTCAGATGCCCACACTTAAGATGGCCACGGCCTGCTGGAAGTTTATAAAATAACAAACTAATGCTATAACCTAACAAAACAAACCTTAGTTTACAGACTAACTTTACTAGAATACATTAAGCTTGTGTATTATAGGGCTATTTTTATTTAAAAAGTATACATTCGGCCGGAACACAGCTTTAAAAAAAGAAAAAAGACCAGTTTTGTGGCGCGTTCAAAGTGCTTGGAAGTGCTGCCCATTCATTTCAATGGGTAGGGGCGTTTTGGGAGCGCTATTTATAATGCTCATAACCCGCCCCAAAGATGCTGCTTGCAGGACTTTTTCTAATGTCCCACAAGCGCACCGCCCCAGTGTGAAAGCACTCATACAAATAAATGGGAGGCAGTTTTCAGGCGCTATTTCTAGTGCTGAAATGTCTGAAAACTGCCTCAGTGTGAAAGGGGTCTAACAGAAATACCAGAGATTCATCCAGATGGATTAAATCAATGCTGATCAACTTCCACCTCTTTGCAGCAACTTCAATCAACCTCCCCCACACCGGTGAGCAAACATGTCACTTACCAAAAGGTTTGTCCCCACAAGGCCCAGACACGCTTGTTTATATCCTTCCAGCAGCGCCACTCCGCTCAAGCCGGCTTCCGATGAGAACAGACTGTGCCACGGAATGTCAGACCTCCAGGTAGTATCTCCAATATCACCTGAGGTATCCAGACAATGGCCACAATCACATTACATAGAAAAGAAAAAGCCTCCATAGTGCATAATCCTTAAATATATATAGAATCACAGATTGTACACTTCCATCATATACACGAGTATACACAGAACTCAGAGCACACACCGCTCCGGACTGCAGCCGTGTATGATGGAGTCCAGGCAGTGACATGGAGGCTTTTCCTTTTCTATGTAATGTGATTGCGGCCATTGTCTGGACACCTCGGGTGATATTGTATTTTTGCACATTATATGTTATAAAGACTGAAGTAGCTGTGAATTTGTATTATTGATCAGTATTGGTGGAGTTATCACATCTACATTAGAAGTGTTGGTATTCAGACACATTGTAGGTTGCAGATTTCTCATTTGTCTCATCACACATTTTATCACTAAGTGCAGGGCTCTATACATAGAATTATATTATACTATTTGTACTTCTATATCAGACTTCCTGCTGGCGGCTGGTTTTCATTCATTCGATTTGCACAAAGTTGTTCATGTTTTTTAGTGCAGATATTAAATGTTTTATATTTTTATATCCAGCTTTAGAGAACTGTCTGATATTGGTGATATATAAAGACAACCAGGAGATGAAATATATCTCCATTATTAGGTTTATGTAGTTTAGACATACACTATATTACCAAAAGTATTGTGACGCCTGCCACTACAAGCACATGAACTTTAATGGCATCTCAGTCTTAATCCTCGTACACACGATCAGATTTTTGGATGACCGTTCGTCCATTTTTTTTTGGCATGCTAGTCTCATATCGAAAGTGAAGAGGTTACTCTCCATATGAAAATTCCCTTCTGACAGAATACAACTTCAGAAGTGACGTGATGTGTTGAATAGTTTTGTATGTATTCTTTCGTTTCTTAGCATGCATAGTCTTGCTCTCACAATTTATTTTGGATCAAACAAAAATCAGATGTTGAGTTCACGTACGATAAAAATTTTATAGCCTGCACATCCAGCTTTTGTCAGACGAAAAATCGGAATTGGCTGTCAAAAGCACCATACTAACGATCATGTTGGATTAGAAGGCCTGGCTTGCAGTCTTCACTCTAAATAATACCAAAGATGTTCTATCGGGTTGAGGTCAGGTCTCTGTGCAGGCCAGTCAAGTTCCTCCACCCCAAACTCACTCATCTATGTCTTTATGGACCTTGCTTTGTGCACTGGCAAATCATTTGGTGGAGGGGCGATTATGGTGTGGGGGGGTATTATGGAGTGGGGGGAGGGGGGATTATGGTGTGGGGGAGGGGGGGTTATGGTGTGGGGGGTGTTTTTCAGGGGTTGGATTTGGCCTCTTAATTCCAGTGAAGGGAACTCTTAAGGCATCAGCATACCAAGACATTTTGGACAATTTCATTCTCTCAACTTTGTGGGAACAGTTTGGGGATGGCTCCTTCCTGTTCCAAAATGACTGTGTACCAGTGCACAAAGCAAGGTCCATAAAAACATGGATGAGCGAGTTTGGGGTGGAGGAACTTGACTGGCCTGCACAGAGTCCTGACCTCAACCCGATAGGATGCCTTTGGGATGAATTAGAGCAGAGTCTGCGAGCCAGGCCTTCTCATCCAACATTAGTGCCTGACCTCACAAATGTGCTTCTGGAAGAATGGTCAAACATTCCCATAGACACACTCCTAAACCTTGTGGACAACATTCCCAGAAGAAATTAAGCTGTTATAGCTGAAAAGGGTGGGCCAACTCCATATTGAACCCTACAGACTAAGACTGGGATGCCATTAAAGTTCATGTGTGTGTATAGGCAGGTGTCCCAATACTTTTGGTAATCTAGTGTAACAGTCCAGTATTGGATATTTAGGCTCCATGCACACTGGCTTGATACATTGCTGCTACTATAGGAGTTTTGTATTCTGCCTGTAGAAGCAGCTCCATGTTCCAAGACATACTTTGAGCTCAATGTTTAGAGGCAGGAAAAAAAAACTTCTGGTTCATGTTTCTGATTGGAGCTTTCTGGCAGAAAAAATGCAAAACTCTCCTAAACTCGTCTAAACTTTGTACAATAAAATCTCCATATGAAAGTGTTTTTCTGCCAAGGGAACTGACATTTTTTAAGCCCAGTGTGCATGGAGCCTTATGGAGTCTAAAGATGGAAAGTGATGACATTTTCATATTTCTATATTATTTATGTGGTTTAGATATAAAACTGTCCCAGAATATTATTGTCTCAGTCAGTCCTGTTATACTCACTGTAATTCCTCTATCCGGCTTGTTGTCAGAGCTTCCATCAGATCCCTGAATTGAGGACCCTCCAGATTGTTCCCAGACAGGTCCAGTGTCCTCAGTGTCTGGTTATTTCTTATTCCAGATGCCAGGTGGGGGCAGGAACTGTCTGTCAGGTGATTATTCCACAATCTGTAGAAGAAGAGAAGAATGTTACCAGAAGAAAATGAATTTCTCCCCCAGGAATGAATGTAACTATTCTCTACATGAATGGAACTCATTTCTCTTTATTGGAATCATTAATATGAGATCACTTTATAAAAGACGATCGATCATCTACACTATTGGAGGATTTCTCTTTTTGTGGATCCCAATTACTAAATGTGACATGAGAAGTGGATGAGGTGGTGTGATCCATTCATTATTCCTGTATGGGGATTGGAGCATACACACTCACACTGACCTCTAGGCTTTCACCTCCAACCTTCTGCTAAGTCTTGGATTCAGTTGTGGAGATTCACTTTGATGGTCACAGAAGTCTCACTCATGTTGTGGAAACTTCATTGACTAAAAGTGACACCATTGTACTTTGGGATTTCCTTAGAACATCATGGTGGAGGATTTGATCTTATGGTGTGGAGAAGATTTTATTATTACCGTTCTTTATCTGGAACTTTTTTGAAAATGTTGTACTAATATTGCTGCACTAATTTTATATCTGCTGATTATAAATTCTCTTCATTAGTTATCAGTGAAATAGTCTCCATACCATTGTTATATATACACTTATAGGGAGTTTTGTGATGAGGAGTCTCACTTTTATTGTTACATTGTCACATTTATATTGTGTGAATGTTATATACTAGTGCTGCAGTCTTCCATATTATACTAGATGTGATAATTCCACCAATAGGGATCAGATATAACAATTCCATTCACTACAAAAATACTTTCATACATGAGAGGAAGGGCAGATCTCCTCCAATCTATTCACAGATACTTCAATCTATATAACATATAATGTACAAAAATACATAAACATGAAGAGCAACAAAGTTATCTCATAAAATTACAAATATCAAGAGAAAGTTCATAAATGTGAAAAAGCAGATTTCCTACAAGCCATTCACCACTACTTCCATCTCCAATCACCATACAGTGACTTGTGTAGTAAGACCCCTTTCACACTGCAGAGCCGATAAAACAGCCCTAAATCGCTGGTCATTTTTGCGGTGCTTTAGCGGCGCTTTTCGTGCGCTAGTGGGCCGGTGACAACGGGACCTTAAAGTGGAGCTCCACCCATATTTTAAAGTAATTTCCCTCCAAATCCGCTGTGTGTGCTGATAAAGAATTGGCATATTTTCCCCTTAAACTCACTGTTATATACTGTATAGTAGTCGGCACTTCCTGTCCTCGGCCGCGGCCCAGCATTTCCTCCCCTCTCTGCAATGCCTCCTGGGAGATGTTTGTCATCAATCCCAGGAGACAATAAGCATCGCTGGGCCGTAGCATCGCTTTTGTTGCCATGGTTACCAAAGCTTCTCATACACAGTGATGGGCGGTGGGGGAGGCGGCTGGAGCATCTCAGCTCTGATTACATACAGAGCCCGGGGGAGGGGACAGACACACCATGTACTGATTTATAATAGAGGAATATGATGGGGCAGTTTTAAGGGGGCAATTCTGATGGGGCAATTCTGATGAGGCAGTTTTGATGGGGCAGTTCTGATGGAAGCAATTT
The DNA here is from genome assembly GCF_042186555.1 of Aquarana catesbeiana. NCBI lineage: Eukaryota > Metazoa > Chordata > Amphibia > Anura > Ranidae > Aquarana > Aquarana catesbeiana. The sequence goes on from NC_133336.1 coordinate 203,517,236, forward strand.
TGATGGGGCAGTTTTGATGGTGGCAATATGATGGGGCAGTTTTTTATTGGGCAATTTTGATGGGGCTGTTTTGATGGTGGCAATATGATGGGGCAGTTTTGATGGGGCAATTCTGATGGTGGCAATATGATGGGGCAGTTTTGATGGGGGCAGTTTTGATGGGGCAATTCTGATGGTGGCAATATGATGGGGGAAGTTTTGATGGGGCAATTTTGATGGGGCAGTTTTGATAGTGGCAATATGATGGGGCAGTTTTGATGGGGCAATTCTGATGGTGGCAATATGATGGGGCAGTTTTGATGGGGGCAGTTTTGATGGGGCAATTCTGATGGTGGCAATATGATGGGGGAAGTTTTGATGGGGCAGTTTTGATAGTGGCAATATGATGGGGCAGTTTTGATGGGGCAGTCTTGATGATGGCAATATGATGGGGTAGTTTTGGTGGGGTGATTCTGATGGGGCAGTTTTGATGGTGGCAGCTTTGATGGGGCAATTTTGATGGGGTAGTTTTGATGGGGGCAATTCTGATGGTGTTAATATGATGGGGCAGTTTTGATGTGGCAGTTCTGATGGGGCAATTTTGATGGGGCAGTTTTGATAGTGGCAATATGATGAGGCAGTTTTGATGGGGCAATTCTGATGGTGGCAATATGATGGGGCAGTTTTGATGGGGCAATTCTGATGGGGGCAATTTTGATGGGGCAGTTTTGATGGTGGCAATATCATGCGGAAGTTTTGATAGGGCAATTCTAATGGGGGCAATTTTGATGGGGGCAGTTTTGATGGGGCAGTTTTTATGGGGCAATTCTGATGGGGGGCAATTTTGATGGGGCAGTCTTGATGATGGCAATATGATGGGGTAGTTTTGGTGGGGCAATTCTGATGGGGCAGTTTTGATGGGGCAATTCTGATGGGGCCAATTTTGATGGGGCAGTTTTGATGGTGGCAATATGATGGGGCAGTTTTGATGGGGCAATTCTGATGGTGGCAATATGATGGGGCAGTTTTGATGGGGACAGTTTTGATGGTGGCAATATGATGGGGCAGTTTTGATGGGGCAATTCTGATTGGGGCAATATTGATGGGGCAGTTTTGATGATGGCAATATGATGGGGTAGTTTTGGTGGGGCAATTCTGATGGGGCAGTTTTGATGGGGCAGTCTTGATGATGGCAATATGATGGGGTAGTTTTGGTGGGGCAATTCTGATGGGGCAGTTTTGATGTGGGCAATTCTGATGGGGGCAGTTTTGATGGGGCAATATAATGGGGCAGTTTTGATGGTGGCAATATGATGGAGCAGTTTTGATGGAGGCAGTTTTGATGTGGCAATTGTGATGGGGTAGTTTTGATGGGGCAATATGATGGGGCAGTTTTTATGGGGCAATTCTGATAGTGTCAATATGATGGGGCAGTTTTGATGGGGGCAGTTTTGATGGGGGAAGTTTTGATGGGGCAATTCTGATGGGGGCAATTTTGATAGTGGCAATATCATGGGGCAAGTTTGATGGGGCAATTCTGATGGGGGCAATTTTGATGGGGCAGTCTTGATGATGGCAATATGATGGGGTAGTTTTGGTGGGGCAATTCTGATGGGGCAGTTTTGATGTGGGCAATTCTGATGGGGGCAGTTTTGATGGGGCAATATAATGGGGCAGTTTTGATGGTGGCAATATGATGGAGCAGTTTTGATGGAGGCAGTTTTGATGTGGCAATTGTGATGGGGTAGTTTTGATGGGGCAATATGATGGGGCAGTTTTTATGGGGCAATTCTGATAGTGTCAATATGATGGGGCAGTTTTGATGGGGGCAGTTTTGATGGGGGAAGTTTTGATGGGGCAATTCTGATGGGGGCAATTTTGATGGTGGCAATATGATGGGGCAGTTTTGATGGGGACATTCTGATGGTGGCAATATGATGGGGGAAGTTTTGATGGGGCAATTCTGATGGGGCAATTTTGATGGGGCTGTTTTGATGGGGCAATATGATGGGGCAGTTTTGATGGGGCAATTCTGATGGTGTCAATATGATGGGGGAAGTTTTGATGGGGCAATTCTGATGGGGCAATTTTGATAGGGCAGTTTTGATGGGGCAATATGATGGGGCAGTTTTGATGGGGCAATTCTGATGGTGTCAATATGATGGGGGAAGTTTTGATGGGGCAATTCTGATGGGGCAATTTTGATGGGGCAGTTTTGATGGTGGCAATATGATGGGGCAGTTTTGATGGGGGCAGTTTTGATGGGGGCAGTTTTGATGGGGGCAGTTTTGATGGGGCAATTCTGATGGGGGCAATTTTGATGAGGCAGTTTTGATGGTGGCAATATGATGGGGCAGTTTTGATGGGGGCATGTGATGGGTGTTATGATACGCTTTGCTGGGGGCAATGTGATGCGATTTGTGGGGGGTGTTGTGATGCGAATTGCGGGGAGTGATGTAATGCCATTTGCGGGGGATGTCGTGAAGCAATTTGCAGGGGGCCATGTGATGCGATTTGCGGGGGGTGTTGTGATGTGATTTGCAGGGAGCGATGTGATGCCATTTGTGGGGGTGTTGTGATAAGATTTGTGGGGGGCTATGTGATGCGATTTGTGGGGGTGTTGTGATGCAATTTTCGGGGGGTGTTGTGATGTGATTTGTGGGGAGCTGTATGATGCGATTTGCGGGGGCTATGTGATGCGATTTGCGGGGGTGTTGTGATGCGATTTGTGGGGGCTATGTGATGCGATTTGTGGGGGTGTTGTGATGCAATTTTCGGGGGGTGTTGTGATGTGATTTGTGGGGAGCTGTATGATGCGATTTGCGGGGGCTATGTGATGCGATTTGCGGGGGTGTTGTGATGCGATTTGTGGGGGCTATGTGATGCGATTTGCGGGGGTGTTGTGATGCGGTTTGCAGGGGGTGTTGTGATGCGATTTGCGGGGGTGTTGTGATGTGATTTGCGGGGGTTGTTGTGATGCAATTTTCTCAGGACGATGTGATGTCATAGAAATTCATCTTTACTTGCTCTACGCCATTTGCAGGTAGGCAATGCAAGAAATAATGCAATTGTAATTTATTTCCTGGTTCCTGGAGGGAGGAGGGGAGGAGAGGTTTGCATAGCTAAGGGGCAGTAACTTCCTCTGACACTGCTGTAGCTATGGAAACCTGACCTGAAACCTATCACGCTGCTTGTGCTGCACTGAGCATGTGCGAGATCTACAAGGATGAGATCCAGGAAGAAATACAGTCTGGCTTCAGATGCCCACACTTAAGATGGCCACGGCCTGCTGGAAGTTTATAAAATAACAAACTAATGCTATAATCTAACAAAACGGACCTTAGTTTACAGACTAACTTTACTAGAATACATTAAGCTTGTGTATTATAGGGCTATTTTTATTTAAAAAGTATACATTCGGCCGGAACACCGCTTTAAAAATAGAAAAAAGACCAGTTTTGTGGCGCGTTCAAAGTGCTTGGAAGTGCTGCCCATTCATTTCAATGGGTAGGGGCGTTTTGGGAGCGCTATTTATAATGCTCATAACCCGCCCCAAAGATGCTGCTTGCAGGACTTTTTCTAATGTCCCACAAGCGCACCGCCCCAGTGTGAAAGCACTCATACAAATAAATGGGAGGCAGTTTTCAGGTGCTATTTCTAGCGCTGAAATGTCTGAAAACTGCCTCAGTGTGAAAGGGGTCTAACAGAAATACCAGAGATTCATCCAGATGGATTAAATCAATGCTGATCAACTTCCACCTCTTTGCAGCAACTTCAATCAACCTCCCCCACACCGGTGAGCAAACAGGTCACTTACCAAAAGGTTTGTCCCCACAAGGCCCAGACACGCTTGTTTATATCCTTCCAGCAGCGCCACTCCGCTCAAGCCGGCTTCCGATGAGAACAGACTGTGCCACGGAATGTCAGACCTCCAGGTAGTATCTCCAATATCACCTGAGGTATCCAGACAATGGCCACAATCACATTACATAGAAAAGAAAAAGCCTCCATAGTGCATAATCCTTAAATATATATAGAATCACAGATTGTACACTTCCATCATATACACGAGTATACACAGAACTCAGAGCACACACCGCTCCGGACTGCAGCCGTGTATGATGGAGTCCAGGCAGTGACATGGAGGCTTTTTCTTTTCTATGTAATGTGATTGCGGCCATTGTCTGGACACCTCGGGTGATATTGTATTTTTGCACATTACATGTTATAAAGACTAAAGTAGCTGTGAATTTTTATTATTGATCAGTATTGGTGGAGTTATCACATCTACATTAGAAGTGTTGGTATTCGGACACATTGTAGGTTGCAGATTTCTCATTTGTCTCATCAGACATTTTATCACTAAGTGTAGGGCTCTATACATAGAATTATATTATACTATTTGTACTTCTATATCAGACTTCCTGCTGGCGGCTGGTTTTCATTCATTCGATTTGCACAAAGTTGTTCATGTTTTTTAGTGCAGATATTAAATGTTTTATATTTTTATATCCATCTTTAGAGAACTGTCTGATATTGGTGATATATAAAGACAACCAGGAGATGAAATATATCTCTATTATTATTAGGTTTATGTAGTTTAGACATACACTATATTACCAAAAGTATTGTGACGCCTGCCTTTACAAGCACATGAACTTTAATGGCATCTCAGTCTTAATCCTCGTACACACGATCAGATTTTTGGATGACCGTTTGTCCATTTTTTTGTGGCATGCTAGTCTCATATCGAAAGTGAAGAGGTTACTCTCCATATGAAAATTCCCTTCTGACAGAATACAACTTCAGAAGTGACGTGATGTGTTGAATAGTTTTGTATGTATTCTTTCATTTCTTAGCATGCATAGTCTTGCTCTCACAATTTATTTTGGATTAAACAAAAATCAGATGCTGAGTTCATGTGCGATAAAAATTTTATAGCCTGCACATCCAGCTTTTGTCGGACGAAAAATCGGAATTGGCTGTCAAAAGCACCATACTAACGATCATGTTGGATTAGAAGGCCTGCCTTGCAGTCTCTACTCTAAATAATACCAAAGATGTTCTATCGGGTTGAGGTCAGGTCTCTGTGCAGGCCAGTCAAGTTCCTCCACCCCAAACTCACTCATCTATGTCTTTATGGACCTTGCTTTGTGCACTGGCAAATCATTTGGTGGAGGGGCGATTATGGTGTGGGGGGGTATTATGGAGTGGGGGGAGGGGGGATTATGGTGTGGGGGGAGGGGGGATTATGGTGTGGGGGGTGTTTTTCAGGGGTTGGATTTGGCCTCTTAATTCCAGTGAAGGGAACTCTTAAGGCATCAGCATACCAAGACATTTTGGACAATTTCATTCTCTCAACTTTGTGGGAACAGTTTGGGGATGGCTCCTTCCTGTTCCAAAATGACTGTGTACCAGTGCTCAAAGCAAGGTCCATAAAAACATGGATGAGTGAGTTTGGGGTGGAGGAACTTGACTGGCCTGCACAGAGTCCTGACCTCAACCCGATAGGACGCCTTTGGGATGAATTAGAGCAGAGTCTGCGAGCCAGGCCTTCTCATCCAACATTAGTGCCTGACCTCACAAATGTGCTTCTGGAAGAATGGTCAAACATTCCCATAGACACACTCCTAAACCTTGTGGACAGCATTCCCAGAAGAAATGAAGCTGTTATAGCTGAAAAGGGTGGGCCAACTCCATATTGAACCCTACAGACTAAGACTGGGATGCCATTAAAGTTCATGTGTGTGTAAAGGCAGGTGTCCCAATACTTTTGGTAATTTAGTGTAATAGTCCAGTATTGGATATGTAGGCTCCATGCACACTGGCTTGATACATTGCTGCTACTATAGGAGTTTTGTATTCTGCCTGTAGAAGCAGCTCCATGTTCCAAGACATACTTTGAGCTCAATGTTTAGAGGCAGGAAAAAAAAACTTCTGGTTCATGTTTCTGATTGGAGCTTTCTGGCAGAAAAAATGCGAAACTCTCCTAAACTCGTCTAAACTTTGTACAATAAAATCTCTATATGAAAGTGTTTTTCTGCCAAGGGAACTGACATTTTTTAAGCCCAGTGTGCATGGAGCCTTATGGAGTCTAAAGATGGAAAGTGATGACATTTTCATATTTCTATATTATTTATGTGGTTTAGATATAAAACTGTCCCAGAATATTATTGTCTCAGTCAGTCCTGTTATACTCACTCTAATTCCTCTATCCGGCTTGTTGTCAGAGCTTCCATCAGATCCCTGAATTGAGGACCCTCCAGATTGTTCCCATTCAGGTTCAGTGCCCTCAGTGTCTGGTTATTTCTTATTCCAGATGCCAGGTGGGGGCAGGAACTGTCTGTCAGGTGATTACCCATCAATCTGTAGAAGAAGAGAAGAATGTTACCAGAAGAAAATGAATTTCTCCCCCAGGAATGAATGTAACTATTCTCTACATGAATGGAACTCATTTCTCTTTATTGGAATCATTAATATGAGATCACTTTATAAAAGACGATCGATCATCTACACTATTGGAGGATTTCTCTTTTTGTGGATCCCAATTACTAAATGTGACATGAGAAGTGGATGAGGTGGTGTGATCCATTCATTATTCCTGTATGGGGATTGGACCATACACACTCACACTGACCTCTAGGCTTTCACCTCCAACCTTCTGCTAAGTCTTGGATTCAGTTGTGGAGATTCACTTTGGTGGTCACAGAAGTCTCACTCATGTTGTGGAAACTTCATTGACTAAAAGTGACACCATTGTACTTTGGGATTTCCTTAGAACATCATGGTGGAGAATTTGATCTTATGGTGTGGAGAAGATTTTATTATTACCGTTCTTTATTTGGAACTTTTTTGAAAATGTTGTACTAATATTGCTGCACTAATTTTATATCTGCTGATTATAAATTCTCTTCATTAGTTATCAGTGAAATAGTCTCCATACCATTGTTATATATACACTTATAGGGAGTTTTGTGATGAGGAGTCTCACTTTTATTGTTATATTGTCACATTTATATTGTGTGAATGTTATATACTAGTGCTGCAGTCTTCATATTATACTAGATGTGATAATTCCACCAATAGGGATCAGATATAACAATTCCATTCACTACAAAAATACTTTCATACATGTGAGGAAGGGCAGATCTCCTCCAATCTATTCACAGATACTTCAATCTATATAACATATAATGTACAAAAATACATAAACATGAAGAGCAACAAAGTTATCTTATAAAATTACAAATATCAAGAGAAAGTTCATAAATGTGTAAAAGCAGATTTCCTACAAGCCATTCACCACTACTTCCATCTCCAATCACCATACAGTGACTTGTGTAGTAAGACCCCTTTCACACTGCAGAGCCGATAAAACAGCTCTAAATCGCTGGTCATTTTTGCGGTGCTTTAGCTGCACTTTTCATGCCCTAGTGGGCCGGTGACAACGGGACCTTAAAGTGGAGCTCCACCCATATTTTAAAGTAATTTCCCTCCAAATCCGCTGTGTGTGCTGATAAAGAATTGGCATATTTTTCCCTTAAACTCACTTTTATATACTGTATAGTAGTCGGCACTTCCTGTCCTCGGCCGCGGCCCAGCATTTCCTCCCCCCTCTGCAATGCCTCCTGGGAGATATTTGTCATCAATCCCAGGAGACAATAGGCATCGCTGGGCCGTAGCATCACTTTTGTTGCCATGGTTACCAAAGCTTCTTATACACAGTGATGGGCGGTGGGGGAGGTGGCTGGAGCATCTCAGCTCTGATGACATACAGAGCCCGGGGGAGGGGACAGACACACCATGTACTGATTTATAATAGAGGAATATGACGGGGCAGTTTTAAGGGGGCAATTCTGATGGGGCAATTCTGATGGGGCAGTTTTAATGAGGGCAATATGATGGAGCAGTTTTGATGGTGGCAATATGATGGGGCAGTTTTGATGGGGCTGTTCTGATGGAAGCAATTTTGATGGGGCAGTTTTGATGGTGGCAGTTTTGATGGGGCAGTTTTGATGGGGCAGTCTTGATGATGGCAATATGATGGGGTAGTTTTGGTGGGGCGATTCTGATGGGGCAGTTTTGATGTGGGCAATTCTGATGGGGGCAGTTTTGATAGGGGTAATATAATGGGGCAGTTTTGATGGTGGCAATATGATGGAGCAGTTTTGATGGGGTAGTTTTGATGGGGGCAATTCTCATGGGGTTTATATGATGGGGAAGTTTTGATGGGGCAATTCTGATGAGGGCAATTTTGATGGGGCAGTTTTGATGGTGGCAATATGATGGGGCAGTTTTGATGGGGCAGTTCTGATGGGGCAATTCTGATGGTGGCAATATGATGGGGGAAGTTTTGATGGGGCAATTCTGATGGGGCAATTTTGATGGGGCAGTTTTGATAGTGCAATATGATGGGGCAGTTTTGATGGGGACAGTTTTGATGGGGTATTTCTGATTTGGGCAGTTTTGATGGGGCAATATGATGGGGCAGTTTTAATGGGGCAATTCTGATGGTGGCAATATGATGGGGAAATTCTGATGGGGGCAATTTTGATGGGGCAGTTTTGATGGTGGCAATATCATGGGGCAGTTTTGATGGGGTAATTCTGATGGGGCAATTTTGATGGGGCAGTTTTGATAGTGGCAATATGATGGGGCAGTTTTGATGGGGACAGTTTTGATGGGGTATTTCTGATGGGGGCAGTTTTGATGGGGCAATATGATGGGGCAGTTTTAATGGGGCAATTCTGATGGTGGCAATATGATGGGGAAATTCTGATGGGGGCAATTTTGATGGGGCAGTTTTGATGGTGGCAATATCATGGGGCAGTTTTGATGGGGCAATTCTGATGGGGCAATTTTGATGGGGGCAGTTTTGATGGGGCAATTCTGATGGGGCAATTTTGATGGGGCAGTCTTGATGATGGCAATATGATGGGGTAGTTTTGGTGGGGCAATTCTGATGGGGCAGTTTTGATGGGGCAATTCTGATGGGGGCAATTTTGATGGTGGCAATATGATGGGGCAGTTTTGATGGGGACAGTTTTGATGGGGGCAATATGATGGGGCAGTTTTGATGGGGCAATTCTGATGGTGGCAATATGATGGGGCAGTTTTGATGGGGCAATTCTGATGGGGGCAATTTTGATGGGGCAGTATTGATAGTGGCAATATCATGGGGCAGTTTTGATGGGGCAATTCTGATGGGGGCAATTTTGATGGGGCAGTCTTGATGATGGCAATATAATGGGGTAGTTTTGGTGGGGCAATTCTGATGGGGCAGTTTTGATGTGGGCAATTCTGATGGGGCAGTTTTGATGGGGCAATATAATGGGGCAGTTTTGATGGTGGCAATATGATGGAGCAGTTTTGATGGAGGCAGTTTTGATGGGGCAATTTTGATGGGGTAGTTTTGATGGGGGCAATATGATGGGGCAGTTTTTATGGGGCAATTCTGATGGTGTCAATATGATGGGGCAGTTTTGATGGGGGAAGTTTTGATGGCTCAATTCTGATGGGGGCAATTTTGATGGGGCAGTTTTGATGGTGGCAATATGATGGGGCAGTTTTGATGGGGGCATGTGATGGGTGTTATGATACGCTTTGCTGGGGGCAATGTGATGCGATTTGTGGGGGGTGTTGTGATGCGAATTGCGGGGAGTGATGTAATGCCATTTGCAGGGGATGTTGTGAAGCAATTTGCAGGGGGCTATGTGATGTGATTTGCGGGGGGTGTTGTGATGTGATTTGCAGGGAGCGATGTGATGCCATTTGTGGGGGTGTTGTGATATGATTTGTGGGGGGCTATGTGATGCGATTTGTGGGGGTGTTGTGATGCAATTTTCAGGGGGTGTTGTGATGTGATTTAGGGGAGATGTATGATGTGATTTGCTGGGGGCAATGTGATTCAATTTTTTCGGGGGGTGTTGTGATACAATTTGCAGGGAGCGATGTTAAGCCATTTGTGGGGGGTGTTGTGATGCGATTTGCGGGGGGCTATGTGATGCGATTTGTGAGGGTGTTGTGATGCAATTTGCGGGGGGTGTTGTGATGTGATTTGTGGGGAGCTGTATGATGCGATTTGCAGGGGGTGTTGTGATGCGATTTGCGGGGGCTATGTGATGTGATTTGTGGGGGCTATGTGATGCGATTTGCGGGGGTTGTTGTGATGCAATTTTCTCAGGACGATGTGATGTCATAGAAATTCATCTTTACTTGCTCTACGCCATTTGCAGGTAGGCAATGCAAGAAATAATGCAATTGTAATTTATTTACTTATTCCTGGAGGGAGGAGGGGAGGAGAGGTTTGCATAGCTAAGGGGCAATAATTTCCTCTGACACTGCCGTAGCTATGGAAACCTGACCTGAAACCTATCACGCTGCTTGTGCTGCACTGAGCATGTGCGAGATCTACAAGGATGAGATCCAGGAAGAAATACAGTCTGGCTTCAGATGCCCACACTTAAGATGGCCACGGCCTGCTGGAAGTTTATAAAATAACAAACTAATGCTATAATCTAACAAAACGGACCTTAGTTTACAGACTAACTTTACTAGCATACATTAAGCTTGTGTATTATAGGACTATTTTTATTTAAAAAGTATACATTCGGCCGGAACACCGCTTTAAAAAAAGAAAAAAGACCAGTTTTGCGGCGCGTTCAAAGTGCTTGGAAGTGCTGCCCATTCACTTCAATGGGTAGGGGCATTTTGGGAGCTCTATTTATAATGCTCATAACCCGCCCCAAAGATGCTGCTTGCAGGACTTTTTCTAATGTCCCACAAGTGCACCGCTCCAGTGTGAAAGCACTCATACAAATAAATGGGAGGCAGTTTTCAGGTGCTATTTCTAGTGCTAAAATGTCTGAAAACTGCCTCAGTGTGAAAGGGGTCTAACAGAAATACCAGAGATTCGTCCAGATGGATTAAATCAATGCTGATCAACTTCCACCTCTTTGCAGCAACTTCAATCAACCTCCCCCACACCGGTGAGCAAACAGGTCACTTACCAAAAGGTTTGTCCCCACAAGGCCCAGACACGCTTGTTTATATCCTTCCAGCAGCGCCACTCCGCTCAAGCCGGCTTCCGATGAGAACAGACTGTGCCACGGAATGTCAGTCCTCCAGGTAGTATCTCCAATATCACCCGACATATCCAGACAATGGCCGCAATCACATTATATAGAAAAGAAAAAGCCTCCATAGTGCATAATCCTTAAATATATATAGAATCACAGATTGTACACTTCCATCATATACACGAGTATACACAGAACTCAGAGCACACACCGCTCCGGACTGCAGCCGTGTATGATGGAGTCCAGGCAGTGACATGGAGGCTTTTCCTTTTCTATATAATGTGATTGTGGCCATTGTCTGGATACCTCGGGTGATATTGTATTTTTGCACATTATATGTTATACAGACTGAAGTAGCTGTGAATTTTTATTATTGATCAGTATTGGTGGAGTTATCACATCTACATTAGAAGTGTTGGTATTCGGACACATTGTAGATTGCAGATTTCTCATTTGTCTCATCACACATTTTATCACTAAGTGTAGGGCTCTATACATAGAATTATATTATACTATTTGTACTTCTATATCAGACTTCCTGCTGGCGGCTGGTTTTCATTCATTCGATTTGCACAAAGTTGTTCATGTTTTTTAGTGCAGATATTAAATGTTTTATATTTTTATATCCAGCTTTAGAGAACTGTCTGATATTGGTGATATATAAAGACAACCAGGAGATGAAATATATCTCCATTATTATTAGGTTTATGTAGTTTAGACATACACTATATTACCAAAAGTATTGTGACGCCTGCCTTTACAAGCACATGAACTTTAATGGCATCTCAGTCTTAATCCTCGTACACACGATCAGATTTTTGGATGACCGTTCGTCCTTTTTTTGTGGCATGCTAGTCTCATATCGAAAGTGAAGAGGTTACTCTCCATATGAAAATTCCCTTCTGACAGAATACAACTTCAGAAGTGACGTGATGTGTTGAATAGTTTTGTATGTATTCTTTCGTTTCTTAGCATGCATAGTCTTGCTCTTACAATTTATTTTGGATTAAACAAAAATCAGATGCTGAGTTCACGTACGATAAAAATTTTATAGCCTTCACATCCAGCTTTTGTCAGACAAAAAATCGGAATTGGCTGTCAAAAGCACCATACTAACGATCATGTTGGATTAGAAGGCCTGGCTTGCAGTCTCCACTCTACATAATACCAAAGATGTTCTATCGGGTTGAGGTCAGGTCTCTGTGCAGGCCAGTCAAGTTCCTCCACCCCAAACTCACTCATCTATGTCTTTATGGATCTTGCTTTGTGCACTGGCAAATCATTTGGTGAAGGGGCGATTATGGTGTGGGGGGGTATTATGGAGTGGGGGGAGGGGGGATTATGGTGTGGGGGGAGGGGGGATTATGCTGTGGGGGGTGTTTTTCAGGGGTTGGATTTGGCCTCTTAATTCCAGTGAAGGGAACTCTTAAGGCATCAGCATACCAAGACATTTTGGACAATTTCATTCTCTCAACTTTGTGGGAACAGTTTGGGGATGGCTCCTTCCTGTTCCAAAATGACTGTGTACCAGTGCACAAAGCAAGGTCCATAAAAACATGGATGAGCGAGTTTGGGGTGGAGGAACTTGACTGGCCTGCACAGAGTCCTGATCTCAACCCGATAGGACACCTTTGGGATGAATTAGAGCAGAGCCTGTGAGCCAGGCCTTCTCATCCAACATTAGTGCCTGACCTCACAAATGTGCTTCTGGAAGAATGATCAAACATTCCCATAGACACACTCCTAAACCTTGTGGACAACATTCCCAGAAGAAATTAAGCTGTTATAGCTGAAAAGGGTGGGCCAACTCCATATTGAACCCTACAGACTAAGACTGGGATGCCATTAAAGTTCATGTGTGTGTAAAGGCAGGTGTCCCAATACTTTTGGTAATCTAGTGTAATAGTCCAGTATTGGATATTTAGGCTCCATGCACACTGGCTTGATACATTGCTGCTACTATAGGAGTTTTGTATTCTGCCTGTAGAAGCAGCTCCATGTTCCAAGACATACTTTGAGCTCAATGTTTAGAGGCAGGAAAAAAAAACTTCTGGTTCATGTTTCTGATTGGAACTTTCTGGCAGAAAAAATGCAAAACTCTCCTAAACTCGTCTAAACTTTGTACAATAAAATCTCTATATGAAAGTGTTTTTCTGCCAAGGGAACTGACATTTTTTAAGCCCAGTGTGCATGGAGCCTTATGGAGTCTAAAGATGGAAAGTGATGACATTTTCATATTTCTATATTATTTATGTGGTTTAGATATAAAACTGTCCCAGAATATTATTGTCTCAGTCAGTTCTGTTATACTCACCGTAATTCCTCTATCCGGCTTGTTGTCAGAGCTTCCATCACATCCCTGAAATGAGGACCCTCCAGATTGTTCCCAGACAGGATCAGTGTCCTCAGTGTCTGGTTATTTCTTATTCCAGATGCCAGGTGGGGGCAGGAACTGTCTGTCAGGTGATTATTCTCCAATCTGTAGAAGAAGAGAAGAATGTTATCAGAAGAAAATGAATTTCTCCCCCAGGAATGAATGTAACTATTCTCTACATGAATGGAACTCATTTCTCTTTACTGGAATCATTAATATGAGATCACTTTATAAAACACGATCGATCATCTACACTATTGGAGGATTTCTCTTTTTGTGGATCCCAATTACTAAATGTGACATGAGAAGTGGATGAGGCGGTGTGATCCATTCATTATTCCTGTATGGGGATTGGACCATACACACTCACACTGACCTCTAGGCTTTCACCTCCAACCATCTGCTAAGTCTTGGATTCAGTTGTGGGGATTCACTTTGAAGGTCACAGAAGTCTCACTCATGTTGTGGAAACTTCATTGACTAAAAGTGACACCATTGTACTTTGGGATTTCCTTAGAACATCATGGTGGAGGATTTGATCTTATGGTGTGGAGAAGATTTTATTATTACCGTTCTTTATTTGGAGCTTTTTTGAAAATGTTGTACTAATATTGCTGCACTAATTTTATATCTGCTGATTATAAATTCTCTTCATTAGTTATCAGTGAAATAGTCTCCATACCATTGTTATATAAACACTTATAGGGAGTTTTGTGATGAGGAGTCTCACTTTTATTGTTATATTGTCACATTTATATTGTGTGAATGTTATATACTAGTGCTGCAGTCTTCCATATTATACTAGATGTGATAATTCCACCAATAGGGATCAGATATAACAATTCCATTCACTACAAAAATACTTTCATACATGTGAGGAAGGGCAGATCTCCTCCAATCTATTCACAGATACTTCAATCTATATAACATATAATGTACAAAAATACATAAATATGAAGAGCAACAAAGTTATCTCATAAAATTACAAATATCAAGAGAAAGTTCATAAATGTGAAAAAGCAGATTTCCTACAAGCCATTCACCACTACTTCCATCTCCAATCACCATACAGTGACTTGTGTAGTAAGACCCCTTTCACACTGCAGAGCCGATAAAACAGCCCTAAATAGCTGGTCATTTTTGCGGTGTTTTAGCTGCGCTTTTCATGCGCTAGTGGGCCGTGACAACAGGACCTTAAAGTGGAGCTCCACCCATATTTTAAAGTAATTTCCTTCCAAATCCGCTGTGTGTGCTGATAAAGAATTGGCATATTTTTCCCTTAAACTCACTTTTATATACTGTATAGTAATCGGCACTTCCTGTCCTCGGCCGCGGCCCAGCATTTCCTCCCCCCTCTGCAATGCCTCCTGGGAGATAGTTGTCATCAATCCCAGGAGACAATAGGCATCGCTGGGCCGTAGCATCGCTTTTGTTGCCATGGTTACCAAAGCTTCTTATACACAGTAATGGGCGGTGGGGGAGGTGGCTGGAGCATCTCAGCTCTGATTACATACAGAGCCTGGGGGAGGGGACAGACACACCATGTACTGATTTATAATAGAGGAATATGATGGGGCAATATGACGGGGCAGTTTTGATGAGGCAATATGATGGGGCAGTCTTGATGGGGGCGGTTTTGATGGGGCAGTTTTGATGGGGTAGTTTTGATGGGGGCAATATGATGGGGCAGTTTTGATGGGGCAGTTTTGATGGGGTAGTTCTGATGGGGGCAATATGATGGGGCAGTTTTGATGGGGCAATTCTGATGGTGTCAATATGATGGGGCAGTTTTGATGGGGGAAGTTTTGATGGGGCAATTCTGATGGGAGCAATTTTGATGGGGCAGTTTTGATGGTGGCAATATGATGGGGCAGTTTTGATGGGGGCAGTTTTGATGGGGTAATTCTGATGGGGTCAATTTTGATGGGGGCAACATGATGGGACAGTTTTGATGGGGCAATTCTGATGGTGGCAATATGATGGAGGAAGTTTTGATGGGGGCAGTTTTGATGGGGGCAATTTTAATAGGGGCAGTTTTGATTGGGGCAGTTTTGATGGGGCAGTTTTGATGGGGCAATTCTGATGGTGGCAATATGATGGGCAGTTTCGATGGGGGCAGTTTTGATGGGGCAATTCTGATGGGGAAATTTTGATGTGGCAGTTTTGATGGTGGCAATATGATGGGGCAGTTTTGATGGGGGCATGTGATGGGTGTTATGATACACTTTGCTGGGGGCAATGTGATGCAATTTGTGGGGGGTGTTGTGATGCGAATTGCGGGGAGTGATGTAATGCCATTTGTGGGGGATATTGTGAAGCAATTTGCAGGGGGCTATGTGATGCGATTTGTGGGTGGTGTTGTGATGTGATTTGCAGGGAGCGATGTGATGCCATTTGTGGGGGTGTTGTGATATGATTTGTGGGGGGCTATGTGATGTGATTTGTGGGGGTTTTATGATGCAATTTTTGAGGGGTGTTGTGATACGATTTGGGGGAGCTGTATGATGCAATTTGCTGGGGGCAATGTGATGCAATTTGCGGGGGGGTTGTGATACGATTTGCGGGGGGTGTTGTGATGCGATTTGCGGGGGGGGGTTGTGATGCTATTTGCGGGGGTTGTTGTGATGCAATTTTCTCGGGGTGATGTGATGTCATAGAAATTCATTTTTACTTGGTCTACGCCATTTGCAGGTAGGCAATGCAAGAAATAATGCAATTGTAATTTATTTCCTGGAGGGAGGTGGGAAGGAGAGGTTTGCATAGCTAAGGGGCAGCAACTTCCTCTGACACTGCCGTAGCTATGGAAACCTGACCTGAAACCTATCACACTGCTTGTGCTGCACTGAGCATGTGCGAGATCTGCAAGGATGAGATCCAGGAAGAAATACAGTCTGGCTTCAGATGCCCACACTTAAGATGGCCACGGCCTGCTGGAAGTTTATAAAATAACAAACTAATGCTATAATCTAACAAAACGGACCTTAGTTTACAGACTAACTTTACTAGAATACATTAAGCTTGTGTATTATAGGGGTATTTTTATTTAAAAAGTATACATTCGGCCGGAACACCGCTTTAAAAAAATAAAAAAGATCAGGATCATAACAACAGCAATTGTCTTCAGGTAGCTTTAGGTGCACACTGTGCAGAGGACACAGTACACTAATTGTAAATACTGTAGCTGTCTGCCTGTGGTATTAATAGGATCAGAAGAACACCACTAATTTTCTTCAGGTAGCTTTAGGTGCACACTGTGCAGAGGACACAGTACACCAACTGTAAATACTGTAGCTGCCTGCCTGTGGTATTAATAGGATCAGAAGAACACCACCAATTTTATTCAGGTAGCTTTTGGTGCACACTGTGCAGAGGACACAGTACACTAACTGTAAATACTGTAGCTGCCTGCCTGTGGTATTAATAGGAGCAGATCAACAGCAATTGTCTCCAGGTAGCTTTAGGTGCACACTGTGCAGAGGACACACTACACTAACTGAAAATACTGTAGCTGCCCGATTGTGGCATTAATAGGATCAGAAGAACACCACTAATTTTCTTCAGGTAGCTTTAGATGCACACTGTGCAGAGGACACAGTACACTAACTGTAAATACTGTAGCTGCCTGCCTGTGGTATTAATAGGAGCAGAACAACAGCAATTGTCTCCAGGTAGCTTTAGGTGCACACTGCAGAGGACGCACTACACTAACTGTAAATACTGTAGCTGCCTGCCTGTGGTATTAATAGGAACAGAAGAACACCACTAATTTTCTTCAGGTAGCTTTAGGTGCACACTGTGCAGAGGACACAGTACACTAATGCCCTGTACACACGATAGGATTTTCTGATGGAAAATGTGTGATAGGACCTCGTTATCGGAAATTCTGACCGTAAGGCTCCATCACACATTTTCCATAGGAATTTCCAACACACAAAATTTGAGAGCTTGCTATAAAATTTTCCGACAACAAAATTCATTGTCGGAAATTCCTATCGTGTGTACACAAATCCGACGCACAAAGTGCCACGCATGCTCAGAATAAATTAAGAGACAAAAGCTATTGGCTACTGCCCCGTTTATAGTCCTGACATACGTGTTTTACGTCACCACGTTCAGACCGATCGGATTTTCCGACAACTTTGTGTGACCGTGTGTATGCAAGACAAGTTTGAGCCAACATCCGTCGGAAAAAATCCTAGGATTTTGTTGTCAGAATGTACGATCAATGTCCGACCGTGTGTATGGGTCATAACTGTAAATACTGTAGCTGCCTGCCTGTGGTATTAATAGGAGCAGAACAACAGCAATTGTCTTCAGGTAGCTTTAGGTGCACACTGTGCAGAGGACACCGTACACTAACTGTAAATACTGTAGCTGCCTGCCTGTGGTATTAATATAGGATCAGAAGAACACCACAAATTTTCTTCAGGTAGCTTTAGGTGCACACTGTGCAGAGGACGCACTACACTAACTGTAAATACTGTAGCTAATAGGACTAATAGGATCAGAAGAACACCAGCAATTTTCTTTAAGTAGCTGTAAAAACACCTACCTGCCTGTCAGTAGTAGGGATGAGTCGAACACCCCCCTGTTCGGTTCGCACCAGAACATGCGAACAGGAAAAAAGTTTGTTCGAACACGCGAACACCGTTAAAGTCTATGGGACACGAACATGAATAATCAAAAGTGCTAATTTTAAAGGCTTATATGCAAGTTATTGACCTGGGTCCTGCCCCAGGGGACATGGATCAATGCAAAAAAAGTTTTAAAAATGGCCGTTTTTTCGGGAGCAGTGATTTTAATAATGCTTAAAGTGAAACAATAAAAGTGTAATATCCCTTTAAATTTCGTACCTGCTGGGTGTCTATAGTATGCCTGTAAAGGGGCACATGTTTACCGTGTTTAGAACAGTCTGACAGCAAAATGACATTTCAAAGGAAAAAAAGTAATTTAAAACTACTCGCGGCTATTAATGCATTGCCGGTCCGACAATACACATAGAAGTTCATTGATAAAAACGGCATGGGAATTCCCCACAGGGGAACCCCGAACCAAAGTTTTAAAAAAAAATGACGTGGGGGTCCCCCTAAATTCCATACCAGGCCCTTCAGGTCTGGTATGGATATTAACCACTTGACCACTGGGCACTTAAACCCCCTTAATAACCAGACCAATTTTCAGCTTTTGGTGCTCTCACATTTTGAATGACAATTACTCAGTCATGCAACACTGTATCTATATGAAGTTTTTGTCCTTTTTTCACACAAATATAGCTTTCTTTTGGTGGTATTTAATCACCGTTGGGTTCTTTATTTTTTGCGCTATAAAAGAAATAAGACCGAAAAATTGGTAAAAAAATGCATTTTTCTTCGTTTCTGTTATAAAATTTTGCAAATTAGTAAATTTTCTTCATATATTTTGGCCAAAATTTATACCGTTGCATATCTTTGGTAAAAATAACCCAAATTAGTGTATATTATTTGGTCTTTGTGAAAGTTATAGCATCCACAAGCTATGGTGCCAATATCTGAAAATTGATCACACCTGAATTACTGACGGCCTATCTCATTTCTTGAGACCCTAACATGCCAGAAAAGTACAAATACCCCCCAAATGACCCCTTTTTAGAAAGAAGACATTCCAAGGTATTTAGAAAGATGCATGGTGAGTTTTTTGAAGTTGTAATTTTTTCCCACAATTCTTTGCAAAATCAAGGTTTTTTTTTTCTTGTTTTTTTTTCACAAAATTGTCATATTAGCAGGTTATTTCTCACACACAGCATATGCATCCCACAAATTACACCCCAAAACACATTCTGCTATTACTCCCGAGTATGGCGATACCACATTTGTGACACTTTTAAACAGCGTGGCCACATACAGAGGCCCAACATGCAGGGAGCACCTTCAGGCGTTCTGGAGCACCCAGGCCAATTCTGACATTTCTCTCCTACATGTAAAAATCATGATTTATTTGCTAGAAAATTACATAGAACCCCAAAACATTATATATGTTTTTTTAGCAAAGACCCTAGAGAATACAATAGTGGTCATTGCAACTTTTTATCTCGCACGATATTTGCGCAGCAATTTTTCAAACGCATTTTTTTGGGGGAAAAAACTGTTTTGTGCTTTAAAAAACCAAAACAGTAAGGTTAGCCCAATGTTTTTGCATAATATGAAAGATGAATTTATGCCGAGTAAATAGATACCTAACATGTCACCTTTCAAAATTGCACACGCTTGTGGAATGGCGCCAAACTTCACTACTTAAAAATCCCCATAGGCGACGCTTTAACATTTTTTACTGGTTACAAATTTTGAGTTACAGAGGAGGTCTAGGGCCAAAATTATTGCTCTCACTCTGCCGATCGCAGCGATACCTCACATGTGTGGTTTGAACACCGTTTTCATATGTGGGCGGGACTTACGTATGCGTTCGCTTCTGCATGCGAGTACACGGATAGGGGCGCTTTAATTTTTTTTTTTAATTGTTCATTTTACTTTATTTATTTTAGTTTGACACTTTTTTCCAAAAAAAAATATTTTTGATCACTTTTATTCCTATTACAAGGAATGTAAATATCCCTTGTAATAAGAATATGGCATGACAGGTCCTCTTTACAGTGAGATATGGGGTCAATAAGACCCCACATCTCACCTCTAGGCTGTGCCTGAAATTAAAAAAAAAAAACGACCCTGGCTTTGATTGTAGCGGTGAGTCGGTAGAAGCACCGGAGGGCAGCGGGAGGGGGGGACGTCCCCTCTCGCCTCCCGTAAGAACGATCAAGCAGTGTAACAGCCGCTATGATCATTCTTATGGCGTAGGGTATCGCCGGCTGAAAAAGCTGATATCTGAATGATGCCTGTAGCTGCACCCATCATTCAGATATCCCCGCACAAAGTCAAGGACGTCGTATGACGGCAGGAGGGAAGTGGTTAAAATGCTTTTTTTTAAAACACAAAGTTGTCCATTTAAACAATATTTCTAACACATAGCATGTACATACCAAAAATGGCACCCCAAAATAGATTCTCCTACTCCTCCTGAGTATGGTGATACCACATGTGTGAGACTTCCACAGCCTGGCCACATACAAAGGCAGAGTATGGCTGAGCATGGCCGAGTATGGCTGAGCATGGCCGAGTATGGCTGAGCATGGCTGGGTATTGCAGAGTATCGCCGAGTATGACTGGGTATGGCAGAGTATGGCTGGGTATCACCGAGTATTGCAGAGTATGGCTGGGTATTGCGGGGTATTGCAGAGTATGGCTGGGTATGGCAGAGTATTGCGGGTTATGGCAGAGTATTGCAGATTTTTGTGGGGTATTGCAGAGCATGACTGGGTATGGCAGAGTATGGCAGAGTATGACAGAGTATGGCTGGGTATCACCAAGTATTGCAGAGTATGGCTGTGTACTGCGGGGTATTGCAGAGTATTGCGGGATATTTCGGGGTATTGCAGGGTATGGCAGAGTATTGTGGGGTATTTTGGGGTAATACAGGGTATGGCAGAGTATTGCAGGGCATTGCAGAGTATTGCGGGGTATTGCAGAGTATTGCGGGGTATTGCAGTGTATGGCAGAGTATTGCGGGGTATTGCAGAGTATTGTGGGGTATTTCAGGGTATTGCAGGGTATGGCAGAGTATTGCGGGGTATTTTGGGGTATTGCAGGGTATGGCAGAGTATTGCGGGGTATTGCAGGGTATGGCAGAGTATTGCGGGGTATTGCAGGGTATGGCAGAGTATTGCGGGGTATTGCAGAGTATTGTGGGGCATTGCAGAGTTTTGTGGGGCATTGCAGAGTATTGTGGGGTATTGTGGGGCATTGCAGAGTATTGTGGGGTATTGTGGGGCATTGCAGAGTATTGTGGGGCATTGCAGAGTATTGCACAGCATTGCAGGGCATTGCAGAGTAGTGAGGGATGGCTGAGCATGGATGGATGGATGGCTTGATGCCTCTATGCAGCGCTGTGGGCACTACAGATGCAGCCCACAGCACTGCTACCATCCATCCATCCCCCTCTCCGCTCACAGTGTACCGATTGGTACACAGGAGGGGAGGAGAGGAACCGGCGTCATGAGATGACGCGGTTCGTTTACATGTGATTGCTCCGTCATTTGACGGAGCGATCACATGGTAAATGGACGCGATTAGCGGGGGGGCATGCGAGAGCACAATTCTGGGAGGACGTCCCTGGATGCCCTCCCAGAGTTAAGCAACCGCCCTGTAGCCTTCATTTGGCTATGGGCTGGTTGTTAAGTGGTTAAGGGGAACCACGCACCAAAATTTAAAAAAAAAATGGTGTGGGGTCCCCCAAAAATCCATACCAGACCCTTATCCGAGCACGCAACCTGGCAGGCCGCAGGAAAAGAGGGGGGGACGAGAGAGCACCCCCCCTCTTGAGCCATACCAGTCCACATGCCCTCAACATTGGGAGGGTGCTTTGGGGTAGCCCCCAAAACACCTTGTCCCCATGTTGATGAGGACAAGGGCCTCATACCCACAACCCTGGCTGGTGGTTGTGGGGGTCTGCGGGCGGGGGGGCTTATCGGAATCTGGAAGCCCCCTTTAACAAGGGGACCCCCAGATCCCGGCCCTCCCCCCTGTGTGAAATGGTAGGGGGGTACAAAAGTACCCCTACCATTTCACTAAAAAAGTGTCAAAAATGTTAAAAATTACAAGAGACAGTTTTTGACAATTCCTTTATTTAAATGCTTCTTCTTTCTTCTATCTTCCTTCATCTTCTTCTTCTTCTGGTTCTTCTGGCTCTTCTGGTTCTTCCTCCGGTGTTCTCGTCCAGCATCTCCTCCGCGGCTTCTTCTTCCCTTCTTCTCCTCGGGCCGCTCTGCATCCATGACATGGCGGGAGGCTCCTGCTCTTCTCTTCATCTTCTTCTCTTCTTCATCTTCTTCATCTTCTTCTCCGGGCCGCACCACACCCATGCTGGCATGGAGGGAGGCTCCCACTGTGTGATGCTTCTCCTCTTCTGACGGTTCTTAAATAACGGGGGTGGGGCCACCCAGTGACCCCGCCCCCTCTGACACATGGTGACATGACAGGACTTCCTTGTGGCATTCCCCATGATGCCACAGGGAAGTCCCGTCAAGTCACCATGCGTCAGAGGGGGGTGGGGTCACCGGGTGGCCCCGCCCCCGTTATTTAAGAACCGTCAGAAGAGGAGAAGCGTCACACAGCGGGAGCCTCCCTCCATGTCAGCATGGGTGTGGAGCGGACCGGAGAAGAATATGAAGAAGAGAAGAAGATGAAGAGAAGAGCGGGAGCCTCCCCCCATGCCATGGATGCGGAGTGGCCCGAGGAGAAGAAGGGAAGAAGACGCCGCGGAGGAGATGCTGGATGAGAACACTGGAGGAAGAACCAGAAGAACCAGAAGAAGAAGAAGATGAAGGAAGATAGAAGAAAGAAGAAGCATTTAAATAAAGGAATTGTTAAAAACTGTCTCTTGTCATTTTTAACATTATTGACACTTTTTTAGTGAAATGGTAGGGGTACAAAACCCCCTTACCATTTCACACAGGGGGGAGGGCCGGGATCTGGGGGTCCCCTTGTTAAAGGGGGCTTCCAGATTCCAGTAAGCCCCCTGCCCGCAGACCCCCACAACCACCGGCCAGGGTTGTGGGGATGAGACCCTTGTCCTCATCAACATGGGGACAAGGTGTTTTGGGGGCTACCCCAAAGCACCCTCCCAATGTTGAGGGCATGTGGACTGGTATGGTTCAAGAGGGGGGGTGCTCTCTTGTCCCCCCCTCTTTTCCTGCGGCCTGCCAGGTTGCGTGCTTGGATAAGGGTCTGGTATGGATTTTTCAGGGGACCCCACGCCGTTTTTTTTTTAAATTTTGGTGCAGGGTTCCCCTTAATATCCATACCAGACCTGAAGGGCCTGGTATGGAATTTAGGAGTACCCCCCACGTCATTTTTACCCTGTGGGGAATTCCCATGCCATTTTTATCAATTAACTTCTATGTGTATTGTCGGACCGGCAATTCATTAATAGCCACAAGTAGTTTTAAATTACTTTTTTTCCTTTGAAATGTCATTTTGCTGTCAGACTGTTCTAAACACAGGAAACATGCGCCCCTTTACAGGCATACTATAGACACCCCCCAGGTACGAAATTTAAAGGGATATTACACTTTTATTGTTTCACTTTAAGCATTATTAAAATCACTGCTCCCGAAAAAACTGCCTTTTTAAAACTTTTTTTTGCATTGATACATGTCCCCTGGGGCAGGACCCAGGTCCCCAAACACTTTTTATGACAATACCATGCATATAAGCCTTTAAAATTAGCACTTTTGATTTCTCCCATAGACTTTTAAAGGGTGTTCCGCGGCATTCGAATTTGCCGCGAACACCCCAAATTGTTCGCTGTTCGGTGAACCTTTTCTAAAGAGCTGGCAACAGAGAACGCATTCTAGCGCCTTGAGGCGAGTTAGTTCGCATTTGCAGCGCTCTACAAATCCTTCATTCATTCATTCAGCCGATGTTCGACTCGAACTCGAAGCTCATCCCTAGTCAGTAGTAGGGAGAGAATAACAGGAACGGATCTAGCTAAAATGAATACAGTATATATATATATATATATATATATATATATATATATATATATATATATATATATATATATTGTAATAGTGAGAGTTCCTGTCACTGTGAAAAGGGATGGAAAATGGACACAGAGTTTGCATGTCAGGTGACTGCAGTGCTACAAAGCATAGCTTTGAAAGGGAGAAAACTGTGTTGGCAGCTTTCTCCAGGTTTTGGTATTCGGTCATGGGGCTCTGTAGTTTGGAGATTCCATAGTGTCTTTGGTGGGACGGGATCTCCAACCCTGTGTCCAGACTTTGTAGATTACCAGCAGGGTGTGTGCTCAGGTGAGCACAGCACTTATAATGAGGATATGGGAAGACCTCATGGCTCCCAGTTGGAGACGGCTCCACACCTAGAGAGACAGGAGGTCTCCAGGAGTCAGAGGGGCTGCAGGAGGCAGCCAGAACGTGTGACTGAAAGAGGCAGTGGAACGGCCTGAGGACTAAGGCCAAAGCAGAGCTGTGGGCGCTAAAGTGAAGCCATCCACATTGAGGAATCCTGTGGTCTGTGTGACCAGGATAAAGAGCAGAGGTACTGCTAAAGAGAGCCAGGTGGGCTAGCATTTTCTATTGTGTTTATTTGCTGGAGATGAACCCCTGCGTGGGAACCCTTTATGTTACGGACTTTTATTTGCCTTTTTAATAAAAATGGGCTACCATGCCCCTAAATATAGTTCCTGACTGGCTTGATTCACTGACAAACGCATCTGCCACGAGAGCTAATGGTCCAAGATATTACAATATATGTGTGTGTGTGTGTGTGTGTGTGTGTGTGTGTGTGTATGTATATGTATGTGTGTATGTATATATATATATATATATATATATATATATATATATATATACATACTGTAAGTGCAGCTAACTGACTCGCCTGCCTACTCTATCTAACCTAAATCAAATGACACTGTCTCTCTGTCTATCTCTCTCTCAACGCCGGAACACACTACACAGGGCCGCCGTGTAGGCGGCCTTATATAGTGTGGGGCGTGTACTAAACCCCCTGAGCCATAATTGGCCAAAGCCACTGTAACTTTGGACAATTATGGCTCTCTGTACAGGCGGTGCTGTGATTGGCCAAGCATGCGGGTCATAGTGCATGCTTGGCCAATCATCAGCCAGCAATGCACTGCGATGCCGCAGTGAATTATGGGCTGTGATGTGCCACTCACATTTGGCGCGAACGGCCCATATCTTTCGTGATTCGGCAAACGGCCGAACACACAATGCTCATCCCTAGTTTACACACACAGATCCATGGTCCTGCTGTGTTACCAGGCAATCGCGGGTGCCCCGCCGGACATTGCGGCCACCGGGCACGCGCATTGGTTCCCCAGTGACACGGCGTGCGTGATTGCTGTAGGCGGCACACACGCACCCCCTGGTGGGTCGGGAAGGCAAGGGCATCATATGACGGCCTCCCAGAATGAGAGCCGTGCCGCCTGGCCATCATATGACAGCCAGTGGGCGGCAAGCGGCTAACTATGTTCACGTGTTCAAACACATTTTTTGCCTGTTCGCATGTTCTGGTGCAAACCGAATAGGGAGGGGGTGTTCGGCCCATCCCTACTACATACTTGTTGGAAGATCGAACAGAGATTGTACAATCAGACTGTAATGTGTGTGATGAGAATTAGATATCCTGGAGGTTTTCTCTTTTTGTGGATCCCAATTACTAAATGTGACATGAGAAGTGGATGAGGTGGTGTGATCCATTCATTATTCCTGTATGGGGATTGGACCATACACACTCACACTGACCTCTAGGCTTTCACCTCCAACCTTCTGCTAAGTCTTGGATTCAGTTGTGGGGATTAACTTTGATGGTCACAGAAGTCTCACTCATGCTGTGGAAACTTCATTGACTAAAAGTGACACCATTGTACTTTGGGATTTCCTTTGAACATCATGGTGGAGGATTTGATCTTATGGTGTTTAGATTTTATTATTACCGTTCTTTATTTTGACTTTGACGATTTGTACTAATATTGCTGCACTAATTTTATATCTGCTGATTTATAAATTCTCTTCATTAGTTATCAGTGGAATAGTCTCCATACCATTGTTATATATACACTTATAGGGAGTTTTGTGTTGAGTCTCATGTTTATTGTTATATTTTCACATTTATATTGTGTGAATGTTATATACTAGTGCTGCATTCTTCCATATTATACTAGATGTGATAATTCCACCAATAGGGATCAGATATAACAATTACATTCACTACAAAAATACACTTTCATAAATGTGAGCAAGGGTAGATCTCCTCCAACCTATTCACAGCTACTTCAATCTATATAACAACATATAATACATAAACATGACGAGCAACAAAGTTATCATATAAAATTGCAAACAACAAGACTTTATACATGTTAAAGCTGATTTCCTGCAACCCTTTTACCACTACTTCCATCACCATACAGTGACTTGTACAGTAACAGAAAAGGGAAGTCCCAGAGATTCATCCAGATGATTTAAATCAATGCTGATCAGCTGCCACCTCTTTGCAGAAAATTCAGTCAACCTCCACCACACCGATGAGCAAACGGGTCACTTACCAAAAGATTTGTCCCCACAAGCAAGGCCCAGATCAGCAGGCAGGAGCATAGCTGGGACACAAGCCAAAAGGTCCTTACCAGCTGGGCAGCGAAGGTACAGGAACATAAGATGGAAGCAGAGTCAGGATAGAGGCCAGAGTCGGTACACAGTCAGGCAGAAAAGCACAAGACAAGAAAAGAGTCAGAGTACAAGCCACGGTCTCAATAGGCAGGCAGGAATCCAGAGATTGGTCAAGGGCAAGCCGGGTCAAGCATGTGTAGGCAGATATAGATGGTCAAGGCGCATTTAACCACTTTAGCCCCGGAAGGATTTACCCCCTTCCTGACCAGAGCACTTTTTACAATTTGGCACTGCGTCGCTTTAACTGCTAATTGCGCGGTCATGCAATGTTGTACCCAAACGAAATTTGCGTCCTTTTCTTCCCACAAATAGAGCTTTCTTTTGATGGTATTTAATCACCTCTGCCTTTTTTATTTTTTGCGCTATAAACGTAAAAAAGACCGAAAATTTTGAAAAAAAAATATTTTCTACTTTTTGTTATAAAAAAAATCCAATAAACTCAATTTTAGTCATACATTTAGGCCAAAATGTATTCGGCTACATGTCTTTGGTAAAAAAAATGTCAATAAGCATATATTTATTGGTTTGCGCAAAAGTTATAGCGTCTACAAAAGGGTACATTTTCGGGAATTTACACAGCTTTTAGTTTGACTGCCTATGTCATTTCTTGAGGTGCTAAAATGGCAGGGCAGTACAAAACCCCCCAAATGACCCCATTTTGGAAAGTAGACACCCCAAGGAAATTGCTGAGAGGCATGTTGAGCCCATTGAATTTTTTTTTTTTTTTTTTGTCCCAAGTGATTGAATAATGACAAAAAAAGAAAAAAAATACAAAAAGTTGTCACTAAATGATATATTGCTCACACAGGCCATGGGCATATGTGGAATTGCACCCCAAAATACATTCTGCTGCTTCTCCTGAGTATGGGGATACCACATGTGTGGGACTTTTTGGGAGCCTAGCCGCATACGGGGCCCCGAAAACCAAGCACCGCCTTTAGGATTTCTAAGGGCGTAAATTTTTGATTTCACTCCTTACTACCTATCACAGTTTTGAAGGCCATAAAATGCCAAGATGGCACAAAACCCCCCCAAATGACCCCATTTTGGAAATTGGACACCCCAAGCTATTTGCTGAGAGGCATGGTGAGTATTTTGCAGCTCTCATTTGTTTTTGAAAATGAAGAAAGACCAGAATTTTTTTTTTTTTTTTTTCAATTTTCAAAACTTTGACAAAAAGTGAGGTCTGCAATATACTCACTATTAGGGGTGCGCATCTTCACTGGCCTCACGATTCGATTCGATTACGATTATCAGGTCCACGATTAACGATGCATCACGATTACTGCGCGCGGTTTTCATCCAAAAAATTTAAGTAGTCAGAAGAACTCCATTTTTTAAATTTTATCTGTTCTTAAAAAAAAGACAACACTCCTTGCATGTAGCAAAGTGTAAACAGTGCAGACAACTTAAAGAGGAGCTCCAGACTGCCCCCAAATGACTACAGGAGATGATCAGAGACTGCAGACATGCTACAGGAGATGATCAGAGACTGCGGGCAGCTACAGGAGATAATCAGAGACTGCGGACATGCTACAGGAGATGATCAGAGACTGCGGACATGCTACAGGAGATGATCAGAGACTGCGGACATGCTACAGGAGATGGTCAGAGACTGCGGACATGCTACAGGAGATGGTCAGAGACTGCGGACATGCTACAGGAGATGGTCAGAGACTGCGGACATGCTACAGGAGATGGTCAGAGACTGCGGACATGCTACAGGAGATGGTCAGAGACTGCGGACATGCTACAGGAGATGGTCAGAGACTGCGGACATGCTACAGGAGATGGTCAGAGACTGCGGACATGCTACAGGAGATGGTCAGAGACTGCGGACATGCTACAGGAGATGGTCAGAGACTGCGGACATGCTACAGGAGATGGTCAGAGACTGCGGACATGCTACAGGAGATGGTCAGAGACTGCGGACATGCTACAGGAGATGGTCAGAGACTGCGGACATGCTACAGGAGATGGTCAGAGACTGCGGACATGCTACAGGAGATGATCAGAGACTGCGGACATGCTACAGGAGATGATCAGAGACTGCGGACATGCTACAGGAGATGATCAGAGACTGCGGACATGCTACAGGAGATGATCAGAGACTGCGGACATGCTACAGGAGATGATCAGAGACTGCGGACATGCTACAGGAGATGATCAGAGACTGGGGACATGCTACAGGAGATGGTCACAGACTGGGGACATGCTACAGGAGATGGTCAGAGACTGCGGACATGCTACAGGAGATGGTCAGAGACTGCGGACATGCTACAGGAGATGGTCAGAGACTGCGGACATGCTACAGGAGATGATCAGAGACTGCGGACATGCTACAGGAGATGATCAGAGACTGCGGACATGCTACAGGAGATGGTCACAGACTGGGGACATGGCACAGGAGATGGTCACAGACTGGGGACATGGCACAGGAGATGGTCACAGACTGGGGACATGGCACAGGAGATGGTCACAGACTGGGGACATGGCACAGGAGATGGTCACAGACTGGGGACATGGCACAGGAGATGGTCACAGACTGGGGACATGGCACAGGAGTTGGTCACAGACTGGGGACATGGCACAGGAGATGGTCAGACACTGGGGACATGGCACAGGAGATGGTCAGACACTGGGGACATGGCACAGGAGATGGTCAGACAATGGGGACATGGCACAGGAGATGGTCAGACACTTTGGACATGGCACAGGAGATGATCAGACACTTTGGACATGGCACAGGAGATGACAATTCTATGATATGGACTTGTGTCACAGCGCCCCCCCTCCCCCTCCCCACTTACATGCTGCTCTGCCGGTGGGCGATCTGCCTGCTCACCATCTCCCCCCCATCTCCATTCGTGCGGCCGGTGTTCCCGGTCAGGTCAGGTTCTCAGGTCAGCATCTCCAGCAGTGAATTCTCCCGGGAGAGCGCTCGGTGCATAAAGTTGTTTTTAGTGTGTGTATATTCCGGTCATGTGATTCTCAGCCGTGCCTCCCTCCTCTCACGTCTCTCCTGATGTCAGCCCCGCCCGCCTCTCTTCTGACCTGATAGCTCCAGTCAGTGGGCGGAGCTGACACCAGGAGAGACTGAGAGGAGGGAGGCGCGGCTGAGAATCACATGACCGGATTATACACACACTAAAAACAGCTTTATGCACGGAGTGCTCTCCCGGGAGGGGGCGGGGCCAGACATCGATTTTTCGGGTCGCATGCATCGATGCCGCATCGGGGACACCCGATTTGCGATGCATCGATGCTGCGATTAATTTCAGCAGCCCTACTCACTATACCTCTCAGCAAATAGCATGGGGTGTCTACTTTCCAAAATGGGGTCATTTGGGGGGTTTTGTGCCACCTGGGCATTCCATGGCCTCCAAAACTGTGATAGGCAGTTAAGAGTGAAATCAAAAATTTACACCCTTAGAAAGCCTGAAGGCAGTGCTTGGTTTTCGGGGTCCCGTGCGTGGCTAGACTCCCAAAAAGTCCCACACATGTGGTATCCCCATAATCCCCCATCGATCGATACTGCACTTAGCTGGGCTGGGCCGGGCGGAGGGGCAAAATGCAGGTGCTAGCAGGTATCTGGGCTGATCCCACTAACACTGCGTTTTTGGGAACCCTAAACTGCTGGGGACACTAGTATAGATATGATCAGATCGGATATTGATCCGTTCAGATACTAAACCACTAAGGGAGGTGTATGCTGCATGCGTGGGTGTTAGCAATACTGGCGCTAATCTGACGCTGCCTGGGGTGACGCATATCACCGCCGGGTGATCAGGGGGCTAAACCTTTATTCGGTAATAAACGGTGGGTGCCCTGACACTATAAAAAATAAATGAACTAACCAGCATCACCCGTAACGGTTATACGGTGATCAGTGGTGAAAGGGTTAACTAGGGTGCAATCAAGGGGTTAAAACATTTATTGGGTAGTATATGGGGGTCCCTGTCGCTATAAAACGCTGACGGCGAACCTAAATATTTAACTCCCTAGCTAGCGTCACCAGTGACACTAATACAGCGATCAGAAAAATGATCGCTTAGCGACACTGGTGACGGGGGGTGATCAAGGGGTTAAAACTTTGTTAGGGGGGTACCCTAGACCTAAAGGGGGCTAATACTAACTGTCCTAACACTTCTAACTGTCACAAACTGACACCATCCAGTAATCAGGAAAAAAAAAACCTGCTTGGTGTCAGTATGACTGAGGGGGGGGATCAGGGGTGTTTAGTGTGCCTGGCATGTTCTACTGTGTTGTGTTTTACACTTACTCAGATGTCTTCTCTCCTCGGCGCCGGAACGGAAACTGCCGAGCCGAGGAGAGATGACATCACATCCTCTGCCTCTGTGTACTATACAGAGGCAGGGGATGTTTCTCATTGGCTGGGAGCGATCGCAAGGGGGGGGCCCACGATCGTATGGCCTCCCCCTCGCCTCTCAATGCTCCCAGACAAATGCCAACCGCCGCTGGCACCGGGGGGGTCTGATCGGACCCCCCGCTCGCGGGAAGGCAATCGCGTACCAGGAACGTGATTTTGCCTGCCCGTGCCATTGTGTTCACGTCTATTCATGCCATAGTTCAGCTTAAATTTGGCACCCGTGCACACACTTGTACGTGTGTGTGTGTGTGCGTGCTCATGCACATATGCACATTTATTCTTGTGTACATGCTAATACATTTACACATGTGCACTAATGCCCATTCTGTATTGCGCCTTTGCTCATAATTATGAGCATGTAATGGCCTTATGGTTCCAACTGAGCTTCTCTTACACACTACACTGACAAACTTCAATATACTGCAGTAAAACTGCATGGAAACACTACACTGACACTACAGTAAAACTGCACGGACGCACTACACTTAACGTTGCACTATCACTATATTCACACTACACTGACACTCTACTCTCACAACAGAATCACAATGGCAAACTATAGCACACTAACTCGCTAGTAGCAATGAACAGCGCCCTGTTCTATATCTCGCCACTCCAACATCGCACTGCAAATGGCTACCCTGGGCAGGAACCTTTTATAGTGTGGGGTGAGTCTATGAGCAATGAGCCATGATTGGGCTAAGTCATCATGACTTTCTCCAATCATGGCTCTCACAATGCTCTGTGCCCTGATTGGGCAAAGCCTTTATTGCTTCAGCCAATCAGGGCTTAGAATTCACTGTGCTGTGTGCAGTGCATTGTGGGACATATGATGGGCGGAACAAACAGCTGAACCATTTGCCCAACACTAGTCTTTTACCCTACTACAGTACTTCCTCACAAACACATATTGCCTCTTGGGAATATCCATAAGCCAACTTTTTTTATGACAGCAGGTATTCAGCATGTAACTGTTACAATCTACCTTCTCTCCATTTATGTGGGGTAAAATGCAGATTGGAAGAGTTAGTTTTCACATTTTCCAAAACAAATCCATTTATGCTATAGAGCCCTTGCATATACATATAGTGGATGTAATGGGGGTTTACATACTAAAACTGGAGAGGGCAAAATCTGGTGCAGCTATGAATGGCAGCCAATCGGCTTCTAACTTCAGCTTGTTCGGTTAAGTTTTGATACAAAATACTGGAAGCTGATTGGTTTCTATGCAGAGCTGCAGCAGATTTTGCCCTCTGTTCTGAATGAAGCTGTTTCTATGTAGTGTGATCACAAAGGCTAACCGCCTACTGCAGTCTCTGCCGTTTGACAGTTCTTATATAGATAAGGGGCAGATCCACCTGGTGACGTCACCTGTTGCCCCCCTTGTGATGTCACTGATCCAGCATGCATCGGTTGGTGACATTGTAAGGGGGCAGGGTCATCTGCTGATATCATTGAGTGACTACGCCCCTTAGCTATTCAAGAAATGTCAAGTGGAGAAGCTGGCATTCGGCAGGGAGCATTCAACAAGGCCAGAGGGTTTTTCTTTATACGGGTCCATTGTTGCAGTGAGCGGCGTGATTGGCGATGGAGCTACATCGGGAGACATTGTTTTTTTTATTAATAAAGGAATTGTCAAACTTTTGTACTGTCTTTATTCTCTTTTTGCACTTTTTTGGTGAATGGGTAGGGATAAGCAAAGTTAATTTGTGAAACCAGTCAACTCCTGCTGTGGTTTGTCTGTACCTGTGTTTTTCATGAACTGTTCATCTCTTCAATAAAGCAATTTGTTTATCCTCTATGTTGTGGAGTGTGGTCAATACATTTTTTGAGAGGTACTATGTATCCCATACTCATTCACATGGGGGGAAGCAGGATCTGCCCCCCCCCCCCAGTTAAAGGGGACTTCCAGATTCCGACAAGCCCCCAGCCCGCAGAACCCCACAACCACAGCCCAGGGTTGTGGGAAAGAGACCATTGTCCTCGTCAACATAGGGACAAGGTGCTTTGGGGTGTGGGGGGGGCAGAGGCCCCCTGCCCCAAAACACCCTCCATGTTGAGGGCATGTGGCCTGGTATGGTTCAGGAGGGGGTGGCCACTCACTCGTCCCCCCCCCCCTTTCCTAACCTGCATGCTCAGATAAGGGTCTGGTATGGATTTTTTTTTAATAAATGGTGTGGGGTTCCCCTTAACATCCATGCCAGACCCAAAGGGGGAGGAATCCCACACTTTTTTTAAAATGTTGTATTGTTTTGTTTACATTTCAGCTGTCAGTGGGGAAGCCTGCTGACAGCTGATGAGTCATTGGTTGTTAAGGATGCAGTGGACGTCTGCTTAAAGAGGACCTTCAGTCATTTTTTTTTTTTTCAACTTTCCATCTATTAAATCTTCTGCCCTTGTTGTTTTAACTTTGGATGGTAAAACTTTTTGCCTGTAAATACCTTTTACAGCCCACTTCCTGTTTCCTGTCTGATAAAAAGCCTAGGCTTATGACATCATGCACAGCTCTCCCTCTCATGAGAGTTTGCCAGGAAGGGAGGGGGGATAAGTCATTGAAGGGCCAATGAGAGCTGCAGGGCTGCAGAGCTGTTGGTCTGCCCCTGTGTAAATCCAGGAAGTGAACAGGCAGCAGCTTCAGCTGCCCACAGTTAAAATGGTTGCAGCCAGACTAAAGCCTCATACACACAGTATGATTGTTGGCAGGCAATTGTCTGTTGACAGACTGTTGTCCTAAAATCTTACCATTAGTATGCTCCTTTTGACAATTGTTGTCCAACTTTCGGCCAACAAATATTGGATGACAGGCTAGTAAACTTTTGGTGGACAACGGTTTGACATCAGATTTTTGTATCGTCAGTACACAAATTCGTCACACAAAAGTTGAAAGTAAAAACACGCATGCTCGGAATTGATGCTCACCAAACACAAAATTAGCAGAAGGGGCCCAAAGGGTGGTGCTCAAAAGCTGAATTCCTCGTAGTACATCACTACATTTGCGCTTGTTGCACAATAATTGTGTACCGTTAGTATGCAAGACAAGGTCCTGGTACACACCCTTTTGACAAAAATCAGACGCCCGGCTGGCCAACAATCGTACCCTGTGTACGAGGCTTAAGTGGAGGGAGATTACAAATTGCACATGTCAAGTTAGTAGCATTTTTTTCTGCTCCAAGAAGCTAAATAGTGTTATCCTATGTGTCCATGCACACTTCATTAGGCTTATCAGCATTTTTTGAGCTTTAGCATCTAGGAGCAGAAAAAAATATTGAATGTTCCTAAACACTCCCAAATGCTTCTAACTGCTTTTAAATTCTACTAACAACTTTTTTTGTGAGCCTTTTTTCCCCCTTCATGTACTGCAAAAAATGATAATGCTCTTCTAAAAGCTACTAAAATGCTACTAGAAGCTGGCACAAAAATGCTATTATCAACATTTTTTATCAACTGTTTGTTTTTTTCCTAGCTTTTTTGAGTTTATGCTAGTGTTCATTGAGTACCAAGAGTTCAAGAGTAACTTCACTTTCGGAGGAAAAAAGTAGCAATTAAAAAATAAAATAGCATATATAATTGTGACTCAAATCATAATGTAATTAAAAATGACCTTTCCTTTTACAAAAGGTTTATTGACAGTAAGCAAACTGAATATACAAAGAAAGCAAACAGGGCCATTTCAACATTTCAAATAGTAGATAATGTACACATCCACTAAATAAAATATTAAGGGCATAACCACGGATGGTACAACAATATATATATATATATATATATATATATATATATATATATATATATATATATATATGCAAACACATTTAAGCCACTACAAACAAATGAAAGGCTGCCATGTAGGATTCAGTGCTAAAAACACAAGTCAAATCAGGACCCAGGTGTAAATGGCATCAGAACGTCTCCATCACAAAAGGTAGGTTGAGACTACTTCTATTAAATTGGCAGTCTAAACTGGCTGATACCTAGGAATAGGCTGAACGACCCCCTGTTCGGTTCACACCAGAACATTGCAAATGTTCGGAACAGAATAACAAACCCCATTGAAGTCTATGGACCCGAACTGGAAAAATCAAAAGCACACATTTTGAAGGCTTATATGCAAGTAATTGGGCAGTGGGCATACAATGATTATGAGGGTCCGGGTACTGCCCTGGGGGACATGTATCAATGAAAAAAAATGGTAAAAAACATCATTTTTAAATGAGCAGTGATTTACTGATGCTTAAAGTGAAAGCATAAAAATGAGAAAACAATAAAAATGAAAAATTCCTTTTAATATAGTGCCTAGGGAGTCCCCTTAGTCTACCTGTAAAATGGCACATCTGTGCTGTGTATAGAAGCTGCTGCAGCAATAATTACATTTATAAAGCCAAAAAAATTACATATTCCCTGCAAGCTTTCTTTAATTTATAAACAAAAGCTTGGGGAGCCAGTCTGTATGATGAGGCCGCGATATAGTGCACTGGAAACAAGATTAATAAGGAGGATAAATTCTGGTGTCTCTTCTGCAGACTTTAGATAGAAGTAACAGGTGCAGAAAAATTGGTCTTTGGGTGTTAAAGGTGCCTTCACACCGCAACCCTACAGAGGTACTTTTGATGAAAGAAAGAACTACCTTGCTGTCACAAATTGAAATGATATGCACCTGTCAAACAGGTGTAGAAAAATTGGCCTTTAAGGGTTAATTGTGCCCATGAAACCTATACCAAAAATTTCTTCCAGATGAAATCAACACCCACAACACTAGGCAGCCTAGAAGTCTTTCAGAGCTTCCACATCCCAAAAACACTTAATCAGTGACATCGGCATCAGGGGCTTCATAGCTGCTGGTAATACAGGACTGATTTCATTTTGATAAATGTCAGCCGCACAGTCTGTGGACAGATGCGCTCAATTTTCAGTAACAAAACCTCTGGCAGCACTAAATGCCTGTTCGGAAAGCACGCTGGATGCAGGGCAGCCCAGGATCTCAATATTGGGCAAGTTCTGGCAAGTGGTCTATTCTCATGACCCAATAAAAAAACAAGAAAACGGAGGCGCCTCTGGGTGCAGACTTTAAAACAACTTTAATAGTTAAAGGCATCAACAAAGATTGCACTCACATTTAAGTTGAACTGATAAGGCATAGAAAAGTCCCAAAAGCAACCAAGGTGGTCTGTGAGGTCAGTCTCTCGTGGCCATGGATATGTCTCCCCTGACTGGTCTCTGGTACGCTGGATGTATTGCAGCCGACAGCGATGGAGGAACACCAGAGTGAGGCTTGGAAAGCAAACAGTGATGCAGGCGAGGGGTGATGACTTCACAAACTATGCAACACGTTTTCCTGAGCCGGCTAACCATGAGTGTCATGACGGCTGTGCTCCTTTGTCAAGCTTGAGCTCTGGTGTTCCTCCATCGCTGTCGGCCACAATACATCCAGCGTACCAGAGACCAGTCAGAGGAGACATGTCCATGGCCGGGAGAGACTTACCTCACGGACCACCTTGGTTGCTTTTGGGACTTTTCTATGCCTCATCAGTTCAACTTAAATGTGAGTGCAATCTTTGTTACTGCCTTTAACTATTAAAGTTGTTTTAAAGTCTGCACCCAGAGGCGCCTCTGTTTTCTTGTTTTTTTCAATGTCTTTTGGGAATATGGTTTCCACTCCCACTGGAAGGCTGCCATGAATGTGGACTCTTCACATCATCCTTACCATTCACTCCTCTGTGCTATTATTATGGACTTTACCATTTTTATTCTTTATGGCCGTATCTTATAGTTTTATTTTTGCATATTTACATGCACAACATTGTTATTTATTCATTTTGGATTATTGCTTTTAATTTTTTGTGCCAAACACTTGTTTAATCGTGACCCAGTAACCCAGGGGATTTTTTTTCTTCTCCATGTGATTGAGCTTCTATAACAAGTGACCCGACCATCCCGCCAGCAAATAGATCCATTGTGTTGTATCCCGTGGGGAGATCCAGAGCCACAGATGATCCATTGATATATGCTTGTATTCCAGCTTGATCTGGTAAGATTCCAATGCATAGGGAGATTTATTCTCCGTTATCCATGACCATATATTGGAAAAAGGATTGATTAATTTATGTGACTGCTCTCACTCCTGGGATTATCAACACCAATTGCTCATTGATTATTGTATTATGAACTGTGATACCTACACTTTTGGCTACATTTAAAGGGACTATTTTCTTTTCATTTTTAATTATTCACATTTTAATTCTAATTTTTAAGTGTTAGTTGACTATTCAGTTGACTACGGTCTTACATTCACCTTGAACATTCAGTTGTTGAGTGTTTAAATATGTAGCGCTGCTCACACAGAATATGTTTTTTGGTAATGAACCATAGATCTATTTTGTATATAAAACACAGGGGATCGCCAACTGGAAAGCTCTCCATCTCTGTTTTCGCCCCTAGATAATCGTCCACCATATGATGCAGACGCTGCCAATGGGATGTTGAAGCTGGGCGCCGAGGACTAAAAAAATTGTGAAATGCATCAATTTGGTCAGCCCCCTTCTCCGCCGCTCCTATCTTGACCAACAGAAGCCTCAAAACTATGTTTTCCATGACACTGTAACCTATCAGGAAAGGCATTAGCTAAAATCCTCTTTAAGGTATCCTCAAGAGATTTCATCTTCTGCTCTCTCTCTGGGGATGGGGTAAGTTCTGAGACTTTTCCCTTATAACGGTGGTCAAGGAGGGTTGCCAACCGTGCTTGGAGGGAGGAGTCTGCTAATGGCGATGTGCAAGGGAGCGCCGTAAGATCCCGGGTCTCCCTCCCTGCGAACCCTCGCTGATGCAGTAGCTGCTGTCTAGCAGGCTGGAACCTCCAGCTGGTCTGCATCATTCCCCCTCCTCCCCCCCCAGATATCGGACCCCTCCAAGTGGCAAGGTAAGAAAATTTCCCTTTGAAGATTGATGATTGAAGTGACTGAGGCGGTGATCTGAAGGCACATCGGCGGACTCCAGCGGCAGCGTGGATGGTCAAAGCAATGTCTCCCCCCCGCTCCACTTTCCTCCGGAGAGCCCGGAGAAATCACACAGCCTGTAGGCATCGGTTCAATCAGCGGTGTGCAAAGCGAGGCGGTGTGAAGGGAACGAAGGGAAAGAGTGTTGGCTTGGGGGATCGTGAGTGCGGTGAGGCTCTCCACTCCCCCTGCCCCTCTACAGAAGTCAGCGGGGAGGTGGTGTGAGAGAGTGGGGGGTCAGGTAGGAGCAGCGGGAACGCCGAGAAGTCTATCCCCCCTCACCTCTCTGACACCAGTCTTCAGCCATCTAGCTGCACAGCTGAGCGGGATGTCCCGGGCATAGAACGGGATCACTGACACTGGATCTAAAGCATCAGCTGGAAGTCCTCTAAGGAAAAAAGCAGAAGATACGCTAGAAAGGGTGGAAACAGAAAAGGACTCAAACACGCCCTTTAAGATAAGATAAGTGATTTATATTTTTTTGCTTGATATAAACTGTTTCTTCCTACAAAAAATTTGACTTAAAGTAAGATTTTGAAGCGGTGCGAGTGTACTTGGAAGACCTCCCCTTACTTACTTATTGACTGTTACTGACTGTAGCTGCTGATGTTCATTAATAATGAAAGCATCATTACCTACTGTTGGAAGAATAAAAAGCGATAAATAGCAGCTAACAAAGATGGAAATAGTGACATTGTCGACTATTGCCCCCTAGTGCTTGAATATTGTTTGGAAGCAGGTAAAGGAGATTGACTCTGTACCCAGGTGAAGGGGAGGGAAGGGGAGAGAGAGGGAGGAGGGAGGGAATAAAAGAAAAGGTAACAATAAGTAGGGGGCAAAAGTCTTAAAAGTCTGAAAAAATCCGAAGCTTCAATTCTTGGTAGTATATCGTTCCCCCCTATCCCCCCTCCTCTCCTTCTTCTTTTTTTTTTTTTTCCTTCCCTCTCCTCCACCTTGATGAGGGGTAAGAGCGGAAGGGGTGGTGGGGTAGTGGAAAAATCCCCTCGCCCCAGTACAAGCCCCACTTCTGGCCCAATGCATAGATATGTAACCCATGGAGTAGCGATGGCAGCGGAAAAGCATCAAAATACTAAAGGAAAACTAGAGGAAACACAAGGAAAAAAAGATAAAAAGTCTCAGATAAAAACAACATCAGAAAATAGAGTAAATCCAGAAAATAGATTAGAACAGGAAGTTGATGCAGAAAATCCCCTGCAGAAAACGGCCCAGTTAACAACAATGACAGGCATGGAAAGGATGTTTTCAGAGCTGGAAAATTCATTAAAATCAGAAATGACAAAACTCCAAAAAAGACATGGGACATATGCTTGTTAGAGTCGAGGAAGTGGAAAAAAGAGCTGACGCACACACAAAAAGAATAAAAGAGCTAAAAGGAGAGATTAAAACCCTAAAACAAGAGCAATTGGAACAGGCATATAGATTAGAAGATCAGTTAAATAAGGAGAAGAGGAAGAATGTAAGGATCCGCGGAGTTCCTGAAGCGCCCCAAACAGAGAACATAATAGAAGTAATTGGGCAAGTTCTCAACCTATCAAGCATAAATGAAGCAAGAAATGAATTAAAGATTGAAAGGGCCTACAGAACAAGAAGGCCAATAGGTCTTTCAAATGAAACCCCAAGAGATATAATAGTCCGCTTCTGTAGCCTGGAAGGAAAAAAACTAGTATGGAAGAGTTTAAAGGAGAAACCACCAATTTTATTAGAAGGAAAGGAAATTCAGGTTTTTCAAGACTTATACTTCAATATAACTGGGGTTTTCCAGCATGCTTAATGGTTAAAAGAAATGGAAGAACTACAAAATTGAGATTCCTAGAAGAAATCCCAAACTTCTGTAAGACTCTGGAAATCCCTTTACCAAAAGACTTGGTTGAAGCAACTAAAAAAAACAGATAAGCAAATGGGGGAAGAAACACAGTGGCAATTATTTTATAGGAAATAGTCTAAGAGAGATGGGGGTGAGAAGTGGGGAAGATAAGGGGAAAGGTTAAAACTTCAGAATAGGGGGGGTGCGGGGGGACCTGGAGGAAAGGGCGTCCTTCATAGACATCATCCTAGCCTGTAAGGAGAGGGTGGGTCAAGGGACCAAACAGATTTCCACCTCAGGGATAGGAGTAGAGATAAAGAAAGCCCTTTAATTATAGGTACCTACTCATGCCCTTGCGGGTAAATACGCAAGGGCTCGGGGTCTTGGGGGGGTGGTGGGAGGGGGAGTGGAGGAGTAGATAAGGGGAAAGAAATTTGGAAAATGGATGGGGGAAAAAAATAGGGGGGTTCAAAACTGTCTCACCAAGAAGAAGTAGCTGCCCGATCCTGCCGATTGGACAGTTGGGGTTGTCCGGGTGCTGGTTCTCCCCCCCTGTGCCCCCGTTTTGGGGCGCAGGGGGGAGGTCCTCCTCTAGGGGGTGAGGGAGTGATAATGAGAATTGTAAATGGAAGAAAAAGTCAAAATCTTGACATTTAATGTCCGAGGGATGAACTCACTGCAGAAAAGGCGCTTAATCTTGCGGGAAATTGAACAACTCAGGGCTGACATAATTTTCCTGCAGGAGACGCATATAACACAGGATTCAAGAGTTAAAATATATTCAAAAAAATCCCAACCTGGTACCATGGAGATTCACCATGCAGAGGTTCAAAAGGCGTCGCAATTGGGTTCGGGAAAAACAGTGGCTTTATTATCGAAAAGATAAAAGCAGACCCAAAAGGACGGTTTCTTTTCCTTATAGGGACAATACAGGATATAAAGTACACATTAGCTAACATCTACTGCCCTAATAAAAACCCCAAAAAATTCTTAACAGAAAAACTGACAGAGTTAAATGATTTTAAACAGGGTAAACTAATAGTAGCAGGTGACTTTAACTTCATTATGGATCATAACTTAGACTCCACCTCTACTGTTCCGGACAGAGAAAGAAAACAACTAAAGATGGTAAAAAAAAAAAACGACATGAGCTGCAATTAGTCGACGTATGGCGAATACAGCATCCAAGTATAAAGGATTATACTTACTTTTCAACAGTACATAGAATCCATACGAGATTGGACTATATTCTGCTGGAACATAGATCACTAGAGGAAGTATTTGAATCAGAAATAGAATCATCAGTACTTTCAGACCATTCCCCAGTCTCTACACAGATAAACTTTTGTGGAGAGTCTTCAGGAAGAGGTACATGGCGTATCAATGAAGAGTTACTGGAGGATAGAGACACAGTAAAAACTATAAAAGGTGAGATCGAGAAATATTTTCAGGAAAATGATACTCCCGAAATAGCAAGAGCAACCCTGTGGGAGGCACACAAGTCTGTTATTAGGGGAAAATTAATATCTATAGGAGCAAGAAATAAGAAAGAAAAGAGAAAAAATATGCTGAATCTTCAAAATGAAATCCATGAATTGGAACAAAGACATAAAAAAGAAGTTAAAAAAGAAATACATCGGTCCCTGATCCTTAAAAGAGAACAACCAAAAGATCTAATGGAAAAAGAAGATGGAAAGGAAATCAATAGGGTAGTAAGTGAAAGATTCAAGACAGGAAATAAAGCAGGAAAACACCTTGCGTACATCCTAAGGAAAAAAAAGACCTTACATTATATAGAGAAGATAAAAAATGGAAAGGGAGAAATAAAAAATAAAACCACGGAAATAGCACAAGCCTTTGCACAATACTATAGTTCTCTATATGCAATAAAAAACAAGAAACAAGCCAACAAGCAAAAAGGAAGAAGAAGAAGATCCAAATCTATCTAGAAAAAGCTAACTTACCAAAAATTAATCCTGACCTTTTTTAACGGATTTAGAAAGGGAGATAACACAAGAAGAGATTAAGACTGCGCTAAATGAAACCGCTGTCGGTAAAAGCCACGGGCCAGACGGATTCACGATTAGATATTATAAAGAAATCCAAGACCAATTGATTCCAAGGCTGTGTGAATATCTAAACAAAATAGGGAAAGAGGAAGATATCAGAAAAAAGTCACTTCAGGCACACATTACCATAATACCTAAAGAAGGAAAAGGCAAGGTCAACTGTTCAAGCTACCGGCCGATCGCTTTACTGAATACAGACACGAAGCTAT
This sequence comes from Aquarana catesbeiana, assembly GCF_042186555.1. Classification (NCBI taxonomy): domain Eukaryota; kingdom Metazoa; phylum Chordata; class Amphibia; order Anura; family Ranidae; genus Aquarana; species Aquarana catesbeiana. The sequence goes on from NC_133336.1 coordinate 203,559,446, forward strand.
ACGCCAAAATATTAGCCACGAGAATAAAAATATTGATGCCACTCTGAATAAACCCGGATCAGACGGGGTTCGTCCCGGGCAGAGAAAGTAGGGACAATAGCATAAAAACAATCTTGATGCTGAAAAAAAAGAATCCCAATGGCTCCCCAGATCTACTCCTGTCAATAGATGCAGAAAAAGCATTTGACAGGGTAGATTGGGAATTCATGATGACTACATTACAACAGCTGGGATTTGAGCCTAAAATTATGAAATGGATAAACAACCTCTATAATAGGCCTAAGGCAAAAGTAAAGGTAAATGATAAGATGTTGCCCGAATTTGAAATGTACAACGGAACGCGGCAGGGATGCCCGCTCTCGCCTCTTCTGTACGTGCTGTCACTGGAACCCTTCCTGGCTACTCTGAGAAACAACCCTGGGATAGAGGGGGCAAGGATAGAGGAAAAAGAACATAAAATCGCTGCTTACGCCGACGATATCCTAGTCTATGTGACTAAGCCTAGAGAAACTCTGTTAAACATTTTATCGGAAGTGGAAAGATACGGTGAACTTTCAAATTTCAAAATAAACCCCATAAAGACAGAAATATTAAACCTCGGAGTGGAAAAAAAGATATCTTGGTGCTGCAAAGAGAATTCCCGTTTACGTGGGTAAAAGGAGAGCTATCCTACCTTGGAATTAAATTAACACCAACACTTGAGAAAATATATCCCGCAAACTTCATCCCATTACTGAATGAAATTAGGGCAGAAGTCAAAAGGATAAATATACAATCAATATCGTGGATAGGAAGAGTGAATATGCTTAAAATGGTAATCTTACCAAAAATTTTGTATAAATTTCAAATGGTACCAATAAGGATCCCTCGGAGCTTCTTAAAGATCTTACAGAAAATACTGACATTTATCTGGCAAAGTAAGAAACCAAGATTAAAATTTGCACTTATGTCTAGGAAAAGACAACACGGGGGTTTAGTAGCACCTGACATATTTAGGTATTACAAAGCAGTTATTCTTGCATGCATGATTGAATGGACGAAAGAGAACAAAGAAAAAAAATGGATTGAGATAGAGAACACTTTAAGCAAAACCACGCTTCACAAAAATATATGGATTGCAAATAAATATAGAATAATAGACCCCAACGCACATGAATTGACAATAAATGTATTCAGAGTTTGGGACGCACTTTATCGGAAACAAAAATGGGTATACAATTCTCCACTAATTGCCCTTACGGGAACAAAATATTTCACACTGGGTGAGGACATATTTCAAAGATTAAGAATAAAGAACCCACAAATAAAAGATGTCACTAGGAAAGGGAAGGTGGAATCGGCACAAGAATTGGAGATTAAATTTGGGGGGAAATTACGTGAATGGGAATATTTACAATTAAAGCACTTAATTATTTCATCACCATATCCGTTCAGGGACAAAGAAGAATTAAATAAATTAGAAAGCTCTGTATGTCACCAACGACAACAAAGGGAGGGATTTCGAAGGTCTATGAATTCCTTTCAGATATTGAAGATCAGAAGAGGCCCTCCTTCATAGATAAATGGGAAAAAGAACTGGAAACAAAATTTGAAGAACAACAAATCGAGAAAATGATTGCAGGTGGATACAATCAAGCCTAGGACATAAACACTATCGAGATGAATTATAAATTCTTGGTCAGGTGGTATATGGCCCCGGAAAGACTTCATAGAATTGATCAAGAAAAATCACCATTATGTTGGAGAAATTGTGGGAATAAACCCACGATGATACACATTTGGTGGGATTGCCCAAAAATAAGAGTATTCTGGCAGGAAGTAATCGCATGTGTTAAGGAGATCACGGGAGAGAAGTTAGAAAATAATAGATTGATCTGTCTGTTCCACGATGCTAAAATTCCCAAAAAGCAATACATGAGAAAAGTAACATCAAAATTATTAAACGCTGCGAAGGGACTGATACCAAAAAACTGGCTAAAGAGCAAAAGCCCAGATTTGGGAGAATGGTTTAAGCAGGTGGATTACTACCACAAAATGGAAATACTCTGTTGTAAAGATGAAGGACAACCTAGATAAATGCGTCTCTGTCTGGAAGCGGTGGGAAAGATACAAGACCTCGGACAGCTATTGGGAGAAGTTGCTGACTAGCAATGGATTTTAAGAGGAAATAAAATCTGGGATAGTTAGGAAGAGTTTTGATGGTGAGGCAGGAGGGAGGGGGGGAATTTTGAAGGGGGAGGAAAATATGGGAATGGGGGTGGGAGGGAACAATACTTAGTTTTACTTAAAGTCATGTGAATAAATAAAGGAAAGGAATTCCTTTGACGTATGTCTTCCTCTGCTTCAATGCCTCCAAAACTGTCAGAATCCTCCTCCTCCCTCTCCTCTTGTGTGTTCTGTGGCATAGAAACAAAGGTGTCTGCATAATGCAGGCCTTGAGAGGAAAGAAAGTCCTCCTCTTCATCACACTGTTCTGCCTCGAGTGCTCTGTCCACAATGCCATGCAGAGCCTGTTCCAGCAGAAACACAACAGGGATTGTGTTGCCCTATGGGTTTATGTGAAATCTCCATTAATAGCTGTAAAATATTGTAATTAGGAATATATTACATTTAGCTTGTATCTATGCAGGCCAGAACATATTAATCTTCACATATATATCCAGACAAGTCGGTGCCCAGGCTTTTGTGTACAAACAATGGGTTTCAAACCTCTTTGTGGTACACAAACTCACTTCAAAGGATCCCATGCTGGGATATGCAGTGAAGGTAGGCCCACCCCAGGCCAATACTTAACTTCCCGGGAAAGTTCAAGTCAATCTCCTGCCTTAATAGTCACAAGGATTTGCATTAAAGGGGCTGACTTATGCAAAGTATAGGGATTGGAGATGCAGCCAATCCCTTACCTGCAATAGAGAAGCTCACCAATCAATTGCCATGCTATTCCAACCAATGAGGCATCAGTCTGTATTGATATACACAGACTAGATGGGAAAGATTTTCTCTCTTTATGGTAGAGCAGCCATCAGACTGGAACCTTGGTGAGAATCGGTTAATTATGGGAAAGGTCTGCCCTTTTACTTGTAATTAAATATGTTTGTAGATTAATGTTTTAAGGAATATACTCTGTATTCCTTCATGTAATTCTTTTATTTTAACCTAATCTTTTCTTTTTTGGTGTAAGACTATAGATAGATGTTTGTGTATTAGATTAGATGCTTTCAACTACTTCCTAATAAATGTTATTATATTAGAACTTTCACTCTTGGTCAAAGAACTCTCATTAAACCCACCTCATATATTTTAGATATTAAATCTTAAATATAATAAACGGATAACAGATTGTGTCACTGAAGCATGCATTTTCATGGCTCACCATTCTTATGGCCTCTTTAAATGTTGACAGTTCAGTGCATGCATCCTTTATGAGCAGTCATTGGTGCAGGGAAAAAAAGCTGAGTTGGCCTGAGCCAGTCATTGTGCCATTTTCACACTGGTACTCATTGATGGCCCTCTGCTACATATGCAGCCACTGCAGCATTGCCAAAGTCAAGTTCCATCTGGTAGCATGTAACAAATCAGGCAGTTTATGGGCAGGTGGAATTCCCACTGAATTTAAGCCAATCAAATATTTGCTTTGTATGACCGCCTGAAATGGCTAGACTCTTCTGGCCTGCTTTAGTAGATCTTCCAACCCTGGGTACCTATTTAAGAAATACTGCATCACCAAATTGAGGACATGTGCCAGGCATGGCACATGTGTCAACTTTCCCTGTCTAAGGGCAGACAGGAGGTTTGTGTCATTATCACACACCACCATTCCTGGCTCCAGCTGGCATGGCATGAACCAACTCTGGGTCTGCCCCTGCAAAGCTGCAGGAATCTCTGCTGTGGTGTGGTTCCTGTCCCCTAGACACATCTGCTGAAGCACTGCATGGCACCTTTTAGCCTGACTTGAATAGCCCATTGAAACACTAAAGGGGTACTTGTGGTTCACTGGACAATTCAGCAGAAGAGGGCATGGAGGAGGAGGAGGGGGTGGAGCTGACAAATTTCACTTCATCACTATTTGTGTGAAGATGTGGCAGTACAACAAGCTGCAGCACTGAGCGCTGTCCTGCAGCATCCTTCCAAGTTGCAAGCAGCGTTACCCAGTGTGCTGTGAACAAAATATATCGTCCCTGAGCATGCTTGCTGGACCATGTGCCAGCAGTAATGTGGACTTTGCAGCTGACTGTCTTGCCCAATGATGCCACAACATTGCCTTCCACATGATGGTACAGAGCTGGAATGGGCTTACGTGAAAACAAATAGCGACTGGGAATTTGTGGTACAGCACATTCTGCAAATTCACAGGGGGACAGAATCCACCAGACAGAAAAACAGGAGTTGTAAAGCCAGCAGCTTTGACAAGCTTGCATTTAGATGCTGGGCATGTGGGTGGCAGTGGCTATTTTTTTTTCGCTGCAGCAAATGGGGCAGAGAAATTTTCTTACTATAGTCTACAGCTGGTGGTGTGCTGTTGGCAGATGTGCTGCAAGGACATGGGACACCCTGTGCTATACCATCATCCCTGTCAGTGGAGACTGCTGAGAAGTCATAAGGTATAGCAGGGGTAGACTGAGGTGAGGAGTGAGAAGCAGCAGCATTGTGTCCCTTTTGTGTGGATTTCAGGTGCTCTTGCCATTGGCTGAGTGGTGGGAAGTGCCTTGTCAAGCATGTGGTACCCAAGTGGCTGGTGTTTTTTCCCCGCTTGATGTGCTTGAGACAAAGTTACAAATTGCAACAGTGATCGGCTGCACATGTGCTAAAAAAAGGTCTAGACAGCTGAGTTGTGGGAAGTGGGCCAGGAGATAACAGCTCCACAATGATGGAATAGGGTGGCTGATATCTACTCTTCAATGGGTAAAAGTGAGCGCTAAGCCTAACACAGTTGTAAATTTAAAAGACAATTAAAAAATTAAAATAAAAACAATGTCAATATAGATACTGATGGAAAAGTAATGGAATAAATGAACATTAGTTTTTCAGAAGAAAATAGATATTATACTATAATGTCCATATAGGCTGTGTATAAGTCCATATATTAGATGAAGCACTAACCGCATTATAAGGCTGCCTTGTATGAGAAAGAAGCGATCCTCTGGGTACTGCAAAATTGTAAAACACAAGGCACCACTCTAAGTGCAGAATTATCATAAAGTTTATTATACAGGACTAAAAAGATGGTACTCACAAGTACATGATTAAAAGCATGTTTGGCAATGTAACCGGAGTGTCCTGAAGTCTGTGTTGTTCAGGTCTGGACGGCGTTGTTGTCCGATGGGCAGGCTCAGCGGTGGGAGCCGTCGCTTCCTGCCGCTGGAACGCAAGCTGAGAACCAGGAAACCAAGAAATGAGGTCACTTCCGGGTGACGGGACGTGTAGGCGACGCGTTTGTGGAGCTACGCTCCTTCCTTAGGCCTAACGTGTTACGTGATTGGGCTGAAATGTATAAGCTAATGGATGTTGCTGATTGGTGGAAAAAAGCTCCAGATTATGCTGCAATCGCTCTGGCTGACATTTTAGCTATCTGATATGGATACATTAGACAACAACTGCTTGAATTTTTAAAATATGGCAATATATATAAAACCAATAAAAAGAGTAATAAAACATGCAACTGAGCAAGAATATTCCGGAGCTGTTCCGGACCCAGTGCCAAACGGGCGCGGCCTCACAGGCCAAGACCACGTTCTCACCTATCACACCATCCAGCTCGCTAACGATGGCCCCTCCCGACTTAGCCCCGGGCCGAGACCTACTGCCGAGCATCCTAGATCTAGAGAAGTTTGCTTTAGACATTAAGAGCTCGGTGACAGCAGCAATAGCGAACCTGAAAAATGACTTCCAGGCGGTAGCACACCGCATTGAGTCTGTTGAACAAACCTCTAAAACACAAGCGGCCGTCATTCGCCAAGTACAATCTGTATATGACTCTCAGCTTTCCCAAATGTTTGACCTGCATAGACATGTTGAAGACCTTGATAATAGGGGCCGGAGACATAATACCAGAGTGTGGGGGATCCCTGAGAGTGTGGACCCTGGAGCTATATAACAGAACATCTGCTCATTGTTTAATGATCTAATGGAGCGCCCAGCTGATTCCCCTATTGAAATGGAGAGGGCACATCGGCCTTGCACCCACAGTCGCGTGATAATGAACCGCCCAGGGACATTGTGTGGTTAATTTCCAACTTAAGGAAGAAATCCTACGCAAAGCAAGAGAGAGAGGACAGATTCTACACAATGGAGCGGAAGACAAACTATTTCAGGACTTGTCGCAAATCACGCTCCAAAACAGAAGAGCTCTGCACCCCTTGTTTGATGCTCTAAGGGCCCGCATCATCACTTATCGCTGGAAGTTTCCTTTTGGCTTGTCAGCCTCATCTAGGGGTCGCTCTACACTATTGCACACGCCGGATGACCTGCAGACCTTTTGCGAGCAGCTGGACCTTCCAATTAAAGAATTACCAGATTGGTATGCACAGTTCTTTCCCACGGAACCTTGGCTTCCAGTGTCCCTCAACCCATCTCCAAAATCCCAGCGACACAGAACACTCAGACGCAGAGGTGACCTGGCCTCTCCAAGTGCCTGTGCATCATGACGCAACCTTTACCCACACAGCCCGGGTTCACCTCCCTCACCATCAGCGAGAAGAGGTTGTCTGGAAGCCTAGAGTTGCTCTTCATATGCTGGTCACGTTGTTTGGTCTTTTTTTTTCCCCCTTTTTTTTTTTTTTTCCTCTCCTTTTATTATTATTTGGAGCTGACTGATACATGCGCCTTGGATACATCATTAAATCTGCCTATGACTTTTGCATAATCCCATTGAGATCACTATCCTCTGGCACTTTGGTTAACCATGGGATCCCAGCCCTGTCACACACTTTAATGCAAATGATCCCTGATGAGATGAAACCGATGAGACTGAGTAAATATAAAAGAATGGAGAACGTATGACGCCTCGTCTTCTACCTCCAGACTTTCAATATGGTGCTCCTCTAGGTTGGTCGGTGAATGACTGGGATCTGCAATCAATCAAGATGTGCATGTGAGGGATTACAGCTTGTATGACGGTGCTTGAAGATACAGAATAGTCTTTCCCGCGGACTTCACCATCGCCTCCTCCACCTCCTCCAACATCCCCTCAGAAGAACTGCAACGAAAACTGTGAGGACTTCATCAGAGCACTTTGAACCCTGTCACCACGGCTTCTGACCTTCCACAGGGTTATTTAGCTTTGTCATAATTCTAGAGGCACTGAGGACAGCCACAAGACCAGGCTGGCGTGCGATGATAGAGGTTTGAGAAAATAACTGTTTTTGGTTTGGGCACCTGGGATACAACGGGGTTTATCCTGACATCTCAGGATTCCAAACTAGGGTTGAAGTAACTTAATTTAGTTAAGAGGCTAGGGGTTATATGCAGCTTATGTAGCCGTTATACTCTAGATGACCCAGACATGATCATATTGCAGAGGAGTTTAAGTACTTACTTTGGGGTACATCTACAGGTGAGGAATATGTAAGCTCAAGTTAGGTTAACTTTTTTATCATATTAAGGTGTGTATCTCACTCATATGTATACCATAACATGCTCACCCCCACTTGTCCTTGGGTATCTGCTGCCATTTTACTTCAGATTGTGCCCTCTTCTCTTCTCTTCCATTCTTTGGGCTACCCTCTCTCTATCCTCTCCAGGTCTCTCTACTACGCTATTCTGCCTGCCAACCCCTTCCTTCTTTTCCTACCCTACTTCCCTTCCCCCTTTTCTTTACCCCTGGATTAAGTAAAGGTTGCTGAGGATACACAGAGTGTTATAAAATGATGTATGTTTATCAGATGCTCCCATGCAAAGTTTGATAATGTCCAGCACTAGGGTTTTATGCGGTTCAGTGTTCGAATGGCCATTAAGGCTCTAGTTTCTTTGAAAAGTTTTTGTTCTTTGTTTTTATTATTTTTAAGACCAGGATGCAAGTATGCTCTGTTTGTTGCCCAATGCAGGCTCCCCGCCCTCTCTCTCTTTTTTCTGCTCCTCCTTATTTGTTGTTTGTTGTCCCTTTTACCCCCACCTTCTTCCCTGTCCATCTTAGTCCTCTCCACCCTCATACACTGAGACACCCCTCTCGGCTTGCCCCCCCCTTTTTTTTCTCTGGGTTTGCTGCACCCTCGTCCTCCCGCCTAAGGGGGAAAGAGTTTTAAGACTAGGTGAGGCTTATCTCGTCCTCTGCTGGTAAGTCGGCTCGACTCCCCTATCCTCCTGCAATGATGCAGCATAGCAAGGTTATCAATGCTCCCCTGTCACTGAAGTGCATTTCTTTGAATGTAAAGGATCTGAACCTGCCTGAAAAAAGATTGCAAGTCCTATCGTCTCTGTCTAAACACAGAGCTCATTTTATATTTCTACAAGAGACCCATTTTCGATCGGCTGCCGTCCCCAAATTGTCAAACCACATATAACGCCAGGTATTTCATGTCACTAATGCTGAAGCCAAGACCAAAGGTGTCTCTATACTAATTTCCAGACATGCTAACTTCCTCATGACAGACTCCCTTATTGACCCGGAGGGTAGGTTCATTTTTCTTAAGGGTACTTATGCCTCAAAACTACTGACGTTAGCTAATATTTACAGTCCAAATGACCATCAGGTCGCTTTCTTTCAAAAAGTATGTGACAAACTAGCAGATTTCCAGAGGGGATTGGTCCTAATGGGGGGGACTTCAATATACCCTTAAACCCCCTACTAGACTCCTCCACGGGATCCTCCAACCTAACATACAAAGCACTAAGACAGATCAAGCTAAACTTACAACACCTGACTCTACATGATACATGGCGAACTATGTCACCTTTGGTAAAGGACTATACTTTTTACTCGGCCCCACATCAAAAGTACTCGAGAATAGACTATTTCTTCCTCTCCCAGGCAGATCTACCATATCTAAAAGAAGCCAAAATAGAACCTATGTTCTTATCAGACCACCACCCGATCACGGTAACTCTCACTTTCCCAGAAGTAGAAACTAAGTCAAAAATATGGCGTCTGAACCCATCCCTACTTAAAGATATCCCCACAATAGAACACATTCACACGCGCATACATCAGTATTTCCAGGAAAACGCAAGTCCAGAAATATCTCCAATCACTTTATGGGAGGCACATAAGTGTGTGATTCGGGGTGAATTTCTGGCCCTAGCTTCAAAATTCAAAAAATTGCAGCAAGAGACCATCAACTCCCTTATCCAATCAATTAAAAATCTGGAAACAACCCACAAACAGACTCAAGCCCAATCTACACTTCAGGACTTAATACAAGCTCGTTCCCTCCTTTTGGAGGAGCTGGATAAACGCACGAAACAACATTACATTCTTGGCCAGAGGATCTTTTATGAGCATGGCAACAAGTGCGGCCGTCTGCTGGCCCGCTCAGTGCAAGCGTCCAAATCTTCCTCCAAGATTCACTCTTTGCGCAACAACAGGGGAGATCTCCTGGCCAAGAATGAAGATATTGCCAAAGAATTTGAGAGGTATTATTCCAAGCTTTATAACTTACAGACTGACCACATCTCCCAAACTACACCCGAATTCCGTGCAAATCTAATTAAAGACTTTCTTTCTTTCTTCTTTTAGCCCCTCTCCCATGAAGCCTCAACAAGCTTCAGCCCTAGAAAGTGAAATATCCATCACGGAAATAGAAATAGCTGTTAAACAAATGAAGGCTGGGAACAGCCCAGGCCCTGATGGCTTTACCCTTCAATATTACAAATCCTTCGCGGACAGTTTATTCCCCAGACTTTAGACGACCCTCAATAGTTTTTCAGACCCGCATTCCTGACCGAATTAGATGCTTAGGGCACATATCACCGTAATTCCTAAAGAAGACAAAGACCCGTCCCTAGTGACAAATTATAGACCAATTTCCCTACTAAATGTAGATATAAAAATTTATGCGAAGGTCCTAGCTAATCGAATGATGCCCCTGATTCCAGAACTCATCTCCACAGACCAGGTGGGTTTTGTTCCTGGACGAGAAGCCAGGGACAACACGATTTGTACCCTTAACCTACATCATTGGCTTACATCAACTAAAACACAAGGTTTCTTTTTATCACTAGATTCTGAGAAGGCGTTCGACAGGGTGGCCTGGGATTATATGTGAGAAACTCTCACAGCCATTGGCCTGGGAAGTCATATGCTTGCGTACATCATGGCCCTATACTCGAATCCCACGGTGGCGGTGAGGACCAACAGTAGGGATGAGCCGAACACCCCCCCGATTCGGTTCGCGCCAGAACCTGCGAACGGACCGAAAGTTCACCCGAACGTTAGAACCCCATTGACGTCTATGGGACTCGAACGTTCAAAATCAAAAGTGCTCATTTTAAAGGCTAATTTGCATGGTATTGTCCTAAAAAGGGTTTGGGGACCCGGGTCCTACCCCAGGGGACATGTATCAATGCAAAAAAAACGTTTAAAAACGGCCGTTTTTCAGGAGCAGTGATTTTAATGATGCTTAAAGTAAAAAAAAAAAAGTGAAATATTCCTTTAAATATCGTACCTGGGGGGTGTCTATAGTATGCCTGTAAAGTGACGCGTGTTTCCCGTGTTTAGAACAGTCCCTGCACCAAATGTCATTTTTAAAGGAAAAAATCTCATTTACAACTGCTTGCGGGTTTAATGTCATGTCGGGTCATGGCAATATGGATGAAAATCAGTGAGACAAACGGCATGGGTACCCCCCAGTCCATTACCAGGCCCTTTGGGTCTTGTATGGATATTAAGGGGAACCCCGCACCCAAATTAAAATAAGGAAAGGTGTGGGGCCACCAGGCTCTATATACTCTGAACAGCAGTATACAGGCGGTGCAAACAAGACATGGACTGTAGGTTTGTTGTTAAGTAGAATCTGTTTGTAATTTTGAACGGGTACATTTTTAACGTGTTTAGCTCCAGCCAAAAAATCTTTTTTAAGCTTTTTGGAAAACATAGGGAAGGGTTATCACCCCTGTGACATTTGTTTTGCTGTCTTTCCTCCTCTTCAGAAGATTTCACCTCACTTTTTGTCCCAATGAAAAATGTTTTTTGAAAATTTGGGTTTTTTTGTGGAACAAGGATTGGAAAGCATCAGTGGAAAGGAGAATTTTTTTTCCCATATTAACTCTTACAGGAGAGAATTTCCCTTCCTAGGGGTAGATTTCATCTCACTTCCTGTTGTCTCCTTCCGTTTGCAAGTAGGAGTCGTTTGTAAGTTAGATGTTTGAAAGTAGGGTCTTGCCCTATATACTCATCAGAAATTTGGGCCTTAGGTGTTGCTGTGGCCACAACACTGTAAGCCCTCACAGGGCCCTGCTGTGAAATATTAGATCAAGAATTGTAATTACATGCCCCTGTTGAACAGGAGCTGAAAAATTAGGCCTTAGGCACTGGTGCTGGTGCCACAACACTGCAACTCCTTACAGACACTCTAGTTGGAACGCAGGAACGAGCCCTGCTGCAAAGTATTGCATCAAAAATTGTAATTACACGCCCCTGTTAGACAGGGGCAGAAAAATTGGGCCTTAGGCACTGGTGCTGGTGCCACAACACTGCAACCCCTCACAGACACTCTAGTTGGAATGCAGGAACGAGCCCTGCTGCAAAGTATTGCATCAAAAATTGTAATTACACGCCCCTGTTAAACAGGGGCTGAAAAATTGTGCCTTAGGCACTGGTGGTGGCGCCCAGAACCAAAAATGTTCTTACAAGCTATCAGCGTGATGATTGAGGAGGAAGAGGATAATTACTCAGGGATAGTCACTCAGCATCAGCATAGGCAGTCTTTGAAGGGATCTGAGATTTCAAAAAAAATTATTCGGTTACATCAGCATCAGGTGCTTGGTAGCTGGTGGTGATCCAAGACTGATTCATTTTTATGAAAGTCGACCGAGTCGGTGGACAGACGCACCCTGTGATCGGTTACCACGCCTCCAGCAGCACTGAATGTGCGTTCCGAAAGAACGCTGGATGCAGGACAGGCCAGTAGCTCAATTGCATACTGTGCAAGCTCTGGCCAGTGATCCATCCTCAAGACCCAGTAACCCAGAGGATTTTCGGTGGGAAAGGTGTCCAAGTCTGATCTTGCCCCTAGGTATTCCTGCACCATGTAAAACAGACGCTGGCGATGGTTGCTGGAACCGATCATACCTTGGGGCTGCGGACCAAAAAATTGTCTGAACGCATCGGTCAGATGGCCACCTTCTCCATCGCTCCTTCTTTGACTGACCGAAGCCTCAGCAACACGTTGTCCAGAAACAGGAGTTTGTAACCTCCCAGTCTCTGGGAACGCGTTGCACAGACCTTTCTGCAAGGCCTCCCGAAGATGTTTCATCCTCTGCTCCCTCTGCGATGGCAAGATAAGGTCCGCAACCTTACCCTTGTAACGTGGATAAAGGAGGGTTGCCAGCCAGTATTGGTCCTTCTCCTTGATACCACGAATACGAGGATCCTTACGCAGGCTTTGCAGGATCAGGGAGGCCATGCAGCGTAGGTTTGCTGAGGCATTCGGTCCGGAGTCCTTTGGGTCACTAAGGACAACATGGTCCGCAGCCACCTGCTCCCAGCCACGTACAAGTCCATGTGTTTCTTGGGACTGATCCCTTAAAGACTGCTGCTGATGCTGAGTGCCAGGCTCCACCTCCATACTGACACAATCTTCCTCCTCCTCCTCCTCCTCGTCCTCTTCCTGTGTGATCGGCGGGCACGCAGGAACACTGTCTGGATAAAGGGGGCCTTGAGAGCTAAGGAAGTCCTCCTCTTCCTGCCTCTGTTCTGCCTCAAGTGCCCTGTCCATTATTCCACGCAGCGTGTGCTCCAACAGGTGGACAAGGGGGACAGTGTCACTGATGCATGCACTGTCACTGCTCACCATCCTCGTGGCCTCCTCGAATGGTGACAGGACAGTGCATGCATCCCTGATCATGGCCCACTGACGTGGGGAAAAAAAAACAAGCTCCCCTGACCCTGTCCTGGTGCCATAGTCGCACAGGTACTCATTGATGGCCCTCTGCTGCGTGTGCAGCCGCTGCAGCATGGCCAACGTTGAGTTCCACCTGGTGGGCATGTCACAGATTAGGCGGTTCTTGGGCAGGTTAAACTCCTTTTGGAGGTCCGTCAGCCGAGCACTGGCATTATATGACCGGCGGAAATGCACACAGACTTTCCTGGCCTGCCTCAGGACATCCTGTAAGCCCGGGTACCTGCCCAAGAACCGCTGCACCACCAAGTTAAGGACGTGAGCCAAACAGGGCACATGGGTCATTTGTCCCTGTCGGAGGGCAGAGAGGAGGTTGGTGCCATTGTCGCAAACCACCATTCCTGCCTTAAGTTGGCGTGGCGTCAACCACCTCTGAACCTGCCCCTGCAGAGCTGACAGAACCTCTGCCCCAGTGTGGCTCCTGTCCCTCAAGCACACCAGCTCAAGCACCGCATGGCATCTTTTGGCCTGCGTACTTGCGTAGCCCCTTGAACGACTACAGAGCACCGCTGGTTCCGAGGAAGAGGAAATGGAGGAAGAAGAAGAAGAGGAGGGGGTGGAGGAGAGAGGTGTGTCACAATCATTAGCATTTTGGAGGCGTGGTGGCGGAACAACCTCCAACACTACTGCACCTTGTCCTGCATCCTTCCCAGCTGCCAGCAGAGTCACCCAATGCGCCATGAAACTTAGGTAACGTCCCTGTCCATGCCTGCTGGACCATGAGTCAGCGGTAATATGCACCTTACCGCTGACCGCCCTGTCCAGCGAGGCATGGACATTGCCTTCCACATGCCGGTAGAGAGCCGGAATCGCCTTCTGTGAGAAAAAGTGGCGTTTGGGTACCTGCCACTGAGGAACCGCACATTCCACAAACTCACGGAAGGGGGCAGAGTCTACCAACTGAAAAGGCAGCAGTTGAAGTGCTAGCAATTTTGCCAAGCTAGCATTCAACCGCTGGGCATGTGGATGGCTGGGAGCAAACTTCTTTTGGCGGTGCAGCAGCTGGGGCAGGGAAATTTGCCTGGTACAATCTGACGTCGGTGTACCAAAAGCAGATTGCCCACAAGTACTTGGCTGTGACACACCTAATTCTACACCTTCATTCCTCTCAGTGCAGGTCTCAGAGAGGACTGAAGGTCTAGTGGGGTTGGAAATTTCAGCTGATGAGGAGCAAGGAGAGGTCCTCTTTGTTCTTTGGTGTGGGTCTTTTAGATGCGCTTGCCAACGAACTGCATGGCAGGTCAACATATGTCTGGTCAAGCATGTGGTACCCAAGCGGGAGATGTTTTGGCCACCTGAGATACGCTTGAGACATATGTTGCAAATAGCAGCGGTGCGATCTGATGCACTCGTCTCAAAAAAGGCCCACACCAAAGAACTTTTTGAATAACGCGCAGAGACTGCAGCGCCCTGCACATGTGATGCAGTCAATGTGCTGCCCTTAGGCTGGCCCCTGGAGGGCATCCTGCCTCGTTGGTGATGTGCCACCTTCTCCTCCTCCTCCTCTCTCCTATCAGGCACCCACGTTGAGTCAGTGACCTCATCATCCCCTCCCTCCTCATCACTGGAGCAAACCTGGCAGTATGCTGCAGCAGGGGGAGCATGACTGCCAGATTGCTGTCCTTCTTGGGCACCCCCTCTGTCCGTGCTCATGTTACTACCTTCATCGAGCTCAGTATCATCATCAGAGCCTTCCAAACGCTGGGCATCCTCCTGGAGCATGTAACCAACACTGTGGTCAAACAGTTCGAGGGACTCCTCAGGAGGACATGGTGGAGCTAGGGAAGGAGTCACTGATGACATTGAGATGAGGGAAGAGGCCGCTGCTTTGCCAGACAAAGCACCCTGGGCATGGGTGAGAGAGGATGAGGAGGATGAGGACGGCTTGGTCATCCACTCGACCAAGTCTTCCGCATGTTGCGGCTCAACACGGCCAGCTGCTGAAAAAAAGGCCAAGCGTGTCCCATGGCCACGTGCTGATGAGGATGCACCGTCTCCACGACCAGCACTAGACACAGAGCCTGCTTGCCCTCTCTTATTGGCTTGTGACTGTCTGCCTCTCCTTCTTGGCCTTCCAGACATACTAATGGCCTGTAGCTGCACTAAGCTGGGATATATATATATATATATATATATATATATATATATATATATATATACTGCAGCTAGCAAAATCAACTGCCTGCCTGTAGTATGAGAACACCACCAACCTTCTACAGGTAGCTTTAGCTGAACACTGTGAGGTGGACGCACCCCACTAACTTGTAGGTTTAGCTGAACACTGTGAGCAGGACGCACTGCACTAACTGTAAATAGTCTAGCTGCCTGACCGTGGTACTAATAGGATCAAAAGAACATCAGTAATTTTCTTCAGGTAGCTTTATATACTGTAACAAGACAAGCCTGCCTGTCAGTAGGAAGATAACAGGAACGGATCTAGCTGAACACTGTGAGCAGGACGCACTGTATTAAATGTAAATAGTCTAGCTGCCTGACCGTGGTACTAATAGGATCAAAAGAACACCAGTAATTTTCTTCAGGTAGCTTTATATACTGTAACAAGACAAGCCTGCCTGTCAGTAGGAAGATAACAGGAACGGATCTAGCTGAACACTGTGAGCAGGACGCACTGCACTAAATGTAAATAGTCTAGCTGCCTGACCGTGGTACTAATAGGATCAAAAGAACACCAGTAATTTTCTTCAGGTAGCTTTATATACTGTAACAAGACAAGCCTGCCTGTCAGTAGGAAGATAACAGGAACGGATCTAGCTGAACACTGTGAGCAGGACGCACTGTACTAAATGTAAATAGTCTAGCTGCCTGACCGTGGTACTAATAGGATCAAAAGAACACCAGTAATTTTCTTTAGGTAGCTGTAAATACTGTAACAAGACAAGCCTGCCTGTCAGTAGGAAGATAACAGGAACGGATCTAGCTGAACACTGTGAGCAGGACGCACTGCACTAAATGTAAATAGTCTAGCTGCCTGACCATGGTACTAATAGGATCAAAAGAACACCAGTAATTTTCTTCAGGTAGCTTTATATACTGTAACAAGACAAGCCTGCCTGTCAGTAGGAAGATAACAGGAACGGATCTAGCTGAACACTGTGAGCAGGACGCACTGCACTAAATGTAAATAGTCTAGAAGATAACAGGAACGGATCTAGCTGAACACTGTGAGCAGGACGCACTGCACTAAATGTAAATAGTCTAGCTGCCTGACCGTGGTACTAATAGGATCAAAAGAACACCAGTAATTTTCTTTAGGTAGCTGTTAATACTGTAACAAGACAAGCCTGCCTGTCAGTAGGAAGATAACAGGAACGGATCTAGCTGAACACTGTGAGCAGGACGCACTGCACTAAATGTAAATAGTCTAGAAGATAACAGGAACGGATCTAGCTGAACACTGTGAGCAGGACGCACTTTACTAAATGTAAATAGTCTAGCTGCCTGACCGTGGTACTAATAGGATCAAAAGAACACCAGTAATTTTCTTTAGGTAGCTGTTAATACTGTAACAAGACAAGCCTGCCTGTCAGTAGGAAGATAACAGGAACAGATCTAGCTGAACACTGTGAGCAGGACGCACTGCACTAAATGTAAATAGTCTAGAAGATAACAGGAACGGATCTAGCTAAACTGAATACAGTGTATATATATATATGCAACACCTGGGATGCATATATATACACAATACACTGTAAGTGCAGCTAACTGACTGACTGTTCTGCCTAATCTATCTAACTCAAATCAAATGACACTGTCTCTCTGTCTATCTCTTTCAACGCCGGAACACACACTACACAGGGCCGCCGTGCAGGCGGCCTTATATAGTGTGGGGCGTGTGCTAAATCCCCTGAGCCATAATTGGCCAAAGCCTCCTTGGCTTTGGCCAATTACGGCTCTCTGTTCAGGCGGCGCTGTGATTGGCCAAGCATGCGGGTCATAGTGCATGCTTGGCCAATCATCAGCAAGCAATGCACTGCGATGCCGCAGTGAATTATGGGCCGTGACGCGCCACACGAATTTGGCGCGAACGGCCCATATCGTTCGCAATTCGGCGAACGACCGAACAGCTGATGTTCGAGTCGAACATGGGTTCGACTCGAACACGAAGCTCATCCCTAACCAACAGCTACCTGTCGAGCGCCTTCTCCATCAATAATGGCACACGCCAGGGGTGTCCGCTTTCCCCCTTAATCTATATACTAACCCTAGAACCTTTTCTTGATAAACTTAGATTAAACCCAGACATTCAGGGAGTTACGGTAAATAAAAGGGAATTTAAAGTAGCAGCCTTTGCCGACGACATTCTACTATCCCTGAGAGAACCTAGAACGTCTCTTCCGAACCTGCTTAAAGATCTATCCGAGTTTGGTAAAATTTCAAACCTTAAAATAAACTACACAAAATCTCATGCACTTAATGTTACTTTAACAACTCAAGAAGTCGCCCACTGTCGGGACTCATTCCCATTTCACTGGGAGAAGAGGGCAATTACCTACTTGGGAATTAAGATCCCCACAAAAATGTCAGAACTCTACCCTTTGAATCATCACGCAGCTCTTCTTAGAGTCCAAAAACTTCTAAAGGGGTGGGCAACTTTAAATGTATTGTGGTTTGGGTGAGCAGCGCTGCTTAAAATGATGATCCTGCCCCGATTGCTATACATGATGCAAGCGGTCCCGATTCTCCTACCAGCTGGCTTTTTCTCAATGTATAGAAAAGCTGTTCTGCTTTTCTCTGGAAAGACGCTCCTCCCCGTATCAAATTTACACGTCTAACACTGGCCAAACAGAGAGGAGGTATAGGCCTGCCAGATCTACATAAATATTATATAGCTTGCCACCTTACCAGGGTCGTAGACTGGAATATCCATGCTAGGGAGAAAGCGTGGGTCTTCCTAGAGAAAGCCTTTCTCAACCCGACCCTTGCATCTGCTAACCTGGCTGCATCCAAGCAGCTGGCCACAGATCCTATCTACACATCCCCTTATCCATCCTTCACTTCTAGCATTTAAGAGGACAGGCCGGAATACGAATCTCACTACTAGCCCGGGCCCTCTGACAACATTAAGAGGGAACCCGGCTTTCCTACCTGGGGAGCTCAATTCTTTTCTGCGTAAAGAATGGCCTTTTGAAGAGGTTCTGGCCCAGCAGTTCTATAGTAATAACAAACCCATCACATTAGAGAAACTCAAAACAATGTCAGTGTCGTCCACTTTTTCCTTCTGGACTTATAGACAAATTAGGCACTTTTTAGAAAACCAAGCGCACCAGGGGTGCTGGTCGAGACCCCTAACACCGTTCGAGACCCTTTGCCAACTCAAAACCCATCAACGACACCTGATCTCACTCATCTACTCGTTCCTCTCGGAGGACCCTGATCATTCCCCAGCCCCGTCTCAAACATCTTGGAACAATGAATTACAAGCACACTTGACAAATGAGGACTGGACCACAATCCATGAATACGCTCACAAGAGCTCATTGAATGTGGCCGTCCAGGAAAATGGCTACAAGATTGTCACTAGGTGGTATAGGACCCCCTCTCGGCTCCACAAGTTTTCGGCCGACATTCCTGATACCTGCTAGCATTGTGAACGGGAAGTGGGTACTATGCTCCACGTATGGTGGACATGTGAAAAAATTCAACCGTTCTGGAAACAGGTCCACGACCTCATTTCTCATGTCACCACATTTTCCCTTGATTATACTCCAGCTCAATTTCTCCTGCACCACACCTCACTCTCTAGGAAAACATATTACAAGTCCCTAGTCATGAATATGGTAAACGCAGCAAGATTATGCATCCCTAAACACTGGCGCTCCACGAACATACCGACAATCAGAGAATGGTTCTCAAGAATATCCGTGATCAGGGATATGGAGGAACTGATCCACATATCTCAAGACAGAATGCACAAATTTTCAATTATATGGGCTTGCTGGTCTCGCTTCACTACTACAGACGGGTACCGGCAATACACCCAATAAAAGTATTGGGGGATGAGTGTGCCGAACCTTGGGCGGCCCGTGGCGGGTGGGCGAGGAGCGGAGATTTCCTAAGATCTACCCCGTACCTGTCCTTTCCCCCCACCTCCTTTTTCTTTTAATGCTAATCCTCTGTTTCTTAGTTTATATCTTTTTTCTCTACCCCCTGATTGCTCTGAAACGTTGGTAAAGCATGGGTTTCCCTTCGGAAACAGATACTTAGTTTAATGAGGGAACACGGTACTACATATACCCTCCAGGACCCGAGCGGACTGATTGAGTTCCTGCCCGGTAAGGTTGGATTGCAAGCACGGGCTTAATAGGCTATCCTGCCCCCTGTATTGTGCAGGGGGAGGAAGAGGGGGGAGGAAGAGGGGGGAGGTGAAAATTGAGAGTACGACCCTCTGCCCTCAGATGCTTTTTATGCATTAATAAATGGAAAGAGCTGACAACCATGGAGGAGGTCTATAAGCAATTTCACTTTAGATTGCCTCATATTTTGAAATGTGTACCCCGATGTTTCCCCCTTTTTTATGTGATGCTTCCTTCTTATTTGTACTTATTTCTGTTTGTATGAATACTTGTACACTTAAATGCGATACAGTTGTTTACCTTGCAAATTTTGAATTAAAATCTTTATGGAAAAAAAAAAAGAGTAATAAAAAGAGGGGATGTATAAAAACAATGTGAATAATATAAATACTGACGGATAATTGGGGAAATCGTGAACAACCGCATTTCACACATAAGAGATGTTCCAGGGACACTTAACCTAAGCTGACAATTGGGGATGACACCAGGATGTAGGAAATATATGGATGTAAATGTGGAAAATAACAATAAAATAAAAATGAGATAAAAATAAAAATGGGAATGGTGAATGGTGAAATGCGGTTGTTCACGATTTCCCTAATTATCCATCAGTATTTATATTATTCACATTGTTTTTATACATCCCCTCTTTTATTACTCTTTTTATTGGTTTTATATATATTGCCATATTTTAAAAATTCAAGCAGTTGTTGTCTAATGTATCCATATCAGATATCTAAAATGTCAGCCAGAGCGATTGCAGCATAATCTGGAGCTTTTT
Organism: Aquarana catesbeiana; assembly: GCF_042186555.1. Lineage (NCBI taxonomy): Eukaryota > Metazoa > Chordata > Amphibia > Anura > Ranidae > Aquarana > Aquarana catesbeiana. Next base: position 203,579,593 of record NC_133336.1, read on the forward strand.
TCCACCAATCAGCGACATCCATTAGCCTATACATTTCAGCCCAATCATGTTACACGTTAGGCCTGAGGAAGGAGCGTAGCTCCGTAAACGCGTCGCCTACACGTCCCGTCACCCAGAAGTGACCTCATCTCTTGGTTTCCTGGTTCTCAGCTTGCGTTCCAGCGGCAGGAAGCGACAGCTCCCACCGCTGAGCCTGCCCATCGGACAACGCCGTCCAGACCGGGACAACACAGACTTCAGGACACTCCGGTTACATTGCCAAACATGCTTTTAATCATGTACTTTTGTGAGTACCATCTTTTCAGTCTTGTATAATAAACTTTGATAATTCTGCACTTAGAGTGGCGCCTTGTGTTTTACAATTTTACGATATCTACTCTTCCATGATGGCTGCCTTGTTGGGGTTGTGCCTCACCCTCACTTTTCTCCTCTGCTCTATCCAGCACCCAAGTTGCGTCAGTGACATCATCATAATCTCCTCCATCCTCATTATCACTGGAGACAACTTGGCAATATGCTGCAGCCGGGGGGGACATGACTGCCAATTTCTGTACCAGTGTTCTCTCCTCTCCTGATGCTGTGTTAAAATAACTCAGCTGACTCCTCCATGCACGATGCTTGGGCTATGGCAGGAGTAATTTAGCCACTCTGGCAGCTGCAGTGGACTGCGCCTTAGTCTCTTCTTGGGTGACTGAGGATGAGGATGGTTTAGTAAGCCAGTCTAAAATATACTGCATTAAACGCGCAGTACCGCATTGCAATATACTGTGTTAAACGTGCATTAACACACACAAATATACTGTGTTAAACGTGCACTAATGCACTGAAATAGACAGTGTTAAATGTGCACTAAAATATACTGCGTAAAATGTGCACTAACACACTGAAATATACGGCTTTAAACGTCACATAACGCACAGAAATATTCTGCGTTAAACCTGCAGTAATGCACAGAAATATACTGTGTTAAACGTGCACTAATGCACTGAACTATACTATGTTAAACATCACATAATGCACTAAAATATACTGCATTAAATGTGCAGTAATGCACTGAACTTTACTGCAGTAAACCTGCTCTGACAATATAAACTGACACTAATGTAAAAATGAATGGTCACTTCACACACACTGACTGAACTATCACTAGATTCACACTAAATTGATACCCTACACTGACAATAGAAGCACAATAGCACACCAACTCGCTAGCAGCACTGAACAGAGCCCTGTTCTCTCTCCACGCCAATATCACACTGCAAAGGCCACAATTGAAAGAATATGTTTATAGTGTGGGATGGGACTAAGAGCAATGAGCCATGATTGAATAGAGTCATCATGACCGCATCCAATCATGACTCTGACAGTGCTCTGTGCCCTGATTGGGCTAAGCTTTCATTGCTTCAGCCAATCAGGGCTCCCAATGCACTGTGCGGTGGCTCAGTTAATTGTGGTCATTCGGCAGGCAAACAAATGGTCAAACTTAATGATAATTCGGGTGTTCATCGAACGGGTGAACAGACAATGTTTGGCCCAAACTCATGCTTAGGCTGAACTGTTCGCCCATGCCTGCTGATACCTTTACCATCAAACCAGACATTAAAAAAGGATGGGGAAAGAAGGAAAGTCAGAGAAACAAGAGGAAAAAAGGCATAAGAAAAAGAGAGGTTGCGGGTAATCTCAATAAACATAGGTTCTTATATGTTAGAGAAGGTGGTCAAATCTGGATGGGCATAATCAATCTTAGGATGCCAAGTCTGGAATAACATCAGAGTCCAACAAGAGGGCTACTGTGAGGATCTGATGAGCTGCTGAAGAGATTTGGGTGCCTGCCTGATCCGCAGCCAGGGACATCCAATGGAAACAAAGAAGAATGGCGGGACATCTGGAAGTAAAAAAATTGTGCTTTATCTTCATAATTGTGGAACCTCACTAAATTTCTCTTGGGTTTCAAATGGGGTACCATTTGATCTTTTAATCCTGTGTACCCTTTCAAATTTTAATGGTTCTAATGTTTGTCTGCTCCGCTGCGGGTCAAAAATCCTTCTCATTGTTTTCATTAAATTTTCACTCTGCGTTATTTCTGGTACCCCACTAATACTCAGGTTTTTCCTCCTGTTACAAGTCTCTTAAACATCTATATTATATGCCATGTTCCTCTGTTTTAATTGTAAGTTTTTCATTAAATTTTTTAACTCTTTTACTACTTGTGTATGAATATCCAATCTTCTTTCTGTATCTTCTCCCCGTGACAATAGGCCGGGTAAAAGTTGGCTGAGATCTTTATGTAAAGTTGCCATTTCTGTTTTTAGAGAATTTTCTAACTGCAAACATCTCTGCTATTTCTGTTGTAGCGGTATGTTAACCACTTGGTTACTAGCAATCTGACAATCACCCTGCTGCCAGACCCCATCTATCATTGAAGATAATGAGCAGTCATTTGTAGTTTTGTTGCGTTTATTGTGGGATAAACTTGGGTGGGATAAAGGGAGACATGGGATGCCCATAGTACTGTGTGTATGGTGAGACATTATTTAGCAACATTGATCTTGAACATGATGCACATCTAGCATCCACAGATTCACAGTTTACTTCCTCTGCATACTTCTCTGCAGACTGTTGCTCCTTTTCCTCTGCACTGACCCCTGCAGAATATTTCTTCCACTGACTTCCTTCCACTGTTACCGTTCCTCCACTGTAAGCTGCAAGATTACTGTTACTTCACTTCCATTTGAACAAGAAAGAATCACTCTGAATAATTCCAGCTTGCAGACCATAATGGTGTTGCTTCAAAACATCAATAAGCCAGAGACATACACAGCCTCTCCCCGATAGTCCATTGAGTCTGGTAGCCACACAGTCTTTTGGAAAGTATTGCCAGTGTGTTTCACCAGGCCAGAGATACTCGGTACCTCCCCCCGATGGCCTGACACATGGTAATAGGTGGACCACTGATACCAGCCAGTCCAGGATTGCAAACACTGTGTTCCCTGGCCACAGCATTTCTCACTATTCTCAAAGATCCTCTTATAATTCTTCAGCACTGACCTCCTTCAAAGTACAAGCCCTGTGTTCCCCGGTCACAGCAGCTTGACTTTAGCTCTGCCACTTTCCTCCTGACTCTTTACTGCTACTTCTTCTTCACCAACCTTCATCTGTGTACAAGTCCTGTGCTACCCGGTCACAGCAGCCCGACACCAGCTCCTTGATGAAGATTCCTATGGCTCCTCCAGCCCTCCTCCGCGCTCGGCACACCCCCCACACGGGGATGCCCAGAACAACAACTCAGCACTCCATTCTATCTTTTCCTGCTCTCAGAACTCCTCCCTGATGGCATGTGATCTCAGCATATATGGGAAGCCTGCCCCCTGCCAATAACAAGAGGTAATTGGTCAGAACTCCTCACATGATCTGCCTGCCACTCAGACTTCAGTTCCAACCCCCATTCCAGAAACATCTTTCTGAAAATAGGGGAGGCATCTCTGAATCAAAGTACAGGTAACCACACCCACCACTGCACTGTACACTCCCAATCTCAAAATCAAAACAGACAGACCCAGCGCACAACATAATCTTGCCTAAATTTACCTGCACACATCCCTAAACTTAGGAAAAATCCTACTCTAGCACCTACCTTTAGGCAGAGGGTGCTACACTATTGTTGGTAGTTGGATTTTTCAAGTTTGTTCTTCCAGATATCTTAAATCACTGTCACTTTCGATCTCCGTTTCCACTCTTGATTGGGTTAATGTATTTGGGCCCCCCCTTTATGTTAGCTTGTCCATTTTTAATGTTCTATGTTACTTGTTTGGCCCGAGTTCCCGGAGGAATCTCTGTTACTGACTTGTCATGGCACTCACAGTTTTTTTATAGTCTCTGGTCTTGCACTTATTTTGGGCAATTTTGCTGTTTCACTTGCTTTTGCTGATTTCCCCTTCATTGTTGTTATATGCCTTTCTTCTCCTCTTTAATCCTCTTCTCCTGCCACACACACTTCCTCACTGCAACTTTATCTTCTGTCTTTCCCTGACACCTTCCTTATCTCATAAAGAGAACATTTGACCTCCTTAGTACTTTTATCCCAACTGTAAAAAAACTAGAAATTATGGTGCCAGAGATTCCTGGATGGTCAGATGTTAGAAGGGGAGAAGAACTACTGGAGGACAGAACACTACTGGCACCTGATCTCAAAAAAGACAGAGAAACAAGAATTGTTTGGTGGACTGGTGGAGGTTGGGGGGGACAGTGGGGGTGGTAGGGGGAAAATAAGTTAGATTAATGGGAATCCTGGCTATCTGGCGTGCTCCGAGCCTCTGCCCCTAGTGAGAAGGGAGGGAGGATTAGCAAAGGCGCCAGTTAGAGTTCTACCCTAAGAAGGAAGAGTAGATGAGGTGAAGGCCCAAATAGAGAAGGAAGAAGTCTACTCAAGGACCAGGAATAGGTCAAAAGCTCTAATAAATAAGATCTTTAGTATTAGAGAGGGAGTGGAGGAGGGTAGAGAGGGAGTGGAGGAGGGTGGGGGAGAAGAATATACTGTGCCAGACACCTGGAATATCTCTTTGCTCTCATACCTTCTCTCTCGATCTTGGTTAGAACCTCCCCCTTTGATAATGTATATCTCTGCATTCTCATCTGCCTTAGAGGGAAGGTATGATAGCATAACATTTTTTATCATATGGGAAGTGACCAAGATGGCAGCTGTGTAGGACACTTGTTGAGGAGCTCTGCATCCATAGGGGGATTTTATCCTGTTCACACAACCTAAGACTTCTAAAAACTGCTACAAAACCCCCAGATCATACCCGACAGGGAATGAGACGGACCCGGAACAGACCCAAGGCTCAAAAACAAGGGAGTGCTCCGAAATCTGCCAAGTTTCCTGGAGGAGCGGCGGCACATGTCGCCAACAAGTACAGCATGGCATCCCAGACAGAGGACCTGATGGTTGTAGTTTCCTATGTGATCCCCGTGGATTTTTGCTGCTTCATGTCCCAAAGAACTTGCATTGAAAATCTGTGCCCTGGGCACTATGCAGAAGTCCGTTTAACTGTTTCCCGACCATTGGAGGTTTCTCCTCTAGACATGGTGTAACTGCACACCCTTTGTTCTGCCCCCCTATAATTTCTAATTCTTTTTCCATCTATAAACTGTTGGTTGCTCTCTGTTCATGACCCCAGGTAGCCATTGACTATGGTTTGGTTCGGGATAATAGCATACCCTGGTTTGGGTGGGTGTGCAAGGTGGGGGGTGTTGGAACGGGCTGAAATCTTTATTGGTTCAAAAGAAAGAATGCTTTAGGGGTGTTGCACCAGCATTTTTGCTTATTGATGTAGTACAATGTTAACTTATGAACAGTGTTATATTTTAATATGTGGCACCATCTAGTGGCCAAATTGGTGAATGGACTTTATTTTATTTTTACTCTTTGAAGAATATCAGAGGAAGTGACTTTTATTTACTTTCCACAACTACCTACCCAGCATGCCGTGTGATTTACCCAGCAGGACTCAGTACAGAATTGCATGCTGGGTAGTCTATAAAAAGGCTCTTAAGTCTCTTTGGACGCATGGCCTACCTGTGAGGACCTGTGCTGAGGTGTTTCACAGAACGCAGCCTACACCTACCAGGAGCAGCACGACCAGCGACTTTTTTTGCACCAGCAGGCTGGAGAGACGCTGGGACAGAACTGAGAAGGATCCAGGCTGACAGTCGGAGTCATCAGAGGGTTCCAGTCTACCTTTCAGAGCAGAGCGGTGCGACAGCACCGGCCAGAGAGAAGCAAGACCCAGTACACCGGAGGGAGCTGTCTTGCTACACAGACCTGGTCGGGAGAGAGGGCTGTTGCCCAAAGTTTTCCTAAAGCACTATCACACACCTGATTCTGTAACACAGTGTGCTGGGACCTGTAGTCCCACACAGGGGAATTGAAGGACCTAGAGACTGAGTTCAAATAGGCCTCAAGCCTACCCTTCACCGCAATATTAATGCTGTGTTGCACAAAGTTAATTGCATCAGAGACAGTTACAGGTTACTACACTACAGGAATATACTTCATTATCTATTTTGTTTAATCTTGGTGTATTTGACCGCTGGATTACAAATTATAATTCCTAATTGCTAGCAGAAGACAGAAGACAAAGAGAGGACTTCCTATTCCATTGCAAGGCCTTGCATCCTAGTTGTGATTAATAGAGAGTTTACACTCTAAAGCAGGGGGAGCTCTCTAGGGATTGTTCTTGTGCTATATAACCTTGTCTTCTTGTAGTTACAAGCGCGCACTGGAAGTGGGAAGGTGCCCAGAATTAAGGTATTTCCCATTCTGGCATTAGTCTCACTTGGAGACGTGCTTCCCGAGATCAGTTAATACCATTTTGTGTGTACAACTTATTGTGTATATTCACTGGGCTGTTGCTCTACGTTGGTGTGACAGTACCAGTATTGTACTACTGCTTTCAGATTAATTCCAGTAAAGGTTATGTTTGCTGGTTAAGTACAACTTGTGTGGAGTGTTGTTCCTTACCCAGCAGGTGGAATATCGGATCCCCAGGTAATAACAAAGGTATACTGTTATTATACTGTACATTTTTGAGGTTATCCCTATCATTAGCTCCACACTAACACTGCAACACAGTTGTGTCAAGGGGCTGAGTCAAGTCATTGGGGGTTGTAAGGCAGAGTACAGGCCCAAATCAAAAATATCAGCAGCTCCTTCAGGGGTCAGTGCTTCAGGGGTATTTGTGTTGCTGCAGAAAATGCTTGTGTTCTCTCTGAGTGCTATAAGGAGGGAGGGTGGGGAGGGGCGGTGTTGCTTGCTTCCCGGGGTCCAGATGCTTTCCTGTCCCAGCTGTCTCTACAGTGCCTTATTAACTTCCATCCTCATCTATGGCTCCCTTAATAATTATATCGTGGAAAGTCCTGGGCCTTAACTCCCGGATCAAACGTTCTCTAGTATTTAACTTTCTAAAATCCCATCGCCCTGACATATGCATCTTTCAGGAAACCCACTTGATGGGTAGCAGAGTACTTGGGCTTAAAAAACCCTGGGTGGGACATTATTATCATGATACTTATTCCTCATTAGGGATGAGCTTCGTGTTCGAGTCGAACCCATGTTCGACTCGAACATCGTCTGTTCGCCCGTTCGCCGAATTGCGAACGATATGGGCCGTTCGCGCCAAATTCGTGTGGCGCGTCACGGCCCATAATTCACTGCGGCATCGCAGTGCATTGCTGGCTGATGATTGGCCAAGCATGAACTATGATCCGCATGCTTGGCCAATCACAGCGCCGTCTGAACAGAGAGCCGTAATTGGCCAAAGCCAAGGAGGCTTTGGCCAATTATGGCTCAGGGGATTTAGTACACGCCCCACACTATATAAGGCCGCCTGCATGGCGGCCCTGTGTAGTGTGTGTTCCGGCGTTCATTGAGAGAGAGAGAGAGAGAGAGACAGACAGTGACATTTGATTTGAGTTAGATAGATTAGGCAGAACAGTCAGTCAGTTTAGCTGCACTTACAGTGTATTGTGTGTGTGTGTGTATATATATATATATATATATATATATATATATATATGCATCCCAGGTGTTGCCCGGATCAAACGTTCTCTAGTATTTAACTTTCTAAAATCCCATCGCCCTGACATATGCATCTTTCAGGAAACCCACTTGATGGGTAGCAGAGTACTTGGGCTTAAAAAACCCTGGGTGGGACATTATTATCATGCTACTTACTTCTCATTAGGGATGAGCTTCGTGTTCGAGTCGAACCCATGTTCGACTCGAACATCGTCTGTTCGCCCGTTCGCCGAATTGCGAACGATATGGGCCGTTCGCGCCAAATTCGTGTGGCGCGTCACGGCCCATAATTCACTGCGGCATCGCAGTGCATTGCTGGCTGATGATTGGCCAAGCATGAACTATGATCCGCATGCTTGGCCAATCACAGCGCCGTCTGAACGGAGAGCCGTAATTGGCCAAAGCCAAGGAGGCTTTGGCCAATTATGGCTCAGGGGATTTAGTACACGCCCCACACTATATAAGGCCGCCTGCACGGCGGCCCTGTGTAGTGTGTGTTCCGGCGTTCATTGAGAGAGAGAGAGAGAGAGAGAGACAGACAGTGACATTTGATTTGAGTTAGATAGATTAGGCAGAACAGTCAGTCAGTTTAGCTGCACTTACAGTGTATTGTGTGTGTGTGTGTATATATATATATATATATATATATATATATATATATATATATATATATATATATATATATATGCATCCCAGGTGTTGCGCATATATATATATATATATATACACTGTATTCAGTTTAGCTAGATCCGTTCCTGTTATCTTCCTACTGACAGGCAGGCTTGTCTTGTTACAGTATTTACAGCTACCTGAAGAAAATTGCTGGTGTTCTTTTGATCCTATTAGTACCACAGTCAGGCAGCTAGATTATTTACAGTTAGTGCAGTGCAACCTGCTCACAGTGTTCAGCTAAAACTACAAGTTGGTGTAGTGAGACCTCTGCACAGTGTTCATCTAAAGCTACAAGTTAGTGCAGTGCATCCTGCTCACAGTGTTCAGCTAAAACTACAAGTTAGTGCTGTGCATCCTGCTCACAGTGTTCAGCTAAACCTACAAGTTAGTGCAGTGCGTCCTGCTCACAGTGTTCAGCTAAAACTACAAGTTAGTGCTGTGCATCCTGCTCAGTGTTCAGCTAAAACTACAAGTTGGTGTAGTGAGACCTCTGCACAGTGTTCATCTCAAGCTATAAGTTAGTGCAGTGCGTCCTGCTCACAGTGTTTAGCTAAAACTATAAGTTAGTGCGGTGCGTCCTGCTCACAGTGTTCAGCTAAAAGTACAAGTTGGTGTAGTGAGACCTCTGCACAGTGTTCATCTAAAGCTACAAGTTAGTGCTGTGCGTCCTGCTCACAGTGTTCAGCTAAAATTACAAGTTAGTGCTGTGCATCCTGCTCACAGTGTTCAGCTAAAAATACAAGTTAGTGCTGTGCGTCCTGCTCACAGTGTTCAGCTAAAACTACAAGTTAGTGCTGTGCGTCCTGCTCACAGTGTTCAGCTAAAAATACAAGTTAGTGCTGTGCATCCTGCTCACAGTGTTCAGCTAAACCTACAAGTTGGTGCAGTGCATCCTGCTCGCATTGTTCAGCTAAAACTACAAGTTAGTGCTGTGCATCCTGCTCAGTGTTCAGCTAAAACTACAAGTTGGTGTAGAGAGACCTATGCACAGTGTTCATCTCAAGCTATAAGTTAGTGTGGTGCATCCTGCTCACAGTGTTCAGCTAAAAGTACAAGTTGGTGTAGTGAGACCTCTGCACAGTGTTCATCTAAAGCTAGTGCAGTGTGTCCTGCTCACAGTGTTCAGCTAAAACTACAAGTTAGTGCTGTGCGTCCTGCTCACAGTGCTCAGCTAAAACTACAAGTTAGTGCTGTGCGTCCTGCTCACAGTGTTCAGCTAAAACTACAAGTTAGTGCTGTGCGTCCTGCTCACAGTGTTCAGCTAAAACTACAAGTTAGTGCTGTGCGTCCTGCTCACAGTGTTCAGCTAAAACTACAAGTTAGTGCTGTGCGTCCTGCTCACAGTGTTCAGCTAAAACTACAAGTTAGTGCTGTGCATCCTGCTCAGTGTTCAGCTAAAACTACAAGTTGGTGTAGTGAGACCTCTGCACAGTGTTCATCTCAAGCTATAAGTTAGTGCAGTGCGTCCTGCTCACAGTGTTTAGCTAAAACTATAAGTTAGTGCGGTGCGTCCTGCTCACAGTGTTCAGCTAAAAGTACAAGTTGGTGTAGTGAGACCTCTGCACAGTGTTCATCTAAAGCTACAAGTTAGTGCTGTGCGTCCTGCTCACAGTGTTCAGCTAAAATTACAAGTTAGTGCTGTGCGTCCTGCTCACAGTGTTCAGCTAAAACTACAAGTTAGTGCTGTGCGTCCTGCTCACAGTGTTCAGCTAAAAATACAAGTTAGTGCTGTGCGTCCTGCTCACAGTGTTCAGCTAAACCTACAAGTTGGTGCAGTGCATCCTGCTCGCATTGTTCAGCTAAAACTACAAGTTAGTGCTGTGCATCCTGCTCAGTGTTCAGCTAAAACTACAAGTTGGTGTAGAGAGACCTATGCACAGTGTTCATCTCAAGCTATAAGTTAGTGTGGTGCATCCTGCTCACAGTGTTCAGCTAAAAGTACAAGTTGGTGTAGTGAGACCTCTGCACAGTGTTCATCTAAAGCTAGTGCAGTGTGTCCTGCTCACAGTGTTCAGCTAAAACTACAAGTTAGTGCTGTGCGTCCTGCTCACAGTGTTCAGCTAAAACTACAAGTTAGTGCTGTGCGTCCTGCTCACAGTGTTCAGCTAAAACTACAAGTTAGTGCAGTGCGTCCTGCTCACAGTGTTTAGCTAAAACTATAAGTTAGTGCCGTGCGTCCTGCTCACAGTGTTCAGCTAAAACTACAAGTTAGTGCGGTGCGTCCACCTCACAGTGTTCAGCTAAACCTACAAGTTATTTTTTGCAAGCTCTGCACAGTGTTCACCTAAAGCTACCTGTAGAAGGTTGGTGGTGTTCTCATACTACAGGCAGGCAGTTGATTTTGCTAGCTGCAGTATCAGTATATATATATATATATATATATATATATATACTGTATATATATATATATATATATATATATATATATATATATATATATATATATATATATCCCAGCTTAGTGCAGCTACAGGCCATTAGTATGTCTGGAAGGCCAAGAAGGAGAGGCAGATAGTCACAAGCCAATAAGAGAGGGCAAGCAGGCTCTGTGTCTAGTGCTGGTCGTGGAGACGGTGCATCCTCATCAGCACGTGGCTGTGGGACACGCTTGGCCTTTTTTTCGGCAGCTGGCCGTGTTGAGCTGCAACATGCGGAAGACTTGGTCGAGTGGATGAACAAGCCATCCTCATCCTCCTCAGCCTCTCTCACCCATGCCCAGGGTACTTTGTCTGGCAAAGCAGCGGCCTCTTCCCTCGGCTCAATGTCATCAGTGACTCCTTCCCTAGCCCCACCATGTCCTTCTGAGGATTCCCTCGAACTGTTTGACCACAGTGTTGGGTACATGCTCCAGGAGGATGCCCAGCGTTTGGAAGGCTCTGATGATGATACTGAGCTCGATGAAGGCAGTAACATGAGCACGGACAGAGGGGGTGCCCAAGAAGGACAGCAATCTGGCAGTCATTCTCCCCCTGCTGCAGCATACTGCCAGGTTTGCTCCAGTGATGAGGAGGGAGGGGATGATGAGGTCACTGACTCAACGTGGGTGCCTGATAGGAGAGAGGAGGAGGAGGAGGAGGAGGAGGAGGTGGCACATCACCAACGAGGCAGGATGCCCTCCAGGGGCCAGCCTAAGGGCAGCACATTGACTCCATCACACCCCAAAGCTCCACATGTGCAGGGCGCTGCAGTCTCTGCGCATTATTCAAAAAGTTCTTTGGTGTGGGCCTTTTTTGAGACAAGTGCATCAGATCGCACGACTGCTATTTGCAACATATGTCTCAAGCGTATCTCGCGTGGCCAAAACATCTCCCACTTGGGTACCACATGCTTGACCAGACATATGTTGACCTGCCATGCAGTTCGTTGGCAAGCGTATCTAAAAGACCCACACCAAAGAACAAAGAGGACCTCTCCTTGCTCCTCATCAGCTGAGATTTCCAACCCCACTAGACCTTCAGTCTGCTCTGAGACCTGCACTGAGAGGAATGAAGGTGTAGAATTAGGTGTGTCACAGCCAAGTACTTGTGGGCAATCTGCTTTTGGTACACCGACGTCAGATTGTACGAGGCAAATTTCCCTGCCCCAGCTGCTGCACCGCCGAAAGAAGTTTGCTTCCAGCCATCCACATGCCCAGCGGTTGAATGCTAGCTTGGCAAAATTGCTAGCACTTCAACTGCTGCCTTTTCAGTTGGTAGACTCTGCCCCCTTCCGTGAGTTTGTGGAATGTGCGGTTCCTCAGTGGCAGGTACCCAAACGCCACTTTTTCTCACAGAAGGCGATTCCGGCTCTCTACCGGCATGTGGAAGGCAATGTCCATGCCTCGCTGGACAGGGCGGTCAGCGGTAAGGTGCATATTACCGCTGACTCATGGTCCAGCAGGCATGGACAGGGACGTTACCTAAGTTTCACGGCGCATTGGGTGACTCTGCTGGCAGCTGGGAAGGATGCAGGACAAGGTGCAGTAGTGTTGGAGGTTGTTCCGCCACCACGCCTCCAAAATGCTAATGATTGTGACACACCTCTCTTCTCCACCCCCTCCTCTTCTTCTTCCTCCTTGGCCTCTTCCTGTGCTTTGTCCTCGGAACCAGCGGTGCTCCGTAGCCGTTCAAGGGGCTACGCAAGTATGCAGGCCAAACGATGCCATGCGGTGCTTGAGCTGGTGTGCTTGGGGGACAGGAGCCACACTGGGGCAGAGGTTCTGTCAGCTCTGCAGGGGCAGGTTCAGAGGTGGTTGATGCCACGCCAACTTAAGGCAGGAATGGTGGTTTGCGACAATGGCACCTACCTCCTCTCTGCCCTCCGACAGGGACAAATGACCCATGTGCCCTGTTTGGCTCACGTCCTTAACTTGGTGGTGCAGTGGTTCTTGGGCAGGTACCTGGGCTTACAGGATGTCCTGAGGCAGGCCAGGAAAGTCTGTGTGCATTTCCGCCGGTCATATAATGCCAGTGCTCGGCTGACGGACCTCCAAAAGGAGTTTAACCTGCCCAAGAACCGCCTAATCTGTGACATGCCCACCAGGTGGAACTCAACGTTGGCCATGCTGCAGTGGCTACTCACGCAGCAGAGGGCCATCAATGAGTACCTGTGCGACTATGGCACCAGGACAGGGTCAGGGGAGCTTGTTTTTTTTTCCCCATGCCAGTGGGCCATGATCAGGGATGCATGCACTGTCCTGTCACCATTTGAGGAGGCCACGAGGATGGTGAGCAGTGACAGTGCATGCATCAGTGACACTGTCCCCCTTGTCCACCTGTTGGAGCACACGCTGCGTGGAATAATGGACAGGGCACTTGAGGCAGAATAGAGGCAGGAAGAGGAGGACTTCTTTAGCTCTCAAGGCCCCCTTTATCCAGACAGTGTTCCTGCGTGCCCGCCGATCACACAGGAAGAGGACGAGGAGGAGGAGGAGGAGAAGGAAGATTGTGTCAGTATGGAGGTGGAGCCTGGCACTCAGCATCAGCAGCAGTCTTTAAGGGATCAGTCCCAAGAAACACATGGACCTAGGTGCGCATGCGCGAGAGCTCCAACATGGCCGCTTGAGCCAAGAGCTCCGCTCCACCCCGGACCGCCGAGCCGCACACCGGCCGCCTCAGCTCAATAGCGGGTGAAGCAACATCGCACCCGAGTAGGGGAACGTCCGGGGAACCGGGGGAGATGTCTGGGCCTACGGCGAGACGCGATCTCGGCCCACAATTCGCCTCAGCTAGCGCGGACGGGAGTCCCAAGATGGCCGCCAGCACGGACGGACCGCTACAACAGACAGGCATCAACTCCAGGACACAGGAGCACAGGCCAGTACTCTCTCCCCCGACCCTGACCTATGCTTAGGCAGCACAGGGACCCCCCCTAACGCCCCAATCACAACTACAAGGCCACACAAAGCCCCAGGCCACAGCAAAGGCCTCCACTGAGGTACTGAGCCTCACATACCAGGAGCTGGGCTCACAGGCCCTCCCTGCACAGGCCCACCTTCCACTTCCAGTCATCCAGCAACCAGGCTTCTCAGTAACTGAACTCACAGCACTGCAGGAAGACATGTTTGCTAAATTCTCATCCCTGTTAGAGAAAGGACTGGCTAATACTGCAAAACAGATTACCAACACTATTAAAGCGGACCTGTCCAATTTGGGTGCCAGAATTGAAGCCATTGAGGATAAGGTGGAATGCACATCCGCGAGAACCAACCAAAATGCAGCACACCTCATGACCATTCAAGATCAATTAGAGGTCGCCCTTTCTAGGATCGACGAGCTCGAAAACCGGTCTAGGAGGTATAACTTTCGAATTAGAGGCCTCCCCGAAACTTTTTCGGACATTCCCTCCACGGTTCAGGACATTATTGCAGCCCTTATTCCTAACATACCCCCACAACGTCTGGAATTAGACAGAGCTCACAGGTCTCTCGGTCCCCCCAGACAAGATGGTACCCCAAGGGACATAATCGTCAAGCCACACTAATTTGCGGTTAAGGAAGAGGTCATGCGACAATCTCGACAAAATCCTAAGCTGCAACACCAGGGTCACCAGATCCAGATTTTTGCGGACCTCGCTCCTACGACTATTCAGAGATGGAGAACACTAAAACCCCTCCTCACGGTCCTCTCCCAACGGGATATCAAATACCGCTGGACCTTCCCCTTTGCTGTAAAGTTCACTATCCAGGGCAAGACCCACTCTTTTGCGAGCCTCCAGGAAGGTGAAAGGCTGTTCCTTGCCCTCAGGCTAATCTCCCAGGAGGCGCCAATGGACTTTACGTCTTCTTCCTCGGGCTCCACTAAACGCCCTCCTCCTGGCAGCCCCGTATCTCCACTCTGGCTGAAGGGACCTTCCAAGAAGAGCAAGGATGGGAAACCACCCTAAGGTCCGCTTTGCGCATCATTTCCTTTTAGTCTCGGTAGAGACGTCTTTGGGCCAGTTCTCCCCCCAAGTTGACGGAGCTAGTGCTCCAAACCCTCTCACCTCTTATGGACATGGAAAACCCCGCATCTTGATTCTCATCGAACTTTTCGGTTTACACACCATTTTTCTACTTTAGCAAAATTATTTCGATTTGGGAAGTCGGAATCAAACACTTTCCACCCTTTGCTTCCACTTGCTTCCCTCAAGAACCAGCTAACCTTCTCAGAGGAAGAAAACTTCTACAGAGAATATGCTCCTCCATGAAGATCACGGTTTCTCTAAGATAAAGTTCAGAATACAGGACTAGAATTCCAGTTTTCATTAGGATGTGTCATTTCTTAGTCCAGTTAGAAGTCTAGGTTTAACTGAAATACCCATATTTCTTCCCCACTTTCAGAGGGAGGTCCGGTTTGCTAGACCATTAAGGCCGCCCTTATTATCCGGTGACCCCCCAGGAATTCTCCCCCACATAGTCAGATAGGGGGGGTAGACTTTGGTGGATGTGTAGGGGGCAGGATTCTCAGGGTCTTTGATTATACGTTCCTGCCTGGGTTGTTTTTAGTTTCAGGTGATTAGAGCCCCGTAACAAGGGCTAACACTATAGTTTTTATGTTTACCGTTATGGTGTGTATTTGTTATGCTTCAGGTTTGACATAACAAGGGTCCGGGGTGGAACCCTTGTGCCTCCACTCGATTCCAAAGAACCTATAGAGTCCTTTGGTGTCGGAACTTCAGACGCCCCTCGGGGCGGTCTGAAGTGGTTCATTGGGGCTATAGCGGATTTCGATTCGCATAACTCCAAGGGTATTTTCTTGGTACCCATATCTTTTCTTGTGTCTTTATTTGTCAGTAAGTCTCTTTCTTTTTTCTTCCCCATCTCCTCCCTTTTCTTTCTTCTAGCCATCCGGGGGGGGGTTTCCCCCCGTGCCCCTGAGTCGGTCCTGGGACTTCCCCGCACAACCTGGCCTAAATCCAGTATGAGAAGACACCCAAGGGTAAGTGACTGCTTGATCACTGGCTTCTATCCCCTCTGCTCCTATGACTGACCTGAGTGCGAAGGGTAATGACCTCAAGATAGGTTCACATAATGTCCAGGGCCTAAACTCCCCTAGGAAACGGAGACTAGCACTGGATCATTATAAATCACTGAGAATCGATGTGGTGCTTCTGCAGGAGACGCACTTCCCCATCCGGTACACCCCCAAGTTCCTACATGCTCACTTTCCAACATTTTATTTAGCAAATGCCCCTAACAAGACGAAAGGAGTAGCTATTCTCTTCTCCAAAAATTGCAAATTTTCACATCTCGCTGACTTTAGGGATCCAGAGGGCAGATTCATTTTGGTGAAGGGTACCCTAGAAGGTGTTTTATATTCCTTCGTCTCCTACTACGCCCCAAACAAGGGCCAAGCGTCATACTTCCAGGACCTGTTCTCAACTTTGGAACCGCTCCTGGAAGGCAAAGTCATCCTGGGAGGGGACTCAAATGTTGCGTTTGACCAGGGTCTAGACAAAACTAAGCCCCCTAAAGACCAACTCATTCGCCCAACAAAACTTAGCACTAGGATTGCCAAGATGGTACACGCACAGGGCCTGGTAGACGCATGGAGGGAAATGAACCCCAACAAAAGGGACTACACGCACTTTTCTGCTCCCCACCAGTCTTACGCTAGAATTGACCACATCCTCACCCAGACAGCCCTCATTCCCTTGTACACTAAGGCAGCAATACTGGACACCGCATGGTCGGATTATTCATTGGTTCTTCTTACCTTGAGAAATGTTCTGTCTGGGCGAGGAGGCTTCTTCTGGCGACTAAACGAATCCCTTTTGGCTGACCCTAGTCTGGTACAAGAAATAGCAAAATCTATCAAAGAATACTTCCTCTTAAATGATGTGGAGAACATATCACCCGAAACCCTGTGGGCAGCCCACAAGGCAACTATTCGAGGAGTTATAATTAGGCTAGCAACCAAATTTAAGAAGGAGCGTTTGATCGACATTCAAAGACTTGAAAAATCCTTCCTCCAACTAAAAGCGGAACACAAACGACACCCGTCTAGGACCCTTCTAAGCAAACTCGACACCACCAGACTTGAGCTGAATCTCGCTTTAACGGCTAAAGCAGAGAAAAAACTTAGATGGTGTGGAGCCAAATTTTACTGCCACAAGGATAGATTCGGCTCAATGTTGGCATCTAAACTCTCACCTAAATTTCGCTCCCTCTCCTTCCCCAAACTGAGGATAGCAGGTCAACCCCCAACAGCAAATCCGACCAGTATTATGTCTGCTTTCCACGATTTTTATGCTAACCTTTACAACCCACCCCAATCGGATAAAGGCCCCTTAGTTAATGAATTCCTTCTGAATCTACAACTCCCCTCGCTCTCAAGAGAATGTAAAGAATTAATGGAAACCCCCATTTCGGAGGCCGAAATTAGGGAGGTAATTAAAGGTCTTAAATCGGGCTCCGCCCCTGGGCCAGACGGCCTCTCAGTCCCCTACTATAAGGAATATAGCGCTATCCTAGCCCCGTACCTGGCGAAGTTCTTTAACTCCAAAAAGTCAGGATCCCCCATTGAAACCCAACTAAACACAGCATTTATCTCAGTGATTCCCAAACCCAACAAAAACCATGAGGAAGTTGAGAACTACAGGCCCATATCTTTAATTAACAACGATCTCAAAATTCTAACTAAAATCCTAGCCAACCGCCTTTCCTCTTTCATCAACCTCTATATACACAAGGACCAGGTTGGCTTTATACCTGGTAGGCAAGGTCCCGATCAAATTAGGAGAGCAATAGATATAGTATCCATTCTACAATCTAACTGGGAGGGGGGGCCAAAACAAGAAGGTATGATCCTCTCGCTGGATCTCCACAAAGCTTTCGACTCGATCGAATGGCCTTACCTTTTCTCCATATTGGAGAAGTGGGGATTTGGACCCAACTTTTTAGGAACTCTAAAATCACTATACTCCTCACCTCAAGCGGTGATTCGTTTACAAGGTCAATACTCTAAACCCCTAACCATTGCAAGAGGCACTAGGCAGGGATGCCCACTCTCCCCCCTAATTTTTGCTATCGAAACGTTAGCAATAGCAATAAGAGCAGATCCCAACATTCAAGGGGTCGCCTGCGGCGACCAGGTCCACAAATGTGGATTGTTTGCGGACGATATACTCCTTTTTATCACGTCCCCAACCACCTCCCTTCCAAACCTCTGCAAACTCCTGAAAGACTTCTCGAAGGTCTCTGGACTGAAGGTCAATTATGCCAAATCTTCAGCCTTAAACATCTCCCTTAACCCATCCATATTAGCATCCCTGCAGAGTGCCTTTGAATTCAAATGGAGTGACTCATACATTGATTATTTGGGGATAAGGCTCACAGCTAAGACAGAACTCCTTTACGCAACTAACTTTCCTCACACATACCGCAAACTGGAGGCAGACTTATCCAAATGGGCTAAAGGGGGTTTATCCTGGTTAGGGAGGATTCATGCAGTCAAGATGACTTTGCTCCCCAGAATCCTCTACCTCTTTAGAGCCATTCCAATAAGCATCATTAAAGAGCACTTGAAAGCATTCCAAAGGAAAATAATAAAATTTATTTGGGGAGGGAAGGGGTACAGACTTCCACAGAGTACACTATACTTAAATAGACCACAAGGGGGTTTAGGCCTCCCGCAGCTCTTTTGGTATTATCAATCAGCCAGGCTAGCCCAGATCTCGACGGTATACGCGAAGGCTGAAAGACCGGATTGGATACTGATTGAGAGACAGGCAGTCCCTTCTTTCACTATCGACTTTCTTCTATGGGTCCCCCCCAAAAAACGTCCCCCCATTTTATCCCCTATCCTCTCGCAATCCTTTCAATTATGGGATTCTCTCAGAAACCTTCAATCCATAACTTCCTATAGACACCCCCTGGCTCACATCTTCAATAACCCTGACTTTCCCCCGGGAACTGACATTAAAGCATTCCGCTGGTGGTTGAACAAGGGGTTGTACCGGATCGGACACTACTTCACATCAATGGGGCCTATCACCAGGGCCTTCTTTGTGAGTCAACTAGAGATGCCTAACTCCGAGAACTTTCGTTTCCAGCAGACCAGACACTTCCTCACTCAGATGGGAAAAGACAAATCTTCAAACCACGCATTCACCCCATATGAAATGTGGTGCAGTCAGGCTTGGAGCAGAGGGGTGGAATCTCCATCATCTATCAGTCACTCTCTAGTCAGTCCGCCAAGACCTCATACATGACAGCATGGGAGTCAGACCTTTCCGTGGAGTGGGCCCTAGAGAAGTGGAGGGTCGCCTTTAGCAGGGCATACAAGAGCATTTTGAACATCTCTCTGGTTAAATCCAGCGTGAAGGTTATCACAAGATGGTATCTCCCACTGGAGAGACTGGCCAAAATGTTCCCCTCCACGGACCCCAGTTGCTTCAGGGGCTGTCTGCTCAGGGGCTCCCTTGCACATATCTTCTGGGAATGTCCACGATTGAGGCCTTTCTGGAGCAGGATTTTCCGCATGATTAAGAAAGTTACTGGAGTCCAGATCCCGAGGTCCCCCGCCTTAGCTCTATTAAACGATCACTTACCTAAAACACCCAAACTGGCACGTAAATTGATACATTTCATTTTGCTGGGAGCTAAGCTATCTATTGCCAAGGCATGGAAACAACCTAGGGTGTCCTTCAAAGCGGCTATCCGCAAAATCTCTTGGATCATGGCCCAAGAGAAGCTTGCCAGTACCCTGAACAACACCAAAGAGAAATTTGAAGCTATTTGGGAACCCTGGGCCAATTTCATAGGCATTTCCTTGATTCCAGGGATTCAACCATGATGCGTCTGGCTGCCTCGGGGTCGGGGGGGAGTCCTCCCGTGGATTGGCTTTCGACTACTCTTTTCTCTCTCTCTCTCTCTCTCTCCCCCCTCTCATCTCTACTCTTTTTCTTCTCCTTTCTTATTTTAATTATCTGGTTGATTTAACAAGATGATGTGTTGTCTGTTTTATTTCATGCCGCAGTAGGGAACCCTGGGGGTCAATCTCCCAAGGGAAGCTCACGACGTAGGTTTTTACTGCTTTGTTAGATGCCAAGAGCCTTTTTATATCTACTAAGTGGGGGTTGGAGAGCTCCGTTCAGGCACAGTGTGTTCCCATTCGGGGTGCTGTCGGTCTCTCCTCCCTCTCCTTCTCTCAACCAGTTAAAATCTCAGGGTTCTATGGTTTACGTGATCGAACTTTGTACTAGGAAGGTATTATTGTAATGTCACAGTCCAGAATCCTACTCATACCTACTGTCACAAGTTTGAACTGTACCCCCAAGGGGGTTCGATTTTCCCTGCTGTGTACTCCCTCATTTAATGCTGATGATTTGTAAGCTTTTTCCTGAAAATTCAATAAAATACTTTGAAAATAAGAAACACATGGACTTGTACGTGGCTGGGAGGAGGTGGCTGCGGACCATGTCTTCCTTAGTGACCCAGAGGACTCCGGACCGAATGCCTCAGCAAACCTACGCTGCATGGCCTCCCTGATCCTCCTAAGCCTGCGTAAGGATCCTCGTATTCGTGGTATCAAGGAGAAGGACCAATACTGGCTGGCAATCCTCCTTGATCCACATTACAAGGGTAAGGTTGCGAACCTTATCTTGCCATCGCAGAGGGAGCAGAGGATGAAACATCTTCGGGAGGCCTTGCAGAAAGGTCTGTGCAACGCGTTCCCAGAGACTGGGAGGTTACAAACTCCTGTTTCTGGACATGTTGCTGAGGCTTCGGTCAGTCAAAGAAGGAGCGGTGGAGAAGGTGGCCGTCTGACCGATGCGTTCAGACAATTTTTTGGTCCGCAGCCCCAAGGTATGATCGGTTCCAGCAACCATCGCCAGCATCTGTTTTACATGGTGCAGGAATACCTAGGGGCAAGATCAGACTTGGACACCTTTCTCACCGAAAATCCTCTGGGTTACTGGGTCTTGAGGATGGATCACTGGCCAGAGCTTGCACAGTATGCAGTTGAGCTACTGGCCTGTCCTGCATCCAGCGTTCTTTCGGATCGCACATTCAGTGCTGCTGGAGGCGTGGTGATCGAACACCGGGTGCGTCTGTCCACCGACTCGGTCGATCGACTGACCTTCATAAAAATGAATCAGTCTTGGATCACCACCAGCTACCAAGCACCTGATGCTGATGTAACCGAATAATTTTTTTTGAAATCTCAGATCCCTTCAAAGACTGCCTATGCTGATGCTGAGTGACTATCCCTGAGTAATTATCCTCTTCCTCCTCAATCATCACGCTGATAGCTTGTAAGAACATTTTTAGTTCTGGGCGCCACCACCAGTGCCTAAGGCACAATTTTTCAGCCCCTGTTTAACAGGGGCGTGTAATTACAATTTTTGATGCAATACTTTGCAGCAGGGCTCGTTCCTGCATTCCAACTAGAGTGTCTGTGAGGGGTTGCAGTGTTGTGGCACCAGCACCAGTGCCTAAGGCCTAATTTTTCAGCCCCTGTTCAACAGGGGCATGTAATACAATTCTTGATCTAATATTTCACAGCAGGGCCCATTTCTGCACCCACCAAGAGCGAGTGAGGACTTACAGTGTTGTGGGACCAGCACCACCACCACCACCACCAAAGGCCCAGTTTTTCTGCCCCTGTTCAACAGGGGCATGCAATTACAATTCTTGATCTAATATTTCACAGCAGGGCCCTGTGAGGGCTTACAGTGTTGTGGCCACAACAACACCTAAGGCCCAAATTTCTGCTGAGTATATAGGGCAGGCCCCTACTTTCAAACATCTAACTTACAAACGACTCCTACTTGCAAACGGAAGGAGACAACAGGAAGTGAGATGAAATCTACCCCTAGGAAGGGAAATTCTCTCCTGTAAGAGTTAATATGGGAAAAACATTTCTCCTTTCCACTGATGCTTTCCAATCTTTGTTCCACAAAAAACCCCAAATTTTCAAAAAACATTTGTCATTGGGACAAAAAGTGAGGTGAAATCTTCTGAAGAGGAGGAAAGACAGCAAAACAAATGTCACAGGGGTGATAAACCTTTCCTATGTTTTCCAAAAAGCTTAAAAAAGATTTTTTGGCTGGAGCTAAACACATTAAAAATGTACCCGTTCAAAATGACAAACAGATTCTACTTAACAACAAACCTACAGTCCCTGTCTTGTTTGCACCGCCTGTATACTGCTGTTCAGAGTATATAGGGCCTGGTGGCCCCACGCCTTTCCTTATTTTAATTTGGGTGCGGGGTTCCCCTTAATATCCATACAAGACCCAAAGGGCCTGGTAATGGACTGGGGGGTACCGATGCCGTTTGTCTCACTGATTTTCATCCATATTGCCAGGACCCGACATTACATTAAACCCGCAAGCATTTTTAAATGAGATTTTTTCCTTTAAAAATGACATTTGGTGCAGGGACTGTTCTAAACATGGGAAACACACTTACAGGCATACTATAGTCACCCCCCAGGTACGATATTTAAAGGAATATTTCACTTTTTTTTTTTTTTACTTTAAGCATCATTAAAATCACTGCTCCCGAAAAAACGGCCGTTTTTAAAAGTTTTTTTTGCATTGATATATGTCCCCTGGGGTAGGACCCGGGTCCCCAAACCCTTTTTAGGACAATACCATGCAAATTAGCCTTTAAAATGAGCACTTTTGATTTTGAATGTTCGAGTCCCATAGACGTCAATGGGGTTCTAACGTTCGTGCAAATTTTCGGTCCGTTCGCAGGTTCTGGTGCGAACCGAACCGGGGGGTGTTCGGCTCATCCCTACCCAGGAGGCACATCTCACTAAACCTGGCACCATGGCATTCGCATCCAAACACTTCCCCCAAATATACCTGGCCTCAAATCTGCGTAAACGAGCAGGGGTAGCAAATCTTTTCCAACAAGGTTCTCCCTTCCAGTTACAATCCCTATACTCCAATCCAATGGGACACTATCTTATCCTTAGAGGCTCATGGAAAGGTACCAATCTCACTTTATGCAACATCTATGCCCCGAACACCAACCAAAACTCCTTTTTATCCAAAGTGTGTAAACGATTATTTGCAGCACCCCACCAATATTTGGTCATCGGAGGGAACTTTAACCTGACCTACTCCCCATGCCTTGACAAACACTCCCTGGGGCGTGGGAAAACTCCCAAGTCCCTCGATAGAAAATCCAACCTCTTCCGTCAACTAACCAGGAAATATGCCCTGTTTGATTCCTGGCGCACTACCTACCCATAGGCTAAACAGTTCACCTTCTACTCCCACCCTCACAAGTCCTACTCATGTTTAGATTACTTTTTTGTCAATGCTCCGACCCTGAGAGCCTGCACAGGCTCAAACATTCAGGCTATCCCATGGTTGGACCATGCCCCAATCAAACTTTCTCTTGCACTTTCCCCGGGAACCTTTCGCACATGTCACTGGTGCTTAAATGATTTTCTGCTCAAACATGACCCCTCCAGAGTGGAACTGGAACAAACCCTGAAGCTGTACTTTGCAGAAAACAGCTCTACTGAGGTCTCTACCTCTTCCCTGTGGGAGGGTCATAAGGCAGTCTTCAGAGGCCAGCGCATCTCACTCTCCACTGCTCTAAAAAGAAATGATCTAAAAAATAATGCAACTCGCCCAGCTCTATTAGATAAGCTCAAGCACTTGCAAGCACGATTACTCTCCTCCCCGTCCCTAATCACCCTCAGGGAAATTATTAGCATTACGGCTGGACTAAAGGATGTAGACCTGGGTAAAATAGAAAAGGCGCTACTTAGGTTATGACAGAGCTACTACGACTAGGCCAATAAACCAGATACGCTTTTAGCAAGACAACTTCGCGAGCGAGCAGTGATTGCCTCAACATCCCACCTTAAAGATGAGAGAGGTGACCTTCAATCCCATCCCACCAAAATTGCCCATCTCTTCCATGACTACTATTTGACTTTGTATAACGACCCACACAAAGCCCCTCCACCTGACCTATCTCAAGCGATCCACTCCTACCTAGCGGATTGCGAATTACCTAAGCTCTCCCCTTCTGCACTAACGACCCTCAATTCCTCCATTACAGAGGAGGAAGTCACTGCTACGATAAAATCCTTGCCGAATAACAAAGCCCCGGGACCCGACAGACTACCATACCTCTACTACAAAACCTTTTTACCGCATTTACTTCCCCAAATGACAACCCTGTTTAATTCCTTTCTCTCTGACACACCTGTCCCGAGGGATATGCAAAATTCCTTCCTCACGTTGATTCCCAAACTGGGAAAAGACCACACTCTACCATCCAATTATAGACCTATAATACTCCTCAATACAGACCTGAAAATTTTTACGAAATTATTAGCTAATAGATTAAACAACTTCATGCCGTCACTGATCCATAAGGACCAAGTGGGATTTATTCCCCTCCGCCAAGCTGGGGACAACACCCGGAGGGTCATTGACCTTGTGGAGGTTGCCAACAGGACCAAATTAGAGGCAATACTGCTCAGTCTTGACGCTGAAAAAGCCCTTAATAGGCTAAGCTGGCCCTTCCTGTTTGCAACTCTCCACCGGGCTGGTATCGAGGGCTGTTTCCTCCAAGTCATCCCCCTCGGCTCTGGTCCGTACTCAATTCGCCTCTTCCTCCACCTTCCCGATATCCAACAGGACTCGACAGGGCTGTCCACTCTCTCCTCTTCTTTACGTCCTATGTATTGAACCCCTAGCAGCCCATATTGGAAAGAACCCAAACATTCACGGTATTCCAGTTCGTATCAGAGACTTTAAGATTTCCCTATATGCAGACGATGTCCTCCTCCCCCTCACACAACCCCATGTCTCTCTCCCAAACCTACATGTAGAGCTAGACCGATATAGTGCCCTCTCAGGGTATAAAATTAACTCAAAAATGGATGCCCTCCCCCTTAATATACCCCACCAGACACTAACAGCCCTCTCGCAAACATTTAACTATTCCTGGAAGACCTCCTCCTTAAAATACCTCGGGGTCCATCTTACTTCCACATATGACACTCTTTAAAAAGCTAACTTTCCCCAACCATACACCTCCATCAGAGCCTCCTTGGCCAAGTGGAAGCCCCTAAAGTTATCTCTCTTTGGCCGCCTTGCGACCTTAAAAGATGACAATTCTACCTCAACTCTTATATCTCTTTAAGACACTTCCCATCCCCATCCCATCCTCACACCCTAAGAGGCTCCAGGGCGACCTGATAAATTTCTTCTGGAACCATAAGAAGCACCGGATCGCTAGATCGGTCCTATACCCTCCCCGCAACCAAGGTGGCCTGGCATCCTTCCCTAACTTAGTCAAATATTACTTGGCTGCCCAGTTACACCCTGTAGCCCTCTGGTGCACTCTCCACACCTTCAATCGATGGACGCAAATTGAGAAATTGTGGCTAGCCCCTGTCCACCCGAACTCCATGCTATGGAGTTCTAATGTAGCCATTGACAGTTTACAATTACTAGGACTAATGACCCTCCTGCGTTTGCTGTGGCGACGAGCCAAATCAACATATCCGCTTACCACCACCTCTTCTCCAGTCACTTCCTTCCTATTCACACCCAACATCCCAGACAGCTTGACCACGCAGATGTCACACTTCTGGATGGATAGGGCCTTATTTCGATATGGCCAGCTGATAGACCCTAAAACCAGATTGCTAAGATCTTTTCAAGATCTGCAAAACACCTTTGATATCCCCAGACAGGCTTTCTTTAGCTACTTGCAAATTCGAAAATAGGCACAATCTCTGGTAACAAATCTTAACTCTCCCCTTTAACTGAATTTAAAAAACTATGCTTAGAGGGCTCGTCCCCTAAGGGTATGATCTCACGCACCTATCAGCTTGTGACCATGGATTTTTCGCCAGCCGGACCGCGACACGCCTATATGGGTAAGTGGGAGCGGGCCCTGGGTGTAGACATACCTCTAAACACATGGCAGCTCATATGGTCCCAGGCCTCTAAGAGCTCCATTTGTACGATCTATAAAGAGAATCAATATAAGATTCTATTTCATTGGTATCAAACCCTGGACCTGCTCCACTCTATACACCCATCAGCTGATTCCCGATGCTGCAAGGATAGGGGGACACTGTTTCATATCTACTGGACCTGCCCTCTAATCATCCCCTATTGGCAAATGGTGCACTCCTTGCTCCAGTCCATCTTTGATACTGAAGTGCCCTTTGATCCGAGGGCCTTCCTTTTAGGTCTCCCACCGATCTCTCTCTCTAAAGTGTCCAAAAAAACTCATGTCGCATGTCCTAACTGCAGCGCAATGTTTGGTGGCCCTAAAGTGGAAACAGAAGGAACCTCCCTCAAAATCCGAGCTGCACTCCAGGATCAGAGATGTCAAAAGAATGGAGTACCTCACAGCCTCTCTAAATGATGCTCTTGAGAAGCATAATCGAATATGGGAACTTTGGGTCCTCTTGGAGAACCCCATAACCTAATGATTCATAACCCTCAATCACCTCTGACTGGTTTTTGTCAAGAGATCCCGGGCTCTGGGGGCGGATGGTTGTCCTTTCTTCTTCTCTACTCTCCACTACTCTCCTACTCTTCTTCATCTTTCTGTTTTACTTTCCCCCTCTTCCATATTTTTTTTGTTTCTTTATACAGGGTTAAAAATGCTATACTATCTGAGTAACGCTATGATTTTGCATTTATCCAATGGTTGTTTGTCAAACTAGTTATGCACCGATCTATCTCATTAATCACCTGTCGGTTGATTGTATACCAGAAGTATCTTTTCTACTACAAACTATTTCCCTGTATCTTATGTTGTCAATTCCTTTGTTCTTGGAAAATCAATAAAAATTGTCAATTATAAAAAAAAATATATATAGGCAAGGAAATTGGGAATATAACGCACCACTTATTTAGTTAACAGGAACAACATTTTTTCCTGGCCATAACTCACATCAGCACACAGTGGGTCAACGCCTAATCTGGCACCCCATGGGACCACCTCTGCATAGCTAAATAAAAGACAGCCCCTCCCCCACTGTCATGTTCTTTTTTTTTTGGTCATGCTCAGGCCACCTGTGGATCACAGTGGTAAGTCCTTTGTTTGCTGCAAGGATATTTCCCCTACCGCACCGCCCCTCCATGTTCCGGCTCTCATGGAGTTGGAAGTACCTAAATGTTGGACGGTAAAGCCTCCTGAAACTGGTTGTCCCTTGTGCCGAGTTGTGGGCAATGTTGCTTAGATAGCAGAAATTTTCTACAGGTGTGGTATCAGTAAGCTCTGCAATGTCACCATTGGGATTTTTCTCATCTTGTATAGGCAGCATGCCGCTCTCCTGGCTTGTTTTCAGTCTGAGATAGGCGGTGGATGATGTCACAGAGGGCAGGGAAATGGTCAGCATAGGTTAGTGACCTCCAGTCACCAAGAAGCAGCTTAACCACTTGCCGACCGGCTCATGCTGATATACATCTGCAAAGTGGCACATTCCCGCAAATTGCCGTATCAGTATGTCTTCCCCTTTAAGAGCCATAGCAGGCATGTGCCTGCAGCACAGCGGTGGACTCGATGCACGTGGCCATGATGGCTGCCGGCCACCCGAGAGAGTGTAGTAATTACTAACAGGCAGGGCAGGACTTAGGGTGGTGGGGGCCCCTGGGCTTGAGTCATTTTCGGGCCCTACCCTTCTATACATTACTTTAAATAGAACAAAATGTTGGTACAGTAGACAGTGTTACATGTCAAAAAAACGTAATAATCTATTTATATGACCACTGATTGAAGCTTGAAAAACTTTTTTTCCAATAAATAAATAATGATTAAAAAAGTTCAAAGTGATCATAAGTTTATTGCAATGCACAAATGTTTTGGTCCGAATGAGAATAAAATACTTATTTACCTGGAAAACATATTGAAAAACAAATACCTTGTAAGGTTGCAATCATAACAAATCAATTGCAAGAATATAGCAAAATAACTAATTGAACAAAGTGCAGGATAAATTGTGTGTGTGTGTGTGTAGTACGTAAGTGAGTGTTGTAGTGAAAAATCGAAACTATGCACACAAATTAGAAATGTACAGTCAATAAAACAAAAACAGTACACTATCATATCTTAAGAAAACATTACATCAACAACAGAAGCCAGAGGCTGATCATTTAAAACAACAACAGGCAAGGTAGAGAAAGAATGAGAAAGGTGATCAGGTTATGACTTCATGCATGTCATCTCATTTTAAAGATATTAACATAGTACTATTTAGAAGTGGCATCTTCTGAATTTCTTTGCAGCAAAGTCTTTGATCAAATCATTAAAATCCAGTTTACGTAGAAGGTCACTCTCAAATGACATCAGAGTGAGATGATTTAATTTCTGCTGTACAATTGTGGATCTTAGTCTATTTTTTACTAGTTTCAGTTTGGAGAAACTACGCTCCCCACTTGCATTTGTAACTGGTAATGTCAGGTAAAGTCTGAGAGCGACATCCACATTTGGGAAGATGGTCTGTAGTTTTCTTTTTTTAATGCACAAAAGAAGTTCCCTAGCAGATGATGGCTCATCATGGCAGATGAATTCTTTGAACTGGATGATTTCTTCACAAAATTCATTTTCCAGGTCAGTGTTGTATTTCTTCTGTAGATCTGCTGCTTTTTTATGAAGATGTTCTGCAGATAGGGTAGATATGTTGTTCAGGAAACCAAAAGTGCTGTTGAGGTCATTATAGGACTGAAAATGGCGATCAAGTTCAGCCAGCAGCCTATCCATCATAACTAGAAACACACCAGATGAGAACCGTTCTCTTCCTGATAAGTGAACCTCAGGTGTTGAAGACTCACCCACATGAGTCTTGCGTTTTCTTTGTCTTTGTGTGTCTTGTTTGTATGTTGCTGAAACGGTGGGAGACATCGCTTTTGCTCGGTCTTCAAACACATCAAATTCATCTCTCAAACCAACAATATATTCCTGCAGTGACCTCACCAAATCAACAGCATTGCACAGGTCCAGATCCACAGCTTGAAGTGCAACACTTGTCCCATGAAAGCGTTGTAGAACATAATTCCACATAGTGAAAAGAAAAGCAGTCTCAAGCCTGTTCATTTTTTTATGCAGTGACCAAGCACCGTTTTGTGTTGTTGGGTTCTGGTTGCTGTCTTCTGCAATGTTCATCAGGGACTCTTGAATATTGGCATAATTCCTGCACAGTGCCTTGGTGGCCTGTGCATGCGCAGCCCACCTGGTGTCAGAGAGAGATTTTAGTGTCTCAATGTGGTGGTTTTCATTAGGCTGCAAACCTGCAGTTACCACCTTCCATCTAGCTGTGGATTTCGAGCAGAAGTTGAACAAAGTCTGAATGAAGTTAAAAAAATCGGCGGTCTCTGTGCAGCAGTTTACGCTATTAACTCCAGCCAGATTAAGCGTGTGCGCGGCGCACGGCACCCACTCTACTAGTGGATTAATTTCTTTGATGTGAGCTTGCAGCCCGTTGTACACTCCTGACATGTTTGCGGCATTATCATAGCACTGTCCACGGCAGTTACTGATATCTATGTCCATCTCATGTAAAACTGTGAACACTGCATCACAGAGTGCCTTCCCTGTGTGGCTAGATATAGGGAGAAATTTTAAGAATCGCTCTTCTACGAGGCCCTCTGGTGAAACATACCTTATGATAAATGTAAGCTGATCAATGTGCGTCATGTCGGGAGTTGAATCAAAGCAAATGGAAAAGTACTTTGTCACTTTCACTTCATTGATTTCAGAAAGCACTCTACTGCTCATTAGCTCGATAAATTTGTTGCATGTTTTTGATGAAAGATATGAGGGGGTTCCTACCCCAGCATTGCCATATATCTGTATGTGTGATTTCAAGAATGGGTCGAATTCACTGATCAGTTCCAAGATTCCCATGTAATTCCCATTGTCAGCGCGACCAAATATTGTGAATCTATAACTCGGTCAGCTGCTGCTCTGTTGATGTAATTAAACATAGCCTTTCTATGACTGTCACTATTCTCGTGCTCGGCAATGCGTCTGGTAGCATGTTTCCAGTCATTATAGCCAGACTCAAAGAGGGATTGACCGTCACCATCGCCAAAAAGGCGTCAAGCAAAACAAAACACACAACCGGTGGATGGTGGGTAGAGCAACCATTCTCTGGGCAAGTACTCACCATTCAAATGCTTGCGATTGAAATGAGTTTTAGAAAACCGTCTCTTCTGATGTTTGTAGTAGCGTTCAGAAGCCTTGACATTAGCATCCTTATTTTGAACGGACTCCGGACCTTTTCGCGCCCAATAGCACGTGCGCTTTCATCAATTTTACCCCAGCGAGCAGGATCAGTGGATAAAGAATCTGTAGTTGGACATTGTTCGGTCGCTGTTTCTGACTGAAGAGATGATGATTCATTGATGGGCTGCCCTGCTCGTGAATTCACATCGTCTCCAACCGTTTCTTCCAGCGGGTTCGGGTTGT
Source organism: Aquarana catesbeiana (assembly GCF_042186555.1). Taxonomy (NCBI): domain Eukaryota; kingdom Metazoa; phylum Chordata; class Amphibia; order Anura; family Ranidae; genus Aquarana; species Aquarana catesbeiana. Next base: position 203,609,715 of record NC_133336.1, read on the forward strand.
TGTCCTCTGGATTCTCCGCTTGCATATCAGGCTGTGGTGTCATGGGTGTAAAAAATCCAGTAATCCTTTCCATTTTACTGAGAACTTCCTTTTTGCGTTGCTGTCGTTCATTCTTTAGTTTTCTTTTAAGCGCACCACTCTGATACCGTTTGTCCGCCATTACACCACTGTCTAATGCAGACAGGTTTTCTCAACGGCAGAAAATGAGGCACTACACGTAACGGCCAATAACCAATCAGAAAACCTCAAGATAGAGAGAAAAGGAGATATGGCACAAGGAACAATTCTATATAGTCCTTAAATAGTCCCAAATATTATGTATAAGAACAGTCATTAGGATTGCTATGATGGCTGCAACCTGGAGAGCGAAGCACAGCTCTATAAAACAGAAATAGAAAAGGACAAGGTGCGCCAGACTCAGTATTAAAGACAAAACAAAACAGCCAAATGACTACTCACAAAAGTAGATAATATATAAGCGTGTAAGTGGGGGATACTACTGTACTGGTATTCGTCCTGGGTCCACGATGTAAGCGATCGTTCTGAGGCACCGCAGGAGGATGATGAGAAGCGGTGGTGGCTAGGATTGCTATGATGGCTGCAACCTGGAGAGCGAAGCACAGCTCTATAAAACAGGAATAGAAAAGGACAAGGTGCGCCAGACTCACTTGACAACTGGGCACTTAAACCCCCCTCCTGCCCAGACCAATTTTCAGCTTTCAGCGCTCTCACATTTTGAATGACAATTACTCAGTCATGTAATACTGTACCCAAATGAATTTTTTGTCCTTTTTTTCACACAAATAGAGCTTTCTTTTGGTGGTATTTGATCACCTCTGGGTTTTTTAATTTGTTTTTAACATTCAAAGTTTATTGAACATCAACATTGCACAGAATTGTTACATATTCACATTGGAGATACATGTATTTATCCTTAGTTATTTTTGATAATTCAACTAGCGATGAACATTGTGGTAATCATTGATGGTTGAATCTTTTAATACTGTGCAACCGATCATCGCTATAAATCTTTTTGTTACTCGTATCTGTATGTTAGTTCCAACTATGTCAAATCAGTTTATAACATCGTCTACATTATGAACTTGTGTTTTGACTATCATTCTTAAACTTTAGGTAAACCTATACCAATGAAGATATTCAATCATAATAACAGAAGTTAGAGAAAAGGGAAAGAAGTATATTGGGGAGTAGAATTAAGAGGTGGAACAGTAAAGGGGTATACCATTAGAGTCTAGTAGTAGATAAAACTATCTATTCCTCATGTGTTTGAGAACTGCTTTATCAAGTTTTACATAGTACTTTGTATGCGTCAGAATAACAAAATTCTATCCAGGGATACCATGTTTTGTGAAATTTGTCAACTGCATCGGAAGCTTGAGCCAAGGTATCTTCCATTTTGTTAATCATTGAGATCTTTGCTAGCCATTGCGAGATAGTGGGTGCCTGCGCGGTCTTCCAGAGGGCTGGGATTAGCGTCTTTGCTGCGTTCAGCATATGTTTAGTTAGAGAGGTCTTGTACTTTTTCAAAGGTCGTGGAGAGATGTGTAGGAGGCAACAGGCAGCATCTAGCTTTAATTTTGTTTCAGTTATCGACTTTATCAGTTCTCTGACTTTACGCCAGTATGTGGTCAATTTAGGGCAGTGCCACCAAATGTGTAAAAGCGTGCCTGTATCCCCTCCACATCTCCAACAAGTATTTGGGGTTTGAGCACACCATGAGTGTAGTTTAGCGGGAGTAACATACCAATCTGTGAGCAGTTTATATGATGTTTCCTGCATTTTGGTACTTATTGAACATTTATGTGCCAGAATACAGGCTTTTGTCCATTGTTTGTCAGTGAAAGTTTGTTTGAGTGCCGTAGACCAGTGTTTTCGGAATCTGTCTGTTTTTTCAAGGGAGTGGTTTTGTAGCCATTTATATGTTATTGACGTGGCTTTTTGGAGTTGCTCACCTTGAGAGCAGACTGTTTCAAGGTCTGTTAAAGGTCTAGAGAAATGGTCTTTTCTATTTGCGCTGTTCACGTAGCTGCGAATCTGGAAATATGTCCAGGTGGGCAAATGATGTAACTCGCTAAATCTTTTTAGTTCTACGTGATCTAATAGTCTACCTTTTTGGAAGCAGTCACCTGCTAGTACGGTTTTGTGAGTGTGGGGTCAACGTAGTAACCTGTTGCCCATTCCCGGGCTAAATTCTGAGTTGTCTGATAATGGGGTAAGAGGGCTTAGTGGTGTGGTCAGTGTGGATCCAGCAGACGCTTTTGTGCAAATATTCAATGTATGTTCTAATAAAGGTTGTTGTTTCAATGTGTTATTATTTTTCAGTCCTGGATTCCATGGGGAAAACAGGAGAGGAAATGGGCTTAAGCTTTCTTCTAATACTACCCAGTCTTTAGTTCCCCTATGGCAGTGCCAGTCAATCACCCTTGTAAGGTGTGCCGCTTGACAGTATTTCTGGAAGTCTGGGATGCCCATCCCTCCCTGTTCCTTCGGCCTAGTCAGGAGTGTAAATTTAATCCTGACTTTTTTGTGTGCCCAGAGAAAAGCCAGTAGGGCGGATTGTAGTTTTTTGAAAAATATCTGGGGTATTCTGACCGGCAGGGCCCTGAGGAGATACAGAAGTCTGGGCAACATCACCATCTTTAAGATTGCTGCCCTTCCAAACCACGAAAAGTAGCCCGAATTCCAGAGTTTTAAGTCCTTCTCTATCTGCTGGAGTAAGGGGGGGAAGTTTGCCTCATATATCTGTGATATTTTAGGGGTCAGCCAGATCCCCAAATATTTCAAAGCTGTCCTTTCCCATTTAAAAGGGCAGTTGGCTTGTGTTTTATCTAGGTCCGTAGGGGGTAAACTAATATTCATGGCTTCAGATTTTGTTAGGTTTATTTTAAGGTTAGAAAGGTAACCATAGTGGGCAAAGGCTTTCATAAGGTTAGGGACAGTAATATGTGCGTTTGTCACAAAGAATAATAGGTCATCGGCATATGCTGCCATTTTGTATACCTTGTCTTTAATGGAAATGCCTTTGATTGCATTATCTTTATTAATCATACGGATGAATGGTTCCAGGGATAGTATAAATAATAATGGGGATAAGGGGCAGCCCTGTCTGGTACCATTCGCTATTTCTATTGTTTCTGATAAAGATCCGTTGATCCTTATCCTAGCTGAGGGTTGCTGGTAAAGGGATTTGATCCATGCCATCATGCGTGTGGGTATCCCTATGTGTGCGCAAGTCGTAAACATAAAGTCCCAAGCTACCCTATCAAAAGCCTTCTCCGCGTCCGTGGACAGGAGAAGGCTCTCGATATTCAGGGTATGTGATGCTTGTGTAAGTAATAATGCCTTAATTATATTGTCTTTGGCCTCACGTCCCGGCATAAAGCCTACTTGTTCAGGTCCTATTATGGATGTCAGAAATGGTCTGAGTCTATTCGCTAGTATTTTGGCCAGTATTTTCATGTCTAAGTTCAGTAAGGAAATAGGTCTGTAGCTGGAGCAGTCTGTGGCGTCCTTATGTGGTTTGGGTATAACTGTTATGTGGGCGGTAAGTAAGTCCGGTGGTATAGTTCCTGTTCCTGTCAAGGAGTTAAATGCTTTTTTGAGTGGTTCTGTCAGTATATCCGTAAAAGTTTTGTAATATATGGAAGTGAACCCATCTGGCCCTGGGCTCTTTCCAGGTTTTAAGGCTTTGATAGTTTGTTGTATTTCTGCTGAGGTGATTCGTTCTTCTAGTATGGCAGCGTCTTCCTTTTCTAGTTGTGGTAGCCCACTCTTAGTTAAGTAGTCGTGTATAGCCTTTGTTCTGTCTCCTAGGATGTCCGACGGTCTGTATTGTGCTGGTAAATTATATAGCTTGGAGTAGTACGTATGAAAGTGTTGCGCTATTTCTTCCGTTTTAACATCTAGGGTACCATTTGACCCTTTGATGCCCGGTATATGGTTAGAAGTGTTGGGTTCTCGTAGAGCTCTAGCCAACAACCTACCAGACTTGTCGCCTGCTTCGTAGTATACTTTCTTTTTGAAGAATAGGAGACGTTTCGTTTTAGTCTCTAAGATTTGTTGCAAATTTTTCCGCGCCTCTAATAAAGTAACAGCCGAGGATTCTTATAGGGACTGTTTATGAGTGGTCTCTAATTGTGTGATTCATTTTGTCAGTTTCACAATCTCAGCCTCCTGTTTCCTTTTGCGTTGAGTCCCCATTCTTATCAGATCTCCTCTGATAGTACATTTATGTGCTCCCCAAATCATTAGGGGATTCGCATCTGGGGTCTCATTTTGTTGAAAAAATTCTTTGAGCTTAGTTGTGATTTTGGGTAGTAATTCAATGTCCGTCAGAAGTGACGCATTTAGTCTCCAGGAGGCTGTATTGGAAAGGGGTGCATTTCCTATTATTGTCATGGACGTTGGGGCGTGGTCCGAAATGGACTGGATTCCAATTTTTGCTTCAGTTATTCTGCTTAAATCTCTTTGAGAGATATAAATGTGGTCTATGCGTGAATATCGGTTATGTGGGATCGAATGGTGTTTGTAATCCCTGCTTGTCGGATGAAGGAATCGCCAGGTGTCAATTAGTTGTAAAGATTGCAATTGCAATTTGATTTTTTTTAATATCTTATATGTGATACAAGATTTTCCTGTGGATGTGTCTACTAGTGGGTTGAGTGGGATGTTAAAATCTCCACCTAGGATTAGGCACCCTGATGTGAAACCTGTCAGGGCATTTATCATTCTTTGGCCAAAGTTTACATGTGCCGAGTTGGGGAAGTAGACATTTGCGAGGGTAATGGGTGACCCCTCATATGTGCCTTTTAGGAAGACATATCTTCCTTCTGGGTCTATTAATTTGTCTGTTAGGTTAAAAGGTGCATTTTTGCTGATCAGGGTTGTAACTCCCTTTGTTTTGGCATTGTTGTTAGTGGAGTGTATAGCTTCTGTGAAATATGGGCTGGTCAGCTTTGGAACGTGGTTGGTTTGGAAGTGTGTCTCCTGCAGAAAGACAAAATGAGGCCTACCTTTCTTGAGTTCCCTTAAGAGTGTGGATCTCTTTTCTGGTGTGTTCAGCCCCCTTATATTATGTGATATGATAGTGGGACTTCGTCCCAAGGATGAATAAGCCATCTGGAAGACCAACAAGCACCCCTCGCTTCAGTATGTCTGTGGGCGAGACTTCAAATTGGTTAAAGAACAACAATCGATACAACAATGGTATAATATTAGATGAGAAGAGAGGTAGGTAATTAGATAAGGATGTGGGGTAGGAAATGGAAAAGGGGATCAGGTGATAGAAAAAAGATGGTAGAGAATATGGAGAAGTAGTAATACCCTTCAGAGTATGTTCACCTACTCTGAAGTAATTAGTTAGTGGACTTGTGAACAAGAGATTGTATCTCGTCCTGCAAATGCCACTCTGTGGTAGCGTGTTAGGACTGCTCTCTGACGGTTGGAAAAAATGAGAGATAAAAAATTGGTTATCTGTATCTGTCGTCCAGAGAGAAAAGAGGAACCCGGCCTATAAAATCAAAGTGGTCCAGCCTGTGTGCAGTATCTGCACCCAGGTTAGAGTGTAGACATTATAACCCTGCAACTTAAATTAAATTTGGAAGAAAAAATAGAAAAAGCTTAAAAACGTGAAAAAGAAAAAAAAAAAAAAAAAAAAAAAAAAAAGGTTATTGGACATTATCCATATTGGTGTCCTATGTAACCCTTCGGCATTTTATGGTTAATGGGATATAGTAACTGAAATACATTTCTACTATATAAATCAACACTTAGCTTCCTGCATTGTAGTGAAGCATAATCTAGCAGAGTGTCCAGCTAGTTTACAACTATAACTCTAAGCAAATACATTCAGGATGATGTGTAGAATATGAGCCCAGATTTCTTTCAAGCTTCTCTTGTGGTTTCCGTTATTCGGAACTGATTAAACAGTTTTTGCCTCCTGTAAGAATAGTGAGTGTGACCCCAACAGTGGTCCGTAGACAACAATTAAACAGGGGGGGTAAATGTTCCTTCTCACTAGTAACCTTCTGCCAGAAAGGCATTATCAGATCTTTAAGTCAGAGTGTTCGAGACCTATTTCAGTGGCTGATTTCTAGATGCCGGGGTTATTTTTAGGTTTTTGTGTTTATATGTAGTCAGTTACCAGGTTTGTAATTCTCCTTGATCCTCATCTGATGTTCTGGAGGTGGATTGCTTGGCTTTGGGTGTTCCTCCCTGAGGAGTAGGGCCTCGGTTGTGCTTCATTTTTTTGGACGATCTTTTATCCGGAGAGGTAAATGGGGATCTCTGTGTCCCTCCTTCTACTCGTGGGAGGAGGAATTCTTGATACCACTCTGGTAGGGCAATAGGATCCATTTGCAGTGAATCAAAAAATGCCGGCAAATCTGTAGGAGTGCGGAGCACGTGTTGTTTCCCTGCATGTGTCACACTGAGGGCGAAAGGGAAGCGCCATGTGTACTTTAAGTCCTGTGCCCTTAATTTATCTAGAAGGGGTCGCAGAGCCCTGCGATTTTTTAGGGTAATTTGTGAGAGATCATGGAACAGCATGATCGTCTCACCGTTAAACACAATGCTGTCATTTCTCCTGGCTTTGTTCATTATTGATTCCTTAAGAGGGAAGTTTTGCAGGCAGCAGATTATGTCCCTGGGTGGAGCGGTGTCAGGGCCCTTAGGCCTCAAGGCTCTATGAGCTCGTACAAAGTCAATTGCTGTGTCCTCTTGCCTTTCTAGGAGGCTATTAAATACCCTCTGTAAAGCTGGTATTATTTGTATTGTGTCTCCAGACTCAGGGATCCCTCTCACCCTAATATTACACCTTCTGCCCCTGTTGTCCAAGTCTTCCAGGTGTCTATTTATTTTGATCAGGTGAGATGAGTGTGTCAGCGCCACGTTTTCCAGGATATGCAGCCTTTTGTCTCTGTGTTTCCCATTCGTTTCTACAGCGGAAAGTTTTTCAGTCAGTACTAGCAGATTTGATTTAAGATCTGTTATGGCTGCTGAAAAAGTGGATTTTATATCTGCAGCAAAGCCTGACATGTCCGCATAGGTTAGGGGCTGGTTTGTGTGGGAATATCCCCTACCTGTGCCTCCTGTCGCGGATAAAGAATCTTCGCTGGAGTCCTCTTCCTCCTGCTGTGACCGCGCCATTTTGTTCCCCGCCATGCTGCCTCTGGAGATCGCTTGATTTTTGAAGAGATCTGTTATATTCCTGGCCGATGTGGTAATGTTGGATCTTTTCGATCGGGTCTGTGGGGTCTGGAGAAGCTTTTTGCCCATAGCTGGAATGCTGGAAGCAGGGTATCTCGCTTCAGGCTGGGATCCCTCACGGAGCTCTGCTAATGTGCGTCCGTCGCCATCGAGCTCCAAGCCATGCCGGGTTTTTTAATTTATGTGCTATAAATGAAAAAGGCCAAAAATTTTGAAAAAAAAATGAATTTTTCTTTGTTTCTGTGACAAAATTTTGCAAATTATTATTTTTTTTTTCCATAAATTTTGGCCACAATTTATACTGCTACATATCTTTGGTAAAAATAACCCAAATTAGTGGATATTATTTGGTCTTTGTGAAAGTTAAAGAGTCTACAAACTATGGTGCAAATCATAAAAAATTGATCACACCTGATGTACTGGTGACCTATCTCATCTCTTGCGACCCGAACAAGCCAGGAAAGTACAAATACCCCCCAAATTACCCCTTTTTTGAAAGTAGACAATCCAAGGTATTTAGTAAGATGCATGGTGAGGTTTTTGATGTTGTAATTTTTCCCACAATTCTTTGCAAATGAAGATTTTTTTCCCCCCACATAATTGTCATTGTAATAGGTTATTTCTCTCACATGGCATGTGTATAACACAAATGACACCCCAAAATACATTCTGCTACTCCTCCTGAGTATTACGATATCACATGTGTGGGACTTTTTCACAGCCTGGCCACATAGAGAGGCCCAACATGCACGGAGCACCATCAGGTGTTCTAGGAGCATAAATTACACATCTAACTTGTTGATTACCTATTACACTTTTGAAGGCCCTGGAGCACCAGGACAATGACACGTGACACTGACGTGGCACTGATGACAGATGGCACTAATATATGGCACTGATGACAGATGGCACTAATACGTGGCACTGATAATAGATAGCACTAATACGTGGCACTGATGACAGATGGCACTAATACGTGGCACTGATGACACCTGACAGTGATGACAGATGACACTAATATATGGCACTGATGACAGATGGCACTAATATGTGGCACTGATGACAGATGGCACTAATACATGGCACTGATGACACGTGACACTGACAGGTGGCACTGGGGACAGGTGGCACTGATGGCACGTGACACTGACAGGTGGCACTGGGGACAGGAGGCACTGATGACAGATGGCACTGATTTGTGGCACTGATGACACATGGCACTGGGGAAAGGTGGCACTGATGACAGATGGCACTGATACGTGGCACTGATGACACTGACAGGTGGCACTGGGGACAGGTGGCACTGATGACAGATGGCACTGATATGTGGCACTGATGACACGTGACACACTGACAGGTGGCACTGGGGACAGGTGGCACGGATGACACTGATGACAGATGGCACTGATACGTGGCACTGATGACACGTGACACTGACAGGTGGCACTGGGGACAGGTGGCACTGATGACAGATTGCACTGATGACACGTGACACTGACAGGTGGCACTGGGGACAGGTGGCACTGATGACAGATGGCACTGATACGTGGCACTGATGACACATGACACTGACGGTGGCACTGGGGACAGGTGGCACTGATGACCTATGGCACAGATAAAACTGACAGGTGGCACTGGGGCAGGTGGCACTGGAGGCAGGTGGCAATGATAGATGGCACAGGGGACAGATGCCACTGATGACACTGACAGGTGGCACTGGGGACATTTGGCACTGATAGGTGGCACTGGGGAGTCGGGACAGATGGCACTATGTTGTGTAGTGTTGTGTAACTGTAATCATTCATAACACCAGTGTGAGTGTTCACTCACTGCTGCAGCAGGAAGCTCTCACTCCTCACACACTGTCTCTGTGAGAGCTGGCGATGAGAGATGATCTCATATGAGATCACCTCTCATTGGACGAGTGCTAAATGGCCGCAGTGATTGGCCATTTAGCACTATCTGTGATTGGCTGTGTCCAAGGGACACGGCCAACACAGAACTTCCCCCATGCACACCCACGGCGGCACGCAGAGGGGAAGTACACAGGAGGATGTCCAGGGACGCCCACCCGGGAATGGGCGTCCGCACTGTAGCCATCTTTCTGCTATAGCGCGGGTGCCACGGGGCCCCCTATTGGGCACCCCATGGGCTTGAGCCCACTCAAGCCCTATTGTAAGTCCGGCCCTGCTAACAGTGATATATCTCCTCCCCCATTCAGTCCCTTCCCCCCACAGTAAGAAGCAGTCTCATTTAACCCCTTGATCGCCCCATAGTGTTTACCCCTTCCCTGACAGTGATATTTATACAGTAATCACTGTATTTTTATAGCTCTGATCACTGTATAGATGTCAATGGTCCCAAAAATGTGTCAAAAGTGTCTGATCTGTCTGCCGCAATGTCACAGTACTGCTAAAAATCGCAGATCACCGCCATTACTAGTAAAAAAAGTCATACATCTTTCCTATAGTTTGTAGACGCTATAACTTTTGCACAAACCAATAAATATATGCTTATTGTGATTTTTTTTAAAAAAAAGATATGTATAAGAATATGTATTGACCTAAACTGATGAAGAAATTTGTTTTCTAAAAACTTTGGGGATTTTTTTTTATAGCAAAAAGAAAAAAATATATTTTTTAAAATTTTTGGGGTTTTTTCGTTTATAGCACAAAGAATAAAAACCGCAGAGGTGGTCAAATGCCACTAAAAGAAAGCTCTATTTGTGGAAAAAAAAGGACGTCAATTGTGTTTGGGTACAACTTCGCACGTCCGCGCAATTGTCAGTTAAAGCGATGCAGTGCCAAATCGCAAAAAATGGCCCGGTCAGGAAGTGGGTAATTACTTTTGGTCCTTAAGTGGTTAAACAGTCTTTGAGGTGGCAGAGGAATTGGTTTCTCTCCTATCTGCAGTCCAGCCAGTTTTCTCCTGTGAGGTAATAACTTGTTGCTGTTTGCTCCCCTGCTGTGCTGTGTTACTGGGGGTTAGACAGTCTGACTGGTTTTGTCTCAGATTCTGTGTCTCCTATCTGCCTCTGGAAGGCTGCCTGCTGCTGCTTCTGAAGTGGATGAAAGCAAATGGGTCTTAAAGAGACAAGGTACCTGTTTTTCTTGGTGACAGAATTATGGGTTTTTTTCCATTTTTTTGCAGATATGAGCTCCCCACACCTGTAAGTGGCACAGAAGATTAGCAAAGGTACGAGGGGGTTGCGTGGGACATGTCTTCAAAAGAGTGCTCAAGGAATGCAAAGTATGGTGTTTTTCATGATTTTAGGAGCAGAAGCCCTAAACGCAAACACTCCAGAAAACATAAGACCCGCCACTGGTCATCTGCTGACCAGGACAATCTGCATTCCTCACATTCCCACACAGGGCGGCTTTCATGCTCCTCAAGCAGCTCACGTGGCAATGGCTCACAAGCGTTTAAATCAGCGCAATAGAAATGCTTTGCCCAGCCCTGGTAGAATGCTACACTGCATGTGCAGTGACGGGAAGTCAATTGGCATTGATTGCCTCAAAAGACAATGGATAAGGAAGCGGATGCACAAATTTCAAAGCCGAGAGGCTGTAGCAGAAAGTATGTGACAAATATCTATGTCACAGGTAAGACGCAGGCACAACCATCGCAAACGCATGCAGATATTTCCAAATGTGGAAAGGAAGGACATTTTTCCCATAATGAGAGTTAAAAGCTCATTGATGAAGAATGGGGGAGATATGACAAGAAGACCAATTTACAGTAAAGGTCTCCAAGCTTTATCCAATGAAGCTGGCTGATACATGTTTAAGCAATGCACTTCCAGGAGTGGATGGGGCACATTTGTGTCACATTTTTTCTCTATGGAACGCATCGATAACATGGCAAAACGCATTGAAAAAGCACCTGAACACTTCAAAAATATGCATGCAGAAAGACCACTTCAACTCAGAAATTGTGGTAAACTGGTCCGCAGACTTGCAGAAAATCTATACTGTGGCAAGTTTTTTGCCTGTTAACTAGCAACAGAGTTAATGTGATGTTGAAAGCATTAGGAAATGGCGGGCAGGGCAATCATCAAGTAAGTGGGCAGGCCGGTCGGCATGAGAGTGGAGGTGCTGGCCAGTCAGAGAGCCAGAGGGCAGGGAGCAGAGAGATGACATCATCTCTCACCGCCCGCCCTGCATCACTGCAGTTCCGCCCTCACTGTGCAGCCGCGAGCAGCAGAAAGATTACATCATCTCTCTGTTGCCTGCCTTCCCTCTGGCAAGTGACAATCTGCATCTTACCAGGCCAATGACAATCTGCAACATGTGGCAGGTGACGTGGCAAGTGGCAATCCGCAACGTGTGGCAAGTGACAATCCGCAATGTGTGGCAGGTGATGTGGCGAGTGATAATCAGAATCCAGTGGCAGGGACATGGCAAGTGACACTGATTCTGCATTATGGTGAGTTGAACCATTTTATTTTATATTACAATGTAATAGTTGAAATAATGCGCTTCAATCATCCTGACACCATAACAACCATGGTGCCATGATGATGAAAGCACTAACACCAGCCACTGCCGATAACTTTCCCGCAAAAAAAACATATTTTCTGCCAGTGCCCCTCCCGAGACTAGGCTCTGGATCCGCCCCTGGTGCAAGTGCATTGAAGCCTAGTGGAATGCAGATGCTCTGACTGAGATAAATTAGGGCAGTTTTTTTCTAGCCTTGCAAGCCTTTCAGGATCTTTTCTCCAAGAGGCCTGAGTGAAGTTGATGATTGACACCAGGACAGCAGTAGCTTACATTGCCCACCAAGTGTCTGTCTTTTCCTGTTACTTTTCATAACAAACTTTTCACTGGGTGGAGAGCCACTTACAGACAGTTAACGGCAGTCTACTTACCGGAAGAGCAGGATCCACTAACAGATCAGTTAGGCACATTATTTTCCAATGGACAGAACAAATTTATGCCATACAGGTGCTTTCCACCTGTCGAGGAGGCCTTGATTTTCATTGCTTCCCTAGATGTCATCAGCAACACCAATCCAGTTTCTGGTCAAGCAAGATCTTTTATGCCAACGTCAATGGCAGCACCCCAATCCAGTGAGACTCTTAATAGCCTGGCTTTTGAATTAACCGGACTAGTAGTGCAGGGATTCTCATCCAAGGTGGTTCAGACCTTGGTGAAGATCACAAGACCATGAACGCTACATATAAGAGGATATGAAGGAAGTTTGTGCTGTTTGCTTAGCAAAGTATTCTCTCCTGTGTCTCCAGCTCTAGCCAATATCCTGGACATTTTTACAATCAACGCTTGAGGTTGGTCTGGCATTCAACTCCATTAAAGTACAGGTCTCTGCCTTTCTCCTCTTTTTCAGGCTGCAGAAGGGTGGAAGAGCCATTGAACAAATACTTCATGCAGACCGTAATCCATATAGGACCACCAAGGAAATCCTGGTTTCCTTCATGGGACTTGGGATTAGTTCTGAAAGCACTAGTACAGGCATCCTTTGCTCCAATAGCTTCATTTCCATTGCGGTTTCTAGTGGTAAAACTAGTTCCTCTAACAGCAGTTGCTTCAGACAGAAGGATGTTAGAGATTGCAGCACTTTCCAGCAAAGATCCCTTTTGTGTCTTTTTACCAGAAATAGTGATACTACGTCCATCTCCAAAGCTAAATTCTAAAGTGGTATGCAGTTTCCAGGAAAACAGGGGGCAGTCCCTCCAAGCATTCACACGGGGTCACTGAGTACACAGCAGGAATACTTCAAGTACTTACACAAGTTGCTACCAGTGTACATACAAAGGTCAAAAGACGTGAGGAAAGTGGACAATCTTTTAATTTCACCGTCAAGTTCTTGAGTCCTTTTCTATTAGTGATTAGATTGGCATGGAGGAAGTTGGCCTTTCTCCCCAGGAACAGGTGCAAGCTTCTTTGACCTGAGGGGCAGTTATGCCAGGATTTCAGTGGGAGATATATGTGAGACAGCTAGCCTTTCACTCAACTTTACAGGCATGCAGTCAGCAAGTTCTGCAAGGTTTGGGATGAGCCATATACATATTTTTTGTCTTTGGCAGCCTTTCTTTGATTGTCAGTGTTTCTTTTCATGTGTTCTCTCCCACCCATTTATTCAGCTAGTTATATCCCATTGTCTGCTGACGTGAGGCAGGCATGGACTGGCTATCGGGACTTCCGGGAGATTCCCGGTGGGCCGATGGCTCAGTGGGCCAGTCAGGTGCAGTCCTGGAGCCACTCCTTTCTGACAGTAAGTGATCACGATTTCACTCCTGTCAGGAGGAGCTGCTTCAGTCAGTTGCTGGAGAGAGCATTAGGCATTATATAGACCAACGGTAGACTTTCCTTCCTCTCTCCCCTTATCACTTGTTATCACATGGCTGGAGAGAGGAACAAGAAGCTGCCTTCATAATGGTGAGTACATGTGGGAGGGGGAGGAGAGGGAGGACTCTCTGATGTGAAGGGGACTTTTGATGGGGACTCTCTGATGTAAAGGGACTTCTGATGGGGACTCTCTGATGTGAAGGGGACTTCTGTTGGGATCTCTCTGATGTGGAGGGGACTGCTGGTGGGGACTATGATGGGGACTCTGTGATGTGAGGGGGACTGCTGGTGGGGACTCTGATGGGGACTCTCTGATGTGAAGGGGACTGCTGGTGGGGACTCTGATGTGAAGGGACTTCTGGTGGGGACTCTGATGTGAAGGGGACTCTCTGATGTGAAGGGACTTCTGGTGGGGACTCTGATGTGAAGGGGACTGCTGGTGGGGACTCTGATGTGAAGGAGGCTCTCTGATGTGAAGGGACTTCTGGTGGGGACTCGGATGTGAGGGGGACTCTCTGATGTAAAGGGACTTCTGATGGGGACTCTCTGATGTGAAGGGGACTGCTGGTGGGGACTCTCTGATGTGAAGGGACTTCTGATGGGGACTCTGATGTGAAGGGGATTCTGATGGGGACTCTCTGATGTGAAGGGGACTGCTGGTGGGGACTCTGATGTGAAGGGGACTGCTGGTGGGGACTCTGATGTGAAGGGGACTTCTGATGGGGACTCTGATGTAAAGGGGACTTCTGATGGGGACTCTCTGATGTGAAGGGACTTCTTATGGGGACTCTGATGTGAAGGGGACTTCTGATGGGGACTCTCTGATGTAAGGGGACTGCTGGTGGGGACTCTCTGATGTAAGGGGGGCGCTGCTGGGGACATTCAAAATTAAAGTGGGCCAGTCATGATGAAGTCCAGGGCCAAATTTTTGTCCCAGTCCAGTCCTGATGTGAGGTGTGGCCAGGGATGCATAAAATTGCTTTCAAATACCGTAATTTTCCTTTCTTGGCCTGTCCTCACGTTAGCACAGGACTCCCTCCCAAGTGGCCTGTCACAGGCTAGGTTATTAACCACTTCAGTGTCTTTTATTCAGCTATGAAGAGGTGGTCCTATAGGGTGCCAGATGAGGCATTAGCCCATTGTGTGCTGATGTGCGGACAGGCCAGGAAAGGAAAAAATTACGGTAAGTATTTGATAACAATTTACCATATTCTCACCAGGGAATGGGACATAATTTGGGGAATGAATTGAAGTGACACTAAAGGTTCAAATATTTTTTTAAAATAACAAACGTCATACTTACCTCCACTGTGCAGCTCGTTTTGCACAGAGTGACCTTGATCCTCATCTTCTGGGGTCCCTCGGCGGCTGTCTCGGCTCCTCCCTGCTTCTGATAACACCCTCTGGGAAACACTGTCCCGGGGGTTACCTTGCATGCGCACTCCCGAGTCCTGTATTTAGCGTCCATAGCCGCTGACTACAGGACTCAGCCCTGCCCCCTGGCCCTTGCGTCAATGGAGTTGATTGACAGCAGCGCGAGCCTATGGCTGTGCTGCTATCAATCTATCCAATGAAGAGCCGAGAAAACCGAGCAAAGGAAGAGCGCGTTCACAGCGCTGGACTTTCCAGGGCTCAGGTAAGTAAAACGGGGGAGCTGGGGGGCCAGTGATTGTAAGATGTTTTTTACCTTAATGCATAGGATGCATTAAGGTATAAAAACATGAACCTTTACAAACCTTTTTTTTTTTTTTTCAATTCTTTATTTATATTTTCAAAATTCAAAAATCCATATATTGACATACATATAGATAAAATCCATCTTTAATGACCCCCAACTTAGGAAAGAAACAAAAAACAAAATACCCACCCCCCCTCCCTTCCCAATCCTGCTGAGTTACAATAATATAATTCAATAACCTAATTCCCTCACCTAGTTCCCTTGTTTTATACCCGTTTAACCTTTAGCCAGTAATCTCCTCCACATAGCTCCAGGTATTCTTATACTTTCGCCACCCTGCCCATTTATCTTTTGGTTCAGTCCCCTCCTCAAACTCTGCTTCGGCACCCTCCTCACTCTCCATTATATAAATTTCATTGACATAGAGCAACCATTCACTAATTTTAGGGCTCTCAGGCTCCATCCATTTTTTAGGAATCTGACTCTTGGCAGTATCCAACAAAATGGGAACTATCGATGTTTGATATTGCTTGATTGCCTCCTCAGTCCCATGGAATAAACAGATCCATGGGTCTTCTTGGATCGTCTTATTAGTAATTTCCTTTATTAGGTGTATAATTTTCTTCCAATACACTTTGATAGTGGGACACTCCCACCATATATGGGCCATTGTGCCAATATTTTTACACCCTCTCCAACATTCCCCCGATTTCTCCGGTTGGAATTTGTTAAGTTTGTCTGGGGTCGCATACCACCCTGCCAAGCACTTGAAATTTGTTTCCATCATCCTCGTGCTCACTGAGGAGGTATGCAGCATTTTCAGGATTTTCCCTGTCACGTGATTACTACATTGTGTCCCCAATTCCCTTTCCCATTTCCTGATGTAGGGAGGTACATCCAGCTCCTCACTAGTCATTAAAATTTTATACAGCCGAGAAATGATATTTCTGGATTCCTTTCTCAAACAAAGCTGCTCAAGCGGCCTATAATCTTCTTCGCCTCTGATTGGTTTCTGAAGTTTCTTTACAAAATGTGTCAGCTGGATGTACCGCCACTCATCAATCTCCATTAAATCTGTCTCAGTTTTCAAATCGTGAAATGTGCGAATTTTCCCTTCTTTAATTACGTCTTTTAATTGTGTATTAACGTTCTTAATCCAATTCCCCCCCACCTCCCTCATCCCGGGTATAAAGAATCTATTATCCCTCAAATAAATCAAAGGAGAATTATAACTCCATTATTTTGAGTGTGAATCTGATCCCATAATTTTAGTGTATTAAGTGTTATATCCGATGTGTTTGTGCTAAGTGCTCTGTATTTTGGGGGATTCCATATAGTGTGCCCTAAGTGTGTGCTACTTAAACTATGTTCGATATTAACCCATCTTTTTTCTGATGTCGACTTTGACCAGTCCATCACCCGTGAAAGCATCACTGATTTATAATATTTACTTAAGTCCGGTAGGGCAAGCCCACCCTGTTTTTTACCCCTAGTCAGGACCTTATATGCTATTCGTGGCTTTTTATTACCCCAGACAAACTTTGCCATTAGGCCTCGCAAGGCTCTCAAATATGGCTGTGGTAGGGAAATTGGAAGCATCTGAAATTTATAGAGGATTTTCGGGGCCAACACCATTTTTATTGTATTTACGCGGCCAAACAGGGAGAGTGGTCGCATGGACATTTTTTGTATTTCTTGCTTAATTAAATTCAATAAGGGTATATAGTTAATTAAATACAATTTCTTCAGAGAGTTGGATAGTTTAACTCCTAAATATTTTATCTCCCTTCTCCAGGGGAAGTGGAATTCCCCTGAAAGTTTTTCTTCTTCCTGTTTGTCTATGTTAATATTTAAGATTTCAGACTTGCTGAGATTTACCCTAAAATTTGAGATGTCACCATATATTTTTAAAATCTGCAGCAAGTTTGGAATCGATATCCGGGGATTCGTAATATAGAAAAGGACATCATCGGCATACGCCGCTAGTTTATGTTCCTCGGTTCCTATCCTTATCCCACTACAGTCTGGGTTTTTTTGGATAGTCGCCAGCAGGGGTTCCAAGGTTAAGATGAATAATAGGGGAGACAATGGACACCCTTGTCTAGTTCCATTCTCCATCTTAAATGGCCTTGAGAGGACCCCGTTAACCTTAACGGATGTTGGCGGGTGATTATACAACATTCTGACCCAAGCAATAAATCTTGGGCCAACTCCCAAATATTCCAATGTTTTAATCATGAGTCCCCAGTCTACCCTGGCGAACGCTTTTTCGGCATCCATTGACAGGAATAGAGCTGGGGACCCACCAGACTTGGTAGACTCGAGGAGGAGAAGCGAGCGAACTCCATTGTCCCTCCCCTCTCTACCCGGGACAAACCCCACTTGGTCTGGGTGTACCAGAGTCGTCATTTTGTCCTTCAGCCTGCCTGCCAAGACCTTAGCATATAATTTGGAATCCGCATTTAGAAGGGCAATAGGCCTATAGCTGGAGCACAGCATATTATTTTTTCCCTCTTTTAGTATCAGGGTAATGCCGCGTACACACGGTCGGACTTTTCAGCTACAAAAGTCGGACAGCCTGTCCGACATACTTCCGGCGTACCTTTGGCGGACTTGCGGCAGACTTTCTTACGAACGGACTTGCCTACACACGACCACACAAAAGTACGACAGCTTAGTACGCGGTGACGTACACCAAGTCCGACGAGACTATAAAACGGAAGTTCAATAGCCCGTACGACACCCTTTGGGCTCCTTCTGCTAATCTCGTGTTTATCTCGTGTTAGTAGAAGTTTGGTGAGAGACGATTCGCGCTTGTGAGACTCGTATTTTTCAGTTCGTTTTAACTGTTGTTCAGTCTGTGCTTGTGAGGTTTGTATCTGCTTTTCAGTGCGTTTGGTCAGTTGGCATTGAGAAATCTTTGTTTTATTGGCCGCTCGTTCCTGATTTTCAGGTCGTTCTTCACAGGCCTTGCTGTTCTTCAGTGCGTTCTGTTTAGTGCGTTCTGACCAGCCGACCGTTTTGAAACCATGTTACCTGTACGTACTCGTCGTCGAGCTCGTGCATTGTATGTGTTTGGTGCTGTAGTTTATTCTTCAGCCCAAGACCAGTCCATGAACAGGGCGAGGAGGAGTTCATGGACCAAGAATTGGTTGCTCCAGCGTGACCAGTTCTGTCACATGCCATTGCTCCGTGAGATCCGTGAGAATAATCCTGAGGATTTCAGGAACTTTCTCCGGATGACGGACCCCGTTTTTGACCGTTTGGTGGCTTTGCTGACCCCCTATATCAGCAGGCAGGATACCTGCATGAGGCAAGCCATCACTCCGGAGCAGAGGCTGGTCGCTACCTTGCGGTATTTGGCCACAGGGAGAAGCCTGCAGGACCTTAAGTTCTCGACAGGCATCTCCCCCCAGGCTCTGGGGATCATTATCCCAGAGACCTGTTCTGCCATCATCCAGGTCCTGCAGAAGGACTATATTAAGGTAAGATATTTTGCTTTTATTAGCATCACATGTTCTTTTATGTAATCTTTGATAATGTAATGTATTTCTTGCTTCAAACACTACTTACTATCATTGCAATATAGTGTGAATGTCCCCTTTTTATCCTCACACATGCTGGATTTTTTTCCTGTTATTTTTTGTCATGCATGTATATTTTCCTTCAATAACCTCCCCAGCATGCAGTGATGGCAAAATATCCACCTAGTCTACTCATTTTGAATGTATTTTGTTTGAGTGTATTTAGTGTGCTGCTAATTAGCAATTAGCTAGATTTCCCAACCCCCCCCACCTAAACTCACTCCAAATAGTGTGCTGCTAATTAGCAATTAGCTAGATTTCCCAACCCCCCCCACCTAAACTCACTCCAAATAGTGTGCTGCTAATTAGCAATTAGCTAGATTTCCCAACCCCCCCCCACCTAAACTCACTCCAAATAGTGTGCTGCTAATTAGCAATTAGCTAGATTTTCCCCCCCCACCTAAACTCACTCCAAATAGTGTGCTGCTAATTAGCAATTAGCTAGATTTCCCAACCCCCCCACCTAAACTCACTCCAAATAGTGTGCTGCTAATTAGCAATTAGCTAGATTTCCCAACCCCCCCCACCTAAACTCACTCCAAATAGTGTGCTGCTAATTAGCAATTAGCTAGATTTCCCAACCCCCCCCCCACCTAAACTCACTCCAAATAGTGTGCTGCTAATTAGCAATTAGCTAGATTTCCCAACCCCCCCCCACCTAAACTCACTCCAAATAGTGTGCTGCTAATTAGCAATTAGCTAGATTTCCCAACCCCCCCCACCTAAACTCACTCCAAATAGTGTGCTGCTAATTAGCAATTAGCTAGATTTCCCAACCCTCCCCCACCTAAACTCACTCCAAATAGTGTGCTGCTAATTAGCAATTAGCTAGATTTCCCAACCCCCCCACCTAAACTCACTCCAAATAGTGTGCTGCTAATTAGCAATTAGCTAGATTTCCCAACCCCCCCCACCTAAACTCACTCCAAATAGTGTGCTGCTAATTAGCAATTAGCTAGATTTCCCAACCCCCCCCCCCCACCTAAACTCACTCCAAATAGTGTGCTGCTAATTAGCAATTAGCTAGATTTCCCAACCCCCCCCCTCGTAAAAATTTGCTTGAATGTTCTGTGGTGTTGATTTGTCTAAAGCAAATATATGTTGCACTTTGCAAAATGCATGTGCACTCTACAAGTGCATTTGTTCCAGTGCTTTAGTAAATGAGCAGAAGCTCTGCTGATTTCCATCATCAAATCATATGCAAGCCTCAAAGTGTTTTCATTAATTGCCCTTGCATGTGATTGTGTACTCCTTGCAACATGAATGCCTTTTTACATTACCTCATTTACTGTAAGCTGGTTAGCAACTGCAACTGCAGAGTGCGACAACTGCAGTCTTGTAGCCTTTTTAGTCCCTAAATTCCTGCGTGTCCTAAAAGTAATCTATTTTACAGATTTCACAACCCCCTAAAATGTAATCAATGTTCCATCAGAGGGGGTGAGCAATCTGATAAGTGTGCCTTTCCATATTAGTTTTTCCTGAAGAATTAAATTATTTAATGTTATACTGATGCTGGGGAATAATGTTTTGAATTGTCTAATTTTATTGCAATGTTAGCTTCCAAATTAATTGATTTTGGTTTTCTTGTTTGATTCCCCAGTTTCCTTCAACGCCACAGGAATGGCAGACTGTGGCATCCCATTTTGCCAGCCGTTGGGACTTTCCCAATTGTGGAGGGGCTATAGATGGGAAACATGTCCACATTGTGCCACCACCCCATTCGGGGTCATACTATTTCAATTATAAAGGGTTCCACAGTATTGTTTTAATGGCGGTGGTGTCGGCACACTATGAATTTTTATATGTGGACGTGGGGAAGAATGGCCGGATGTCGGATGGAGGAGTATTTGCCCAGACGGAGTTCTGCCAGCGTCTCCAGAGTGGTGGCCTGGGATTGCCACCTGATGCGGATAATGTGGAAGGACTCCCCTTTGTCTTCATTGCCGATGAAGCCTTCGCTCTGAGCAAGCACCTCATGAGGCCATTCCCCCAAAGAACCCTCACCCCGGAGAGGAGGGTTTTTAATTTCCGGCTGGCCAGAGCTAGAAGAGTGGTTGAGAATGCGTTTGGAATTCTGGCCAGCCGGTTCCGCCTGTTTCAAACAGCCATTAATTTGGCGGAATACAAACTTAATTTTATCATTTTATCATGCTGCATTCTGCACAACTTTTTAAACAAATATTCTCAGAATTATATAGGCACAGTTGGGCCTGAGGCCGGACTTATAGATGACAACCTTACGGGCCTGGATAATGTCCATACTGGCTTGGCCCCCCAAAGTGCCCGTCAAGTTAGACAGCAATATGTTAATTATTTTATGGGTAGGGGGGCCATTGCAATGGGCCATGATATTTAATTTTTTACAATAAAAAAAATATGGATGAAATCTTGAATTATATTTCTTGCTTGCCTTTCTTTTGGGCTTTCTCCTAGGTTATGGTCGAGCAGTTGTAGTGCCAACTGTATTTTCATTTTAAATGTCTAAATAAAAGCTCCATTGCCACTGTAAACAACTTTTTGACAATTATAACCAAACTGATACTGAGCATTGAAATAACAAACCACACATTTATTTAATTCCTATAAGGAGATGTTTTTATTAATGGTTGTTATGCATTCAGTTCTGCATTTAGTATAAAATGTTCATAGACAAAAATATAATGATATCTTAATAATTTAGAAAAATATAATTATATTTAAATATTTATACATAATCCACCAAAAAAATTTTTTGGCTTTTTTATTTTCGCAAACAGGCTTTTTTTTTTTTTTTTT
The DNA here is from genome assembly GCF_042186555.1 of Aquarana catesbeiana. Lineage (NCBI taxonomy): Eukaryota > Metazoa > Chordata > Amphibia > Anura > Ranidae > Aquarana > Aquarana catesbeiana. Next base: position 203,631,284 of record NC_133336.1, read on the forward strand.
AAATCAAGTTTTTTACTTTTTTGCGTTTTTTAAAGTCAAGTTTTTTATTTTTTTTTTTTTTTGCAAATAAAGTATTTTTTTTTTTTTGGTTTTAAAATCAATTTTTTTTTTTTTTTTTTTAAATCAAGTTTTTTTTTTATTTTGTTTTTGAGAAAATCAATATTTTGGTTTTTTTGTGTTTTAAAATCAATTTTTTTTTTTTTTGGTTTGAAAATCATTTTTTTTTTTGGGGGGGTTTTAAAATCAATTTTTAATTTTTTTTTTTTAAATCAAGTTTTTTTTTTTTATTTTGTTTTTGAGAAAATCAATATTTTGTTTTTTTGTGTTTTAAAATCAATTTTTTTTTTTTTTTTGGTTTGAAAATCAATTTTTTTTTTGGGGGGGTTTTAAAATCAATTTTTTATTTTTATTTTTTAAATCAAGTTTTTTTTTTTTTTTGTTTTTGAGAAAATCAATATTTTGTTTTTTTTGTGTTTTAAAATCAATTTTTTTTTTTTTTGGTTTGAAAATCAAATTTTTTTTGGGGGGGTTTTAAAATCAATTTTTTATTTTTTTTTTTTAAATCAAGTTTTTTTTTTTATTTTGTTTTTGAGAAAATCAATATTTTGTTTTTTTTGTGTTTTAAAATCAATTTTTTTTTTTTTGGTTTGAAAATCATTTTTTTTTTGGGGGGGGTTTTAAAATCAATTTTTTATTTTATTTTTTTAAATCAAGTTTTTTTTTATTTTGTTTTTGAGAAAATCAATATTTTGTTTTTTTGTGTTTTAAAATCAATTTTTTTTTTTTTTTTGGTTTGAAAATCAATTTTTTTTTTTGGGGGGTTTTAAAATCAATTTTTTTTTTTTTTTTTAAATCAAGTTTTTTTTTTATTTTGTTTTTGAGAAAATCAATATTTTGTTTTTTTTGTGTTTTAAAATCAAATTTTTTTTTTTTTTGGTTTGAAAATCAAATTATTTTTTTGGGGGGGTTTTAAAATCAATTTTTTTTTTTTTTTTTTTTTTAAATCAAGTTTTTTTTTATTTTGTTTTTGAGAAAATCAATATTTTGTTTTTTTTTGTGTTTTAAAATCAATTTTTTTTTTTTTGGTTTGAAAATCAATTTTTTTTTTTGGGGTTTTAAAATCAATTTTTTATTTATTTTTTTTTAAATCAAGTTTTTTTTTATTTTGTTTTTGAGAAAATCAATATTTTGTTTTTTTTGTGTTTTAAAATCAATTTTTTTTTTTTTTTTGGTTTGAAAATCAATTTTTTTTGGGGGGGGGTTTAAAATCAATTTTTTTTTTTTTTAAATCTTTTTTTTTTTTTGGTTGTTGTTTTTTTGAAAATCAAGTTTTATTTTTTTGTGGATTTTGTATGTATTTTCGAGAAACAGCCCTCCTTTTTAAAATTAGGTTAAACAGCCATTTATGTTCAGCCCAAAAAATAAAGAGAAGGCCCAGAATGGGGTCAGCAAAACAGGAAATGAAGGACATGATCGATGTATTGGGGTTTCAAAAAGGGCATTTAGATTCGACCCAAAACATCAATCATGTCCTTCATTTCCTGCTGCATACGATCCAGCCGATTCCGCATTTCATCCATGTCCTTATTCCAGGCCATTATTTGACCAATTAGCCGTTGGGCACTTTCAGAAGTGAAATAGTCACTTTGTGTACCTAAAGTGGAATGAAACCAAAAAATGTCTTTAGAAATATGCACACATACATAGTTTACCTTACCATAATAAAGCTGTTGTCTCAGACACTGACCTGGTGGGGTGCCCATGTAGCCTAATTCCTCCACATCCTCGGGGGTGGCACTGTTGCTTGAATGAAGCACAACCAGATCCCCTAAAATAGAGTAGAAAAATTACATTAAACAAAAGGCAGCCATGCATAGATTACCGTAAGCTGGTGTGTCAGACACTCACCTGGTGGGGTGCCCATGTCGCCCACCTCTCCTTCCTCCACATCCTCAGTGGGGCTTGGGCTGATTTCCCAATCATGTTTGGCTTGGGGTGGACTGTCTTCTTGTTGGCTGAGTGATTTTTCCCCTATGTGAAACAAAAAATTATTAATCTACTTAGCACACAGATATTTTAGTACATACTCATTTTCTAACATTTGTAGTGAAGTGGTTTGTGTAGAGTTCCTATTTTACCTCAATATTTAAAATTATAAAGACATATCGGATAGATAGATATCTAGATATCAATATCTCAAAATATAGTTAATAATCTTTTGATCTCTCTCTCTCTCTCTCTATATATCTGGAACAAAATCTATAAATATCTAACTAAATGTAAAGAAAAAAAGATAACTTAAAATATTCCAAAAGAATGTTTTACATTTCTATATCTATCTATCTATCTATATATCTATATCTATATCTATATCTATATATTTTTTTTTAATATATATATATAAAATATATATATATATCTAAAAAAAAAAAAAAATATATATATATATATATATATATATATATATATATATATATATATATATATATATATAAATATATATATATATATATGAAAAAAATATATATATATATATATAAAAAAAAAAATATATATATATATATATATATATATATATATATATATATATATATATATATATATATAAAATATATATATATATATATATATAAAAATATATATATATTTATATATATATATATATATATATATATTTTAGATATATATATATATATATTTTATATATATATTTTTTTATATATATATTTTATATATATATATATATATATATATATATATATATTTTATATATATATATATTTAGATAGATCTATCTATAGATATGTAACGAGGTTTTGTAAAAGATCGTTTGAAACGATAAAAAAAAAATCGTATAGGAAGGAAAAGCACATGGAGCAATATACAAGGTAATAAACACAAGAGAAAAACACGACAAGTACTTACTTTTTTTAAGCACTTTCCGGATCCGTCTATATTGATCCGGCTCCCTGAGTTTCAGGTCAGACCATCTTTTGCGAAGTTGATCTCGGGAGCGCTGTACCCCAAAAGAAGCCTGCAAAGTGTCCACGACCTTCGCCATTATTTTGGCCTTGCGCAAATTTGGCCGTGCGTACGGCCCATACTTCCCATCATAGTCGTCTTTGTGAAGAATGGCCACCATCTCCACCATTTCTTTAAAACTCATATTGGAGGCCTTAAATCTAGGCCTCACAGATTTTGTGGATGTTCCAGCCTCCGGGCTTTTTCCACTACCTGAGGACATGTCAGGTGTCTCCGCCATTATTTACCCCACTACGCGCCGTAACTAAAAATGGGCGGAGAACATGAGTTAAAATCGAACGTCAGGGGCGGGCGACGCAGACGGAGTTTCACACATGCGTAGTGTATAAAGAGGGGCCTTGCGCACGTGTCGTACGTACGTTCTGTGCGTCGAATTAGGGGGCGGAGAACATGAGTTAATTTCGAACGTCAGGGGCGGGCGACGCAGGCGGAGTTTCACACATGCGTAGTGTATAAAGAGGGGCCTTGCGCACGTGTCGTACGTACGTTCTGTGCGTCGAATTAGGGGGTGGAGAACATGAGTTAATTTCGAACGTCAGGGGCGGGCGACGCAGGCGGAGTTTCACACATGCGTAGTGTATAAAGAGGGGCCTTGCGCACGTGTCGTACGTATGTTCTGTGCGTAGGTGATAGTGGACCAGGACGTTACAAAACGAAGGTAATTTTAATTTTTTTTTTTTTTCTTTGTTTTTTTTTGGGGGGGTTTTATGGTCATGACTTTGTAGCAAGCGGCCTATATGGCTTGATAGATTGATGAGGCCTACATAGGGAGAAGATGATGAGGGGTTAGCAGAAACCTATAATAAGTGTTTTTGGTCTTGTGACTTTCTCTTTTCCAGATATAATGAATCCCCTATTTAAGTATCCAGAGTTCCTTACAGCTTTTATTTCGAAATATCGAGAGATGAGGAATTTGTGGGAGGTGAAACACCCTCAGTATTATGCCAAGCATGTGAGGAAGTCAACGCTGGAGAGACTTCTGTCCTTTGTCCAGGCGACCATCCCGGGAGCAACAATGGAGACAGTGCTCAAGAAAATTGGGGTCTTGAGGAACATGTATAAGAGGGAGCATAGGAAGATCCAGGAATCAAGGAGATCAGGAGCATCAGCAGATGATGTTTATGTACCCAGGCTGTGGTACTACAATCAACTCCGTTTTCTTGATGACCAGAATGAAGCCAGGGCATCACTTTCAACCCTTCCCTCCACCCTTCCCTCCACCCTTCCCTCCACCCCAGCAGAGGCTGATGAGGAGCAAGCTGGGTCTTCCATCCTGGATGAACCGGATATGACCATCTGGAGTCAGGTAAATTATTTTAACAAATATTTACTGTACTAATATTAATGATGTTAACTGGATGTTATAATTGTCTAAAATAATTTTGCACTCAAAATTGTGTATACATATCAAATGACAGTAGTGGCTAAATATGTTTGGCACCTGCTTGAAATAATTAGGGTGTCTGATTAGACTCTTTTATTAAAGAGATGTATTCACATTGAATTTGCTAGTCATGAGAAGCAAACTGTGTGTCATTGATGAACCCAAAAAAAGAAACTAAAACTATTGTCCTTTTTTTATACACAGGATGAGTCCATCCAGGAGGAATGTGGGGAAAGTGGCAGGCAGGAGGAGACCGGGCCCATGGACAGCCTGGAGGAGGCCGGATTCACCATCATCCTGGAGGAGGCTGGGCCCAGTGTCAGGCAGGAGGTGGCTGCTCCCAGTGAGGTGGCTGGGCCAAGTGAGGTGGCTGGGCCAAGTGAGGTGGCTGGGCCCAGTAGGAGCCTGACCCAATCCCAAGTGCCTCCCCTCCACCTTCCCAAAAAAAGGGCCAGGAAGGGGATGGTCACACAGGACGCATCCCTGCGCCTCATGCAAGAGGCCACCCGTTTTTTAACGAGCCCCCCCGAAGCGGAAGAATCCTATGGCTGCTACTTAGCCAGCAGGCTTCTTCAGATGGATTGGGAGCAGCGCCTCATTTGTGAGCGCCTATTTGGGGAAACAATCCATAAGGGACTGCAGGGCACGCTAACACAAAACACCCAACTACATGAGGCAGCCCCCCTCCTCCTCCTCCTCCTCCTCCTCCTCCTCCTCCTGCCACAACTGAAACACCAGAGCCACAGCCTCAAAAGAAGGCTACAGGGAAGGCTGCAGGGAAGGCTGCAGGGCAGCGTGGAGGAAAGGCTGCAGGGAAGAGAAGAAAGTGATGACCTGGGTTCAGTCTGGTCTGACAGAAGACGCAGGCTGTTGTAGGACCACAGTCTGGGGACATCTAGATCATCTGCTGGTGCTGTTGATCTCTGGGATTCTTGGACCAGATTGTGCTCCCTCTTATATGGACTCCGCAAGATCCCAATTTTCTTGTACAACGACTTTTTCCAGCGTTGACTTCCTCTTTATTTTATTTTGACCATGAATAAATGGATCTTTTTTGAGTTTAGCAAAAGACTTTATGTGTTTTCTTTTAAATCATTGATTTTACACACAATGTTAAATTAACAAGGGACAACAATCTCATTGAGTTTGAAAAAAACACACCAAAAATACATTACTAATGTTAATAATGTTCAAGTGGTAAGTCTTGAAAATAAAAAAATCTACATAACCAAAAACGGTGCTTTGGGTTAACTTTATATAAAAACTAAAAAATAATCACTCGAAAAAAAAAAATAGAATAATGGGTTCTTTGTGGTAACTTTACAAACCTAAAAAAAAAAATATAAAGGGAAAAAGTATTATTAGTATGGAAACATTGTTTTTAAAAAGCATACTATATCATTCATGAGATCAAAGAGAAAAAGAATCCAGAAATCAGTTTGGGAGAACTCTGATTATGAACAGCAAAACACCTTCGTTCTTTAGAACATTCGTAAAGAAGAAATAAAATGCGCTGCATTCAACGATCACAGATTTTACAGCGTGATGAATGTGCTACCTACAATACAAACACTAGTTTTACTAGACCGAGTGCTTCCGTTTAGTTTTTGCTTATGAGCATGCGTCGTTTTTTTGTCCGTAGGACTAGCATACAGACGAGCGGACTTCGGGGTCCGTCGTAGTTACGATGTAAAGATTTGAAGCATGTTTCAAATCTAAAGTACATCGGATTTGAGGCTAAAAAAGTACGTTGAAAGTCCGGAGAAGCCCACACACGATCGGATTACCAGCCAGCTTTAGTCCGTCAGCGTCCGTTGGACTTTTGTAGCTGAAAAGTCCGACCGTGTGTACGCGGCATAATAGTTGCGGACAAGGAAACCTCCCCCATCACACTTTTGGTACCTAGATCATTCCAGAAATGGCAGAGCTTTGGCACCAAGGTTTCTTCATATTTATTTAAAAAAAAGGTAGTGAACCCGTCTGGGCCCGGGCTCTTTCCTGCTGGAGAATCCTTTAATGCGGAATAAATTTCTGCTTCAGTTATGGGTCTATCCATGTCTGTCCTGTCTCCTTCCGCCAGCCTTGTCAGCCCTGCTTCACTCAGGAATTCCTCGACCCTCCTACCCTTTGTCTGCTCTAGGTGTCCCTTTTGACCTACTGTATAGAGTGCCTCATAATATTTCCTGAACTCTTCTGCTATACCTTTAGTTGTGAATACTGTCTCACCCTTTTTATTTTGGATTCTTTCGATGAAGTTTGGGTCTCTCTTACTTTTTAATAACCTTGCAAGGTGCTTACTTGACTTGTTTCCCCCAAAATACCTGTCTCTTGTTATTTTATTTAATGACCACCTCGAATCCTGTTCCAGACAATCCCTTAACTCCTCCCTTTTGATGGTCAACTGGTGGAAGCTTTCCCGATGGTGTCCCTTATGTTTTTTATGTTCTTGTTCCAGTGAGTGTATTTCCTCTATAAGTTGTTCCCTTCTTTTTGATCTCTCTTTTTTTTCCTTTGCCCCAATGGATATAAGGATCCCTCTAATATATGCCTTAAAGGCCTCCCACAGTATAGAGGATGCTATTTCTCCCCTTTCATTAGCCTTAAAAAAAAATCGATCTCTTTCTGTACTAATTCTGCCGTGTTATCATCTTTTAGTAAACTTTCGTTTAATTTCCATGAGAATGGTTGTCGATCAGGCCCCGGTAGCCTGATCCTCATTGAAATCGGTGCATGGTCCGAAAGCGTGGTAATCCCTATTCTGGTTTCCTCCACCAAATCCAGTAAACTATGGTCAGCCATGATGTAATCTAATCTTGAGTATGTCCCGTGCACAGGGGAGAAGAAGGTGTAGTCTTTTACCTTTGCATGCTGCACTCTCCACACATCCATAATGTGGCATTGGTGCAGCTTACGCCCAATTTTCTTTAGTTGAACCCCGCTTGTCCCCTGTGCCCGGGACGTACTATCCAGAACAGGATTAAGACAAAAATTAAAGTCTCCTGCCAAAACTACCTCCCCTGTTTTAAACTCCATCAGATTGTCCAACACCTGCTTCAAGAAAACAGTTGGGTTTTTGTTCGGGCAATACACATTGGCTAAAGTCATTACTTTACTGCCCAGCTTACCCTTCAGAAACAGAAAAAGTCCCTCCGGGTCAGCCAATCTGTTAATTAGGGTGAAATTAACCGACCTTGAGAAACCAATTGCAACCCCCTTAGCTCTCCTTATGGGAGAATCACTATAATAAGAGACCGGTAAAGCTGAGGAGTATAACCTAATGTTTGTATCCAGGGCAAGGTGAGTCTCCTGGAGGAATACCACATTCGCTCTATAATGATGCAACTCTTTTAACACTTTGTGTCTCTTCACCGGGGAGTTCAGGCCCTTCACATTATAAGAAAAAAAGTTTAACTCCATAATTTTTTCCGATCTATTGGGGGGTTTTGTCTACCTACCACCACCAGCTTTACTAAGGAAATTTGTTAACATCCCAGCAGGATACCTACCCACCCTCCCCCTCCCTCCCCATGCCCTCCCCCGCCCCCCCAAAAACTCCCTTCCCCGAACCCTCCCCCACCCCCTCCCACCCTCTCCGGCTAGGTCTGGCCCTGCGCCCGACAACATGGATCTCAGCTGATCCCATGCCACGCGCTTCCATACCCTGGGTGCGGCTCTACCTATGGAAACTGGTGCCCCCCCCACTCCGCCATGAGCGGCGTGGTGGGGGGAGGGGCCGGGGCGGGCATTCCGAACCTCACATCGTCCTACCCCGTAACCCCCCACACCTGCATCACATTTTGCCAGTATTATTCCCACCCCCCCGGGACCCCACCCCCCTCCCCAAGCCATATTGATTATTAAGAACTGAGAGAGATACAAGCCCTATGCCAATAAGCCCCCCAGTCCGAGACATTCTCCTCTGTATAAAAAAAAACAAAAAAAAAAATAAAAGACTGAGTCCCTTTTTCCCTTTAGCTAGGGATGTCCGGAACTGGAATGCACAACTTTTTACAGAAGTCCTGTAGGTTTTCCAGGGGCCTCAGTCTAATCGATCTTCCTTCTTTCATAACTCCTAGGAAAGAGGGAAATCCCCAACTGTACTTTATGTTAGACTTTCCTTCTCCATGCCAGAGTCCCAGCTGATAGATCCGAAAAAATGTGTAATTCCGTATTCTCAAAACATACTGGGGAAGCCCCCCGAGGACCCCTCCAGATCTTTTCTTTTTCTTCATATGAGTGGAATTTGATGATTACGTCTCTAGGTACCTCCTTCCTCAAATTTGGGGGCTTTCTGATTCTATGTACTCTGTCGATCTTTAGTACTTCTTCTTCCCTTCTACCCAAGATTGGGTTAAAGATTTTTTTCATTTTGATCGTCAGATCTTCATTCGTTTGTTCAGGTAAAGATCTAATCCGCAGATTTTGGCGGCGGCTCTGATTTTCCTGCTCTTCAACTTTATATAACAGGGTGCAATAATCGCTCTGCATCTTCTTCATCTGCGACTTTAGATCTAGTATTTCTTTAGCCTGAATTCCTGATGCTTCTTCTGCCTCCTCGACTCTTTGCAGCAGGTGGCCCATGTCAGTGCGTACATTCAGTATCTCTGACTTTATAGAGTTTTCTAACTTGGAAAACTTTTCAAGCATTTCAGGCTTGGTGGGTATTAACGCAAAATTTCTCTGCTCCTCCATCATACTGCGATCAAGCGCTCTGAGCTGTTCTAGGTCGTCCCTGATATTCTCCCCCGTTTCCCCCTTTTGTTTCGCCAGTTCTTTCTTTTTCTCTTTTGTCCCTGTTTGTTTCTTATCCAGTCCTGGGCTCTTTGTGCCAACGTCTTTAAGATATTTCTGTATTGTGCTAGAATTTAGGCTTTCTCTTTTGGTCTTGGGTTCAGCTGCTTTTTGTGATCGACCTCTCATATTACCTCCTTTTTCTTATACCCCCACCTCTTTATTTGCCCCACACTGCTGCTTGCGTTTTAATCAGGGGGGCTCAAGTGGCAGATTTTCCCCCTAGGCCCCCAATTAACCAGGGGGGCAACGCTGTTGTAGTAGTATGATCTTGTTAAAGGATCTATCACAGAACGCTAGCAAGTGTTATATTTGGAAGTGATTAGTGAGTTTCCATCACAATGACCATCTCAGTCTCTTTTAACTTGCCCAACACAAGTAGAGAGGCAGATACACACTCAAGGAGAAAAAAGTCAGTGGGGATCATTTATCTAAGACAGTCTCTTTTGGGTCTCTAAATAGCTTTAAATAGACTTAATAACTTTCAAAAGCATAATACTGCAGTTCTTTGAGGTAAGAGAGGGTTAATTTTCATACCTTGAGATGAGTCATTATCTTATCTCCATACCTTCCATGCTGTTCTTGGAAACAAACTTGTTATCTGCAGGCTGCTGTGCTTAGCTGATAATTGCTCCATGTCAGGGGTCCAAGTTCACCTAAGGCATAGGCTGTTCACCCCCTCTTCCTCAGTTCCTCTTATCTTTGCTTGTCTTTGCTCGGGCTGATATCAGCTCTGGATGGCTTATGAATGGCTTATGGGGAGTGAGAAGGGCCGCAGGGGGGATCTCACAAGGGGAGAGATGTTCTCCCAGCTACACAGGGACAAGCTTCCCACATGGAGGGATCGTTAGCCTCCAGCTTCTCCCAGTGCCTGCAGTAGCTCTGGAGTGATGCAGAGTGAGGTGGTCTGTCCCAGGGCTTCCTCTGTCAAACCCTCTGCAGGCTCTCACCCTGCACGCCGTCCTCACTGCTCGGTCCGACCATCCCTCCTCAGCTCCCACACACCAGCCCCGTCGGCAGGCCCCTCCCCACGTTCTGACGTGTCACGTCAGCATCCACGTCATACTTACCTCCACTGTGCAGCTCGTTTTGCACAGAGTGACCTGATCCTCATCTTCTGGGGTCCCTCGGCGGCTGTCTCGGCTCCTCCCTGCTTCTGATAACACCCTCTGGGAAGCACTCTCCCGGGGGTTACCTTGCAGGCGCGCTCCCGAGTCCTGTATTTGGTGTCCATAGCCGCTGACTACAGGACTCAGCCCTGCCCCCTGGCAATTGCGTCAGTGGAGTTGATTGACAGCAGCGCGAGCCTATGGCTGTGCTGCTATCAATCTATCCAATGAAGAGCCAAGAAGACTGAGCGAAGGAAGAGCGTGTTCACAGCGCTGGACTTTCCAGGGCTCAGGTAAGTAAAACGGGGGAGCTGGGGGGCCAGTGATTGTAAGATGTTTTTTACCTTAATGCATAGGATGCATTAAGGTATAAAAACATGAACCTTTACAACCCTTTTAAGAATACACAGTTGAACAGTTGAAAGATAATAATAAAAGAAGAAAAGATCTGCCCATATCAGGAATTAAAACACAGGGGTGATTGAATGACACTGAATGAATGGAGATATTTACAGCTAAAACATTTTGTATCAACTCTACCACAGCCAATTAGAAAGGAAGAGGATCCAAATTTAATGGAACATCTTTGTAATTCACAGGAGACTGTGAAAAACTCTGTAGCACAGATTTATAAAATACTCACGGGGTTGGCAGAGTTGAGAATCCCTCCATTCATTAGAAATGGGAAAAGGAATGGGGAACACGATTAGAAGAACTACAAAGAAGTAAAATACTAAAAGCAGTACATAACTCTGCAGTAGACATAAATACAATTGAAATGAAAGTGGATGTAAACCCAATGTCATCCTTTCTAAACTACTGCCATAGGGGTTATCTATAAGGATATACACGCCTTCTGCATGTATCTTTACCTGTCAAATGTCTCCCCTCTGTCTGTTATGAGAACCCAGAAACTGCAGATTCTGTGGGCGGGTCTGTTGTCTGGAGCTCGGTGGGTGGAGTTGTGATGTCAGTAGACTCCCCACCCACCTCTACACTCCCCTTGTCAATATGAATTTTCTCCTGTGTATTTCTAACACTGAACTTCTGCTATGATCTCTAACATCCAGTGAAAAGACAGGAAAGTAACCACATGACTTCAGCATGCCAAATCATGCTGAGGTGTGGAACAGCCAATCCTTGCAGAGCTGCTGAAGAAAGGAGTGGGGGTGGGAATTAAAAAATAATGCATGTCTTAGGCTAGTGCACGAGATATGTAAATGACCTGTCACTCACAGCAAGGGGGAGGATTTGACAAAGTTTTTCTCTGTTTGTCAAGATTTATCTCACTGAACAATTAAAGAGGATTGCTCAGAGCTGGATTAACTCTTTGTGGCAAGACTGGGTTCAAATGATAGGAAATCTTATACTCTACATTATGACATAAAAAAAAATTCGGGTTTACATCCACTTTAACTATAAATATATGTCAAGATGGTATATAACACACAAGAAAGCACAAAAATATCAACCAGAGAAATCACCATTGTGTTGGAGAGGTTGTAATATGAAGGCACTATAATTCATATATGGTGGGAATATCCTAAAATGCAAGAGTATTGGCAAGAGGTGGAGAAATGTATTGAAGAAGTTACAGGACTTGGAATACCAGACGACCCGTGGTGCTGTCTATTTCATAGTACAGATAGAACAATAAAGGAGTACAGTATTGCCACATTTGCTAAATGCGGCAAAGGGAGCTATCCCAAAAAAATGGCTAGACCCAGAAAGACCCTCAATAAGGGAATATTTTAAAAGAGTCAAGTACATACAGTATATAATATGGAGTATGTATGTAGTAGGGAGGAAGACAGGACAGAAAAATTTGCTGGAATTTGGGAAAAGTGGACAGACTTTAAGAAAACCAACAAATATGTAGAAATATGTGTGGAGTAAGAAACGAGTGGGAGGTAGATGGAGACGAGGAGGAGAGGGAGGAGGAAGGGAAGTCTGGCACAGGAGGGGGAGGGAGGTGGTATAGGAGAAAATAGTAATATATGTTTTTGGTACTTGTGATTTGCTGATATTTCCTTTTCAATCTGCAGTGCTGTCATTTTCTCAAAAATGCAATATGGCAACCTGGAGGTGTTCTTTATACAGATGGTATAGAGGAGGGGTAAGCAACCCCCGGCACTGGTGCCGCAAGCGGCACTTCAAGCCCCTTTTGCCAGCACTCGACTCCCTCCCCATCAGCAGAGCAGAACAGGGAAGTGTCAGTGAGACACTAATACATTCCAATTTCAGAATTCCCCACCTGCACTGAGGGGGAGGCACTGCGCCCCCACACATTGTAAAAGATAGGAAACATTGTTGGGTTCTCTAACTTTGCTGTAGCTGCGATTGTCAGCTTTTATGATGGGGAAGAGATTGGGTGCAGTTCTGCTAGGGGGGGTCCCTGTTTCCAGGAGGAGGAGGACTGTCATTGGCCACTGATAAAGCCAATCACAGTCCTGCTAGCTCCATCCACCATCTGGAGGAAGATGACTTGCTTGGTTGCCACTACTAATCTCAGAATGAAGAGATTTCACTGTGATTAAGAAAACCACAATCAGGTGACAGTTTGTGGAATTACTGTTGAGCTTCTGGGAACTTTGTTGAAATTATTCCTAAACCTTTGCATCACTACTGAACCCCTCTGCACTCTGTGTCACTTACTACTGAACCCCTCTGCACTCTGTGTCACTTACTACTGAACCCCTCTGTACTCTGTGTCACTTACTACTGAACCCCGGCACTCTGTGTCACTTACTACTGAACCCCTCTGCACACTATGTCACTTACTACTGAACCCCTCTGCACTCTGTGTCACTTTCTACTGAACCCCTCTGCACTCTGTGTCACTTACTACTGAACCCCAGCACTCTGTGTCACTTACTACTGAACCCCGGCACTCTGTGTCACTTACTACTAACCCCTCTGCACTCTGTGTCCCTTTAAGCTACAGCCAGTATTCAGCGCAATGAAAATCAAACCCAAATTTTGCTGTGCTGCACTTTTTCTCAGCTGTGGGGGCCCATCTTATGATCCTGCACACAGGCCCACTGCTTTCAGAAAATCCCCCTGACCTGAGCTCATCATTGCGCAATGGGATGTATGGGATGTATGTGATGTATGGGATGATCCCATATATCACATACATCCAATACATGCATGTGGGCTGGATGCAAGAGTTGGATCAGCAGGATGAGTGTGTCAGGACAGGTAGATGTGTCTCATCTCTGCTTCCTTTCACCACTCTGCATATCACGCATGTCATAGATGAGAAGAGGGTACAGCGGTGGAGCAGATGAGAAGGAGGGTACAGCGGTGGGGAAAATGAGCAGAAGGGGTTCAGAGGTGGGACAGAAGAGCAGGAGGGTACATCGGTGGGGCAGATGTGCAGGAGGTACAGTGGTTGAGGAGATGATAAGGGGCTTCAGCAATGGGACATAAAACCAGGGGGCTACAGTGATGGGACAGATGAGCAGGGGGGGTCAGTGTTGGGCCAGATGCGAAGGGGGTTCAGTGGTGGGACAGAAAAGCAGGAGGGTAGAGCAGTGGAGCAGATGTGAAAGGAGGTGTATTGGTGGGACAGATGAGCAGGGGAAAGAGAGGTGGGGCAGTAGAGCAGGGGGTACAGAGGTGAGACAGATGTGCAGGAGGTACATTGGTGGGGCAGATAAGAAAGCGGGTTACAGTGGTGGGGCAGATGAGAAAGCGGGTTACAGTGGTGGGGCAGATGAGCAGATGAGTTCAGTGTTAGGACAGATGAGAAGGTGATTCAGTAGTGAGACAGAAAAGCATGGGGATACGTCGGTGGAGCAGATGTGCAGGGAGGTACAGTGGTGGGGTAGATGAAAGAAGGGGTACTTTGATGAGGTAGATGAGCAGTGGGGTAACAGTGGTGGGACAGAAGAGCAAGGGGGTACAGTGGTGGGGCAGATGTGCAGGAGGTACAGTAGTGGGAAGGATGAGAATCGGTTTAGCTGTGGGATGGAAAAGCAGGGGGGTACAGTTATGGGACAGATAATAAGGGGTTCAGCGGTGGGAAAGATGAGCAGGGGGTTCAGTGTTGGGGCATATTTGCAGGGGGGACAGTGATCTGAGATGTGAAGGTGCAAGAACTGGAGCTGATCTGAGGCGTGAGTGCAGGATGTTCTCACTACTATTCAAGTCATTTACAGCATTTACTTTATAAAAAATCCTTTTTGTGATTGAGTGTGTGAAGTCGGCACTCTCAATTTCTTTGAAAATATTTTTTGGCACATTGTGCTCAAAAGGTTGCCCCTGGTATAGAGAGATGGTGTACACAGATGGTGTACAGAATGCCCCCTGAAAATGTCATGTCCTGCTTGTGTGATTGGCTCACTAATTTTCCCAGAAGTCTGCACTAAGATACAAGTCAGATTTGGGCATCCCCGCAACAAAAATGTCATTTTTGGTGAGACACTGCCAAAGGGAAATCACGTCTAAAGAGATGTAGACCCTGCCACTTTCTGTATTAGAGCCCTGCAAGTGCAGCAGCTGATTGATAATTATAAAATCACTCCCATTCACATTCACTCTGCACAAGGACAAACAGCAATTTCTCCAGAATAACAAAAGCTATGAATCTGCAACAAAGTTTGTTACAATCCCTGCAATGTACATAGATCAACCAGAGCGGAGGGTTTTTTCAAAGGGTCGAATGAAGGATCCAGGGAAGGCTCCAAAACCGCAGCTGTATCAAAATCAATGGATGAAGGATGACCAGGGAGGAGAGGTGAGGGTTAGAAAAACACTGATCCATCAAAGTGTATAGGAATGCTTCTTATCTATGCTGATGTGACTTTTGTGAGATAACATAAAAGGCTATGGGGCTGAATTCACACTGAAGTCCACCAGGAACCTTTTCCAAAATTGCACTGTGCTGAGATGATCAGAGGGACATCATTAAATATAATGCGATTTCCCTAATCATGCAATTTTTGAACCCAGGTTCGAGAACTTCTAAAGTAGCATTGAAGTTGCATCAAAGTCACATCAAATGTGCAAGCAAGTAGCACTGCATAGTCACACTGGAAATTGTATTTGGATAGTGGGAAGTGATATGGGGAAAACACAACACAAACGTGGCAAAAACACATCATGTGTTATGTTAAATGTAACAATACAGGAAAACCACTGCAACAATGCAGCAAAAACTCATATGCATTTTTTGTATGTTTTTGATACAGAGCAGTGTGAAAGTAACCTAAAGCACACTGATTTATTCACATATATTCATTCACACCCACTTTATAACATTACAACACTATATTAACATTATAACTCTGAACCCACCCTGATCGGTTTTCTATCAATCAAAAGGTAAAAACCAACTTCATTCATCTCTTCTTTCTGGGTAAGATTCAAAATTTCATAAGAAATGTATTTCTCTTTTGGTTACAACGACCTACCACATGTTACCTCCAGAGGGCGTTGAAGGCCCAAATTACAGTACATAGCTGTCAGCATTAGATGGAGAGGGTTGTTGGTGGTATTCCCACCCTTTAACCTTCCTTTGCTGTATCCAAAAATAAAAAAAATTAAGGTTTTGCCTTTAGTTCTACTTTGAAGTGGATGTAAACCCCATTCCTGAAAATTGACCTGGGCACATATATCTGTAGTGTTTACTTATCTCTCTTCAAAGCCCCGTGTCCAGTGTCTTTCTGCTGCTTTGTTCCTCTGTTATCAGCATGATAACTTCTGACAAAGCTCTTTGACACAGGAGATAAAAGCAGCTGGAAATTTGTGTTGGGGCGAGTGCTATAAATAGATTAGCAGAGAGCTTGTCTATTCACAGAACAGCTCTGCATATTTCTTCCTTCCTCTGCCTATGTGGAGAGGGGTGTGTGCCTTTCCTCCAATCATCTCACACACAGTGTATGCCCAGACTCCACACCCAGTGCTGGAACAGGACGAAAACAATCTAACACAACGTTCACATTCTAAACAGTGTATAAAGCTGGAGACAGCAGATACACATGTACAACGTGTGTAGGAGGATTTGTTTCATCTCTGTGTATCATTCGAGGCTGTTCCCTTCACTGGGTATATGTGAGTGTTTACATTCACTTTAAGTCTTATCTGATGTATTCAGATAAATAGATGTGTACAGTCTGCATAGAACAGAAAACAAATCACACCGATAATTAGTCATTTCTCTGGAAAAAACACCTGAAAATACCAAATTATTACAGCAATGTGATTATTCAGATTAAATATTTACCTCAAACTCTTGATATTGTGTAGAGCCGGTATAAGTTTCCTCAATCCTTCACTCGGAATATTACATCTCTCTAGAATTACTTCTGTCTCTCTGCAGGATTGAAGGATAAAAGACAGCACAGAGCAGTCCAGAGGGCTGAGGGGGACCTCAGAAAAGTCAACTTTGTTTGATCCAATACATTGTGCCACCAGAGCCTTATTCCTGCTCTCATAGAGATAGTAGAATACATTAAGAAGATCTCTCTTGTCAGATCTTTGTTCTGGTATTTTCTTCTGGATCCAGGTGATGACATGTCTGGCAGCCTGAGTAGACAATTCTCCCACATGAGACTTTAACATGGATCTAGTAGAAGAGTCTGAGAGACCGCAGAGGAAACGGAGGAATATTTCGGCACGGCCGTCTTTGTAAGATTCAGCCTCATCAAGTGTTTTCTGTAATCTTTCAGGATTATTGTTCATAAAGTGGACTAAAGCAGCAAAAAACTCCTGAAGAGTGAGATGTAAGAAGGTGTAATCCACATCGGGAGGCTGACCAGATTCCATCATGAAAGATGAAAAGACATGATTATCATTTCTCACACTGAATGACTCCAGATGACGATCATCAAATACAATCATATGATTCATGACTCCATGTTCTGCCATCCACCCAATAGAGGTCAGCAGTTCCCGGGCAGTGTGACCACCATCTTTATTCTGGCTGTGATTGGTCAGAATGTTGGAGACAAAAGTCACAAAGAGTTGTGTCACGGTTTTGGGTAATGATGTCATCAGCTGATCAGTGATTGGTTGGGATCTGAAGCACATTGATAACACTGTACAGATGATCCAGCAGTATGATGGGAGATAACAGAAAGTGTACAGCATGTCATTCTCCTCCACATAATGAAAAGCCTTCTCTGATAATTCCTCATTTCCAAAGAAATTATTGAAGAAGATCAGTCTGTCTCCATGGAGAAATCCCATGATCTCAGCTATTCTCTGGAAAACACGGGTATCCACTGATGCCACTCTGGTTGGGCGGCTGGTTATCAGTACAAAGCAACCCTTAAGAAGACTTTGCCTCACCAAACTGACCACAATCTCACCAAAATGTGTTCTCTGTTTTGGATTGGACAGTTTACTTGATCTGAAATCGATTTGGTGAATACTTTCATCTAATCCATCAAATATAAACAGAAGTCTTTCTGGATCTTGTAAAATATCTCCAATCTGACTCTCCAGATATGGATATTGATGAAGAATCATCTCCTCCAAGCTGACCTCTCCCAGTCTATTAAGGTCCCGGAATCTGAAGAAGAAGAGAAAGGCAAATCTCTGGTAGTGTTTTCCGGTCACCCAGTCATAGACAATCTTCTGCACCAGTGTGGTCTTCCCTATTCCTGGCACTCCGCTCACCATTACTACATGTGGTACACATTGTGACTGGGGGTTCCATCGGAACAGCTTGTTGGGGGAAATGTGTTCCAGTCTAGTTTGTGTTTCCTTCAAGCATTCCTCATGTTTTACCCCAGTCTGTATTATCTCATTCTGGGGACGCTTCCTGAACTGATCAGTGGAGACTACAATTAGATCCACATAACGATCATTGATGAGGAATCTTTGTGGTTCCAGGGTAGTTCCTGGGGGTCTATGCTCCACCAGAGTCTCAGTCTTCTTCATTAGATGTTGTTTGTGCTTTTCCTGAATATCTGGAAATATAATGGAAATATTTTATGGATCAGGAGAAGTCAAGAATGTTGATATCATTTTCTTCTGTATTGATCATAATATTAGTCTGGTTTTATCATTACTACATTTTCATGTGAAATGCTTACAATACAGATTACTTTGTGTGGTCATCCATATTACTGGAGAACAGAGATTTATTTTCTCAGCAATATATAAACACTTTTTATCCTTATAAAGACGTGACAAGTACAGAAAAATACCGGATATACTTGTCCCCTAAATACCTCTTATGACAGAGAACACACAGCCCTAGACAGTTCAGGTTTTCTATACTCTATTACCTGAAAACCATAAAAGAAAGGAAATGGCGCTCACAGTGATAAGTAAATATCTTGATATGATTACAGATATAAAATGATGTCTTCAGTGGAAAAACATAATAATAGATTTCCAAAATCAGTGACAAAAAACAATACAAAGCAATATAGAAAGTCCAATATGACAGTTCCCAACACCAAATAAGAGCTTCATTATAGAGAGATCTTCTAGTTCTTCTCACCACTGGTGCTCAAAGGATAGATGGCAGTTTTCATGGGGGCAGTTTTGATGGGGCAATTTGATGGGGCAGTTTTTGATGGGGCAGTTTTGATGGGTCAACTTGATGAGGGCAGTATGATGGGGCAATTTTGAAATTTTGATGGGGCAATTTGATGGGGCAGTTTTGATGGGGGCAGTTTTGATGGGGGAATTATGATGGGGCAGTTTTGATAGGGCAGTATGATGGGGGCAATTTGATGGGGCAGTATGATGGGGCAGTTTTGATGGGGCACTATGATGGGGCAATTTTGATTGGGGCAATTTTGATATGGGCAATATGATGGGGCAGTTTTGATAGGGCAGATTTGATGGGGCAGTGTGATGGGGGCAGTTTTGATCGGGCAGTATGATGGGGGCCATTTTGATGGTGGCAGTTTTGATGAGGAAATTTTGATGGGGCATTTTTGATGGGGCAGTATGATGGGGCAATTTTGATGGGGCAGTATGATGGGGGCAGTAGGATGGGGGCAATTTGATGGGGCAGTGTGATGGGGCAATTTGATGTGGCAGTATGATGGGGGCAATTTTGATGGTGGCAGTATGATGGGGCAGTATGATGGGGACAATTTGATGGGGCAGTTTTGATGGAGGTAGTTTTGACGGGGGCAATATGATGGGGCAGGTATGATGGGGCAGTATGATGGGGGAATTTGATGGGGCAGTATGATTGGACAATTTTGATGGGGGCAGTTTTGATGGGGGCAGTATGATGGGGCAGTTTTGATGGGGAAATTTTGACGGGGCAGTTTTGATGGGGCAGTATGATGGGCAATTTTGATAGTGGCAGTATGATGGGGCAAATTGATGGGACAGTTTTGATGATAGGGCAGTTTTGATGGGGCAGTTTTGATAGGGGAATTATGATGGGGCATTTTGAGGGAGCAGTATGATGGGGAAGTTTTGATGGGGCAGTATGATGGGGGCAATTTTGACGGGGCAATATGATGGGACAACTTAATGGGGGGAATTTGATGGGGCAATTTTGATGGTGGTAGTATGATGGGGCAGTTTTGATGGGGCAGTTTTGATGGGGCAGTATGATGGGGCAATTTTGATGGTGGCAGTATGATGGGGCAATTTAATGTGCGCAATTTGATGGGGGCAGTTTTGATGGGGCAGTATGATGGGGAAATTTTGATGGTGGCAGCATGATGGGGCAGTTTTGATGGGGGCAGTTTTGATGGGGCAATTTTGAAGGGGCAGTATGATGGGGCAATTTTGATGGGGCAGTAGGATGGGGCAAACTGATGGGGCAGTTTTGATAAGGCCAATATGATGGGGAAATTTTGATGGTGGCAGTAGGATGGGGCAGTTTTGATGGGGGCAATTTGATGGGGCAGTTTTGATGGGACAGTATGATGGGGCAATTTGATGGGGCAGTATGATGGGGGCAATTGTGATGGTGGCAGTATGATGGGGCAATTTTAATGGAGGAAGTTTTGATGAGGGCAGAATGATGGGGCAGTTTTGATGGGGCAGTATGATGGGGGCAATTTTGATGGTGGCAGTATGATGGGGCAATTTGATGGGGACAGTTTTGATGATGGGGCAGTTTTGATGGGGGCAGTATGATGGTGACAATTTTGATGGGGCAATTTTGATGGTGGCCGTAGGATGGGGCAGTTTTGATGGGGGCAATTTGATGGGGCAGTTTTGATGGGACAGTATGATGGGGCAATTTGATGGGGCAGTATGATGGGGGCAATTGTGATGGTGGCAGTATGATGGGGCAATTTTGATGGAGGCAGTTTTTATGGGGCAGTATGATGGGGCAGTTTTGATGGGGCAGTATGATGGGGGCAATTTTGATGGTGGCAGTATGATGGGGCAATTTGATGGGGACAGTTTTGATGATGGGGCAGTTTTGATAGGGGCAGTATGATGGTGACAATTTTGATGGGGAAATTTTGATGGGGGCAATTTGGGGAACCTCCAGATCTCGCACATGCTCAGAGCAGGGCGAGCAGTGTAATAGGTTGTAGTTCCTCTTTCCATGGCAACAGTAGTGTCAGAGGAAGTTGCCACTCCTTAGCTATGGAAACCTCCCCCTCCAGAAAGTTTATCTACATTTATAAAGATTATAAATCTATAAATACAATAAAGCTCCTGCAAAAGGTAATTACTTTTTAAAAGATGCTAATTGTAAATGATATCCCTTGTTTCTGTTCAGATATAGATGTAGATAGATAAAATCTCTTGTTATGTGTGTGTGTGTGTATATATATATATATACACACACATAACAAGAGATTTTATCTATCTACATCTATATCTGAAGAGAAACAAGGGATATCATTTACAATTAGCATCTTTTAAAAAGTAATTACCTTTTGCAGGAGCTTTATTGTATTTCTAGATGTATAATCTTTATAAATGTAGATAAACTTTCTGTTTCCTGGAGGGGGAGGGGAGGTTTCCATAGCTAAGGGGCGGCAACTTCCTCTGACACTACTGTTGCTATGGAAAGAGGAACTACAACCTATTACACTGCTCGTCCTGCTCTGAGCATGTGCGAGATCTGGAGGTGCATGCTGGGTAACCATGGAATACAGGAAGATATACAGTCTGGCTTCAGATGCCCACACATGAGATGGCGGTGGCCTGCTGGGACTTACAAAAGTAAGAAATCAATGGTGCAAAAATACAAAACGGACCTTCGTTTACAGCAAACCTTTACTAGAATATATTAAGCATTAGGATTATAGGAAGATTTATATCTAAAAAGTAAAATTGTGTCCATAACACTTCTTTAAGTTCAGTATTATGTACACTTTAACCCTTTCACTTCCAAGTCTGTCTGCCGTACGGGCCTACAAAAGGGCCTGCAGGTGTCCATGTCAGTACGGGGTACGGACCTCTTTTCTCCCTCTCCTATAATCTTATGCCACGTACACACGAGCAGACTTTGCGGCAGACTTTGTCCGGTGGACCTTGACGGGCTTTACGATGGACTTTCTGAATGAACGGACTTGCCTACACACGATCAACCAAAGTCAGACGGATTTGTACGTGATGATGTACGACCGGACTAATACAAGGAAGTTCATAGCCAGTAGCCAATAGCTGTCCTCACATTGCAAAAGGATCTCCACAGGGAACTACAACTCTCTGTTTCCCAAATACATGACAGGGTAGACTGCCTAGAAGAAAGAGCTCATATGCTTGAAGAGAGCATGCATGACCATGTCAGAGCTCACAATGAATTACTGGATGCACATGAACACCATGCCTCCGAAATACACCACATAAAATTGGCAGATTTGGAAGATCGTTCCAGGAGGAACAATATAAAATTTAGAGGTGTTCCCGAATCTGTCAAATCAAATGAAATTACTCTTTACAACAACTATTCTCACGTTTACTGCCTCGTTTGAATGCACGGGATATTACCATTGACCGGGCGCATAGGATCGCCAAACCTACGCATCTATCCCTAGACATCCCGAGGGATATTCTTGAAAGAGTGCATTACTTTCATGTTAAGGAGCAAATTTTACAGGCAGCCAAAACCACTAAACCGCTTCCAGCGCCATATACGAATGTCCTCCTGTTCAATGACCTCTCCAAAGCCACCATGGATATGAGAAGGGCATTCACCCCCATTACTGCCATTCTACAAGAAAAAAAAATCACTTACAAATGGGGTTTCCCTATCAAACTTCTGGTGACCTATCAACAAATGATCCCCATTCACACTCCCAAAGAAGGGTACAAAAAATTAACCAACTGGGGTTTTCTCCCCCTTCCTCCTGCGACGAGTGACCGCACGGCTCCCATCCACATTCCACATCATTCCAGGACCGGGTCCCTGATCGAGGCGACAACCTTTACAATCCAAAGGCCTTCGGTCGCGAGCACTCATAGGATCCTCTGTGGACACTGCCTTATGCCCTGTACACACGGTCGGACTTTGTTCGGACATTCCGACAACAAAATCCTAGAATTTTTTCTGACGGATGTTGGCTCAAACTTGTCTTGCATACACACGGTCACACAAAGTTGTCGGAAAATCAGATCGTTCTAAACGCGGTGATGTAAAACACGTACGTTGGGTCTATAAACGGGGCAGTGGCCAATAGCTTTCATCTCTTTATTTATTCTGAGCATGCGTGGCACTTTGTTCGTCGGATTTGTGTACACATGATCGGAATTTCCAACAACGGATTTTGTTGTCGGAAAATTTTATATCCTGCTCTCAAACTTTGTGTGTCGGAAAATCCGATGGAAAATGTCCGATGGAGCCCACACACGGTCGGAATTTCCGACAACACGCTCCGATCGGACATTTTCCATCGGAAAATCCGACCGTGTGTACGGGGCATTAGTGTTAGCCTCATTCCCTCAGGTTATAGTGTGCCACACACACTGATATTCTCGTTCTTGTTGTTAATTTTATCTTTTTGTTTTGTTCGTTTGGTTACTCTCTTTTTGAGTACTTCACTTCTTGCTTGACCTGTATACTACCGAATTAAATCACCTGTGATATATTTAGAACAGCTCAGTACAATATACTCAACGACATAACAAAGTTTCTATTTGACCTTCTCAGTGTTACTGTACACTCCTTGCTTCCATTACAAGACCTAAAGTTAAATAATCTTATAAGTGTAATCTCGCTCCCCTTGTCCCCATCCCAGGACATTCCCTGCTAAAATGGCCATTAAACTCAATTCATTAAATGCCAAAGGCCTGAATTCCCCCTTTAAGCGCAATCTCCTCTGGAAAGAAGCACTGACTCAGAGGGCAGACATATTCTGTGTACAAGAAACACATTTCATCAAAGACAAAGCCCCAAAATGCACACACAAACGTTACCCACATTGTTTCTTTGCTAATGCCCCCGCCAAAAAGAGAGGGGTTATGATAGCAATTAGTTCATCCATCTCTTTTCAGTTACACCACGGTGAAGCTGACGAAGACGGCAGATACTTGATTCTCTCCACAACAATTGAGAACCAATGCTTTATGTTGGTAAATCTTTACGCACCCAACACAGGCCAAAAGAAGTTTTACAACACTATACTCTCTAAAATGGCACCTTACAGATCCAGCCCAGTAGTAATATGTGGGGACTTTAATGAAATCATGGATAACTCTCTAGACACGTCTAACACAAGCAAACGCAGACCCTCTACATTGTCCTCTCTCTTGAATAATGAAGACCTTTATGACCCCTGGAGATGCACACACGATACGGAGCGAGATTACACTTTTTACTCCAACTCTCAGCACTCTTACTCTTGGATTAATATGTTCCTCACAGATAAATTCCTACTACAATAAAATCACTGAAGCGCAAATTGGTACAATTACAGTACCTGACCGCAAGATTGTGTTTCCAGTGCGATACCATCGCGCTGGTTCTCAGCGACAGGGTACTGTGCATGTCGCGCTGGCTCACTCATCGGGAAAGGAAAACTTTGTTTTCCTTCCGCAATGAGTGACAGGCAGTGCTGACAGTTGTCTGGTATGAATCCTGAGGCGGGAACACTGCGCCAAATTTTAAATGAAAAAACCGGCGTGGGTTCCCCCCCAGGGGCATACCAGGCCCTTAGGTCTGGTATGGATTGTAAGGGGAACCCCCTATGCCAAAAAATTGGCGTGGGGTCCCCCCCAATCCATACCAGACCCTTATTCTAGCACGCAGCCCAGCCGGCCAGGAAAGGGGGTGGGTATGAGCGAGCGCCCCCCCACCCCCTCCTGAGCCGTACCAGGCCGCATGCCCTCAACATGGGGGGGTGGGTGCCTTGGGAGAGGGGGGGGGCCTCAGCTATGGATGTTCTGTGCCAGCAGATTGCAAACCTCACTCAAGCAGTCCAGGGCCTGCAGGATGGCTATCAGCGACTTGAGCAACGAGTGGAGTCTCTCTTTCCAAGCACCTCGGCACGCCAGACAGCCGCAGCACCTGCATCGTCGATCTCAACTTCTACTCCCACAGTAGTGGTACCACCCCCAGAGCCACAAGTTCCTGCTCCAGAAAGATTCATGGGAGACCGCAGTAAATTCCGCGCTTTCAGAAACGCCTGCCATCTGTATTTCCAACTTCAGCCTCGCACCTTCTCCTTTGAAAGTACCAAGGTGGGATTCATCATCTCATTGCTACAAGGAGAACCCCAGACCTGGGCTCACCATCTATTAGAACAAGCTAGTCCCTTGCTAGGCACCATGGACTCTTTTTTGGATGAAATGGCTAAGCTTTATGATGACCCTCAGCGCACCACTACAGCTGAGGCCAGTCTCCATGCCCTTCAGCAAGGCCATAGGGATGTGGAGGACTGTCACAGACTTTAGACGGTGGAGTTCCGACACACAGTGGAATGATGCCGCTCTCCGTTTTCAGTTCCGCTCAGGACTGTCAGAGGCATTGAAAGATGAACTAGCTTGGGTGGGGGTCCCCAATTCTCTTGAAGAACTGATTCAGCTATCTTTTCAGATCGATCGCCGGCTGAGGGAGTGAAGATCTGAAAGAACCAGCCAATATCGGCCCATGTGGATGTTACCTAGGGTACCCAGCCACCCTCCTATTCCTGCAACCCCACTATCTGCTCCAGTGACTGAAGCTCCAGAGCCAATGCAATTAGGCCTGCTTCATGCCCCATTGACACCAGAAGAGAAGCAGCACTGCCGTGTGAATAATCTCTGCCTTTACTGTGGAGGAGCCGGTCATTACGCCAACATGTGTCCTAACAAGACTCGTAAGTGTGTCTCTCCTTCTCTTGATCCTTGTGCTTTGGCTCTATCAAGATCAACTCACACTGCTGTTCCTGTCTCCCTACAGCTTCCGGAAGGGGCATGTCCAGGCCATCATTGACTCAGGCGCCTGTAGTTGCTTCGTCGACCATGCCTTCGCCCTGCAACACAAGATTCCCCTATGTCCCAAGCAACACAAATTGTCCATACGACTAGCTGATGGGTCCAACATCAAATCTGGGCCCATCATTCAAGAAACTCAACCTCTGCCCGCTAATATCTCACCTAACCACCAAGAACTGTTGTGCCTAGACGTGATATCCTCACCGCTCTTCCCAATCATCCTGGGAATGCCATGGTTGCAAGCACACAACCCACAGATCGATTGGACAAACGGCAAGGTGGTCTTTCAGTCTGCCTTTTGCCTCCATAGCTGCCTCCAAACTCTCCACCACTCAGTGCCAGTTGTTGGCTGTCTCAAACCCACATCCGTTTCCCAAGATCTTGTTCCACCCGTATACCACGACTTCCTGGATGTCTTTGATAAACAAAAAGCAGACACCCTTCCTCCCCACCGGGCCTACGATTGCCCAATTGGACTTTTACCAGGGGCGGAAATCCCCTTTGGCCGAATTTTCCCCCTCTCGAAACCTGAACTCTTGGTCCTGAAAGACTACGTCAACGAGAACCTCAAGAAGGGGTTCATCCGACACTCTACTTCTCCAGCCGGAGCAGGAATATTCTTTGTTGAAAAGAAGGACCACTCACTCCGGCTGTGCGTAGATTACAGGGAACTAAATTGGATTACCGTTAAAAATCGCTACTCCCTGCCTCTAATTCCAGAATTGCTTCAGAGACTCTGCTCTGCAACGATTTTCACCAAGTTGGATTTAGGAGGTGCTTACAACTTGATCAGGATCAGAAAGGGTGATGAGTGGAAAACGGCCTTCCAGACACGATTTGGCCATTTCGAGTACCTCGTTATGCCCTTTGGGTTATGTAACGCACCAGCAACCTTCCAGCATTTCGTAAATAATATTTTCAGAGACTTCCTAGACCTATTCATGATCGTTTATCTAGACGATATTCTGATTTTCTCGGTTTCCCTGGAACTACATCGTGACCATGTGAAACAGGTCCTTCTTAGGTTAAGACAAAATGGACTCTATGCCAAGGCCGAGAAATGTAAATTCGAACGGCAGACCATTCACTTTCTCGGACTAGTAATCTCTACAGGAGGGATGGCAATGGATCCTCAAAAGGTCGCAGCTATAATGTCCTGCCGCCTCCTGTTGACAAGAAAGGGGTACAACGGTTTATTGGTTTCTCCAATTTTTACAGGAAATTTATTAAAAACTTTTTGGGTATCATCATGCCCATCACTCAGCTCACCAAAAAACAGAACCGCTTTCAGTGGACAGAGGTAGCTCAAGCTGCTTTTGACAAATTAAAGAGACTATTCACCTCTGCCCCGGTATTGAAGCACCCTGATCCTGCCCTTCCATACATACTGGAAGTAGATGCTTCAGAGAGCGCTGTAGGGGCCATCCTGTCTCAGTGCCAAGGACCTAAAGCTTTAATGCACCCTGTGGCCTTTTTCTCGAAGAAATTAGGGCCTTCAGAAAGGAACTACGATGTGGGGGACCGGGAACTGTTGGCAATCAAATCGGCTCTGGAAGAGTGGCGGTACCTCTTGGAGGGAGCAACACACCCAATACTGATCTTCACAGATCACAAAAATTTAGAGTATCTCAGACCCACACAAGCAAGATGGGCTCTTTTTTTTTCTCGCTTCAGTTTCCATATAACCTACCGGCCCAGATCCAAGAATATGAAACCAGACGCGTTGTCGCGTATGTTCACGGAAATCGAGGTTCCATCTCAAATGGATACCATATTACAGGCTGGGAATTTTTTGCTCACACAAAACGATTTAATGACACAGATACGTCAAGCATCCAGGGGAATCTCTCTGCCTCCAGATATGAACCTTCAAGAAGACGATGGGCTCTATTGGCAGGGGAATAAAATTTTTGTACCACAGAATCTGCGTACTACTATTTTATAAGTGTGCCATGACTACCCACTGGCCGGCCATTTCGGGGGACACAAGACCATGGATTTGGTCCAGAGACATTTTTGGTGGACTGCAGGAAATATGTCGACTCGTGCTCAATTTGTCTCAGAAACAAGAACAGCAAAAGCAAAGCATGGGGATTTTTAAGACCACTACCCATTCCTGAAAGACCCTGGGATAAGATTGCGATGGATTTTATTGTAGAGCTCCCTCCATCGGAAGGATTTTCATCCATCTTTGTAGTGGTGGACCGCCTCTCCAGGATGTCACATTTTGTCCCCATGAAAGGGACCCCATCAGCAACAGAAACTGCTGAAGTTTTTATTAAAGAAGTGGTGAGATTGCATAGAATCCCTAGTGGCATTGTCTCAGATCGTGGAGTGCAGTTTACTTCAAGATTTTGGAAAACACTGTGCGAAGCACTGGGCATCAAACTAAAATTCTCCTCAGCTTACCATCCCCAGTCCAATGGACAGACTGAGCGTACTAACCAAACGCTAGAACAATACCTGCAATGCTTTACCTCTTTTTCCCATAAAAGATTGGGCCTCACTATTGCCCTTGGCAGAATTTGCATTTAACAACTCTGCCCATACAGCTACCAACCAATCTCCCTTCTTCTCTAATTATGGGTTTCATCCCTCTTTCTTGCCAACGCTAATTCCAGACTCACCGTTACCAGCTGTTCAGGACAGTCCAAATTTCCTTGCTACTAATAACCAGGTGCTAAGAGAGACCATTGCCAGGACACAGGAGGTTAATACAAGATTCTTTGACAGAAAGAGGAGAGGAGAACTGGATTTGAAAGTGGATGACCGTGTGTGGCTTTCGACAATTAATCTGAAACTGGCCTGCCCATCCAGGAAATTGGGACCTAAATATCTGGGACCTTTCCCAGTCAAGAGAAAGATCAATTCAGTGGCGTATGAACTTGAACTTCCTGACACATTCAAGATACATCCTGTGTTTCATACTTCCTTGTTGAGACCTGACGTGGTTAATCCCTTTCCAGGACGTGAAGTGGGGCCCCCAGAGGCCATAATGGTGGATGGAGAGGAGGAATTCGAGATCGAGACCATTGTGGACTGCAGAAAAAGGCAAGGACATAATCAATATTTAATTAAATGGAAAGGTTTTGGCCCAGAAGAAAACTCCTGGGAACCAGGAAGCAAACCTTCATGCCCCGAGGCTTATACAAGCTTTTCATCGCTCTCATCCAGAAAGAAGGATCCAGAGGGGCATCCGGAGGCTGCCCATAAGGAGGGGGCAATGTCAGAGAACCATTACAAATGCCCGTTTCCGTGTGCCAGCCAGACGTGCGGCACGAACATGTGAACCCCGGACCAGGCACGCACGTTAGTACTCTCATACGAACGAGTGCACATCGGCGTGAGCACGTCCGCACGCCAACGAATCACAGCACAGGGCGCCCTATTTAAAGGATCAGCATACTAGTATCAGTGCTGGGTTGTCTCAGCTAGTTCCTGTATCCTTGATTGCTATTTGATTGAACCTTGATCCTGAAACCTTGGCCTTCCTGACTACTCTTTTGGATTATCCCTGCAACTCTGCTTACTTCTGCTTCCTGTACCGAACCCGGCTTGAACTTCTGACCACGGCTCTGTCTTCCGATCTTGTACCTCTCTGCCAGCCCATTGCCAACCTCCGCTAGCCCCTGACTATGAACCTACCTATCGATTGTGTACCTTCCTGCCAGCACATTGCTGACTCCTGCTTGTCCCCGACCTTGCAAGTTCTCCTATTGGACTTTCCTGAACCAATCCAGGATCAACATCTCACCAGCACCTCTATGGCTCCGGTGTTCCTGATCCTGCCAACAGGCACCTGCACCCTTCTGTTGCCCTAGCAGCCCTGTCTCCACCTCCAGGGGTGTTAGGACCGGAACCGTGCAAGAGGCTACCCTCGTCATTTCAGACTCCACAGTAAGGTACGTGACAGGCTGGTAGAATAGCCCTGGTCAAAATGTACCTGCTCCCTCATATCCTGTATGTGTTCCGTACAATCCCTCTGCCACTGCTTTCCACACAATTGAATCAGTTACAAGGGTTGCTCAATACATTTATCTGGCAACAGAAAAAACCCAGACTTAAACAAAACATTCTTTTATCACCAGTACAAAACGGAGGAATGGGAGCCCCCAACATTCATGCTTACTATAAGGCAGTGGTATTGGACCAATTGAAAGAATGGTGGTCACCCACCTCCAGGAAAACGTGGCATCAAACTGAGTCTGCAGCTCTCACGGCAAACCTGAAACATGTCTTATCGGATAACCTACTCAACTGGAAACCACAATGTCATTTTCTAAAATCTACAACAATGGCTCTATGGGTCTGGACGGCCCTCACACAACAAGCTAAGAGAATACCTAACTCGACCCTTTCCAAACTCCCCATTCAAGCAATGGAACTGATATCGCCTGACCTGTCCATTACACCTTGGACACAAAAAGGTCTTATCAACATTGGACAACTGATGTCCACAACAGGTTTCCATTCATTCTTACAGCTACAACATCTATTCGACATCCCAACATCAACTTTTTTCTTATACCTACGGATTCGCTCTATCATCTCCCCAATCAATATACTCACTGACAATGCTCCAATGGCTGATATCCTGAAATTCTACGGAACTCCAGCTCCAGCAGTGAAAGGAATCTCAGGGATGTACAAGATATTGACGACACCGTCCACAAACCACTCATCTTCTTCTATTGACTTTTGGTCATCCTTTACTACCTCCCCACCAAAACCCGCAATATGGCACAAAGCCTTGACTCTTCCACTTCAAGTATCACGCTGCACCTCCCACTGGGAATCAATTCAAAAATTGTTCCATAAATGGTACTATACCCCAGCCAGACTGGCAAAGATATACCCAGCTACCTCACCTCAATGCTGGTGGAACTGCACCAAAATAGGCACTCTGCAACACGTTTGGTGGGAATGCCCTTTCATTCACAGATACTGGCTAGATGTTCCTACTCTCATCTCAACGGTCTGCAAGGTCCCCCCACCATCATCCTCACTGGATCTTCTTTTGGGTCTTGATGTCCCAAAGTGGCCGAAACATGCCAGAGTAGTGGCGACTCACATCCTTATTGCAGCTCGCTTAGCTCTAGCGAGAAAGTGGAAATCACCACAACCTCCCCTTAGGTCAGATCTCATTGCTCTGTTAAATTACCATTTCCAAATGGAATTCGCCTTCGCTAAAGCCAACCTAACTATCACATAATTTCTTCAAAAATGGGAACCATGGATATCCGATCTGAGAAGCACAGATCTTTAATGGATATAAACTCATCAGAATTAAATAAATAGATCTGCAAAACATCCAACGTACATTCTATAACATCCCACTAGACCTAAACAACACCGATTTTCTGCATCCTGCTCTTACACCTATACCTGCACGGGCAGCATTTTGCCTGGCGATCTTCACCTGAGACACTATAAAAAGAAAAATGAGTATATATTTACTGAGAAGGACTCCTAAATCTATGTGATCAATAACTACAAGTTATGCATTCCTTGGCTCACTTTAGTTGTTTTTGTTTTATTATAGTATATTTAACAACTGGTGGTTGAAGGGCTGCCTCACCCCCATGGCACAGTGAGTGCCCAATCTGGGGTGCCAGGGAGGGGAGACAGTACTGACACCATCAAATTTATGCGTAAGTTATGTATAAATCGTTAAAACTTCATACATTGCATCCTATCTTCATAAATGATACCTTTGAGACTCATTGTTGACGTATACTGTATTAATCAATAAGAAATGTTGATATAATGCTACTTTACATGCTCTGTACTGACTTCTCGTAAAACTTTAATAAATACATTGGTAAAAAAAAAATGCATAGAAGCCTGGTGAAATATATCACTAAACCAAGTGAATAGATAAGCAAAAATGACAAAGGTATAATATGACTGAAATACAAAAAATATATAATATACAACAATAATGACACCTCGTGACAAATTTGTGAGACTGGTGTCATTATACCAGCAATGAAAAAACCTCCAAAAATGAAACATAAAAAAAAAGTGAAGGACAGTCCACATGTGGTGTGAAAAAAAGAGTTCCAAGAGTGAAGGTATCTCCAATCAGCAATACTGTGATCCAAGTATCCACCACACCTCAGTGATGTAATTCCACTCCCTTCTGAAATTCAAACTCACCAGCTGTTATAGCCTTCCACTCTCGTGTTTGGCCAACAAATGCCTCAACCCAATCACATTGGGGTTAACATGCGATCTTTGATATCCACTGCTGTATAAATCGAACGATCTCCTTGAGGCAGTGATTCCACATATGAGATAAAAAGAAAATGCTCCAATAGTGTGATACCATTCAGAAAGTTTATTTAAAACTGAACCAACACGATGCACTCACATTGTAGATAAAATCAGCAGGCAAATCACTTCACAGCAGTCGGAACACATCACAGCAATACATGCAGCAGTAGTGACACAGCAACAAATGGCCAGAGCAGACCCAGATAGTATGGATACTGATGATTGTCTCACTCGTTCACAGCAAACGTTCCCCCACTGACCACCGCTCCGTAACCCATCATTCCTTCCTCTAACACACGTGTGAGATTGCCATGTAGCCACGCCACGACATGTTTCATCACTTGGACTTAATCATGGGGTTGGCTAATCGGCAAGGCAATCATAAATTTATGCAAATTGAGTATTCTGTGGGCGGGTGCAAATCGCTCTGCGTCTGCACACTTCCTGTGTCCCCATGTCCATGATACAACACAATAGCTCCACATAGACTGAAAAACCAGGTGAATGTTGGTGCATCTGGTATAGCACTATGGATGAACCAGACCCAAGCTTCATCTACTGTAGCTGGTGATCAATACTACTCCCATATACATACAATTAATCTAAATCAGCACCATGAAATATAAATATATTTTTTTTCATTTAAAAATTAATATTATAAATTAAGACAATATATTGTATATTTAAATGCGAATGCAACCCTGAATCCTTAATGACCGGAGCAGGGCAAAACTAGTCAAACACACATATGGATCTCCTCCAAATCCAAACGCTGAAGATAGAAAAAATGGACAATCAACACAATAAGAGTCCCATCCCTAAGGGTGTAAACCTGGCCCCTATACCTATACAAAATCCCCCAAAAAAGTGTACCTAGGATAGGTACATAATGGCAATTATTAGTTATAGATTGCTGATGAAACAATTCAAATCAAGTTCGATGCTCATTCCTCTAGGGAATAAACTCTTCAGAAGGAAGATCCATTGAGTTTCTCTCTGGGGTAAATCCCTAACCTGATTGGAGCCTCTCCAAGAATGATGAACCACATCTAGGCCACAAATTGTAACGGGCTTGGGTCCTGATTGTGTTTCTCCTTAAAATTGAAGGACAAGCTGTGGTATTGGAAACCTTTTTTAATGTTGGCTAAGTGCTCCGCAATACACACCTTGAGGAGTCTTTTGGTGTGTCCCACATAGAACAATTCACACAGACACCACAAGAGATACACTACAAAAGGAGGAATTGCACGTAATGAATTCTCTAATCTTGAATGTTTCATCCTCAACATTAGTGATTTGGGTCATGCCTCTATTGGTCAACTGCACCGTTCTACAACAAATGCACTTTCTACATGCATAAAACCCCTGTAGGTAAATTCTTAAGGTTTGATGGTCCGGTTGATTTAAAATTTTCTTAACCACCCTATGACCAAAGTTCGGTGCCCGTCTGTAGATGAATGTAGGGTGGTTCCGCAAAACCTCCCCCAAATGTCTGTCTCTACACAAGATGTGCCAATGTTTTTTAAAAATCATTTCAACATCTCTATACTGGTGATGGAAATTCGAAATGAATCCCAACTGGTGTTGATCAGTTGGTGCACCAGTATCCTTTTCTTTCAAACACTGTTCTCTATGGATATTCGCTACTTCCTGAATGATACCATTTACAGTGTTTTCTTCATAGCCCTTTTGGAGAAATCTCTCCTT
The DNA here is from genome assembly GCF_042186555.1 of Aquarana catesbeiana. NCBI lineage: Eukaryota > Metazoa > Chordata > Amphibia > Anura > Ranidae > Aquarana > Aquarana catesbeiana. The sequence continues at coordinate 203,664,902 of NC_133336.1, forward strand.
GAGTATATTCTCTTGAGAGGTGTAGATATTCAATCTGAACAATTCCGTCGAACCCTAAGCATTTGTCCCTTCGGTATATTCTTTATCCAAGCAGGATGGTGCCAGCTCCTGATGGACAGATAACTATTTCGGTCTGTGGTCTTGAAAAAAACTTTTGTACTCAAAATGTTATTAGTCTTAACTATGGTTACATCTAGGAAATTGACTGCAGTGTCACTGATAACATAATCTAATCGGATGTTGTTGGAGTTGTTTTTCAGGCGTACCACAAAATCTATCGCAGATTCGCTCAACCCCTCCCAAATGAACAGGAGGTCGTCTATGAATCTGTGGTAAAATAGCAGCTGGGGTGGTTTACTTCTAAATACTTGTCTGTCCTCTCATTCTGCCAAGAAGAGCTTGGCAAGGCTGGGAGCATATTTAGCTCCCGTCGCCATGCCTACCTTCTGTGAAAAAAAGTGTCCATTATACCAAAAGTAATTGTGTGTCATGCAGAAGTCCAAAGCATGAGCAACAAAAATCTTCTGCATGTGGGGGATGTCATCTCTCTTACTAAGCGCCCAGTTGAGTGCTATTGCTGCATCCTCATGCTGGATAATGGTGTACAGTGAGGCCACGTCGGCCGTCACAAGATATGAGTCAGAGGTTGGATTTAACCTGACCTCCTGTAAAGAGCGCAGTAGGTCAGTTATATCCTTAAGATACGCTTTTGTGACCTTCACGCTTGGTTGGAGGAATTTATCCAAAAATTCCCCCAATCTGGCTGTAACCGACTCTATACCATTCACAATAGGGCGCGCTGGTGGCACTTTTGTATCTTTGTGAATTTTGATTAGAGTATAAATTATGGGAATTCGACATGAACTGGGGACAAGATAACATCTTTCCTTAGGACTCAAAGCATTAATGCCAAAGCCCCACTCAACCAGAGCGCTTAATTGCATTGTGTAACTATCTGTAGGATCTGACAGCAATTTACAAAATAGAACAGTCTTATCTATCTTTTTGGGAACCATCCATGCTCTGGAGACTTGTTTGTGGCGGAGAATTCCCTCTCGGGCTTCTGAACGGACAGTCGTGACGTGGACCATAGAGGATAGATCCCCCTTGAGATCTGGGATTTCCAGGACCAACCATCGTCCAACCATCGTCCACTAAGGATCTCAGAGCCTGTTTGATTCGGTGTCACCGGCATCCGAATCCACTCCTGCTGGTAAGCGTATTCCATCTATTCACTTCCCATGATCGTACAACTCATGATATACAAGAGAAGATTTCTACATCAGTCCAACATTCATATTTAGCCTATGTTTGGGACTCTCTTGTATCAGATTCATAGCCATATATTAGGACTTTTCTAATATTCAATTTTTTGATATTATGCTTCACGTGTTTCAGCTATGTATATATTGGTAATGGTCACCATGTCTGATGTGCATTTTACCATTGGTTATCATTTTTAGCGCTGCATTTCACTTTTACTTCAATTTACAATAAGTGGCTTGATCGCTCAACATCTCCAACAATTGGTTGTGATAAAAATCTTTCTCCAAAATGACCACACCTCCCCCTTATCCGCCGGCCGGATAATGATGTTGTTCCTCTCTTCTAATGATTTTATTCCATTTATGATATAGTCCGGATTGACTCTTTTGATTGGGTCCAAACGTTCTATATCACTCAGGACTAGATTCTTAAACACTTCAATGAAATAGTTATTAGAATTTTGGGTATTGAATAACGATTTTTTCATCAAACCAGTATCTATTCTAGTAGTACTGGTGGTAGTTCCCCCCTCGGGGCAACTGGATGACAAAGAAAATGTTTCTTGATATTCAAAGTGTGGATGAATTTATGGGTGTCTATGTATACCTCAAATTTGTTCATAGGTTTCCTTGGTGCAAATTTCAACCCCAAACTCAATATATTTAATTCATTATCATTGAGTTATACCTTCCTTAAACTGAAAATCCCATTCTTTAAGTGTCCCTCATTCTCTTTTTTGGTCCCCCCACCCCTTCCCCCCCTCCCTCGATGTCCTAAAATAGATGGTGGGCCCGGTTTTGGATTATTGTAATGGTACCCATTGGGTTCATAATCCATCAAGGGTGCGTATCTGTTATGAGTGGGAATCTGGTTTCCCATATCAGAGTGATAATCATGGGGTGGAGTGGGGTACCCATCTTGATAAGATTGGGGGTAATGGTAGGTATTATAATTTGCAGGCTGATTGACTATGTTGTTGCATCGGGCGCAATGGAGGATATTGGTTGAATTGTCGATATCCACCCCTAGCTACATTGGGAGTCCTTGGTGAGTGGTACTCCTCCCCTTGTTGGAAACCCCCATACTGATGGCCACCCCCATATTGCTGCTGTGAAGCTCTACGGGTGTGTCCCAGTGTGTTCTGCTCAGCTCTGCCCTTCCCACTCCTGGCCCCCGAGGGTCTATCTTGATCATTCACTGATGAGGAGTTGGGGACTGTGTCCTCTTTAATGAGCTCAGTGGACTCGTTACCCCCTAAATTGGAGTTTTGCCACAAATAAATGTTGTTATTTTTGAAATCTGAAGAATCTCTAATATATTTCTTAACCTTTTTCTTCTGTACCTCACAATCTAATTTTTCCAGTTTTTTCTTCATATTATTGTTGAATTCTATAATAGGATTGGTCTCTTTAATGGGTTCTAATTTTCTCTCTATATCATTAATCTGTTCATTAGTTTTAGCTAATTTGAACTGTTTTCTGGTTAAAACAAGATCCTGAAGCTCCATGCCCACTGTATTAAAAATTCCAACCATTCATTCATAAAAGAAAGTAGTGAGCCTATCCTGAGGGGGAACCTCCCATCTCAAACTTCTAAAAATGAGTTTTTCTTTAAGATAGTGTTCAAATGTGAACACATCCCACCAGGTTTTTACCTGTTTTTCAAGCAAGTGATCTAAATTCTTTAATAAACCTAAAGTGTCTTCCTCACACTCAGTCATTTCTTGCTTGTTTGAGAAAATGTTGTCAGGATTAATTTGTCTATTCAACAAAAAATTAATAGCTTCCATAGCTGCAGATGGTTAAAATCAAAATAATAAAAACTGTTGGTGAACAGGTACAACAGCCAAAGCCAGAGCGATTTGCGCCCGCCCACAGAATACTTAATTTGCATAAATTTGCGATTGTCTTGCTGGTTAGCCAACCCCATGATTAAGTCCTAGTGACGAAACATGTCGAAACATGTCGGGGCGTGGCTACACGGCAATCTCACACGTGTGTTAGAGGAAGGAGCGATGGGTTACGGAGTGGTGGTCAGTGGGGGAACGTTTGCTGCGAACGAGTGAGACAATTGTCAGTGTCCATACTATCTGGGTCTGCCATGGCCATTTGTTGCTGTGTCACTACTGCTGCATGTATTGCTATATTGCTGTATTTTATCTACAATGTGAGTGCATCGTGTTGGTTCAGTTTTAAATAAACTTTCTGAATGGTATCACATTACTGGAGCATTTTCTTTTTATCTCATATGTGGAATCACTGCCTCAAGGAGAGCGTTCGATTTATACAGCAGTGGATATCAAAGATCGCATGTTAACCCCAATGTGAGTAGGTTGAGGCATTTGTTGGCCAAACACGAGAGTGGAAGGCTATAACAGCTGGTGAGTTTGAATTTCAGAAGGGAGTGGAATCACGTCACTGAGGTGTGGTGGATACTTGGATCACAGTATTGCTGATGATATTGGAGATACCTTCACTCTTGGCACCCTTTTTTTTCACACTACATGTGGACTGTCCTTCACTTTATTTTTATGTTTTTTGTGTTTCATTTTTGGAGGTTTTTTCATTGCTGGTATAATGACACCAGTCTCACACATTTGTCACAAGGTGTCATTATTGTTACCTCTGCCGGGTTAGCCCCCATATCCAAATTTTTGAAAAAATCTTATGCAGTTTGTTAGATCTTTGTTAGATCAGGTTAGATCAACCGTTGTTTGCGTTAGATCTCACACAGAACAAGCAATATTAACAGTTATTTGCTGGGGGGGCTAACCCATCATCAGCCCCCCCTTATCAAAAAATTGACCAAACAGTTAGCTATTTTGGAGGCAATTAGTTAGATCCGGTATGATCAAGTGTTTTTAACGTTAGATCTCACATACTTAGAGACTTATTAAGTGATTAATGAGGGGGGGCTTGTCCCCCCCTTATCAAATTTTCGGCCCAAAAATCATTCAGGCTAATAGATATTCATTAGATCCGGTAAGATCAAGTGGTTTTAACGTTAGATCTCACATCATTTCAGAGATATTCCACATCAAAATAGAGATATTAGGTGGTGCATATGGACGGGCTGGCCCCCCTTATCAAATTTTCGGCCCAAAAATCATTCAGGCTAATAGATATTCGTTAGATCCGGTAAGATCAAGTGGTTTTAACGTTAGATCCCACATCATTTCTGAGATATTCCACATCAAAATAGAGATATTAGGTGGTACATATGGACGGGTTAGCCCCCTTATCAAATTTTCAGGCCAAAAATCATTCAGGCTAATAGATATTCGTTAGATCCGGTAAGATCAAGTGGTTTTAACGTTAGATCTCACATCATTTCAGAGATATTCCACATCAAAATAGAGATATTAGGTGGTACATATGGATGGGTTAGCCCCCCCTTATCAAATTTTCGGGCCAAAAATCATTCAGGCTAATAGATATTCATTAGATCCGGTAAGATCAAGTGTTTTTAACGTTGGATCTCACATAATTAGAGACTTATTAAGTGATTAATGAGGGGGGGCCAGCCCCCCTTATCAAATTTTTGGGCCAAAAATCATTCAGGCTAATAGATATTCGTTAGATCCGGTAAGATCAAGTGGTTTTAACGTTAATTCTCACATCATTTCAGAGATATTCCACATCAAAATAGAGATATTAGGTGGTACATATGGACGGGTTAGCCCCCCCTTATCAAATTTTCGGGCCAAAAATCATTCAGGCTAATAGATATTCATTAGATCCGGTAAGATCAAGTGGTTTTAACGTTAATTCTCACATCATTTCAGAGATATTCCACATCAAAATAGAGATATTAGGTGGTACATATGGACAGGCTGGCCCCCCCTTATATTCAGCGCAATGAAAATCACACCCAACTTTTGCTGCGGCGCAAAAACTTTTCCTCAGCTGCGAGGGCCCAACTTATGATCCTGCACACAGGCCCACTGCTTTCAGAAAATGCCCCTGACCTGAGCTGATCATTGCACATCCATTCCAGATGCTCGTATGTGACATCACATACATCCCATACATCACATACAAGCATGTGGGCTGGATGCGAGAGGTGAAAGAGCAGGATGAGTGTGCCAGGACAAGTGGATGTGTCTCATCTCTGCTTCCTTTTACCACTCTGCATATCACACATATCATAGATGAGAAGAGGGTACAGTGGTGGGAAAAATGAGCAGGAGGGGTTTAGATGTGGGACAGAAGAACAGGAGGGTACAGCCGTGGGACAGATGTGCAGGGGGGGTTCAGTTTTGGTGCAGATGAGAAGGAGGTTCAGTGGTGGGACAGAAAAGCAGGGGGGTAGAACAGTGGGGCAAATGTGAAAGGACGTGTATTGGTGGGACAGATGAGCAGGAGGTTACAGTGGTGGGGCAGGAGAACAGGGGGAACATAGGTGGGGCAGAAGAGCAGGGGGTACAGAGGTGAAACAGATGTGCAGGAGGTACATTAGTAAGGCAGATGAAAAAGCAGGTTACAGTGGTAGGGCAGATGAGAAGGTGATTCAGTAGTAGACAGAAGAGCATGGGAATATGGCGGTGGAGCAAATGTGCAGAGAGGTACAGTGGTGGGGCAGATGAGAAAAATGGTACATTGATGGGGTAGATGAGCAGGGGGGTTACAGTGGTGGGGCAGAAGAACAAGGGGGTACAGTGGTGGTGCAGATGTGCAGAAGGTGCAGTGGTGGGAGGGATGTGAAGGGGGTTCAGCAGTGGGACAGAAAAGCAGGGGGGTACAGTGATGGGGCAGATGAGCGGGGGGGTTTAGTGTTGGGCCAGATGAGAAGGGGGTTTAGCGGTGGGACAGAAGAGCAGGGGGTACAGCGGTGGGGCAGATGTGAAAGGAGGTGCATTGGTGGACAGATGAGCAGGGGGTTACAGTGGTTGGGCAGAAGAGCAGGGGGAACAGAGGTGGGGCAGATGTACAGGGGGGTACAGTGGCGGGGCAGAGGAGAAAGGAGGTACATTAGTGGTACAGATGAGCAGGGGGTTACAGCGGTGGGGCAGAAGAGCAGGGGGAACAGAGGTGAGACAGATGTGCAGGAGGTACAGTGATGGGGCAGAAGAGAAAGGGGGTTACAGTGGTGGGGCAGATGAGAAAGGGGGTTACAGAGGTGGGGCAGATGAGAAAGGGGGTTACAGTGGTGGGGCAGATGAGAAAGGGGTTTACAGAGGTGGGGAAGATGAGCAGGGGGAACAGAGGTGGGACAGATGTGCGGGAGGTACAGTGGTGGGGCAGATGAGAAAGGGGTTTACAGTGGTGGGGCAGATGAGAAAGGGGGTTAGAGAGGTGGGACAGATGAGCAGATAAGTTCAGTGTTAGGACAGATGAGAAGACAGTTCAGCAGTGAGACAGAAGAGCATGGGGGTACGGTGGTGGGGCAGATGTGCAGGGGGTTACAGTGGTGGGGTAGATGTGCAGGGGGTTACAGTAGTGGGGCAGTTGAGCAGGGGGGTACAGTGGTGGGGCAGATTTGCAGGTGATACAGTAGTCTGAGGTGTGAAGGTGTATGAATTGGGGTTGATCTGAGGCGTGAGAGTGCAGGATGTTAATTTCTCACTACTAAAGTAGTTTACAGCATTTACTTTATAAAAAATCCTTTTCGTGATTGAGATTGTGAAGTTGACTTTTTTTGTTATAAAATCGGCACGGTAATTTCTTTGAAAACATTTTTTGGCACACTGCTCAAAAGGCTGCTTACCTCCTGGCCTATCAGTTTTTATTAAAGATGGAAAATGGGCTGTGGAGCAAGACCCGCTGTCGCCCAAAACTATTTTCTCATTTTCAATAATCAAAGAAGGTAAGCAAAAAAGGATGGAAAAGGTAAGAGGAGAGAAGGGGGGGGGTAAGGCTGGGGGGGTGAAATGGCATTGGTTCAGGATAAATATGGTGAACGGGCTCTGTGACATTAAGTCCCAAGAAGGGCAGTACCCTCTGCGGAAGCGACAACCTGGTTCCATAGTCCCCAAGTTTTAGAGTATTTTTCCTGTTGGTGTTGTGCAGTGAGTACTAGATCTTCCATCTCATTTGGAATGGAGTTTTTATAGAGTTTGGCTCAGATGGTGGAGACATGTAGCAGGAAAAAGCTGGATCACCAGGAACCTTGTATTCCGTAAATTTTTGCGTGGTTTATCTGTCTCCCAGAAGTGGATCAATTTAGGGCATGACCAAAATATGTGAAGTAGTGTTCCTCCATCCCCCTGGCATCTCCAACATTGGTCAGTAGTTGCACGGTGAGGTACCACCTTGTTAACAGTTTATAGTTGGTCTCTTTAATTTTTGTACAAACCGATGATTTCAATGAAAATCTGAGGACATGTTGTATCTGAGCAGATGTAAATGTACGCCCCAGCTTACTTTCCCATTTGTTCACGAACGGTAAGTGTGGTTGTTCAGCCGGACAGTTCAAGAGGGTGTATGTTTTGGATAGAGCCAGTGGAAGGGAACCCTCCTTGGAGCAGTATGCTTCAAAGGACGTCAGGGGACAATTAAATCCCTGTGGATTAGGCAAAGTATTGAGAAAGTGTTGTAATTGTAGCGCTGTCCACAAGGAAAGTTTGAAGGGCTCATTAGCACTACTGTGGAAGGCCATTGGCCTCCCATTAGGAAGTGGGATGCCTGGACCCTACCTGTTTGGCTTAGGGTCCGAAACATTTGGGGTTCCAGACCAGGGAGGAACCACAGTTTTTCTATGATAGGGAGCAATGGGGAATCAGAGAAGAAAGCCGGTTCTGTGTGCTGACCTGGGAGCATATGCGGAGTGTCGTACCCATTATGGGGTGTGACTTCAGCACAGGCGGTAGTTGGTCATAGCACCACAGAGCCCCTGGCAGCAGAATGTCAGTCTGGGGATGTTCCAGTTGTGCCCACAATTTAGAGCAGCGATGCCAAAATTTATTAATTTTAAGCTACTGCCACAGGGGCCTAACTTCTCATATAAAAAAACGAACTGTTATGTATTTATCATAGATTAAATAAAACGTCTCACTGATCAAACTGCAACAAGCTTTTATCCCTACTTACATTGCGATTATTACTGATTTCTGCCATGTGCATGCTAGGTTTAATGCAACAATAACTTCATCTAACAAATATCTACTAACTTGGATGTTGTTATTGGCAAAGAATATGAAATCTCGGAAATGATGTGAGATCTAACGTTAAAACCACTTGATCTTACCGGATCTAACGAATATCTATTAGCCTGAATGATTTTTGACCAGAAAATTTGATAAGGGGGGGTTAACCGTCCATATGTACCACCTAATATCTCTATTTTGATGTGGAATATCTCTGAAATGATGTGAGATCTAACGTTAAAACCACTTGATCTTACCGGATCTAATGAATATCTATTAGCCTGAATGATTTTTGGCCCCAAAATTTGATAAGGGGGGGCTAACCCGTCCATATGTACCACCTAATATCTCTATTTTGATGTGGAATATCTCTGAAATGATGTGAGATCTAATGTTAAAACCACTTGATCTTACCGGATCTAACGAATATCTATTAGCCTGAATGATTTTTGGCCCCAAAATTTGATAAGGGGGGGCTAACCCGTCCATATGTACCACCTAATATCTCTATTTTGATGTAGAATATCTCTGAAATGATGTGAGATCTAACGTTAAAACCACTTAATCTTAGAGGATCTAATGAATATCTATTAGCCTGAATGATTTTTGGCCCCAAAATTTCATAAGGGGGGGCTAACCCATCCATATGTACCACCTAATATCTCTATTTTGATGTGGAATATCTCTGAAATGATGTGAGATCTAACGTTAAAACCACTTGATCTTACCGGATCTAACGAATATCTATTAGCCTGAATGATTTTTGGGCCAAAAATTTGATAAGGGGGGCCAGCCCCCAGCCCCCCCTCATTAATCACTTAATAAGTCTCTAATTATGTGAGATCTAACGTTAAAAACACTTGATCATACCGGATCTAACAAATTGCTTCCAAAATAGCTAACTGTTTGGTCAATTTTTTGATAAGGGGGGGCTGATGACGGGTTAGCCCCCCCAGCAAATAACTGTTAATATCGCTTCTTCTGTGTGAGATCTAAGGCAAACAACGGTTGATCTAACCTGATCTAACAAACTGCATAATATTTTTTCAAAAATTTTGATATGGGGGGCTAACCCGGCAGAGGTATTATTGTTGTATATTATATATTTTTTGTATTTCAGTCATATTATACCTTTATTATTGCTCATCTATTCACTTGGTTTAGTGATATATTTCACCAGGCTTCTATGCATTTTTTATTTGTATACATTTTATATAAGCTTATCTAGCGCACCATAGATGTTGAGAAGTTTTTTTATACTTCAACACTAGTTTAAGGTGATTCATACTTGTTTGGTCACAATACTATATCCCATATGGATTCTTTAATTGACTCAGTGCACTTTTAGTTCACTCCACGTTAATAGTGTGTGTGCTAGCATCTGTCTCACTCCCACATCCAGTGGAAATAGCGCCACTATCCATTTTTACCATTTACAGGTGTATTCAGATTTTGTACATTTTTTTTAAGTGGCAGCTATAATTGGGTCATCTTTTACCATCTAGAGCGCAGTGGTGGTAGTACGGGCTTTGGCGGTTATACCTGTTCACCAACAGTTTTTATAATTTTTTTTATTCTACAGGTCATGGGCTTTTAGAAAATGTCTAGTTTGATTGGTCTTTTCAAATTCTGAAAGCTGTTATGCCCTGTACACATGGTCGGACTTTCCGACGGAATATGTGCGATCGGAGCTTGTTGTCGGAAATTCCGACCGTGTGTGGGCTCCATTGGACTTTTTCCATCGGAATTTCTGACACACAAAGTTTGAGAGCAGGCTATAAAATTTCCAACAACAAAATCTGATCCTTTAAATTACGAGCGTGTGTAGACAAATCCGACGGACAAAGTGCCATGCATGCTCAGAATAAATTAAGAGATGAAAGCTATTGGCTATTGCCCCTTTTATAGTCCCAACGTACATGTTTTACGTCACCGCGTTCAGAACGATCGGATTTTCTGACAACTTTGTGTGACCGTGTGTATGCAAGACAAGTTTGAACCAACATCCGGCGGAAAAAATCCATGGATTTTGTTGTCGGAATGTCCGATCAATGTCCGATCGTGTGTATGGGGCATAAGTGAAAAATGAAAACCTCCAGATTTCTTTCTCTTTTGGGTACGTTCAATTTTTACCATTTTGCAAACAGGCGCAATTTAAAATTTACAAAATATTTGTTATTTATTAACTCCATACAGGTTAAGCTTTTATATTTAGTAAGAATTTAGCAGGAATTTTGTAAAATTTGCTGTGTTTTTATCTGCTAATAAAGGTTTTAGTGTATTTTTTGCAAATATATTGCTTTGATAAACATTTGCACAAATACCGCGGGGTATAAAAAATCAGTAGCACCTTCTTTTTATTCTACTGATCATGTGCTAAGTGAAAAATAAAAAAGCAAAGGAAAAAGTGCAAAAATGGTCTGGCCACCTGAGTGTACAAAATGAAGCACAGGGCCTGGCAGCGAAAGGGTTAAAGTGACCTTGTGCTTAACTGAATTAGATAATGCATGTTTCCTGCAAAAAAGAGAGGATTTCTACCTTTCCACACTGTCAGATGGGTAAAGAGAAATTGCCCCTGTAGACTGCCGCAGGGGAGGACTGGGCAAGGGGCATTTCATACCAATCCAGGGCTAATGAGATATGACGGGCTGGTGGACCAAAGACTTTTTATACAAATGATCACAAGTAATTGACTTTGAACCAGACTGGCTACTTGCCACATTGAATATATTTTCCTTATATACCTCAATACCAACTGAATCAGGATCAAGGTGGTGGAACACTTTCTGCAGAAACAAAACCGATCATCCATTACCCAGTGTATATATTCTGGAGGCCTGGGACTATCAATAATAAATACTTTCATTTTGGACACAGGTTGTTAAAACAAAGTAACCACTTCATGTCCTTAGGCCTTTTATAAATGGCCTACATTGAAGTGGGTATACCGTATTGCATCCCAGCATCATTTTTCTCAACTGGCGATTGTCTTTTTAGTAAAAGTAATTGGAACAGCTATACAGCTGCTGGATTACTTTTACAGGTGGGGGAAGGGGGTCCCCCTCCTGTCACCACCTTTACTGGGCTCTGATCAGGGAATCCGGTAAGGATGCGACCAGCGGCATACAGCTCCGAGCACACAGAGAGAGGAGTGGGACATCAGAATCCAGAAGCAATGAGGATTTTGTTACTTCCAGTTTCAGTTCTGTTTTTCCTGGTTGGTTACCAGCCAGTGAAGCAGCCGATCAGACCAATCTCTGTCTGATTACCTGCATTGGAGGCCAGAGAAGAGATATGGGGTCTAATAGATCTCTCCATAAAGAAAACCTGCCATGGCCCACGCTATCACAAGGTATGTTGTTCATCCCTTGTGAAAGCAATAAAGTTGATAAAAAAAAGAATGTAAGTACAGTGTTAAAAAAAGAAATAAAATATATAATCACTTAAAAAATAGTTTTTAAAGAACCCCGTCCCCCTGTGCTCACATGCAAAGGCACACATGTGCACACATTCCCGCACATATATATGTTAACATCAATTTCACCACACATGTGAGGTATTGCCACCAACGTCAGAGTGAGATCAATAATTCTAACACCAGACCTCCTATGTAACTCTAAATGGTAACCTGTAAAGGCTTTTAAAGTGTCACCTATGGAGATTTTTAGGTACCGTAGTTTGGCATTGTTCCACAGGTGTATGCAATTTTAAAGTGCGACATGTTTGGTATCTATTTATGCAGCGTAACATCAACTTTTATACTTTACCAAGCAATTGGGTATTACATTTTGTTTTTGCACATTAAAATTCATTAAAATGTATTTTATCCAAAAAAAATGCAATTGAAATACTGCTGCACAAATATTGTGTGGCATAAAAATATGCAACACCCACCATTTTATTCTTTAGGGCCTCTGCTTAAAAATATATAATGTTTGGAGGTTCTAAGTAAATTTTTAGCAAAAAATTATGATTTTTTTTTCATGTAGGAGAGAAATATAATTGGCCAGGACTGGAAATGGTTAAAGGCACAGCTATGGGCGGTTCTGCTGTATCAGCATTTATTCATTTATTTGTGGGGTTTTTATAAGAACATTTAATCTGTTCTTCTGCTCTATTTCCATCATTGTCTATATGTGGGTACACTATATATGTAGATGATGTGTTTGTCATTGCTCTCTGAATGTGTAACCTCATTGAATGGTATTTTCAATGACACCGTATTCAGCCCTGACATCTCACACACAGTATTACCTTTCTTGGAGTAAATGATCAAAAACTGAACAGCTGACTTTACACAAATCCTAATGACAGAAACACCATAATTCACTATAAAAGTGCTCATCCTGAATACCTCATCCAAGGTCTCTCTGTGTCACTGTTCCTTAAGCCTCGTACATACGGTTCCGTTGTTGGAAGCGGATTGTCTGTTGACAGACTGTTGTCCTAAATTCTTACCGTTAGTATGCTCCTTTACACAATTGTTTTCCAATTTTCGGCCAAGAAATGTTGGATGACAGGCTAGTAAATTTTCAGCGGATGAAATTAGCAGAAGGGAATCAAAGGGTGGCGCTCAAGAGCTGAAATTCCTCATAGTACGTCACTACGTTCGTGTTTGTGGCACAACAATTGTGTAAGGTTAGTATGCAAGACAAGATCCTGGCACACACCCTTTTGACAAAAATCAGATGCTCGGTTGGCCAACAATCATACTGTGTGTACAAGGCTCAAGAGTAGAAGCATGGCAGGGGTATGTGCGGGGGTGATTGGCACTTATTGGGGTGTGTGGAAATGATTGGGCAGCCACACAGTCATCAGATCACTTTCATCTGACCAATAACAGCTGGGTTGTCAGATTTACACACACTCCCAGGAGCTGCAGCCACTGACGTTTGTGTAAACCCCCCGCTGCCATGGCTCAGTGGCATTGCTGGAGGGTGTGGGGGTGAAGTCCACACCCGGGTGACACACGCTAGAGGGGGGACACTATCCCGACTCTCCCAAGGGTGAGTAAAGCCTTGTTTTTGGGGTTTTTTTTCAACTGTCCCAGCCAGAACATCACCAGTGCCGCAGCCGCGCTGCCGTGGTCTGTGTCCTTCTTCCTCCTCCTACTTCCCTGCTGCTGAGCCTGTCACATGTGTCACTATCTCCGCCTGGGCAGTGAAGCTGCACACTGTTTTCTCCACTCCAGCTGCCACCCGGGACGGGTGTACTACAGTTTACATAGCCGCCCACCCTGCCCCTGAGCTGGTGCTGTAACGGGTGGGAGGGTGTCAGCTTTCATTGAGAGGGTGCCCGCCGCCGGCCCGAGGTGAGGTGGGGGGTTGCCATGGTGTCGGCACTCCACCCAGTTACACCTGAGAGCTAGTGTGGGACTGAGAGGAGTATTTATGTCTAGCGTCCTGTGCTGGTCTGATAACCAAGGGGGGTGCCCCCCTCTGACAGCACAGGGAAAGCCACAGGGAACTCCCGTGAGAGGAGGGCAGGGTCGCCAGGTGGCCCCGTCCTCAGTTATATAAGAAATGTCAGAAGAAGTGAAGCGTCACACGGCTGAAGACTCCCACTGAGGCGGATCGTGTGGACGGAGCGGAGAAGAAGCCTGGAGGAAGATGCAGGACGAGAAGAAAGGAGGAAGAAGATGGAGAAGAAGAAGATGAAGAAGAAGATGGAGGAAGAAGAAGAACACCAAAAGAACACCAGAAGAAAGAAGATGGAAGAAGAAGCTGAAAGAAGAAGAAATGAATAAAGGACTTGTCAAAAACCGTCTCTTGTGTTTTTTAACCTTTTTGACATTTTTTTTGTGCAATGGTAGGGGTACATTTGTACCCCATTACCAATTCACACAGGGGGGCCGGGATCTGGGGGTCCCCTTGTTAAAGGGTGCTTCCAGATTCCGATAAGCCCCCCACCTGCAGACCCCCACAACCACCGGGCAAGGGTTGTGGGGATGAGGCACTTCTCCCCATCAACATGGGGACAAGGTGTTTTTGGCTACCTCAAAGCACCCTCCCAATGTTGAGGGCATGTGGCCTGGTACGGTTCAAGGGGGCGCTCTCTCATTCCCCCTCTTTTCCTGTGGCCTGCCAGGTTGCGTGTTCAGATAAAGGTCTGGAATGGATTTTTGGGGGGACCCCACATCATTTCTTTTTTAATTTTGGAGCAGGGTTCCCCTTAATATCCATACCAGACCTGAAGGGCCTGGTATGGAATTTAGGGGGTCCCCCAAGCCATTTTTTTTAATTTTGGTGCAGGGTTCTCCTTAATATCCACACCAGACCTGTAGGGCCTGGTATGGAATTTAGGGGGACCCCCATGCATTTTTTTTCAATTTTGGTTCGGGGTTCCCCTGTGGGGAAATCCCATGCAGTTTTTATCAATGAACTTTTATGTGTATTGTCGGAGCAACAATTCATTAATAGCTGCGAGTAGTTTTAAATGACTTTTTTTCCTTTGAAATGTCATTTTGCTGTCAGACTGTTCTAAACACGGGAAACATGCGCCCCTTTACAGGCATACTATAGATACCCCCAGGTACGAAATTTAAAGGAATATTACACTTTTATTGTTTCACTTTAACCACTTCAGCCCCGGAAGGTTTTACCCCCTTCCTGACCAGAGCACTTTTTACAATTCGGCACTGCGTCGCTTTAACTGCTAATTGCGCGGTCATGCAATGCTGTACCCAAACGAAATTTGCGTCCTTTTCTTCCCACAAATAGAGCTTTCTTTTGATAGTATTTGATCACCTCTGCCGTTTTTATTTTTTGCGCTATACACGGAAAAAGACCGAAAATTTTGAAAAAAAATGATATTTTCTACTTTTTGTTCTAAAAAAAATCCAATAAACTCAATTTTAGTCATACATTTAGGCCAAAATGTATTCGGCCACATGTCTTTGGTAAAAAAAATGTCAATAAGTGTATATTTATTGGTTTGCGCAAAAGTTATAGCGTCTACAAACTAGGGTACATTTTCTGGAATTTACACAGCCTTTAATTTATGACTGCCTATGTCGTTTCTTGAGGTGCTAAAATGGCAGGGCAGTACAAAACCCCCACAAATGACCCCATTTTGGAAAGTAGACACCCCAAGGAATTTGCTGAGAGGCATGTTGAGCCCATTGAATATTCATTTTTTTTGTCCCAAGTGATTGAACAATGACAAAAAAAAAAAAAAAAAAAAAAAATTACAAAAAGTTGTCACTAAATGATATATTGCTCACACAGGCCATGGGCATATGTGGAATTGCACCCCAAAATACATTTAGCTGCTTCTCCTGAGTATGGGGATACCACATGTGTGGGACTTTTTGGGAGCCTAGCCGCGTACGGGGCCCCGAAAACCAATCACTGCCTTCAGGATTTCTAAGGGCGTACATTTTTGATTTTACTCCTCACTACCTATCACAGTTTTGAAGGCCATAAAATGCCCAGATGACATAAAACCCCCCCAAATGACCCCATTTTGGAAAGTAGACACCCCAAGCTATTTGCTTTGAGGCATGTTGAGTCCATGGAATGTTTTATATTTTGACACAAGTTGCGGGAAAGTGACAAATTTTTTTTTTTTTTTTTTTTTTTTGCACAAAGTTGTCACTAAATGATATATTGCTCACACAGGCCATGGGCATATGTGGAATTGCACCCCAAAATACATTTAGCTGCTTCTCCTGAGTATGGGGATACCACATGTGTGGGACTTTTTGGGAGCCTAGCCGCGTACGGGGCCCCGAAAACCAAGCACTGCCTTCAGGATTTCTAAGGGCGTACATTTTTGATTTTACTCCTCACTGCCTATCACAGTTTCGGAGGCCATGGAATGCCCAGGTGGCACAAACCCCCCCCAAATGACCCCATTTTGGAAAGTAGACACCCCAAGCTATTTGCTGAGAGGCATGGTGAGTATTTTGCAGCTCTCATTTGTTTTTGAAAATAAAGAAAGACGAGAAAAAAAATTTTTTTTTTTTCTTTTTTCAATTTTCAAAACTTTGTGACAAAAAGTGAGGTCTGCAAAATACTCACTATACCTCTCATCAAATAGCTTGGGGTGTCTACTTTCCAAAATGGGGTCATTTGGGGGGGTTTTTTGCCACCTGGGCATTCCATGGCCTCCGAAACTGTGATAGGCAGTGAAGAGTGAAATCAAAAATTTACGGCCTTAGAAAGCCTGAAGGCGGTGCTTGGTTTTCGGGGTCCCGTACGCGGCTAGGCTCCCAAAAAGTCTCACACATGTGGTATCCCCATACTCAGGAGAAGCAGCAGAATGTATTTTGGGGTGTAATTTCACATATTCCCATGGCATGTTTGAGCAATATATCATTTAGTGACAACTTTGCGCAAAAAAAAATAAAAAAAATAAAAAATTGTCTCTTTCCCGCAACTTGTGTCACAATATAAATTATTCCATGGACTCAACATGACTCTCAGCAAATAGCTTGGGGTGTCTACTTTCCAAAATGGGGTCATTTGGGGGGGTTTTGAACTGTCCTGGCATTTTATGCACAACATCTAGAAGCTTATGTCACACATCACCCACTCTTCTAACCACTTGAAGACAAAGCCCTTTCTGACACTTATTGTTTACATAAAAAAATAATTTTTTTTTGCAAGAAAATTACTTTGAACCCCCAAACATTATATATTTTTTTTAAAGCAAATGCCCTACAGATTAAAATGGTGGGTGTTTCATTTTTTTTTTTCACACAGTATTTGCGCAGCGATTTTTCAAACGCATTTTTTGGGGAAAAAACACACTTTTTTACATTTTAATGCACTAAAACACACTATATTGCCCAAATGTTTGATGAAATAAAAAAGATGATCTTAGGCCGAGTACATGGATACCAAACATGACATGCTTTAAAATTGCGCACAAACGTGCAGTGGCGACAAACTAAATACATTTTTAAAAGCCTTTAAAAGCCTTTACAGGTTACCACTTTAGATTTACAGAGGAGGTCTACTGCTAAACTTACTGCCCTCGATCTGACCTTCGCGGCGATACCTCACATGCATGGTGCAATTGCTGTTTACATTTGACGCCAGACCAACGCTTGCGTTCGCCTTAGCGCGAGAGCAGGGGGGACAGGGGTGCTTTTTTTTTTTTTTTTTTTTTTTTCTTTATTATTATTATTTTTTTATCTTATTTTTAAACTGTTCCTTTCATTTTTTTTTTTTTTTAATCATTTTTATTGTTATCTCAGGGAATGTAAATATCCCCTATCATAGCAATAGGTAGTGACAGGTACTCTTTTTTTGCAAAAATTGGGGTCTATTAGACCCTAGATTTCTCCTCTGCCCTCAAAGCATCTGACCACACCAAGATCGGTGTGATAAAATGCTTTCCCAATTTCCCAATGGCGCTGTTTACATCCGGCGAAATCTAAGTCATAAAATGCTCGTAGCTTCCGGTTTCTTAGGCCATAGAGATGTTTGGAGCCACTCTGGTCTCTGATCAGCTCTATGGTCAGCTGGCTGAATCACCGGCTGCATTTTCAGGTTCCCTGTTGAGACAGGAGAGCCAGAGAAAAACACGGAAGACGTTGGGGGGGAGGGGCATTCCCTCCCACTGCTTGTAAAAGCAGTCTAGAGGCTAATTAGCCGCTAGGATTGCTTTTACATGAAAGCCGACCGCTGGCTGAAAAGAATGATACCAAGATGATACCTAAACCTGCAGGCATCATTCTGGTATAACCACTCAAAGTCGTGAATGGCGTACCTGAAGACAAAAAAATGGTTAACAATAAAGCACAGTAAACGGTAAGGTATAAAAAATTGCATACCTGAAAAGCAAACATGATAAAACATAATAACAATAAAACATTGCAGAATAGAATACAGTAAAAAAAAACAGAACAATAGAGAGAGAATAGAGAGAGAGAGAGAGAGAACAATAAAACGACAACTATTTTTTTTTATTTTATATTTTTGTATGTGTTTTTTTTTTTTTTACACTTTTTTTTGTAACTAACTTTTATAACTGTAACCGGTTCCAGGTTCGGGTCTCTCAAAATGCGATGGCATCTTGGGAGACCCTGTGAAAGTGTGCCTAGTCTGTGCAATGCTGTACCCTACGCTAATACTCAACTAGTGAATGGTAGCGTTCAAAACATTCACCAATGCAAAGACCAGGATTGTCAGGACAGGAGGGACAATAATAGCGGGTGTCACGCCTATATTCGCGCTTGCTGCAGACACGACATCTTTTTTGGGGGTTCGTTGGGTAGGGGTACTCGGGAGGACATAAAGAAAATGCCTCTCATGCAGCTGACTGCATTTGGTTGGGGATGTGAATGGGGGAAGTACGGGCGCTGCAGAAGTGGTGGGTTCCCAATTAGGATTGGCGAATGCAGCAGGAAGGGCACTATGGGCATGACGGGCCTGTGTTTGTCTTCTTGGTGGCAGCGGGACACTACTTGTGCTTGCCACCTCACCAGCTTGAACTGCACTTATGGGACTCGCCACGTCACCAAGTGTTACTGCAGTGCTGGTTTGACTACGACCGGGGTGTACTAGGCCGCTGGTGCTTGCCAGTTCACCAAAACGCTACCAAAAAAACTGTTAGCGATCGCAGGGATCAGGCCTGACTCTGCGAACGCTGCAGTTATGCGTTTAGTGTTTTGTAAGTGTCAGTGATCGATCGATACTGCACTTGGGTGGGCTGGGCTGGGCCGGGCGGAGGGGCAAAACGCAGGTGCTAGCAGGTATCTGGGCTGCTCCCGCTAACACTGCGTTTGTGGGAACCCTAAACTGCTGGGGACGCTAGTATAGATCTGATCGGATCAGATATTGATCCGATCAGATACTATACCACTAAGGGAGGCGTATGCTGCGTGCGTGGGTGTTAGCGGTACTGGCGCTAACCTGACACTGCTTGGGGCTGGTGCTTGCCAGTTCACCAAAACGCTACCAAAAAAACTGTTAGCGATCGCAGGGATCAGGCCTGACTCTGCGAACGCTGCAGTTATGCGTTTAGTGTTTTGTAAGTGACAGTGATCGATCGATACTGCACTTGGGTGGGCTGGGCTGGGCCGGGCGGAGGGGCAAAACGCAGGTGCTAGCAGGTATCTGGGCTGATCCCGCTAACACTGCGTTTTTGGGAACCCTAAACTGCTGGGGACGCTAGTATAGATCTGATCGGATCAGATATTGATCCGTACAGATACTATACCACTAAGGGAGGCGTATGCTGCGTGCGTGGGTGTTAGCGGTACTGGCGCTAATCTGACGCTGCCTGGGGTGACGCATATCACCGCCGGGCGATCAGGGGGCTAAACTTTTATTCGGTAATAAACGGCGGGTGCCCTGACACTATAAAAAATAAACGAACTAACCAGCGTCACCCGTAACAGTTATACGGTGATCAGTGGTGAAAGGGTTAACTAGGGGGCAATCAAGGGGTTAAAACATTTATTAGGTAGTATATGGGGGTCCCTGTCGCTATAAAACGCTGACGGCAAACCTAAATATTTACCTCACTAACTAGCGTCACCAGCGACACTAATACAGCGATCAGAAAAATGATCGCTTAGTGACACTGGTGACAGGGGGTGATCAAGGGGTTAAAACTTTATTAGGGGGGGTTAGGGGGGTATCCTAGACCTAAAGGGGGCCTAACACTCACTGCCCTAACACTGTAACTGTCACAAACTGACACTATGCAGTAATCAGAAAAAAAAAAAAAAAAATACTGCTAATGTCAGTTTGTGACAGGGGGGGGGGGTGATCGGGGGGCGATCGGGGGGGGATCGGGGGTGTAAGGTATGCCTGGCATGTTCTACTGTGTGTGTTTGTGTTGTGTGCACTTACATGTCTTCTCTCCTCGGCGCTGGACGGAAACTGCCAGACCGAGGAGAGATGACATCACATCCTCTGCCTGTGTGAAACTACACACAGGCAGAGGAGGATTCCCATTGGCTGGGAGCGATCGCGAGGGGGGGGCCACGATCGGATGGTCTCCCCCTCGCCTCCCGACTCTCCCAGTCAGATGCCGACCGCCGCTGGCACCGGGGGGGGGTCCGATCGGACCCCCCGCCCGCGGGAGGCAGATCACGTATATATACGTGATTCTGCCTGCCCGTGCCACTCTGCCGACGTATATCTACGTTAGGCGGTCGGCAAGTGGTTAAGCATCATTAAAATCACTGCTCCTGAAAAAACGTCCGTTTTTAAAACTTCTTTTTGCATTGATACATGTCCCCTGGGGCAGGACCCGGATCGCCAAACACTTTTTATGACAATAACTTTCATATAAGCTTTTAAAATGAGCACTTTTGATTATTCATGTTGTGTCCCATAGACTTTAACGGTGTTCGCATGAATTTTTGCCTATTCGCATGTTCTGATGCAAACCGAACCGGGGGGTGAGCGACTCATCCCTAGGAGGGAGCCAGGACCGCACGAAGCTGCAAGCACAGAGGTGCTGAACGTCAAGTCTGGGGAAGACAGACCAAGGCCTAAGGTGTAAGGCCTGAGCAGGAGTGCTGTGTTTTTAGCCAGGAAGGCTGAATGCTGGTTGTTCTGAAGCAGGACTGTAATGCTGAATACGAGGGAATCTGATGTTTATTTTTGAACTTTGTTTCGTTTGAATAAAAATGGACTGCCATGCCCTTGAAAATGCAGTCGGGACTGACATTATTTCTTCAACTCGGACGCACCACTAGAGATTAATCACCCCGGATGGAGAAATTGGCGGTGGGAACTGATGGTGCTGGTCCAGATCCTCGCATGCCAGAAACTGTGAGTGTCAGAGACTGTGTGTATTGCTGTTGCTGTGTCAAGCAAAGTGAGGGTTGCTGTGTCAAAGGTGTAAGGAGACAGTACGCCAAACAATTTTCTGAAGTAACTCTGCATCTGTTGATGCAAAGATGCATGTTGTAGCAAAAAAAGGCAAGGTCGGTCGTGAGACCTATGGTGGATGATGGAATGATCCTGATGAGAGTCCTGGCTGGTGGGCTCAAATGGAACTCTTACAGCCAGTTGGAGAGGGCTGGAGAAGCTCTGCAGGGAGAGTGCGGTCTCCCATGGTAACCAGAGATGAAGTGTCATCTGGATGGTGGGGCTGCTATGAGGAGGTTGCTCACTGTTCCCACAGAGGGCTTGGATGCCCGAGAAAAGTATTCGGGATGATGGGGCTCCTATGAAGAGGTGGCTCACTATTCCCACAAAGAGGGCTGGGAAGCCGGAGAGTCTTTCATTTCACCCGGTAACCATATAGGGAAATACAGCAGGAGAGAGTAACAGGCTGACTATGGCTGTGCACATGGGAGTGGAAGTGACCCCAAATAGGAGATCCCCTGTTTGTGCTAAAAAAGACTTGCCTTGCCTTGTTGCAGTGCTCTGTTCAGTGGGGAGGCAAATGTTAAAATCAAAAATGACATGCGTGATAATGCAAAACTTGATGTCTGGAATCAAACTTCATCTGCTCACGGTGGTGAGGGTGGGGTACTGCAATATGGTGTGGCTAAAAATGTGTTGCCACAATGCAGGGTAAAACAAAGTGATGTGTTTAATGTTGAGCAGTGTAAACCTGACCAGAGCAGTGTTTCAGATGCTGTTGAGCCTCTTGGTCTGTCTATGCCTCCTTGAACGGATTCAGTGCTGAGGAGCATAAACTATTGTGAACAACTATTGGGATGACTGAGCCAAGAGACTAATAGCAATGCTGGAAGAAAATTCTGTGGCTAAAAGAGTAGTGGACGCTATAGCTGCTAGGCCAGGAGAGGCATCTGCAGAACAGCCTATAGCCCAATGTGCACGGGCTGTTGCAGAGACTAATCCTCTCATGATTGAAGGTCAAAGCGAGTGTAAACGCACAGCAGAAAGTTTGTCCACAATGCATAAAGGGAAACATGTGTATTTTGTGACAGTCATGCTTAAGGTAGGGTGACCAGACATCCCCGGTTTCTGGGGACAGTCCCCGGATTGAGGACACTGTCCCCGGACCAAGTCTGTCCCCAGTTTTGTCCCCTGATTGGATTTGAACAGGGGCTGGGGCTAAGCCCGTGCAGAAAAGAAAAAATCTGAATTGCACCCCCCCTCCTCTGCCGCTCCTACTAGCTAATGGGGGTTTATTTTTTTCCATTATGTGTGCCCCTTTCTGATGATCATGTGCTGGTCGGAGCGGAGGGACTATTTCTTCAGTTTCGGGCGCATGCCCATTCAGCTCCACTCGCATGTTCTGCCTTGGCAGAAGTCCCGGCCAGCCACCTGCCTGCTTATCTCCTTGCTTTCCCTGGTGGAGTGATCTCCCCCTGCTCCCCACCCAGTAGTAGCCCGGGCTCGAAGAGTAAAGCCATACACACTATCAGATTTTCTGCTAATTTTTGTCTTCAGATTTACCAAAACCATGTAGTGCAAAGGCCTGCCTAATTGCATACAAATTGAAAACTCCTAAGGTTTGACCTCATATTATATGGTTTTGGTAAATCTGAAGGAAAAAATCAGCAGAAAATCTGATAGTGTGTATGGGGCTTTAGACTTGACAGGCTGTGAGGCGGGCGGCAGCGGAGACAGGCAAAGAGTCGTCGATTGCTGCCATTACAAGTAAAAAAAAAAAATATGTCCCCAGATTTCATTTTAAAAATCTGGTCACCTTAGCTTAAGGATATGTTAAAATCAAGTAGTGTACAGCCAGTGTATGTCCTGCCGTCCTCTCCTGTGCTTGGAGAACTGGTACCATGGGGTACAGCTGATTGAAGCTGGATATTGCAGGCTGTACTGTGTAGAAATCGCAAATGGTGGAATCGTTTAATGCAATGTTTTGTACTACTGTGGAAAGTGGTCTCACAGTGTGCTGGATTGCTTTATACAAAGGTTGTGTATGAGAGGCACTCTGGAGCTCTGTTAGACAAGACAGAGGTATCGGAAATACCAGCATTAACAGAAATGGTAAAAACTGGTATGGAGGGGCGTGGCTACGTGGGGCATGCAGTAGGACGTGCCTGTGAGAGTTCCACTGAGTATCTTGCTTAATCCTGTTCTAAGCACCACCATCCGACACAACAACAAGCCGGGATTGCCTACACTAGGTACTGATTTACAACATCCGGCTGGGTTTATCTTGGAGCGGACATGTCCAGGAGAGGAACGGGAGCTATAGCACTGCCAGACACCCAAGGCCATGATGGTGGCCTCCCGCTTCATTCAGCGAAAGAGGCCGCACAGCAGCTGTTCGGCTGTTCAGCAAGAACCTGGCCACAAAAGACCTGGCACTCTTCCAGCAACCGGACCCGTGGGATGAGCAGAGCAATCCGGAGATCCATGGATGGCGTCCCCAGGCTCCTGGATGTAAATCAGGCCTTACAGTAAGTAAGTGATAGGCTGCAGGCCTCCAACATGGCGACGGCGTCACACATGTGTGCAACTGACCCAGAGCCCACATTGCGGGACATTTTTACTGCTCTCACCACTTGTACCTCATCCATAGCTGATCTGACAGGGGAAGTAAAGGGCGTGAAGGTGTAGATATTCCTAGTGAGGCATTACATGCAGAAGCTGCGGGAGCGCACGTCTGCCCTGGAGGGTCATTTGGGTACATTGGAAGAGGAATGGGAGCCCTGCAAAGAGATGTTAGTCATGTACAATCAGTGGCCACCGCCAATGCGGCCCGTTTTGGAGGACATGGAGAACCGCTTACGTAGAAAAAACATACATGCGGTGGGAATACCAGAGAGGGCGGAGGGCAAAAATACAGTGGCTTTTATTGAAGCATGGCGCACCAGGTCCCTGCAAGACCCCCACCACTGGGCGCACCACCAAGACCCTTCCTGTTCCGCCTCCTGAACTACAAAGACAGAGATGCCATCCTGAATAAGGCCAGGATGGCTGGCACATTCAAAGTTGATAATGCAAAAGTATCCCTGTTTCCTAACTTTTCTGCAGAAGTACAGAGGCAACGCTACAAGTTCATAGATATTAAGCGGAGGCTACATGATTTAAATGTCAAGTACTTCATGCTCTATCCTGCAAAATTGAAGGTCATCGCCACTGGCAACTCCCATTTCTTTGATAATCCTAAGGCTGCAATGCACTGGCTTGACAGAGAGGAGAGGCAGCTGGCACAGCATCCGCCCTAGTAAAATAGTGTAATTTACAGATATCTACAACCCCCTTCAAAGGTGCTTTTGAGGATTCTTAGATCAGCGGGGAGGATCAGAGCAGTCTGATACTTATGCCACATAGAGCCTTATTTTGGTTACGTTCACTGTGCTCTGAGTTAGCTGGCATAAGAAGCCTAATTGCCTCACAGCTGCTATTGAACCCCCACAAGTTGGTCCTGCGAGGACTGTTCCCCTCATCAGTGTTGGGATGTTTTTTTGTTCTCATCTGGGCCCTGTTGGCCACGGAAAGTGTTGACCTATTCCCGGTCGCGTTGCTCTTATCTCTCCCCCTGCACATGTCGCATTTATTTCTGCAGGAAATATATCTGAGGATCCAGATTTTGCTGTCCAAACTTCACATGGCCACTAGGTGGTGCAAGAATGCTGTCTTTAACTACTTGCTAATATGGTTGAACTCAGACTTACTCTACATACATACTTACAGTACCTCAAACTGGCATTAATAGCCATGAAGGGTATATTAATAGAATGGGGTAGGATGAATAGGTCCTTCTTATTTTTACTAACCTATGTGCATTTAATAATTTTTTCTCCCCAATGGCTGATGTAACTAATAAGGGTATAGTATTCATGTCATGGAATGTTAGAGGCTTAGGGGATAAGGTCAAAAGAAATGCAATGTTTAAATACCTTGGTAGACTGCAGCCACAGATAATGTCTCCAGGAAACGCATATGCAGAGCTCCCGTAAATATCCAACGCAATTTCATTTCACGCATTCCTCCTATTCCAGGGGGGTCAGTGTGTTGATCTCTGCTACTATTTCTTTTGAGTTTATTCAGCAGAGGGTGGACAGTGAGGGCAAATTTGTTTTCTTGCTGTGTAAGCTCAACGAGTTAATGTGTATCATTGCTGCAATGTACATTCTTCCGCCATTTTCGGCAGCTCCACTTAGAAGTCTGGCACATTTTATGGCTCTGTTTCCAAATATCCCAGTGCTAGCCCTGGGTGATTTTAATAATGCCCTGGACCCTCCCTTGGACAGAATGCCTTTGGCTCCCAGAACAGTGAGATTGTCAGAGGGGAAGACGGCTTTTGCCTCTTTGCTCTCTAAAATGGGGCTCCATGATGTGTGGTGTGAGAGGCATGCTGACGACAGGTGCTATTTGTGTCATTCTGCCACACATGATGGACTCTCCCGTATTATTTTGGGGCGGGGTAATGAAACACTAATGCAGCGGGTGAGGGACTCGGCTTATGAGCCGCGTCTATTATCCGATCACTCTCCATTCTGGGTAAGACTAGATGTCACAGCAGTGACGGGCCATCCACTATGGAAAGTGAATCCTTTTTGGCTAACCCTGTTCCCGTCTCCCGACAGGGTCACGGGTGCACTACGGGAGTTCCTGCAAAATAATAGGGAATCTGCTAATGCGACTTTGGTGTGCAATACACTCAATGCTTTTTTGAGGGGCTGCCTCATCAGAGAAATTAATAACATTAAAAACCGCTCCAGGGACTGGAGTACAGGATGAAATGAGAGCTAGAGAACAGGCATTAGTTGCAGACCCTTCCTAATCCAATCATGACTCTTGGACCAAGGCACAATCCCTATACAACTCTGTTCTGCTATCTGCAGCGGAGAAGAGAAGATACTTTCACCAGCAGAGCTACTTTGAGGAGGGAGAAAACACCGGTCACCTCCTGGCTTTTGTAGCCAGGGAAAAAAGGGAGTCCTCTAACATCTTAGCCATAAGGGCAGAGATGGGGAGACACATACTCTCAGTTCTGAAATTTTAAACAATTTTCATCAGTTCTATAATGATTTGTATACATCTAAATCTTCCTATACTCCATCAGACCTGGCCCTGTTCTAACAAGACTGCCCCTTTCCCCAGCTCTTGGAGGCTGAGAGGGAGGTGCTAAATACTCCAATCACTCTGACAGAACTGACGGATGATTTGGAAGGAGCCCCGCACCATAAATCACCTGGTTCAGATGGCTTACCAGCGGAGGTGTACTCCCGCTATAGTGAAGTCCTTTTACCTCCACTGTTACAGGCCTTAACTGAAGCTGCTGAGATGGGCTGCCTACCTAATAGCATGCAGGAGGCAATAATTATAGTACTCCCCAAGCTGGGTAAGGATAAGCTTCTGCCAAACTCCTATCACACGATCTCATCATTAAATGCTGATGTCAAGCTTCTGGCTAGAGTTTCGGCCACAAGACTTTCTCGGGTAATAGGTAGGCTGGTCCATCGTGACCAGTCAGGCTTTATCCCCACTCGCTCTATGGCTGATAACATTCGGCGGCTGTATATGAACCTACAGGTGCTGGTGGATAATCCTGGGGGGTAGGGCCATTCTATCGCTGGATGCTGCAAAGGCTTTTGACAGTGTGGAGTGGCCCTACCTCCTGAAAATCCTGGCAAGGTTCAGACTGGGGAACCAGTTTATCACATGGGTGAAGGTTCTGTATTTTAGACCTAGAGCCAGGCTCTGCATAAACAATAATCTCTCGTCTCCATTTGAGTTGCACAGAGGCACTCGGCAAGGGTGCCCTTTGTCCCCATTAGCCCCTGCCGGCGGGAGCAGAGCAGATTGCCATAGTAAACAGCTTTAGATACCTGGGAGTGATGGTCTTCCCAGATCCGGCCGAATACCTTTGGCTGAACCTGGGTCCACTCTTAGATAGGCAGAAAGTAAAATGCTCCAGTTGGTGTAAGCTTCCCCTATCAGTGGTGGGACGGGTGAACTTAATAAAAATGGTATGGGCCCCGCAGCTTCTGTACATTTTTCATAATTCACCTATGTGGATTTCGAACAAATGGTTTAAAAGAATTGACTCCATGATGCGAGATTTGATCTGGAAGAAGAAGGTGGCCAGGATCAGTTTAACCACTCTGCAATATAGAAAGGACAGGGGGGACTAGCAGTACCTCACCCTAAAATGTATTTCCTAGCCTCACAGCTTCAGCAGCTGGTAGGGTGGGGACAGGAGGTGGGGGATGACCCAGTGATCAATTTGGTGACTGTGTCTGACCCTTTGCTGAAGGCGGCCTCCCATATGGATATGGACCTACCAAGCTTTCTGCATTTTGCCCTCACTAGTTTCCTCCTTAGGAAGGTGTGGAGGGAATGTCAGAAGATTTTGAAGATAGAGGGTCCACTGCCCTTCACCCCAGTGTGGAATAACCCTAAATTTCTAGAGCTTAGAGATCTGCAGGAGTTTACCCCCTGGAAGGAGAGAGGGATCTGGTTCTTTCCACAGTTATATAAGGGAGAGGTGTTAAAAACATATGAAAAATTATGTCAGGGATACCAATTAACCCCTAGGGGCTTCTATAAATATCTCCAACTCTGACATGCCCTTCGGGCACAACAGCAAATCTGCTCCTTGACAATATCATCATCGCCATTGTTGATGAAAGTCTTCTGGGTAGTGGCCCGGAGAGGACTGATATCCAGGATCTACACAGTTATGTTGTCCTCGGTCCAAGACCATGCCTCCTTCAAAAGTAGAAGTAAGTGGGTGGAAGATGTAGGGGATATAGACAGGGACCAATGGGACATTGGGACATGGCTTTAGAATCTATATCGGTGGTATCTGTATCTGCATCCCATAAACTGTCACAACTATTTATCCTACGTAGAGCCTATAGAACGCCAGTACAATTACATAGGTGGGGAAGAAGGGACTCCCTCTTATGCCCGAAATGCAAAATACACCAGGGGGACTTTATTCATGTAAATACATATATTTAATTTTATAATACAGTTCTGAACTACATCTCTTTTATTACAACAATGCTGAATTTCCCCTCACTGTATGAGATTGGTATATGGGGGGTTAGCAGCATTAAACCCCCCACTGAGTCCTACAAAACACTTAAATGATGTGTGTGACTGGTAACCTAACTCCTGCAGATCTCTCTACCCTACAGTGTACATGGAAGCTCCCTAAGATCCATGTACAAACTGAGAAGGCTTTCTGCTGTCACCATTTTGGGCAATCATGGTTTCATCACTATTAGTTATTACATGTAGTGTATTTAAAGGGGTTGTAAAGGTAATTTTTTTTTTTTAAATAACAAACATGTTATACTTACCTTAACTGTGCAGCTCGTTTTGCACAGAGTGGCCCCGAACCTAGTCTTCTGGGGTCCCTCGGTGGCTGTTTCAGCCCCCCCTGAGAGAACTAACCACCTTAATGCGAGCTCCCTCGCATGGTGGTTAGTTCTTGTGGGCTCGCTCCCGTGATACAGCCGGTGGCTATAGCCGCTCACTGTATCACTCTGCCCCGCCCCCTGGTGCGCCGCGTCATTGGATGTGATTGACATCAGCGCGAGCCAATGGCTGCGCTGCTTTCAATCCATCCACTGTAGCCAATCAGCGGCCAGGCTGAGCGGCAAAATGGATGTTGGGAGCGAGCGCGGGACTTTCGAGGGGTCAGGTAAGTAAAAAGGGGGGGCTGGGGACGGCGGTATTGTCGGAAGTTTTTTCACCTTAATGCATAGAATGCATTAAGGTGAAAAATTTTTTACCTTTACAATCCCTTTAATATGTACATTGAAAATGTAAACCGCCAAAAAGAATAAAGTATCAGGGAGAGAGGAACTAGTGCTGCCAAATGCAGTCAGGCAGCATTGAGTAGTGTGATGACAGTGCTGGGCTGAAGTTATAATATCAGCCTCTAGGGGGCAGCGAGGCTACTACAATGAATCACATTTATCAAAGTTGAGGAACTTATAACTGTACGTGGTGCCCATTCACAAACCAATCAGATTCAGATTTGCAAATGACAGCTAAAACAGCTGGAATCTGCTCTTGTCCCATTTGACGTTACAAGCTAGGTTCAGTTCACAATAACATAAATCATGTGCTGCTTTCACTTTTTTTAATTGAACCATTAAAAAAAAAATAGGGATCACTGCACAGATCAGCTGAATACACTGTGCACACCCTATTTTGTCTATTATTTTTCTGCATTTAAAACTCCCTGACCTCTGTAGCTGCAGGCCCCATGACGCAGTATAAGCTGTAAATCACTGCTAGAAGGAGAAGCAGCTAAAAAAAGTAAATAAAACAAAAAAAGTAAAACAAATGTGCTTCTACTGTGCAATTTGAGGTTTACAAAGTGAAACTAAAGCTGGCCATAGATGGTTCAAATCTCAGCCAGTCCATGATAAACTGACCGAGATTCACACCATCTATGAGTAGGCTGATTGTACCCAAGTAGATTCATCAGTTGACTTGGGTTCACTGTATTCTCTCAGCAGGAACGGCTCCCTCCCCACCGGGAGAACACAATGGCTCCGTAGGAGGGGTTCCCCCATCAACACTGACTGTGTTGATGGGGAGATCGAGCAAACCCTGGTTGCAGAAAAGAAAATTGCATCATCTATGGCCTGCCTTCATCAGAGGGACACAGAGAAGAAAGCATTGGCGTTAACATGTGTGGATATGCTACACTTTGTGAGCATTGGAGGGGGAAACAAACTTTTTTCTGGTATTCCTGATGTAGCACCCTGCTCCTTTTTGATCAGGTGATCGTAGGTAAATTTAGTTTTTGGCTGAGCTGTAACCAGCTCAGATTTAATGTATAGTTTACTGGGTCTGTTCTGGAATTTACTTGGTTGTGCAGTTTCCACTGTTGCCAGTAGGTGTCACTGGTACCATGGAACAGTGTGTGAATAACAACTTAGTAAAACTTTAATGAATATTCTTCTTTCAGAAACAGCCCAGTGGGAGGTTCTTGCTGCTGTGAATTCTGGGGGAGAGTATTTATGGGACAGATGCCATGTGCTAGGGATCAGTTCTTACCTCGTGGCCCTCCAGGCTGGAGGGCTGCATTACTGCAGCTGTGCAAGTAGGCCCAGAAGCCTGTCTGGGGCCTACTACCGCACAGGTGGTCCTTAGGCTGCCTTGCCTAGGTGGAGGAAGCCGAGCCAAGCTGAGGAGATCCAGGGGAGGACCCTTGCTGGAGAGAGCCAGGATGAAGGCTGGTCTCTCAGAAGGGTCTGGTGACTTACTTGGAGGACGCACCTATCTCTAACCTACTCTCACAGTACTGCCGGGATGGCTTAAAGGTTTTGGTACTGTGAAGAAGCTGTTCTATATTCAAATTACCCTTACAGTACTGCCGGGATTGCTTAAAGGTTCTGGTACTGTGAAGAAGCTGTTCTATCTCTAACCTACCCTTACAGTATCGCTGGATGGCTTAAAGGTTCTGGTACTGTGACGCTGTTCTACAATTCAATCAAGGTAATACATTCCTGGCTGCTAAGTTTGTGAGAGAGACTTATCCAGGTATCCGCTGGCTGCTAAGTTCTGTGAGAGAGGATTATCCAGACATTATAATGTTTGTTAGGTCTGTGGCAGAGACCTACTCACCAATACAAGATTTACAGAGAGAAAACTGTTTTGTCCTCTATTCTGAAGAGTCTGTAAGTGATCTGCTACAAAAAGGTATCTGCAACCTCCCCTTAACCTCTTTACTACTACTTCTTTCAAGTTTTTCATTAAAGCATTGAAAAATACTACAGTGACTGGCACCCGTATTTGTTCTCACTTCCCATTATTGCCATGGACTCAGCCCTGGGGTGAATGTAAGCCCGCTCCCGGTATCTGGAGGTGTCTCTTTGTTCCCAGTATACTCAGGGGGGCGCTACACTGAGAAAAGAACAAATGAGAAGGGATGGAGGAGGGACAGTTGTAGTGCTACCGTAATGCAGATGGTACATATGCATGTAGGACATGTAAGGTGCGGGGAAGTCTGTGACGTTATATTTACAGCAAATAGACTGCACAGATATAAGAGGTGCTTTTCTGATCACTAAGGGCTGGTACACCATACAGCTCTCTATCTTCTGGCTTTCATCTAGCCTCCAAATCCAGCAGTACAACTCTTGGACCTGGCTCTTGTACCCTTGTTTTAGGAATAGTCTGTTTTCAGCATACAAGGCAGGCTGTAAAAAGCTTTGCTATGTTTCACTGCTCAAAGCTTAAAGTCAGCAGCCAGGCTGCAAGGATGCCCCTATAGAAGACTGGAAGGTGCTCCTTAATGAATTACAGGACAAGGCGCAACAGGGAAGTGTTTGAGTTTAGAAGAGGGGTCAGGCAATGGAAGAGCATCCAGAACAACCTCCCAAGGTCAGGGTCCTTCATCTTCCTGTAAAGATTCAACAAGAGCAGTACACGTGGGGATGTGGCTGGTGAGTATGACCCGAGGTTGAGAGGAAGGGGAGGGTGTTGCGGACCCGGACCTAGCTGCTCCTCCTGATGCCCACGCTGGAACCCTGAACACCATCATTCCCATGCCTGTGACGGCCAGATTCCAGGGAGACATCTAACGAGCGGCTCACTCGAGAACCGGACCGGCGCCACTGCTTTCGCCTCTCTGGGGACAGGAGTGTATGTCCCATAGGATCCCTCATCAGAGGGCTT
The DNA here is from genome assembly GCF_042186555.1 of Aquarana catesbeiana. Classification (NCBI taxonomy): domain Eukaryota; kingdom Metazoa; phylum Chordata; class Amphibia; order Anura; family Ranidae; genus Aquarana; species Aquarana catesbeiana. The sequence continues at coordinate 203,696,756 of NC_133336.1, forward strand.
ACGCTGGCTGAATACAAGCAGGAGGATGCTGCTGAGCAGAGCAGCCGACTGGTTGGTGGGGTAAGGAAGACTGCACAGGTACGCTGTATGTTATGTGTTGTATGCCCTGGGAAAGCCTGATTGTAATCTCCCTGGATGAGACTTTTGGAAGCTTCCTTTTGGGGGCACCCCTTGGTGAGTTCCTACTTTAAAGAGTGGGGAGGAAACATTGAAGGCTGGAGAAGTGGCTGTGAGGAGGGGAGTGAGTACACTGTCTGACGCTACACTGTATGCTCTATTTTTCTGAAGGCGGTGTTCCTTTGGGGCAACTAGAAGACTCTCATACCATCTGAGGGAGAAAGGATATAGCAGGACTGTATAATTTTCTGTTCTTGAAGTCCCAAGGGGTGAGGGAGGACAGGATGACCAAAAAGAAAGGGTCAGAGGAGGCCGCAGCACAAGAAGGAGCTGGGGCACACAATATGCACGGCCCCAAGGATAAAGCAGGTCAGGGTGCAGTAGCAAAGCTGGAACGTTTTGCCCATACACCAAACTGTACACCTAAAAAAGGTAGCCAGATGGGGGGTGCGCAACATCAAGGGGCGCAGGCCAATCACCATGGGGGAAGGAAAAGTCAAGGCCCAGCTGAAGTTTGTGTACCCACAGTCACTGAATCAGTGTCGCAGACATATCTGGGAAGGGAGAGCGGTCTGGGCAATGAAACAATAGAGGGCAAGGGGACACTAGAGCAGGAACCATCTTTAAAGGACATTCTCCTAGCAACTAATGCCTGCAAGACCGCGCTGTCAGATCTATTGGATCAGCTCAGAGGTATTAGAGATGATTTAGCTATGCTGAAAAGGGATATGCAGGAGGTATGCGCTCGGACCACCGCTCTGGAGGAGAGACTCAGTCAGGTGGAAGACGATGTGAATCCACTGAGACATGAGGTTAAAAGGATGAAGGAACAATTAGACATATGTCTAAGGAAAATGGATGAATACGAGAACAGGGCACGCAGGAAGAACGTGAGGGTTCTGGGTCTCCCCGAAAAAAGCGAGGACAACAACCCTGCAGAATTTATGGAGGGATGGTTCAGGGATATGTTTGGCAAGGACGCATTCTCTAACCTGTTCGTTATTGAACGAGCACACAGAGTTGCCCCTAGGATTCCATCTTCAGGGGGTCAGCCAAGGCCCCTTATAGTTAAACTTTTGTTCTTTAGAGACAAAGTTACTATCCTCCAGAAAGCAAGGGAGATGAAAAATATTCTGTACAATGGCGCAAGAATATCCCTGTACCCAGATTTCTTGCAAAGTTCACAGAGTGCAAACGGAGTCTACAGCAGCAAAAAAATGCGCTGCTATACCCAGCTCGTCTACGGGTAACAGTAAATGGGGAGGTGCAATTTTGTAATGCTCCCACTGAAGTGTTCTCATGGCTGGAGAAGAATGAGGGAAGGCTAGGGCTGGGAGAAAGGCCTGAGTGGGAGGGAGGTGGAGGACAGAATTTGGGGCTTTTGCCCAGTGAGCAGATATATATTTGGGGACGTGATTCGTTTTTTTTTTATTTTTTATAATTTTTTTTTCTTTTTTTCCCCGGTCTTCTTCCCCTCCCTTCTTTCATGAATATATTTGCAGAGGTGTGGGTTTAAGGGGGTAGTAAATATGAATCCTTTACATATTGGTTATGTTGGGGGTAATTCCCCCTTTTATAAAGGTTCGGGTTGCAATGCAAAAGGGGGAAGGAGGTGTATCCATGGTTTGTGGGGTAACACGGTCACTCTAGAAGCTCGGTGAGATGGGCCCAAGGTTGGGTCGGTGGGGGAGGGGGGATGGGATGGGGGGTTGGGAAGGATTGGGGAAGGGGATGTGTATATGGTTGTATGGGGGGGGGGGGGGGTAGGAGGGCAGAGTGGAGTGAAGTAGGAAGTATTGAAGAAACACAAAAAGTAAAAGCACTAAAATTTCAAATATTAATCACAATAGTTTTGGTAATTGAGAATTATGGGGAAGGATTGGGGAAGGGGATGTGTATATGGTTGCATGGGGGGGAGGGGGGTAAGAGGGTAGAGTGGAGTGAAGTAGGAGGTATTGAAGAAATACAAAAAGTAAAAGCACTAAAATTTCAAATAGTAACCACATAAGTTTTGGGAATTGAGAATTATTTTGAGTCAAGATATAGGAATAGGTGAATGGTAGGCACAAAAATAGATAAGAGGGCAACCTCAGGAAAATTTAAATGTATGAAGGTATGTTCATGGAATGTGCGGGGGGTAAAAGATGTATGTAAGAACAGGCAATTTTTTCTATGGCCAGAACAAGGGATGTCAGGATACTCTGTCTCCAGGAGACCCACCTGGATAAGGGAACAGTTAACACTCTAAGGAATAGGAACTATCAAGAGCAGTATCACTCAACTCACACCTTGTACTCAAGGGGTGTGAGTGTGCCAATAAATACTGGGTTGGTCTTTTCCTGCAGACAGAGTAAACTGGATAAGTATGGTCGATATATTTTTCTCTACTGTAATATTGAGGGGCGGGGCTGTATTCTTGCAAGTGTGTATATTCCTCCACCATTCAAAACAGAGATACTCAGCGAATTGATAAGTTGTATAGCGGACAAACCTGGGGTGCTGGTTGTAGTGACAGGGGACTTTAATATGGCCATGGACAACTGCGTAGATAGATTTCCAACAAGGGTAGCTCCTGGAGGGCTATCTAAGGGCCCGCTCCTCCAATTATGTGAGGAAGTAGGATGGGTAGATATCTGGAGGAAGTGGCATCCGAGTGAGAAGCAATATTCATGCCATTCGAGGACGCATGCTACTTTATCTAGGATTTATTTAGTGCTCTGTAATGAGGAAGCCCTGAGGATAGTGGGAGGGATAGATTTTGAGCCAAGGGGGCTCTCAGACCACTCTCCAGTAGTCTTTTCAGTCAGAACGGGGCTGAGTGTTGGAGGGGGGGAGTGGAGACTGAACCCCTTTTGGCTTGAAGTAATCGAGGATGATGGGGGGGATTGCTGGTAATTTGAAAGAATTCATAAATAATCATTTAGGATCCGCCCCGCTAGGTTTAACCCTTTGACGCCCTGAAGGCATTCCTTAGAGGGGTCTTCATTTAGAAAATATCCTATGTCAAAAAGATAACACAGGTCAGGGAATATAGAATAAGAGAAAAGGTGATGGTGGCAGAAGGGAGATACTTGGAGGAGCCAACTATAGCTAGACATGAGGCTTGGGTAGTAGGCCAGGAGGAATACAGGAAACTAGTACCGGAGAAAGAGGAAAAGAGGAGAATGTTTCAGAAACAGAATTTTTTTGTGAAGGGGAATTAGTGGGTAGAACTTTGGCATTGATAGCTAGGGCAAATGGCCCCTCATCCACTATATCAGCAATATGGGATACGGACAGGAACACTATTAGAACTACCCCTTGTATAGTGGAAGTGTTTAAAGACTACTATGAAGATCTGTATAAGGCCCCACAGTTGGATATAGAAGGGGAAATGTGGGAGTTCTTTGAAAAACTGAAAATAGCCCCGTTATCCAGTGAGGAGAGAGATGCCCTGGAAACCCCGTTGACACTGGTGGAGTTGCAAAGAGTGGTAAAGGAAATGGTGAATCAAAAAGCGCCAGGACCTGACGGCTTGCCCATAGAAACTTATAAGAGATACGGGGATGTCCTGCTCCCAAAACTACTGGAAGTCTTGAATGGAGCCCTTGTGGAAGGTAGATTGCCCATGTCCATGACAGAAGCCACTATTCTAATTCTGTTAAAAGAAGGGAAGAACCCGTTAGATGTAGCCTCATACAGACAAATCTCACTTCTATGTACAGATGTTAAGATTCTGGCAAAAGCCCTAGCAAACAGGTTAAAAAAGATAATTCCCAAAGTAATACACTCAGACCAAACCGGTTTCATACCGGATAGATCGGTGAGCATGAATATTAGAAGAATGTATAGTAATATACAAGTACCTACGGAGAAAGAAGGTAATAGAGCTATTCTATCACTAGATGCGGTCAAGGCATTTGATAGCCTTGAGTGGCATTATTTGTGGAAAGTACTGGCAAAGTTCAAATTTGGCCCTAATTTTGTGAATTGGTTGAGTCTTTTATATGACAAACCGAGAGCCAGAGTCAGGGTCAATGGTGAGTGCTCCGAGTGGTTCCACTTGGGAGGGGGACGAGACAGGGGTGTCCATTGTCGCCCCTACTCTTCGCCCTTGCATTGGAGCCTCTGGTGGTTGCTCGAAGAATGTCGCAGGAATTTCAGGGTTTTAAAAGAAGGGGCGCAGAGGAGAAAGTCCCAATGTATGTGGATGATATCCTGTTGTTTTTGGAAGATACACAAGCCTCCTTGCTAGCGGCTATGAAACTGATCAAAGAATTTGGGTGTTTTTCAGGTCTGAGAATTAATTGGGAAAAATCAGCTCTTTTACCAATAAGACCCCATGGTAAATCCACTCCCAAGACAAGTGAATTCCATAAAAATTGTAAATCAAATGAGGTACTTGGGGGTAAACATAACCAAAGACCCAGGGCAGTACATAACAGGCAATGTAGTACCACTAATGGTAAAGTTAAAACAGAAAAGCCGGGTGTGGGGTGGTCTTCCTCTCTCGGTCACCGGTAGATGTAATCTTATTAAGATGATATGGATGCCGCAAATTTTATTTGTGTTACACAATTCTCCTGTCTGGATCCCGAAGCATTGGTTTTGGAAGCTGGATAGTTTGTTTAGGGAATTAATCTGGAAAAACAGAGTGGCAAGAATTGGCCTGAAGGCACTGCGGCAGCCGAGAGAGGAGGGAGGCCTGGCGCTACCAGACCCCCGGAGTTACTTTTTGGCAGCCCAAATACAGTTTATGAGAGGCAGTAATCTGTTGGAAGAAAGAGTAGGAATAAATAGTGTATGGATGTATAACATCAGTCATGATACAGAGGTGGAAGCAGTGGAGGCTGAACTTTTTGGATATAGCTGCCCAACAACTCAGCTAATGATTAGATGCTGGAAGACGGTAAAGGCTTGTATTGGGATACACGGGGTTCTCCGAGTTTTCCCCGATATGGAACAACAAAAATTTGAACAAGCTCAGTGTGATGGGGAAAATAGAAGAATGGGACAGGAGGGGTATTCACTGCTTGGTGCAACTGTATAGGGCAGGGAGGTTGAAAACGTTTCAAGAGATAAGAGAGGAGTTTGCAGTGCCTAACAGATTGTTTTTTAGCTACTTGCAAGTGAGGCATGCCCTGGAGGTACAATTTAAAGGCAGGGAGTTAGAGTGGAGTGAAATGCCCTTGTTAAGGAAATTGGTAAATATTAGGGGGTCTAAAGGGCTGATTTCAGAAATGTACAGGAGTATAAACAAGGTGGGGCAAGAAGGGGAGGTGGAGTCATGAAAGAGAACTAAATGGGAGGAAGAGGTTGGTACAATAACGGAGGAACAATGGAAGTATATTCTGGCATTAGGGCCAAGGATTTCTCTATCACCGTCACAGGGGGTCTCTTATTTGTATTTGATTTATAGACTTTATTACACACCAGAGAAATTATTTAGGTTTGGTAAGAGGCAGGATGCGAAATGTCAGCATTGTGGAGATAGGAGAGGAGACCTAATACATATGTTCTGGCGATGCCCCAAGTTATATAGGTACTGGGAAAAATTAGTGGAGGAAATCAATGCAGTATTTGGGTCCTCATTAGAAATGGAGGCTAGAACTTGCCTTTTGAGTTTGCTGGAGGAAAATGATATGCTAAAAGACACCCAGCCCGCAATTATAAGATGCCTGTTTCAGGTAAGGAAAATCATAGCACGGAAGTGGCAGGCGAAAGAACCCCCAATAGTAGGAGAATGGAGAAAAGAAGTTAAGGATACGATCATGAAGGAGGAATTCTGGTATAGAAGGAGAGGTAGTTTAAAGGAATATAAGAACATATGGAAGTTATGGCTGGAGCATGAATGGGTTGGATAGGTGTAAGAGTTCTAGGTGGAGTGGGTGGTGTGTGCATGGGGTGAGAGGAGGGTGGAGGTGAGCAGGGAGATGGGGGGGTATGAGGGAAAAATGGAGGGCAAAATGTTTGTGGATACCTCTGAAGATTGCACATGTGGTGTTTATATTATCTGCTCGCTTGGAGGAAAATTTTACCTTACTTACTTTTAATCATAATGTTTAGGATTAATAAAGATAAGTAGAATATTAGCCACAATGATGTGAAAAAAAAGAGATGGGATAAATTTTGATTTTCAAAGTTGATACAATTTCTCTTAAGACAAATTTTGCTGAAGTGGCAATAAAAATATTAAAAAAAAAAAAAAAAAGATTCAACAAAAGCATCAAACTCTTCCATGTTCTTTTCATGCATAGCCAACTTCTCTGGCAAGTAATCCAGATCTTCTGCCATTGACTGCACAGCGATGTCTATGGAGAGGCTACTCAGTTGCAGGACATATTTGGAGAAGGCTGGTCGAAAGTCCACCATCACAAAGTCATCCTGAGGAACCTCACTGCTGGAGCATGAACTATGCAAGCTTCGAGCATCTGGTGACACCTCCTCGGGACTGTCAGGACACATCACCATGGGGTCATGCTCCTCAAGTTCAGCAAGCTTGGGTACAAAAACAGCAAAAGGAATATCGGTGCTGGCATAGGTGACCTGCGGGGAGGACTTGTCCACAAAGGCCCCTATTTTGCGGGTGAAGAGGATGTGAGGGGTCTTGTTTGGTGAGCCGCTTCATCCAGCAGTGTTGCTTCCTGACAGTGTGTCAGCTTCTTCGCTGCTGGAAGTGGTGCCTGTTATATTAGATGGTAAGGTCAGGAGAACCCGATCACGTTCAGCTTGAGTACCATGCGCAGGCTGGGCAGTGATGTTGGGTAATCTCCCTCTTTTCCTGGTACCATCATCTGCGATGGTGGGGACGTATAAAAAGACGTGGAGCAGACATCCTGGGAATCCTCCACAGATGGGTATATGGTTTCCTGCTCCTCAGATGCCCTGTAGTTGCAGAGATGCATGTGTGAGGTGCTGGGGAAAAGTCGGTCAAAAAAGTGATCAATAATAATACCCATGATGGGCTGAGTCCTCTCAAACTGAAGAGTAGACATAAAAGCCAGATTAGTTCTGTAGGCACAGGTCAGGGTAAGCGTCCCTATAGGGGTCCATACTGTTCCAACATGTACCGCCTGGAAACCTTCTTTAAGACCCAAAAGCTGAACATCTCCAAAATATATCCTGTAGAGAATGACATATTCATGCCCCTTCTTCCTGAACAGCCTGTAGGCCGGTGTTACCCTGGTCACTGCCAGTAAGGATTTCTGGTCATGTCAAACATGAGTTTGACTCGAACTCGAAGCTCATTCCTAGTGCTCATCTGTTGGAATTCAACATGAATATAATTTTTCTGGAGTTTGTACATATGTTTCCTTACTATGCCTAAGAGAAGCCAGACTCCCATGGTTTTTGAAAGACTGAAAGTTTCACACTTCCAGGAGGACAGGATGCTGCCACCCAGGTTGGAATGTAGCCTGTTTAGCTTCCATTGCACATGACAATGCTGGCTCTGATCTGTCTATGGGAACTTCTTGATTAACTGCTATGCACACAGCCTTCAAAGGCAGCTAAACTGACAGGGATGATGGATGAGGTGAGATACAGGAAATCAAGGGCCCAGGTGTTTGTGGAATTGGACATTGGTCGGATGATGGCAATTCATGAACCAACACTGCCCCCCAGAGGACAATTATGGCAAGACGGTCCATATGATAGCCTGTTGAGGGAATGCCCCAGAGACACTGTGATTCGTCCAAGGGCAAAGTTGGGCAGGCAAAAGGGGAGGGGGTCTGGATAAGGTATGTTTGTTAAAAAGAAATGTTTGCCAGAGAAACAGTCTCTTTAAGACCTAAGGACCAGCCCAAGAGGATGTGCTAAGTATCAATCTCGTATTGTGTTATGATTGTAGGCCTTGTAATATTGCAATTTCTTGTAGTATCTTTATGTTAGTTTTCCTAATTCTGCTGTTTTAGTACATTCCGGTTTTAGTGGGAAATAAATGTAACTTGTTTACTAAGCAGAGGTGTTTGTTATATCATTGTGCTTATCAGACTCATACAGAATATCAACTATAGGGATTAGACAAATTAATACATGGGTGCAATAGTTATATAGGATATATTAGATTGTATATTATTGCACCGAGTACTTTATCATCTATGGAGACAGCTCCGCCTGGCAGACAGAAGTTCTGGCCTAGGAGTCAGGAGGGAGCGAGTGCAGCACGAAGCTGAAAAAATGTCAGGTCTGGGGAAGACAGACCAAGACAGACCAAGGCCTAAGGTGTAAGGCCTGAGCAGGAGTGCTATGTTTTAAGCCAGGAAGGCTGAATGCTGGTTGTTCTGAAGCAGGACTGTAATTCTGAATAGTGCTGCAAGGGAATCTGATGTTTATTTTTGAACAAAAATGGGCTGCCATGCCTTTGAAAATGCAGTCGGGACTGACACGATTTCTTCAACTCGGATGCACCACTAGAGCTTAATCACCCCGGATTGTCACAGTGTATGGTCTATGCTTATGGAGTGGGGGTCTGCACTGAGGGGGGTCAATGCTTATGGAGGGCGGGGTCTGCACTGAGTGGGGTCTCTGCTGATGGAGGGGGGTCTGCACTGAGGGGGATCTATGCTTATGGAGGGGGGTCTGCATTGAGGGGGATCTATGCTTATGGAGGGGGGTCTGCACTGAGGGGGGGTCTATGCTGATGGGGGAGTCTGCACAGAGGGGGGTATAAGCTGATGGGGGTCCACACAGGGGGGGTGTCTATACTTAATGGGTGGTTATACTGAGGAAAGGGAGTCTGTAATTAGTGGGGGGTTATACTGAGGAAAGGGGGTCTGTACTTAGTGGGGGGGTCTGTACTGAGGGAGGGTGGTCTGTACTGAAGGGGGACTATAGTTGGCAGACGTGGGTGACACCAACCCTAGTAACGCCACTGCCATGGCTATAATATATATGGTGGTGATTGTAAAAAGGTTAGAGTTTGATAGTTTGTCTTGAACCTTGGACCTGATTTTCCTTGTTTGTTTAAAAGAGAAATATGGGTTTCCTTTTTTCTGCTTAATCCTTATCCTTATGAGCTGCTAGTATCTACAAATCTTTCCTGCCCTCTGAGAAGTGCACTGTTTCTGTTAAAATAGCATTAATTACCTGTGGGAGGGTTTGCAGACTTTCTTGAAGTGTCATACTGACAATGGGGAGTCTGGATCCACCCTCTATCTGTCATCAATGTAATGACATCAGCTCTGGGCTCCCTGCTCGTTCCCGAGACTAAACACAACAAACAGAGCTGTTCTCCTCCTCCCCTCCTCCCTATTGCAAACAGAACGATCTCTGCACACATTCAGGAAAGCGGCAGGCATTAGTGAGTGTAGAAGTCAGTGACAGTCAGGGCCGCTGATAAGCCAGTACAACTGGCCCGGCCAGCAGGGGGGGGGCAGGCAATATAAACAGTGAACGAAAAAATGCAAAATAATTTAAAAAAAGTATTTCCCTCCCCTCCAGCCACTCACATTTGACTGTAAACAGTGTTGGAGTGGGGCTCAATGGGGGAGCAAGGAGGGAGACACACGGAGGTATGACTACAGTAGCAATACAGGTTCTGCGGGACACACAGCTGTGGCTGAATGGAAACAGGATTGTTGGGAGCACAGTAACATGTTGCTGGCCGACTGCAGTGTCTTTCAAATATCTATGTGATCAGGTAGTGTACAGGTTACTGATCAGCCATCCCTCCCTCTTGTCTTGTTGGTTACTTTTTTTTTAATCTGCCTAACCTGACCTGCACATTGCCTGATCACACTGAGATGATCTCTGGAAGACTCTGCAGCAGCTGTAAACAATTTCAGATTATAATCAGCTATTTAGCCAGAGCTCTGTGTGCTGCACAGATTGTTTGATGGTTTTTTTTGTTTGTTTGTTTTTTGGAGGATTTACTGCTGGATCAGGCTAGAAACTTCACAGCCCCATTAACTGGTTACTGTCCTCCACTAATCCTGACCAGTTCACTGTTTGTAAGAAAATTTGTATTTTGGAAATTGGATGTGATGCTGTCTTCTGTCACTTGGTTGTGCTTTCAAAGGAAAATCACTGACTTGATCTTGCAGAGATGGTTTAAATAGAGTGGATCAGCCCTGTGATACTATATACTTGTACACTGGGTTCAGCCATAAATGCAGTCTCCGACCATCTCCTGAATCAATCATGTCTACGATCCCTAACCATATTCTGTACCATGTCTGCAGTCTCTGACCATCTCCTGTACCATGTCTGCAGTCTGTAACCATCTCCTGTACCATGTCTGCAGTCTCTGACCATCTCCTGTACCATATCTGCAGTCTCTGACCATCTCCTGTACCATGTCTGCAGTCTCTGACCATCTCCTGTACCATGTCTGCAGTCTCTGACCATCTCCTGTACCATGTCTGCAGTCTCTGACCATCTCCTGTACCATGTCTGCAGTCTCTGACCATCTCCTATACTATGTCTGCAGTCTCTGACCATCTCCTGTACCATGTCTGCAGTCTCTGACCATCTTCTGTACTATGTCTGCAGTCTCTGACTGTCTACTGTACTATGTCTGCAGTCTCTGACCTTCTGGGAAGGGGCCAGGGGTAGGGCTGAAGGAGGGACCATGGGCACGACCAGGGGCAGGGCCAGGGTGGGGCTGGAGGAGGGGCCAGGGGCAGGACCAGGGTGGGGCTGAAGGGAGCACTGTCAGGTTGGCTGTACGGGGCCCCATGTGGCCCTGGTGATAGTGCTCTGTACAGTATATTATATTCTACTTTCCTGCTAAAATGATAATGCAAATAATACATTTTTAAAGTAAAATACAACACTGGCTTTTGTCAGCATTGCCTGCATTTACTGTAAAGCAATTAGAGCCAATATTGTGATTTTATTGGCTATTCAGATTGTTCTATGTGATTGAGGTCATGGAGCCTTCCATGTATAGATGCTTAGGCCAGTTTTACACTGCTAAGAGTACAGGGGATGGGGATGATGGGATTGTATAAGAGTACAAGGGATGGGGATGATGGGACTGTATAGGTGTACAATGAATGGGGATGATGGGACTGTATAGGAAATCAGGGGATGGGGATGATGGGACTTTATAGGAGTACAGGGGATGGGGATGACTCAGTGACACTCTTCCCCCATTGGCTGGAGGAGACACTGACACAGACTTTGAACTACCCAGAGTGAGGGGAAGGGGGGAGGGAATTTGTAGGACACAGGAATGACAAAGCCCACTGAAGGAGATGTTGGAGGCTTGCTGCTGGGAGGTGAGAACACTTCACTGCTTGTGTCACACTGCCTCTGCTTCCGGGTTTTAGCTGGGGACACACTGCCATGGAAATAGAGTCATGTGAAGAATGTGCTTGCTCTAGATAGCAGCTTGGGTGTGCACCTCTTCACCAAGCACACCCACATATCCAAGAGAATGAGGGACTGAAGGAGGGGCTGGATTGAGGAGCAGTATCCACCCCCTGGAAACTTTTGAACTGAGAGAGAATGTTAGAGGCTGATTCTGGACTCTTCAAAAGACAGGAAAGAAAGAAATGCAATTCAGGTATGAGGGTAACATGTACTACCTTTTTTTGCATTTCCATACTTCTCCTTTAAGCAATATATTTTTGTTCATTTAGTAGATTCTACTTAAGTCTCTCTCTCTGAGTCATATAACACATCTTTATAAGATAAATATAAGTTTAAAGTGGTTGTAAACTCTTACATATACACAGAGATTAAACAAATCTTCCTATATAAGTTGTGTTGCAGAGTAAGATTGCTGGGTGCAGTTGAGTCAATTCAGATCAGACGTTGTGGAGTAACATGAACTGGCTTCTTTATTGGAACATAACTGGTAAGAAGTACACAGATAGGAAAAAGAAACCAACACGTACAACACTAAGTATAGGAAATACAACACATCATAGAAAAATGCATAGCATAGCATATCACTGAGCATTAGCGACATCTAGTGTCCTGTTTGTGAACTGCAGTCAATAGGCTAAGCTGAAAGTTGTTATATCTCCAACACCCCTTCTCAACAGCTAAGACTTAGTCTGTTAAACCCATCTTCTTTGTAAGCCTTGAATGTCTTTCAGCAGTCAGGGGCTTTGTAAACATATCTGCTGTCATATCCTCAGTTGGGCAATAAAGTAACTCAAGAAGACCTTGCTCTTTAAGATCTCTAAGAAAGTGGAACTTTACATCAATTTGCTTGGTCCTTGAATTAACTCCTTCCATGTGTGCAAGTACAAGGCATCCTTGATTGTCCTCATATATTTCTGTTGGTCCCAACTGTGGTTGACTCAAGTCTGATAATAGCTGCCTCAGCCATATGACTTCTTGGCTTGCCTGCACTGCAGCAACGTATTCTGCTTCAGTAAACGACAGTGTAACAGAGAGTTGCTTTTTACTAGTCCAACTGATGGCACCACCTGATGGAAAGAATAGGTAGCCACTGGTAGATTTTCTGTCATTGGTGTCTCCTGCCCAGTCAGCATCCACATACCCTGTTTAGGTCCTTTCATCACTTGCTGGTAATTTTAACTTGTAGTGTGAAGTCCCTTTAAGATAGCGAATGATTCGCTTTACAGCATTCCAGTCCTTTTTACTTGGCGCCAAAACCTTTCTGCATAGGATTCCAACAGTTGCTGCAATGTCCAGCCTTGTAGCAGTAGTAAGATACAGCAATTTCCCTATTGCTTACCTGTATTAGTATTAGTATTAGTATTAGTAGGTAATAGGTTATCTTGACAATTCATCTCCTTTAGGTAGTTGGTTTCCATGGGAGACTTTACTGGTTTGGCGTCTTCCATTCCAAATGTTTCAATTATTTCTTGTATTTTGTGCCTTTGGTTCAGAAGAAAGCTGCCATCTTCCTCTCTCTCTCGATGTCAAGGTAATTCTTTATGTTGCCAAGGTCTTTGGTGTCAAAGTGCTGATTTAGTTTGTCCAGTATTTCTGCTTCATCCCTTTCTTGCTCAAAGCAAATCAGGATATCATCCACATAAATAAGCATATAGACTAGGGGTGCAACGGATCGTCTGCTTTACTCCTTAGAAAGTTTTGATGTATAAGCACTTCATTTATTTTTATATTCCATGCTCTGCCTGCTTGCTTTAGACCATATATACCCCTGCAAAGTTTGCACACTGGGTCTGACCTTTGTTCATCTTTGAATCCTGGCGGCTGTTTCATGTAAATTTCTTCTGTTAAATCGCCATGTAGAAACGCGGTTTTCACATCAAAATATTTCACTTGCATTTTCCTTATGACGGCTACTGTCAGCAAAGTCCGTATTGTAGTGTGCTTGACTACTGGTGCAAACGTCTCATCATAATCCTCTCTGTATTTTTGAGAATAGCCCTTGGCTACTAGTATTGCTTTGTACTGTTCAATTGTGCCATCTGCATTGTATTTCACTTTAAAAATCCATCTACAGCCTATGACTTTCCTTCCGGGTGGTAGTTCTGTAAGTGTCCATGTTTTAGTGTCATGCATTGATTTTATCTCTTCCTCAGCAGCCGTTATCCATTTACTTGCTTCTTGTTCTGAAAGCTGAGATATTTCTTCCCAGCTTGCAGGTTCGTTGATACTGGCAGTACTTGCTTTGATGAGAGATGTATAGGTTGTTTACCTTTGTTTTCTCTTGTTGAAGGTCTCGTTTTTGTGTCTGAGCCTTCTTGTGTCTGTTCTTCAGTACTGGTTGGGGCTGCACTCACTTTAACTGTTTGTTCGGAAGTTACAGAGATGGGCTGGTCAATGTCAGTTTTCTCTTCTATTCTTGCTTCTACTGTTGTCATTACATTGTCTCTTAAATCTTCAACAAAAGTTATGCTGTTGCTAATGGTAACCTTGTTTGTTTTGGGATTTAGGATTCTGTAACCCTTGACATTGTCACTGTATCCAATGAAGATATCTTCAAACGCTCTGTTCTGGAGCTTGGTGCGTTTTTCTTCAGGTATGTAGATGAATGCTTTGCATCCAAAAACTGTTATGCCCCGTACACACGGTCGGACTTTGTTCGGACATTCCGACAACAAAATCCTAGGATTTTTTTTCTGACGGATGTTGGCTCAAACTTGTCTTGCATACACACGGTCACACAAAGTTGTCGAAAAATCCGATCGTTCTAAACGCGGTGACGTAAAACACGTACGTCGGGACTATAAAGGGGCAGTGGCCAATATCTTTCATCTCTTTATTTATTCTGAGCATGCGTGGCACTTTGTACGTCGGATTTGTGTACACACGATCGGAATTTCCGACAACGGATTTTGTTGTCGGAAAATGTTATATCCTGCTCTCAAACTTTGTGTGTCGGAAAATCCGATGGAAAATGTCCGATGGAGCCCACACACGGTCGGAATTTCCGACAACATGCTCCAATCGGACATTTTCCATCGGAAAATCTGACCGTGTGTACGGGGCATTAGGTGTTTTACACTTGGCTTCTCATTGTGCCATAGTTCACATGGGGTTTTCTCCACTGTTCTGGAAAGAAGTCTGTTCTGCAAATATGTAGCTGTCATAGCTGCCTCACCCCAGTATTTTTGTGGTAGTCCAGAGTCTGTCAGCATACATCTGATCATTTCAGTCAGAGTTCTATTCTTTCTTTCAGCTACTCCATTTTGTTCTGGTATATACGGGACTGTCTTTTGATGTTCTATTCCATTCTGTCTTAAGTACTCTTGTATCTTACCTCCTGTGAATTCACCTCCATTATCGCTCCAAACTATGAGAGGCTTCCTCTGAAACTTGTTATTGGTCTTTATTATATAGTCTTGTAATTTGTCGAAAACTTCACTCTAGACATGTACGGAGCTGTATTGTAAAAGGAAGCAGAGTACAGACATGAAAGGGTGCAAGGAACTTAGGGAAGGAATAAGTAGGATAAGGAGGGGTTTAAGGAAGTTAGGGATATGTTGGGATTGGTGGATCAGTGTAGAAGGGGAGGAGAGTTTTTATCAGTGCTTAAGCCAGGGGAATTATACAGCAGTCGTGAGTTGGAGAGTCAATAAGAACGTTCCCGCCCTCCCGCCCTAGCTGAGGGGATGTTAATATTTTAGGAGAGTGTGATTGGCGCTTGGTCCTTGGCGACAATAGTAAATATATATATATATATATATATATATATATATATATATATATATATATATATTGGTTACAATGAGGATTGAAAATGTTGGGACACATCCCAGGATATACTCGAGTATAAGTCGTCCCGAGTATAAGTCGAGACCCCCAATTTACCACAAAAAACTGGGAAAAACTTATTGACCCGAGTATAAGTCGAGGGTGAGAAATGCAGAGGGTCAATAATGTCCATCTGCAGCTGCCTGCCTCCCTGTGTCCTGTGCAGCCTACCTGTACCCTGTACATGTGTGTCCTGTACATGTGTGTCCTGTACATGTGTGTGTGTGTCCTGTACATGTGTGTCCTGTACATGTGTGTCCTGTACATGTGTGTCCTGTGTGCATGTGTGTCCTGTGTGTATGTGTCATGTGTGTCCTGTGTGTATGTGTGTCATGTGTGTCCTGTGTGCATGGGTGCATGTGTGTCCTGTGTGCATGTGCAGCCTACCTGTGTCCTGTGTAGCCTTCCTGTGGCGATCTCCATCCTCAGACAGCGGCCGTGTGATGATACTGTTCGGCGGCCATTCCACAGTTCAAAAGCCGCGCCTCCTTCTCGTCTGTGATAGGCTGACCGCTGACTGCCTATCACGGACATTCTCTCATTCTCATACCATGGACGAGGATGAGAGAATGTCCGTGATAGGCTGTACACTGACAGCTGTTCAGCCTATCACAGAAGAGCAGGAGGCGTGGCTTTTGAAAGCTGGAATAGCCTCCGTGCATTATCAGCACACGCCGGCCGCCGTCTGCCTGCATGACACGCTGATCATGCAGACAGACGGCGCGGACTCGAGTATAAGTCGAAGGGAAACTTTCAGCCCCAAAAAAAGGGCTGAAAAATTCAACTTATACTCGAGTATATACGGTAAGTGTATGCATGTATTGGTAGGGAAGTAAGGTATCTGGCTACCCTATTCATGTGTTGCATTAGGTAGGTGACTGTGTATCTTGAATAGTCGTCTATGAAAGTCACATTGTACCTGTTGCCTCCAGGTGTAGGTGGGTTTAGGGGACCACATACATCACTGTGAACTAAGTCAAGTGGTCTTGAAGCTCTCTTCTGACTGACTTTGGGAAGTGTTGCTCTTGTAGCTTTGGATTTAATGCAACATTCACACTTAACAGTAACTGGACAAGGGGATACTGTTAGATCCCTTGTCAGATTCCTCCTTTGTAGTTCCTGTATGCATTCTGGGTGTCTGTGACATAGACATCTGTGCCATATATGTATACAGTCATTGTGCTTGTGTGTACATAGTCTCACCTTTTCCTTCACTGTGTCGTGGTGATATAGATGATCATCCAGCTTGGCACTTGCTATTGTCTGTTTGCCGTTTAGAATAGAACACTTGTCACCTTGGAATTTTACAGTGAGTCCTGTGGCTGTTAGACGCTTCACAGATAAGAGTCCTCCTTCTAGATTAAGAACATAAAGCACATCTTTCACTGGTATGACTAAATTGTGTCCTGCATCATCTGGGCATACAAGGGTTCCATGCCCATATCCTTCTGCATGTATTTTTGCTTCCATCTGCAAGATAAATAGTTTCTTTGTTGTTTAGATCAAGTTCTGTGAAGAAACTTCTATCACTCGTCATGTGACTGGTTGCCCCCGAATCAATGCACCAGCCTTGGCATTTATTGTTGCCTGTCGTTTTAAATGTGGCATTCCAGTTTCCTTCCCATGGATCATTGATTATGGTTTTGACATTTTGTTTAGCATAAGAGGGATGCTGTCTCATTTTCTCTGCTTTCCATATAGTATAGTCTTTCTTTATGTGTCCCTGTTTGTGGCATCTGAAACACACTCTGGTCTCTTTCCTGTGTAACCTTGCATCTGTAACTTTAAGAGCGGTTCTGGTGTCGGTTTCAGTGGAGTCATGCACTAATTCCTTTCTTCTCTGATACTCATCTATGAGCCTGGTTTTTACAAATGATAGCGTCAGATCTGTCTCAGGTCGTGTCTCCAGTGAATTGATTAGTGCAGTATATGTATCGGGCAAACTGCATAACAACATGGCTGCAGTGTGACTGTCTGTTATATTCTCCCCGATTGATCTGAGTTGTGCAATCACTTCCAGCATTGCATTTATATGCTCCTGCATGTCCTGTTCTCTGCCAAGTCTCATGACTGCTGAGGTGCAATAAACCCAGGTCCATACCATAATCCAGCCAAATCTTAGACCTTACCCCTTCTTCCCATCCAATAAAGACCACTTACCACCATTAGTGTTGGAAAGGGCAAGGCCACAGCTTTATTAACTTGAACACTTTATCAACTTGAACATATAACATTAAACATTCCACAGTGCCAGTCACAGTAGCACTGTGAGCACTCAATTCTGAATGGTGAAAGGGAGATAACTGAGGGGCCTGTCCTTACCATAAGTGCCGGACCGGCCGTCTATCTCCCAATTAGCATGAAGGGCGTACCTCTTACCGCCATGTTTTGCTGGCAAGGTCACCAAAAACTGCCACCGCCTGTCAGTAAGCTACTGACGGGCGCCCCAGCGCAGCCAGCGCCTGTTCCACACCCCTCTGGAGACCCAGATTAAAAATGTCCAACCCAATGTCATTGAGATGAACTCCATCTCTACGCAGCAAATCAGTATTGTCACCCTCAAGGTCTTTGTGGCGGACCACTACACCCCCTATCTGATGCACAAACTTAGCCACTTGAGCATTGACTTTTCTACGAAAGTGTTCCAGACGGGGGCCAGGGACATTTCGCGCCCATACCAAGCGAGGCACAATTTCCGACCAAACAACGGTCAAGTTAGTAAAGGAAGCATAACATTGGGCAATGTCACTTTTAACAGCTGAGATGATGTCCACAGAGCGCGTGTAGCCAACATCATTCCAACCCACATGTATAACCAGGATGATGGGACCAGAAACGTGGGCACGAAGTCACTGACATTCCAGAAGGACCTGAGGCCAACGCAACCCACGTAACCCGATCCAGCGGACTCTTGCCACATTGTATGAGAATCCCAAGTTTCTGCCATAAGTTCAGATCTCTGCCCGACGAGCGGCCCAGTATATGAAAGAGTCACCGAGTATCCAAATCTGTGCCAGGAAGAAGCCTGTAAATCAACACAACAGATGTGGACGAACATACAAAGAGAAACGAGATGACTCCCATCTACCTAAACGCTGCAGTTCCGTATCAGAGAACCCCAAACCAGAAGCGGCGGTCGCAGCGCCAATGCAAAACGAGTGGGTGGAAAATTCCTTTGCAGGAAGGCCCAAAGCCTCCAAGCAACGACGAAAAACACGTAAAAATTGAAACCGACTCAGAGAAGTTGCATCAGCATGCACAAAAAATGTAGGGGACAGGGGGTGCACAGACAGGAATGGGAGGGCCAGGGACACCGGACAAAATGGGCCGCCGCAATAATGCAGCACTACCCGGCGACCCCTACCAAAACAATCAGTCTTGGATGAACGCAACAAAATCGTGACGCTGCGATCCGATAATGACACGTCCTCCCATTAAATGCCCCCCGGGGACGACATAGATTTTGACACCAATTCGCCAATGCGAAAGGCACCAAAGAAAGCCCACGAAAAAGCTACACGGAAAAGGAGAGTCTCAAACCCTGATGAGCACACGTTCTGCAACAGAGACAAGATGCCCAAAAGGATCTGGATAGAAATAGGATGCCTGGTATCTGGTAAATGAGTGACCCGCTTCCAACCACGAACCACCCGCCGAACTGGGAAAGCTTTTGTGACATCCTCCCACCCCAGGAGTTGAAACCAAAATGACAGTGCCGACAACGCAGATGAAACCGTAGACCCAGAGACGCCTTTTTCCAACAGGAAGACTAGATAGGCAAATAGAGTTAAACGCCTATCATCTGGGGAATAAATGTTAAACTCACCGCCCGACGCTTGGACCCACTCGTGCCAAACCCGGCAGTACGACGCCCACGTCCGCGGAGAAATCGACGACCGAAGGAGCTCTGTCAAACACCGGAAATGAGGTTCCATAAGTGGGCCGGACAGGGGAGGCCCTCCAAAGAAGCCATCGGAGCCAGGGTTCGAAAACGGCAGAACTGTTGACGAGAAAGAGCATCGGCAATGTCATTAGAGGCACCCGGAACATGCCTGGCCCTAACGCAGATGTTGAAATGTAAACATTTTAAATCTAAAAACCGTAGCAGCGAAATGACCGGAGGAGAACTGGCTGACTGTTTGTTCACCACCTGCACCACACTCATATTATCCGACCAGAAGACCACCTGGTGATTGCGCAACCGTTCACCCCAGAGCTCAACGGCAACAATAATTGGAAACAGCTCCAGCAGGGTGAGGTTGCGCAACAAATCCATGTGGGCCCATGAGGCCGGCCAGCATTCAGCAGCCCATTACCCTTGAAAGAAAGCGCTGAACCCACAGGAGCCTGCAGCATCGGTATATAACTCCAGCTGTGAGTTCGGCACTTCCTCCCGCAACCAGGACGACTGCCCATTGTAAGTCTGTAAGAAGGATAGCCACATCCCCAAGTCATCCCGCATGGGCTTGGTGATTCTGACATAGTGGTGAGGGGCCGTTACGCCCTTCGTGGCCCACGACAGGCACCTACAGAAGGCCCTCCCCATTTGAATGACCCTACAGGCGAAAACCAGATGACCCAGCAAAGACTGTAGCTGTTTCAACTGTAATTTTTTTCACCCCTTTCGCCAAGCGAACCAAAGAGAGCAGCCTGGACAGCTTGTCACTAGGCAACCGAAAAACCATCGCCATTGTGTCTATCTCAATACCTAAAAATGACAGGACTGTGACGGGGCCCTCAGTCTTGTCAGCGGACAGTGGGATGGCCATGACTGACTCGAATTCCACCGCTGATTTCAAGTTTGGAGACATGGTTGGGGCGTCTGACGGGAAAAAGGGGATCCAGAAACCACGGTCCAAGCCATCCCACAGAATCAGGGCCTTTCTATGAAGGGGGTACCGGTCTAGCCAGGGAAGCATCTCTAAGACGTTCACCGGCGTCCTCCGGCTTAGGAAGGTCAGTCTTGGCTGGTTCTGGGAAGCGATTGCTTGCCTTTCCGGAAACACCTACTGGCGGGGTGAGCCCCCCCACAACTGGAGCACTCATGCCTGAAACGACAGGCGGAGTACCACTTACAGTGGCTTTCCTTGAAAAGCCAGCAGATACCCTTTTTTGGAGCGGCCGACGCTCCGGACTGAGGAGCGCCGACTGCGGACTGAAAGGACAAAGGCCTATGGGGGCACATAAGCAGCAACCACAGGCTACCATCCTGACAATCAAAACGAAATTCCTGAAGTGCCGCCATTTTTTGTCGAAATTGAGTGTCATAATGGAACCAGCACTGACCCCCGTAAACCTTGTATGCGCCCCAAATAAGGTCTAAATAGCAAAATAACGAAGTTGCCAACTCCGGGAACCGCTCACTGGGCTCACTCCCACGTGGGCACAAAACCCTTGCAGCCAGTTCCCGAACGTTCTAGGAAGCTGTTTGGGTTTGTCACCCTGAGTCGATACGTCAACCCGTCGGGATTTGTCGATAATCTCCCTATCCGGCGGGACGAGGGTAAGAAAATCGACGAATTTGCATCGCTATATCTTCTCTTTCGTCTCTTCCGTCAAATGGGTGCCAGTCGGCGCCACCGCCCACAACGCACCCCCATAAGCGGAGGTGGGGCTGGGCAAGCCCGAGACTCCCATACTGGAGAGAACCGACTTTACGACCAACGCTATGCGGTCCTCCGGGCCCGATACAGAAGCGTCAGCTGATCTACCCCAAATTAACTCACAGTCATACTTACTAAGTCGAGGAGGCATCACCGGAGATGGACGACCAGCCGCTGGGCCCGGCGGCAAATCCGATTCCGAAACGACTCTGGAAGGCTGTAAGCGTAGTCGGCCTGCACTTGGAAGACCCGCGAGGCCGCATTCTGCTGGGCTGTCGTGACCAAGGAAAGGTCCAGGGGCAGGGGTCCAACCAAAGACCCGGTCGAATCCAACTGACCACAGACGGAGGCTGAGAAATGGAAGGAACACCTGCCGACTCCCCCTGTCTGACCCGGGGCAGATGCTGCCGCCAGCCCGGGTCTGGAGCTGAGACCTCCCACCCTTACGGGCGCGGGGGGACGAGGACAGGCATCCCATCAGGACCGCCAGCCCGGACAGGCACGTAGGGGAGCATCTGCCCCAGCGATGGGGTGGAGGTCAAAAGCGCACGACCGGCCTCCGCCCTGCGGGGTGCGGGAGGCTGCCGGTGGGCACGGAGTGTCGGAGAAGGAGGGGTTAAAGGCACGTTGCTCGCCCTGCCGGGCGCAGAGGTGACGTGACTTGTTCTGGCCCCAGCAACTTGCAAAGCTGAGGGGAGGAACCGGGTACAGAGGGAGTTCCAGAGGATAGACCCTGCACCCGGGGCGGCCCGATGTCAGACAGCGTGCCCGCCCAGGTGGGCGCAGGGGGATTCTGCTGTAAGCTGTTTTTATGGGCAACTCCACACACCACACTGCTATGCTGCCTAATGTCCCCAGTATCAAGCAGCTGTGTGTGTAAATTCGAAACTCCGGCCCAGTTAGGCGCAGGGAGCATCATGTCCACCAGGGGGAGCCGGTCTGGCTCAGAGTCCCCGGCGGAGCCTTCATCTAAGGGGCCAGGACCGACAGCCGCGGATGAAGCAGCGGTGACAGGCAAATGGATCCGTCCCCTTCTCCCCGTCCTTCCAGAGGATTTCTGGGCAGAGGACCGCAGGGATCGAGCGACCCTCTAACCCCGTGAGGGATATCCTGTGGGGGATTAGGTGTAGGGATAGGAGAAGGATCCCCAGAAGTCAGGAGGGAGAAAAGCCACCCAGCCTGACCCTGGAGAGCCATCTCTCGGACCCTGGCCAGAAGGAGCTCGGTGTCCATGGTTGGAGGGACAGGGCAGGTGCTGCCAGCTCTTACCAATCTTCTTCACAAAAAGGCCCAGAATCCCCTGGGGCAATCACCCTAATGAGCTCAGGCCCAACCCCATCCCATCCCCCCACCAATCCACAGTGACCCCTAGTCACCATACTCTGCCCTAGTTTTGCCCCCATCAGTCAGGGCTCTCTTTCCCAATGGGTTCAAGAGGCCTGCATTTTGTAAAGTTTCCGCAGCAGAAACAGCTTTCTGTTTAAACTAGATCTTTCATGCAGTCTTTTCAGTACGTCCCACATGCCTTTTGCTGTGTCATCATGACGTATATGAATGAGCTGATCATCCTCCACTAGTAAACTTATGGTGGCCCAAGCCTGTCTGTTTTTCTTGTCCCAGTCCTGATTATTGTCCTGTGGCCTCTCTGTGGTGGTAACCTCCCACAATTTGTCTCTGGATAATAGCATTTCTACTTTGAACTTCCATAGCTGATAATTGTCATTGTTCAGCTTGGCCACTGAGAGTTTAAGCTCTGAGTTTCCGACCATCTTTTTATTTCTTCCTTTTATATATGAACAGTCTTACTTGTATATAGCAGATGTCACTGGAAAACTTCCTTATGCCGATCTCAGCATCAGTCACACTGTCTCCTGGCTTTGTTCTGCCTGGGCCGCACCTGGTTATGTAACTTTATCCGGACACTGGGCCCATAACCTGTTGCAGAGTAAGATTGCTGGGTGCAGTGGAGTCAATTAAGATCAGACGTTTTTGAGTAACAGGAACTCGCTTCTTTATTGGAACATAACTGGTAAGAAGTACACAGACAGGAAAAAGAAACCAACAAGTACAACACTATGTAAAGGAAATACAACACATCATAGAAAAATGCATAGCATAGCATATCACTGAGCATTAGCGACATCTAGTGTCCTGTTTGTGAACTGCAGTCAATAGGCTAAGCTGAAAGTTGTTGTATCTCCAACAAGTTGTACCTGTTTATCTTCTGCCCAATATTCTCTACAGCCTTCTAAAACACACAGAACAAAAGCTTTTTGTCAGTTCCAGCAGAAAAGTGGTAGGAATCTGATGTCACTGCATGACACAGCATAAAAAATATAGCTGACTGCAATTTGAGACCTGAGTGGATAGATTAAGCACCCCCTCTCCACAAACACATAGGGACACATAAACAGCTGAGGTGTGTTATGGGGGGTGGAGTCATCCCCTCCTGGGATTCTGTGGTATCATGTTAGAGACTGTCAGAAGTGATTGATGCAGATAGAAGAGGAAGGAGGCTCAGTTCACACCATTGCAAATTGGATGTGGGGAATTCACATTAGCAGGAGCTATTGCAGAAGAATGATGTGCGTCTTTTGGTCTGTTTCAGGTCTGAATTCAGCACAAAATTCAGGCTGAAATCAGACCTGAAACAGTGAACCAGGACGTACCGGACCCCTGCTGTAAGCCGCATGTGGCTCATATGTGAATCCAGCCTGAGACAGCAGACAGAAATCCAGTTAAGTGCTTTGGACTGAAGCAAGTACACACTATAGAGGGATATACATTATTCATTTTTCATATCAGAGGTTTACAACCACTTTAAAGTGCACCTGTACCCAGACTAAGAACGCTGGGGCTCATTCACATCATAACAGGTGAGCTGTGTTTAACTGCTTTAATCAATGCAGGTTCAATGCATAGATACATAAAAAAAACAAATCAGTTACTATTTGATGCACAAATATCATGAAGTACGCAAAAATCTAGATTTTTTGTTACTCACGTAAAATCCTTTTCTCTGAGTTTATTGATGGACACAGCGTCTTCTTCATTATCCATGACCATACAGGGTTTTATAGCACCTCCTATGGACAGTCCTCTCTGGGTATAAAACTCCCTCTCTGCTATAGGCCTCCAGTCAGGCACAAGCAGTGTCGAGGAGAAAGGGGTGATGTCAAGGGGTTGGTGCTGTGTCCATCAATGAACTCAGAGAAAGGGATTTTACAGTGATTTACAAAAAGAAACAGATGCCTGATGTTGGAATGCTTAGGAGCCACTAACCACCCTGGTGGAGAGCACCATAACAGGGAAGGGAGGTTCCCCCCATGCTATCACAGGCACTGTAGCAACATCAGTATTCTTAGAGCTGGGGCTGTATGAGAGGCCTCCCCATACATGTCAGGCTCTGACACAAGGTATGCGACAGCCACATCCACAAGTGAGATTATCCATCAGCACATCTACAGGAACAGGACTGCCACCTTCAGGAGGGGGTCCAGGGGGTAGCAAGCTCCTGAGACTCCATAGGGACAGCACTACCTGACAGGTGCTGCTGCAACTAGGGACCCCAAGGTAAAGGAAAGAGACCCCCCCCAGGCTGCCCAGCAGAGAGGAAGATAGAGGGATACCAGAGGAGGACTCACTACAGGCTGCCATATGCTACCAGAAGTCAGCAACGTGTCTCTGCCACTGTGTACAACTCAGGACTCCACCACCAGGTGCTAGGGACCACTCCCACATCCTCTGACCCTCAGAAGCCAAGGGAAGGCCACTGCTGTGAGCTACAAGAAAATGGTGATTCATGACCACCCTGAGCCAGCTCTCTCAGCCCATACTGACACTTGGTCTTAGGGAAAATGGCTGCTGATCATGGCTAATGCAGGATGTCTCCAAAAGAGAAGGTAAAATGGTGGCTGTGGCTCTGGGAAAAGAGCTGTTGGCCAAAAATAGCCACATGGCAGCCATATGAACCTATGCTGGACCCAGAGATCCTCCTCTCCACTGAAGTGGGGGGTTGTCAGCCAGGGGTAACACTGTGACAGAGACTATAGGTGCCCAGTCTTATGTGTCCACATAAGACATTTAACTCACTGGCCACCCCAGTCCAGGATGGGGCATAGTCGCTGTCGACTGAGAGCAGAGCTAGCAGTCTTTGTGCTCTCGCTGGTCAAACTGGGGTGACCTGACTGTTGATAGAAGATCTCCACATGAAAAAATCCCAGGAAAAGAAAAGGAAAAAATAAGAAAGCTATAAGACCACAAGTCCCAGCATAAAAGAATACATCCATACTCCTGGCACTAGGCACAATGACTGGAGGCTTATAGTAGAGAAGGGGTTTTAAGTCCAGGGAAGACTGTCCATAGGAGGTGCCAACATTTTTTCTGCCTTGTGTTCTACTCCTGTAGGTGTTGCTATAAAACCCTGTTTGGTCATGGATAAAGAAGAGGCCGCCAATGAACATAAGAGAAATCTTCCTTTATCTTCATAGAATGCAAGAAGGTAAACAAAGTGGTAGCCTTAAAGCCTTTAGAACCACTTTAAGTGATATTACAAATGAGAACTAGGAATGTACACCTTGTATGTTCCTGATTATTAACCACTTGCCGACCGGCTCACGCCGATATACGTCGGCAGAAGGGCACATACAGGCATATTAACGTACCTGTACATTGCCCTTTAAGAAGTGGTTTGCGGGTGCGCGTGTGCACCATGAGCTCAGCGAGCTCTGTGAGTGTGATCGCGGATCCCACAGACTTGATGTCCGCGGGGATACCCGCGATCGTCTCAGGGAGAAGAAGAATGGGGAAATGCTGATGGAAACAAGCATTTCCCCGTTCTGCCTAGTGACAGGACACTGATCACTGCTCCCTGTAATTGGGAGCAGTGATCAGTGTCGTGTCACACATAGCCCCTCCCCCCATAGTTAGAATTACTCCCTAGGACACACTTAACCCCTGCAGCGCCCCCGAGTGATTAACCCCTTCACTGCCAGTCACATTTACACAGTAATCAATGCATGTTTAATCGCACTGATCACTGTATAAATGTGAATGGTCCCAAAATAGCGCCAAAAGTGTCCAATCTGTCCGCCATAATGTTGCAGTCACGATAAAAATCGCTGATTGCCGTCATTACTAGTAAAAAAAAAATATATTAATAAAAATGCCATAAAACTATCCCCTATTTTGTAGATGCTATAACTTTTGTGCAAACCAATCAAAAAATACTTATTGCGATTTTTTTTTTACCAAAAATATGTAGAATACGTATCAGCCTAAACTTAGGAAAAAATATGTTTTTTATATATTTTTTGGGGATATTTATTATAGCAAAAAGTAAAAAATAATGCTCTATTTGTGGGAAAAAAAGGACGTCAATTTTGTTTGGGAGCAACGCTGCACGACCGCGCAATTGTCAGTTAAAGCGATGCAGTGCCGAATCACAAAAAGTGCTCTGGTCTTTGGCCAGCCAAACGGTCCGGGGCTGAAGTGGTTAAGTGACATCCAAATCTCCTCTATCATTCAGGAACAAATCATCACGATTCCCAGTCCTGTGATCACTATGAAATCTCTGACATGGTGATCATATAGTATTATTCACAAACACATCTGTTGGTTATGATGTCACAATACCTCACACAGATAGAAGTATTTTGACATATGAAGTTGGCAGGCTACAGTTTTTAAAGGGCAATACAGTAGTCCATTGGTGAGAACACGTTTTACAGATCCATTTCCTGCAATGAGCTTCTGGCAGTGGAATAAAATGGAATATAATTTAGTGTTCAAGAACTATGAACCTGGTAACAGAAGACAGACCCCAGATCCAATATAATCGGTGTACATAGATCATCATAATTTCTAAAGATTCAGATCTAGAAGCCCTCAGTGGAGTAGATGGTACAAAAGAAGTGTAATTATTACACCATCTCTATCATGGAACAAGAGTCCCTAGTTTGTTTGCCCTGTCTCTCTTTTAGCAGTGTTTACTTTTCTGATCAACTAGAGTCTGGTTGCCATAATAACCCCGCATATGACACTGGGGTTGCAAAATAGTAAAAAACAGATTGCTGTGCTTTGAAAAACAGCACAGAAAGCTCCAGCTTCACACAGTCCTTATGCTAGGAACAAGCAACAGTGACAGAGCTCTCTGACAAAGGGACTGCAAGCAACCTTACAACAATTCTGTCTTTCCAGAATCCTCTCTCAGCATAGTTTAATGCCCTGTACACACAGTCCGATTTTCAATCGGATTGTGTTGTCGGAAATTTCGATCGTGTGTGGGCTCCATCGGACTTTTTCCATCAGAATTTCCAACACACAAAGTTTGAGAGCAGGCTATAAAATTTTCCGACAACAAAATCCGATCGGTTAAATCCGACGCACAATTTATTCTGAGCCACGCATGCTCAGAATAAATTAAGAGACAAAAGCTATTGGCTACTGCCCCGTTTATAGTCCCAACGTACGTGTTTTATGTCACCGCGTTCAGAACGATCAGATTTTCCGACAACTTTGTGTGACCGTGTGTATGCAAGACAAGTTTGAGCCAACATCCGTTGGAAAAAATCCATGGATTTTGTTGTCGGTATGTCCGATCAATGTCCGACCGTGTGTACAGGGCATAACAGTGAGGAGCAGCCATCTTACCTACCCTGTGCATGCCACCATTCAGCTGCCAGGATAAGGGTCAAGCACCAGGATACCTGTGAGTTCAGCTACCTCTACGCTGACTGTTGCAGGACACTGAAAGGCAACATCCGAGACTGTCGCCCATCGTTGACTAGGTAACAGACCGCACGCCACACACGCTGGCTAAAGGCCTACACACACCAGCAGCATGTCAGAACACAGACCCTCACTAGACACCGCACAGGACAGTGATAACTTGGACACCGAGACCATTACACAACTGCGAGCAACGCAAGAAGGCGCAGTGCCTAAACGAACAATCACTCATACACAAAAGGCCCATGAAAATTATGAAGCTAACATTGACACGCACCACGCCAAGTTAGAAAGGGCTTGGGAAGACACAATATTTGAAATATGTAATGCCACAGGTGCTACCAGTCAAGAAGAACAGATTATGCAAACCATAACTCAGATTAAGTCATGCCATGGACGTTACGTAGCACTGTCACAGACTTACTTCACCTATCTGACTAGAACAAACACAAACGACAGCCTGCAATAATGTGACCTGAAAAAAGCGATCGATCTGGAGCGAGAAGGCATTGTGGAGACCGCCATCACAAAAGCGCAAAAAGAAAGAAAGGAGCTCCTCCTGGAGACCATGTCACTGCGCTATAGCACATCCAGACACTCCTCAAGGTCAGGCAAATCAGTGCAGTCAAATGCATCCAGTGCAAGCGCAAGTGCTATCAGGGCTCGAGCCACCACAGAGGCTGCACGTGCTAGGGCCAAATATGCCCAGAAAGAGGCAGTCATAAGAGCTGAGAGAGCATGGATAGAAGAGGAGGAGCAGACAGCCGCCGCCAAAGCAGCCGCTGCCACTTCACGTAAAAAGGCTGAATTGGACGCAACCTTAGAAGCCCTAAGTAAGGAAGAGGACGCAGCAGCCACCATAGCCCAGGCTGAAGTCTTGGAAGCAGCTGTGCAACTGGACGGCGGGGAGCAAAAGTACGACCTGATGCCGCCAGAGGTTGCAGGCAGTCATACGGCAGATAATGTGAGGAGCATCTCAGTGCAGTGAGGGCGACATATCTGACACCAAAGACTTGCTAGACCCGATAGAAGATGCTGTTCCTCCAAGGGTACTAAGTGCCTGGGATATCAGCAGTCAAAGAAATCATCCACACGCCAATATGCTCATGAATGCACCACCACAGGCTCGCCATGTGGCTGCACTAACACAGAGAGATACAGCTATACACACTGGCCAGCAATCGTCAAACACTTGCATCAAAGAAGAGGCGATCACAAGACCCTTCCAGGGAACCACGACAGAACAAGATCAGCACACCAATGTATCAGGCCTGACCGACATGGGGAAGTATATGATCCGGCATGACATGGTGCAGACGGGACTCACCAACTTTGACGACTATCCCGAGAATTACAGGATATGGAAGTTCACATTCAAGGACGCTATTAAGAGTCTGGGCTTCTCCACCAGGGAGGAACTCAGCCTGCTGACCAAATGGCTGGGGAAAGAATCCGTGGAACATGCTAAGAGTCTCAGGGCAGCCAACGCGAACCACCCCCAAGTAGGTCTGGACTTCGTATGGGAAAGACTAGAGGAGTGCTATGGTAGCTCCGAGTCAGTTGAAGATGCACTCTTCAAGAGGGTCGACAATTTTCCCAGAATTACTGCCAAAGACTATACAAAGTTACGAGAACTCAGGGATTTGCTGCAGGAGCTGCAGTCTGCAAGAACAGATCAATCCCTAACAGGCCTCAACGTCCTGGACTCCGCTCGTGGAGTGAGACCAATCTTGGAGAAGCTACCCTACAACCTCCAAGAAAGATGGATTTCGCAAGGCTCCAAATACAAAAGGGAGAAGCAGATCACCTACCCCTTTCTCTTTCTTCTTGAGCTTCATTTGCTAAGCAGCCTGCACAGAGAATGATCCAAGATTCATTGTGGGTGCACAGACCACACTCAGTACAAGTAGCCTGAAGGATGAAAGACCAACAGCAAGGCATGGCAGTGCTAGAACATCCCTCTCAGTTCGCAGGATGGACGTGTCCCCCACAACCCACACGAGCCCTGACCAGTCGGCCGCTGGAGTCCAGAAGCAGAGAAACATAAACAAAGAATGTCCCAAACATAAAAAAACACATCCGCTTAACAAGTGCATTGGGTTCATGGATTAAATCCATAGAGTAATGCAAAAACTTACTATGAGAGTTGGGAGCTTGCTTTAAATGCTGTGCTTCTACAGGACATCAATCCAAGGAATATAAAGAAGCCATAAAATGCACCGAGTGTAACAGTGATGGGCATGTGGCAGCTCTACACCCAGACATTTAAGTCTAAAACAGTCAAGACCCCTAACCCTAAAATAAGGCAGGATGGGGAAGAAGAAGAGGTTAAAACACCTTCCCCATCGGTAACATCTAAATGTACTGAGATTTGCGGAGATAGAGGCGAAGGTAGATCTTGTTCGAAGATATGCCTTGTTACAGTGCACCCAGAGGGACAACTGGAAAGAGCTGTAAGAATGTATGCTATCATCAATGATCAGAGCAATCGATCGTTGGTTAGATCGGAATTCTTTAACCTATTCAACATACAAGATAATGCCTCCCCTTACACGCTCCGAATGTGCACAGGACAAATGGAGACAACAGGGAGGAGAGTAAATGGCTACATCATATGTTCCCTGGACGGTAAGGTAGAGATGCCACTCACCACAATTATCGAGTGTAATCACATGGCAGAGGATAGGAGTGAAATCCCGATACCAGCAGTGGCACACCACCACCCTCATCTCAAGGCAATAGCTGGCCGCATCCCATTACTAGACGAAAGCGCCCAAATATTGCTGATACTCAGTAGGGACATTACGAGAGCTCATAAAATCCGTGAACAACTGGATGGGGAACATGATGACCCATGCACCCAGAGGCTTGACCTAGGATGGGTGATAGTCTGCGAAGGATGCATTGACAAGACACGCAGGCTTGACAATGTAAAAACCCTACGTACAAACTTGCTGAAAAGCGTGCATCTATCTTTGAGCCAAGTCTGAACCACTTTCATGTTAAGAAGATGCTCGGGATCAAAGGGAGACATAGGCATGTCATCGGAGTACAACGAGAGCTTCCTGGGTTAGAGAAATGCACCGATAACCTAGGGTGCACAGCGTTCCAGGCTACAAGGGACGATAAAAAACAAGCACCTTCAATAGAAGATAGAGAATCCCTGAGGTTGATGGACAAGGAGCTCTACAAAGATAAATCGGGTAGCTGGGACTTCTCATTGCCTCCAGAAAGACAAAAAGAATGGGAAACGTGGAAGGATTCTTTAAAGTTCCTTGAACAAGAAGGGCAGAGAGGGCAATCTGTAACCAAGACCTGAAGCGCCGAACAGTATGTTGTCTACTGGGCGCTCGGGTTCGGCACATCACAGATCTTGTGGACAGATTACTGGGAGGGGCTGGGGAAGACCCGGCTGTCATGGTGCACGTTGGCACCAATGACAAAGTCAGAGGCAGATGGAGTGTCCTAAAGAATGATTTTAGGGACTTAGGAGCTAAATTGAGGAAAAGGACCTCCAAGGTAGTGTTCTCAGGAATACTACCGGTACATCGAGCCACACCAGAAAGGCAGAGGGAGATTAGGGAAGTAAACAAGTGGCTGAAGAGCTGGTGTAGTAAGGAGGGGTTTGGGTTCCTGGAGGACTGGGCCGACTTCGTAGTCGGTAACCGGTACTATAGAAGGGACGGACTGCACCTAAATGAGGAGGGTGCAGATCTGCTGGGAATGAAGATGGCCAAAAAGTTAGAGGGGTTTTTAAACTAGGGGGAGGGGTGGGGGGTCCAGAGACAGAGATAGCCAGCATGGAAGATATTCCAGAGGGTAGTATTGGGGGTATTAGTGGTAGGTTAACCAAAGCACAAAAACATAAGGTGAGTATAGTAGCAAGTCCTAGTTGCAATCTCGAAACACCCAATATGAGGACAATATGCGACTGGTCTAAACTATGTGGCATGTTCACCAATGCCAGGAGCATGGCGGACAAGATAGGTGAACTAGAGATACTGTTGTACAAGGAGGATTTGGATTTTGTGGGAATTGCAGAGACCTGGTTCAACAGCTCTCATGATTGGCTGGCAAACATTCCAGGGTATACCCTATACCGCAAGGGTAGAGAGGGTAAAAAAGGGGGAGGGGTATGCCTATATATCAAGAATAATGTACAAGCGAATGTGAGAGATGACATCATTGAGGGAGCTAGAGAGGAGGTGGAATCCTTATGGGTAGAGCTCCAAAGGGATGAAGCTAAGGGGAAAATAATACTGGGAGTATGCTATAGGCCCCCTATCCTGAGGGAGGAAGTGGAGACGGATCTCCTATCACAAATTGGATTAGCAGCAAGGATGGGAAGTGTTATCATAATGGGGGATTTTAATTATCCAGACATAGACTGGGCTGGGGGAACCGCACATTAATTTAAGGCTCGCCAGTTCCTTAATGTCTTGCAGGACAATTTTATGGGTCAGATGGTAGACGCACCAACTAGAAATAAAACATTACTGGATCTACTGATTACCAACAATACAGACCTGATCACGGATGTGGAAATATGGGGCAATTTAGGTAACAGCGATCACAGGTCAATTAGTTTCAGTATAAATCACACAAATAGGAAACACGAAGGGAACACAAAGACACTGAATTTCAAAAGAGCCAACTTCCCTAAACTACAAACCTTGCTAAAAGGCATAAATTGGGATAAAATATTAGGAACAAAGAATACAGAGGAGAGATGGGTTTGCTTTAGGAGCATATTAAATAAGGGCATTAGCCAATGTATCCCATTGGGTAATAAATTTAAAAGAGCGAACAAAAATCCTGGATGGCTTAACTCCAATTTAAAAATGCATATAAAAGCAAAGGAGAAGGCCTTCAAAAAATACAAGGTTGAGGGATCATCCTCAGCATTCAGACTTTATAAAGAATGCAACAAGAAATGTAAGGGTGCAATTAGGACGGCTAAGATAGAACATTAAAGACACATAGCGGAGGAGAGCAAAAAAAATACCAAGAAATTCTTTAAGTATGTAAACAGTAAAAAAGGGAGGACAGACCATATTGGCCCCATAAAAAATGAGGAAGGACATCTGGTTACAAAGGATGCGGAGATGGCGAAGGTATTGAATTTATTCTTCTCCTCAGTCTTCACGAGTGAATCGGGGGGCTTCAGTAACCAAAACTTCAGTGTTTATCCTCATGACACAACACAGGAAGCACCTCCATGGTTAACAGAGGACAGAATTAAAATTAGACTTGAGAAACTTAACATTAATAAATCACTGGGACCAGATAACTTGCATCCGAGGGTACTTAGGAAACTCAGTCAAGTGATTGCCAGACCGTTGTTCCTAATTTTTACAGACAGTCTATTGACTGGAATGGTACCAGCTGATTGGAGAAAAGCCAATGTAGCACCAATATTTAAAAAGGGCCCAAAATACATCCCTGGGAATTACAGACCAGTTAGCCTAACATCAATAGTATGTAAACTCTTGGAGGGGATAAGGGACTATATACAAGATTTTAGTAATTAGAACGATATCATTAGCAGTAATCAGCATGGATTCATGAAGAATCGTTCTTGCCAAACCAATCTATTAACCTTCTATGAGGAGGTGAGTTGCCATCTAGATAAAGGAAGGCCCGTAGACATGGTGTATCTGGATTTTGCAAAAGCATTTGACACAGTTCCCCATAAACGTTTACTGTACAAAATAAGGTCCATTGGCATGGACCATAGGGTGAGTACATGGATTGAAAACTGGCTACAAGGGCGAGTTCAGAGGGTGGTGATAAATGGGGAGTACTCAGAATGGTCAGGGGTGGGTAGTGGGGTTCCCCAGGGTTCTGTGCTGGGACCAATCCTATTTAATTTGTTTATAAACGACTTGGAGGATGGGATAAACAGTTCAATCTCTGTATTTGCAGACGATACTAAGCTAAGCAGGGCAATAACTTTTCCGCAGGATGTGGAAACCTTGCAAAAAGACCTAAACAAATTAATGGGGTGGGCGACTACATGGCAAATGAGGTTCAATGTAGAAAAATGTAAAATAATGCATTTGGGTGGCAAAAATATGAATGCAATCTATACACTGGGGGGAGAACCTCTGGGGGAATCTAGGATGGAAAAGGACCTTGGGGTCCTAGTAGATGATAGGCTCAGCAATGGCATGCAATGCCAAGCTGCTGCTAACAAAGCAAACAGAATATTGGCATGCATTAAAAGGGGGATCAACTCCAGAGATAAAACGATAATTCTCCCACTCTACAAGGCTCTGGTCCAGCCGCACCTGGAGTATGCTGTCCAGTTCTGGGCACCAGTCCTCAAGAAGGATGTACTGTAAATGGAGTGAGTACAAAAAAGGGCAACAAAGCTAATAAAGGGTCTGGAGGATCTTAGTTATGAGGAAAGGTTGCAAGCACTGAACTTATTCTCTCTGGAGAAGAGACGCTTGAGAGGGGATATGATTTAAATTTACAAATATTGTAGTGGTGACCCCACAATAGGGATAAAACTTTTTCGCAGAAGAGAGTTTAATAAGACTCGTGGCCAATCATTACAATTAGAAGAAAATAGTTTTAACCTTAAACTACATAGAGGGTTCTTTACTGTAAGAGCGGCAAGGATGTGGAATTCCCTTCCACAGGCAGTGGTCTCAGCGGGGAGCATTGATAGCATCAAGAAACTATTGGATAATCACCTGAATGACCGCAACATACAGAGATATACAATGTAATACTGACACATAATCACACACATAGGTTGGACTTGATAGACTTGTGTCTTTTTTCAACCTCACCTACTATGTAACTATGTAACTTGAGATCCCACTCCCCTATTCGCCAACATCTGAAAACAATCAACTGCCACAGTTGACATATCAGAATATTCTTTGCAATCAGGGGACCAGTCAAACAAATATGTTCTGACTGTGGAACCAATTTCATTGGGGCATGTAAGGAATTACAAATAGACACTGAAGACATTGAAGATTCCAGCATCCAAAAGTATCTGCGTGATCAATGGTGCATGTGGATATTCAACTACCCTCATTCCTCTCACGTGGGTGGAGCATGGGAATGCATGATCGGAGTGACTCAACGCATTTTAGACTCTATGATGATGACTACTAGCTTAGCTCGACTCACCCATGAAGTGCTAACCACATTTATGGCCGAAGTGTTAGCCATTGTCAATGCAAGGGCTTTGATTCCAGTATCAACAGATCCAGAATCACCAAGCATTCTGACCCCAGCAATGCTCCTCACACAGAAGATAGTAGACATTCCTTCAATTCAAAAAACCTGTATAAACGCCAATGGAGACAGGTGCAGTGCCTCACTAGCACCTTTTGGGACCTTGGGAGTTGCGAATATCTTGTCACACTTCAGGAATGTTGCAAATGGCAAGCTGCCAAACAGAACATTCAAGAAGTAGATGTCGTTCTGTTAAGAGACAAGCAGGTGCTGCGAAAAGAGTGGCCTATAGGTCTCATCATTAAATCCATCCCTAGTGCAGATGGGAAGGTCCGCAAAGTTGAAGTAAAAATTGTCAGACAAGGGACTGTGAAAATCTTTACAAGGCCCAGTACAGAAACAATCCTTTTAATAGCCAAAGGGGACCCAATACAAAGAAAATGACTGAACACCCATTCTGGGAATCTTCAAAGGCATTGTGGTGCTCTCAAGCATCCCGAACATGGCACCCCGCTGCCCTCAATTGCTGGAAGGGACTTGATATTGCATTATTATGTGTACATGATGTTATGCACTGTTGTTTTGTTTTCACATATGTACCACATAGTTAGTAATAGTGGTATCTCCAGATACCAGACGGGGAGTATCATGGAACAAGAGTCCCTAGTTTGTTTGCCCTGTCTCTCTTTTAACAGTGTTTACTTTTCTGTTCAACTAGAGTCTGGTTGCCATAGTAACCTTTCAATTCTCTGGTAGAGAGAATGGATTAGCCCACTCTCCCTGTCTAAATTCATTAGTTGGTTTCTCCCTGTTCCTTTTCCTGTTTAGCCAGACCTCTGGTCTTTTTCACTCATGGAAGACTCTGTAAGTACAAGCTGGCAAACCTTGCAATAAGCATTCTATTTCTTTTCCCTGGATAAGCACTTCACATAGAGAAGCTCTCTTAACACCCTGCAACATCTACAAACTCATCTACAAACTCTCTGCTGTTATTTCACAAATAAAGTTAAGAAAGTTAAAGGACTTTGTTGTGCTTTGATAGGAAGGCGAGTTAAGCTATCTGGCCTTATTCATATCCTCGCATATGACACTGGGGTTGCGGAATAATCTCTGCACCTTACACAAAGTGATTCCTGTGATAGATACACTACGGGTTTTATTTACCTTTCAGCACCGGAGTCAGGGAATGTCCGAGTTCATCCAGCAGAATCTGATCCGGCAGTCCCTCACCTATAGAGAGGAATATAAGATGATGGCTCTGAGTCATGTATGATTGAAGCTGACCTTTCACATACACCAAGCTACACATTACAATTATGTCCAAGCAGCAGAATATAATGAATCCTATGTTACATGTAACATGTCAGAGTAAAGTTCTCTATATTCTGGCCATATATAAATATACAATAGTGATCTGATTAAGATTTTGTTCTGTATGAGTGTAAGGAATAGAGTTGGAGTGGAGAGAGATAGAATAGGGCTCTGTTCATTGCTAGTAGCAAGTTAGTGTGCTACAATGTAGAGTGAAAATAGTGAGTGCAGTGTGAGTGTCGTGCGACCATTCATTTTTACAGTTTAGTGTTTCAGGGCGTGTTTACTGCAGTATATTGAGGTGCGTTTGTGTATGTTCACTGCAATATATTACATAAGTCCATGCAGTTAAAAAAAAAAAAAAACATACAATCCCATATACACAATCCTACACCCATAGTTGATGCAGAGGAAGGCAAAAAAACAGCAAAGCATGATCCAATTTGCTCCAGCAGGGGAAACAATTCCTTCCTGATCCCTTGAGAGGCAAATCGGATTTTGCCTGTATCAACTTTACCTATAAATGTCAGTATCCAGTTATATTATGTACATTTAGGAAAGAATCCAGGCCTTTTTTAAAGCAATCTACTGAGCTGGCCAGAACCACCTCTGGAGGGAGTCTATTCCACATTTTCACAGCTCTTATGCCCTGTACACACGATCGGACATTGATTGGACATTCCGACAACAAAATCCATGGATTTTTTCCAATGGATGTTGGCTCAAACTTGTTTTGCATACACACGGTCGCACAAAGTTGTCAGAATTTCCAAACGCCAAGAACGCGGTGACGTACACCACGTGCGACGAGACTATAAAAGGGCAGTTCAGAACCAAGTGCGGCACCCTTTGGGCTCCTTTTGCTAATCTCGTGTTAATAAAGGTTTGGTGAAAGACGATTGGCACTTTTTCAGACTCGTGGTTTTCAGATCGTATTTCTGCTGTTCAGTTTGTGCTTGTGGGTTTGTATCTGGTCTTCAGTGCGTGCAGCGAGTTACCCTTGACTTGTCATTGTGTTCTTGTTAGTTCGTTACTGATTTTCAGGTCGCTCTTCACAGGCCTTGCTGTTCTTCAGTGCGTTCTGTTACTTCGTTCTGAGCAGTCGACCGTTTTCTAGCCATGTTGCGTATACGTACTCATCGTAGAGTTTGTGCTGTGCGGGGGCTTGGTGTTGGGGTCCTTACCTTGACACAAGCCCAGTCCATGAACAGGGTGGGGAGGAGTTCATGGACCAAGAATTGGTTGCTTCAGCGTGACCAGTTCTGTCATATGCCTTTGCTCCGTGAGATCCGTGTGAATAATCCTGATGATTTCAGGAACTTTCTCCAGATGACAGACCCCGTATTTCACCATTTATTGGCTTTGCTGACCCCCTATATCAGCAGGCAGGATACCTGCATGAGGCAAGCCATCACTCCGGAGCAGAGGTTAGTCGCCACCCTGCGGTACTTGGCGACAGGGAGAAGTCTGCAGGTCCTCAAGTTCTCGACAGGCATCTCCCCCCAGGCTCTGGGGATCATTATCCCAGAGACCTGTTCTGCCATCATCCAGGTCCTGCAGAAGGAGTATATTAAGGTAAGATTATTATCCCTTAACATAACATTTTATTGTATTTAATGTTTGATAATGTAATGTATTTCTTTCCTCATTCCCTAATTACCATGATTGTAATATGCTGTGAATGTCCCCTTTGTTCTCATGCATGCTGGATTTTTATGTAATTTTTTTGTCCTTCATACATATTTGCCTTCCCTTACCTCCACAGCATGCTCTCCTGGCCCTATATTCACCTTGTGTCGTCACTTAACAATGTATTTTGTCAGCTCCATAGTAGTGCTTTACCCTAAATACCCCCTAAAATGTTTAGAAATGTGATTTGTGCTTGAAATTCAGGCAGAGTGCCAGAGGCTTTTTTCTTGGGGTTCACAAAATCATTTGGAACCCTCCCTCCCCCCAAATGCTAACTCATCTGATAACAATCCTCTATCTGCTGACTTTGCCAAACCCATACACACTATACCCACCTCTTTTGTGGTCAGATTTATGGATGAATTCCCCAAAGCATGTAGTGCAAGGGCCTGCCTAAATACTTTCAAATGGTACTGTTTAACCACTTGCCGACCGCCTCACGCCTATATACGTGAGCAGAGCGGCACGGGCAGGCAAAATCATGTACCTGGTACGTGATTGCCTTCCCGCGGGCGGGGGGTCCGATCGGAGCCAGCTGCGGTCGGCATTTGGCTGGGAGAGTTGAGAGACGAGGGGGAGGCCATCTGATCGTGGCCCCCCCCTCGCGATCGCTCCCAGCCAATGAGAAACATCCCCTGCCTCTGTATAGTACACAGAGGCAGAGGATGTGATGTCATCTCTCCTCGACTCGGGAGTTTCCGTTCCAGCGCCGAGGGGAGATGACATGTAAGTAAGTGCACAACACAAACACACACAGTAGAACATGCCAGGCACACTAAACACCCCGATCCCCCCCCCCGATCGCCCCCCGATCTCCCCCCAATCACCCCCCCCCGTCACAAACTGACACCAAGCAGGTTTTTTTTTTTTTTTTTTTCTGATTACTGCATAGTGTCAGTTTGTGACAGTTAGCAGTGGTAGGACAGTTAGTATTAGCCCCCTGTAGGTCTAGGGTACCCCCCTAACCCCCCCTAATAAGTTTTAACCCCTTGATCACCCCAACTCACCAGTGTTGCTAAGCGATCATTTTTCTGATCGCTGTATTAGTGTCGCTGGTGACGCTAGTTAGTGAGGTAAATATTTAGGTTCGCCATCAGAGTTTTATAGCTTCAGGGACCCCCATATACTACCTAATAAATGTTTTAACCCCTTGATTGCCCCCTAGTTAACCCTTTCACCACTGATCACCGTATAACTGTTACGGGTGACGCTGGTTAGTTCGTTTATTTTTTATAGTGTCAGGGCACCCACCGTTTATTACCGAATAAAGGTTTAGCCCCCTAATCGCCCGGCGGTGATATGCGTCGCCCCAGGCAGCGTCAGATTAGCGCCAGTACCGCTAACACCCACGCACGCAGCATACGCCTCCCTTAGTGGTATAGTATCTGATCGCATCAATATCTGATCCGATCAGATCTATACTAGCGTCCCCAGCAGTTTAGGGTTCCCAAAAATGCAGTGTTAGCGGGATCAGCCCAGATACCTGCTAGCACCTGCGTTTTGCCCCTCCGCCCGGCCCAGCCCACCCAAGTGCAGTATCGATCGATCACTGACACTTACAAAACACTAAACGCATAACTGCAGCGTTCGCAGAGTCAGGCCTGATCCCTGCGATCGCTAACAGTTTTTTTGGTAGCGTTTTGGTGAACTGGCAAGCGCCAGCGGCCTAGTACACCCCGGTCGTAGTCAAACCAGCACTGCAGTAACACTTGGTGACGTGGCGAGTCCCATAAGTGCAGTTCAAGCTGGTGAGGTGGCAAGCACAAGTAGTATCCCGCTGCCACCAAAAAGACAAACACAGGCCCGTCGTGCCCATAATGCCCTTCCTGCTGCATTCGCCAATCCTAATTGGGAACCCACCACTTCTGCAGCGCCCGTACTTCCCCCATTCACATCCCCAACCAAATGCAGTCGGCTGCATGAGAGGCATTTTTATGTCCTCCCGAGTACCCCTACCCAACAAACCCCCCCAAAATAGATGTCGTGTCTGCAGCTAGCGCGGATATAGACATGACACCCGCTATTATTGTCCCTCCTGTCCTGACAATCCTGGTCTTTGCATTGGTGAATGTTTTGAACGCTACCATTCACTAGTTGAGTATTAGCGTAGGGTACAGCATTCCACAGACTAGGCACACTTTCACAGGGTCTCCCAAGATGCCATCGCATTTTGAGAGACCCGAACCTGGAACCGGTTACAGTTATAAAAGTTATAAGTTTGCAAAAAAAACACAAAAATAAAAAAAAATAGTTGTCGTTTTATTGTTCTCTCTCTCTCTATTCTCTCTCTATTGTTCTGCTCTTTTTTACTGTATTCTATTCTGCAATGTTTTATTGTTATTATGTTTTATCATGTTTGCTTTTCAGATATGCAATTTTTTATACTTTACCGTTTACTGTGCTTTATTGTTAACCATTTTTTTGTCTTCAGGTACGCCATTCACGACTTTGAGTGGTTATACCAGAATGATGCCTGCAGGTTTAGGTATCATCTTGGTATCATTCTTTTCAGCCAGCGGTCGGCTTTCATGTAAAAGCAATCCTAGTGGCTAATTAGCCTCTAGACTGCTTTTACAAGCAGTGGGAGGGAATGCCCCCCCACACCGTCTTCCGTGTTTTTCTCTGGCTCTCCTGTCTCAACAGGGAACCTGAGAAAGCAGCCGGTGATTCAGCCAGCTGACCATAGAGCTGATCAGAGACCAGAGTGGCTCCAAACATCTCTATGGCCCAAGAAACCGGAAGCTACGAGCATTTTATGACTTAGATTTCGCCTGATGTAAACAGCACCATCGGGAAATTGGGAAAGCATTTTATCACACCGATCTTGGTGTGGTCAGATGCTTTGAGGGCAGAGGAGAGATCTAGGGTCTAATAGACCCCAATTTTTTCAAAAAAGAGTACCTGTCACTACCTATTGCTATCATAGGGGATATTTACATTCCCTGAGATAACAATAAAAATGATTAAAAAAAAAAAAAAAAAATGAAAGCAACAGTTTAAAAATAAGATAAAAAAGCAAAAAAATAATAAAGAAAAAAAAAAAAAAAAAAAAAAAAAAAAAAAAAAAGCACCCCTGTCCCCCCTGCTCTCGCGCTAAGGCGAACGCAAGCGTCGGTCTGGCGTCAAATGTAAACAGCAATTGTACCATGCATGTGAGGTATCACCGCGAAGGTCAGATCGAGGGCAGTATTTTTAGCAGTAGACCTCCTCTGTAAATCTAAAGTGGTGACCTGTAAAGGCTTTTAAAAATGTATTAATTTTGTTGCCACTGCACGTTTGTGCGCAATTTTAAAGCATGTCATGTTTGGTATCCATGTACTCGGCTTAAGATCATCTTTTTTATTCCATCAAACATTTGGGCAATATAGTGTGTTTTAGTGCATTAAAATTTAAAAAAGTGTGTTTTTACCACAAAAAATGCGTTTGAAAAATCGCTGCGCAAATACCGTGTGAAAAAAAAAATGAAACACCCACTATTTTAATCTGTAGGGCATTTGCTTTAAAAAAATATATAATGTTTGGGGGTTCAAAGTAATTTTCTTGCAAAAAAAAATAATTTTTTCACGTAATCAAAAAGTGTCAGAAAGGGTTTTGTCTTCAAGTGGTTAGAAGAGTGGGTGATGTGTGACATAAGCTTCTAAATGTTGTGCATAAAATGCCAGGACAGTTCAACCCCCCCAAATGTCCCCATTTTGGAAAGTAGACACCCCAAGCTATTTGCTGAGAGTCATGTCGAGTCCATGGAATATTTTATATTGTGACACAAGTTGCGGGAAAGAGACAAATTTTTTTTTTTTTTTTTGCACAAAGTTGTCACTAAATGATATATTGCTCAAACATGCCATGGGGATATGTAAAATTACACCCCAAAATACATTCTGCTGCTTCTCCTGAGTATGGGGATACCACATGTGTGGGACTTTTTGGGAGCCTAGCCGCGCACGGGACCCCGAAAACCAAGCACCGCCTTCAGGCTTTCTAAGGGCGTAAATTTTTGATTTCTCTCTTCACTGCCTATCACAGTTTCAGAGGCCATGGAATGCCCAGGTGGCACAAACCCCCCCCAAATGACCCCATTTTGGAAAGTAGACACCCCAAGCTATTTGCTGAGAGGTATAGTGAGTATTTTGCAGACCTCACTTTT
Organism: Aquarana catesbeiana; assembly: GCF_042186555.1. NCBI lineage: Eukaryota > Metazoa > Chordata > Amphibia > Anura > Ranidae > Aquarana > Aquarana catesbeiana. Next base: position 203,738,669 of record NC_133336.1, read on the forward strand.
TGTCACAAAGTTTTGAAAATTGAAAAAAGAAAAAAAAAATTATTTCTTGTCTTTCTTCATTTTCAAAAACAAATGAGAGCTGCAAAATACTCACCATGCCTCTCAGCAAATAGCTTGGGGTGTCTACTTTCCAAAATGGGGTCATTTGGGGGGGTTTTGTGCCATCTTGGCATTTTATGGCCTTCAAAACTGTGATAGGTAGTGAGGCGTGAAATCAAAAATGTATGCCCTTAGAAATCCTGAAGGCGGTGCTTGGTTTTCGGGGCCCCGTACGCGGCTAGGCTCCCAAAAAGTCCCACACATGTGGTATCCCCATACTCAGGAGAAGCAGCTGACTGTATTTTGGGGTGCAATTCCACATATGCCCATGGCCTGTGTGAGCAATATATCATTTAGTGACAACTTTTTGTAATTTTTTTTTGTCATTATTCAATCACTTGGGACAAAAAAAATAAATATTCAATGGGTTCAACATGCCTCTCAGCAATTTCCTTGGGGTGTCTACTTTCCAAAATGGGTTCATTTGTGGGGGTTTTGTACTGCCCTGCCATTTTAGCACCTCAAGAAATGACATAGGCAGTCATAAACTAAAAGCTGTGTAAATTACAGAAAATGTACCCTAGTTTGTAGACGCTATAACTTTTGCGCAAACCAATAAATATACGCTTATTGACATTTTTTTTACCAAAGACATGTGGCCGAATACATTTTGGCCTAAATGTATGACTAAAATTAAGTTTATTGGATTTTTTTTATAACAAAAAGTAGAAAATATAATTTTTTTCCAAAATTTTCAGTCTTTTTCCGTTTACAGCGCAAAAAATAAAAACGGCAGAGGTGATCAAATACCATCAAAAGAAAGCTCTATTTGTGGGAAGAAAAGGACGCAAATTTCGTTTGGGTACAGCATTGCATGACCGCGCAATTGGCAGTTAAAGCGACACAGTGCCGAATTGTAAAAAGTGCTCTGGTCAGGAAGGGGGTAAATCCTTCCGGGGCTGAAGTGGTTAAAGTTTTTGTATCCTATTATTATCTTGATAGGTAATAGCAGAATGTAAAAATGTGCTAAAATGTGTACAGTGTGTATTTATAACTTTGTATTATGACACTTCTTACTAGGGATGAGCCGAACACCCCCCGGTTCGGTTTGCACCAGAACCTGCGAACGGACCGAAAATTCACACAAACGTTAGAACCCAATTGACATCTATGGGACTCGAATGTTCAAAATCAAAAGTGCTCATTTTAAAGGCTAATTTGCATGGTATTGTCCTAAAAAGGGTTTGGGGACCCGGGTCCTGCCCCAGGGGACATGTATCAATGCAAAATTTTTTTTAAAAATGGCCGTTTTTTCGGGAGCAGTGATTTTAATGATGCTTAAAGTTAAAAAAAGTGAAATATTCCTTTAAATATCGTACCTGGGGGGTGTCTATAGTATGCCTGTAAAGTGACGTGTGTTTCCCGTGTTTAGAACAGTCCCTGCACAAAATGTCATTTTTAAAGGAAAAAATCTCATTTAAAACTGCTTGCGGGTTTAATGTAATGTCGGGTCCTGGCAATATGGATGAAAATCAGTGAGACAAACAGCATGGGTACCCCCCAGTCCATTACCAGGCCTTTTGGGTCTTGTATGGATATTAAGGGGAACCCCGCACCCAAATTAAAATAAGGAAAGGTGTGGGGCCACCAGGTCCTATATACTCTGAACAGCAGTATACAGGCGGTGCAAACAAGGCAGGGACTGTAGGTTTGTTGTTAAGTAGAATCTGTTTGTAATTTTGAACGGGTACATTTTTAACGTGTTTAGCTCCAGCCAAAAAATCTTTTTTTAAGCTTTTTGGAAAACATAGGGAAGGGTTATCACCCCTGTGACATTTGTTTTGCTGTCTGTCCTCCTCTTCAGAAGATTTCACCTCACTTTTTGTCCCAATGACAAATGTTTTTTGAAAATTTGGGTTTTTTTGTAACAAGGATTGGAAAGCATCAGTGAAAAGGAGAAATGTTTTTCCCGTATTAAGTCTTACAGGAGAGAATTTCCCTTCCTAGGGGTGGATTTCATCTCACTTCCTGTTGTCTCCCTCTGTTTGCATGTAGGAGTCGTTTGTAAGTTAGATGTTTGAAAGTAGGGGCCTGCCCTATATACTCAGCAGAAATTTGGGCCTTAGGTGTTGTTGTGGCCACAACACTGTAAGCCATCACAGGGCCCTGCTGTGAAATATTAGATCAAGAATTGTAATTACATGCCCCTGTTGAACAAGGGCAGAAAAATTGGGCCTTTGGTGGTGGTGGTGGTGCTGGTGCCACAACACTGTAAGTCCTCACAGACACTCTAGTTGGAACGCAGGAACGAGCCCTGCTGCAAAGTATTGCATCAAAAATTGTAATTACATGCCCCTGTTAAACAGGGGCTGAAAAATTGGGCCTTAGGCACTGGTGCTGGTGCCACAACACTGCAACCCCTCACAGATACTCTAGTTGGAACGCAGAAACGAGCCCTGCTGCAATGTATTGCATCAAAAATTGTAATTACACGCTCCTGTTAAACAGGGCTGAAAAATTGGGCCTTAGGCACTGGTGGTGGCACCCAGAACCAAAAATGTTCTTACAAGCTATCAGCGTGATCATTAAGGAGGAAGAGGATAATTACCCAGGGATAGTCACTCAGCATCAGCATAGGCAGTCTTTGAAGGGATCTGAGATTTCAAAAAAAAATTATTCGGTTACATCAGCATCAGGTGCTTGGTAGCTGGTGGTGATCCAAGACTGATTCATTTTTATGAAGGTCAGTCGATCGACCGAGTCGGTGGACAGACGCACCCTGTGATCGGTTACAAAGCCTCCAGCAGCACTGAATGTGCGTTCCGAAAGAACGCTGGATGCAGGACAGGCCAGTAGCTCAATTGCATACTGTGCAAGCTCTGGCCAGTGATCCATCCTCAAGACCCAGTAACCCAGAGGATTTTCGGTAAGAAAGGTGTCCAAGTCAGATCTTGCCCCTAGATATTCCTGCACCATGTAAAACAGACGCTGATGATGGTTGCTGGGACCGATCAAACCTTGGGGCTGCGGACCAAAAAATTGTCTGAACGCATCGGTCAGATGGCCACCTTCTCCACCGCTCCTTCTTTGACTGACCGAAGCCTCAGCAACACGTTGTCCAGAAACAGGAGTTTGTAACCTCCCAGTCTCTGGGAATGCGTTGCACAGACCTTTCTGCCTCCCGAAGATGCTTCATCCTCTGTTCACCTCTGCGATGGCAAGATAAGGTCCGCAACCTTACCCTTGTAACGTGGATCAAGGAGGGTTGCCAGCCAGTATTGGTCCTTCTCCTTGATACCAGGAATACGAGGATCCTTACGCAGGCTTTGCAGGATCAGGGAGGCCATGCAGCATAGGTTTGCTGAGGCATTCGGTCCGGAGTCCTCTGGGTCACTAAGGACGACATGGTCTGCAGCCACCTCCTCCCAGCCACGTACAAGTCCATGTTTTTCTTGGGACTGATCTCTTAAAGACTGCTGCTGATGCTGAGTGCCAGGCTCCACCTCCATACTGACACAATCTTCCTCTTCCTCCTAATCCTCCTCCGCGTCGTCTTCCTGTATGATCGGCGGGCACGCAGGAACACTGTCTGGATAAAGGGGGCCTTGAGAGCTAAGGAAGCTAAGGAAGTCCTCCTCTTCCTGCCTCTGTTCTGCCTCAAGTGCCCTGTCCATTATGCCACGCAGCGTGTGCTCCAACAGGTGGACAAGGGGGACAGTGTCACTGATGCATGCACTGTCACTGTTCACCATCCTCGTGGCCTCCTAAAATGGTGACAGCAAAGTGCATGCATCCCTGATCATGGCCCACTGGAGTGGGGAAAAAAAACAAGCTCCCCTGACCCTGTCCTGGTGCCATAGTCGCACAGGTACTCATTGATGGCCCTCTGCTGCGTGTGCAGCTGCTGCAGCATGGCCAACGTTGAGTTCCACCTGGTGGGCATGTCACAGATTAGGCGGTTCTTGGGCAGGTTAAACTCCTTTTGGAGGTCCGCCAGCCAAGCACTGGCATTATAAGACCGGCAGAAATGCACACAGACTTTCCTGGCCTGCCTCAGAACATCCTGTAAGCCCGGGTACCTGCCCAAGAACCGCTGCACCACCAAGTTAAGGACGTGAGCCATACAGGGCACATGGGTCATTTGTCCCTGTCGGAGGGCAGAGAGGAGGTTGGTGCCATTGTCGCAAACCACCATTTCTGCCTTAACTTGGCGTGGCGTCAACCACCTCTTAACCTGCCCCTGCAGAGCTGACAGAACCTCTACCCCAGTGTGGCTCCTGTCCCCCAAGCACACCAGCTCATGCACCGCATGGCATCTTTTGGCCTGCGTACTTGCGTAGCCCCTTGAACGGCTACGGAGCACCACTGGTTCCGAGGAAAAATCACAGGAAGAGGCCATGGAGGAAGAAGAAGAGGAGGGGGTGGAGGAGAGAGGTGTGTCACAATCATTAATAGTGGCATTTTGGAGGCATGGTGGCGGAACAACCTCCAACACTACTGCCCCTTGTCCTGCATCCTTCCCAGCTGCCAGCAGAGTCATCCAATGCACCGTGAAACTTAAGTAACGTCCCTGTCCATGCCTGCTGGACCATGAGTCAGCGGTAATATGCACCTTACCACTGACCGCCCTGTCCAGCGAGGCATGGACATTGCCTTCCACATGCCGGTAGAGAGCCGGAATCGCCTTCCATGAGAAAAAGTGGCGTTTGGGTACCTGACACTGAGGAACTGCACATTCCACAAACTCACGGAAGGGGGCAGAGTCTACCAACTGAAAAGGCAGCAGTTGAAGTGCTAGCAATTTTGCCAAGCTAGCATTCAACCGCTGGGCATGTGGATGGCTGGGAGCAAACTTCTTTTGGCGGTGCAGCAGCTGGGGCAGGGAAATTTGCCTGGTACAATCTGACGTCGGTGTACCAAAAGCAGATTGCCCACAAGTACTTGGCTGTGATACACCGAATTCTACACCTTCATTCCTCTCCGTGCAGGTCTCAGAGAGGACTGAAGGTATAGTGGGGTTGGAGATCTCAGCTGATGAGCAGCAAGGAGAGGTCCTCTTTGTTCTTTGGTGTGGGTCTTTTAGATACGCTTGCCAATGAACTGCATGGCAGGTCAACATATGTCTGGTCAAGCATGTGGTACCCAAGCGGGAGATGTTTTGGCCACGTGAGATACGCTTGAGACATATGTTGCAAATAGCAGTGGTGCGATCTGATGCACTCGTCTCAAAAAAGGCCCACACCAAAGAACTTTTTTAATAACGCGCAGAGACTGCAGCGCCCTGCACATGTGGAGCTTTGGGGTGTGATGCAGTCAATGTGCTGCCCTAAGGCTTGCCCCTGGAGGGCATCCTGCCTGGGCATCCTGCCTCGTTGGTGATGTGCCGCCTCCTCCTCCTCCTCCTCTCTCCTATCAGGCACCCACATTGAGTCAGTGACCTCATCATCCCCTCCCTCCTCATCACTGGAGCAAACCTGGCAGTATGGGGGAGCATGACTGCCAGATTGCTGTCCTTCTTGGGCACTCCCTCTGTCCGTGCTCATGTTACTGCCTTCATCGAGCTCAGTATTATCATCAGAGCCTTTCAAACGCTGGGCATCCTCCTGGAGCATGTACCCAACACTGTGGTCAAACAGTTCAAGGGACTCCTCAGGAGGACATGGTGGGGCTAGGGAAGGAGTCACTAATGACATTGAGCCGAGGGAAGAGGCCGCTGCTTTGCCAGACAAAGTACCCTGAGCATGAGTGAGAGAGGATGAGGAGGATGAGGACGGCTTGTTCATCCACTTGACCAAGTCTTCGGCATGTTGCGGCTCAACGCGGCCAGCTGCTGAAAAAAAGGCCAAGCATGTCCCACGGCCACGTGCTGATGAGGATGCACCGTCTCCACGACCAGTACTAGACACAAAGCCTGCTTGCCCTCTCTTATTGGCTTGTGACTGTCTGCCTCTCCTTCTTGGCCTTCCAGACATACTAATGGCCTGTAGCTGCACTAAGCTGGGATATATATATATATATATATGTACTGATACTGCAGCTAGCGGAATCAACTGCCTGCCTGTAGTATGAGAACACCACTAACCTTCTACAGGTAGCTTTAGCTGAACACTGTGCAGAGCTCGCAAAAAAATAACTTTTAGGTTAAGCTGAACACTGTGAGGAGGACGCACTACACTAACTTGTAGTTTTAGCTGAACACTGTGAGCAGGACGCACTGCACTAACTTGTAGCTTTAGATGAACACTGTGCAGAGGTCTCACTACACTAACTTGTAGTTTTAGCTGAACACTGTGAGCAGGACGCACTGCACTAACTTGTAGCTTTAGATGAACACTGTGCAGAGGTCTCACTACACTAACTTGTAGTTTTAGCTGAACACTGTGAGGAGGACGCACCACACTAACATGTAGTTTCAGCTGAACACTGTGAGCAGGACGCACTGCACTAACTTGTAGCTTTAGATGAACACTGTGCAGAGGTCTCACTACACTAACTTGTAGTTTTAGCTGAACACTGTGAGCAGGACGCACTACACTAACTTGTAGCTTTAGATGAACACTGTGCAGAGCTTGCAAAAAAATAACTTGTAGGTTTAGCTGAACACTGTGAGGAGGACGCACTACACTAACTTGTAGTTTTAGCTGAACACTGTGAGCAGGACACACTGCACTAACTGTAAATAGTTTAGCTGCCTGACTGTGGTACTAATAGGATGAAAAGAACACCAGCAATTTTCTTCAGGTAGCTGTAAATACTGTAACAAGACAAGCCTGCCTGTCAGTAAGAAGATAACAGGAACGGATCTAGATAAACTGAATACAGTGTATAAATATATATATATATATATATATATATATATATATATATATATATATATATATATATATATATAAAACACCTGGGATGCATATATATACACAATACACTGTAAGTGCAGCTAACTCACTGATTGTCCTGCCTAATCTATCTAACTCAAATGAAATGACTCTGTCTATCTATCTCTCTTTCAACGCCAGAACGCACACTACACAGGGCCGCCGTGCAGGCGGCCTTATATAGTGTGGGGCGTGTTCTAAACCCCCTGAGCCATAATTGGCCAAAGCCACCCTGGCTTTGGCCAATTACAGCTCTCTCTACCGACGGCGCTGTGATTGGCCAAGCATGCGGGTCATAGTGCATGCTTGGCCAATCATCAGCCAGCAATGCACTGCGATGCCGCAGTGAATTATGGGCCGTGACGCGCCACACAAATTTGGAGCGAACGGCCCATAAAGTTCGGAATTCGGCGAATGACCGAACAGCCAATGTTCGAGTCGAACATGGGTTCAACTCGAACACGAAGCTCATCCCTACTTCTTACCTGTCCAGTGGGCTGCCAATAGTGTAAGTAAGGAGGGGCTGGCCAAAGTAATACACATTATGTATGCATTCATCCTTCAATGAACTGGAGAGGGTTACCTGTCCAAAACATCTCCCCCCCATAAAATTTTGCAAATGGCCCATTAGAGGGGGGGGGAAATCTGATAGGTGGACCTTATACCTTTGTCTTTAAATACTCCCTAAAATAAATGTTATACTGATGTTGGCCAAGAATGTTTGTGACTAATCTGCTTTCCATGTTTATGTGCAAAATGAATAATTTCTTTTTCTTGTTTGACTCCACAGTTTCCTTCCAACCCACAGTTGGCAGACTGTGGCCCCCCACTTTGCCCAGCGGTGGGACTTTCCTAACTGCGTCGGGGCAATTGATGGGAAACACGTCCACATCGTCCCACCACCCAACTCGGGGTCATACTATTACAACTATAAGGGGTTCAATAGAATTGTGATGTTGGCGGTAGTGGTGTCGGCTACTTATGAGTTCCTGTATGTGGATGTGGGGAAGAATGGCCGGATGTCAGATGGTGGAGTCATTGCCCAGACGGAGTTCTACAGGCGTCTCCAGAATGGCAGCTTGGTCTTTCCACCTCCAGAAGACAATGTGGAAGGACTTCCATTCGTCTTCATTGCGGATGAAGCCTTTACACTGGGGGACCATCTTATGCGGCCATTCCCTATGAGGACCCTCACCCCGGACCAGAGGGTTTTTAATTACCGGCTGGCCCGAGCCAGAAGAGTGGTGGAGAACACGTTTGAAATAATGGCCAGCCGGTTCCGCCTATTTTTTACACCCATACACATGGCGGAGTATAAACTGAATCACATCAGGATGAAATTCTGCGAACCTTGCTGGCTCAGTTGGGCCTGAATCCGGAATTCATGTAAATTAACCAACCCTGATGGCGCTTGAATCTGGCCATCCTGGCTTGCCCCCCCTGAGTGCCCACGAGGTCCGTCTAAGATACCTTGAATACTTTGCGGGTAGGGGGCCATCAATATGCCAGACAATGTCTGAGACATTTTTTAAATAGAAAACAAATTTTAACTACTAAAATATTTGCTGACATTTACTGCTTGTGTTTCTTTCAGCTGACCCTGACATAAATTTGGGGAGTCCTGAAAATGGCATGATTGGGTAACATTAGAAAGCACTGTTGGGTGTTATTTACTAAAGGCAAAGACACATTGCGCTACAAGTGCACTTGAGACTGCACAGAAACTGCACTTGTAGTGCAAAGTGGATTTGCCCTTAGGAAATCACCCCCATTGTCCCAGAAAACACCAATTTTAATACACCAAAAGTTACGGAGCATTGAAAGAAGAATCCACACATTATTAATTATCACTCTTTTTAATACCAGCACAATCACATGTGCATTTATAAAAGGTTTTTAAAACAAACCAACATGTTTGTTGTATAACAATTTTTTGGGTCACATTAATAAAAGTAGAAATGTCGATTTAAGGTAAAACAGGCATGTTAAAAACCAACAAGAAATACACAAATCTGGAACTTACAGAGTTCAACTTTGTTATAAATTGAAGGCAATATCAGACATGAGTATTTATAAACTGTGTTTTGATATTGCATTCAGATGGGGTGAAGTCACCCCTGGAAAAGCCAAATTTTGAAGATGCACACAAATTGCCGAATGTCAACATGTGCTAGCTGCCATCACGGGGATCAATGGATGTCTTTTGTGGGTGCAACACCTTCCTCTCAACTACTTTATTTTTGAGGAAGGGGTTGCACCCACAAAATGCGTACATTGATCTCCCGTGATGGCAGATAGCACATGTTGACACAGTGTGTGCATCTTCACAATTTGGCTTTTCTCGAATATGTCAAAAAAATGTGAAAAATGTTTTCATTAAAAAAAAGCACAACAAAGTAAGGGATTTGGAGGTGTTTTAAACTCTCCCTAAAACATCAATGATGTTCTTCATTTTGTTTTGCTTGATGTTTTCCAAGTCCCTATTACACCCCATGATCTCCCCGATCAGGATCTGGGCACTTTCACTGGTGAAATAACCTGGATCCACAACATCACGATCACCTCAAAATATATATAAAAAAAACCACACCATGTATTAAAAATATGCTGGCATCCATCTCTTACCTGAGACTGTGGTCGCAGACACTCACCTGTTATAACAATTTCCACCACGTCTCCATCCTCCTGCTCCTCTTGTTGGCTTTGGGGGATTTCCACTTCTTCATGAGGTGTGGGGTCTTTGGTCTCCTCTAATGAGGGGTGTCCTCCGAGTCTTTTCTCCCCTATGTAAAAAAAATAGCTATACTTAGCACACAGATATTTTATGGCAGAAATAGGAATATGAAACATTGCTTGGAAGTGGGGTACAATTGTCTATTTTGGCAGAGTTCCAAGATGAAGAAATATTTTGTCACTTTGCCAAGCTTGAATACTTACCTGTTTTGTACAAGCTTCATGGATGGAGACACCCCTATAGTATACACTGGAGCACCTGTGTGGGACCCCCTTATAAAAAGGGCGTTCTGGTGTCCCACACTAGTGCTCCAGCGTCCAGATGTGTAAACAGCTGCTGAGTGTCCTCTCCTTACACAGAATCTAGTTTGCATTTCATTCTAGTTACTGATCCATCTAGACAACAAAATTTAGTTAACAGAAGTATGCCTGAAAAAATGTTTTGAACTGCACCTGGAAAAAACATGGTGTTTTCTAGGCCGAACAAACGAATAATGTGCCCATAAACATGAAAGTTGCCATTTTAAACTGTACAACAGTTAAGAAAAGCACATGAAGCAGCACAAACATAATAAAAATAACGAATAGGAACACAGTACAACTACTTACTTTTTTTCACCACTCTCCTGATCCTTCTGTACTGCTCATGCTCCCTTAATCTGAGGTCCGACCACCACTTCCTCAGTTGATCCTTGGATCATCGTACCCCAAAATTCTGGTGCAGACTCTTGACTACTTTCAACATTATCTTGGCCTTTCTGACATTGGGGTTGGGGTAAGGTCCATACTTCCCATCATAGTCTGCCCTCTTCAGTATGTCGACCATTTCCAACATCTCCCTAAAGGACATATTTGAGGCCTTAAATTGTCTTCTCCCGGATCCTGACGTTTCTGGCTCTGGGCTTTCCTCCTCCCTGTTGCTGTAATTAGCATGCACCTGCTGTGCCTCTGCCATGTGCTCTTCCCCACTGTGCCGAACGAGAAGGGGCGGGGAATAGACTAGAAAGAATAACAGGGGCGGGCAGAGTTTCACGCATGCGCAATGTATATAAAGTGTAACACGCGTGCGTAGTACGTACGATCTGTGAGCAGAGGAAGGAGTATGGGAGGCACCGATCATGATAACGAAGGTAAGATTTAAACTTGGGCCTATACTGCTTCTAGATTGAGGCCTGTATTGTGACATGATTAGGAGAGTTTCGCCTGACATTAGGGTTTGTCTTGTGTTGTGTCTTGCAGATAAAATGGGTGGCTTCAATGACCACAACTTCCTCCCCCTGTTCAATGACAAATACAGGGATCTGCCCTGTCTGTGGCAGATCAAACGCCCGCAGTATAATAATAAACAAAAGAGGCAGGCAGCGCTGGAGAAACTGCTGGAGTTGGTGAAGCTGGTGGTCCCCACAGCAACCTTCCCCTATTTAAAAGCCAAAATTGGTGGCCTGAGGAGCACTTATCTTAGGGAGCGCAAGAAGGTCAAGGATTCCCAGAGATCCGGAGCTGCAGCAGATGACATTTACCGTATATACTCGAGTATAAGTCGAATTTTTCAGCACATTTTTTTGTGCTGAAAGTGCCCCCCTCGACTTATACTTGAGTCAAGCACTTTTCTGCAGCAATAGATTTCATTTTCTGAACCGACTTTGGGGTCCCGTATCTCAGGGCCACTTGGTGCTAGGAACCCCAAATTTGGTGTGCAAACCCAGTGGAACTGGTACCATAACATATCCTAAGCTGGGGTCCCTAGCACTAAGTGGCCCTGAGATACGGGGCCCCAAAACCGGTTTGGAAAATGTCATTCTCTGCTGCAGAAAAGTGCTTGACATTTTCTGAACTGATTTTTGGGGCCCTGTATCTCGGGGCCACTTGGTGCTAGAAACCCCAGCTTTGGAAATTTTATGGTGCTAGTTCCACTGGGTTTGCACACCAAATTGGGGTTCCTAGCACTAAGTGGCCCCGAGATACGGGGCCCCAAATTCGGTCAACTGTGTCCATCTGCAGCAATGTCATTTCAGGACCCTTTGGGTTCAGAGACCCCAAATTTTGGCTGCAGCTAGGGGGCATCTAGGAACCCTTAACTACCGAGTTTGAAGTTCAGGGGACCTTTGGCTGCAAATGGGCACAGTGAGGCATGCAAATGGGCATTGTTGACCCTCTTTTCCACTTACAGTAGCTGTGCATTTCTCACCCTCGTCTTATACTCGGGTCAATAAGTTTTTCCCATTTTTTTTGTAGTAAATTAGGGCCTCGACTTATACTCGGAACGACTTATACTCGAGTATATACGGTATGTCCCCAGGCTGTGGTACTATGAGAGTCTGCGATTTCTGTCAGACCACACTGAAGTCAGGGAATCCCTCTCAACCCTTTCTTCCACTCTTCCTTCCACCCTATCTTCCACCCCAGCTGAGGCTTCCGATGTCCAACCTGGGACTTCCAGCCAGGAAGAAGTGGAGGAGCCCAGCTGGAGCCAGGTATAGCATTGTTCTACAGATTTCTGGTCAAGAAATAAATGATGCTTAATAGATTTTATTATTGATCCCTAATTGCTGATTTAATAAAGTGTTTTACATATCAATAGACAGTAGTGGGCAAAAATAATTGGGACAAGAATGAAAAATGCTGATCTCAGTATGATAATCTGTTATATTTGTTAACATTCAATTTGCAACAGTCATGAGGTGAAAATTGTGTGTGATTGATGAAGAAAAAACTAAAACTATGTCCCTTTTTCATACACAGGAAGACCTCAGCCAGGAGGAGGCTGTGGAATGTGGCACACAGGAGGAGGCTGTGGAATGTGGCAGCCAAGAGGAGGCGGGGGTTAGTGGCAGCCAGGAGAAGGCCGGGCCCAGTAGGAGCCTCACAGAATCGCAGGTTTCTCCCCTCTGCCTTCCAAACAAAAGACCCAGGAAGGGGAGTATTGTGCAGGATTCAGCACTCAGGCTGATTCAGGAGGCTTCTGCGTCCCTCAGAGCCTTCCCCACTCATGAAGAGGCCTTTGCCTGCATGGCTGCCACAAAACTGATGGACATGCAGGAAGGGCAACGCCTCATGTGTGAGGACATTCTTTATAAAGCCTTAACTAAGGGCGTGAGGGGCAAAATCACGCACAAAACCCATCTGTGTGAGTTGAACCATCCTCCTCCTCCTGCCACAACTCCACCACCACAGACACAGCGTGGAAGGAAGCATGGAAGGAAGACCAGAGAGTGATGGCCTGGGTTCAGTCTGGTCTGACAAAAGATGCAGGCTCTTGTATGACCACAGCCTGGGGACACAGATGTCATCTGCTGCTGTTCATGATCTCTTGGACTTCTGGACCAGATTGCACTCCCTTAGATATTGACTCCTCAGGCCACCAATTTTGCAATAAAATAATTGATGTCTGCCCTGGGGGCCAAAGGCTTCGCCAATTTCTGCTGTTTCTCCATCGTTGCCTCCCTCTTTGTTTGGTTAGGACCCCTTAATAAAGGAATTTTTGTTTCAATTATACGTGCCTATGTGTTTTCCTTCAAAAAGAACAGTTTATTTGTCAGGAGGCAGGTACATTTCAAAAAAACAATGTGAAATTAACAAGAGACAATAACACCAAGCAACCTCCTTGAGATTAAATAATACAAGATAATAATCGTGTTGTGGTAATTTGACACACAAAACACATCCAAAAATATTCTGGAGTAAAAAAAAATTAAAAAAAACAAGATCAGGCTTGAAAAAAATTACAAACAAAAAAAATAAATAAATACATTTTTTGTCCGATGTGACAAATCAAAATATATTGATGAAATCACGATAAATAATAAAGAAATAAGTTTGTGAGAACTCACAAAAAACAAGAGAGTGCGCTGCATTAAACAATTTTAATTGGCCACACACGGTCGGAATTGACGCGATCAGATTTTGTTGTCGGAAAATTTTATAGTCTGCTCTCAAACTTTGTGTGTCAGAAAATCCGATGGAAAAAGTCCAATGGAGCCCACACACGGTCGGGATTTCCGACAACAAGCTCCGATCGCACATTTTCCTTAGGAAAATCTGACCATGTGTACAGGGCATAACTGTGAATAAACCTTTCCATATTTGGAGATAAAATCCTTTTTCCTCCAGACGAAAAGAGTGCCCCCTTGATGACCTTAACCACTTAAGGACCAGCCTTGTTTTGAGATTTTGGTGTTTACATTTTTTTTGCTAAAAAATTACTTAGAACTCCCAAACACTATATTTTTTTTTTCTAACACCCTAGAGAATAAAATGGCGGTCATTGCAATACTTTTTTTCACACAGTATTTGCGCAGCGGTCTTACAAGCGCACTTTTTTGGAAAAAATTCACTTTTTTGAATAAAAAAATAAGACAACAGTAAAATTAGCCCAATTTTTTTTATGGTGTGAAAGATAATGTTACGCCGAGTAAATTGATACCCAACATGTCACGCTTCAAAATTGCGCCCTCTTGTGGAATGCGGTCAAACTTTTACCCTCAAAAATCTCCATAGGCGAGGTTAAAAAAATTCTACAGGTTGCATGTTTTGAGTTACAGAGGAGGTCTAGCGAGCGCTACTCACGTATGTGTTCGCTTCTGTGCGCAAGCTCATCGGCACAGGGTGATTTAAATTTTTTTCTCATTTATTTTACTTGGATTTAATATATTTTTACACTGTTTTTTAAAAAAAAAGTTGGGTCACTTTTATTCTTATTACAAGGAATGTAAACATCCCTTGTAATAGAAAAAAGCATGACTGGTCCTCTTAAATATGAGATCTGGGGTCAAAAAGTCCTCAGATCTCATATTTGGACTTAAATGCAATAAAAAAAAATTGTCATTTGAAAAAAATTACAACAAAAAAATGTGCCTTTTAGAGGTATGGACGGAAGTGACATTTTGACATCACTTCCATCCTGCTATGGTATGGAGATGGGTGGGGGCCATCTTCCCCTCACTCATCTCCATACCCAGCAAGGGGACAGACGAGATCGCCTCCGCCGCTGCCGATGGCTCCGGTAAGTGGCGGGGGCCCTCTCCCACCACAGATAAAAGTGATCTCGTGGTGAATCCACCGCAGAGACCACTTTTATCTTGTAGCTGACCGCCAGCCAAACACGGGGATACCGGGGTTATGGCACGTGATAAAAGAGTGGAGAAATTTCAGACTGAACCAATTAGAGGACTTACAAGACTTCTGTAGAAATGTAAGTATTACAGTACCATCTATCCTAGGTGGGGAGATCCCATAATTAGAGGAGTGGTTTGGGAGGGGGAAGGGGGGGCAAATTAGAGGAGGATGGTTAGGCTGTGGGGGGTGGGGAAGGGGCGGGTGTGAGGAGGAGGGAATGGTAAAGAGATCTTTGCATCCTTCCTCCCCCTCTCCTTGTTCGAGGGGGGGACATCTTGGCCCACTGTGAGAGCACCACCCTACTGCATGGGGGGACGTAGGCTGAGATGGTGGATACCTGGATGTTGCGGCCCCGAGGTCAGTTTTTGGCAGGGGGGGTGGGAGAGGGAGAAGGGGGGATGGGGGGAGGGGGTGGGAGAGGGAGAAGGGGGGATGGGGGGAGGGGGTGGGACGGGGAGGAGGAGAGGGGTTCCCGCAGATTTTTTTTCATTTTTTTCCTTTGTTCTTTTTTTGGCATAAATACTGGGTAAAGTTGAGGCGTATGTGATTGAAATAAGAGAATCATTGAAAATTTGGGTGGATGGAAGTTAAATGTTTGTCATATAACGTAAAAGGGTTAAACTCTCCCGGGAAAAGGCGCAAAGTGTTAAAAGAGTTACAGCTCTATGATGCAGATATTGTTTTTTTTGCAGGAGACGCACCTGGTGTTGG
This sequence comes from Aquarana catesbeiana, assembly GCF_042186555.1. NCBI lineage: Eukaryota > Metazoa > Chordata > Amphibia > Anura > Ranidae > Aquarana > Aquarana catesbeiana. The sequence goes on from NC_133336.1 coordinate 203,754,142, forward strand.
AGGAGGGTATCAAGCTTGACTCAAGATATTTCCCAGTCTGGATTTATTGTGATTCCCCCATCAAACGGGCGAAGGGAGTGGTTATCGGATTCTCGAAACGGACTAAATACACATTGTTAGAGAGGAGGGTGGAACCAGAGGGTCGTTTTTTATTTTTAAAGGTAAAATTAGGGGGTAGGATCTATACATTGGCTAATGTTTATTGTCTGAACAGAGATCCGATTAAAAACCTATCCCGGACCCTGAATAGACTGATGGAATTCAAAGAGGGGGAAGTGATACTGGCAGGAGATTTTAATTTCTGTTTAGATCCAGCCTTGGATAGGTTGTCTATAACTCAGGAGGCAAGTAAAAATCTGCTATTAAGCCTAGGGAGAAAGTTGCATAAATGTCAACTGATGGATGTATGGAGGGTACAGCATCCAAAGGAGAGAGATTACACTTTCTTCTCGCCAGTGCATGGGACCTTTTCAAGGCTGGACTACATGATGGTGGACCACAGTTTACTGGATTCTATTGAGGAGTCGAAGATAGAAATCATGACACTGTCAGATCACACCCCCGTCACTTTGAAGGTAAAGATAAAAGGGCTTCCTAGGGTTCCATTTACTTGGCGTTTAAATGAAAAACTCCTTCAGGAAGATAAGATAGTTGTGAAAATCCAACAGGAAATAGATGCTTTTTTCCTAAACAATGATACTAGAGAGATCTTGGGGGCTGTTATTTGGGAGGCCTTCAAGGCATATATAAGAGGGTCTTAATATCCATTGGCGCGGGGGAGAAGAGAAAGAGAACTTAAAGGAAAGAAAGTCTCATAGCTAAAATCGACCAACTAGAACAACTTCAAAAAGCCTCTATGGGAAACGATAGGCCCGTATTACAGCAACTGATAATTAAAAGAGAAGAGCTGAGGGACTTATTGGAAAAAGAGTCACATAAGATTAAGAAACAAACATCTAAAAGATAGCTACCAGGGGGGAAATAAGGTAGGGAAACAACTGGCAACAATTGTAAAAAAAAAAAGGATGCGACTTTCATAGAGAAGATCAAAAATAAAAAAGGCAAAATAAGGCACACAACCAAAGAGATAGGAGAAGAATTTAAACAGTATTTCTCATCCCTCTACTCGGTTGGGCAGAGGGAAAAATGTGGTGGAAATAAGAAGGAGAAGGTGAGAGACTTTTTAAAAGGGGCGGGACTTCCTATTCTGTCAGAAAACAATATAATAGAACTAGAGATAACTGAAGAAGAGGTATGCTTGGCCCTAAAATCTTCCCCCCCGGTAAGAGTCCTGGGCCGGATGGTTTTACAACCAGCTTCTAAAAAAATATTTAAAGATTCCCTGGTTCCATGGCTCTGTCAGGTTTAGAATGGGCTTGGGAAGCAGGGAGAAATGTGTAGGGGTGCGTTAACTGCATCAGCGATGCTAATTCCTAAAGAGGGGAAAGACCACACCCTATGCTCTAGCTATAGGCTGATTGCGCTTTTAAATGCTGACATTAAATTATATGCCAAGGTGCTGGCGCTTTGGCTCAAGGAAAAAATGCCCTACCTGGTCCACCCGGACCAGGTGGGATTTATCCCAGCAAGAGAAGGTAGAGATAACGGGGTGCGGTCTCTTTTCATATTGGAGGCTATTAAATCAAGTGGATCCCCAGGTCTATTTCTGTCGATAGATGCCGAGAAGGTATTCAACAGAGTAGACTGGGGATTCATGTTCAAAATGCTTGAAGTAATGGGAATAGGGTCAACAATGCTAACATGGATTAAAATACTGTACAATCAACCAACAGCATTCGTGAAGGTCAATAACCTACCTTCAGCACGGTTTGCCAGACAAGGGACCAGACAAGGATGTCTATTGTCCACGCTTCTATTCGTTCTAACCTTAGAACCCTTATTAGCTACGATCCGAAAAAATCCGGATATTAGTGGCTGTTCAGTGGGAAAGGAGGAGCACAAACTGGCTGCTTTTTCCGACGATATTCTCCTTTATATCTCTAAACCCAGAATTACGATCCCCAATTTGCTGTCCACATTGAGGAAATTTAGTGAGCTGTCAAACTATAAAATTAACCCAGAGAAATCAGAAGCCTTAAAAATTAATATTGACAAACAGGAAGTCGGTAGACTCAGTGAGGTGTTTCACTTCCCCTGGAGAGATAATATAAAGTACCTGGGTGTAAAGCTTGCCGGATCCATTAGGAAGTTATATAGGCTGAGTTTCATTCCTCTTCTAAATGAAATTAGATCAGAAATTAAAAGAATATCACATTGTCCTGTCTCATGGATAGGGCGAATTAACATAGTTAAAATGGTGCTAGCCCCTAAGGTGTTCTACAAGATGCAGATGCTCCCTATTCCCTTACCTCAAACCTATTTTAGAACGTTAACAGATTTAATAAGTAGATATGTATGGGACAATAAGAAACCTAGGATAGCGTACACAGTGTTGAGTAGAGAAAAAGCACAGGGAGGGTTGGCTATCCCAGACTTTATAAATTATTACAAAGCGATTGTATTATCATGGGCACTAGATTGGGCAAAAGGAAGTAATAAAAAAAGATGGGTTCATTTAGAATTGGGTTTAAGCAATGCACGATTGAATCACATGATTTGGAATCCCCCTCACCACAGGAATTTAGGCCCAGACACACATGTTATAACGCACCTCACATTTAAAATATGGGACCAGATTCACCTCACTAAGAAGCGGGAGTATAATTCTCCCTTAATTTACTTAAAAGACAACGCCTACTTTCCCCTGGGGATGGTGGAAGTGGGAGGAAATTGGATTTTGAATAGGGAAGCACAATTAAAAGACATTATCAACAGAGGGAAAATGTGCACATTCCAGGAATTAGCATCACAAAGGGATTTAATGAAGGTAAATGGGTGGCGGTACGGTCAGCTCATGCATTTTGTTAGAAGTCTACCTGGCTCCTTGAGGGAGGAAGTAGATTATAGACCGATAGAGAAATTATTCTGTAGAGATATAGCAAAGAGGAATATTTCTGCAATATACAAAATTCTATCAAGTAGTGGAGGACTGGAAATACCACCATTCATTAAAAAATGGGAAGATCTGGGAGTAATCTGCCAGAAAAGTGCGGTGGGGAGCATCCTGGGGGCAACGCATGGTACAGCAGTTGATATGAAAACGACGGAGAGCAACTATAAGTGTCTGGCCAGGTGGTATATGACCCCTGTCAAAATCAGCAAATTCCTTCCTGATAGATCACCTAATTGCTGGAGAGGGTGTGCGGCCCTGGGAACAATGGCACATTTATGGTGGGAATGCCCAAAAATTAAAATATTCTGGCGGGAGGTGATTAGGTTGATAGAAGAGATAACGGGTAAGGCTATCCCGTTTGACCCATGGGTCTGTTTGTTTCATGGGTCTAAGCGATTAAATAGATGGTACAAAGCCTCACTAATCCCGGTGTTTCTTAACTCAGCAAAGAGCGTAATCCCAAAGAAATGGCTGGAAGTGGAGGGGCTCATGATTAGGGATTGGATCTCAAGATTAAATTAAATCTATAATCTATAGGAATCTGATGTAGTAGATCCCTTAGATAGGGATCAAGTAGAGGGGGGGCAGATGGGCCAGATGGGAAGCCTTTAAAAAATCTGAGAGTTTTGTTGAAGCCATTATGCAGTAATATAAGCATAGATGCACTTTTACTTGCCAGGTCTATTTTGTAAGTGAACAATCTGCGGGAGGTGGAGGGGGTCGGGGGGGGGGTGGGAGGGAGGTTTATTATTATTATTTATTATTGTTTATTATTATTTATTCTGCGAGATATGTATATTTGGTAGTATGTTTTTTCCCCTCAATCGATGGGTGTTTTTGTATCTATATTATGTAAAATTTAAATAAAGAATTAAAAAAAAAAGACCAACACAAAGCAGCACATAATTGTAAAGCAGCACAAAAATAATAAATGGTTTTCAATTTCTTTTATAAATAAATATGTGAAAAGTGTGGGGGGGCATTTGTATTTAGCCCCCTTTACTCTGATACCCCTAACTAAAATATAGTGGAACCAATTGCCTTCAGAAGTCATCTAATTAGTAAATAGAGTCCACCTGTGTGTAATGTAATCTCAGTGTAAATACAGCTGTTCTGTGAAGCCTTTAGAGGTTTGTTAGAAATCTTAGTTATCAAACCGCATCATGAAGGCCAAAGAACACACCAGACAGGTCAGGGATAAAGTTGTGAAGTATAAAGCAGGGTTAGATTATAAAAAATATCCAAAGCTTTGAACATCTCACAGAGTACTGTTCAATCCATCATCCGAAAATGGAGAGTATGGCACAACTGCAAATCTACCACAACATTGCATGTCCACCTAAACTGACAGGCCAGGCAAGGAGAACATTCATCAGAGAAGAGCCAAAAGGTCCATGGTAATTCTGGAGGATCTGCAGAGATCCACAGCTCAGGTGGGAGAATCTGTCCACAGGACAACTATTAGTGGTGCTCTCCACAAATCTGGCCTTTATGGAAGAGTGGCAAGAAGAAAGTCATTGGTGAAAGAAAGCCATAGGATGTCCCATTTGCAGTTTGCGAGAAGCCATGTAGGGGACACAGCAAACATGTGGAAGAAGGTGCTCTAGTCAGATGAGACCAAAATTGAACTTTTTGGCCTAAAAGCCAAATGCTATATGTGGCAGAAAACTAACACTGCACATCACCCTGAACACACCATCCCCACCGTGAAACATGGTGGTGGCAGCATCATGTGGTGGGGATGTTTTTCTTCAGCAGGGATAGGGAAGCTGGTCAGAGTTGATGGGAAGATGGATGGAGCCAAATACAGGGCAATCTTAGAAGAAAACCTGTGATGCCGCGTACACACGGTCGGACTTTTCAGCTACAAAAGTCCAACGGACGCTGACGGACTAAAGCTGGCTGGTAATCCGATCGTGTGTGGGCTTCTCCGGACTTTCAACATACTTTTTTAGCCTCAAATCCGACGTACTTTAGATTTGAAACATGCTTCAAATCTTTACGTCGTAACTACGACGGACCCCGAAGTCCGCTCGTCTGTATGCTAGTCCTACGGACAAAAAAACGACGCATGCTCATAAGCAAAAACTAAACGGAAGCACTCGGTCTAGTAAAACTAGTGTTCGTATTGTAGGTAGCACATTCATCACGCTGCAAAATCTGTGATCGTTGAATGCAGCGCATTTTATTTCTTCTTTACGAATGCTCTAAAGAACGAAGGTGTTTTGCTGTTCATAATCAGAGTTCTCCCAAACTGATTTCTGGATTCTTTTTCTCTTTGATCTCATGAATGATATAGTATGCTTTTTAAAAACAATGTTTCCATACTAATAATACTTTTTCCCTTTTTTTTTTTTTTTTTTTTTTTTTAGGTTTGTAAAGTTACCACAAAGAACCCATTATTCTATTTTTTTTTTCTAGTGATTATTTTTTAGTTTTTAGATAAAGTTAACCCAAAGCACCGTTTTTGGTTATGTAGATTTTTTTATTTTCAAGACTTACCACTTGAACATTATTAACATTAGTAATGTATTTTTGGTGTGTTTTTTTAAAACTCAATGAGATTGTTGTCCCTTGTTAATTTAACATTGTGTGTAAAATCAATGATTTAAAAGAAAACACATAAAGTCTTTTGCTAAACTCAAAAAAGATCCATTTATTCATGGTCAAAATAAAATAAAGAGGAAGTCAACGCTGGAAAAAGTCGGTGTACAAGAAAATTGGGATCTTGCGGAGTCCATATAAGAGGGAGCACAATCTGGTCCAAGAATCCCAGAGATCAACAGCACCAGCAGATGATCTAGATGTCCCCAGACTGTGGTCCTACAACAGCCTGCGTCTTCTGTCAGACCAGACTGAACCCAGGTCATCACTTTCTTCTCTTCCCTGCAGCCTTTCCTCCACGCTGCCCTGCAGCCTTCCCTGTAGCCTTCTTTTGAGGCTGTGGCTCTGGTGTTTCAGTTGTGGCAGGAGGAGGAGGAGGAGGAGGAGGAGGAGGGGGGCTGCCTCATGTAGTTGGGTGTTTCGTGTTAGCATGCCCTGCAGCCCCTTATGGATTGTTTCCCCAAATAGGCGCTCACAAATGAGGCGCTGCTCCCAATCCATCTGAAGAAGCCTGCTGGCTAAGTAGCAGCCATAGGATTCTTCCGCTTCAGGGGGGCTCGTTAAAAATCGGGTGGCCTCTTGCATGAGGCGCAGGGATGCGTCCTGTGTGACCATCCCCTTCCTGGCCCTTTTTTTGGGAAGATGGAGGGGAGGCACTTGGGATTGGGTCAGGCTCCTACTGGGCCCAGCCACCTCACTTGGCCCAGTCACCTCACTTGGCCCAGCCACCTCACTGGGAGCAGCCACCTCCTGCCTGACACTGGGCCCAGCCTCCTCCAGGATGATGGTGAATCCGGCCTCCTCCAGGCTGTCCATGGGCCCGGTCTCCTCCTGCCTGCCACTTTCCCCACATTCCTCCTGGATGGACTCATCCTGTGTATAAAAAAAGGACAATAGTTTTAGTATATTTTTTTGGGTTCATCAATGACACACAGTTTGCTTCTCATGAATAGCAAATTCAATGTGAATACATCTCTTTAATAAAAGAGTCTAATCAGACACCCTAATTATTTCAAGCAGGTGTCAAACATATTTAGCCACTACTGTCATTTGATATGTATACACAATTTTGAGTGCAAAATTATTTTAGACAATTATAACATCCAGTTAACATCATTAATATTAGTACAGTAAATATTTGTTAAAATAATTTACCTGACTCCAGATGGTCATATCCGGTTCATCCAGGATGGAAGACCCAGCTTGCTCCTCATCAGCCTCTGCTGGGGTGGAGGGAAGGGTGGAGGGAAGGGTTGAAAGTGATGCCCTGGCTTCATTCTGGTCATCAAGAAAACGGAGTTGATTGTAGTACCACAGCCTGGGTACATAAACATCATCTGCTGATGCTCCTGATCTCCTTGATTCCTGGATCTTCCTATGCTCCCTCTTATACATGTTCCTCAAGACCCCAATTTTCTTGAGCGATGTCTCCATTGTTGCTCCCGGGATGGTCGCCTGGACAAAGGACAGAAGTCTCTCCAGCGTTGACTTCCTCACATGCTTTGCATAATACTGAGGGTGTTTCACCTCCCACAAATTCCTCATCTCTCGATATTTCGAAATAAAAGCTGTAAGGAACTCTGGATCCTTAAATAGGGGATTCATTATATCTGGAAAAGATAAAGTCACAAGACAAAAAACACTTATTATAGGTTTCTGCTAACCCCTCATCATCTTCTCCCTATGTAGGCCTCATCAATCTATCAAGCTATATAGGCCGCTTGCTACAAAGTCATGACCATAAAACCCCAAAAAAAAAAATATTTAAAATTACCTTTGTTTTGTAACGTCCTGGTCCACTATCACCTACGCACAGAACGTACGTACGACACGCGCAAGGCCCCTCTTTATACACTACGTATGTATGAAACTCCGCCTGCATCGCCCGCCCCTGACGTTCGAAATTAACTCATGTTCTCCGCCCCCTAATTCGTCGCACAGAACGTACGTACGACACGTGCGCAAGGCCCCTCTTTATACACTACGCATGTGTGAAACTCCGCCTGCGTCGCCCACCCCTGACGTTCGATTTTAACTCATGTTCTCCGCCCATTTTTAGTTACGGCGCGTAGTGGGGTAAATAATGGCGGAGACACCTGACATGTCCTCAGGTAGTGGAAAAAGCCCGGAGGCTGGAACGTCAACCAAATCTGTGAGGCCTAGAGGCCTCCAATATGAGTTTTAAAGAGATGGTGGAGATGGTGGCCATTCTTCACAAAGACGACTATGATGGGAAGTATGGGCCGTACGCACGGCCAAATTTGCGCAAGGCCAAAATAATGGCGAAGGTCGTGGACACTTTGCAGGCTTCTTTTGGGGTACAGCGCTCCCAAGATCAACTTAGAAAAAGATGGTCTGACCTGAAACTCAGGGAGCCGGATCAATACAGACGGATCCGGAAAGTGCTTAAAAAAAGTAAGTACTTGTCGCGTTTTTCTCTTGTGTTTATTACCTTGTATACTGCTCCATGTGCTTTTCCTTCCTATACGATTTTTTTGTTCATCGTTTCAAACGATCTTTTACTAAACCTCGTTACATATCTATAGATAGATCTATCTATCTATCTATCTATCTATCTATCTATATATATATATATAAAAAATATATATATATATATATATATATATATATATATATATATATATATATATATATATATATATATATATATATATAAAAATATATAGATATAGATATATAAATATATAGATATAGATAGATATATAGATAGATATATAGATATATAGATATATAGAGAGAGAGAGAGAGAGAGAGAGAGAGAGAGAGAGAGAGAGAGAGAGAGAGAGAGAGAGAGAGAGAGAATATAGAGATAGGTAGATAGATAGATATAGAAATGTAAAACATTCTTTTGGAATATTTTAAGTTATCTTTTTTTATTTACATTTAGTTAGATATTTATAGATTTTGTTCCAGATATATAGAGAGAGAGAGAGATCAAAAGATTATTAACTATATTTTGAGATATTGATATCTAGATATCTATCTATCCGATATGTCTTTATAATTTTAAATATGGAGGTAAAATAGGAACTCTACACAAACCACTTCACTACAAATGTTAGAAAATGACTATGTACTAAAATATCTGTGTGCTAAGTAGATTAATAATTTTTTGTTTCACATAGGGGAAAAATCACTCAACCAACAAGAAGACAGTCCACCCCAAGCCAAACATGATTGGGAAATCAGCCCAAGCCCCACTGAGGATGTGGAGGAAGGAGAGGTGGGCGACATGGGCACCCCACCAGGTGAGTGTCTGACACACCAGCTTACGGTAATCTATGCATGGCTGCCTTTTGTTTAATGTAATTTTTCTACTCTATTTTAGGGGATCTGGTTGTGCTTGATTCAAGCAACAGTGCCACCCCCGAGGATGTGGAGGAATTAGGCTACATGGGCACCCCACCAGGTCAGTGTCTGAGACAACAGCTTTATTATGGTAAGGTAAACTATGTATGTGTGCATATTTCTAAATACATTTTTTGGTTTCATTCCACTTTAGGTACACAAAGTGACTATTTCACTTCAGAAAGTGCCCAACGGCTAATTGGTCAAATAATGGCCTGGAATAAGGACATCGATGAAATGCGTAATCGGCTGGATCGTATGCAGCAGGAAATGAAGGACATGATTGATGTTTTGGGTCGAATCTAAATGCCCTTTTTGAAACCCCAAAACATCGATCATGTCCTTCATTTCCTGTTTTGCTGACCCCATTCTGGGCCTTCTCTTTATTTTTTTGGCTGAACATAAATGGCTGTTTAACCTAATTTAAAAAAGGAGGGCTGTTTCTCGAAAATACATAAAAAATCCACAAAAAAATAAAACTTGATTTTCAAAAAAAACAAAAAAATAAAAAATAAAACTTGATTTAAAAAAAACAAAAAAAATAAAAAACTTGATTTTAAAAAAAACAAAAATAAAAAACTTGATTTAAAAAAAAAAAAAAAATTGAATTTAAAACAAAAAAAAACAAAAAAAATTGATTTTCTCAAAAACCAAAAAAAAAACAAAAAACTTGATTTAAAAACCAAAATAAAAAAAAAACTTTATTTAAAAAAAAAAAAAAAGAAAAAACTTGATTTTAAAAAAAAACAAAAAAAGTAAAAAACTTGATTTTAAAAAACAAAAAATATATATAAAAAAAAAAGCCTGTTTGCGAAAATCAAAAAGCCAAAAATATTTTTTTGTGGATTATGTAGAAATATTTAAATATAATTATATTTTTCGAAATTATTAAGATATCATTATATTTTTGTCTATGAACATTTTATACTAAATGCAGAACTGAATGCATAACAACCATTAATAAAAACATCTCCTTATAGGAATTAAATAAATGTGTGGTTTGTTATTTCAATGCTCAGTATCAGTTTGGTTATAATTGTCAAAAAGTTGTTTACAGTGGCAATGGAGCTTATTTAGACATTTAAAATGAAAATACAGTTGGCACTACAACTGCTTGACCATAACCTAGGAGAAAGCCCAAGAGAAAGGCAAGCAATAAATATAATTCAAGATTTCATCAATATTTTTTTTATTGTAAAAAATTAAATATCCTGGCCCATTGCAATGGCCCCCCTACCCATAAAATAATTAACATATTGCTGTCTAACTTGACGGGCACTTTGGGGGGCCAAGCCAGTACGGACAGTATCCAGGCCCGTAAGGTTGTCATCTATAAGTCCGGCCTCAGGCCCAACTGTGCCTATATAATTCTGAGAATGTTTGTTTAAAAAGTTGTGCAGAATGCAGCACGATAAAATGATAAAATTACGTTTGTATTCCGCCAAATTAATGGCTGTTTGAAACAGGCGGAACCGGCTGGCCAGAATTCCAAACGCATTCTCAACCAATCTTCTAGCTCTGGCCAGCCGGAAATTAAAAACCCTCCTCTCCGGGGTGAGGGTTCTTTGGGGGAATGGCCTCATGAGGTGCTTGCTCAGAGCGAAGGCTTCATCGGCAATGAAGACAAAGGGGAGTCCTTCCACATTATCCGCATCAGGTGGCAATCCCAGGCCACCACTCTGGAGATGCTGGCAGAACTCCGTCTGGGCAATTACTCCTCCATCCGACATCCGGCCATTCTTCCCCACGTCCACATATAAAAATTCATAGTGTGCCGACACCACCGCCATTAAAACAATACTGTGGAACCCTTTATAATTGAAATAGTATGACCCCGAATGGGGTGGTGGCACAATGTGGACATGTTTCCCATCTATAGCCCCTCCACAATTGGGAAAGTCCCAACGGCTGGCAAAATGGGATGCCACAGTCTGCCATTCCTGTGGCGTTGAAGGAAACTGGGGAATCAAACAAGAAAACCAAAATCAATTAATTTGGAAGCTAACATTGCAATAAAATTAGACAATTAAAAACATTATTCCCCAGCATCAGTATAACATTAAATAATTTAATTCTTCTGGAATAACTAATATGGAAAGGCACACTTATCAGATTGCTCACCCCCTCTGATGGAACATTGATTACATTTTAGGGGGTTGTGAAATCCCTAAAAAAGATTACTTTTAGGACACGCAGGAATTTAGGGACTAAAAAGGCTACAAGACTGCAGTTGTCGCACTCTGCAGGTGCAGTTGCTAACCAGCTGACAGTAAATGAGGTAATGTAAAAAGGCATTCATGTTGCAAGGAGTACACAATCACATGCAAGGGCAATTAATGAAAACACTTTGAGGCTTGCATATGATTTGATGATGGAAATCAGCAGAGCTTCTGCTCATTTACTAAAGCACTGGAACAAATGCACTTGTAGAGTGCACATGCATTTTGCAAAGTGCAACATATATTTGCTTTAGACAAATCAACACCACAGAACATTCAAGCAAATTTTTACTAGGGTGGGGGGGGTTGGGAAATCTAGCTAATTGCTAATTAGCAGCACACTATTTGGAGTGAGTTTAGGTGGGGGGGGGGGGTGGGAAATCTAGCTAATTGCTAATTAGCAGCACACTATTTGGAGTGAGTTTAGGTGGGGGGGGTTGGGAAATCTAGCTAATTGCTAATTAGCAGCACACTATTTGGAGTGAGTTTAGGTGGGGGGGGTTGGGAAATCTAGCTAATTGCTAATTAGCAGCACACTATTTGGAGTGAGTTTAGGTGGGGGGGTTGTGAAATCTAGCTAATTGCTAATTATAAGCACACTAAATACACTCAAACAAAATACATTCAAAATGAGTAGACTAGGTGGATATGTTCCCATCACTGCATGCTGGGGAGGTTATTGAAGGAAAATATACATGCATGACAAAAAATAACAGGAAAAAAATCCAGCATGTGTGAGGATAAAAAGGGGACATTCACACTATATTGCAATGATGGTAAGTAGTGTTTGAAGCAAGAAATACATTACATTATCAAAGATTACATAAAAGAACATGTGATGCTAATAAAAGAAAAATATCTTACCTTAATATAGTCCTTCTGCAGGACCTGGATGATGGCAGAACAGGTCTCTGGGATAATGATCCCCAGAGCCTGGGGGGAGATGCCTGTCGAGAACTTAAGGTCCTGCAGGCTTCTCCCTGTGGCCAAATACCGCAAGGTAGCGACCAGCCTCTGCTCCGGAGTGATGGCTTGCCTCATGCAGGTATCCTGCCTGCTGATATAGGGGGTCAGCAAAGCCAACAAATGGTCAAAAACGGGGTCCGTCATCCGGAGAAAGTTCCTGAAATCCTCAGGATTATTCTCACGGATCTCACGGAGCAATGGCATGTGACAGAACTGGTCACGCTGGAGCAACCAATTCTTGGTCCATGAACTCCTCCTCGCCCTGTTCATGGACTGGTCTTGGGCTGAAGAATAAACTACAGCACCAAACACATACAATGCAAGAGCTCGACGACGAGTACATACAGGTAACATGGTTTCAAAACGGTCGGCTGGTCAGAACGCACTAAACAGAACGCACTGAAGAACAGCAAGGCCTGTGAAGAGCGACCTGAAAATCAGGAACGAGCGGCCAATAAAACAAAGATTTCTCAATGCCAACTGACCAAACGCACTGAAAAGCAGATACAAACCTCACAAGCACAGACTGAACAACAGTTAAAACTAACTGAAAAATACGAGTCTCACAAGCGCGAATCGTCTCTCACCAAACTTCTACTAACATGAGATAAACACGAGATTAGCAGAAGGAGCCCAAAGGGTGTCGTACGGGCTATTGAACTTCCGTTTTATAGTCTCGTCGGACTTGGTGTACGTCACCGCGTACTAAGCTGTCGTACTTTTGTGTGGTCGTGTGTAGGCAAGTCCATTCGTAAGAAAGTCTGCCGCAAGTCCGCCAAAGGTACGCCGGAAGTATGTCGGACAGGCTGTCCGACTTTTGTAGGTGAAAAGTCCGACCGTGTGTACGCGGCATGAGAGTCTGCATAAGACTTGAGACTGGGGCAGAGGTTCACATTCCAGCAGGATAGTGACCCTAAAAATACAGCCAGAGCTGCAATGGAATGTTTTAGATCAAAGCATATTCATGTTTTAGAATGACCCAGACAAAGTCCAGACCTAAATCCAATTGAGAATCTGTGGCAAGACTTGAAAATGTCTGTTCACAGACACTCTCCATCCAATCTGACAGAGCTTGAGATATTTTGCAAAGAAGAATGAGCAAAAATGTCCCTCTCTAGATGTGGAAAGCTGGTAGAGACATAAAGCCAAAAAGACTTGCAGCTGTAATTGCAGTGAAAGCTGGTTCTACAAAGTATTGACTCAGGGGGGGCTCTATACAAATGCCCCCCACACTTTTCACATATTTATTTGTAAACAGAAATTGAAAACCATTCATCATTTTCCTTTCACTTCAAAATTACCACTTTGTATTGGTCTATCATATAAAAACCCAATAACATACATTTAAGTTTTTGGTTGTAACATGACAAAATGTTGAAAATTTCAAGGGGTATGAATACTTTTTCAAGGCATTGTATAGTATACTGACATTGTTTATGTACACATATATACATACATATCCAGTTTTTTATTTATGCGTGCTACTTCTCTCAAGGTGTCTGAAGTATGGGATCCCATATATATATTTTGTAGCAGAGCGTCCCAGAGAGAGACAGGAAAAGTCCTGTTCGGGGTTTATACATCTCCCAGGCTTCTCTCATACAGGTTCAGGGATCTCTGATCCATGGTCCAGTTCGGGTCTTGGTCTTCTCCCCCAGGCTAATTTAAAGCTCACCTGAGCAAGACAGCCTTGCTCTTGGCCTGGGATACTCAGAGAACTTCTGTGTAAGAGAGCAAAAAGGTATGTGGAAGCTGACAAGCTGTAGGCTTGCTCAGCTTAGTAGTTAGGATCTGTAAATATTGTTTAGTTAGTGCCGAGACACGGCTAGGTTTTGTTTTGGCTATTTTTGTTCCTATTTGTTTCTTTTGGAACACTGTACAGCACCTGTATATAGACTTGTAAATATCACAAATAAACACCGCACTGTTTGTCACTATTCCACTGGATTTGGTATCTGTGCCTGAAAGACCACTCATCCCAGGGAGCTTTGTGCCTGCTACCTGTCCCCCAGGTTACATATGGTGGAGAATGCGGGCAGCTGTAGTAAGTTACTACTTGAAAGGCCAGTACCTAGAGTGACTAAACATGGAGGAAATCCTAAAACAATTGGTGATATCCAATGCTGCACAGCAACAATCCAATGCTGCACAGCAACAAGCAAACGCTACACAGCAGAGGCTGTTTGAACAGCTAGCCACTGATGCAAAAGAGGATAGGAAAACCCTGGCTGCGATTGTGGAGACGCTAGCACAGTGGTCACCTGCTAAAGTTAATGTTGTTGGAGACAAGCCCTCAGCCATCCATGTGGGTCGCTTTCTTTCCAAGATGACTGCAGATGATGATCCAGAGGCCTTTCTCTTAACCTTTGAACGGACTGCTGAGAGGGAAGGTTGGCCCAAAACCCAGTGGGCAGGACTGGTCGCCCCCTTGCTGTCTGGAGAATCGCAGAAGGCCTACTATGATTTGGAGTCAGCAGAAGCAGGAGACTATGAAAAAGTCAAGCGGGAAATCCTGGCGCGACTTGGTGTCACCCTGGCAGTTCGAGCACAGCGGGTTCACAGCTGGTTCTTCCAAGACGAGAGGCCCCCAAGATCGCAGATGTTCGACCTAATTCACTTGGTGAGAAAATGGCTACAGCCGGAGTCCCTGTCTGGGCCACAAATAGTGGAGCGTGTGGTCATGGACCGCTTCCTGAGGTCACTACCAGTTCCCCTGCAGAAGTGGGTGAGTCAAGGAGACCCCAACTCGGCGGACAACCTCGTGGAACTTGTTGAAAGGTACTTTGTTGCAGAGAACCTGGTCACCACCCCTACAGCCGCACGGACTTTCCGCCCAAAGCCACGGTCTCCCCAGGCAACCGGTAAGACTGTTCCAGGGGAAGTGGGTGGTAAGCATGGCAAGGAAATAGGGGGGAGGATTTTTGGTGCCAGGACTGAAGTTTGGCGTCCCAAACAAGGGAAGCTACTGCCTGTCAGCAAACCAAACTGGGGAAACATCAGGTGTTTTCGTTGCCAAGAACTGGGACATGTTGCAGCAAATTGTCCATTGACAGATGAACCAATGCAGTGTGATCTATCTATTAGAAGGCAGTCTATGTTTGCTGCTGTTTCATGCGCTGCAGCATCAAGTATGGGAAAACACATGTGCCAAATGACTGTTAATAATAAGCCTATTACGGCCTTGCTGGACTCTGGAAGTCTAGTGACTTTGGTTACAGCTGAGATGGTTGAAACTGTGAATTTGCATGCTAAAAAAGTTGCTGTGATCTGTATACATGGGGATACCCGCGAGTATCCTATAGCCACTGTTCAGTTTAAAACTGGCTTAGGTACGGTGACCCATCCGGTCGGACTTGTGCCCCACTTGGTGCACGAGGCCATCGTTGGTAGGGACTTCCCTAAGTTTTGGGAACTGTGGGATCGTCCCGACCCGGTCGCAGTAGCTGACTCAGTGACAGAGCCAGACCTCCTGGCCGCTACTGACAATGTGGGTTCAGGGGACTCTTCTCAGTGCTCCCCAGGTTTTCCTTTCTCAGTTATGGCAGGAGAGCTGGAGGACACTGAGGAGGTCCCCACAACCAGTGGAGCTGGACAGCCATCTGCTGAATCTGAGCCTACGTTGGAGTTTGCTGACCTTAATGTACACAAGGAAAATTTTGGTACCGAGCAGAGAAAAGACCCAACCCTTGCCAGGGCCTGGGAAAATGTAATGGTGATTAATGATGTACCTGTCGAATCAGGGGACAGGCTCTGTTTTCCTTATTTTAGCAGCAATGAGGATTTACTGTATCGTGTATGTAAAAAAAAATGATGAAGTGGTTGAACAGTTGGTGGTCCCTAAGCCATACAGACGGGTGGTGTTGGAACTTGCCCATGGGCACTTGCTAGGAGGTCATTTAGGGGTTGAGAAAACTACTGAAAGGGTGTTGCGCAGGTTTTATTGGCCCGGAATACAGAAGGATATTGAGAATTATTGTCAATCCTGTCCTGTGTGTCAGATGTCAGCCCCACTACAACACTTCCGAAGTCCTTTAGTGCCCTTGCCTATTATTGAAGTGCCCTTTGAGAGGATTGCCATGGACCTTGTGGGTCCACTCCCCAAGTCTGCCCGAGGTCATCAGCATATCCTCGTAATCATGGATTATGCTACCCGTTACCCAGAGGCAATTCCCTTACGCACCGCGTCTGCTAAAAACATTGCCAAAGAGCTGTTTATGGTGTTCAGTCGTGTTGGAATCCCTAAAGAAGTCCTTACAGACCAGGGCACCCCATTTATGTCACGAATAACTAGAGAGCTGTGCAAGTTATTTAAGGTGACGCAATTGCGAACCTCGGTGTACCATCCTCAAACGGATGGCTTGGTGGAACGCTTCAATAAAACATTAAAGAGCATGTTAAAAAAGGTTGTTGACAAGGATGGGAAAAACTGGGACTTCCTTATACCATACTTGATGTTTGCCATCAGGGAGGTTCCCCAGTCCTCCACGGGGTACTCTCCCTTTGAGTTGCTTTATGGGAGACACCCTCGGGGACTCTTGGACATAGCCAAAGAAACTTGGGAGGGGGAGCAGACACCCCATAAAAGTGTCATTGAGCATATCGCTCAAATGCAGGACAGGATTGCAGCAATCATGCCGTTGGTAAAAGAACACTTACTGCAGGCCCAAACAGCTCAACAGAGGATATACAACAGGGGGGCCCAACTCCGTGTTTTCTCACCTGGTGATAGGGTCCTGGTGTTAGTTCCCACTGTTGAGAGCAAGTTCCTGGCTAAGTGGCAGGGTCCCTTTGAAGTAATTGAAAGAGTTGGGGATGTCAATTACAAAATATATCAACCAGGAAAAAGGAAACCCGAACAGATTTACCACATAAACCTGTTAAAGCCCTGGAAGGATAGACTGGCATTAACTGCGAGGTCCCTCCCGGTAACGCCTAAGAGTACTGAGTCCCCTCTGATCCCTGAGGTCACGATTCCAGACACCCTGTCATATTCTCAAAAGCAGGAAACTAGAGAATTCCTGATAAGAAATAGAGAGAAATTTTCAGAGTTACCTGGCACGACTTCAGCAGTTCAGCATGATATTGTTACTGAACCTGGGGTCCGTGTCAAGCTAAAACCATACCGAATTCCTGAAGCAAGGAGAAAGGACATCAGCGGGGAAGTTAAAAGAATGTTGGAGCTAGATGTCATTGAGGAATCCAATAGTGACTGGTCTAGCCCCATCGTGTTAGTCCCAAAACCGGATGGCACTTGGAGGTTCTGTAATGACTTCAGGAAGCTTAATGCAGTGACAAAGTTTGACACGTACCCAATGCCCAGAGTGGACGAACTTATAGACCGACTTGGCAAGGCTCGCTATCTGACCACTTTGGACTTGACAAAAGGTTATTGGCAAATACCCCTGACTGGTAGCGCCAAAGAGAAGACTGCATTTGTGACTCCGGAGGGTTCCTTTCATTATAAAAAAATGCCTTTTGGGTTGCAAAATGCCCCCGCCACATTTCAAAGGGCCATGGACAGGACTCTAAGACCCCACCGACAATATGCAGCAGCATATCTAGATGACATAGTGGTACATAGCACTGACTGGGAGTCTCACTTGCCCCGTGTCCAGGCTGTCCTTGATTCCCTCTTCAAAGAAGGTTTTACAGCAAATCCAAAGAAATGTGCCATTGGTCTAGAGGAAGCCAAGTATTTGGGCTACACTATTGGGCGTGGTGTCATAAAACCTCAAGTGAATAAAATAGAAGCTATCCAGGAATGGCCACGTCCTGCAAACAAGAAGCAGGTTAGGGCCTTTCTTGGCATTGCGGGGTATTATAGAAGATTCATCCCAAATTTTGCAACTATAGCTGCTCCACTGACAGACCTTACGAAAGGGAAAGACTCTGTAATGGTGAAATGGTCCTCAGTAGCAGAGGAATCTTTCCAAGTCCTGAAGAAGGCTCTTTGTGCACAGCCAGTACTGTACTCCCCCGATTTCTCCAAAGATTTTTTGGTTCAGACGGATGCGTCTGATGTTGGTATCGGGGCAGTACTATCACAGGTACACAATGGGGAAGAACACCCTGTGGTGTACCTAAGCAGAAAGCTCAACGACCATGAGCAAAGGTATGCAGTCATTGAAAAGGAGTGTTTAGCCATAAAGTGGGCCGTGGACGCCCTCAGGTACTATTTATTAGGACGCCAGTTTGAGTTAATAACTGACCATGCTCCTCTGAAATGGATGGCACAAAAGAAGGAGACTAATAGACGGGTGAACCGGTGGTTTTTGGCTCTACAGGATTACTCATTCACTGTAAAACACAGGCCAGGTGTTGAGATGGGGAATGTAGATGCCCTGTCCCGTGTTCACTCCTGTTGGGCTACAGGTGTTCCAACCCTGGGGTTGAAACAAGGGGGGAGGATATGTAGCAGAGCGTCCCAGAGAGAGACAGGAAAAGTCCTGTTCGGGGTTTATACATCTCCCAGGCTTCTCTCATACAGGTTCAGGGATCTCTGATCCATGGTCCAGTTCGGGTCTTGGTCTTCTCCCCCAGGCTAATTTAAAGCTCACCTGAGCAAGACAGCCTTGCTCTTGGCCTGGGATACTCAGAGAACTTCTGTGTAAGAGAGCAAAAAGGTATGTGGAAGCTGACAAGCTGTAGGCTTGCTCAGCTTAGTAGTTAGGATCTGTAAATATTGTTTAGTTAGTGCCGAGACACGGCTAGGTTTTGTTTTGGCTATTTTTGTTCCTATTTGTTTCTTTTGGAACACTGTACAGCACCTGTATATAGACTTGTAAATATCACAAATAAACACCGCACTGTTTGTCACTATTCCACTGGATTTGGTATCTGTGCCTGAAAGACCACTCATCCCAGGGAGCTTTGTGCCTGCTACCTGTCCCCCAGGTTACAATTTATATATGTATATATAATACAGTACAATATATATATATATATATATATACCGTATTTATCGGTGTATAACACTCACTTTTTTCCCCTTAAAATCAGGGGAAAATTGCGGGTGCATGTTATACGCTGATCCCCTGCGATCCCCCGCTGACTGAGTGGAGCGATCGCCGGCTGCCGATTTGAAAATGGCGCCGCTGGCGCCGAAATACACAGAGCCGGTCTTCGGCTCTTCTCGGCCACTTTCGGCTCCACTCGAGCGCCGCCCATATACAGATAGCCGAGTGTACTTGGCTAGGTTCGGCTAGCTCCGCTCAGAGTCACGCCCAGTCCCACCCTATGATGGACACAGGGACTGTGCGTGACTGTGAGCGGAGCTAGCCAAACCTAGCCAAGTACACTCGGCTATCTGTATATGGGCGGTGCTCAGCCCCGCTCACAGTCGCGCCCATCCCGGGCGGGACTACGAGTGGAGCCGAAAGTGGCTGAAAGTGACCAAGAGCCGCCGAGAAGAGACGAAGACCAGCTCTGTGTATTTCGGCGCTGGCGGCGCATTTTCAAACTGCAGTGACACTGACAAGTCACTGCAGTTTAACTGCAGCCTGGGCAAGACTGTAAATGGACACAGACAAAGCTGCAGATCGGCACTGACAAAGCTGCAAGGCTGCAAATGGACACTGATAAGGCTGCAAATGACACCAAGGCTGCTGACTGCAAGGCTTTAAATGACACCAAGGCTGCAAATGACACTGGACAAGCATGCAGATGGACTCTGTGCAAGGCTGCATTGATGGGCATTTAAATGTAAGTTTTTTTCCTTAAAACATTTTTTCCTCATAATTCCCTTTTAAACTTGGGGTGCGTGTTATACGCCGATAAATACGGTGTGTGTATATATATATATATATATATATATATATATATATATATATATATATATACTATATATAGTGAGTGTACAGCTTGTATAACTGTGTAAAAATATTGACATTTTGGGCCCAATTTGGACATTTTCACTTAGGGGTGTACTGACTTTTGTTGCCAGGGGTTTAGACATTAATGGCTGTGTGTTGAGTTATTTTGAGGGGACAGCAAATTTACACTGTTATACAAGCTGTACACTCACTACTTTACATTGTAGCAAAGTGTCATTTCTTCAGTGTTGTCACATGAAAGGATATACACAAATATTTACAAAAATGTGAGGGGTGTACTCACTTTTGTGAGCTACTGTATATATATATATATATATATAAATATTGAAAAGTAAACTATTTGTAAGACTAATCCTGAAGGATAGTATGGGCAGGGAGCCAACACAGGATCGATAAACAATAGATGCAAAAAAGTATAAAAATAAAAATTGTATTCAGTATACAAAAATACCAACATCTAAAAACATTGGTTAAGATGGGAACAAGGATATAGAAATACAGCTGCTAAATGTTGCAGCAAACAATGATTCTGAAAGCCAAGGTGAGAAGCAATTGGTAGCTGCAAAAACAACCCTACATATTTCGGAAAACACACACATATATATATATATATATATATATATATATATATATATATATATATATATATATATATATATATATATATATATACATATATATATATATATATATATATATATATATATATATATATATATACACACACACACACACATACTTTAGTCCAGCCGGTGGCCAGCTGTGCATGTTGGTACCATTAGTACTTTCACGTCTATTACCACATATAAAGCTGGCCCCCTGCCTTATGTATTGAATGCTGACACATGTGGCCCATACATTTTATGTTACTATTATTACCATAGGGAATGCTGGTATTTGTAGTCCTTCTGTTTTTGGCTGTTTTATGTTTATCATCATGCATATAGCTGGCTCTTTGTCCTACATATCAAATGCTGGGATTTCCAGTCCATATACTTCATGTTATCATTATCTTCATATGGTATCTTGGTCATCACTTTTTTTTTATTATTATTTTTTATTATTTTAAATTTTTTGTTCTTTCCTTGGTCTATGTTCGTTGCTATTTGTGCAGTGTTTTATGTCATTATTAATTTGTATTTTTAATTCCTTTTTTAAATTCTGTTTTTATGGATTATCTGCATTATTGTCAATTTTATTGTGCATATACAGCACATGAATCACGGCTGCTGCCCCTTACCCGCCTCCCAGCTGCTTTATAAAGCCTTGTGCTCTTACTCTCCATTATTGGTGTGAAGGAGCCAATTGCACGCTCCAAAATGTGTTTCTGCCCCTTTTTTGTCATTTCTGGACATCTGTGGTCCATGCTGGCCCCGGCCACTTCCTGCTGACTAGGGATGAGCTTCGAGTTCGAGTCGAACTCATGTTCTACTCGAACATTGGCTGTTCGCAAGTTCGCCGAACAGCGAACAATTTGGGGTGTTCGCGGCAAATTCGAATGCCGCGGAACACCCTTTAAAAGTCTATGGGAGAAATCAAAAGTGCTAATTTTAAAGGCTTATATGCAAGTTATTGTCATAAAAAGTGTTTGGGGACCCGGGTCCTGCCCCAGGGGACATGGATCAATGCAAAAAAAAGTTTTAAAAACGGACGTTTTTTCAGGAGCAGTGATTTTATTAATGCTTAAAGTCAAACAATAAAAGTGTAATATCCCTTTAAATTTTGTACCTGGGGGGTGTCTATAGTATGCCTGTAAAGGGGCGCATGTTTCCCGTGTTTAGAACAGTCTGACAGCAAAATGACATTTGGAAGGAAAAAACTCATTTAAAACTACCCGCGGCTATTGCATTGCCGACAATACACATAGAAGTTCATTGATAAAAATGGCATGGGAATTCCCCACAGGGCAACCCTGAACCAAAATAAAAAAAAAAAAATGATGTGGGGGTCCCCCTAAATTCCATACAAGGCCCTTCAGGTCTGGTATGGATATTAAGGGGAACCCCAGCCAAAATGTAAAAAAAAAATTGACGTGGGGTTCCCCCTAAATTCCATACCAGACCCTTCAGGTCTGGTATGGATTTTAAGGGGAACCCCACGCCAAAAAAAAAAAAAAAAAACGGCGTGGGGTCCCCCCAAAAATCCATACCAGACCCTTATCCGAGCACGCAACCTGGCAGGCCGCAGGAAAAGAGGGGGGGACGAGAGTGCGGCCCCCCCCCTCCTGAACCGTACCAGGCCACATGCCCTCAACATTGGGAGGGTGCTTTGGGGTAGCCCCCCAAAACACCTTGTCCCCATGTTGATGAGGACAAGGGCCTCATCCCCACAACCCTGGCCGGTGGTTGTGGGGGTCTGCGGGCGGGGGGCTTATCGGAATCTGGAAGCCCCCTTTAACAAGGGGACCCCCAGATCCCGGCCCCCCCCCTGTGTGAAATGGTAAGGGGGTACTTACCCCTACCATTTCACTAAAAAACTGTCAAAAATTTTAAAAATGACAAGAGACAGTTTTTGACAATTCCTTTATTTAAATGCTTCTTCTTTCTTCCTTCTTCTTCTTCTTCTTCTGGTTCTTCTGGCTCTTCTGGTTCTTCCTCCGGCGTTCTCGTCCAGCTTCTTCTCCGCGGCGTCTTCTATCTTCTTCTCCTCGGGCCGCTCCGCACCCATGGCATGGGGGGGAGGCTCCCGCTCTTCTCTTCATCTTCTTCTCTTCTTCATCTTCTTCTTCATCTTCTTCTTCTTCTCTTCTTCCTTCTTCTCTTCTTCATGTCTTCTCCGGGCCGCTCCGCAGCCATGCTGTGGCATGGAGGGAGGCTCCCGCTGTGTGACGGCGCTCCTCGTCTGACGGTTCTTAAATAACGGGGGGCGGGGCCATCCGGTGACCCCGCCCCCCTCTGACGCACGGTGACTTGAGGGACTTCCCTGTGACGTCACGGGGAATGCCACAGGGAAGTCCCGTCATGTCACCATGCGTCAGAGGGGGGCGGGGTCACCGGGTGGCCCCGCCCCCCGTTATTTAAGAACCGTCAGACGAAGAGACGCCGTCACACAGCGGGAGCCTCCCTCCATGCCACAGCATGGCTGCGGAGCGGCCCGGAGAAGACATGAAGAAGAGAAGAAGGAAGAAGAGAAGAAGATGAAGAAGAAGATGAAGAAGAGAAGAAGATGAAGAGAAGAGCGGGAGCCTCCCCCCCATGCCATGGGTGCGGAGCGGCCCGAGGAGAAGAAGATAGAAGACGCCGCGGAGAAGATGCTGGACGAGAACGCCGGAGGAAGAACCAGAAGAGCCAGAAGAACCAGAAGAAGAAGAAGATGAAGGAAGAAAGAAGAAGCATTTAAATAAAGGAATTGTCAAAAACTGTCTCTTGTCATTTTTAACATTTTTGACAGTTTTTTAGTGAAATGGTAGGGGTAAGTACCCCCTTACCATTTCACACAGGGGGGGGCCGGGATCTGGGGGTCCCCTTGTTAAAGGGGGCTTCCAGATTCCGATAAGCCCCCCGCCCGCAGACCCCCACAACCACCGGCCAGGGTTGTGGGGATGAGGCCCTTGTCTTCATCAACATGGGGACAAGGTGTTTTGGGGGGCTACCCCAAAGCACCCTCCCAATGTTGAGGGCATGTGGCCTGGTACGGTTCAGGAGGGGGGGGGGGGCGCACTCTCATCCCCCCCTCTTTTCTTGCGGCCTGCCAGGTTGCGTGCTCGGATAAGGGTCTGGTATGGATTTTTAGGGGGACCCCACGCCGTTTTGTTTTTTTTTTTTGGCGCGGGGTTCCCCTTAAAATCCATACCAGACCTGAAGGGTCTGGTATGGAATTTAGGGGGAACCCCACGTCAATTTTTAATTTTGGTTCGGGGTTGCCCTGTGGGGAATTCCCATGCCGTTTTTATCAATGAACTTCTATGTGTATTGTCGGCAATGCAATAGCCGCGGTAGTTTTAAATGTGTTTTTTCCTTCAAAATGTCACTTTGCTGTCAGACTGTTCTAAACACGGGAAACATGCGCCCCTTTACAGGCATACTATAGACACCCCCCAGGTATGAAATTTAAAGGGATATTACACTTTTATTGTTTGACTTTAAGCATTATTAAAATCACTGCTCCTGAAAAAATGGCCATTTTTAAAACTTTTTTTTGTATTGATTCATGTCCCCTGGGGCAGGACCCAGGTCCCCAAACACTTTTTATGACAATAACTTGCATATTAGCCTTTAAAATTAGCACTTTTGATTATTCATGTTCGTGTCCCATAGACTTTAACGGTGTTCGCGTGTTCGAACAAATTTTTTTCCTGTTCGCATGTTCTGGTGCGAACCGAACAGGGGGGTGTTCGGCTCATCCCTACTGCTGACGTCATTTCCGGGTGCATTTCACACTGGTCCCAGCAACGTGACTGTTCTTTCTGGTGGCTTCTCCTTGCGGCTTCCCTCTGCTGGTTGGCTGAGATTCATCACAACTAGCTGCATACCGGACCATCCTCAGGACTGCCTATTGTTGGACCTCATACCTCCTTTTCCATCAAAGATATGATCAGCCTTTCCCTTTTTCTACTTCTAATAAGTGTGTTTTTATCCTTGGGCAATAAATTAAGCTTTGTGTTACTGTTACTGAAGTGTCTTCTGTTTGTTTTTCATTTGCCAGAATTTTTGCTTCCCTCTTGGAGTGCTGCTCAAGTGCCATCCTAGCCTGCTCTTTGCCTGATCCACACCACCATCTCTGCAGACTATTATCTCTGCTCAGTCCTATTTTCCAGAGCGCCCTCTTCCCATCACTGTGTTAGTGAAGTTTTACTGTGTGCAAATGGAATTGAAGTGGAGAGTGTCTGTTAACCAAGTTAAAGTTCACCAAACACCTCTTTCTATTGATTAAAGTGCATCAAAGTACACATTTCCCTGTCTCTAATATAATTCAATAATAAGCCCCACATCATGTTTGGGTGGCCAACAAGAAGAAGCGAACGTTCCCATGGCACTGTGAGGGGCCCAGTTGGCCAGCAGCGTATGTGTCCATGGGCAAAGGTGGACGTGGTCCATCCTCGGGGAGGGCACCATTTCCTCTGTTTAGTGATGTGGCCCTGCTATCCAGCCACAGAATGCAGAGGAGGTGGTGGACTGGCTTACTAAACCATCCTCATCCTCCTCATCCTCTGTCACCCAGGCAGAGATTGGTGCGCAGACCACCACAGCTGCCAGAGTGGCTAAATTTGCCTCCTTGTCCACAGCTACTCCTGCCATAGCCCCAACATCAGACATGGAGGAGTCAGCTGAGTTATTTGAACACAGCATCAGCCACTTGCTCCTTGATGATGCACAGCCATTACTTGATCCAGATGTTGGTTCTGAGGTTGAGGAAGGTAGGAACATGAGCCTACAGAGAGGGGAGAACACTGGTTAACAACAAATTGGCAGTTATGTTCACCCAGCCGCAGTGTATTGCCAAGTTGGCTAAATTGATGGCAAGTATGAAGGGGATGATGATGATGAGGTCACTGATGCAACTCGGGTGCCGGATAGACCAGAGGAGGAAATTTAGGGGGAGGCACAACCCAAATGAGGCAGCCATCATGGAAGAGTAGAGAACAGTCACCCCATTCAATCAGATTATGGAGCTGTGATCTCCCGGCTCACTTCCCACAGCTCAGCTATTTGGGCCTTTTTTAGCACGTGTGCAGCCGATCGCACTGTTGCAATCTGCAAACTTTGCAACAAGCAGATCAAGCGTGGCAAAAAATTCTAGGCTAATGACATCATCCACAGCTCTCTCGCTCACTCTTGTGAGAGTTTGCCAGGAAGGGAGGGGGAGAAGTCATAAGAGGGCCAATGCAGGGCGGCAGAGCTGGAGGTGTGCCTCTGTGTGTCTGTTTAAATCCAGGAAGTGGACAGGCAGCAGCTTCAGCTGCCCACAGGTAAAATGGCTGCAGCCAGACTTGGTGGAGGGAGATTTCTGCAGCATATTTTGCAAGTACAGAATCACAGTATATATGAAATAATATGCAAAGTGGTTGGAGGGAAGCTTCAGAATGGCAAAGATGTTGTATTACAAATTATGTGAGCAGACTGCAATCCTCTTTAATTGGCTGTATCCCATTGTTCTATTGTTTCTATCTACCTTGGTAGCAAAGTATTATGGGATGTATATGTGTATGTGGATTAGCTGTGAGAGGGGAGGGGGAATTTCTCCTGTAGCCCTTCCTAATGGCTGTCTATTTGTCTCTTGTTACTGAATGTAGTTTACCCCACCCTTTGTCATTATGCAAAGAAGGAGGGATTGTTCCCTGAGTGTATATCTCTCTGTACCTGTGTTTGAATAAACAGTCATGTTTTCCACCACCCAACACTGATGTCTCGACAAGTAATTGGTTGGGCTAAGGAATCTTGGATCGTGCTGGTACCGGGCAAGGGAAGCTTATACTGCTGACATACTCCTCTTGAGTACGGAAGTCTGTCACAGTCACCCCTGCACATCTGGTAATGAGCAGTTTGTTTGTCTGTGTAGAAACAAAACAAAATTGCGCTTGGAATAGATTAAATGTCAGTGAAGAAGCAAAAAATGTGAATAGAAATAGAGTGACACCTTAATATAAGTAACATAAAATTCAATGAGCTGCGGTTATAAGTAGGGCCCACCAACAGAATAATCCCTCCCACGTCACCACGTTGCCCTGTTGTGGACGGGAGCTGTCTGAGTGCCGGCCGGCATTGCTGTTTTTCGTTTTTTAAATGTAAGTGTCCGCTTTTTTAATAAATTGGAGTCGTAACGTTATTATACTATTGGCTGCTTCTCCTCTTTGAATATATACACACATCTGAGCCTGTGAAGAGCCTGCCAGGACGGGATTGCGGTGACTCCGCCACAGTTTCGTTTTTGGCCTTTTCCAGTCGATCTTTTGGTGAGCAGGAACCCCTATGGGTTCAATCAGGATTATATTCTGGGTTACACAGAGGCAATAAGCCTAACGCTGACTATACCTTCACCAGTTTACCATCTGGTAAGCGGCCTCTTGTGTCTGTGCACCGGGTGTTCTCCCTGCTTTGGCTTTTTGTCTGCCTGTACAATCTTATTTCTGGTAAACAGATATATTTGGTGTTTTATATCTTATTTCCAAGGACACCACCTATTGCATGCTGCATGTCACATTTTTTTATGCCCCTGGTTTTGCTACGCAGTCAGGATGCATTTATGATTTTTATGATTATTTTGTGTGAACACTCTCTCTTTTTGATTTAACTTGTTTATGTCAGTATCACGCTATGGTCTTTGTATTTTTATTTGATTAAACCTTATGTGGACCCGTTCTGCTGCATGAGCGTGACGGATTCTGCCCATTTTGGAGTGCTCCTAAAAGGCCCGGGCTGGGTTTTAAGCCCTCTGTCTGACTTGGCTTACGTTCTGGTAAGCAGTTCACCACACAGTTGTTTTTTCTTCACTTCATCACTTAGAAGAATTTGCTGCATTATTTTGGACTTAATTGAATTTAATTTCACTGAATACCAATTGGACTTATATTTAGAGCGGTTTACTTGTTTTATTTGTTTGTCTGTGTGTCAGGAACACGTGCAATTTTGTGAGCGTTCTGTGACATGCAGCATTGTGAGCCAAGCCTTAGATTGGGGTGGTGTGAGACTGAAAATACTTTTCAAGGGTGCCTTGACTAGAAAAAGGTTGTGAAATGCTTTCCTACACTAACATGTGCACCTGATGGGCACACTGTGTGAACTGCATGAATAAATACAAAGCTTCCTCTGATTGGCTGAGGTAGAGAGGTGGGTGGATGATGTCATGATGTGGAATGGGATGTTCAAGTCCCATAGCCAGAACAAAGCGCTGTGTAGAGTTTATACAGTGCACTTGGGCCAGCATGGACCGAACAAATTAGTTAAAGTAAAGCTGGAGATTCATTTTAAGGTTTGACCCTTTGAGTATCTATACCACAGCATTTATATTTTATTTAAAAAAAATAGCAATATATTGTGTTCTTGTGCACTAAAATAATTTTTTTTTTAACTGAAAATATGTTTGATAAACTGTTGCCTTCAGAATATATATATATATAATGTGTGGGGATTTTAACTAATCATGGCCCTATGACCGAGACAACTGTGGATCACATAAACACACGGCAAGACTTAAAACATAAAATAGACCTGAGATGTGCCTTGGTCATCTGGCTGGTATGCCAAGAAAAAGGGGCATACCCAAGATAAGTAATGAATGATTGTGGAGAGAAATGTGCTGAGAAGTGCCCTGAAAAGGGGGGAAAAGGGAGGAAAAGTGGGGAAAAGGGGGGAAAAAGTATGAAAAAGGGGGGAAAAAGTATGAAAAAGGGGGGAGGGTATCAAACACTGGAACTGACCAGGAGCATGGGTGAGTGGTCTGCTTAAATACACCCTGGGCTCCTCCCATAAATTCAGGCCGCCATGCTGGCTTTTTTATTTTACATGTATTAAAAAAATATGCAAAAACAGCCCTGGCAGTGAAAGATGGCTGGTATATTATTGATATACAGTACCTGCATGCGGTATTGTGTTTCCAGTGCGATACCATCGCGCAGGTTCTTGGCGACAAGGTACTGTGTATGTCGCGCTGGCTCGCTCATCGGGAAAAGAAAACTTTTTTCCTTTCGCGATGAGTGACAGGCAGTGCTGACAGCTGTCTGGTATGAATTCTGAGGGGTAACTCTGCACCAAATTTCAAATAAAAAAACGGTGTGGGTTCCCCACAAGGGGCATACCAGGCCCTTAGGTCTGGTATGGATTGTAAGGGGAACCCCCTACACAGAAAAAATTGGCGTGGGGGTCCCCCCAAAAATCCATAACAGACCCTTATCCGAGCACGCAGCCCGGCCGGCCAGGAAAGGGGGTGGGGGCGAGCGAGTGCCCCCCCTCCTGAGCCGTACCAGGCCGCATGCCTTCAACATGGGGGGGTGAGTGCCTTGGGGGAGGGGGGCACCCTGCGGCCCCCCCACCCCAAAGCACCTTGTCGCCATGTTGATGAGGACAAGGGCCTCTTCCCGACAACCCTGGCCGTTGGTTGTCGGGGTCTGCGGGCGGGGGGCTTATCGGAATCCGGGAGCCCCCTTTAATAAGGGGGCTCCCAGATCCCGGCCCCCCACCCTATGTGAATGAGTATGGGGTACAGCGTACCCCTACCCATTCACCTAGGGAAAAAAGTGTCAATAAACAAAACACAGTACACAGATTTTAAGAGTAATCTATTAAGCAGCTCTGGGGTCTTCTTCCGACTTCGGGTGGTCTCCTTCCGACTTCTCCCGGTGTTCGGCCTCTTCTCCCGGGCCTCTTCGCTATCTTCTTCCAGCTCTTTTGCCAGCAAGGGGCCCGGTCTGCTGCCGCTGTCTTGTCGCCACTGTCTCGTCGCTTCTTCTCTTCTTCCAATGTTGACACGACGCTCTCTCCAGTTGGAATGCTGTGTGTGAGCTGCGGAGCCATTTATATAGGCGTGACCCCGCCCCCTTGTGATGTTACGGTCCCAGCATGCGCAGGGACTCTGGAGTCATAAGGGGGCGTGACCCCAGAGTCCCTGCGCATGCTGGGATCGTGATGTCACAAGGGGGCGGGGTCACCGCCTATATAAATGGCTCCGCAGCTCGCACACAGCATTCCAGCCGGAGAGAGCGTCGTGTCAACATCAGAAGAAGAGAAAAAGCGACGAGACAGCGGCAACAAGACCGCGGCAGCAGACCGGGCCCCCGCTGGCAAAAGAGCTGGAAGAAGATAGCGGAGGGGCCCGGGAGAAGAGGCCGAACACTCGGAGAAGAGGCCGAACACCGGGAGAAGTCAGAAGGAGACCCCCCGAAGTCGGAAGAAGACCCCGGAGCTGCTTAATAAATTACTCCTAAAATCTGTGTACTGTGTTTTTTTTATTGACACTTTTTTCCCTAGGTGAATGGGTAGGGGTACGCTGTACCCCATACTCATTCACATAGGGTGGGGGGCCGGGATCTGGGGGCCCCCTTATTAAAGGGGGTTCCCAGATTCCGATAAGCCCCCTGCCCGCAGACCCCGACAACCAACGGCCAGGGTTGTCGGGAAGAGGCCCTTGTCCTCATCAACATGGGGACAAGGTGCTTTGGGATGGGGGCCACAGGGCGCCCCCCTCCCCCAAGGCACTCACCCCCCATGTTGAGGGCATGTGGCCTGGTACGGCTCGGGGGGGGCGCTCGCTCGTCCCCACCCCCTTTCCTGGCCGGCCGGGCTGCGTGCTCGGATAAGAGTCTGTTATGGATTTTGGGGGGACCCCCACGCCGATTTTTTTCGGCGTAGGGGGTTCCCCTTACAATCCATACCAGACCTAAGGGCCTGGTATGCCCCTGGGGGGGAACCCACGCCAGTTTTTTATTTAAAATTTGGTGTGGTGTTCCCCTTCAGGATTCATACCAGACAGCTGTCAGCACTGCCTGTCACTCATCGCGAAAGGAAAAAAAGTTTTCCTTTCCCGATGAGTGAGGCATCTCCACGCTGGCTCCCGCCATGGGGCTTGCAGGTGTCGAATCTCGCCGATATCGCGGTCACCTACTGTATGTTCCATACAATCAGTCAGAACACAATATTAATCAGGTCACTTCTATATATTTATATATGGTCAGAAAATTGGAGACCTTTACCAGGGCCGTCTTTACCCACTTCAGCCCCGGAAGAATTTACCCCTTCCTGACCAGGCCTTTTTTTGCGATTCGGCACTGCGTCACTTTAACTGACAATTGCGCGGTCGGGCGACGTTGTACCCAAACAAAATTTATGTCCTTTTTTCCCACAAATAGAGCTTTCTTTTAGTGGTATTTGATCACCTCTGGAGGTTTTTTATTTTGTGCACTATAAACAAAAAAGAGTGACAATTTTGAAAAAAAAAATATTTTTTACTTTTTACTATAGAAAAATACCCCCCCAAAAATGTAAAAAAAAACTAACTTCTTCCTTAGTTTAGGCTGATATGTATTCTGCTACATATTTTTGGTAAAAAAAATATCCAAATTGGCGTATATTGATTGGTTTGCGCAAAACTCATTGCGTCTACAAAATAGGGGATAGATTTATGGCATTTTTATTATTTTTTTACTAGTAATGGTGGCAGTGATCTGCCATTTTTAGTGGGACTGCAACATTGCAGCGAACAAATTAGACACTTTTGACACTTTTTTGGGACCATATAAAAATGCACTGATTACTGTATAAATGAGACTGGCAGGGAAGAGGTTAACGCTAGTAGTGATCAAGGGGTTAAATGTGTTCCCTGAGAGGTGTTTCTAACTGTATTGGGGCTGGGCTGACTGGAGGAGGAGAGAGATTGCTGTTCCTAATCACTAGGAACAGACAATCTCACTCTACTTCCCTGACAGAACGGGGATCTGTTTGTTTACACTGGCAGATCCCCGTTCTGCCTCTCCCTGGAGCGATCGCGGGTGGACCCGCTGGCTGGCTCTCCCGCTAGTGATTTGGCACAGTTTGCCGTGTACATGCCCAACATACAATGACAGCGATTCATACAGCCGAGCCAACCTGCCGCAGTACAACTGCAGTGGCTGATCGGCAAGCAGTTAATAACTACTGGGACCCCATCACTGCATAGACTGTTTTTTGGAAAAGGTGATCTTGGCCTTTACAATTGTGCACACCTCTGAAAAGGAAACAAACTTTGCTACACAATATTTTTTGTACAAATAAAACAGATATAACAAATCACTTCCAATGGTACATTTAATATTTTTAGGTTTTACACTTTCCATTTTTATAACCTCCCTATTCCAAAGTACAGTAAAGAATGATTTTCTAAAACAAGGTTGTTTTATTATAATCTAATTTGTATTCGGAGTCAATCTGAGGATAGTGTAGGAAAGGAACAAAGAGCAACAGAGAACATAGACCTGAAGTCATGGGGATGGCATGTGTTGATTCACAAGCTACCACCGGGCTGTTAGCATCTGATGTCCACTTCTCAATCCAAGTGGCAATTTTCTTTTACTACAGGGAAGATTTGGCGTCCCTTGTGTACGCGCTTTGGTGACTCTGCGCTTTGACATATGGATTTCCCCCGTCAGGTGTGGACCTTTGCAACCAGCATGTGACCTCTTTACTTGTATGTTTTTATTCCACACATGAGTTTAACTATAGACAAGAAAAATTTCTACCCATCCGTGTAAAAATTCCCCTGAAGAAGGAATATATAAGTCTGACTACGGTCTTCTCCGAAACATGTTGGGATATACACTGTAGCCCAGGGCTTGACAAATTTGCTTGGAATCTAGGAGCCAGCTAAAAAAGTTAGGAGCCAGGTTTTTTTTTTTTTTTTTTTTTTTTTAAACGACCGACAAAGCTTTATTTTCAATATAAAAATTAACCAATCTTAAATTTACACAGAGACGACTAGAACTAATGTGACTGCTTTTATTTCCTGCCATGCAGGGACACAAGACCACCATATTCTCGCTAAGGGTCCAATCAGGTCTGCCTGAAAAACTGACAGGCAAACCTGATCAGACAGCCCGTGTGAAAGGGGCCAAGCAGGGAGATGACAAATAATAAATTCATTTTAATTAACCACTTCCTTCCCGCAGGACGACTATATACGTCCTGTCTTTGAAGAGAAATACCGTTCTTATGGTAGCAGCTAGCTACCATAACCCCGGTATCTTCTTCAAGAGACGACGGTTCTCTTTCAGATAAAAGTGGTCTCTGCAGCAGATTAGCAGCGAGATCACTTTTATCGGCGGCAGGAGAGGGGCCCCCCTACCGCCTCTCTCCGGTGCCCTTCACCGCTTACCGTGGCCGTCGGTAACGGCGGAGGCGATCCGGATCTGACCCTGGCCTGACATGGAGACGAGTGAGAGGAAGATGGCTCCCCCGCCCATCTCCAAGTCATTGCAGGGCGGAAGCGACGTCAAATCGTCACTTCCACCCATAGCACTTGAAAGGACATTTTATATATTTTTTTTTTCAAATGACAATTTTTTTTTTAATGCATTTTAGTGTAAATATGAGATCTGAGGTCTTTTTGACCCCAGATGTCATATTTAGGAGGTCCTGTCATGCTTTTTTTCTATTACAAGGGATTTTTACATTCCTTGTAATAGGAATAAAAGTGACTTTTTTTTTTTTTTTTTTTAAAGAACAGTGAAAAAATAAAAGTTAAAATAAATAAGAAAAAAAAAATTAAATGTGCCCCATCCCTTGTAATAGAAATAAAAGTGACACAATTTTTTTTTTTTTAAAAAGTGTAAAAATAAAAAATAAAAAGTAAAATATATAAGAAAAAATAATAATTTTTTTAAATGCGCCCCGTCCCGCCGAGCTCGCTTGCAGAAGCGAACGCATATGTGAGTAGCGCTCGCATATGAAAGCAGTGTTCAAACCACACGTGAGGTATCGCCACGATCGTTAGAGCGAGAGCAATAATTCTAGGCCTAGGCCACCTCTGTAACTCAAAACATGCAACATGTAGAATTTTTTAAATGTTGCCTATGGAGATTTTAAAGGGTAAAAGTTTGTCGCCATTCCACAAGCGGATGAAATTTTGAAGCGTGACATGTTGGGAATCAATTTACTCGGCGTAACATTATCTTTCACAATCTAAAAAAAATTGGGCTAACTTTACTGTTTTCTTATTTTTTAATTAAAAAAAGTATTTTTTCCCAAAAAAGTGCGCTTGTAAGTCCGCTGTGCAAATACGGTGTGACAGAAAGTATTGCAATGACCGCCATTTTATTCTCTAGGGTGTTAGAATAAAAAATATATATAATGTTTGGGGGTTCTAAGTAAAGGGAAGGAGATGAGCAGGCAGTGAAAACAGGTAGGGAAAGCTCCATTAGCATTGGTGGATGTCTTGTCATACCAACGGCCACCACCAGAGGGCGCCCGATTGCAGAAGGAACCATCGGACTGCAGTAGGCCGCAAAGCCGGGGCCTCAATTACCGGCACGGCCCAGCGTGATCGCGGCGGAAGGGGGGGTGTCGAACGGACACAGGATACCCCAGCTGTGCCGCCCCAGGCGCCAGGTCGCTAATTCTAGTCCCAAATGCGACCTGGCGCCCGGGGTTTGTCGAGCCCTGCTGTAGCCACCTACCCTCATTTCACCCCCCCCGAATGGGTTGGCTGTTTTGGGTTTGATGGCATTGGGTGATAATAATGTTGTGTTTTACATGTTCTATATTAACGCATTTTCAATATAAATATTTTGTCTACTGTATATTCTCTTGTCTTTTAGACAGCTTTTACTGTGGTAATATAATTAAAGTTGGTATACGTTTGCCTTTTATCCTTAAGCACCTCTCTTTATCATCTTTTTTCCTGCCTTTAAAGTCCAAAGGGGCGTCTCCCACATGCACTTTGTTGCATGAATTTTTCTAAATATTACATAGGATGTTGGCAGGTCTGCACACCAATATATTCTCATATATTTTAATTTTTTTCATAGACCTGAAGTGTGCCATGGTCAGTATGCCTAAAAGGGAGCATACCCAAGTATGAAATGAAATTAAATGAAAAGAAAAAGAAAAAGGGGAATGGGAGGGTGGGACACGAGAGCCTACGACCACAAGGGAGGAGGCAAAGAAGGGCAGGCTTTATGCAGCCTGACTCCTCCTACAAATACAGGCTGACCTGCGGTCAGCCTTACACTTGTACTTGGAGTCAATCTGAGGATAATGTAGGAAAGGAACAAAGAGCAACAGAGAACATAGACCTGAAGTGTGCCATGGTCACGTGGTCAGTATGCCTAAAAGGGGACAAAAATAAACACAGTAGGATGAAAGCTTAACAACCAGATTTATTACACACAGAATTGACGTGCAATCTGACAGATTGACAAAACGCTTGTGGCACCTCAAAAGAGGCACTGGGCTGTACCCAGAGAAACAAGCCGACCTCCACCTACCCAAATACCAAATAATAAGGGCTGGGGCCCCCTGGCACAAAGTCACAGAAGCTTCTCCTATCCTGAATGAATGCCATAGTATGCCAAAGGGCCCAGACCCTGACTGGCCAAAAAGAGGGCGGCAATGAAGTATGCATAGAGCTGCTAGAGAGGGGAGCGCTATGAAAAGGCAACAGAGGACCATCCCTGGGTTTGTCAGATGTAGCACTGATGAGCTGGTTTAAAAATGCAGATGTAAACAGAAAAGACCGGGGTGCAAAAACCAGTTGATTGGCCAAAAATAAGCGAGACCCTGGGCCAGAAGAGCAACTCCCCTGCCCTCAGGAACCACAAAAGGCCAGCTATAGTGCTGCCTTGAGCACCAAGCTGGTAACCAATGCAAAAGGAGACCTTGAGAGCATGACAGATATGTCACGAAAAAATAAGACCTTTGATGGGAAATCTGCTGAGCACAGCAGGAGGGCTACTCTTCAGGATCCCTGAGGATAAGTTAAATAGAGTGAGCAGAAAATAAAGAAAGGCCTGTCAGGTCTTCTAACAACATGAAATGCTGAGTCTCAGCCAGATACGCCCCAATAGTGCTGTGGTCTGATATGAGTTGGAAGAGGCAAAAAACAGAAAAGCAAATAGGAACTGGATGTTAACTGTCAGGACTAGAAAACCTTCACTGGAATGCCTGGAAAACATCCCAAGTAGTGTCATGAGCCTTCCTGGTATACAAAATAAAGACTTACGATCAAGGCTGCTGCGTCTGCCAAATAGAAACCCAGTCCATCACAAATGCTGGAAATCGAAGAGAAGGCGTGATGCCAGCAACTGCATTCTAGACCTGGGCCTACTGGTATCGGCCTAGGCACCGAGAGGGTTCCGGAATCCTCTAAAGCCCCTGAACCAGTAGAAGCTGCAATAGGCTGACTTACCAATAGTTCCATACAATAGCCACTCCTGGTCGGATGTAGCTGGGAATTAAAGGTAGTGTGGATTTTGGACAGGGAAAAACCACAGTCCGCCGGGTAACCTGCTCCGCACTCGCGCTCGACGCGTAAGGGAACAGTAACCTAAATAGCTGGGTTTTCCGAGCCGAAACCGGGAAAGCAATCCCCTGTGTTGAAATACTGCCGTCAGGTCAAAGAGTGCTAGCTATGTGTGAAAAATGAAGCCTTGGGACAGTCCAGGTTCTGAGAGAGGGTGAGCTACCATGCTCCGACCCCCCAGCTGGAGAAAGGAGGAATGGAAGCGAAGTCACCAAAATCTGCTGCTTGAGACATGACCTGCATAACCCGAACTTGCAACCAAAAACCGTGTCCGGGTGCTGAAGTAAATGGTAAGATGTAAATTTATGAAACAGAAATCGAGAAATAAAGAATGTAACCCAGATGAGAAGACTTGCTGCTGCCCACACCAATTAAAAACGACCAACTCAATTGTGAAGACAAAACCTATGAATGGTACCCAGCAAAATGATAAAAAAAGAACCCATGAACTGAGTGGAAATTACACACAACTGGGTCAGCAACATAACTGCGAGAGAAACATGGGCAGACTGAGAAACCTGTGACAGGAATGTAAGCTGCGTGAAGGAAAGAGAAACATGCATAGCGCGAGCTGACGAAAACGTGAGTAGCATGAGAACTGAAGCTGCAAGAAAAACACAAACTGCACAAGAAACGCCGGTTGCATGAGAACGTGAATTGATGAACAATGTGAGAAACATGAGAAACGAGAGTAACATGGTTAAACATGAGAAACCTGAGAAAATGAGAGAAACATGAAAACGTGAGTTGGCATAGAAACAATGAATTGCATGAGAAAGGTAAATTGCATGAGAAACGTGAGTTTGTACGAAATATGTAAGCAGCGTAAGAACAGATGAGGAGACTTGCCACCGAACAAGCCAATTAAAAATGAACACCTCAATCTGTTAAACCCATAGACGTGATGGGTAACCTGCAGTGGAAGAACATGGACAACCCAGCTGTGTGAAAGCAACCAGATAACATTACAGACAACCAGCCTATGACATAACACCCCTGGTACCTGACAAGTATGATGATGTGGGTGCACAAGACCAACAGCGCAAGAATGTGAACCTAATGACATCACCACCCTACTGTATGCAGTAAGGGAGCCCGAGCAACCTGCAGCGCCAAGATAGGAAATTAAAACAAACACTCAGGGCTAAGGTACCCTCAGACCATGGTGGGTAGTAATAAGGGTGTAATGGTGAACGTGCACGTATGACATATGGAAAACAGGCGGGAAGATTGTGGGGCAACAATCAATTAAAAACGAAACCTCAGGGGGGGGCGTGGCCTGACAGCATGGAGTAGGACGCTTGAATCCAGAGCTCCATCCATTACTCCTTATTCCTAATAATCCTGGACTCTCTGTGCTGCTCAGCTAGTTGGATCACCTCCCTGAGACCCCTGCAATACCCTGGGCTCATTCCTGGATCATCTGGACGCACAGAGGCCCAAACAGAGCGGCGATCTCCCGCACGGCGGCCGAATTTAGGCAAGACCGCGGCTTCGGCCTACAACCGGAGGCCGCGGCCATCTTGGTACACCTCTCCTCCAGCCCTGCCTTGAGACATCTAAGGAATACAGGTACCTAGCTGCTGGATAACCCCCCCCGAGGAGCGGGACAATACTAACCCCACACATATAGCCCTCCTGACCAGCAGAGACCCCGGGAAAACCGGCGTTTATACCCGGCTTGGATTGCGGCCTAGCCCATCCTGTGGTGAACGGCGGCCATTTTAGCACACTTATCACTTCTGTCTGTGTAGTGTGCATGAGCTATGGCCCTGATGTCCTCTCCTTGACAGCCTCAACTGGGTCTCCCTATATCCTGTGGGTCACAGCCTCAGATTGCCATCAGCTTAAGAGGTGGGGAAGGATCTCACATACTGTACCTCTCACATACCTGCTCTGTAAAAATAACCCCTGTCCTTGGGAATTCTGAGGGTTACAGGGCCCTGGACAGCAATTATATTTAATCAACCGGCAAGTCAGTTTGCTATATTGGGTTTGGAGGTTATGAAATATGTCACCAACTAAGGCACAAAAGGCAGCGGCATCAAAACTCGATCAGTACCGCCGACTAGAAAAGGAAGACATGGAGGAGGATGGAACAATTGAGAAAGCTGGGGCGGGAGAGCGAACTGCGGGTGATACCGACAAGCTCCTTGAAGCAATCACCCTCTGCAGAACTTCTCACAGCACAAATTGAGGAGGTCAAGATGGATATCTCCCTTATCAGACAGGACTTTCAAAAACTCAGGGAAAGAGTGAAAGAAACCGAGACCAGACTGGGCGAGGTGGAGGATGCTATTCCTCCCTTACAAACATCCTCAGACCGCGTACAAAGGCAAATACAGCAACTCCTTATAAAGCAAGACGATATGTAGAATAGGCTGAGAAGATGTAATATACGTTTGATAGGTCTGCCGGAAGGGTCTGAGGGAAAAGACACATCCACTTTTTTGGAACAACTACTGATCACTACTTATGGGAGAGAAGTCTTTTCCCTGATGTTTGCGGTAGAGCGGGCACATCGCATGCCGGCAAGACCCCTCCACAGGGAGCTCCTCCCCGCACGTTCATAGCTAAACTCCTTAACTACAAAGATCGGGACACTGCTTTAAGAATGGCAAGGGAGAAAGGTAATATCCCAGTTGGGAATGTTAAGGTGGCCATTTTTCCAGACTTCTCGGCAGAGGTACAGCGTCGTCGTCAAAGCTTCATGGAGGCCAAACGCAAGTTAAGAAATCTGCAATACAAGTATTCCATGCTTTTCCCAGCCCATCTTAGGGTGGAGCATGAAGGGCGTGCGGTCTTCTTTGAGGATCCAGAGGAGGTGATCTCTTGGTTGGAACGACGAGTTAATCCTCAACAAGCTGATTGATTAAGTCCTATTGATAACGTGGTTGCGACCAGGAACTGTTTCCAACTATTGTAAGTTCAAAGCACAAATCCTGATCACATACAGCACAAGAGTCAAATTACCCTCCGGGGCTCCGGAGAGAGAAAAAGTCCTACAGCCAACATGCATCGTGCAACGAGACTTTACCCCACACAGTTCTGGGAAGCAGCACCATGTACATTGGAACCCTATCCAGAACTTAATAGTTGCAGTTGAATGGAAACAAGAAGATCAAGAGACCATACTACACTTTCTGCAAGCTATATGGCTGATACTACTTATTCTATTTAGTGTCCAGAGACTGAACCAACTGTTCTACATTCCAGTGTTCACCAAGAAGTTAGAATGTTTCCCAGATAACAACCAGTTAAGGGACTATGCCCACACAAGTTTGGGTCAGTGTAGGGCAGGGAGGGGGGTGGGGGTTCAAATGTTTTTGGTTCAGTTAAATTTGAATGTGCACACTTATTATAGAAAACAGATAATGTTACATGTGCCAGATCTCTGGAAAAGTACATATGTGTCGTGTCACAGGTGTTTGAGACAGATATGTCTTAAAGTTAAAAAGCTGTGTGCCTTATACAGAAGGAGCAAATTGTTTTACATAAATGCTTTACTAATGGTTAAAAGGTTTTACCTATTGCAACTTTGAAATTTCTTACATGGAATGTGAGGGGCCTGTGTGAGAAATTTAAGCGCGCGACAGTCTTCACATTCCTGAAGAAACAACATGCGGACATAGTGGCACTAGTGGAAACACATATTGAGGGAAGTGTTCAGATGGCGCTCCGCAGGCCTTGGGTTGGATGGGCGTATCACTCGACCCACACGTCCCACTCCAGGGGAGTCTCTGTGTTAATAGCTAAATCGGTACATTTTGAATTGTGTGAGATAACCACTGACCAGTACGGCCGTTATGTATTTATACATGCCAAAGTATATGGAGAACCCTTGCTTATAATGGCATTCTATACACCACCTCCATTTAATGTATCCATAGTCAAGGAAGGTATATCATACATGACCCGTCATCCAAATATAGCAGCCGTCTGGCTAGGAGACTTCAATGTTACTTTAAATCCGGCTCTAGACAGGCTACAGCTGACATCAACGGCTCCTAATGCCCCCACTGAAACTAAATTCTCTAAACTTGTCTCCACCTTCCATTTGATAGATACATGGCGATATAAGTTCCCACTGGCTAAGTCATATTCATGCTTCTCGTCTTCTCGTGGATCTATGTCCCGTATAGATTTTATACTTATCTCCCGCGGGTTGACTCCAAGATTATCGGAGGTAATGTTTTGCCCTAGAATACTGTCGGACCATAGTCCTTATTGGATTACATTAAGTATTCCAGTGGCAAAGCCACCACGAACATGGCGTCTTAATCCATTCTGGATATCTCTTCTACCAGAGGATGACGAGCTTATAGATAAATGGAAAATGTACTTTCTAGAAAATGATGGGTCGGCATCTCCATCTGCAGTTTGGGACTCTTTCAAGTTGTTTGCTAGGCATACCTTGATAACGGCAATTAATAAAATTAAGATGGACTCTTCTAGTGCCCTCGGTAAGGCGCTGGAGGACTTGTCCTCTGCAGAAAGAGTATATGCCAACACACCGACATCAGTAAATGTAGACCAACTTAAACTACAGACTAGAGTGGTTGACCAGCTGCAGTACCAGAAAGCTAAACAAAAAATGTTCTTTTCCAAACAGAAAATGTTTGAGCATGGGGAAAAGGCAGGCAAGTTACTGGCATTCTTGGTACATAGCGAAGATAGACCTCCGGTGGTTATTACGTTACATGGCCCCGGAGGACAAAAAGTTACAGACTCACTTACAGTAACCTCAATGTTTAGGGACTTCTTTGCAGACTTATACACAACGACAGCCCCCATTGAGACCCACCCTAGGTCTCTTTTTCTTGAAAAGGTGTCATTCCCACAGCTAACAGAAGAACAAGTAGAACTATTGGAAGCACCACTTACTTTAGATGAAATATCAATTGCCATGGCTAGCTTTGCTAGGTCCAAATCCCCCGGTTCGGATGGACTTCCAACAGAGTTCTATTCCCAATTTAGTGAAATATTAACCCCTAAACTATTAAAATTGTATAATCATATATTTGAAACCGGGACTCTACCCCCATCTATGACAGAGGCCACAATAGTCCTCATCCCTAAACCCGGCAAGGACCTGGGATTCCCAGAATCTTATCGTCCGATATCACTCCTACAGGTTGATATCAAAATACTTGCCAAAGTACTATCGATTAGGCTCAATCAGGTAATATTAACATTAATACATGCAGACCAGGCTGGTTTCATGCCCGGACGCAACACCTTGTTTAATCTTCGGAAACTATACATTAACCTACAAGCTACACACGAGGAAGTGGGTTCACGGGTTGTTGTGACCTTAGACACAGCAAAAGCCTTCGACTCGGTAGAGTGGAGGTATCTCTGGATTTGGCCCAAAATTTATCAAATGGGTCCAACTTTTATACCAGGCGCCCAGGGCCAGAGTGGTGGCTAATGGGTGGTCGTCCCAGTTATTCGACCTCAGTAGAGGCATGAGACAGGGCTGCCCCCTGTCCCCATTACTATATGCCCTGGCGGCAGAACCCCTGGCAATATCCATCCGAGCAAACCCAGAGTTCAAGGGACTTAGCATGGGCTCCCTGACTGAAAAAATTAGCATGTATGCAGATGACACGCTATTGTACCTGGCAGACTTGGGCCCATCATTATGCAATGCACTCCACACGATAGAACAATTTGGAATATTTTCAGGTCTAAAAATTAATTGGGACAAATCCCAAATTCTACCAATTGATAGTTTCGCACCCACAGAATCCCAAACTAGGCTCCCACTTCAGAGAGTAGATGTCATTAAATACCTGGGGGTTTACATAACCAGATCCCC
The DNA here is from genome assembly GCF_042186555.1 of Aquarana catesbeiana. Classification (NCBI taxonomy): domain Eukaryota; kingdom Metazoa; phylum Chordata; class Amphibia; order Anura; family Ranidae; genus Aquarana; species Aquarana catesbeiana. Next base: position 203,795,887 of record NC_133336.1, read on the forward strand.
TGCAGATTATATATCCCTAAATATAACTCCTCTCATTTCCTTAGTTAAAAATAAAATACAGGTCTGGTCCAAATTACCATTAGGAGTCTGGGTCGTATAAATTTAACCAAAATGATTCTACTACCCAAAATACTCTATGTTCTATGGAACACCCCTGTTTATTTACCCTTAAAACATTTCAAATCTCTAGAGTCCCTCTTAAAGACATTTGTGTGGGGTAATAACAGACATAAATTAGCATGGCAAGCCCTTAAAAATCCGACTGATCTAGGGGACACTGCTCTACCCGACTTTAATCTATACTACATAGCAGCACAGCTATCACAGCTTTTCCATCTAGACAAAACTGATAGGAGCGTGAGAAATCTCTCGCTATGTCCTAAATGGGCGCAGTACACCAAAGACCCGATATATGCAATAGCGGCGGACAAGGGAGGGATGGAATTAGGAGACAGAAGATACACCATGCTATACCACTACAGAAAAATATGGAATCTAACAGCTTCCAGACTTGATATTTCACAGTTCATCGATTATACGCCGTTATGGCATAACAAAAAACTTCAAGAGTTTAATAAAATACAGCACACATCTATATGGTCCATACAGGGAGTATTTTACCTGCATCATATATTAAAAGATGGACAGCTTAAAACCTTTGACCTACTTAAAGAAGAATTTACAATCCAGGACCAGATGTTCTTAAGATTCTTACAAATTCGCCATGCAATACAATCACAATTCCCTGACTCTTGCCCTAGCCCTGCACCCAATGTACTTATTGCTATAATTAAGAGCACAGACTCTCATAAATTAATCTCAGCATTTTACAACTTGCTCTTAACCCCTGTAGCTACTAAAATAGCATATGGCCTTAAACCAAGATGGGAGAGGGAGGTAGGACTGGTGGAGGATGAGGAATGGGGGGAGGCATTGGAGGCTTGCAAAACTGTCTCCTAAACTCTCAGATCGATTGACACAGCTCTACATTCTCCACAGGGCATATCTCACACCCCTCAGAGTGGCAAGATACAAGCATACACAAACCACCATATGTCAGATGTGTGGGAGAGAGACAGGTACTTTTTTCCACCTTCTATGGACATGCCCTAAGATAAAAGGCTTCTGGGAACAAATTGTGGCATTTTTACACGACACAATGGGTTCACCTCTAGCCCTAGACCCTAAGCAGTGCCTATTGGGTATAGTTCCAGACATAACTGACAAGTACACTAAAACTTTTTTACACAAAACACTCTTTGCAGCAAGAAAGGTTATAGCCAAAAAATGGATGAGACAGGAGTCTCCTAAAGTAGTGGAATGGAAGGTGGAGATAAATAATACATTGCCGTACAAGAAATGTATATATATTAATAGAGGTTGCCCAGCAAAGTACAACAAGATCTGGGATAGATGGCTTCAGGAAACTTCCACCTGTGTCTAACACAATCATATGATCATAGGGTGATAAAACAGTTATAAGCATAAATGGACAGTCTATAAAAAACAAATATGCATACCCTGAATGTCAAGATACGTAAGATATGTTTGTACTTAATGTTATATTTTTACTCAAATGATAACAATTGTAATAATGTTACAGTGTTGACAGGATAACGTAATTATTTTTTTTGTATGCACTTACTATTCAATAAAACCTTGTTTGATATAAAAAAAAAACCGAAACCTCAGCCCAAATGGATCTGTAGACGTGACAGACCCTGGATGTGAGCACTAGCTAAGGGAAATGCAGCGAACGAAAGGCCATAACATGAAAAGGCATATGACATGAAACGTGAGAAAACATGGGAAACGTAAGAAAGCAAAAGCATGGGAAAACGTAAGAAAGCAAAAGCATGGGAAAACGTGAGAAACATGGGAAAACGTGAGAAGCGTGGGAAAACGTGAGAAGCGTGGGAAAACGTGAGAAGCGTGGGAAAACGTGAGAAGCGTGGGAAAACGTGAGAAACGTGGGAAACGTGGGAAACGTGAAAAACATGGGAAACACAAGAACCAAGGGAAACATAGGAACCATGGTAAACGTGAGAACCATGGGAAACGTGAGAAACATGGGAAACGTAAGAAACATGGGAAACGTAAGAAACATGGGAAACGTGAGAAACATGGGAAACGTGAGAAACATGGGAAACGTGAGAAACATGGGAAACGTAAGAAACATGGGAAACGTAAGAAACATGGGAAACGTGAGAAACATGGGAAACGTGAGAAACATGGGAAACGTGAGAAACATGGGAAACATGAAAACCATGGGAAACGTAAGAACCATGGGAAATGTAAGAACCATGGGAAACGTAAGAGCATGGGAAACGTGAGAACCGTGAGAAACGTAAGAACCACGAGAAACGTGAGAACCATGGGAAACGTAAGAAACATGGGAAACGTAAGACATGGGAAACGTAAGAAACATGGGAAACATAAGTGGGGTTCCACCCAAAAAACAAAAATATCTGTAAAAATTCTAATAAAAACCCAAAAAAACATTTCAATATTTTTTTTTTTCACTTACCTCTAAATGCCTGTTGCTAGGTGGTCCCTCGTAGTCTACCTGTTCCTTTGCCTGGGCTGGTGACATCACTTCCCCCCAGGCACAGGAAGGGCTCCGCTCTGCTCCCTCCCTCCTGTCAATCATCTGGGACCCAATACAGGTCCCAGGTGATTGAGCGGCCAATCACGGCACGCGGCGCCGCTCGCGCATGCGCAGTGGGTGCCAGGCTGTGAATCCACAGCCCGGTGCCCACAGTTGAAATGCCGGCGCCGACGAGCGGAGGGGGGGGACGAGCGGGGCTTCGATCCCCCGCATCGCTGGACCCAGGGACAGGTAAGTGTCCAATTAAAAGTCAGCAGCTGCAGTATTTGTAGCTGCTGACTTTTAATTTTTTTTTTTTTGATGGCCCCCCTGGGTGGAACTCCTCTTTAAGAAACATGGGAAACGTAAGAAACCTGAGAAACATGGCAAACGTAAGAGAAATGTGAATAGGCATAAGAAGCGACAAATTGCATGAGAAACCAAAATTGCATGAGAAACCGTAAAATGCATGAAAAACCGTAAATTGCATGAGAAACCGTAAAATGCATGAAAAAACGTAAATTGCATGAGAAACCGTAAATTGCCTGAGAAACCGTAAAATGCATGAGAAACCGTAAATTGCATGAGAAACCGTAAAATGCACGAGAAACCGCAACTTGCATAAAAAAACTTAAAATGCATTAGAAACCGTAAATTGCATGAGAAACCGTAAATTGCACGAAACACCGTAAAATGCATGAGAAACCGTAAATTGCACAAGAAACCATAAATTGCATGAGAAACCGTAAATTACATGAGAAACTTAAAAAATTGCATGAGAAAAGTACTAGAACCATGCAGCCCCCCAAAGGACCCCCACAGAATAATAATGAGATGATAGGTGATGAGCAAGTGTCATGACAACCCCACAGCCTGAATAAACCCCTGAAACCCGTACTTATCGTGCGTGCGTGGCACGAGGTAACCGGTGCTAGCAGCGTGGCCCCATGCATGTGAAAAGGCAGCACCTGCAGGCGGCCCTGTCTGCAAACTGTACTACCATGGACACCCCCATCCGTAGCCTTACAGTGTGCCCACTGACAGGTGAAGACCAGGGCCAGACTGGGAATAACATCCAGCCCTGTAAAAAAATTCATACCAGCCCCACAGCATTATTATACCACCGCAACAGCATAACGTCATTGATTTCTTGTTCATGAAAGGGAAAACCATAAAATGCACATTTGAAGAGTATATTATATATAGATAAGACAGATATGAGTGGTAAAAAGTTAAAGTTAAAAGTGGTAAGTGATCAATCATCAAGGGGGACCCCGGGAACTCAGAACGTGGGAGGGGGGGAACCACCTTCCGCAGAAAGAATACACTAAGGTAAGGGGGGGTGGGTTACTGATATAAGGCTGTGCTTTATATCGGTGCCCCCTTACATTATCGTATTCACTCCCCCCTTACATCAGTGACCCCCCCTTCAGACTGGCCTAGCGGTGCTGTCACTGACCTCCTCTCAGGTGCACCGTGTAGGGCTCAGTCAGTCGGCTCCAGCTCGGTGGCTCTGGTTTTATCCTATAGTCTCCTTTCCACAGTCCACACTTGTCTGACTTCTCCCATGACCCCCATCCCGGCGGTGCTCCCACTCTTGACTCCTCTGCAGACTCCCTCAGAGACTGCAGACATGATACAGGAGATGGTCAGAGACTGCAGACATGATACAGGAGATGGTCAGAGACTGCAGACATGATACAGGAGCTCAATGCAGCCTCACCAGTGCCCATCAAATGCAGCCTCACCAGAGCCCATCAAATGCAGCCTCATCAGTACCAATCAAATGCAGCCTCACTGTGCCCATCAATGCAGCCTCATTGTGCCCATCAATGCAGCCTCACTGTGCCCATCAATGCAGCCTCACTGTGCTCATCAAATGCAGCCTCACTGTGCTCATCAAATGCAGCCTCACTGTGCTCATCAAATGCAGCTTTACTCTGCCCGTGAATGCAGTCTCACTGTGCCCATGAATGCGGCCTCACTGTGCCCACCATTGCAGCCTCACTGTGCCCATCATTGCAGCCTCACTGTGCCCATCATTGCAGTCTCACTGTGCCCATCAATGCAGCCTCACTGTGCCCATCAATGCAGCCTCACTGTGCCCATCAAATGCAGTCTCACTGTGCCAGTGAATGCAGTCTCACTGTGCCCGTGAATGCAGTCTCACTGTGCCCAGGAATGCAGCTTCACTGTGCCCATCATTGCAGCCCCTCCTGTGCCCCATGGCCCAGTCAGCAGTCCCTGTCTGTGGGAAGGTGTGTTGTTGATGCTCGGTACGGTACCTTGCATGCCAGCAGGATATCAATGATGGCCAACAGCAGGCAGGGTCTGTTCTCGTTTTGGATGGGGACAGTGCTCCTTCCAGAGGATCTGTTTGCTGTGAGATGGAGTGGTCCCTGGCCACCTGCACCTTCAGCCATCCTCATTTTCCGGCCCCAGTCAGCCTGTCCTCTGGTCCTGGGGAAGTGGAGAGCACTGGGTGGGAGCTGGAAAGAAGGGGGAGCAGAGAGTACTGGCGGGGTTGGAGAGCACATGGGTGGGGGCAAAGAGCAGGGGGGAGTGGAGATCACAGGGATGGGGAGCGGAGAGCGCTGAGGGAGGGGACTTGAGAGCACTGGGGGTCCAAAAAGAACAGAGGTGAAGAGCACTGTGGGGGCTAAGAGTGTGGGGTGGCAAAGAGCACTGGGGGAGGGGCAGAAAAACAGGGGTGGAGAGCACTGGGGGTACAAAGAGCAGGGGGGAGTGGAGAGCAATGGGGGGAGCTTGAAAGCACCAGTGGGGGCCAGAAAGAACAGGGGTGGAAAGCACGGGGGACTGGAGAGCACTGGCGGGGGTTGGAGAGCACATGGGTGGGGGCAAAATGCAGGGGGGAGTGGAGAGTACAGGGGTGGGGAGCGGAGAGTGCTGGGGGGGAAGCTTGAGAGCACTGGAGGGGGAGCCAAAAAAAAACAGGGGTGGAGAGCACGGGGGCAAAGAGCACGGGGTGGCTAAGAGTGTGGGGTGGCGAAGAGCACTGGGGGAGGGGCAGAAAAACAGGGGTGGAGAGCAATGGGGGGTACAAAGAGCAGGGGGGAGTGGAGAGCGATGGGGGAGCTTGAAAGCACCAGTGGGGGAGGGGCAGAAAAACAGGGGTGGAGAGCACTGGGGGGTACAAAGAGCAGGGGGGAGTGGAGAGCAATGGGGGAGGGGCAGAAAAACAGGGGTGGAGAGCACTGGGGGGTACAAAGAGCAGGGGGGAGTGGAGAGCAATGGGGAGAGCTTGAAAGCACCAGTGGGGGCCAGAAAGAACAGGGGTGGAAAGCACGGGGGACTGGAGAGCACTGGCGGGGGTTGGAGAGCACATGGGTGGGGGCAAAATGCAGAGGGGAGTGGAGAGTACAGGGGTGGGAACTTAGAGTGCTGGGGGGGAAGCTTGAGAGCACTGGAGGGGGAGCCAAAAAAAAAACAGGGGTGGAGAGCATGGGGGGCAAAGAGCACGGGGGGGGCTGGAGAGCGATGGGTGGAGCTTGAGAGCACCGGGGGGGACCGAAAACAGGGGTGCGGAGAATGGGGGGCTGGAGAGCACTGTGGGGGGCGGAGAGCACTGGGGTGGGGGCTGGAGAGTGATGGGGAGAGCTGAAGAGCACTGGGGGGGGAGAAAGAACATGGGTGGAGAGCACTGGGGGAGTGAAGAGCACTGGGATGGTGGCTAGAGTAGGATGGGGAGAGCTGGAGAGCAGGGGGGGCAGAAAAAACAGGGGTGGAGAGAGCTGTGAGGGGGGGCTGGAGAGTGTGGTGAGGGGAGGAGAGCCTGGGGGGAGCCAGGGAGCACAAGGAGAACTGGGGGGGCCAGTAAAAGAAGTTGGATAGGAGGATCGGCGGGGGCCGCATATAGAAGAAATTAGCTTTCTATATTCCTCCATGCAGCCGCTGAATACTTGATTCTCCTCCTCTCCCTCCTGCAAGTATTCAGCGGCTGCATGGAGGAATATAGAAAGCTAATTTCCTCTATATGTGCCCCCCCGCCGATCCTCCTATACAGGCACACAGGGCGAACTGTACGGGCGGGCATCTACTGGATCCCTCTCTCCTGCTCCTGTGTGTCACAGAGCTGGCTGGGTCTGTGTTCGGCGGCCGCGCTGTAACATGGTCCCGCCCCCCTAGACCGGCTCGTGTGATAGGCGGAACACTGATTCTATCCACTATCACACAAGCCGGTCTAGGGGGGCGGGACCGTGTTACAGCACGGCCGCCGAACACAGACCCAGCCAGCTCCGTGACACACAGGAGCAGGAGGGGAGCACTGCAGCCGCAGCAACTCAGGCGGCCTACCGGGAAATCACCCGGTATCCCGGTAGGCCAGTCCGGCCCTGGTGAAGACGCTGATGACTTGTGATGGAGCTTTTGTACTGGTTGCCACTAAGGAGTAGGATTGGGAGATGCTCAAATCCAGACCAGACCCTGAAATGGGGAAAGTAGTGGCAACTGGATTGGGATGTACAGGAGCCCTAAGCTCCAGTGATCAGGAGAGGGAGCCTCCCCAACCCACCATTGAGCCGGAAATGGTTGCACCACCACCAGGGAGCTCTCTAGCCAGTATATGCCTGACAGTCCAGGTGGAGGTGGCCACCTGCCCGTGGACCCCCCCGACCAAACCTGAATGCTGCATGTAAAAGCAGGGTTACATTCCCCACTGCTTCCAGCCTAATGCTAAGTGCCCGCCTCCCCCAGAGCACAGTGAAACAGAATGAAGCACGTCCCCCCTTACCTGCGCCTGCCGCGCACTAAGCCCTCCGACAACACGGGTGAGGAAACGCTGGCTGAAACCTGCAACCGAGCAGGGAGAAACAAACCCGCCGCACGTCTCCCTCGACCGATCCGCAACCCGGAAATGTCAGAGTCGCCCGCAAATAACGCACACGAGAACCTACGACCACAAGGAAGGAGGCAAAGGAGGGCAGGCTTTATGCAGCCTGACTCCTCCTACAAATACAGGCTGACCTGCGGTCAGCCTTACACATCAATTCTCAGGTAGAAATATTTTAGTAGTTTGGAGACTGGACGTGGTGTTCCAGAGAAAGGGGGAGAAGTAATGTGGTCACATGGTTTACAGTCCATAAAAAAGACATTATTAGAAATCCTATCTATACTGTTAAAAAATACAAATTCTGATCTGACAGTGAGGATTTGTTTGAAAATGGGAACAAGAGCAAATCTGCCAAAGAGAAAAGGAGAGAACAAAGATAGTGGTGAGGAGTGCGGTGTATGTGTACTGTTTATCACTGACAATGGAGGCACACTTGGGATAATTAGTGCCAATCATTATTTTGGGATAATTAGTGTCAATCGTTATTTTGGGATAATTAGTGTAAATCATTATTTTGGGATAATTAGTGTCAATCATTATTTTGGGATAATTAGTGTCACTCGTTATTTTATCAGATTGTTGTCTGAAAAAACAAAGTCCTGTTACCTGTCTGTGTGATCTCATCTAGAACTGACAATAAATTAGGATGACGATGGTCTTTCTTCAGCGCATAGAGACATGCCCAGAGTCCAATCACAGCTTCTCTTCCCTGATCCCGAATATCTTGTAACAAGGTGTGAGAGAAAGAAGACAGGTCCTTGTCCATTGGCTGGTATTTCTGGAAAATATAATTTTACAATTATTATTGTTTCATATCTGCTGTTAAAATGTAACTTAATTTTTTTTGGATAAATACATAAAATGATTCTGGGTGCTTTGGACACTTCATTCAGAAAATAACATCTTGTTACAAGGAAGTTATACTGGGTACCGCTGACACATGTCTGAACTATTCCTGACTAGGGATGAGCTGAACACCCCCCTGTTCGGTTCGCACCAGAACATGCGAACAGGCAAAAAATTTGTTTGAACACGCGAACACCGTTAAAATCTATGGGACACGAACATGAATAATCAAAAGTGCTCATTTTAAAGGCTTATATGCAAGTTATTGTCATAAAAAGTGTTTGGAGACCTGGGTCCTGCCCCAGGGGACATGGATCAATGCAAAAAGAAGTTTTAAAAAAGGGTGTTTTTTCGGGAGCAGTGATTTTAATAATGCTTAAAGTCAAACAATAAAAGTGTAATATCCCTTTAAATTTCGTACCTGGGGGGTGTCTATAGTATGCCTGTAAAGGGGCGCATGTTTCCCGTGTTTAGAACAGTCTGACAGCAAAATGACATTTCAAAGGAAAAAAAGTAATTTAAAGCTAGATTATTGGAGATTTTGGTTCCGAATATGGGAAAAACACCCTCATATGTAGGCACCACATCCCTGAGCAAGAATATAGATAAACATGGAAAGGACTAGAGGGATTTTGACGGTGCAATTTTTACTTCTTTAAAAACAGTTTATTGTTTACAATCAATTAAAAGGGAACATATAATATTGTATAAAGTAACAGACACATTTCTTTTTACAACAACATAAGAACAAGGTGCTCAAAATAGGAAGAAAAAGTGTATACTACAGATTCACAGATGGCAGTTGTTGCATATTAGCCCGACATGTTTCGCATTGTCGCTTTTTCAAGGGACATGCAACTGTTAAGTGAGTCATCCAACACTTTTAGTGATTCTACAAAAATAGAGAAAAGAGGAATTTTTTATGTACATACATAGATAGTGTTCAATGTTAATACAGCAGTAAATACAATAAAAACACGTGTTGTCACTCTGAGAAGTCCATGATGGCTTACCCCTAAATTTGACCCAACAAAACCTCATCAGAACCGGCGTATGCAGACCCGACCAAGCAGGACAGCAGGGAGGCCTAATTGCAACCACAGGGAGCAGAGAGATGAAGCTGTTGTATGAATGATAGATAGATATTCAGTATCAAAAAGGTTGTGTGTAAAGGGTTAATTTAGATTGAAGAACCTATAGATTTGACACTTACACCAGTAATTGATTAGGGCTGCAACCAAGGATACCGATAAGCATCAGTATCAATGAAATGGTGGTTACAGTAGATATTCAGATGGTGCGTAAATGAAGCTAGAAAGTTAAATAAAACAGAGGGTGTTATTACTGCACAGGAGGATACTGAGCTAAATAATTTCAACTGGTTGTATATTTGTAAATGGATAATGGGGATTTACACATATATCGTAATGGTATATTTAAACTACTATCTCAAGGACACAGTTTCTCAAAGTTTTATAACTGTGACAGCAAAGGATACATATGCAGTTAGGAATTAATAAGGGTTCAGTAAATGGGTAGGAAAGAGGATAGACATGTAAGTGTAGAGCAGGGTGTGGTGTACTCACCAGTCACTCACTCTGCTGAAATCTTGGCTTCCATCTTCCGGCGCTGGCAGACTGAGCTGTCAGATATGCCGGTTAAATACTGCTCCCCATCGAGCCGGCGTGTGATGTAGCCGGCTCGATGCGGACATGATGGCGCCAGTGCGCATGCCCGGAAGACCGAAAATCCCGTCCGAACTCCATTTCCCATAAGGCGCAGCGGCAGCAGAGGGAGCCGACATGCGCAGAACAGCGCACGGCGGCTCGTCCCGCATTGAACCACGTCATGGGGCGAGGGGGCGGGGGGAGGGCACAGAAAGTGCCCTACGGTGGAACTGGTCCAGCGGGGAAGCACGGCGCGGAATGGGCACATCTCAGAGGTGTGCCCCGGGCGTCCGTGTGGATGCGGCAGCTCCTCCCCTGTCCCGGCACGGTATGGGCCAGGCACGGTCTAAAAAGGATGGGTCAAGGGAGTAGCCGATCGAGAAAGGAGGGACCACAGACCATCCAATCTCGATCGGCACAACAGAGGGACAACACGTTTAATGAGAAAATGAATACAGTTGCATAAAAAACAGAATTGCATATAGATATACAAGGTTACACATAACTGCACATTAGATCAACATTTGAAACCGTATAAAGCGGATAAATGCATTTATGGTGGAAACAAGTCATTAAATACAAATGACAAAAAGGGGAAACGAATAAAGGGAGGGGAAGGAGGGAGGACAGGGAAAGGGAGGTGTCTGTTGGACAATGACACCTAAGGATTATACACGGGCAGCTACACATTTGGAGGAAGGGCCTATAACTCAGGCTTTCGTTCAGGCCTGGGAAATTAGTGGCTTTGAGGGTATGAATTCAGCGAGCTTCAAGCTGGAGCAGTGTCCGGTCGACACTGCCCCCTCTTTCATCCAGTGGGACATGCTCTAAAATTCGGAACTTGATGGTGCTGGGGTTAAAGTTGTGGTGCAGACCCACATGCCTGGCAATAGCTGTATCCATTTGTTTTTTAAGGATGGGTTTTATGTGGTCTCTGATTCGTTTAAAAAATGGTCGTTTAATTTTGCCGACATAAAAGCCACCACAAATGCATTGAGCTAAGTAGATTATACCTGGAGTCTGACAAGTTGCATTGAATTTGATTGAGTACCACTGTCCATTGGGAAGTAAAAATTGTTATGTGTTTTCTACATAGCGGCAAATGTCACATCTGCCACATGGAGAAATACCTGTATGGGGAGGCTTTTTGTTTGCAAGGGCATCTTGAAAATGACTGTGGACTAGGCAGTCCCTCAATGAGGGGACCCATCTAAAGGTTATCTCCGGGGATGAATTGATGTATTTGCTGACTACTGGGTCAGTTGATAGAAGGGGCCAAAATTTGGTTTTAATGCTTCTGATTTCACTGTGTTGGCTAGAATAACGGGTGATCAGTCTGACAGTGTCAGATTTTTTGGGGGGTTTAATTGAAAACAGTAGCGAATCTCTGTTTTGTATTTTAACCCTATTGTATGCCCTCTTAAGGCATGAGTGGCTGTAACCACGGGATAGTAGTCTTTTATACAAGTCCTTTGCTGCTATCTGGAAGTCTGCATCTTTGCTGCAGTTGCGTTTTAATTGCAAGTACTGACTATAAGGAATACTCTTCAGCAAAGGGCCTGGATGTGAACTACTATACTATTCTCCACGCGGATAGTTCACATCCAGGCCCTTTGCTGAAGAGTATTCCTTATAGTCAGTACTTGCGATTAAAAATTAAAAAAAAAATGGTGTGGGGGTCCCACTAAAAATCCATACCAGACCCTTCAGGTCTGATATGGGTTTTATGGGGAACCCAGTGCCACATTTTTTTTAAAAAATGGCGTGGGGTCCCCCCAAAAATCCATACCAGACCCTTATCTGAGCACGCAACCTGGTAGGCCACAGGAAAAGAGGGGGACAAGAGAGCGCCCCCCCTCCTGAACTGTACCAGACCACATGCCCTCAACATTGGGAGGTGCTTTGAGGTAGCCCCCCAAAGCACCTTGTCCCCATGTTGATGGGGAGAAGGGCCTCATCCCCACAAGCCTTGCCCAGTGGTTATGGGGGTCTGCAGGTGGGGGCTTATCAGAATCTGGAAGCCCCCTTTAACAAGGGGACCCCCAGATCCCACCCCCCGTGTGAATTGGTAATGGGGTACAAATGTACCCCTACCATTTAAAAAAAAGTGTCAAAAAGGTTAAAAAACAGAAAGAAGATGGAAGAAGAATCCGAAAGAAGAAGTTAATAAAGGACTGTCTCTTGTGTTTTTTAACCTTTTTGACACTTTTTTTTGTGAAATGGTAGGGGTACATTTGTACAGATCCCCACAACCACCGGGCAAGGGTTGTGGGGATGAGGCCCTTCTCCCCATCAACATGGGGATAAGGTGCTTTGGGGGGCTACCTCAAAGCACCCTCCCAATGTTGAGGGCATGTGGCCTGGTACGGTTCAGGAGGGGGGGTGCTCTCTCATCCCCCCTTTTCCTGCGGCCTGCCAGGTTGCGTGCTCGGATAAGGGTCTGGTATGGATTTTTGGGGGGACACCATGCCATTTTTTAAAAATTTTGGTGCGGGTTCCCCTTAAAAGCCATACCAGACCTGAAGGTCTTCGATATTTTAGTGGTTAAAGAAGGTTATCTCAACATTTTATATTTCTGATATGTGCCTGCTGTACCAGGTAATTGTGTTAAACAGTATCTCATTCTTTGTATTGCTTTCTTTGTGTGGAATACTGGGTGATCCTGCCAGTCCCCCTGTTTCCTATTACAAACTGACTACTCTAGGCATTAGAGCACATTTTCCCCAGCTTTGTTCTAGCTGTGCTGGAAGAACAACCTGCCTGTCCTCGAATGGCCAAGACTTGTGCTGATTCCCCCTCACAGCCATTTACTGGGAAGATCAGTGTCCTGCTGTTTCTCCACCCCCACCTCCTAAAGCTGAGTTCCGCCGGCAAAAAATTAATATAAGGACACTTACCTGTCCAGGCTGTGTCAGCACCCCAACTGATCTTTGGATCAACTCCCGGGTGCTGCTGCCACCATTCCTGGTAAGTGAAACCAGGCAGTGAAGACTTTCAGCTTCACTAGTTCCCTACTGCGCATGCACGAGTCACACTGCACATTCTGATTGGTCCCTGCTGTATTCTGGGACCTTTGTGTCTCCCAGAAGACAGCAGGAGGAAGGAGGATTTGCCGGACAATGCATAGATCACATAGATGTGCGGCGATTTTCCCCGGAAGTGGGAGCAGATACCGGGATTTGACAGGTATCTGCTCCCCCTTCCCCCTGAAAGGTGCCAAATGTGACACCGGACACACTGGGAATCATAAATTTGTCAAATCATAAACTTTCTACACTAGAAACAACAGTCCTCTCCAAAGGCCTCACATTCTGCCCAACCACCAAATTGGATAATTTACAGGTATGGTCAGATATGGAGGAATTCTTTAGGAGACTAATGCCCTGTACACACGATCGGACATTGATCGGACATTCTGACAACAAAATCCATGGATTTTTTCCGACGGATGTTGGCACAAACTTGTCTTGCATACACACGGTCACACAAAGTTGTCGGAATTTCCGAACGCCAAGAACGCGGTGACGTACACCACGTATGACGAGACTATAAAAGGGCAGTTCAATTCCAAGTGCGCCACCCTTTGGGCTCCTTTTGCTAATCTCGTGTTAGTAAAAGTTTGGTGAGAGACAATTCGCGCTTTTTCAGGCTCGTGGTTTTCAGATCGTATTTCTGCTGTTCAGTTTGTGCTTGTATCTGCTCTTCAGTGTGTGCAGCGAGTTCCCATTGATTTGTCATTGTGTTCTTGTCCGTTCGTTACTGATTTTCAGGTCGCTCTTCACAGGCCTTGCTGTTCTTCAGTGCGTTCTGTTACTGCGTTCTGAGCAGCCAACCGTTTTCTAGCCATGTTGCGTGTACATACTCATCGTAGAGTTTGTGCTATACGGGGGCTTGATGTTGAAGTTCTTACTTTGACACAAGCCCAGTCCATGAACAGGGCGAGGAGGAGTTCATGGACCAAGAATTGGTTGCTCCAGGGTGACCAATTCTGTCACATGCCTTTGCTCCGTGAGATCCGTGAGAATAATCCTGATGTTTCAGGAACTTTCTCCGGATGAAGGACCCCGTTTTTCACCATTTGTTGGCTTTGCTGACCCCTTATATCAGCAGGCAGGATACCTGCATGAGGCAAGCCATCACTGCGGAGCAGAGGCTAGTCGCCACCCTGACGCACTTGGTGACGGGGAGAAGCCTGCAGGACCTCAAGTTCTCGACAGGCATTTCCCCCTAGGCTCTGGGGATTATTATCCCAGAGACCTGTTCTGCCATCATCCAGGTCCTGCAGAAGGAGTATATTAAAATGTAAGATTTTTATCCTTTAACATCACATTTTATTGTATTTAATGTTTGATAATATATTGTATTTCTTTCCTCATTCCCTAATTGCCATGATTGTAATATGCTGTGAATGTCCCCTTTGACCTCATGCATGCTGGATTTAAAAAAAAAAAATGTTTTGTCCTTCATACATATTTGCCTTCACCTACCTCCCCAGCATACTCTCCTGGGCCTATATCCACCTCGTCTAGTCACTTAATGTATTTTGTCAGTTCCATAGTAGTGCTTTACCCTAAATACCCCCTAAAATGTGTAAAAATGTGATTTGTGCTTTAAATTCAGGCAGAGTGCCAGAGGCTTTTTTTGGGGTCCCAAAATTATTTGGAACCCTCCCTCCCTGCAACTGCTAACTCAGCTGATACCAATCCTCTATCTGCTGACTTTGCCAAACCCATACACACTATACCTACCTCTTTTGTGGTCAGATTTCTGGATGAATTCACCAAAGCATGTAGTGCAAGGGCCTGCCTGAATAATTTCAAATGGTACTGTTACCATATCTTATTATTATCTTGATAGGTAATAGCAGAATGTAAAAATGTGCTAAAATGTGTACAGTGTGTATTTATATCTTTGTATTAAGACACTTCTTACCTGTCCAGTGGGCTGCCAATAGTGTAAGTAAGGAGGGGCTTGCCAAAGTAATACACATTATTTAGTCATTCATCTCTCAATGAAGTGGAGAGGGTTACCTGGCCAAAACATCTCCCACCCTAAAATGTTTAACCACTTCAGCCCCGGAAGGATTTACCCCCTTCCTGACCAGAGTACTTTTTACAATTTGGCACTGCGTCGCTTTAACTGCTAATTGCGCGGTCATGCAATGCTGTACCCAAACGAAATTTGCGTCCTTTTCTTCCCACAAATAGAGCTTTCTTTTGATGTTATTTGATCACCTCTGCCTTTTTTATTTTTTGCGCTATACATGGAAAAAGACTTAAAATTTTGAAAAAAAATGATATTTTCTACTTTTTGTTCTAAAAAAAATCCAATAAACTCAATTTTAGTCATACATTTAGGCCAAAATGTATTCGGCCACATGTCTTTGGTAAAAAAAAATGTCAATAAGTGTATATTTATTGGTTTGCGCAAAAGTTATAGCGCCTACAAACTAGGGTACATTTTCTGGAATTTACACAGCCTTTAATTTATGACTGCCTATGTCGTTTCTTGAGGTGCTAAAATGGCAGGGCAGTACAAAACCCCCAAAAATGACCCCATTTTGGAAAGTAGACACCCCAAGGAAATTGCTGAGAGGCATGTTGAGCCCATTGAATATTATTTTTTTTTGTCCCAAGTGATTGAATAATGACAAAAAAAAAAAAAAATTACAAAAAGTTGTCACTAAATGATATATTGCTCACACAGGCCATGGGCATATGTGGAATTGCACCCCAAAATATATTTAGCTACTTCTCCTGAGTACGGGGATACCACATGTGTGGGACTTTTTGGGAGCCTAGCCGCATACGGGGCCCTGAAAACCAATCACCGCCTTCAGGATTTCTAAGGGTGTAAATTTTTGATTTCACTCTATCACAGTTTCGGAGGCCATGGAATGCCCAGGTGGCACAAACCCCCCCAAATGACCCCATTTTGGAAAGTAGACACCCCAAGCTATTTGCTGAGAGGCATGGTGAGTATTTTGCAGCTCTCACTTGTTTTTGAAAATAAAGAAAGTCGAGAAAAAATTTTTTAAAACTTTGTGACAAAAAGTAAGGTCTGAAAAATACTCACTATATCTCTCAGAAAATAGCTTGGGGTGTCTACTTTCCAAAATGGGGTCATTTGGGTTTTTTTTTTTTGCCACCTGGGCATTCCATGGCCTCCGAAACTGTGATAGGCAGTGAAGAGTGAAATCAAAAATTTACGGCCTTAGAAAGCCTGAAGACGGTGCTTGGTTTTCGGGGTCCCGTACGCGGCTAGGCTCCCAAAAAGTCTCACACATGTGGTATCCCCGTACTCAGAAGAAGCAACAGAATGTATTTTGGGGTGTAATTTCACATATTCCCATGGCATGTTTGAGCAATATATCATTTAGTGACAACTTTGCACAAAAAAAAAAAAATTGTCTCCTTCCTGCAACTTGTGTCACAATATAAAATATTCCATGGACTCGACATGACTCTCAGCAAATAGCTTGGGGTATCTACTTTCCAAAATGGGGTCATCTGGGGGGGGTTTGAACTGTCCTGGCATTTTATGCACAACATCTAGAAGCTTATGTCACACATCACCCACTCTTCTAACCACTTGAAGACAAAGCCCTTTCTGACACTTTTTGATTACATAAAAAAATAATTTTTTTTTGCAAGAAAATTACTTTGAACCCCCAAACATTATATATTTTCTTTAAAGCAAATGCCCTACAGATTAAAATGGTGGGTGTTTCATTTTTTTTTTTTTCACACAGTATTTGCGCAGCGATTTTTCAAACACATTTTTTGGGGAAAAAACACACTTTTTTTACATTTTAATGCACTAAAACACATTATATTGCCCAAATGTTTGATGAAATAAAAAAGATGATCTTAGGCCGAGTACATGGATACCAAACATGACATGCTTTAAAATTGCGCACAAACGTGCAGTGGCGACAAACTAAATACATTTTTAAAAGCCTTTAAAAGCCTTTACAGGTTACCACTTTAGATTTACAGAGGAGGTCTACTGCTAAAATTACTGCCCTCGATCTGACCTTCGCAGTGATACCTCACATGCATGGTGCAATTGCTTTTTACATTTGACGCCAGACCGATGCTTGCGTTCGCCTTAGCGCGAGAGCAGGGGGGACAGGGGTGCTTTTTTTTTTTTTTTCTTTATTATTATTTTTTTTATCTTATTTTTAAACTGTTCCTTTCATTTTTTTTTTTAATCAATTTTATTGTTATCTCAGGGAATGTAAATATCCCCTATCATAGCAATAGGTAGTGACAGGTACTCTTTTTTGAAAAAATTGGGGTCTATTAGACCCTAGATTTCTCCTCTGCCTTCAAAGCATCTGACCACACCAAGATCGGTGTGATAAAATGCTTTCCCAATTTCCCAATGGCGCTGTTTACATCCGGCGAAATCTAAGTAATAAAATGCTCGTAGCTTCCGGTTTCTTAGGCCATAGAGATGTTTCAAGACACTCTGGTCTCTGATCAGCTCTACGTCAGCTGGCTGAATCACCGGCTGCATTTTCAGGTTCCCTGTTGAGACAGGAGAGCCAGAGAAAAACACGGTAGACGTTGGGGGGGGGCATTCCCTCCCACTGCTTGTAAAAGCAGTCTAGAGGCTAATTAGCTGCTAGGATTGCTTTTACATGAAAGCCGACCGCTGGCTGAAAAGAATGATACCAAGATGATACCTAAACCTGCAGGCATCATTCTGGTATAACCATTCAAAGTCGTGAATGGTGTACCTGAAGACAAAAAAATGGTTAACAATAAAGCACAGTAAACGGTAAAGTATAAAAAATTGCATACCTGAAAAGCAAACATGATAAAACATAATAACAATAAAACATTGCAGAATAGAATACAGTAAAAAAAGAGCAGAACAATAGAGAGATTAGAGAGAGAGAGAGAGAGAACAACAAAACGACAACTATTTTTTTTTATTTTATATTTTTGTTTGTGTTTTTTTTTACACTTTTTTTGTAACTGTAACATTTATAACTGTAACCGGTTCCAGGTTCGGGTCTCTCAAAATGCGATGGCATCTTGGGAGACCCTGTGAAAGTGTGCCTAGTCTGTGCAATGCTGTACCCTACGCTAATACTCAACTAGTGCATGGTAGCGTTCAAAACATTCACCAATGCAAAGACCAGGATTGTCAGGACAGGAGGGACAATAATAGCGGGTGTCACGCCTATATCCGCACTTGCTGCAGACACGACATCTTTTTTGGGGGGGTTCGTTGGGTAGGGGTACTCGGGAGGACATAAAGAAAATGCCTCTCATGCAGCCGACTGCATTTGGTTGGGGATGTGAATGGGGGAAGTATGGGCGCTGCAGAAGCGGTGGGTTCCCAATTAGGATTGGTGAATGCAGCAGGAAGGGCATTATGGGCACGACGGGCCTGTGTTTGTCTTTTTGGTGGCAGCGGGACACTACTTGTGCTTGCCACCTCACCAGCTTGAACTGCACTTATGGGACTCGCCACGTCACCAAGTGTTACTGCAGTGCGGGTTTGACTATGACCGGGGTGTACTAGGCCGCTGGTGCTTGCCAGTTCACCAAAACGCTACAAAAAAAACTGTTAGCGATCACAGGGATCAGGCCTGACTCTGCGAACGCTGCAGTTATGCGTTTAGTGTTTCAGATACTATACCACTAAGGGAGGTGTATGCTGCGTGCGTGGGTGTTAGCGGTACTGGCGCTAACCTGAAGCTGCCTGGGGCAGGTGCTTGCCAGTTCACCAAAACGCTACCAAAAAAACTGTTACCGATCGCAGGGATCAGGCCTGACTCTGCAAACGCTGCAGTTATGCATTTGGTGTTTTGTAAGTGTCAGTGATCGATCGATACTGCACTTGGGTGGGCTGGGCTGGGCCGGGCGGAGGGGCAAAACGCAGGTGCTAGCAGGTATCTGGGCTGATCCCGCTAACACTGCGTGTTTGGGAACCCTAAACTGCTGGGGACGCCAGTATAGATCTGATCGGATCAGATATTGATCCGTTCAGATACTATACCACTAAGGGAGGTGTACGGTGCGTGCGTGGGTGTTAGCGGTACTGGCGCTAACCTGATGCTGCTTGGGGCTGGTGCTTGCCAGTTCACCAAAACGCTACCAAAAAAACTGTTAGCGATCGCAGGGATCAGGCCTGACTCTGCGAACGCTGCAGTTATGCGTTTAGTGTTTTGTAAGTGACAGTGATCGATCGATACTGCACTTGGGTGGGCTGGGCTGGGCCGGGCGGAGGGGAAAAACGCAGGTGCTAGCGGGTATCTGGGCTGATCCCGCTAACACCGCGTTTTTGGGAACCCTAAACTGCTGGGGACGCTAGTATAGATCTGATCGGATCAGATATTGATCCGTTCAGATACTATACCACTAAGGGAAGCGTATGCTGCGTGCGTGAGTGTTAGCGGTACTGGCGCTAATCTGACGCTGCCTGGGGCAACGCATATCACCGCCGGGCAATCAGGGGGCTAAACCTTTTTTTCCGGTAATAAACAGCGGGTGCCCTGACACTATAAAAAATAAACGAACTAACCAACGTCACCCGCAACGGTTATACGGTGATCAGGGGTGAAAGGGTTAACTAGGGGGCAATCAAGGGGTTAAAACATTTATTAGATAGTATATGGGGGTCCCTGACGCTATAAAGAGCTGACGGCGAACCTCAATATTTACGTCCCTAACTAGCGTCACCAGCGACACTAATACAGCGATCAGAAAAATGATCGCTTAATGACACTGGTGACGGGGGGTGATCAAGGGGTTAAAACTTTATTAGGGGGGTTAGGGTTAGACCTACAGGGGGCTAATACTCACTGCCCTACCACTTCTAACTGTCACAAACTGACACCTAGCAGTAATCAGAAAAAAAAAAAACTGCTTGGTGTCAGTTTGTGACGGGGGGGGTGATTGGGGGGGGATCGGGGGGCGATCGGGGGTGTAAAGTATGCCTGGCATGTTCTACTGTGTGTGTGTGTTGTGCACTCACATGTCTTCTCTCCTCGGCGCTGGAACGGAAACTGCCAAAGCCGAGGAGAGATGACATCACATCCTCTGCCTGTGTGAAACTACACACAGGCAGAGGAGGATTCCCATTGGCTGGGAGCGATCATGAGGGGGGGGCCACGATCGGATGGTCTCCCCCTCGCCTCTCAATGCTCCCAGTCACAAGCCGACCGCCGCTGGCACCGGGGGGTCCGATCGGACCCCCCGCCCGCGGGAGGCAGATCACGTATGGGTACGTGATTCTGCCTGCCCGTGCCATTCTGCCGCAGTATATCTGAGTTAGGCGGTCGGCAAGTGGTTAAAATGGCCCATGAGATTTGGGGATCTGATAGGTGGACCTTATACCTTTGTCTTTAAATACTCCCTAAAATAAATGTTATACTGATGTTGGCCAAGAATGTTTGTGTCTAATCTGCTTTCAATGTTTATGTGCATAATGATTAATTTTTGGTTCTTGTTTGACTCCACAGTTTCCTTCCAACCCACAGGAATGGCAGACTGTGGCCTCCCACTTTGCCCAGCGGTGGGACTTTCCCAACTGCGTCAGGGCAATTGATGGGAAACACGTCCACATTGTCCCACCACCCAACTTGGGGTCATACTACTACAACTACAAGGGGTTCAATAGTATTGTGATGTTGGCGGTGGTGTCAGTAGGGATGAGCCGAACACCCCCCGGTTCGGTTCGCACCAGAACCTGCGAACGGACCGAAAGTTCGCACGAACATTAGAACCCCATTGACGTCTATGGGACTCGAAAGTTCGAAATCAAAAGTGCTCATTTTAAAGGCTAATTTGCATGGTATTGTCCTAAAAAGGGTTTGGGGACCCGGGTCCTACCCCAGGGGACATGTATCAATGCAAAAAAAACTTTTAAAAACGGCCGTTTTTTCGGGAGCAGTGATTTTAATGATGCTTAAAGTAAAAAAAAAAAGTGAAATATTCCTTTAAATATCGTACCTGGGGGGTGTCTATAGTATGCCTGTAAAGTGACGCGTGTTTCCCGTGTTTAGAACAGTCCCTGCACCAAATGTCATTTTTAAAGGAAAAAATCTCATTTAAAACTGCTTGCGGGTTTAATGTCATGTCGGGTCATGGCAATATGGATGAAAATCAGTGAGACAAACGGCATGGGTACCCCCCAGTCCATTACCAGGCCTTTGGGTCTTGTATGGATATTAAGGGGAACCCCGCACCCAAATTAAAATAAGGAAAGGCCCTATATACTCTGAACAGCAGTATACAGGCGGTGCAAACAAGACAGGGACTGTAGGTTTGTTGTTAAGTAGAATCTCTTTGTAATTTTGAACGGGTACATTTTTAACGTGTTTAGCTCCAGCCAAAAAATCTTTTTTAAGCTTTTTGGAAAACATAGGGAAGGGTTATCACCCCTGTGACATTTGTTTTGCTGTCTTTCCTCCTCTTCAGAAGATTTCACCTCACTTTTTGTCCCAATGAAAAATGTTTTTTGAAAATTTGGGTTTTTTTGTGGAACAAGGATTGGAAAGCATCAGTGGAAAGGAGAAATTGTTTTCCCATATTAACTCTTACAGGAGAGAATTTCCCTTCCTAGGGGTAGATTTCATCTCACTTCCTGTTGTCTCCTTCCGTTTGCAAGTAGGAGTCGTTTGTAAGTTAGATGTTTGAAAGTAGGGTCCTGCCCTATATACTCAGCAGAAATTTGGGCCTTAGGTGTTGCTGTGGCCACAACACTGTAAGCCCTCACAGGGCCCTGCTGTGAAATATTAGATCAAGAATTGTAATTACATGCCCCTGTTGAACAGGAGCTGAAAAATTAGGCCTTAGGCACTGGTGCTGGTGCCACAACACTGCAACCCCTCACAGACACTCTAGTTGGAACGCAGGAACGAGCCCTGCTGCAAAGTATTGCATCAAAAATTGTAATTACACGCCCCTGTTAGACAGGGGCAGAAAAATTGGGCCTTAGGCACTGGTGCTGGTGCCACAACACTGCAACCCCTCACAGACACTCTAGTTGGAATGCAGGAACAAGCACTGCTGCAAAGTATTACATCAAAAATTGTAATTACACGCCCCTGTTAAACAGGGGCTGAAAAATTGTGCCTTAGGCACTGGTGGTGGCGCCCAGAACCAAAAATGTTCTTACAAGCTATCAGCGTGATGATTGAGGAGGAAGAGGATAATTACTCAGGGATAGTCACTCAGGATCAGCATAGGCAGTCTTTGAAGGGATCTGAGATTTAAAAAAAAATATTCGGTTACATCAGCATCAGGTGCTTGGTAGCTGGTGGTGATCCAAGACTGATTCATTTTTATGAAGGTCAGCCGATCAACCGAGTCGGTGGACAGACGCACCCTGTGATTAGTTACCACGCCTCCAGCAGCACTGAATGTGCGTTCCGAAAGAACGCTGGATGCAGGACAGGCCAGTAGCTCAATTGCATACTGTGCAAGCTCTGGCCAGTGATCCATCCTCAAGACCCAGTAACCCAGAGGATTTTCGGTGGGAAAGGTGTCCAAGTCTGATCTTGCCCCTAGGTATTCCTGCACCATGTAAAACAGACGCTGGCGATGGTTGCTGGAACCGATCATACCTTGGGGCTGCGGACCAAAAAATTGTCTGAACGCATCGGTCAGACGGCCACCTTCTCCACTGCTCCTTCTTTGACTGACCGAAGCCTCAGCAACACGTTGTCCAGAAACAGGAGTTTGTAACCTCCCAGTCTCTGGGAACGCATTGCACAGACCTTTCTGCAAGGCCTCCCGAAGATGTTTCATCCTCTGCTCCCTCTGCGATGGCAAGATAAGGTCCGCAACCTTACCCTTTTAACGTGGATCAAGGAGGGTTGCCAGCCAGTATTGGTCCTTCTCCTTGATACCACGAATACAAGGATCCTTATGCAGGCTTTGCAGGATCAGGGAGGCCATGCAGCGTAGGTTTGCTGAGGCATTCGGTCCGGAGTCTTCTGGGTCACTAAGGACAACAACGTCCGCAGCCACCTCCTCCCAGCCACGTACAAGTCCATGTCTTTCTTGGGACTGATCCCTTAAAGACTGCTGCTGATGCCGAGTGCCAGGCTCCACCTCCATACTGACACAATCTTCCTCCTCCTCCTCCTCGTCCTCTTCCTGTGTGATCGGCGGGCACACAGGAACACTGTCTGGATAAAGGGGGCCTTGAGAGCTAAGGAAGTCCTCCTCTTCCTGCCTCTGTTCTGCCTCAAGTGCCCTGTCCATTATTCCACGCAGCGTGTGCTCCAACAGGTGGACAAGGGGGACAGTGTCACTGATGCATGCACTGTCACTGCTCACCATCCTTGTGGCCTCCTCGAATGGTGACAGGACAGTGCATGCATCCCTGATCATGGCCCACTGGCGTGGGGAAAAAAAACCAAGCTCCCCTGACCCTGTCCTGGTGCCATAGTCGCACAGGTACTCATTGATGGCCCTCTGCTGCGTGTGCAGCCGCTGCAGCATGGCCAACGTTGAGTTCCACCTGGTGGGCATGTCACAGATTAGGCAGTTCTTGGGCAGGTTAAACTCCTTTTGGAGGTCCGTCAGCCGAGCACTGGCATTATATGACCGGCGGAAATGCACACAGACTTTCCTGGCCTGCCTCAGGACATCCTGTAAGCCCGGGTATCTGCCCAAGAACCGCTGCACCACCAAGTTAAGGACGTGAGCCAAACAGGGCACATGGGTCATTTGTCCCTGTCGGAGGGCAGAGAGGAGGTTGGTGCCATTGTTGCAAACCACCAATTCTGCCTTAAGTTGGCGTGGCGTCAACCACCTCTGAACCTGCCCCTGCAGAGCTGACAGAACCTCTGCCCCAGTGTGGCTCCTGTCCCCCAAGCACACCAGCTCAAGCACCGCATGGCATCTTTTGGCCTGTGTACTTGCGTAGCCCCTTGAACGACTACGGAGCACCGCTGGTTTCCGAGGAAGAGGCCATGGAGGAAGAAGAAGAGGAGGGGGTGGAGGAGAGAGGTGTGTCACAATCATTAGCATTTTGGAGGCGTGGTGGTCTCAGAGAGGACTGAAGGTCTAGTGGGGTTGGAAATCTCAGCTGATGAGGAGCAAGGAGAGGTCCTCTTTGTTCTTCGGTGTGGGTCTTTTAGATACGCTTGGCAACGAACTGCATGGCAGGTCAACATATGTCTGGTCAAGCATGTGGTACCCAAGCGGGAGATGTTTTGGCCACGTGAGATACGCTTGAGACATATGTTGCAAATAGCAGCGGTGCGATCTGATGCACTCGTCTCAAAAAAGGCCCACACCAAAGAACTTTTTGAATAACGCGCAGAGACTGCAGCGCCCTGCACATGTGGAGCTTTGGGGTGTGATGCAGTCAATGTGCTGCCCTTAGGCTGGCCCCTGGAGGGCATCCTGCCTCGTTGGTGATGTGCCGCCTCCTCCTCCTCCTCCTCCTCCTCCTCTCTCCTATCAGGCACCCACGTTGAGTCAGTGACCTCATCATCCCCTCCCTCCTCATCACTGGAGCAAACCTGGCAGTATGCTGCAGCAGGGGGAGCATGACTGCCAGATTGCTGTCCTTCTTGGGCAGCCCCTCTGTCCGTGCTCATGTTACTGCCTTCATCGAGCTCAGTATCATCATCAGAGCCTTCCAAATGCTGGGCATCCTCCTGGAGCATGTACCCAACACTGTGGTCAAACAGTTCGAGGGAATCCTCAGGAGGACATGGTGGAGCTAGGGAAGGAGTCACTGATGACATTGAGCTGAAGGAAGAGGCCGCTGCTTTGCCAGACAAAGCACCCTGGGCATGGGTGAGAGAGGATGAGGAGGATGAGGACGGCTTGGTCATCCACTCGACCAAGTCTTCCGCATGTTGCGGCTCAACACGGCCAGCTGCCGAAAAAAAGGCCAAGCGTGTCCCATGGCCACGTGCTGATGAGGATGCACCGTCTCCACGACCAGCACTAGACACAGAGCCTGCTTGCCCTCTCTTATTGGCTTGTGACTGTCTGCCTCTCCTTCTTGGCCTTCCAGACATACTAATGGCCTGTAGCTGCACTAAGCTGGGATAGAACACCAGTAATTTTCTTCAGGTAGCTTTATATACTGTAACCAGACAAGCCTGCCTGTCAGTAGGAAGATAACAGGAACAGATCTAGCTGAATACTGTGAGCAGGACGCACTGTACTAAATGTAAATAGTCTAGCTGCCTGACCGTGGTACTAATAGGATCAAATAGAACACCAGTAATTTTCTTCAGGTAGCTTTATATACTGTAACCAGACAAGCCTGCCTGTCAGTAGGAAGATAACAGGAACGGATCTAGCTGAACACTGTGAGCAGGACGCACTGTACTAAATGTAAATAGTCTAGCTGCCTGACCGTGGTACTAATAGGATCAAATAGAACACCAGTAATTTTCTTCAGGTAGCTTTATATACTGTAACCAGACAAGCCTGCCTGTCAGTAGGAAGATAACAGGAACGGATCTAGCTGAACACTGTGAGCAGGACGCACTGTACTAAATGTAAATAGTCTAGCTGCCTGACCGTGGTACTAATAGGATCAAACAGAACACCAGTAATTTTCTTCAGGTAGCTTTATATACTGTAACCAGACAAGCCTGCCTGTCAGTAGGAAGATAACAGGAACGGATCTAGCTGAACACTGAGCAGGACGCACTGTACTAAATGTAAATAGTCTAGCTGCCTGACCGTGGTACTAATAGGATCAAATAGAACACCAGTAATTTTCTTCAGGTAGCTTTATATACTGTAACCAGACAAGCCTGCCTGTCAGTAGGAAGATAACAGGAACGGATCTAGCTGAACACTGTGAGCAGGACGCACTGCACTAAATGTAAATAGTCTAGAATTTAACAGGAACGGATCTAGCTGAACACTGTGAGCAGGACGCACTGCACTAAATGTAAATAGTCTAGAAGATAACAGGAACGGATCTAGCTGAACACTGTGAGCAGGACGCACTGCACTAAATGTAAATAGTCTAGAAGATAACAGGAACGGATCTAGCTGAACACTGAGCAGGACGCACTGCACTAAATGTAAATAGTCTAGAAGATAACAGGAACGGATCTAGCTAAACTGAATACAGTGTATATATATATATATATATATATATATATATGCAACACCTGGGATGCATATATATACACAATACACTGTAAGTGCAGCTAACTGACTGACTGTTCTGCCTAATCTATCTAACTCAAATCAAATGACACTGTCTGTCTCTCTCTCTCTCTCTCTCTCTCAATGAACGCCAGAACACACACTACACAGGGCCGCCGTGCAGGCGGCCTTATATAGTGTGGGGCGTGTACTAAATCCCCTGAGCCATAATTGGCCAAAGCCTCCTTGGCTTTGGCCAATCACGGCTCTCTGTTCAGGCGGCGCTGTGATTGGCCAAGCATGCGGGTCATAGTGCATGCTTGGCCAATCATCAGCAAGCAATGCACTGCGATGCCGCAGTGAATTATGGGCCGTGACGCGCCACACGAATTTGGCGCGAATGGCCCATATCATTCGCAATTCGGCGAACGGGCGAACAGACGATGTTCGAGTCGAACATGGGTTCGACTCGAACACGAAGCTCATCCCTAGGTGTCAGCTACTTACGAGTTCCTGTATGTGGATGTGGGGAAGAATGGCCGGATGTCGGATGGTGGAGTCATCACCCACATGGAGTTCTACAGGCGTCTCCAGAATGGCAGCTTGGACTTGCCACCTCCAGAAAACTCCCATTCATCTTTGTTGCAGATAAATCGTTTGCACTGGGGGACCATCTTATGCGGCCATTCCCTATGAGGACTGTCACCCCGGACCAGGGGGTTTTTAATTACCAGCTGGCCAGAGCCAGAAGAGTGGTGGAGAACACGTTTGGAATAATGGCCAGCCGGTTCCGCCTATTTCTTACACCGATACACATGTCGGAATATAAACTCAATCACATCATCCTGGCTTGCTGTGTTCTCCACAACTTTTTAAGGAGAAATTCTGTGAACTATGCTGCCTCAGTTGGGCCTGAGGCCAGAATTCATAATGAACCAACCCTGATGGCGCTTGAAACTGGCCGTCCTGGCTTGCTCCCCCAGAGTGCCCGTGAGGTCCGCCTAAGATACATGCAATACTTTGCGGGTAGGGGGGGCATCGATATGCCAGACAATGTCAGAGACAAGAAAAATATATTTTAAAACTGAGAAAATATTTGCTTTGATTTACTGCTTGGCTTTCTTTTAGCTGACCATGACCAAAATTTGGGGAGTCCTGAAAATGGCGTGATTGTGTAAAATTAGAAAGCACTGTTGGGTGTTATTTACTAAAGGAAAATACACTTTGCACTACAAGTGCACTTGAGACTGCACTGAAACTGCACTTGTAGTGCATAGTGGATTTGCCTTTAGTAAATAACCCCCATTGTCACTGAAAACACCAACTTTACGACAAAAAATGCTTTGGAGCATTGAAAGAAGAAGCCACACATTGTTGATTATAAATCTTTTTAATCAAAGCACAATCATATGTGCATTTCTAAAAGGTTTTTTTGAACAAACCAACATGTTTGTTGTATAACAATTTTTTAGGCCACATTAATAGAAATTGCCTTTTAAGGTAAAACAAGCATGTTTAAAACCATAAAAAATACACAACTCTGGAACTTGAAAGTGAAAATTCAACTTTTATAGAAAGTGAAGGCAATATCAGACATGAGTATTTATAAACTGTGTTTGATATTGCGTTCAGCAGATGGGGTGAAGTCACCCCTGGAAATTTTGAAGATGCACACAAATTGCCTAATGTCAACATGTGTTAGCTGCCATCAAGGGGGATCAATGGATGTGTTTTGTGGGTGCAACCCCTTCCTCTCAGCTACTTTACTATTGAGGAAGGGGTTGCACCCACAAAACGCGTATATTGATCTCCCGCGATGGCAGATAGAACATGTTGACACACTGTGTGCATCTTCAAAATTTGGCTTTTCTATAATATGTCAAAAAATTGTCAGAAAATATCAAGAAAAAGCAGAAATAAGTTAGGGATTTCTGGGTGTTTTAAATTCTCCCTAAAACATCAATGTTCTTCATTTTGTTTTGAACATCATTGATGTTTTGCTTGATGTTTTCCAAATCCTTATTACACCCCATTATCTCCCCGATGAGGATCTGGGCACTTTCACTGGTGAAGTGACATTCCTCTTCCACAACATCACGATCACCTAAAATATAAAAAAAACACCATGTATTATAAATATGCAGGCATCCATCTCTTACCTGAGCCTGTGGTCGCAGACACTCACCTGTTGTGGTGACAATTTCCACAACGTCTCCCTCCTCCTCCGGTTGGGTTTGGGGATTTCCCCTTCGTCCTGAGGTGGGGGTCCCTGGTCTCGTCTGATGGGTGCTGTCCTCTGAGTCTTTTCTCTCCTATGTTAAAAAAATAGATATACTTAGCACACAGATATTTGATGGCAGAAATAGGAATATGAAACATTGCTTGGAAGTGGGGTACAATTGTCTGTTTAGGCAGAGTTGCAAGATGAAGAAATATTTTTGTCCTTTGTCAAGCTTGAATACTTACTGTACCTGTTTTGTACAAGCCTCACAAATGGAGACACCCCTAAAGATTAATAAAGAATAGCAACACAGGACAACTACTTACTTTTTTGCAGCACTCTCCTGATCCTTCTACACTGATCGTGCTCCATGATTTTGAGGTCCAACCACCGCTTCCTCAGTTGATCCTTGGACCGCCGTACCCCAAAATTCCTATGCAGACTCTTCACAACTTTCGCCATGATCTTGGCCTTTCTGACATTTGGGTTGGGGTAAGGTCCATACTTCCTGTCATAGTCGGCCCTCTTCAGTATGTCCACCATCTCTACAAAGGACATATTTGAGGCCTTTAAATGGTCTCCTCCGGGATTGTGACGTTTCTGGCTCCGGGCTTTCCTCCCCCTCCTCCTCGTTGCTGTAATTATCACACACCTGCTCTTTTTCCACCATGTGCTCTCCCCCACTGCGCCGAAAGAGAAGGAGCAGAGTTTCACGCATGCGCAGTGTATATAAAGCGTAACACGCGTGTGTCGTACGTACAATCTGTAAGCGGAAGAAGGAGTATAGGAAGCGCTGATCATGATAACGAAGGTAACATTTAAAATTGGGCCTATACTGCTTATAGATTGAGGCTTATATTGGGACAAGATTAGGACACTTTAGCCTGACATTAGGGTTTGTCTTGTGTTGTGTCTTGCAGAGAAAATGGATCTAGTCAATGATCATGACTTTATGCCAATATTCATTGATATGTTCAGGGAGCTGCCCTGTCTGTGGCAGGTAAACCACCCACATTATAACAATAAACCAAAGAGGAAGGCAGCGCTGGATCAATTGCTGGAATTTGTGAAGCCGATGATCCCAACGGCAGACATCCCCTATTTGAAGGCCCTAATTAGTGGCCTGAGGAGCACTTATCTAAGGGAGCACAAGAAGGTCCAGGATTCAGGAGCTGCAGATGCCATTTATGTCATAGTACCAGGCTGTGGTACTATGACAGACTGCATTTTCTGGCAGGCCAGACTGAACCCAGGCCAGCACTCTCCAGTCTTCCTTCCATGCTTCCTTCCTCTCCAGCTGAGGCTTCTAACATCCAACCTAGGCCTTCCAGGCAGCAACCTGTGGAGGAGACCAGCTTGAGCCAGGTATAGTGTAATGGATGTGAATAAGGTGTTACCAGGTGAGGTATATTAAGATGTCTATTTCAAACACTTTATATCTGTATCAGAGGTTTAAAATGTTAAGAAACCTTAAGACTTTCCAGATATCTGCTAGTTCCTCTTTTTTCAGTCTGAAGCCAAACCGCACTGAGTAGGGATGAGCCGAACATCCCCCCTGTTCGGTTTGCACCAGAACATGCAAACAAGCAAAAAATTTGTTCGAACACGTGAACACCGTTAAAGTCTATGGGACACGAAAACATGAATCATCAAAAGTGCTAATTTTAAAGGCTTATATGCAAGTTATTGTCATAAAAAGGGTTTGGGGACCCGGGTCCTGCCCTGGGGGACATGGATCAATGCAAAAAAACGTTTTCAAAAAAGGCAGTTTTTTCGGGAGCAGTGATTTTAATAATGCTTAAAGTGAAACATTAAAAGTGTAATATCCCTTTAAATTTTGTACCTGGGGGGTGTCTATAGTATGCCTGTAAGGGGGCGCATGTTTCCCGTGTTTAGAACAGTCTGACATCAAAATGACATTTCAAAGGAAAAAGAGTCATTTAAAACTACTTGCGGCGATTAATGCATTGCCGGTCTGACAATACACATAGAAGTTCATTGATAAAAACGGCATGGGAATTCCCCAGAGGGGAACCCCGAACCAAAATGAAAAAAAAAAATGACGTGAGGGGTCCCCCTAAATTCCATACCAGGCCCTTCAGGTCTGGTATGGATATTAACCACTTCCCTACCTGGCCATAGACAAATGACGTCCACAGATGGGATCTCCCATCCTGGGTGGACGTCATATGACGGCATGGGCTTCCCGGCCGCCTAGGGAGTGCACACCCGCCGTGTTGCTCGGGACCCGGTGCGTGTGCCCAGCGGCTGCGATGTCCGCCGGGCACCCGCGATTGCCCGTCAACCGGGCCTGATCATGGATCTGTGTGTGTAAACACACAGATCCACATCCTGTCAGTTGAGAGGAGAGCGATCTGTGTTCCCAGTACAACGGAACACTGATCGGTCTCCTCCCCTTGTATGTCCCCGCCCCCTACAGCTAGAATCATTCCCTAGGAAACATAATTAACCCCTTGTGTCCCCCTAGTGGTTAACCCCTTCCCTGCCTGTCACATTTACACAGTAATCAATGCAATTTTATAGCATTGATCGCTGTATAAATGTGAATGGTCTCAAAAATGTGTCAAAAGTGTCCGATGTGTCCGCCATAATGTCGCAGTCAAGAAAAAAAATTGCGATCGCCGCTATTACTAGTAAAAAAAATAAAAACATTTTTTTTTTTTTTTAAATGGCAATAAATCTATTCCGTATTTTGCAGACGCTATAACTTTTGTGCAAACCAATCAATATACGCTTATTGCGATTTTTTTTTTACCAAAAATATGTAGAAGAATACGTATCTGTCAAAACTGAGGAAAAAATTTGTTTTTTTTTAAAAAATTGGGATATTTATTATAGCAAAAAGTAAAAAATATTGTGTTTTTTTTTTCAAAATTGTCGCTCTTTTGTTTATAGCGCAAAAAATAAAAACCGCAGAGGTGATCAAATACCACCAAAAAAAGCTCTATTTGTGGGGGAAAAGATGTCAATTTTTTTGAGGTACAATGTCGCACGACCGCCCAATTGTCGCTTAAAGTGCGACAGCGCTGAAAACTAAAAATTGGCCTGGGAAGGAAGGGGGTGAAAATGCCCTGTATTGAACCGGTTAAGGGCAACCCCGGCCAAAATTTAAAAAAAAAAATGACGTGGGAGGTGCCCCTAAATTCCATACCAGGCCCTTCAGGTCTGGTATGGATATTAAGGGGAACCCCGGCCAAAATTTAAAAAAAAATTACGTGTGGGTCCCCCTAAATTTCATACCAGGCCCTTCAGGTCTGGTATGGATATTAAGGGGAACTCCGCGCCCAAATTTTTTTGAAAAAACGGCATGGGGTCCACCCAAAAATCCATACCAGACCCTTATCCGAGCACGCAACCTGACAGGCCACAGGAAAGGAGGGGGGATGAGAGAGCGCCCCCCTCCTGAACCATACCAGGCCACATGCCCTCAACATTGGGAGGGTGCTTTGGGGTAGCCCCACAAAACACCTTGTCCCCATGTTGATGAGGACAAGGGCCTCATCCCCACAACCCTGGCCGGTGGTTGTGGGGGTCTGCAGGCGGGGGGCTTATCGGAATCTGGAAGCCCCTTTTAACAAGGGGACCCCCAGATCCCGGCCCTCCCCCCTGTGTGAAATGGTAAGTGGGTACCCCTACCATTTCACTAAAAAACTGTCAAAAATGTTAAAAATGACAAGAGACAGTTTTTGACAATTCCTTTTTTTAAATGCTTCTTCTTCTTTCTTCTATCTTCCTTCATCTTCTTCTTCTTCTGGTTCTTCTGGTACTTCTGGTTCTTCCTCCGGTGTTCTCATCCAGCATCTCCTCTGCGGCGTCTTCTTCCCTTCTTGTCCTTGGGCCGCTCCGCATCCATGGCATTGAGGGAGGCTCCCGCTCTTCTCTTCATCTTCTTCTCTTCATCTTCTTTTCGGGCAGCTCCACATCCATGCTGGGATAGAGGGAGGCTCCCGCTGTGTGACGCTTCTCCTCTTCTGACGGTTCTTAAATAACAGGGGTGGGGCCACCCGGTGACCCCACCCCCCTCTGACGCACAGGGACATGATGGGACTTCCCTGTGGCATTCCCCGTGATGCCACAGGGAAGTCCCTTCAAGTTACCGTGCATCAGAGGGGGGCGGCGTCACCGGGTGGCCCGCCCCCCATTTTTTAAGAACCGTCAGAAGAGGAGAAGTGTCACACAGCGGGAGCCTCCCTCCATTCCAGCATGGATGCGGAGTGGCGCAAAAAGAAGATGAAGACAAGAAGATGAAGAGAAGAGCGGGAGCCTCCCTCCATGCCATGGATGCGGAGCGGCCCGAGGAGAAGAAGGGAAGAAGATGCCACGGTGGAGATGCTGGACGAGAACACCAGAGGAAGAACCAGAAGTACCAGAAGAACCAGAAGAAGAAGAAGAAGATGAAGGAAGGTAGAAGAAAGAAGAAAAAAGAAGCATTTAAATAAAGGAATTGTCAAAAACTGTCTCTTGTCATTTTAAACATTTTTGACAGTTTTTTAGTGAAATGGTAGGGGTACCCCCTTACCATTTCACACAGGGGGGAGGGCCGGGATCTGGGGGTCCCCTTGTTAAAAGGGGCTTCCAGATTCCGATAAGCCCCGGCCAGGGTTGTGGGGATGAGGCGTTTTGGGGGGCTACCCCAAAGCACACTCCCAATGTTAAGGGCATGTGGCTGGTACGGTTCAGGGGGGGCGCTCTCTCGTCCCCCCCTCTTTTCCTGAGGCCTGCCAGGTTGCGTGCTCGGATAAGGGTCTGGTATGGGTTTTTGGGGGGAACCCATGCTGTTTTTTTTTTTAATTTTGGTGCGGGGTTCCCCTTAATATCCATACCAGACCTGAAGGGCCTGGTATGGAATTTAGGGGGACCCCCCACGTCATTTTTTTTTTGGGGGGTTCGGGGTTCCCCTGTGGGGAATTCCCATGCCGTTTTTATCAATGAACTTCTATGTGTATTGTCAGACCGGCAATGCATTAATAGCCGCGAGTAGTTTTAAATGAACTTCTATGTGTATTGTCGGCAATACAATAGCCGCGGGTAGTTTTAAATGGGTTTTTTCCTTTGAAATGTCATTTTGCTGTCAGACTGTTCTAAACATGGGAAACATGCGCCCCTTTACAGGCATACTATAGACACCCCCCAGGTACGAAATTTAAAGGGATATTACACTTTTATTGTTTCACTTTAAGCATTATTAAAATCACTGCTCCCGAAAAAACGGCCGTTTTTAAAACTTTTTTTGGCATTGATCCATGTCCCCTGGGGCAGGACCCAGGTCCCCAAACACGTTTTATGGCAATATCATGCATATATGCCTTTAAAATTAGCACTCTTGATTTCTCCCATAGACTTTTTAAAGGGTGTTCCGCGGCATTCGAATTTGCCGGGAACACCCCAAACTGTTCGCTGTTCAGCGAACTTGCGAACAGCCCATGTTCGACCCGAACATGAGTTCGACTCGAACTCGAAGCTCATCCCTAGCACTGAGTTATCAATAGACTGTAGCTTCCTGCCTCTTCCAAAAAGTCGCGCCAGGACCAGACATGACGTCAACATATAATAATAGCTTTGATTAATTGTTAAGTTTATTGAAATTATTGCTAAATTTGCTGAAACTACTGAAAAACCTGCTGACACTGTTAGAATTTTATGTATTGTCATAACAACATGTTTTGCATATGCTGTATTCCTTGTTTAGCAGCAAGGGTATAAAACTAACCAGGAAAGCGGAAATAAATAGAAATTTTTCATTCTGAACTAAGTGTCAGAGCGTGATCACTTCATTGCATGCATGTGTCTTTAATTTGGCAAAGGGGTAGATATAATAATAATATCAGATTTTGTTCTGAATCCAAAATATTTTGGTGCTCAAGCGTGGGGCTCGAGGCTAGGATCCCAGGTAGCTGATCCAGAAGGGACCAGGAGAAGCCATCGTGGAAAAACAGGAGGAGACTGATCAACTCTTGAAACGCTAAGACACTTTTGATATCTTGTATATCTAGTCTACTACTTATCCTGTATCCATGGCTGGTCAATCTCTGTGCCCATATCGGCTTCCTGCGGCCCTCAAAGACAGTATTAAGCTTGCCTCGAGTCTGTTGATAAGTTAAAGGAACCTGCAAATTATATCTACCGCCTGTTTTGTTCTGTTTTGTTGATTGATCTTGTGTTTTGTGGTGGCTGTTAGGAGTTGGGGATTACTTATATAGTCACGGGTGACGGATGAAATTAGTTGACGTGGTTAAACTTCTCCTGGACTAGGAGAAGGCGTCAGGACATGGTTAAACTCCTCCTGGGGGGATAAAAATAAATAATTGTGCAGGCAAAGCACGGGTACAATAAGTACGGAAGTACGGGCGACCGGGAAACCTCAGGGGGGCGTCAGGAACAGGCATAGTGGAGTGGGGGATCCTAAGAGAGTTTGAGAAATCCTGTACTTCACTGCAGCCGTCACATATCTTGATGTTGGTTGTTGGTCACATATCTTGTTGTTGGTTGTTGGTCACATTTTGTTGGTTGATTATGTCCTAAATGTGTTTGTGGTCTGTTATTTGGGATACATGAAGAGGGCTGAGTCTCTTGGTTACAAACCCCTGCTGCCACATACTTCACATTTATTGGTGTTCAGATTGAATGTGCATTATCCAGTAAAAATTGTTGTTAGCAAATCACTGGAAGTAATAGAGGCTCAAACTAGAATAACAGGACGTGCAGCGAAAGGTGCCCCTTGCAACCTGAACAACCAGAAGGGTTAGAATAAGGGGAAAGAGACAGAGTGAGAAGTTTGGGTATTGAGTTGATTTACAAGTAAAACAGGCGCAGTGCAAGAGTACCTCTATAGAGTATACCTTGATAGTCCAGGGGGGTCAGAAGCTATATATAATGATTATATATATATAGAGAGACTGGTCTGTCAGGGCTGCCACCGATGGGACCAGAAGCAAGGTCCAAACAGGCTGAGAAGAAACAAGGAAAATGGGGCGCTCTGAGTATGTATCAAAAAACATTTATTATAAAAAATAATATCCACTCACATTGAAGATAGCATATCTGCATTCAGGCATGTCTCTGGAGGAGAGGAGAGGGGCTGCAAGCTTCAACATGTCCACAAACTGCTGGCGAATCCACATAAGATGATATGAGGTGGTGGGGCACAGCGGTTCTTCTCCTTGGCACACAGAACAGAGATGTGATGGTATGTAGAAGCATCCAGGCATGTGTGGGTTCCAGTGGAGGGGGAAGGAGGACGCCGAGTCCTGTCACAAGCAGTGCCGTGATGTTGTCAGTCTCCTCTGGTAGCACAGTAGTGGAGAGGGAACAAGAACGAGGCTTGGCACGCACAGCAAAGCGTGGCGCTGAGCCGTGATGTCACCAATGTGCAACGCGTTTCCGAGTATACAAGCTATAGATTGTCGCCATAGCAGCACTCCTTTGTCAAGCATGGGGTGTATAAGATTTTGTCTAACCCCACACACCCCATGCTTGACAAATAATAAGTAATGGATAATGGCCGACAGGCCCTCTTACCATACCCAGCGAAACTACAGCAGTGATCCCTCCTGCTGGACCATCGCTCACTCAGGGTTACCCAGGGACAATTCCGGTCAGTAGTGTAGCATGTCTGTATCCAGGCAGTGGCTCAGTCTCTCTCTCTGGTGGCGCTGGGCAGCAAGGCTCTCTCTGGTGGCACTGGGTAGCGTGGCTCTCTCTGGTAGCGCTGGGTAGCGTGGCTCTCTCTGGTGGTGTTGGGCAGCGTGGTGCTCTCTCTCTGGCTTCCGCCCAGCACATGCCTCTTTCTTTGTCCTGTAGCACTCACTCCCTCAGATTTTTTCCAGGCAGCAGTCTCTCAATCTCTCTCGATCGAGCTGTAACCTCCTTGGGGCTGCCAATCTTCGAGACTATATGACCCATGATACTCTCCTCTCTTAGTCTCCTTTGATGGCCCTCAGTTATGGCCAATGGGGGAGGAATGGAGCAGGCAGGAAGCAGGGCGGGGAACCTAGTGAGAGCCGCCGTCTGTTCTCCCTGACAGGAGAAAGGGGGGAAACCTCTGACAGCCCGCAGCTCGCCTTTCTCCTGACACAGCACCGCCGAGTTCTCTGCCAGAATGAGCAGGGAAAAGAACCCGCAGTCACACTACACTGATGGGGGGCTTGACAACACCTTGACGGTGTCACCCCACTGGTTGCTCGCACCCCATAGTGATGCCACTGTGCCGATCCAATCCCTGATTCAGTGGGGGCACTTGACCCCCCATTGCCCCTACCTGTGGATGCCCATGGGAGCTACTTTACCCCAGCTAGGTTGGCCAAGATTTTTGACTCTGGCTCAGCTGTGTCCTGGATATGTTGCTTTTTGCCCGCCAATGCAGATCATATTTTCTGGAAGTGTCCACAAATCCAGCAGTTTTGGTCAGAGGTCACATCCTGTATATCAGATCTTTTGTTAATACCAATACCTATGACTGTGAGGGTCTGTCTATTGGGCCTATTGGATGAAGAAGCACCCTCTAGGGCTCTTAGGACTCTACTGAATATATTATTTTTATATGGGAGGAAGGTCATACTTCTAAATTGGAAGAAGCTGAGGGCTCCTGACATGGTATTCTGGAAGGGCTTGGTGAATTCCACAATGCCTTATAAGGCTACCTATATAGCCAGGGGATGTGGGAAGAAGTTTCCTAAAGTGTGGCAGGCATGGCATAACTCTACTGACACAGTAGGCTAAATTAGTGGATATAATACCTAAATATATTAATGGCAGGATTTGCTCCATTCCTAGAGATGGGTTCACTCAGGATCTAAACGACCACTTACCTTGGAAGTCGGTACCTTAGAAATCAAGATAGTAGTAGTTGCTGTTCCATTGCTAATGCATACATGTTGTGTTTTTTGTTAGTCAGTTGGACTATGTTAGTTCGCTATAATATTGTACTTTTTTGGCCCTGTGTGGCCACTATGTGGGCTGGTGTTATGTTGACACAGCTCAAATGTTCTATGTTATGTATACAATCTAAATAAAAATAATTTTCCAAAAATAAAAAAAAGCTCTGTCAGATTGGATGGACAGTGTCTGTGAACAGCAGTTTTCCAGTATTGCCACAGATTCTCAATTGGATTTACAGTGGGGACGGAAAGTATTCAGACCCCCTTAAATTTTTCACTCTTTGTTATATTGCAGTCATTTGCTAAAATCATTTTTCATTTTTTTTCCTAATTAATGTGCACACAGCACCCCATATTGACAGAAAAACACAGAATTGTTGACAATTTTGCAGATTTATTAAAAAAGAAAAACTGAAACATCACATGGTCCTATGTATTCAGACCCTTTGCTGTGACACTTATATATTTAA
Source organism: Aquarana catesbeiana (assembly GCF_042186555.1). Lineage (NCBI taxonomy): Eukaryota > Metazoa > Chordata > Amphibia > Anura > Ranidae > Aquarana > Aquarana catesbeiana. Next base: position 203,833,521 of record NC_133336.1, read on the forward strand.
CTCAGGTGCTGTCCATTTCTTCTGATCATCCTTGAGATGGTTCTACACCTTCATTTGAGTCCAGCTGTGTTTGATTATACTGATTGGACTTGATTAGGAAAGCCACACACCTGTCTATATAAGACCTTACAGCTCACAGTGCATGTCAGAGCAAATGACAATCATGAGGTCAAAGGAACTGCATGAAGAGCTCAGAGACAGAATTGTGGCTAGGCACAGATCTGGCCAAGGTTACGAAAAATTTCTGCTGCACTTAAGGTTCCTAAGAGCACAGTGGTCTCCATAATCCTTAAATTGAAGACATTTGTGATGACCAGAAACCTTCCTAGAGCTGGTCGTCCAGCCAAACTGAGCTATCGGGGGAGAAGAGCCTTGGTGAGAGAGGTAAAGAACCCAAAGATCACTGTGGCTGAGTTCCAGAGATGCAGTCGGAAGATGGGGAAAGTTGTAGAAAGTCAACCATCACTGCAGCCCTCCACCAGTCGGGGCTTTATGGTAGAGTGGCCCGACGGAAGCCTCTCCTCAGTGCAAGACACATGAAAGCCCACATGGAGTTTGCTAAAAAAAACACCCGAAGGACTCCAAGATGGTGAGAAATAAGATTCTTTGGTCTGATGAGACCAAGATAGAACTTTTTGGCCTTAATTCTTAGCGGTAGGTGTGGAGAAAACCAGGCACTGCTCATCACCTGTCCAATACAGTCCCAACAGTGAAGCATGGTGGTAGCAGCATCATACTGTGGGGGTGTTTTTCAGCTGCAGGGACAGGACGACTGGTTGCAATCGAGGGAAAGATGAATGCGGCCAAGTACAGGGATATCCTGGACGAAAACCTTCTCCAGACTGCTCAGGACCACAGACTGGGCCGAAGGTTTACCTTCCAACAAGACAATGACCCCAAGCACACAGCTAAAATAACAAAGGAGTGGCTTCACAACAACTCCGTGACTGTTCTTAAATGGCCCAGCCAGAGCCTGACTTAAACCCAATTGAGCATCTCTGGAGAGACCTAAAAATGGCCGTCCACCAATGTTTACCATCCAACCTGACAGAACTGGAGAGGATCTGCAAGGTGGAATGGCAGAGGATCCCCAAATCCAGGTGTGAAAAACTTGTTGCATCTTTACCAAAAAGACACATGGCTGTATTAGATCAAAAGGGTGATTCTACTAAATACTAAGCAAAGGGTCTGAATACTTAGGACCATGTGATATTTCAGTATTTCTTTTTTAATAAGTCTGCAAAAATGTCAACAATTCTGTGTTCTTCTGTCAATATGGGGTGCTGTGTGTACATTAATGAGGAAAAAAATGAACTTACCGTATATACTCGAGTATAAGCCGACCCAAATATAAGACGAGGCACCTAATTTTACCACAAAAAACTGGGAAAACTTATTAAGTATAAGCCTAGGGTGAGAAATGCGCAGCTACTGTAAGTGGAAAAGAGGGTCAACAATGCCCATTTGCAGCCGCACTGTGCCAATTTGCATGCCTCACTGTGCCCATTTGCAGCCATAGGTCCCACAAACTTCAAACTCAGTAGTTAAGGGTTCCTAGATGACCCCTATCTGCAGCCAAAGTTTGGGGACTCTGGACCCAAAGGGTCCCAAAATTTAATTGCTGCAGATGGACACAGTTGACCAACTTTGGAGCCCCGTATCTGGAGGTCACTTGGTGCTAGGAACCCCAAATGTGGTGTGCAAACCCAGCGGAACTAGCACTACAACATATCTAATAGCTGGGGTTCCTAACACCAAGTGGCCCCGAGATATGGGGCCCCAAATTCGGTTTGGAAAATGTCAAGCACTTTTCTGCAGCAGAGAATGACATTTTCCAAACCGACTTTGGGGCCCCATATCTCGGGGCCACTTGGTGATAGGAAGCCTAGCTGGTTGGATATGTTGTAGTGCTAGTTCCACTGGGTTTGCACACCAAATTTGGGGTTCCTAGCACCAAGTGGCCCTGAGATACGGGGCCCCAAAGTCAGTTAAGAAAATGTCATTCTCTGCTGCAGAAAAGTGCTTGACTCGAGTATAAGCCGAGGGGGGCATTTTCAGCACAAAAAATGTGCTGAAAAACTCGGCTTATACTTGAGTATATACGGTAAATGATTTTAGCAAATGGTTGCAGTATAACAAAGAGTGAAAAATTTAAGGGGGTCTGAATACTTTCCGTCCCCACTGTAGGTCTGGACTGTGACTGGGCCGTTCTAATACATGAATATGCTTTGATCTAAACTATTCCATTGTAGCTCTTGCTGTATGTTTCGGGTCGTTGACCTGCTGGAAGGTGAACCTCCGCCGCAGGCTCAAGTCTTTTGCAGACTAACAGGTTTTCTTCTAAGATTTCCCTTTATTTGGTTCCATCCATCTTCCCATCAACTCTGATCAGCTTCCCTGTCCCTACTAAGGAAAAGCATCAGCACAACATGATGCTGCCACCACCATGTTTCATGGTGGGGATGGTGTGTTCAGGGTGATGTGCAGTGCTAGTTTTCTGCCACATATAGCGTTTTGATCTTAGGCCAAAAAGTCAATTTTGGTCTCATCTGACCAGAGCAGCCTCTTCCACATGTTTGCTGTGTCCCCCACATGGCTTCTCGCAAACTGCAAATGGGAATTCTTATGGCTTTCTTTCAACAATGGCTTTCTTCTTGTCACTCTTCCATAAAGGTCAGATTTGTGGAGAGCACGATTAATAGTTGTTCTGTGGACAGATTCTCCCACCTGAGCTGTGGATCTCTGCAGCTCCCACAGAGTTACCATGGACCTCTTGGCTGCTTCTCTGATGAATGTTCTCCTTGCCCGGCCGGTCAGTTTAGGTGGACGGCCATGTCTTGGTAGGTTTGCAGTTGTACCATACTCTTTCCATTTTCAGATGATGGATTGAACAGTGCTCCGTGAGATGTTCAAAGCTTTGGATACTTTTTAAAACCTAACCCTGCTTTAAACATCTCCACAACTTTATCCCTGACCTGTCTGGTGTGTTCCTTGGCTTTCATGATGCTGTTTATTCACTAAGGTTCTCTAACAAACCTCTGAGGGCTTCATAGAACAGCTGTATTTCTACTGTGACTAAATTACACACAGGTAGACTCTATTTACTTATTAGGTGACTTCTGAAGGCAATTGGTTCCACTAGATTTTAGTTAGGGGTATCAGAGTAAATGAGGCTGAATACAAATGCACACCACACTTTTCACATATGTATTTAGAAAAAAATAGAAAACCATGTATCATTTTCCTTCCACTTCACAATTATGTGCCACTTTGTGTTGGACGATCACATAAAATCCCAATAAAATACATTTACATTTTTGGTTGTAACATGACAAAATGTGGAAAATTTTAAGGGGTATGAATACTTTTTCAAGGCACTGTAAATCTATAGAGCTACAAATTTTGACAAATTAGGACAAATTTTGTCAATTTCACTACAAATGCAAGTTGGTGAAAATGTTCTGCTTATCCCCAGATGACATGCAGCTATAGGAAGACGGTATCATGTCTGATATGTATATGGGGTTATGGATGGGAGAGTGTAAGATGTAAGATGTAAGATCTCTCCCCTTGCAGGGATACCTCAGTTTTGTAGCCAAGCAATATAGTGTATTAGAAGAGGGGCGGGACCTCTGTGTCCCGTGATGTCCATCGAAAGAAAAGGATTTTACAGGTAAGCTGTTTTAAAAAAATCCTATTTTCTTTCTCGAACATCACGGGACACAGAGCCACAGTAATTACTGATGGGATGTCCCAGAGCAATGCTATCTGAGGGGGGGGGAACCACGGCCAAGTAGGGTGTAATCAGACCTGAGGACCCTGTACCGCTGCCTGCAGCACACTACGCCCAAAGGCGATATCCTCATGACTTCTGACATCCACCCGATAGAATCTGGTGAATGTATGAACTGAAGACCAGGTTGCGGCCTTGCAGATTTGAGCCATAGAGGCCCGGTGATGCACTGCCCAAGAAGCACCAATAGCCCTTGTGGAATGTGCCTTGATCTGAAACGGAGGAATCTTCTGTTTCAAACCGTAGGCTTGAATAATCAACTGTCGAATCCATTTAGAAATGGTAGCTTTTGACGCTGCCTGTCCTCTATTGGGACCCTCTGGCAGCACGAACAAAACAATTCTGATACTCTTCGAATTCTGATACTCTTCTAGCAGAAGAAATAGCTACCAGAAAAATTAACTTCCTTGTCAACAAGACCAAAAGGAATCTGACTTATTGGTTCAAAAGGCTGTTTCTGTAACACAGCCAGAACCAAGTTCAAGTCCCAGGGATTTAGGGGCGCCCTAACCGGAGGATTAAGATGCGTTACCCCCTGTATAAAGTTTTGGACCAAAGAATGCAAAGCAAGTGGTCGTTGAAATAATACTGATAAGGCCGAGACCTGGCCCTTGATGGTACTCAAGGCCAGCTTCATCTCTAAACCCAATTGTAGAAAATCAAGAATTCTACCTATCACATATTTTCTGGGATGCCAACCCCTGGATTCACACCAGGATACATAAGCTTTGCAGACTCTATGGTAAATCATTCTGGAAGCTGGCTTCCTTGCATTAATCAAGGTAGCTATCACAGAACCGGAAAGCCCACGACTCTTCAGAACATGGGTCTCAATAGCCAAACCGTCAAATTTAGCGTTTGTAAGGCAGGATGGAACACTGGACCCTGAGATAACAGGTCTGGTCGTACCGGTAGTGTCCACGGGGAACCTACCGTCATCCTTACTATTTCTGCATACCATGTCCTTCTGGGCCAAGCGGGGGCCACCAGAAGTACTGACTTCCTTTCCTGCCTGATCCTGCGAAGAAGTCGCAGCAGTAGCAGAATAGACGGGAATGCATAAATCAGTGAGAACCGATGCCATGAAATCACCAACGCATCCGTCCCGCATGCAAGAGGATTTCTTGTTCTTGCCACAAATCTGTCTATTTTTTTGTTGAATCGGGATGCAAAGAGATCCACATCTGGGACCCCCCATCTTTGGCATATGTTCCAAAAGACGTCGGGATGTAGAGACCATTCCCCTGGAAGTAACTTCTGGCGACTTAAATAGTCCGCCTGCCAGTTCTCTATTCCCGGAATGAAAACTGCCGATATACATGGCACATGTCTCTCTGCCCAGACTAAGATCTGGTTCACCTCTTTTTGAGCAGCTCGGCTCCTGGTGCCTCCCTGATGATTGACATAGGCCACTGCTGTGGCATTGTTGGACTGGATCCTGACCAGGCAACCCTGTAGCCTGATAGTCCAGGCCTTTAGGGCTAGACCTACCGCACAGATTTCCAGAATGTTGATGGGTAAGGTCCTCTCTATCTTGGACCATACCCCCTGAACCGCAGCCTGTTCCAGAACTGCTCCCCAACCTGTCAGACTGGCATCTGTTGTTACCACCGTCCAGGTAATTGACAGAAAGGATTTCCCCTTCTGCAGGTTTTCAGGAATGAGCCACCAATTGAGGCTCTGACGCACCGCATGAGACAGGTGCATCGGAAAGTCTAATGCTTGAACCTTCCTGTTCCAGGCTGACAGAATACTGTGTTGCAGCAGTCTTGAATGAAACTGAGCATAAGGAACTGCCTCGAATGAAGACACCATCTTCCCTAGCAGCCTCATACAAAGGCGGACAGAAGGACCTTTCTTGGTCCTGACTGTCAGAATCAGCTCCCTTAAAGCAGCGATCTTTGCCTGAGGTAGAAATACTTTCTCCTGGCTTGTATCTATGATCAGACCTAAATACTCCAGTCTTCTTACTGGTTTTAGGAAAGATTTTTCTAGGTTGAGGATCCAACCTAGGTGTTCCAGATACTTGACTGTGGTTCTCAAGTTGCCGTACAAGGAGGCTACCGACCGGTCTATCAGTAGCAGTTCGTCTAGGTATGCTATGACAGCTATACCCTGAGCCCTTAATCTGGTCAGAGGAGGGGCCAAGACCTTTGTGAACACCCGAGGTGCAGTGGCTATCCCAAAAGGCAGAGCCACAAACTGGAAATGGCGCCCTCCTATCTCGAAGCGCAGAAACTTCTGATGAGCAGGAAAAATGGGCACATGCAGATATGCATCTCTGATGTCTATCAATGCCAGAAATTCTCCTCCCTGCAGGGTGGAGACTACTGTCCGAATTGATTCCATGCGGAAAGACTGAATCCTCAGGAATCGGTTCAGATCCCTTAAATCCAGAATGGGTCTGACATCCCCATTTGGTTTTTGGACCATAAAAAGGTTGGAATAGAAGCCCGATCCCTGGTCCTTTGCGGGAACCATCATAATGACCTCCTGCGACAAAAGTCAATTTAACGCTAGAAGGAGCGACTGCTTCTTCTCTGGGTCTCTGGGGACACCTGATCTGAGGAAACGAGGAGAGGGAAATTCCTGAAACTCCAGCTTGTACCCTAAGGTTACTGTGGAGATTACCCATCTGTCCTGGAAGTCCTCCTGCCAGAGCTCTGAGAACTGTCGCAGTCTTCCCCCCACTCGAGCAAGCGGGGGCACCCCTTCATGAAGAGGTCTTAGTATTTTGCCTAGTAGGCTTCTTCCCCCAGGACTTCTTTTGTTCCTGGGGTTGACTCTTGTTTCTGAACCCAGAGACTGCCTGGAGGCTGAGGCCCCTGGTGCTGGGGAAAGAGTCCGTTTGAAAGAGGGACGCTTACTCTTCTTGACAGGTAAGAGAGTACTTTTCCCACCAGAGATTTTCTTGATATATTCATCCAAGTCCTCTCCAAATAACCTTGCACCACGAAACGGAAACCCAGCCAGCAGCTTCTTACATGGTGCTTCGGCTGACCAATTTTTCAACCACAGGATTCTATGTATATGCACCAACCCCAGTGAAAGACGAGAGGTTTGCACGATAGAATCTCTGATGGCATCAACAACGTAACATAAGGCCGCAGGAAGGTTAGCCAACCCCTGGGCCTGCTGTTCAGGTAATACTTTGATGACCTGCTTAACATGGTCTCTTAAGTATTGACAGACTCCAATCGCTGCAACTGCAGGTTGAGCCACTGAACCTGCCAAGGAGAAAACATCCTTCAATAGGGATTCCATCTTTTTATCTACAGGATCCCTGAGCATCTGAGCATTGTCTACAGGACAAGTCAGACTATTGTTTACGGAGGAAATGGCAGCATCAATGGCCGGTATTCCCCACATTTTAATAAACTTTTCTTCCATCGGATAAAGTGTTTGTCTGGGTGATCCCACTCAGAATAAATGAGCTTTTCAAGTAAATTATGAACAGCAAAAGCATGTGCTGTTAGAGGAGGCTTCAGCAACCCCAAAGAAGAAGAGGCTTCTTTAACTGATTCAGATACGGGCAGCTTAAATGTGGAGCGGACCAATCCAGTAAGGATCTGCACTAAGACTTTCTCCTCCTGGGAAGTCGCAGAGGGCCCCTCTCCACCTGATTCCTCCGAAGTGGAATCATCCGTCCCATCCCGATCCTCTGAAAGGGATTTGTCTCCTTTATCCCAGAGCTCCTCTTCCTGAGGGTCTTGGGAAACAGAGAAAGGCCTAGTGCGTTTTCTTCCACTGAGTGAAGATGTAATCACGGCCATTAACCACTTCAGCCCCGGACCATTTGGCTGCCTAAAGACCAGAGGACTTTTTCCAATTTGGCACTGCGTGGCTTTAACTGCTAATTGCTCGGTCGTGCAATGCTGTACCCAAACAAAATTTGCGTCCTTTTCTTCCCACAAATAGAGCTTTCTTTTGATGGTATTTGATCACCTCTGCCGTTTTTATTTTTTGTGCTATAAATGGAAAAAGACCAAAAATTTTGAAAAAAAATGATATTTTCTACTGTTTGTTATAAAAAAAATCCAATAAACTCAATTTTAGTCATACATTTAGGCCAAAATGTATTCGGCCACATGTCTTTCGTAAAAAAAAATGTCAATAAGCGTATATTTATTGGTTTGCGCAAAAGTTATAGCGTCTACAAACTAGGGTACATTTTCTGGAATTTACACAGCTTTTAGTTTATGACTGCCTATGTCATTTCTTGAGGTGCTAAAATGGCAGGGCTGTACAAACCCCCCCAAATGACCCCATTTTGGAAAGTAGACACCCCAGGGAAATTGCTGAGAGGCATGTTGAACACATTGAATATTTATTTTTTTTGTCCCAAGTGATTGAATAATGACAAAAAAAAAATTACAAAAAAAGTTGTCACTAAATGATATATTGCTCACACAGGCCATGGGCATATGTGGAATTGCACCCCAAAATACATTTAGCTGCTTCTACTGAGTATGGGGATACCACATGTGTGGGACTTTTTGGGAGCCTAGCTGCGTACGGGGCCCCGAAAACCAAGCACAGCCTTCAGGATTTCTAAGGGCGTAAATTTTTGATTTCACTCCTCACTACCTATGACAGTTTTGAAGGCCATAAAATTCCTAAGATGGCACAAAACCCCCCGCAAATGACCCCATTTTGGAAAGTAGACACCACAAGCTATTTGCTGAGAGGCATGTTGAGTCCATGGAATATTTTATATTTTGACACAAGTTGCGGGAAAGTAACAATTTTTTTTTTTTTTTTGCACAAAGTTTTCACTAAATTATATATTGCTCACACAGGCCATGAGCATATGTGGAATTACACCCCAAAATACATTTAGCTGCTTCTCCTGAGTATGGGGATACCACATGTGTGGGACTTTTTGGGAGACTAGCTGCGTACAGGGCCCCAAAAACCAAGCACCGCCTTCAGGATTTCTAAGGGCGTAAAGTTGTGATTTCACTCCTCACTACCTATCACAGTTTTGAAGGCCATAAAATGCCCAGATGGCACAAAACCCCCCCAAAAGACCCCATTTTGGAAAGTAGACACCCCAAGCTAATTGCTGAGAGGCATGTTGAGTCCATGGAATATTTTATATTTTGACACAAAGTGCGGGAAAGTGACAATTTTTTTTTTGCACAAAGTTGTCACTAAATGATATATTGCTCAAACATGCCATGGGCATATGTGGAATTCCACCCCAAAATATATTCTGCTGCTTCTCCTGAGTACAGGGATACCACATGTTTAGGACTTTTTGGGAGCCTAGCCGCGTACAGGGCCCCGAAAACCAAGTACCGCCTTCAGGATTTCTAAGGATGTAAATTTTTGATTTCACTCCTCACTACCTATCACAGTTTTGAAGGCCATAAAATGCCAAGATGGCACAACCCCCCCACAAGTGACCCCATTTTGGAAAGTAGACACCCCAAGCTATTTGCTGAGAGGCATGTTGAGTCCACGGAGTATTTTATTTTTTGACACAAGTTGCGGGAAAGTGACATTTTTTTTTGCACAAAGTTGTCACTAAATGATATATTGCTCACACAGGCCATGGGCATATGTGGAATTGCACCCCAAAATACATTTAGCTGCTTCTTCTGAGTATGGGGATACCACATGTGTGGGACTTTTTGGGAGACTAGCTGCGTACAGGGCCCCAAAAACCAAGCACCGCCTTCAGGATTTCTAAGGGCGTAAAGTTGTGATTTCACTCCTCACTACCTATCACAGTTTTGAAGGCCATAAAATGCCCAGATGGCACAAAACCCCCCCAAAAGACCCCATTTTGGAAAGTAGACACCCCAAGCTAATTGCTGAGAGGCATGTTGAGTCCATGGAATATTTTATATTTTGACACAAGTTGCGGGAAAGTGACAATTTTTTTTTTGCACAAAGTTGTCACTAAATGATATATTGCTCAAACATGCCATGGGCATATGTGGAATTCCACCCCAAAATATATTCTGCTGCTTCTCCTGAGTACGGGGATACCACATGTGTGGGACTTTTTGGGAGCCTAGCTTCATACGGAGCCCCGAAATCCAATCACCGCCTTCAGTATTTCTAAGGGCGTAAATTTTTGATTTCACTCCTCACTACCTATCACAGTTTCGAAGGCCATAAAATGCCAAGATAGCACAAAACCCCCCAAAATGACCCCATTTTGGAAAGTAGACACCCCAAGCTATTTGCTGAGAGGCATGGTGAGTATTTTGCAGCTCTCATTTGTTTTTGAAAATGAAGAAAGACAAGAAAAATGTATTTTTTTTTTCTTTTTTCAATTTTCAAAAGTTTGTGACAAAAAGTGAGGTCTGCAAAATACTCACTATACCTCTCAGCAAATAGCTTGGGGTGTCTATTTTCCAAAATGGGGTCATTTGGGGGGGTTATGCCATCTGGGCATTCCATGGCCTCCGAAACTGTGATAGGCAGTGAAGAGTGAAATAAAAAATTTACGCCCTTAGAAAGCCTGAAGGCAGTGCTTGGGTTTCGGGGTCCCGTACGCGGCTAGGCTCCCAAAAAGTCTCACAAATGTGGTATCCACGTACTCAGGAGAAGCAACAGAATTTATTTTGGGGTGTAATTTCACATATTCCCATGGCATGTTTGAGCAATATATCATTTAGTGACAACTTTGTACATTAAAAAAAAACAAAAAACATTTGTCTTTTTCCCGCAACTTGTGTCACAATATAAAATATTCCATGGACTTGACATGCCTCTCAGCAAATAGATTGGGTTGTCTTCTTTCCAAAATGGGGTCATTTGGGGGGGTTTGAACTGTCCTAGCATTTTATGCACAACATTTAGAAGCTCATGCCACACATCACCCACTCTTCTAACCACTTGAACACAAAGCCCTTTCTGACACTTTTTGTTTACATGAAAAAATTATTTTTTTTTGCAAGAAAATTACTTTGAACCCCCAAACATTATATATTTTTTTAAAGCAAATGCCCTACAGATTAAAATGCTGGGTTTTTCATTTTTTTTTCACACAGTATTTGCGCAGCAATTTTTCAAACGCATTTTTTGTGGAAAAAACACACTTTTTAAAATTTGAATGCACTAAAACACACTATATTGCCCAAATGTTTGATGAAATAAAAAAGATGATCTTAGGCCGAGTACATGGATACCAAACATGACATGCTTTAAAATTGCACACAAACGTGCAGTGGCAACAAAATAAATACATTTTTAAAAGCCTTTAAAAGCCTTTACAGGTTACCACTTTAGATTTACAGAGGAGGTCTACTGCTAAAATTACTGCCCTCGATCTGACCTTCACGGTGATACCTCACATGCATGGTGCAATTGCTGTTTACATTTGACGCCAGACCGACGCTTGCGTTCGCCTTTGCGCGAGAGCAGGGGGGACAGGGGTGCTTTTTTTTTTTTTTTTTTTTCATTATTATTTTTTTGATTTTGTATCTTATTTTTAAACTGTTCCTTTCATTTTTATGTTTTTTAATCATTTTTATTGTTATCTCAGGGAATGTAAATATCCCCTATGATAGCAATAGGTAGTGACAGGTACTCTTTTTTGAAAAAATTGGGGAGACCCTAGATCTCTCCTCTGCCCTCAAAGCATCTGACCACACCAAGATCAGCGTGATAAAATGCTTTCCCAATTTCCCAATGGCGCTGTTTACATGCGAAATCTAAGTCATGAAATGCTCGTAGCTTCCAGTTTCTTAGGCCATAGAGATGTTTGGAGCCATTCTGGTCTCTGATCAGCTCTATGGTCAGCTGGCTGAATCACCGGCTGCATTTTCAGGTTCCCTGTTGGGACAGGAGAGCCAGAGAAAAACATGGAAGACGGTGGGGGGGGGCATTCCCACACTGCTTGTAAAAGCAGTCTAGAGCGCTAGGATTGCTTTTACATGAAAGCCGACCGCTGGCTGAAAAGAATGATACCAAGATGATACCTAAACCTGCAGGCATCATTCTGGTATAACCACTCAAAGTCCAGCAACATACCAGTACATTGCTGGTCCTTGTTGGGCATATATTGTACACTTTTTTTTCATGCAGGCTGTGGGCAGAACAAAAAAAAAGATATTGATCGGGTATGCCCACCATTAGAATACCTCCCTTCATCCACCCACTTCTAATGATGGGCATACATGCACCATTTATATATGCCGAAGCATGGGGGCATCCTCCCGCAAAAGGCAGGAGCAAATCGCTCCTCCACCCACTGCTGCCCCTATGCTTCGGCATATATGCTGAAGTATGTAACTGTGGTGGTGAAATCACCTCCGACAGCGCTGGAGTCATGGCTTTATGTATCATGGGAGCAAACACTGTTGCTGTCAAGATAAATAAATCCGCGCTGCAACTGAATGGCGTACCTGCTAAGCAAATGATGGTTAACAAAAAACAAAGTAACATTACAGTATAACAGTAATACTTACCATACCTGCTAAGCAAATACAAAAAAAATAGTAAAAAATAAAACATTTAACGCAACCTGTGCCTACCTTAAATAAATACCGTATTTATCGGCCTATAACACGCACTTTTTTCCCCTTAAAATCAGGGGAAAATTGCGGGTGCGTGTTTTACGCCGATCCCCTGCGATCCTGACCTGTCAGAACTAAAAAAATCGCCGACCGCGATTTGAAAATGGCGCCACCGGCGCCGAAATACACAGTGCCTGTCCTCAACTCTTCTCGGCCACTTTCGGTTTCACTCGAGCGCCGCCCAAACCTAGCCGAGTATACTTGGCTAGTTTCGGATAGCTCCGCTCACCGTCACGCCCATCCCGAGTGGAGCCGAAAGTGAACGAGAGCCGCCGAGAAGAGCCGAGGACCGGCTCTGTGTATTTCGGCGCCGGCGGCACCATTTTCAAATCGCGGTCAGCGATTTTGAAGCTCAGAGGCTTCAGCAAGGCTGGACTGGGGCAAGGCTGGACTGGGGCAAGGCTGCAATGGACACTGGGGAAGGCTGCACTGACATGGCTGCACTGACATGGCTGCACTGACATGGCTGTACTGATATGGCTGCACTGACATGGCTGCACTGACATGGCTGCACTGGCAAGGCTGCACTGGCAAGGCTGCACTGACATGGCTGCACTGACATGGCTGCACTGGGGCAAGGCTGCACTGAGAAGGCTGCAATTATGGGCATTTAAATGTAAGTTTTTTTTCCTTCAAGTTCCCTCCTAAAAGTTTTTTTTTCCTTAAAATTCCCTCCTAAATTGGGGTGCATGTTATACGCCGGTGCGTGTTATACGCCGATAAATACGGTATATGCCGAAGCATGGGGGCATCCTACCGCAAAAGGCAGGAGCAAATCGCTCCTCCACCCACCGCTTCCCCCACGCTTCGGCATATATGCTGAAGTATGTAACTGTGGTGGTGAAATCACCTCCGACAGCGCTGGAGTCACGGCTTTATGTATCGTGGGAGCAAACGCTGTTGCTGTCAAGATAAATAAATCCGCTCTGCAGCTGAATGGCGTACCTGAAAACAATAAAATGGTTACCAACAAAACACAGTAAACAGTAAAGTATAAAAAAATTGCATATCTGAAAAGCAAACATGGTAAAACATAATAACAATAAAACATTGCAGAATAGAATACAGTAAAAAAGAGCAGAACAATAGAGAGAGAATAGAGAGAGAGAGAACAATAAAACAACAACTATTTTTGTTTTTTTTATTTTATATTTTTTTTGTTTTTATTTTTTTTTACACTTTTTTTAGTAAGTTTAACTTTTGTAACTGGTACCAGGTTTGGGTCTCTCAAAATGTGATGGCATCTTGGGAGACCCTGTGAAAGTGTGTCATAGTCTGTGCAGTGCTGTACCCTACGCTAATACTCAACTAGTGAATGGTAGCGTTCAAAACATTCACCAATGCAAAGACCAGGATTGTCAGGACAGGAGGGACAACAATACCGGGTGTCACGCCTAAATCCGCGCTTGCTACAGACACAACATCTTTTTGGGGGGGCTCGTTGGGTAGGGGTACTCGGGAGGGCATAAGGAAAATGCCTCTCATGCAGCTGGCTTACTGCATTTGGTTGAGGAAGGTGAGGTGGAGCATCGTCTGGATACAGAAGGGCTCTGACGATCTCTTCCTGGAATTTAAGGAAGGATCCAGTCCATCCTGAAGCTCTGTATAGCACATGAGTGTTCAGCAAAGCCAATTGAAATAAATAAACAGACACTTTTTTGTACCAGCGTCTGGCCTTACGGGCAACTAGGTACGGCGCCAACAACTGGTAGTTGAGGTCCACCCCTCCCATATTAAGGTTGTATTCGTGGACACAGAGGGGCTTCTCCACAACACCAGTCGCCGTAGTAATTTGGGCCGTCGTGTCTGCATGAAGGGAAGTGAGAATGAAAACATTCTTCTTATTATAATTTTTTATTTCGTTTTTCAAACTTTATCATACCCGGGATGTCTACTAGACTCTTGTTTGGACAGATTTAAGTGAACTATTCCTAAGAATTACAGGCCTACAATATAAAATGCCAAATTTCTGTGCAAAATAATTGTACCACTTTCAGCATCTAAAATCTGAAATAATCATACGGCCAGGGAGGTTAAAAAAGATTTTTTGGCTGGAGCTAAACACGTTAAAAATGCACCCGTTCAAAATGACAAACAGATTCTACTTAACAACAAACCTACAGTCCCTGTCTTGTTTGCACCGCCTGTATACTGCTGTTCAGAGTATATAGGGTCTGGTGGCCCCACACCTTTCCTTATTTTAATTTGGGTGCGGGGTTCCCCTTAATATCCATACAAGACCCAAAGGGCCTGGTAATGGACTGGGGGGTACCCATGTCGTTTGTCTCACAGATTTTCATCCATTTTGCCAGGACCCGACATTACATTAAATCCGCAAGCAGTTTTAAATGAGATTTTTTCCTTTAAAAATTACATTTGGTGCAGGGACTGTTGTAAACACGCGCCACTTTACAGGCATACTATAGACACCCCCCAGGTACGATATTTAAAGGAATATTTCACTTTTTTTTTTTACTTTAAGCATCATTAAAATCACTGCTCCCGAAAAAACGGCCGTTTTTAAAAGTTTTTTTGCATTGATACATGTCCCCTGGGGTAGGACCCGGTCCCTAAACCCTTTTTAGGACAATACCATGCAAATTAGCCTTTAAAATGAGCACTTTTGATTTCGAACGTTCGAGTCCCATAGACGTCAATGGGGTTCTAACGTTGGTGCGAAGTTTCGGTCCGTTCGCAGGTTCTGGTGCGAACCGAACCGGGGGGTGTTCAGCTCATCCCTAGTCATGTTTATTGGGAAGACTTATATGCTCAGCTGTTTATGATCACTATGGAGTGATATGGTGTACAATTATAAAGGACTCTATGAATGCAAATATGAATCAGAGTTTCCCTTTACTTATAAAAATATAGCTGTAGGTAATTTAGAAATATATTTTTCTCACCTCTGTGTTTAAGACATTACGAGATTTTAGTTCTACCAGGACAGTATGAGGATCCATGTTCTCCAGGATGTAGATCAGATCATCTCTATAATACTCATATATCCTCCTCAGTGATGGATCATCATATGATGACAGCTGACGGTGGAACCTCCCGATGTGCTCTAGAAAACACAGATATACATTTTCAGATTTATAAATGATGCAAATTAATCTCCAGCATGAATTTTATCTCACTGGAGATCTCTGCAATTGAGAAAAGGAGCACTGGAGGTGAGAATCACTATAAGGATACATTAATTGCTCTGCAATTGGGGAATTATTTTTGTACATCCAAGTTAACTAGCTTTAAAAAGGGGTTGTAAAGGTAATTTTTTTTTTTTTTAAATAACAAACATGTCATACTTACCTTCACTGTGCAGCTCGTTCTGCACAGAGTGGTCCTGAACCTGCTCTTCTGGGGTCCCTCGGCAGCTGTTTCAGCTCCTCCCCGCAAGAACTAACCACCTTAATGCGAGCTTCCTCGCATGGTGGTTAGTTATTGCGGGCGCGCTCCCGTGATACAGCCGGCGGCTATAGCCGCTCACTGTATCACTCGGCCCCGCCCCCCCGGCGCGCCGCGTCATTGGATGTGATTGACAGCAGCGCGAGCCAATGGCTGCGCTGCTTTCAATCCATCCACTGTAGCCAATCAGCAACCAGGCTGAGCTGCAATAGAGATGACGGGAGTGAGCAACAGAGTAAAACGGGGGGGCTGGGGGCGGCGGTATTGTCAAAAGTTTTTTCACCTTAATGCATATAATGCATTAATGTGAAAAATTTTTTACCTTTACAACCCCTTTAAATCTTCACTGAGAACTTTGAGGTTTAACTATTTAAAGCCTAACTTCAGATTAATAAAAAAGTAAAGTTAAAAAATATATATACACACACATATATATCTATATCTATCTATCTATCTATCTATCTATCTATCTATCTATCTATCTATCTATCTATCTATCTATCTATATATATATATATATATATATATATATATATATTACTAGATTGTAATAGATTGTAAGCTCTAACGAGCATGGCCCTCTGATTCCTCCTGTATTGAATTGTATTGTAACTGTACTGTCTGCCCTCATGTTGTAAAGCACTGCACAAATTGTGTGCGCTATATAAATCCTGTAGTATTTCCTTTTTTACCACTAGATGGTGCTCCTCTCCCAGGTAGATTGATGCCCAGTGTCATTCATCCCATTTTCTATGAGCCCAGGGTGTCAAGGACCGGCCCCCTGGGGAGTGACCTCAGACCCCTCTGGATTTACAGGAGAATGCTGAAGAGAATATTCTGCATCATTCAGTACCTGCCCACTGCTGAGTACAGAAGAGGACCAGAACATAGAGCCCAGGAATAAAGGGATATATAATGATTTTTACAATGCAAAAATGATATCCAAAGGGAATGAAGGGAAATTGGGAGTGCTGGAATTGGGTTTTAAGGTTTATTTCTCAGATAAATATAAAGATATATTTTATTAGCTGTGTATTCTATTTTAAAGTATATAATGATTTGCTGTACTATGTTATGATTCTCCATTTGATATCTTATGAAAAAAGGGTCAATGACTCCTCATTCTGGTCTCCAATTTATTAAATAGAGTTTTGGATAGATCCAATATATTATTGGATTGAGTTTAGTTTGCTAAGCAATGTGTGTCATAAACAACGACCATTTTATTTTCATAAAATTGTGTTTTCATCTTTCATAAATCTGTGACAACACAGGATCACAATGAAGAGACAGGAACAGGGTGGTGTCACCTTATAAGAGGAAATGCCTCAGCAAGGTCTGTCATGACATGATTACCAGGGATTATTTTATGAAAAGTTGCACATTCATATACTATTGAATATGTCTGGAATTATAGAAATACAGTATTTATCGGTGTATAACACACATTTTTGTGTGCCAATATTTTCTTTGGGCTGCCTTGGAGGGGAAGGGGGTACAAGCACCACCAGATTACACAGATCGGGGATCTCCTGTTTACTCGGCGGCCTCTAATACGAAGTCCCACCTCCTGGACTGGCTCCTGTGATAGACATCCCGGCATTGGCCCAGTGTTCTGTCTATCATAGGAGCCAGTCTAGGAGGTGGGACTTCGTATTACAGAGGCCATTGAGTAAATGGGAGACCCTCGCTCTCTGTAATCTGGCGGCGCTCGTACCCCCTTCCCCTCTGAGGCAGCCCAAAGAAAAGGCCATTTTTTGTGATACGGCACTACGCCACTTTAACTGACAATTGCGCAATCATGCGACACTGTACCAAAACAAAATTGACGTCCTTTTTTTCCCTCAAATAGAGCTTTCCTTTGGTGGTATTTTATCACCTCTGCAGTTTTTATTTTTTGTGCTATAAACAAAAAAAGGCCGACAATTTTGAAAAAAATAATACATTTTTTATTTTTTGCTATAATAAATATCCCCAAAAAAAGTCTTCATCAGTTTAGGCCAATATGTATTCTTCTACATATTTTTGGTAAAAAAATTGCAATTGTTATATTATTATACACGATTTATATAGCGCCAGCAGTTTACGCAGCGCTTTACAATGTATAGGGGGACAGCACAATTACAGTACAGTTCAATACAGAAGGGACAGGAGGGCCCGGCTCATAGAGCTTACATTCTAAAGGGAGGGGATGGTGGTACAAAAGGTAATAGATGTGGGGAATGATTTGATGGGGTGGTGGATATTGATTGGTTTGTGCAAAAGTTATAGTGTCTACAAAATAGGGACTAGATTTATGGCATTTTTATTATTATTATTTTTTTTACTAGTAATGGCGGTGATCTGCGACATTGTGGTGGACAGATTGGACACTTAACACTCTTTTGGGACCATTGACATTTATACAGCAATCAGAGCTAAAAATAGCCACTGATTACTGTATAAATGTGACTGTCAGGGAAGGGGTTGATACTAGGGGGCGATCAAGGGGTTAAGTGATCCCTGGGAGGTGTTTCTAACTGTGGGGGGAGTGTAGTGACTGGAGGAGGAGAGAGATCGCTGTTCCTGATTACGAGAAACAGCGGATCTCTCTCTACTTCCCTGACAGAATGAGGATCTGTCCAGAGATAGCCCTATTATCAATGATCCCGGGCCCCCTCAAGTCGATTAAAAAAGATGTACTGCGCCACTTTCTAGCAGCAGCTAGAACAGTGATCCCCCGACATTGTAAAACGACAGATGTGCCTTCCTTGGGGGAATGGGCTGTTGAAGTGGACCAGATAAGAGATCTGGAGCGTCTGTTGGCGCAGGAGGCGGGGAAGGATGAACAGTTTTCCATCACCTGGACCTCGTGGTCAATGTTTCGCTATTCTGATGAATTCTCCATATGGATCAGAGATATCCCACCCTTACCCGCCGATTAGCCATGCTGGAGTGCCTCATACCTCAGGTACCATCCCTTACTTCTATTCACGATCTTATTTCTGACTCTCTCTGTTTTCTTTTTGTTAAATACTGAACCAATCACTTACACATGTAATTAAAGATCATATCCTCGGAATAGTTCAATGATTTGATTATCTATAATAGGTGAATACATGATCCCTACAGCATTCTAATTCAATGAGAGGGATTCCTTAGATAACGCCAACACACGAAACCACCAGGTTCATTATATGTTGGCTCCCACTCAAATGTAATTCTTCTCATATATCAAAGCTTTCAATATACAATATGATATACCAGTATTGCACCTAAAGATGCATATTAGAAAGATCATTCATGTTTATACATGGTCAAGGTACACCTCGCTAATCTATGTATGCTATATGTGATGTTTTACTGTAAAGAACGGTATTTTTCTGTTATTCTCTTTGTGTTCCTGCTTTTGAAAAAAAAACTAAGATTGAAAAGAATGAGGATCTGTCTGTTTACATTGACAGATGCCTGTTCTGTCTCTCTCAGGAGTGATTGCGGGTCATCAGCGGACATTGTGGCCGCCGGCCATGCACATCGCTCCAACATCATGTGGTGGGCATGCACACCCCCTATACCCCTTAAAGCGCCCACCATACAGCTACGGTGATTCACACAGGGGAGTCAGCCTGCCACTGTATAAAGACGGTGGCTGGGCAGCAAGTAGTTAATGGGCACTGATCAGGCTGTATTAATGGGTAATGGTGAGGCTGCAGATGAGCACTGATAAGGCTGCACTGATGGGCACTGACCCCTATTTTGCTTATAAGTTCTTTATTTAAAATTATTTTTTCCCCTGAAACTACCCTCTTAAAATTAATGTGCATGTTATACGCCTGTGCATGTTAATTGCCGAAAAATAGGGTATGTAAAAGTTTCATTGATAATTTAATCTTTAACATTACTTTCCATGCAGGTCTCATATCCAGAGTTAAAATATAACCCTATTTTTATAGAGGGAGAGGGTTATATCCTCTGATTTTATCATGCATTAGACTCAATTCACAAAGTACTAACACAAGGATAAGGCTCTCAGTTATAGCTATGGACTTATGATAACTGCCACCTTTGAAAATAAGTCTTCTTATCCTTCTGTGTTGGCTTTGTAAGTTGAGCCTCTAGGGGGAGATTTATACCGCCTTCCCAATGGGGAGGTGCGGGCGTTGGTGGTAACGTTTTACCCCTGTAATAGCGGCGCTTTACCCCTGTAATAGCGGCACTTTGGTGCTGCTAGCGGGGCACTCTTAACCCCCAGAATGTGTTAAAAAAAGTGTTAAAAGTGCCCTGCTGGGGACATTTGCCCTCAGATTCACCCCACATGGGTGTAGAGGCATGTTCAGTATAGAAGATTGTCACACTTGAAGTTATTATGTAGAATATTTATCGAAAATCACAGTTCACAGGTGGTAAGCAAAGTCAATGTGTTTTTGGGAAAGTGCCCCCCCCTTCATTATGACTGTGATGGTGGGTATGGTCAGGAACCAAAGATTCAATTACAATAAAGCCCTTTAGGTGTGTGGGTGATGGATAAGATGTCAGATGATAGAGGATCATGCATACTGCTTCTCTGTCATCTGACAATGTATTCATCACCCACAGCACCAAAGGCTGGCCATAGATGGTTCAAATCTCTGCCAGTTCAGAAGGAACTGGCTGAGATTCAAGCCTGGTATAGGCAGGCTGAATGTACCAAGTTTATCGATCGATCAATCAACTTGGGTACAACCAGCCTGACAGATTTTACATATGATTATCACTAGTGGCTGGTATAGCCCCTAGCAATAATCACTGTCTTCTCCAGGTGGGGACAGCTTCCCCCACCCCCACAGGGAGAATGCAATGGCTTGGCAGGAGGGATTCCCCTGTCAACACTGTGTGTGTTAATGGGGCAGTGTTGCCAACCCCCCAAAGAAAAAATTACTGGCAGGACGCCAACATTTACAAACAGCACCAATTTTTTTTTGCAGTCAAAAATCATGACATTTACTAGCAGAGCCGCATTTTTTACTGTCAATGCAAAAAAATACCTAAAATGACAGTTTTCAGTGCTAAACAGTGCACATATCAATATTTAAACTATAAACATATAGCTAGTGCTATTAGCAATGTGTTTAAGTTAAACAAAAGTCAAAAACTATATTTCTCCATTGACAATGAAGGTCAGGTTACTATAACCCAGCCAGCACAGAGTTCCCCCTTACATCAGAGTCTGCAGGATTCCCCCTTACAGTGAAAGGGAACTCTTATGTAAAGGGGAACGCTGCAGATCATTAACTAAGGGAGAACTCTGATGTAAGGGGAGGCTCTGGTGACCAGAGACCATATTATATCAGAGTCCACTGCATTCCCTTTACATCAGAGTTCCCACTTACATCAGGGTCTGCAGACTGAGTTCCCCCTTGCACTGTAACCAAGAATCCTGCAGACTCTGATGTAAAGGGGAATGCTAGGAACTCTGATGTGGGGGGCACTCTGGTGACCAGAGATCACTTTCTGCAGAGTGAATACACTAAGGTAAGGAGGTGTTACTAATATAGGGGGGAACCTATATATCAATGCCACGTACATTATTGTATTCACTCCCCCTTTCATCAGCAACCCCCCCAGACTGATGACTAGGGATGAGCCGAACACACCCCTCTTCAGTTTGCACCAGAACATGCGAACAGGCAAAAAATTTGTTCGAACACGCGAACACCATCAAAGTCTATGGGACTCGAACATGAATAATAAAAAGTGCTAATTTTAAAGGCTTATATGCAAGTTATTGTCATAAAAAGTGTTTGGGGACCCGGGTCCTGCCCCAGGGGACATGGATCAATGCAAAAGTGATTTTAATAATGCTTAAAGTGAAACAATAAAAATGTAATATTCCTTTAAATTTCGTACCTGGGGGGTGTCTATAGTATGCCTGTAAAGGGGTGCACGTTTCCTGTGTTTAGAACAGTCTGACAGCAAAATGACATTTCAAAGGAAAAAAAGTCATTTGAAACTACTCGTGGCTATTAATAAATTGCCGGTCCGACAATACACAAGAAAGTTCATTGATAAAAATGGCATGGGAATTCCCCACAGGGGAACCCCAAACCAAAATTTAAAAAAAATGACGTGGGGGTCCTCCTAAATTCCATACCAGGCCCTTCAGGTCTGGTATGGATATTAAGAGGAACCCCGGCCAAAAAAAAAAAAATGGTGTGGGGTCTCCCCAAAAATCCATACCAGACCCTTATCTGAGCACGCAACCTGGCAGTCCACAAGAAAAGAGGGGGGGACGAGAGAGCGCCCCTCCTCCTGAACCGTACCAGGTCACATACCCTCAACATTGGGAGGGTGCTTTGGGGTAGCCCCCCAAAACACCTTGTCCCCATGTTGACGGGGACAAGGGCCTCATCCCCACAACCCTGGCTTGGTGGTTGTGGGGGTCTGCGGGTGGGGGGCTTATTGGAATCTGGAAGCCCCCTTTAACAAGGGGACCCCCAGATCCCGGCCCTCCCCCTGTGTGAAATAGTAAGGGGGTACAAAAGTACCCCTATCATTTCACAAAAAAAGTGTCAAAGAAGATGGAGGAAGCCAGACAAGAAAACCGGAGATGCCGGACGAGAACACCGAAGGAAGAACCAAAAGAACCAGAAGAAGAAGAAGATGGAAGAAGAAACCGAAGGAAGATAGAAGATAGAAGAAAGTAGATAGAAGAAAGAAGAAAGAAGAAGCATTTAAATAAAGGAATCGGCAAAACTCTCTTGTTATTTTTAACATTTTTGACACTTTTTTTTGTCAATAACTTGCATATAGGTCCCCAAACACTTTTTATGACAATAACTTGCATATACGCCTTTAAAATTAGCACTTTTGATTTCTCCCATAGACTTTTAAAGGGTGTTCCGTGGCTTTCAAATTTGCCGCGAACACCCCAAATTGTTCGCTGTTCAGCGAACTGGCGAACAGCCGATGTTCGAGTTGAACATGAGTTTGACTCGAACTCGAAATTCATCCCTACTGATGACCTCTCAGGTGCACCATGCAGGGCTCAGTCAGATGTCTCCAGCTTGGCAGCTCTGGTTTTATCCTATAGTCTCCTCTCCAGGTCCCACACACTGACTACTTCCGTGACTCCCATCCCGATGACGCTGCGGACAGGATACAGTAACAGATAGAGGCTGTGGACAGGATACAGTAACAGATAGAGGCTGCGGACAGGATACAGTAACAGATGGTTAGAGGCTGCAGACAGGATACAGTAACAGATGGTTGTAGGCTGCGGACAGGATACAGTAACAGATGGTTAGAGGCTGCGGACAGGATACAGTAACAGATGGTTAGAGGCTGCGGACAGGATACAGTAACAGATGGTTAGAGGCTGCGGACAGGATAGAGTAACAGATGGTTAGAGGCTGCGGACAGGATACAGTAATAGGGCGTACACACGGTCGGACTTTGTTTGGATATTCCGACAACAAAATCCTAGGATTTTTTCCGCCGGATTTTGGCTCAAACTTGTTTTGTCTACACACGGTCGCACAAAGTTGTCGGAAAACCCGATCGTTCTAAACGCGGTGGCGTAAAACACGTACGTCGGGACTATAAACGGTGCAGTGGCCAATAGCTTTCATCTCTTTATTTATTCTGAGCATGCGTGGCACTTTGTCCGTCGGATTTGTGTACACACGATCGGAATTTCCGACAACGGATTTTGTTGTCGGAAAATTTTATCTCCTGCTTTCCAACTTTGTGTATCGGAAAATCCGATGGAAAATGTCCGATGGAGCCCACACACGGTCGGAATTTCCGACAACACGCTCCGATCGGACATTTTCCATTGGAAAATCCGACCGTGTGTACGGGGCATAACAGATGGTTAGAGGCTGCGGACAGGATACAGTAGCAGATGGTTAGGGGCTGCGGACATGGTAGTTTCCTCCTCTGTCCCCCTTCATAATACCATACCTGTCTCCACATCAGTCAGTGTCTGCCTTCTGTCACTGTGTCTGTTCTGTTCTCACTACATGTTTGCCCCCGGCGTGTATGTAGCTCAACATACAGCTTAAACCTTGAATCCTAAAATAACCAGACTGTCTGTAACTTTGGATCTTTATTACAATGAACAGGTGGTGGCCATATACGAATAGGATGTACACGCGGTGAAACTAGAAATAAACAGATAAAATTAACATATAATAATTACTAGGGAAGAGCCCGATGTTCGAGATGAACGTAAGTTTGTCTCGAACATCGGGTGTTCGCCAAACAGCGAACAATATTCGTTGTTCACGGCAAATTCGAAAGCCGCCAGAACATAGTTAAAGTCTATGGGACACTAACATGAAAAATCAAAAGTGCTAATTTTAAAGGCTTATATGCACGGGCCACGGGAAGCCCCCATGGTGTCAGAGGGTGGCGGGGTCACCCATATATGTCACCGGGTGGCCCCGCCTATATAAGAACTGTCACAGAGAAGAAGCGTCATTAGGCGGGAGCCTCCCATTGGGGGTGGATCGGTTGTGGCTTTTTTTTATTGGAATCTGGAAGCCCCCTTTAACAAGGGGACCCCCAGATCCTGACCTTACCCCTGTTAAAGGGGGCTTCCAGATTCCGATAAGCCCCCCACCCGCATACCCCCACAACCACCGGGCAAGGGTTGTGGGGATGAGGCCCTTGCCCCCATGAACATGGGGAAAAGGTGCTTTGGGGTCAGACCCCAAAACACCCTCCCCATGTTGGGGGCATGTGGCCTGGTACAGTTCAGGAGGGGGGGCGCTCTCTCACCCCCCCTCTTTTCCTGCAGCCTGCCAGGTTGCATGCTCGGATAAGGGTCTGGTATGGATTTTGGGGGGCCCCTATGCCATTTTTTTTATTTCGGCCTAGGGTTCCCCTTAATTTCCATATCAGACCTGAAGGGCCTGGTATGGATTTTAGAGGGACCCCACACAATTTTTTTTTTAAATTTTGGTTTGAGGTTCCCCTTAATATTCATACCAGACGCAAAGGACCTGGTAATGGACTGGGGGGGAACCTATGCTCTTTTTTTCAATGAACTTTATCTATATTGCCGAGACCCGACAAATCATTACAGCCACAATCAGTTTTAAATTACTTTTTTTCCTTTAGAAATGTAATTTTGCTGTGGTACTGTTCTAAACATGGGAAAAATGCACCACTTTGCAGGCATACTATAGACACCCCCCAGGCATAAAATTTAAAGGAATATTTATTTTTTATCGTTTCACTTTAAGCATTAAAAAAATCAATGCGTCCGAAACAACGTCCGTTTTTAAACAAAAAAAATTGCATTGATCCATGTCCCCTGGGGCAGAACCCAGACACTTTTTATGACAATAACTTGCAAATAAGCCTTTAAAATGAGCACTTTTGATTATTCATGTTCGTGTCCCATAGACTTTAACGGTGTTCATATGTTCTGCCAAATTTTTTGCCTGTTCGTATGTTCTGCTGCGAACCGAACCGGGGGGTGTTCAGCTCATCCCTAATAATTACATGAACATAAACAAATGTCCACTGGGTATACAGTTAAAAAATCTTTTAGCATACCAGCGATGCTGTCTTAGAAGGACCAGGATTTTCCTCAGAAAAACGTGGTGCAGGCTTAGCTGGCTCCCATGCGGTCTGTCCCAATAAAGAAGGTGAAAGAGACTTGTAGTGGAAGTGGATCTAGTTCCCAGTGATATAACAGGAAATGTGTAATAACCATAGAACACTGCCCATTAGTAGTGTTTTGTTAGAATGGCATCTAGTGGACAATGTTGGTATTGCAAGTCCAGAAGATATTTTTCCTTATAGGCCCGAAGGCATGACAGTGTCCCTTTCACCTCTCCAGTCAGGCACTGAAACTGTGCTCATCACTGTCCTCCTCTGTCGGGCCAGCTTCATCTCCCAGTAATATCCTCCTGAGTCCTGTTGGCCATGCCGCTTTTTCTTATCTTTCTCTGTCACCACTGGATTAGCTTATCCATAAAAATGCCTCCATTTTTCCCTTCTCCCCCACACCAGCCAATATCTTGCTCTCCCTCAGTCCCATTATTCATGTACAACCAGAATTATCAGCAATTCATGTTTACCAAATAGTACTGCTCACACACACTGTTCTCCTTTCTCACTATTTTAACAACAAACAGCCTTCTCCTCTAACCTACCCTCAGCCGTCACCACCAAATATATCCCTCTCCCGAACCCCACACTCAGTTCTGCCTTCAGTCCGTTTGTGTTCACACAACAATTGATCTGACAGCTCCCCCTCCTCCCCCTCTCCTACTACAGCTCCACATTCCTGGTATATTGTTCTTCCTGTCACCAACTACCATACAGCTCACCTCTTCCCATTACCAGCACTTAATAGCAATTCCCCCATTGTTCATTTCTGCCCTGCTCCATCCATCCCATCCATGCATGCCCTACATTCCTCCTGCTTCATCTCCTGCCAATAACAGCACATAATTCGAAAGCTGCCCTCCTCCAACACTAAAGTCCCCTCCTTTATATTTTGCGCTATAAACAAAAAAGCGACAATTTTGAAAAAAAACACAATATTTTGTACTTTTTGCTATAATAAATATCCCCTTTTTTTAAAAAAAGCTATTTTTTTTCTCAGTTTAGCCTGATAGGTATTCTTCTACATATTTTTGGTAAAAAAAAATGCAATAAGCGTATATTGATTGGTTTGCACAAAGGTTATAGCGTCTACAAAATAGGCGATAGATTTATAGCATTTTTATTATTATTTTTTTTTACTAGTGTAGCGCTGGTGTTTTTATTACAGACACTATAAGTAAAAATGTAGTTGTCTGAAGCTGTAGTTTAGCTCAGACTGCAATTATTGTAAATTCTGGTTCTGTTTCACCTTGGCTGGTTGTGTGGTTTTCCCCTTGGCCTAGGGATGGCACCCTATTATTTCGGCCAAGGTTGGAAATCGCAACAAGCTGGGTGTTTTGAGTGCCTACTTACCCAGTAACAGTCAATGGGTGTGGTCTGCCTGCTGTGCTTTCTGGGAGAGGGTACTTAAGGGACAGACCCCGTGACAGGGGAGAGTTCCAACCAGATGGCCCTCCTGGCCTAAGGTGTGTCGCTGACATCAAGTTTGTCTTTGGGCCAGCTGGCCCGAGGCGTCACTACTGAAGGTAGGCCCAAAAGTCTTGGTGCCTACTGATCCAGGGATGGTCCTGTGCTGTCTTGCCTGCGGGAAGAAGCCGAGCGACTGGGGAATCCAGGGGAGGACTTTTCAGGAGAGGACTGCGCAATAAGGCTGGTGCCTCTAGAAGAGCCTGGAGACCATGTTGGAGGATGCATTCCGGGTCACATACCACACAGTACCGTAAGTTCGGAAGAAGGGAACCGGTACTATAGGATCAAGCCTTTTGTTCCGTTCTCAAAACACTGACTATGTGTGGTTCTAAACGGACAGCTAAACACTTGTCAGAGACTCCAGTAAACGGAAGCCCAATGCTTGATTTGTCTACTGCAGTAATCCAACTTTATTTCTTTATTATTTTTATTTTTTTGTGAAACTGCAATACAATACAATAACAAGATATCAGTACACATAGAATAACTAATCTAGCATAAATGACAGATGACACAACAGAAAGACACTTACAGGTGATGATGTCTCAAGCCTCTTGGGAGAGAAACAGACATGCTGCATCCATGTAGAATGACAATCTAAAATGGCTGAAGAACTTCCTGAACCAAAGGTCACATCTTGTATGAGAAATTTACATGACTGAAGATAAAGCTGCTACAGACGTTGGCCACTAGATGGCAGTGGTAAACTACACATTCTATATAAGTAATTATAACGTAATTAGCTTGCAAAGGCAGCATACTCCCTGTCTGATATAATACATTATATGACTACTTATACATATCTACTGTACAGGGAAAAACACGCTCATAAGAAAATACATTCCCGTCTGGAACTGGTAACATAAACTAAAACATGAGTCCACAATATAGTGTCTCTTGGCTATGGTACTTCAAGCTGGAAGCCCACATGAAGAAATAGTTTTGTCCTTAAACCCATCTTCAGATTGGAGAAGCCGCACTAGACCAAACTATCTCCAATGCCAATTGTAATCCACAGGATGAATTTTAACTCTTGGCGAAAGTCACATCTGAAAGCTGTCAGTGACAAGCTCTATATTATATATTGTGTCAACAACATAACAGAAATACCTGTTCAAAGGAGAACAATGACATCCGAAACAGGTCTGGCGTACACTTTAACAGTCCCTTGTTTTGTCACTTTGACTTCAACCTTTCTGACATTACCATCTTTACTTGGCAACGTATTAGTGACAATTCCTATAGGCCAGTTGTTTCTGCTTTCTTGACCATCTTTCAATAACACAACATCTCCAACTTTAACATTGGGACTGGTCTTATCCCATTTCCTGCGACTTTGTAAGGTAAACAAGTAATCTCTCCTCCATCTCTTCCGAAATGTATCAGCCAGACACTGGACTTGTTTCCATTGCTTTACATGAAGTTTTGTTGTACTAAAATCTCCACAAGAGGCCGACACAGAGTCTACCTTTTGGGTCAAGAGCATAGCAGGAGTGAGAACTGTTGGATTATCTGGATCTGTAGATATTGGTACCAAAGGTCTTGCATTAATGATGGCCATAACTTCTGCCATGAAAGTACTCAAAGTCTCATGAGTCAAACGAGTAGGTTTAGCTTGGAGTAACACTGCATCCAAAATGCGCCTAGCTACACCTATTAACCTTTCCCAAGCACCTCCCATGTGAGATGAGTGTGGAGTGTTAAAGATCCATGTGCATCCTTTGTCTTCAAGATAGTCTAGAAGTTCTACATCATTTGAACATATATGCAGTTCCTTGCATGCTCCTACAAAATTAGTACCTCTGTCCGAGCAAATTAACTTAGCTGGACCACGAACAGAAAATAGTCTTCTTGGGGCGTTGATGAAACTGGATGCTGACATGGACTCAATCAATTCTATATGCACTGCTCTTGTAGAAAGACATGTGAAAAGAACAGCCCAACGTTTGTTGTCAGCGCTACCTCCTCTAGTTCGGCGTGTTACAACTGCCCAAGGACCAAACACATCAACACCCACACTAGTAAATGGAGGCTCAGGATTGACTCTATCTTTTCGTAACTCTGCCATCTTTTGGCTTTCCAATCTCCCTCTGAGCTTACGACACATGACACATTTGTGAATGATTGCAGACACTAGACGTTTTCCACCAAGAATCCAGAAACCTGCAGCTCGGATTGCACCTTCTGTTATGTGGCGCCCTTGGTGAACTATTTGATCGTGATAATGTCTTACAATCAAAGTAGCAATATGGTGATCATGAGGAATGATGACAGGCTGCTTCTCCTCATCTGACAGCGTGGCAAAGGATAAACGGCCACCTACTCTCAATAGTCCATCTTGATCTATAAAGGGACTGAGTTTTGTAAGACGGCTATGTTTTGGAAGCGTCTTTTGTAGTTCAATGCAGTCATATTCTTGCCTGAAATATGTATGTTGTACAGAAGAAATTATGACTGTCTTGGCTTGTGAAAGTTCTTCTAAACTGACTCTTTCATGGAAAACTCCCCAGCTTCCGGGTCGATCATCATTGGTTTTCTTCTGGAAGCTTTTCGCAACATGAATTAGTCTTGCTATGACCCTGTTTAGTCTCCTCCATTTGGAAAATCTTTCGAAGTAATGTAACTGCAGTCTAGTGTCAACAGCTTTAGTGCTGAAGCTTACTACTTCTGACCTAATTTCAGGATCAGCTTCGGGTTCCACTAAAGAGTAAACATTGGTGTTATCAGGATTATCTACAACTGTCTGATACAGAAAATGTGGGCCTGAGAACCATATAGAGTTCTGAAGGCAAGCTATCTGTGTAGGCCTGGTAGCATAATCTGCAGGATTTTGTTCTGACTTGTGTGGATGGTAAACGCCAAACATTGGCAGATACCAGTGTTCTTTACCTTCGTCCAGTGATGGTGCTACTTCGGCATGATTGTTGTCAAGCATCCTTTTGATGAATTCTGTAAAGTCTTTTTTCACTTTAGGTTTTCTTTGCAAAGTTTTACGTAGTGCGTTCAGGTGCTTCATGGCTTGCTCTCTGTTACTAGGTAAATAACACCTGGGTGTGCGAAAAGGTAAAGAAGCTACCCAATTATTGTTTTCATCTTGGAAAGTCTCTTTATCCATGATATTGAGAAAGGCTTGATCATCTATGGACATTGCTTGTTTGTCATCATCTTTTGTTTGCTGGAACACTGAGTTCACTAAAGTGTCAGTCTTCATGCCACTACTAATGTCTCTATTGTAATTAGAAGAAGAGTCACAGTATGGTTTTAGGGTTTCTTTGATGACAAAGCTGTTCTGACATGGACTAAGAAGGGACGTGCGCCCATTCACTAGCACAGATGTCTTTGAAGTGTTGACTCTGTCAGGCCGATGTGTTGCTCCTAGACAAACTTCTCCTACTATAACCCACCCTAGGTCAAGTCTTTGAGCATAGGGGGCATTAAAGAGCCCATTAATTTGTTGGCGTACCTTATGTACCTGTAGAATGTCTCTTCCAAGAAGTAGAAGAATAGAGGCATCTTTCTGGATAGCTGGAATAAGGTGTGATATCGAATTGAGATGAGGATGATGAAGGGCCACTTCTGGTGAAGGTATCTCTGCTTTATCGTCTGGTAACATATCACACTCTATCAAGGTGGGAAGTGAGAGATGGACTCTCTTGTCAAGAGACTCGATAGTAAAGTCAGTAGCTCTTCTTCCTGAAGTTTCCATCACTCCTGCACATGTCTTTAGGGTGTATGGAACTGCACTCGATGTAATGTTGAAAGCATCAAAAAAGTCTGACCTTGCCAGTGACCTGTTACTCTGTTCATCCAGAACCACATACATCTTAACTGCTTTTGGGTTTTCCCCTGTGGGGTACACTGTTGCTAGGCAGATCTTGGAACATGAACGTGGAGTTATACTGTCACCACAGATTTCCGTGCATTTGGACATCACTGGGGTAGATGAATTATCTTTTTGCTCCCTGTCCCCACCTTTCGGGGCTTCTGTGACCTCTAATGGTTGGTGCAAAGTATCAGGGTGTAAAGCTGTGATGTGTATTACTGCCACATTCTGAGCAATCCGCTTGTATTTTGCAGTCTTTGGCTACATGTTTAGTGGATCCACAACTCTTGAAGCAGATGCCGTTTTGTCTAAGAAAGGCTATCCTTTCCTTGACAGGTTTACTTTTTTTTTTATGAAGTGGGCAAAGTCTGTCAGGGTCTTCAAAGGTGTTTACCTTGTAGCTGCTTAGACAGTCTGGGTTCTCAGAGGGTACAGTTGTCTTATGGGTGATCACTGAAGTCCTATGAAAGGCTCTAGGTGGCTTTTCTGCTTTCGGCAGTTGACTGTTGGTGATGAAGGAAAAGCTGGGATCAGACCTGATCTTAGCTTGCTGCTGCACAAACCTAGAAAACACAAAGAATGGGGGAAAAGGGACATCATGATCTTCTTTGTATTTGGCTCCAACACTCAACCATTTTTCTTGTAGGTTGTGAGGTAGTTTCTCCACTATAGGCTTAGTACCACTAGCAGTATCTAAATGTGCAAGTCCTCTTAAATAGCCTTCTTCTTTGGCACACTGGACTTCCCAAAGTATATCACCCAGCTCTTGCAGTTTGAAATTGTCTCTGCTGTTTAGCTTAGGGAAAGACTCCAGTCTTTTCATTAGAGCACCTTCAATTGCTTCTCGTGATCCATATCTTTCCTCTAGTCTTTGCCAGGCCATATCAAATCCTGCTGAAGGGTTAAATATGTGAATCCTGCGCATTCTTCTTGCATGCTCTGCTGACTCAGTCCCAAGCCATTTTATCTTCAGGTCTAGCATCTCAGCTGCTGATAATTCTAAGTCTTTGACTGCATTCATAAAAGAAGACTTCCATGCCCAGTAATTCTCGGGGGAGTCATCGAACTTGAGAAAGCCTGAATTAACCATCTCTTTACGGATAAGATATTTAGTGACATCTTGTGCACTCTGGTGTTTGGGTTGCTGTAGTAAGGATTCACTTGGCCTGTTCCTATATGTCTCTAATGGTTCATCTTTAAATGTTCTGGCATTGCTAGCTTCATGGGTTTGTTTTCATACACTCAGGGGTTCTGTTGGTTCTGGTTTAAATTCAGCTGACTCTGGATTGGGAAACTGTTTAGTTGCATTGCTGTTTAAAAGTTCTTGGACATACTCCTTTGTACGTTCTGCTGAGGAACAGGGTTTCTCAGGCACATCTGGGCCTTTGTGCATAGACCCACTTCCAGGCCACTCAATATCAGCATAAGCTGCGGCCTCTGCGCACTGACACTGAAGTATATGCAACTTTACTTCCTGCTCTGATTTTTCTTTTATAATGGCAGCCTCTTTCTCGGCAAATTCTAGCTTGACCCGAGCTGCCTCTGCTTTGGCACAAGCTCTGACTAAAAGGGCACTTGCTGATGAAATATGACTGGACCTTGTTGATTTAGACGAGTGTGAGCGTGCATCGTCTTGCTGGACACTTGGCATGCTCTCCCTGCCTTGATGTGTCCCGGGTAGCTGATCTTCAGCCAAATGCCCCGTACACACGGTCGGATTTTCCGATGGAAAATGTCCGATCGGAGCGTGTTGTCGGAAATTCCGACCGTGTGTGGGCTCTATCGGACATTTTCCATCGGATTTTCTGACACACAAAGTTGGAGAGCAGGAGATAAAATTTTCCGACAACAAAATCTGTTGTCGGAAATTCCGATCGTGTGTACACAAATCTGACGGACAAAGTGCCACGCATGCTCAGAATAAATAAAGAGATGAAAGCTATTGGCCACTGCCCCGTTTATAGTCCCGACGTACGTGTTTTACGTCACCGCGTTTAGAACGATCGGATTTTCCGACAACTTTATGCGACCGTGTGTAGACAAAACAAGTTTGAGCCCACATCCGTCGGAAAAAATCCTAGGATTTTGTTGTCGGAATGTCCGAACAAAGTCCGACCGTGTGTACACCCTATTATACTGTCTTCCTGATCTTAGACTCATTCTGTCTGTGCAGAGACTAATATCTCCAGGCTTGTTGCTCTACACCTTTTCACTGTTCCGTTCTCAAAACACTGACTATGTGTGGTTCTAAACGGACAGCTAAACACTTGTCAGAGACTCCAGTAAACGGAAGCCCAATGCTTGATTTGTCTACTGAAGTAATCCAACTTTATTTCTTTATTATTTTTAGTTTTTTGTGAAACTGCAATACAATAACAAGATATCAGTACACATAGAATAACTAATCTAGCATAAATGACAGATGACACAACAGAAAGACACTTACAGGTGATGATGTCTCAAGCCTCTTGGGAGAGAAACAGACATGCTGCATCCATGTAGAATGACAATCTAAAATGGCTGAAGAACTTCCTGAACCAAAGGTCACATCTTGTATGAGAAATTTACATGACTGAAGATAAAGCTGCTACAGACTTTGGCCACTAGATGGCAGTGGTAAACTACACATTATATATAAGTAATTATAACGTAATTAGCTTGCAAAGCCAGCACACCTTTGATATTGCAACAAGTCACTAATTACCCAATCCTGTGGCAGAGGATTGTGTAACAGTTACACCAAATCTTAAAGTGAGACTACGACAGAGTATTGCATCAGCTGCTAGGTCAGTGAGAGAGGCCTATCCGGTGGTTGCTGAATCCAGTTGTGGAGCTGTTGCCCTCTGGATCAAAGAAAGTGTTCCTGATCTGCAATTTTAAGGTACCTGAATTCCCCCTAAAACTTCCATCCCTTTATTGCATGTGTCTTTATTAAATAAAGCATTGAAGAAAGAGACTGTGTGTCAGAGCTGAAATTACTAAAAAGAATTCTTTAATGGGACCCCTATGACGGATATGGTGTAACAGTAAAGGAACGGTAAGCCCAATCAAATACCAGCAGCTCCTTTGGGGGTAAGTGCTACACTAGTAATGGCGGCGATCTGCGATTTTTATCAGGACTGCGACATTATGGTGGACACATTGGACACTTTTGACGCATTTTTGGGACCATTGGCATTTTTACAGCGGTCAGTGCTATAAAAATTCACTGATTACTGTAAAAATGTCACTGGCAGGGAAGGGGTTAACACTAGGGGGCGATCAAGGGGTTAACAGTGTTCCCTAGGTGTGTTTCTAACTATAGGGGGAGGGGACTGACCTAGAGGAAGTGACAGGTCGTGGTTCCTAGCTAATAGGAACTCACGATCTGTCACACCTCTCCTCACAGAACATGGATTTGTGTTTTTACACTTCCCTGTTCTACCTCTCATGCCCGCGATCGCTTGTGGCCAGCGGTCATCACGACCATCGGCTGTGTAGCGTGCGCGCCTGTTATCCCGATCCCGTGAGCCGATGTATAGCTACGATGGCTCGCAGGATCGTGTCGACCTGCGCAAGTAAAATGACGGTGGCTGGTCGGTAAGGGGTTAATGGGCGGTTGGCAACATTGTAATGGGATATCAAGCAAATTTCTTTCCTGCAAATTAACTCTATGTTTCTTTCCTGCAAATTAACTCTATGTATGGCCTGCATTAAAGTATAGGCTTTATCATAATTGACCTTCAGTTCTAGGTCCGTGATGACCACACCCACCATCACAGCCCTGACAAAGGGGGAGCACTTACCGAAAACATGTTAGCTTTACTAAACACCTGTGGACTGTGATTTCCAATAAACATCCTTAAAGAGGAAGTAAACTCCCATGCATATATTGTACCTATAGGTAATCCTATAATAAGGCTTACCTATAGGTACTGTAAATATCTCCTAAACATGCGCCGTTCAGGAGATATTTACTGTATATGCCGCCGATGTTGTCATTGGCACATGCGATCTGAAGGAACGGCCGCCCGTGCCATTTCTTCAGAGCCCTGTGCCATAACCAGCAGCTCCCGCATGCCCGTGCGGGAGTGGCCTGGAGTCCGCGGACACAGCCTGGAGTCCGCGGACCCAGAAGGAAGATGGGTGAAGATAGATGCGGCCTCCAGGGGGAACGAGGGTTTCATTTTCAGGTACGTTTCACATAATGTGCTAGTATGCAATGCAATGCATACTAGCACATTATGCCTTTACTTTGCAGGTCACCAAAAAAAAAAAAGAGGCAGTGATTACTTCCTCTTTAATAATAACCTCAAGTGTGACAATCTTCTATATCGATGTCAATATTCCTGTCAAACATAATCATGGATCAGGCTTAAAGATAGAAGTAGCTGAGTACTGGATACTTCCCAGATGAATGCACATACTGTATCTGTCAGCACACCACAGATCTTCAAAACCTTTCCAAAGGTCTTATTCAAAGTGATCACATCACAGAGGAAGAGTTCAATGTTTTAGGGATGCACAGGACCCCTTCATCAGTCATGTGATCACGTGATTGATGAAGGGGTCCAGTGCAGCCCCAAAATGTTGCATTTCTTCACTGTGATTTGATCACTTTAAATAAAGCCTTTGGAAAGGTTTTGAAGATCTGTGGTGTGCTGGTAATTAAAAATGGTAATTTATATAATGAGCATGCCTCTACAGCTGTCTGAATCTCTCTTGTGGAATGCCTTTCCATTGCTACCAGACAGGCAGCAGCTGAGACCCTAACAAGGCCCATCTACATAATATCTTTCATTGGCCGAATACCCTATTGAAGGACAACACATCCCAGATCCCCTCCAGTAATACCAAACCACATACTGGCCCAGCACTGTCACACACATTGCAACCCCAACAACTGAGGAGAGTTAGGACTTCTGTCAGAGTTTTATCACTGTCTGGTCATTGCTCTCTGTGTCCCTATTTGCTACACTTTTTAAAAATCATTTCCTGATGACTTGGGGTCCCTTAGACAGGAAGCAATGGAAATCTCCCTAGTGCATATAAATTCAATAATAAAAACACGTCAGAGGCTCTGGTACTCGTTTAACCTATAGCTAAAGAGGAAAGGTTTTAGTTGGAATGTGACTGTCATTAACTGGATCACCTGCTGGTGGCACTGTGGTTTACAGATCTGAAGGGTGCTATACTGGTGCCCACCAGTGGGTGTATTTTTGTAACCAACAGATTAAGCCATTCGCCTCCACCTGATGCTGGTTGCTGGGAGGGTATTTAGCTTCTCTGCTAGTATTCTACAGTGCCTTACTGCTTTTCCTCTGTGCCCCATGTGCTCTGCTTCTTATAACCTGTAATCGTGTTCCTGCTACTTCTCTGCCCGATTTATCCTGCCATATGTACATAGCTTAGTTAGCTAGGCAGGCCATACTACAGGTTGCAAGAAAGAAAATTGCTCAATTCCTCCATCAACACAGTCAGTGTACATGGGGGAATCCATCCCACAATGCTATTGTGTTGTGCGGGAGGGGAACACAGGCAGCCTTCCCCACTGGCAGAATACAATGATCACTGCTGGTGGCTATAGCCGTGATTGGGCAAAAAAACCCAACAAGCTGGTTGTACTGAAGTTGATCAATAAATTGACTTCAATACAACCAGCCTGCCCATAGATGGATCAAATGTCTGTCGGTTCCTGCTGAACCAGACAAATTTCAAACCATCTATGAACAGATTTAAATTTAGCTTTGCTTAGTTGTAATAATTTTTACTGATTAGATTCACTGGGTCTTGTACTCAGTGTACTTATTGTTGTGCTCATCACTTGTCTTGTTTCCCTAATAAACCACATTTACTTCCATTTAGTGTTGAGCCTGATGTTCTCTGTGCAGGTCCATACATATCTGGTCATGTCTGCTCTACAGGATACAGCACTTGTAGTCCTAACAATGACTTTCAATGTTCTCCCTCATCTTTATTCCCATGCCCTGACTGGTTAGTTAGGTCATAAAGTGGTAGTAAACCACAAAAAATGGGCTCCTACAGGATAATGTCATAATGCATACTAGTACATTATGTGACAGCAGGCAGGTAAAATTGCCAGGTTGCATCCAGGATGGCAAATATGTATGTCCCAGATACAGGCTTTATGCCGATTTGTACCACTAGGGGGAAGTGCTGAGAGTCCTGCAGGGGTAGAGGTAATGAGCCCAGCTGAATTAAGTTGGCTCATTAAGGCCTCTACAAAAACTCCCAGCATGCAAAGGGAGTTGCTCCATCCTGGAACCAGTTTTGTGTCTGTTTAGTAGGGATGAGCTTCGAGTTCGAGTCAAACTCATATTCGACTTGAACATCAGCTGTTTGCAAGTTCGCCGAACAGTGAACAATTTGGGGTGTTCGCGGCAAATTCAAAAGCCGCGGAACACCCTTTAAAAGTCTATGGGAGAAATAAAAAGTTCTAATTTTAAAGGCTTGTATGCATGGTATTGTCATAAAAAGTGTTTGGGGACCTGGATCCTGCCCCAGGGGACATGGATCAATGCAAAAAAAAGTTTTAAAAAGGGCCGTTTTTTCGGGAGCAGTCATTTTAATAATGCTTAAAGTCAAACAATAAAAGTGTAATATTCCTTTAAATCTCGTACCTGGGGGGTGTCTATAGTATGCCTGTAAAGGGGCGCATGTTTCCCGTGTTTAGAACAGTCTGACAGCAAAATGACATTTCAAAGGAAAAAAAGTCATTTAAAACTACTCGCAGCTATTAATGAATTGCTGGTCCGACAATACACATAAAAGTTCATTGATAAAAACTGCATGAGATTTCCCCACAGGGGAACCCCAAACCAAAATTAAAAAAAAAACTGGCGTGGGGGTCCCCCTAAATTCCATACCAGGCCCTTCAGATCTGGTATGGATATTAAGGGGAACCCCGTGCCAAAATTAAAAAAAAAAATTACGTAGGGGTCCCCCTCAAAATTCATACCAGACCCTTCAGGTGTGGTATGGATTTTAAGGGGAATCCCGCTCCAAAATGTAAAAAAAAATTGGCGTGGGGTTCCCCCAAAAGTCCATACCAGACCCTTATATGAGCACGCAACCTGGCAGGCCGCAGGAAAAGAGGGGGGATGAGAGAGCGCCCCCCCTCCTGAACCGTACCAGGCCACATGCCCTCAACATTGGGAGGGTGCTTTGGGGTAGCCCACCAAAGCACCTTGTCCCCATGTTGATGAGGACAAGGGCCTCATCCCCACAACCCTTGGCCGGTGATTGTGGGGGTCTGCGGGGGGGGCTTATCGGAATCTGGAAGCCCCCTTTAACAAGGGGACCCCCAGATCCTGCCCCCCCTGTGTGAAATGGTAAGGGGGTACAAAAGTATCACTACCATTTCACAAAAAAATTGTCAAAGATGTTAAAAATGACAAGAGACAGTGTTTGACTATTCCTTTATTTAAAGTCTTCTTTTTTCCACCTTCTATCTTCTTTCTTCTATCTTCCTTCGGTTTCTTCCTCCATCTTCTTCTACCTCCGATCCTCTGCTTCTTTCTCCAGTGTTCTCGTCCAGCATCTCCCTCTGTGGCATCTTCTTATCTTCATCTTCTTCTCTTCATCTTCTTTTCGGGCCGCTCCGCATCCATGATTGGATGGGAGGCTCCCGCTGTGACGCTTTTCATCTTCTGACTGTTCTTAAATAACGAAGGCATTCTCTGTGACGTCAGAGGGGGGCTGGGTCACCAGGTGGCCCCGCCCTCCATTATTTAAGAACCGTCAGAAGACGAGAAGCATCACACAGCGGGAGCCTGCCATCCAATCATGGATGTGGAGCGGCCCGAAAAGAAGATGAAGAGAAAAAGATGAAGAGAAAAAGATGAAGAGAAAAAGATGAAGAGAAAAAGCAGAAGAGAGAAGCGTCACACAGCGGGAGCCTCCCATCCAATCATGGATGTGGAGCGGCCCGAAAAAAAAGATGAAGAGAAGAAGATGAAGAGAAGAAGATGCCGCGGAGGGAGATGCCAGAGGAGAACACTGGAGAAAGAAGCAGAGGATCGGAGGAAGAAGAAGATGGAGGAAGAAACCGAAGGAAGAAAGAAGATAGAAGATGGAAAAAAGAAGACTTTAAATAAAGGAATTGTCAAAAACTGTTATTGTCATTTTAACATTTTTGACAGTTTTTTTGTGAAATGGTAGGGGTACTTTTGTACCCCCTTACCATTTCACACGGGGGGGCCGGGATCTGGGGGTCCCTTGTTAAAGGGGGCTTCCAGATTCCGATAAGCCCCCCCACGCGCAGACCCCCACAACCACCGGCCAAGGGTTGTGGGGATGAGGCCCTTGTCCTCATCAACATGGGGACAAGGTGCTTTGGGGCTACCCCAAAGCACCCTCCCAAAGTTGAGGGCCAGTGGCCTGGTATGGTTCAGGAGGGGGGGTGCTCTCTCGTCCCCCCTCTTTTCCTGCAGCCTGCCAGGTTGCGTGCTTGGATAAGGGTCTGGTATGGATTTTTTGGGGGACCCCACGCCAATTTTTTTTAAAATTTTGAAGCAGGGTTCCCCTTAAAATCCATACCAGACCTGAAGGGCCTGGTATGGAATTTAGGGGGACCCCCATGCTAGTTTTGTTTAAATTTTGGTTCGGGGTTCCCCTGTGGGGAAATCCGATGCAGTTTTTATCAATGAACTTTTATGTGTATTGTCGGACCGGCGATTCATTAATAGCCGTGAGTAGTTTTAAATGACTTTTTTTCCTTTGAAATGTCATTTTGCTGTCAGACTGTTCTAAACAAGGGAAACATGCGCCCCTTTACAGGCATATTATAGACACCCCCAGGTACAAAATTTAAAGGGATATTACACTTTTATTGTTTGACTTTAAGCATTATTAAAATCACTGCTCCCAAAAAAACGGCCGTTTTTAAAACTTTTTTTTGCATTGATACATGTGCCCTGGGGCAGGACCCAGGTCCCCAAACACTTTTTAGGACAATACCATGAAAATTAGCCTTTAAAATGAGCACTTTTGATTTTGAACCTTCGAGTCC
The DNA here is from genome assembly GCF_042186555.1 of Aquarana catesbeiana. Taxonomy (NCBI): domain Eukaryota; kingdom Metazoa; phylum Chordata; class Amphibia; order Anura; family Ranidae; genus Aquarana; species Aquarana catesbeiana. The sequence continues at coordinate 203,873,135 of NC_133336.1, forward strand.
CACAGACATCAATGGGGTTCTAACGTTCGTGCAAAGTTTTGGTCTGTTCGCAAGTAGGGATGAGCCGAACACCCCCCGGTTCGGTTCGCACCAGAACCTGCGAACGGACCGAAAACTTGCACGAACGTTAGAACCCCATTGACGTCTATGGAAGTCGAACGTTCGAAATCAAAATTGGGGACCCGGGTCCTACCCCAGGGGACATGTATCAATGCAAAAAAACTTTTAAAAACGGATGCTTAAAGTAAAAAAAAAGTGAAATATTCCTTTAAATATCGTACCTGGGGGTGTCTATAGTATGCCTGTAAAGTGGTGTTTATGTCATGAGAAGGTCTACCCGTTGGTGGCGCTATCGGTCTCTTGGATCGCAGTACCAGTGTCCATCAGCAGGTGTCTTCCAACACCTAGGACCTGCAGTAAGAGGTCTTTCCTGCTGGTGGCACTGTTGCATCCTCGGGCCGTAGTACCGGCGTCAACCAGCGGGTGCACTCTGGCAGTGTGGAGCAAACAGCTCACACTGCGCTCAGCTGTGACATGAGGTCAATTACCACAGCCTTACAAATACCCGGCAAGCCCTCATAGGCTTGCCTTGGTATCTCTCTCCCTGCGTTCTGACCTTGCTGCTTGTTTGACCTTGAGCCTGCTATCTGCCTTGTCCTGATCTGATCCCATCCCTATCCTGAGGCCTTCCTAGTCCTGTCCCTTCTGTTCCTGGCTCCCTTGGATCCCTGCCCTGAACCCCATCCATCCTCTCCTTGTTCTGTTCAGTTTCCCGTCCTTACCCTTCTGCTGACTTCCCTGTGTATGACCTTGGCTTGGCTTTGATTACGATTACGGTATCTCCATTTACCTATATATATATTGTTGTTTGTAGTGGGTTGTTGTGTGGGTTTGCACTGTTTATATTCCTTTCACTTATCACTTGTTAATAAACACCATTATTTCACATACAGTACCTGACCGCGAGATTGTGTTTCCAGCGCGATACCATCGCGCTGGTTCTCGGCGACAGGGTACTGTGAATGTCGCGCTGGCTCGCTCATCGGGAAAGGAAAACTTTGTTTTCCTTCCGCGATGAGTGACAGGCAGCGCTGACAGCTGTCTAGTATGAATCCTGAGGCGGGAACACCGCGCCAAATTTTCAATGAAAAAACCGGCGTGGGTTCCCCCCTCGGAGGCATACCAGGCCCTTAGGTCTGGCATGGATTGTAAGGGGAACCCCCTATGCCGAAAAATCGGCGTGGGGGTCCCCCCCAAATCCATACCAGACCCTTATCCGAGCACACAGCCCGGCCGGCCAGGAAAGGGGGTGGGGACGAGCGAGCGCCCCCCCCCTCCTGAGCCGTACCAGGCCGCATGCCCTCAACATGGGGGGGTGGGTGCCATGGGGGAGGGGGGCGCCCTGCGGCCCCCCCCACCCCAAAGCACCTTGTCCCCAAGTTGATGAGGACAAGGGCCTCTTCCCGACAACCCTGGCCGTTGGTTGTCGGGGTCTGCGGGCGGGGGGCTTATCGGAATCCGGGAGCCCCCCCTTAATAAGGGGGCCCCCAGATCCCGGCCCCCCACCCTGTGTGAATGAGTTTGGGGTACATAGTACCCCTACCCATTCACCTAGGGAAAAGTGTCAATATAAAAAAAAAAACACACTACACAGGTTTTAAGAGTAATTTATTAGTCAGCAGACCGGGCCCCTCGCTGGCAATAGAGCTGGAAGAAGATAGCGGCGGGGCCCGGGAGAAGAGGCCGAACACCGGGAGAAGAGGCCGAACACCGGGAGAATGTGGAAGGAGACCCCCCGAAGTCGGAAGAAGACCCCGGAGCTGACTAATAAATTACTCTTAAAACCTGTGTAGTGTGTTTTTTTTTTTATATTGACACTTTTCCCTAGGTGAATGGGTAGGGGTACTATGTACCCCAAACTCATTCACACAGGGTGGGGGGCCGGGATCTGGGGGCCCCCTTATTAAGGGGGGGCTCCCGGATTCTGATAAGCCCCCCGCCCGCAGACCCCGACAACCAACGGCCAGGGTTGTCGGGAAGAGGCCCTTGTCCTCATCAACATGGGGACAAGGTGCTTTGGGGTGGGGGGGGCCGCAGGGCGCCCCCCTCCCCCATGGCACCCACCCCCCCATGTTGAGGGCATGCGGCCTGGTACGGCTCAGGAGGGGGGGGGCGCTCGCTCGTCCCCACCCCCTTTCCTGGCCGGCCGGGCTGTGTGCTCGGATAAGGGTCTGGTATGGATTTGGGGGGGACCCCCACGCCGATTTTTCGGCATAGGGGGTTCCCCTTACAATCCATGCCAGACCTAAGGGCCTGGTATGCCTCCGAGGGGGGAACCCACGCCGGTTTTTTCATTGAAAATTTGGCGCGGTGTTCCCGCCTCAGGATTCATACTAGACAGCTGTCAGCGCTGCCTGTCACTCATCGCGGAAGAAAAACAAAGTTTTCCTTTCCCGATGAGTGAGCCATCGGCGCTGGCCTCTGCGACGGGGCTCGTAGGTGTCAAATCTCGCCGAGAAGTGCGGCGAGATTGACACAATATCGCGGTCACCTACTGTATATGTGTTTTGGGTTTCCTCTGTGTAGTCCACACAGTCTGGTCAATTAGATATCCTGACAGTATACCAAGGCCATCCCTGACCAGACGTGGCTGCACTGAGAATCCGTCCTGTTACGGTGGGCGCGCAAAATGGACTTTGATGGAATTATCTATTATTCTCTGCTGGTGGCAGAGGATAGTGAATATTGTTGTCAGACTCTTAAAGATTGGACCCGAGACCAACTACTGGAAACGATACAAACAGCCCATTTACTTGTAGATCAAGGTCATGTGTTATTTGAGGATGTTCAGCCTTTGATCCAATTATGTACTAAGTCAGCCTTGTCATACATTCCCGAAGGTAGTGACGATTTCTCCCCTCCTTTCAGTTGTGACCAGGTTGAATCCCTGGTATGGTTATTATAGGACGATCCGGCTTCTTTTGATGAACATTATTCCGCTTGTTCCCAGCAGGTGTTATCCGATTGCATTTATTCAGTACAATCTTTGGTTAGTCAGGCTGTATGTGAATCAGCGTTTGTTCAACCTTTGCTGCAGGCATGGTCAGATCTCCTGTCTTTAGCTAAGCCACAATATTCCAGCCCTGCCATTAATCATCTGCTTTCCAAAAGATCTATCTCCCCGTCACCTATGGCAACCTCAGCTACAACCCAGTTTAATCAACTCCCTACCAAATACTACCACCCAGTCTCCAAGTGTCGCACCCATCCTGTCTTCAATTCACCTGTCTCTTCTCCTCCACATGTAACAGTCCCACAAAACCCCTCTCTAGCTACAGTTCCTTGGTCTTCCTTCTGCCCAGCTACTTTCTTTTCTTACAGCCCTGCACCTACATACAAAACTGCACGGGCTAAACCAAAGAAGAAGCAAAAATTCTTCCCGACCCACACCATCTTGCCAGTAACCCAACATGTTCCAGCCTTCCAGTCTGCTGTTCCAGCCTTCCAGTCTGCTGTTCCAGCCTTCCAGCCTGATGTTCCAGCTTTACAGTCTGATGTTCCAGCCTCCCAGTCTGTTGTCCCGATGCCTGCCTTCCAGCTCGATGTCCCTGCTTTCCAGCCGGATGTCTTGAAGCTGGCCTTCCAGCCTGAAGTCCCGGTGCCTGCTTTTCAGCCTGTGCCCGCTCTCCAGTCTGACGTTCCAGCTTTCCAGTCTGACGTTCCAGCTTTCCAGTCTGACGTTCCAGCCTTCCAGCCTGACGTTCCAGCTTTGCAGTCTGAAGTTCAAGCTTTGCAGTCTGAAGTTCAAGCTTTGCAGTCTGAAGTTCAAGCTTTGCAGTCTGAAGTTCAAGCTTTGCAGTCTGATGTTCCAGCCTTGCAGTCTGATGTTCCAGCCTTGCAGTCTGATGTTCCAGCCTTGCAGTCTGATGTTCCAGCCTTGCAGTCTGATGTTCCAGCCTTGCAGTCTGATGTTCCAGCCTTGCAGTCTGATGTTCCAGCTTTGCAGTCTGATGTTCCAGCTTTGCAGTCTGATGTTCCAGCTTTGCAGTCTGATGTTCCAGCTTTGCAGTGTGATGTTCCAGCTTTGCAGTGTGATGTTCCAGCTTTGCAGTGTGATGTTCCAGCTTTGCAGTGTGATGTTCCAGCTTTGCAGTGTGATGTTCCAGCTTTGCAGTGTGATGTTCCAGCTTTGCAGTGTGATGTTCCAGCTTTACAGTCTGATGTGCCTGCCTCCCAGTCTGTCGTCCCGATGCCTGCCTTCCAGCCTGATGTCCCTGCCTTCCAGCCGGATGTCTTGAAGCTGGCCTTCCAGCCTGAAGTCCCGGTACCTGCTTTTCAGCCTGTGCCCCGTCTCCAGTCTGACGTTCCAGCTTTCCAGTATGACGTTCCAGCCTTCTAGTCTGACGTTCCAGCCTTCCAGTCTGACGTTCCAGCCTTCCAGTCTGACGTTCCAGCCTTCCAGTCTGACGTTCCAGCTTTGCAGTCTGAAGTTCCAGCTTTGCAGTCTGAAGTTCCAGCTTTGCAGTCTGAAGTTCCAGCTTTGCAGTCTGAAGTTCCAGCTTTGCAGTCTGAAGTTCCAGCTTTGCAGTCTGAAGTTCCAGCTTTGCAGTCTGAAGTTCCAGCTTTGCAGTCTGAAGTTCCAGCTTTGCAGTCTGAAGTTCCAGCTTTGCAGTCTGAAGTTCCAGCTTTGCAGTCTGATGTTCCAGCTTTGCAGTCTGATGTTCCAGCTTTGCAGTCTGATGTTTCAGCTTTGCAGTCTGATGTTTCAGCTTTGCAGTCTGATGTTTCAGCTTTGCAGTCTGATGTTCGAGCTTTGCAGTCTGATGTTCGAGCTTTGCAGTCTGATGTTCGAGCTTTGCAGTCTGATGTTCGAGCTTTGCAGTCTGATGTTCGAGCTTTGCAGTCTGATGTTCGAGCTTTGCAGTCTGATGTTCGAGCTTTGCAGTCTGATGTTCGAGCTTTGCAGTCTGATGTTCCAGCCTTGCAGTCTGATGTTCCAGCCTTGCAGTCTGACGTTCCAGTGTCTGCCCTTCAGCCTGATGTCCGGGTGTCCGCTGCCCAGCTCAAGTGGTTCCTGTCGCCTGCTGCCCAGCTCAAGTGGTTCCTGTCGCCTGCTGCCCAGCTCAAGTGGTTCCTGTCGCCTGCTGCCCAGCTCAAGTGGTTCCTGTCGCCTGCTGCCCAGCTCAAGTGGTTCCTGTCGCCTGCTGCCCAGCTCAAGTGGTTCCTGTCGCCTGCTGCCCAGCTCAAGTGGTTCCTGTCGCCTGCTGCCCAGCTCAAGTGGTTCCTGTCGCCTGCTGCCCAGCTCAAGAGGTTCCTGTCGCCTGCTGCCCAGCTCAAGCGGTTCCTGTCGCCTGCTGCCCAGCTCAAGCGGTTCCTGTCGCCTGCTGCCCAGCTCAAGCGGTTCCTGTCGCCTGCTGCCCAGCTCAAGCGGTTCCTGTCGCCTGCTGCCCAGCTCAAGCGGTTCCTGTCGCCTGCTGCCCAGCTCAAGCGGTTCCTGTCGCCTGCTGCCCAGCTCAAGCGGTTCCTGTCGTCTGCTGCCCAGCTCAAGCGGTTCCTGTCGTCTGCTGCCCAGCTCAAGCGGTTCCTGTCGTCTGCTGCCCAGCTCAAGCGGTTCCTGTCGTCTGCTGCCCAGCTCAAGCGGTTCCTGTCGTCTGCTGCCCAGCTCAAGCGGTTACTGCCGTCTGCTGCCCAGCTTAATGACTCTGACATGCCAGCAGTACCCACTGTCCAGGTTGATGTACCCGATGCCCGGCCTGATGTGCCCTCATCTGTTCAGTTGGAGGCCATGAACTTTGAACAGATGCACCTTGTTGGAGCGTCCGGAGGCCGCTCCTTTAGGGGGGGGTACTGTCATGAGAAGGTCTACCCGTTGGTGGCGCTATCGGTCTCTTGGATCGCAGTACCAGTGTCCATCAGCAGGTGTCTTCCAACACCTAGGACCTGCAGTAAGAGGTCTTTCCTGCTGGTGGCACTGTTGCATCCTCGGGCCGTAGTACCGGCGTCAACCAGCGGGTGCACTCTGGCAGTGTGGAGCAAACAGCTCACACTGCGCTCAGCTGTGACATGAGGTCAATTACCACAGCCTTACAAATACCCGGCAAGCCCTCATAGGCTTGCCTTGGTATCTCTCTCCCTGCGTTCTGACCTTGCTGCTTGTTTGACCTTGAGCCTGCTATCTGCCTTGTCCTGATCTGATCCCATCCCTATCCTGAGGCCTTCCTAGTCCTGTCCCTTCTGTTCCTGGCTCCCTTGGATCCCTGCCCTGAACCCCATCCATCCATCCTCTCCTTGTCCTGTTCAGTTTCCCGTCCTTACCCTTCTGCTGACTTCCCTGTGTATGACCTTGGCTTGGCTTTGATTACGATTACGGTATCTCCATTTACCTATATATATATATTGTTTGTAGTGGGTTGTTGTGTGGGTTTGCACTGTTTATATTCCTTTCACTTATCACTTGTTAATAAACACCATTATTTCACATATATGTGTTTTGGGTTTCCTCTGTGTAGTCCACACAGTCTGGTCAATTAGATATCCTGACAGTTTACAACAGTCCCTGCACCAAATGTCATTTTTAAAGGAAAAAATCTCATTTAAAACTGCTTGCGGGTTTAATGTAATGTCGGGTCCTGGCAATATGGATGAAAATCAGTGAGACAAACGGCATGGGTACCCCCCAGTCCATTACCAGGCCCTTTGGGTTTTGTATGGATATTAAGGTGAACCCTGCACCCAAATTAAAATAAGGAAAGGTGTGGGGCCACCAGGTCCTATATACTCTGAACAGCAGTATACAGGCGGTGCAAACAAGACAGGGACTGTAGGTTTGTTGTTAAAGTGGAGTTCCACCCAAAAGTGGAACTTCCACTCATCAGATTCCTCCCCCCCTCCGGTGACACAGTTGGCACCTTTCAGGGGGGAGGGGGGTACAGATACCTGTATATTACAGGTATCTGTACCCACTTCCGGCATAGATACCCGCAGAATCTTCGGGTATTTACGCCACTTCCTGCTCCCTCCCCGCTGCCTTCTGGGAAACACACGGGTCCCAGAGGCAGCAGGGACCATCCGGATTGCGCTGCGAGACTCACGCATGCGCAGTAGGGAACCGGGAAGTGAAGCCGCACGGCTTCACTTCCTGATTCCCTTACCGAAGATGGAGGCGGCAGCACCCGAGGACGGAGAGACGCTTCGGCCTCGGGTGCCGACATCGCGGGCGCCCTGGACAGGTAAGTGTCCATGTTTTAAAAGTCAGCAGCTGCAGTATTTGTAGCTGCTGACTTTTAATTTTTTTCTTTTCGGTGGCGCTCCGCTTTAAGTAGAATCTGTTTGTAATTTTGAACGGGTACATTTTTAACATGTTTAGCTCCAGCCAAAAAATCTTTTTTAAGCTTTTTGGAAAACATAGGGAAGGGTTATCACCCCTGTGACATTTGTTTTTCTGTCTTTCCTCCTCTTCGGAAGATTTCACCTCACTTTTTGTCCCAATGACAAATGTTTTTTGAAAATTTGGGTTTTTTTGTGGAACAAGGATTGGAAAGCATCAGTGGAAAGGAGAAATGTTTTTCCCATATTAACTCTTACAGGAGAGAATTTCCCTTCCTAGGGGTAGATTTCATCTCACATCCTGTTGTCTCCTTCCGTTTGCAAGTAGGAGTCGTTTGTAAGTTAGATGTTTGAAAGTAGGGGCCTGCCCTATATACTCAGCAGAAATTTGGGCCTTAGGTGTTGTTGTGGCCAGAACACTGTAAGCCCTCACAGGGCCCTGCTGTGAAATATTAGATCAAGAATTGTAATTACATGCCCCTGTTGAACAGGGGCAGAAAAACTGGGCCTTTGGTGGTGGTGGTGGTGCTGGTGCCACAACACTGTAAGTCCTCACTCGCTCTTGGTGGGTGCAGAAATGGGCCCTGCTGTGAAATATTAGATCAAGAATAGGGATGAGCCGAACACCCCCCGGTTCGGTTCGCACCAGAACCTGCGAACGGACCGAAAGTTCGCACGAACGTCAGAACCCCATTGACGTCTATGGGACTCGAACGTTCGAAATCAAAAGTGCTCATTTTAAAGGCTAATTTGCATGGTATTGTCCTAAAAAGGGTTTGGGGACCCGGGTCCTACCCCAGGGGACATGTATCAATGCAAAAAAAACTTTTAAAAACGGCCGTTTTTTCGGGAGCAGTGATTTTAATGATGCTTAAAGTAAAAAAAAAAAGTGAAATATTCCTTTAAATATCGTACCTGGGGGGTGTCTATAGTATGCCTGTAAAGTGGCGCGTGTTTCCCGTGTTTAGAACAGTCCCTACACCAAATGTCATTTTTAAAGGAAAAAATCTCATTTAAAACTGCTTGCGGGTTTAATGTCATGTCGGGTCATGGCAATATGGATGAAAATCAGTGAGGCAAATGGCATGGGTACCCCCCCAGTCCATTACCAGGCCCTTTGGGTCTTGTATGGATATTAAGGGGAACCCCGCACCCAAATTAAAATAAGGAAAGGCCCTATATACTCTGAACAGCAGTATACAGGCGGTGCAAACAAGACAGGGACTGTAGGTTTGTTGTTAAGTAGAATCTCTTTGTAATTTTGAACGGGTACATTTTTAACGTGTTTAGCTCCAGCCAAAAAATCTTTTTTAAGCTTTTTGGAAAACATAGGGAAGGGTTATCACCCCTATGACATTTGTTTTGCTGTCTTTCCTCCTCTTCAGAAGATTTCACCTCACTTTTTGTCCCAATGAAAAATGTTTTTTGAAAATTTTGGGTTTTTTTGTGGAACAAGGATTGGAAAGCATCAGTGGAAAGGAGAAATTGTTTTCCCATATTAACTCTTACAGGAAAGAATTTCCCTTCCTAGGGGTAGATTTCATCTCACTTCCTGTTGTCTCCTTCCGTTTGCAAGTAGGAGTCGTTTGTAAGTTAGATGTTTGAAAGTAGGGTCCTGCCCTATATACTCAGCAGAAATTTGGGCCTTAGGTGTTGCTGTGGCCACAACACTGTAAGCCCTCACAGGGCCCTGCTGTGAAATATTAGATCAAGAATTGTAATTACATGCCCCTGTCGAACAGGAGCTGAAAAATTAGGCCTTAGGCACTGGTGCTGGTGCCACAACACTGCAACCCCTCACAGACACTCTAGTTGGAACGCAGGAATGAGCCCTGCTGCAAAGTATTGCATCAAAAATTGTAATTACACGCCCCTGTTAGACAGGGGCAGAAAAATTAGGCCTTAGGCACTGGTGCTGGTGCCACAACACTGCAACCCCTCACAGACACTCTAGTTGGAACGCAGGAACGAGCCCTGCTGCAAAGTATTGCATCAAAAATTGTAATTACACGCCCCTGTTAAACAGGGGCTGAAAAATTGTGCCTTAGGCACTGGTGGTGGCGCCCAGAACCAAAAATGTTCTTACAAGCTATCAGCGTGATGATTGAGGAGGAAGAGGATAATTACTCAGGGATAGTCACTCAGCATCAGCATAGGCAGTCTTTGAAGGGATCTGAGATTTAAAAAAAAATTATTTGGTTACATCAGCATCAGGTGCTTGGTAGCTGGTGGTGATCCAAGACTGATTCATTTTTATGAAGGTCAGCCGATCGACCGAGTCGGTGGACAGACGCACCCTGTGATCGGTTACCACGCCTCCAGCAGCACTAAATGTGCGTTCCGAAAGAACGCTGGATGCAGGACATGCCAGTAGCTCAATTGCATACTGTGCAAGCTCTGGCCAGTGATCCATCCTCAAGACCCAGTAACCCAGAGGATTTTCGGTGGGAAAGGTGTCCAAGTCTGATCTTGCCCCTAGGTATTCGTGCACCATGTAAAACAGACGCTGGCGATGGTTGCTGGAACCGATCATACCTTGGGGCTGCGGACCAAAAAATTGTCTGAACGCATCGGTCAGACGGCCACCTTCTCCACCGCTCCTTCTTTGACTGACCGAAGCCTCAGCAACACGTTGTCCAGAAACAGGAGTTTGTAACCTCCCAGTCTCTGGGAACGCGTTGCACAGACCTTTCTGCAAGGCCTCCCGAAGATGTTTCATCCTCTGCTCCCTCTGCGATGGCAAGATAAGGTCCGCAACCTTACCCTTGTAACGTGGATCAAGGAGGGTTGTCAGCCAGTATTGGTCCTTCTCCTTGATACCACGAATACGAGGATCCTTACGCAGGCTTTGCAGGATCAGGGAGGCCATGCAGCGTAGGTTTGCTGAGGCATTCGGTCCGGAGTCCTCTGGGTCACTAAGGACAACAACGTCTGCAGCCACCTCCTCCCAGCCACGTACAAGTCCATGTGTTTCTTGGGACTGATCCCTTAAAGACTGCTGCTGATGCTGAGTGCCAGGCTCCACCTCCATACTGACACAATCTTCCTCCTCCTCCTCGTCCTCTTCCTGTGTGATCGGCGGGCACGCAGGAACACTGTCTGGATAAAGGGGGCCTTGAGAGCTAAGGAAGTCCTCCTCTTCCTGCCTCTGTTCTGCCTCAAGTGCCCTGTCCATTATTCCACGCAGCGTGTGCTCCAACAGGTGGACAAGGGGGACAGTGTCACTGATGCATGCACTGTCACTGCTCACCATCCTCGTGGCCTCCTCGAATGGTAACAGGACAGTGCATGCATCCCTGATCATGGCCCACTGGCGTGGGGAAAAAAAAACAAGCTCCCCTGACCCTGTCCTGGTGCCATAGTCGCACAGGTACTCATTGATGGCCCTCTGCTGCGTGTGCAGCCGCTGCAGCATGGCCAATGTTGAGTTCCACCTGGTGGGCATGTCACAGATTAGGTGGTTCTTGGGCAGGTTAAACTCCTTTTGGAGGTCCATCAGCCGAGCACTGGCATTATATGACCGGCGGAAATGCACACAGACTTTCCTGGCCTGCCTCAGGACATCCTGTAAGCCCGGGTACCTGCCCAAGAACCGCTGCACCACCAAGTTAAGGACGTGAGCCAAACAGGGCACATGGGTCATTTGTCCCTGTCGGTGGGCAGAGAGGAGGTTGGTGCCATTGTCGCAAACTACCATTCCTGCCTTAAGTTGGCGTGGCGTCAACCACCTCTGAACCTGCCCCTGCAGAGCTGACAGAACATCTGCCCCAGTGTGGCTCCTGTCCCCCAAGCACACCAGCTCAAGCACTGCATGGCATCTTTTGGCCTGCGTACTTGCGTAGCCCCTTGAATGACTACGGAGCACCGCTGGTTCCGAGGAAGAGGCCATGGAGGAAGAAGAAGAGGAGGGGGTGGAGGAGAGAGGTGTGTCACAATCAGCATTTTGGAGGCGTGGTGGTGGAACAACCTCCAACACTACTGCACCTTGTCCTGCATCCTTCCCAGCTGCCAGCAGAGTCACCCAATGCGCCGTGAAACTTAAGTAACGTCCCTGTCCATGCCTGCTGGACCATGAGTCAGCGGTAATATGCACCTTACCGCTGACCGCCCTGTCCAGCGAGGCATGGACATTGCCTTCCACATGCCGGTAGAGAGCCGGAATCGCCTTCCGTGAGAAAAAGTGGCGTTTGGGTACCTGCCACTGAGGAACCGCACATTCCACAAACTCACGGAAGGGGGCAGAGTCTACCAACTGAAAAGGCAGCAGTTGAAGTGCTAGCAATTTTGCCAAGCTAGCATTCAACCGCTGGGCATGTGGATGGCTGGGAGCAAACTTTTTTCGGCGGTGCAGCAGCTGGGGCAGGTAAATTTGCCTGGTACAATCTGACGTTGGTGTACCAAAAGCAGATTGCCCACAAGTACTTGGCTGTGACACACCTAATTCTACACCTTCATTCCTCTCACTGCAGGTCTCAGAGAGGACTGGAGGTCTAGTGGGGTTGGAAATCTCAGCTGATGAGGAGCAAGGAGAGATCCTCTTTGTTCTTTGGTGTGGGTCTTTTAGATACGCTTGCCAACGAACTGCATGGCAGGTCAACATATGTCTGGTCAAGCATGTGGTACCCAAGCGGGAGATGTTTTGGCCACGCGAGATATGCTTGAGACATATGTTGCAAATAGCAGCGGTGCGATCTGATGCACTCGTCTCAAAAAAGGCCCACACCAAAGAACTTTTTGAATAACGCGCAGAGACTGCAGACCTGCACATGTGGAGCTTTGGGGTGTGATGCAGTCAATGTGCTGCCCTTAGGCTGGCCCCTGGAGGGCATCCTGCCTCGTTGGTGATGTGCCGCCTCCTCCTCCTCTCTCCTATCAGGCACCCACGTTGAGTCAGTGACCTCATCATCCCCTCCCTCCTCATCACTGGAGCAAACCTGGCAGTATGCTGCAGCAGGGGGAGCATGACTGCCAGATTGCTGTCCTTCTTGGGCACCCCCTCTGTCCGTGCTCATGTTACTGCCTTCATCGAGCTCAGTATCATCATCAGAGCCTTCCAAACGCTGGGCATCCTCCTGGAGCATGTACCCAACACTGTGGTCAAACAGTTCGAGGGAATCCTCAGGAGGACATGGTGGAGCTTGGGAAGGAGTCACTGATGACATTGAGCTGAGGGAAGAGGCCGCTGCTTTGCCAGACAAAGCACCCTGGGTGAGAGAGGATGAGGAGGATGAGGACGGCTTGGTCATCCACTCGACCAAGTCTTCCGCATGTTGCGGCTCAACACGGCCAGCTGCCGAAAAAAAGGCCAAGCGTGTACCATGGCCATGTGCTGATGAGGATGCACCGTCTCCACGACCAGCAGTGGACACAGAGCCTGCTTGCCCTCTCTTATTGGCTTGTGACTGTCTGCCTCTCCTTCTTGGCCTTTCAGACATACTAATGGCCTGTAGCTGCACTAAGCTGGGATAGAACACCAGTAATTTTCTTCAGGTAGCTTTATATACTGTAACCAGACAAGCCTGCCTGTCAGTAGGAAGATAACAGGAACGGATCTAGCTGAACACTGTGAGCAGGACGCACTGTACTAAATGTAAATAGTCTAGCTGCCTGACCGTGGTACTAATAGGATCAAATAGAACACCTGTAATTTTCTTCAGGTAGCTTTATATACTGTAACCAGACAAGCCTGCCTGTCAGTAGGAAGATAACAGGAACGGATCTAGCTGAACACTGTGAGCAGGACGCACTGTACTAAATGTAAATAGTCTAGCTGCCTGACCGTGGTACTAATAGGATCCAATAGAACACCTGTAATTTTCTTCAGGTAGCTTTATATACTGTAACCAGACAAGCCTGCCTGTCAGTAGGCAGATAACAGGAACGGATCTAGCTGAACACTGTGAGCAGGACGCACTGTACTAAATGTAAATAGTCTAGCTGCCTGACCGTGGTACTAATAGGATCAAATAGAACACCTGTAATTTTCTTCAGGTAGCTTTATATACTGTAACCAGACAAGCCTGCCTGTCAGTAGGAAGATAACAGGAACGGATCTAGCTGAACACTGTGAGCAGGACGCACTGTACTAAATGTAAATAGTCTAGCTGCCTGACCGTGGTACTAATAGGATCAAATAGAACACCTGTAATTTTCTTCAGGTAGCTTTAAATACTGTAACCAGACAAGCCTGCCTGTCAGTAGGAAGATAACAGGAACGGATCTAGCTGAACACTGTGAGCAGGACGCACTGTACTAAATGTAAATAGTCTAGCTGCCTGACCGTGGTACTAATAGGATCCAATAGAACACCTGTAATTTTCTTCAGGTAGCTTTATATACTGTAACCAGACAAGCCTGCCTGTCAGTAGGAAGATAACAGGAATGGATCTAGCTGAACACTGTGAGCAGGACGCACTGTATTAAATGTAAATAGTCTAGCTGCCTGACCGTGGTACTAATAGGATCAAATAGAACACCTGTAATTTTCTTCAGGTAGCTTTATATACTGTAACCAGACAAGCCTGCCTGTGAGTAGGAAGATAACAGGAACGGATCTAGCTGAACACTGAGCAGGACGCACTGTACTAAATGTAAATAGTCTAGCTGCCTGACCGTGGTACTAATAGGATCCAATAGAACACCTGTAATTTTCTTCAGGTAGTTTTATATACTGTAACCAGACAAGCCTGCCTGTCAGTAGGAAGATAACAGGAACGGATCTAGCTGAACACTGTGAGCAGGACACACTGTACTAAATGTAAATAGTCTAGCTGCCTGACCGTGGTACTAATAGGATCAAATAGAACACCTGTAATTTTCTTCAGGTAGCTTTATATACTGTAACCAGACAAGCCTGCCTGTGAGTAGGAAGATAACAGGAACGGATGTAGCTGAACACTGTGAGCAGGACGCACTGTACTAAATGTAAATAGTCTAGCTGCCTGACCGTGGTACTAATAGGTTCAAATAGAACACCTGTAATTTTCTTCAGGTAGCTTTATATACTGTAACCAGACAAGCCTGCCTGTCAGTAGGAAGATAACAGGAACGGATCTAGCTGAACACTGTGAGCAGGACGCACTGCACTAAATGTAAATAGTCTAGAAGATAACAGGAACGGATCTAGCTGAACACTGTGAGCAGGACGCACTGCACTAAATGTAAATAGTCTAGAAGATAACAGGAACAGATCTAGCTGAACACTGTGAGCAGGACGCACTGCACTAAATGTAAATAGTCTAGAAGATAACAGGAACGGATCTAGCTGAACACTGTGAGCAGGACGCACTGCACTAAATGTAAATAGTCTAGAAGATAACAGGAATGGATCTAGCTGAACACTGTGAGCAGGACGCACTGTACTAAATGTAAATAGTCTAGCTGCCTGACCATGGTACTAATAGGATCCAATAGAACACCTGTAATTTTCTTCAGGTAGCTTTATATACTGTAACCAGACAAGCCTGCCTGTCAGTAGGAAGATAACAGGAATGGATCTAGCTGAACACTGTGAGCAGGATGCACTGTACTAAATGTAAATAGTCTAGCTGCCTGACCGTGGTACTAATAGGATCCAATAGAACACCTGTAATTTTCTTCAGGTAGCTTTATATACTGTAACCAGACAAGCCTGCCTGTCAGTAGGAAGATAACAGGAACGGATCTAGCTGAACACTGTGAGCAGGACGCACTGTACTAAATGTAAATAGTCTAGCTGCCTGACCGTGGTACTAATAGGATCAAATAGAACACCTGTAATTTTCTTCAGGTAGCTTTATATACTGTAACCAGACAAGCCTGCCTGTGAGTAGGAAGATAACAGGAACGGATGTAGCTGAACACTGTGAGCAGGACGCACTGTACTAAATGTAAATAGTCTAGCTGCCTGACCGTGGTACTAATAGAATCAAATAGAACACCTGTAATTTTCTTCGGGTAGCTTTATATACTGTAACCAGACAAGCCTGCCTGTCAGTAGGAAGATAACAGGACCGGATCTAGCTGAACACTGTGAGCAGGACGCACTGCACTAAATGTAAATAGTCTAGAAGATAACAGGAATGGATCTAGCTGAACACTGTGAGCAGGACGCACTGCACTAAATGTAAATAGTCTAGAAGATAACAGGAACGGATCTAGCTGAACACTGTGAGCAGGACGCACTGTACTAAATGTAAATAGTCTAGCTGCCTGACCGTGGTACTAATAGGATCCAATAGAACACCTGTAATTTTCTTCAGGTAGCTTTATATACTGTAACCAGACAAGCCTGCCTGTCAGTAGGAAGATAACAGGAACGGATCTAGCTGAACACTGTGAGCAGGACGCACTGTACTAAATGTAAATAGTCTAGCTGCCTGACCGTGGTACTAATAGGATCAAATAGAACACCTGTAATTTTCTTCAGGTAGCTTTATATACTGTAACCAGACAAGCCTGCCTGTCAGTAGGAAGATAACAGGAACGGATCTAGCTGAACACTGTGAGCAGGACGCACTGTACTAAATGTAAATAGTCTAGCTGCCTGACCGTGGTACTAATAGGATCCAATAGAACACCTGTAATTTTCTTCAGGTAGCTTTATATACTGTAACCAAACAAGCCTGCCTGTCAGTAGGAAGATAACAGGAACAGATCTAGCTGAACACTGTGAGCAGGACGCACTGTACTAAATGTAAATAGTCTAGCTGCCTGGCCGTGGTACTAATAGGATCAAATAGAACACCTGTAATTTTCTTCAGGTAGCTTTATATACTGTAACCAGACAAGCCTGCCTGTGAGTAGGAAGATAACAGGAACGGATGTAGCTGAACACTGTGAGCAGGACGCACTGTACTAAATGTAAATAGTCTAGCTGCCTGACCGTGGTACTAATAGGATCAAATAGAACACCTGTAATTTTTTTCAGGTAGCTTTATATACTGTAACCAGACAAGCCTGCCTGTCAGTAGGAAGATAACAGGAACGGATCTAGCTGAACACTGTGAGCAGGACGCACTGCAACAAATGTAAATAGTCTAGAAGATAACAGGAACGGATCTAGCTGAACACTGTGAGCAGGACGCACTGCACTAAATGTAAATAGTCTAGAAGATAACAGGAACGGATCTAGCTGAACACTGTGAGCAGGACGCACTGTACTAAATGTAAATAGTCTAGCTGCCTGACCGTGGTACTAATAAGATCCAATAGAACACCTGTAATTTTCTTCAGGTAGCTTTATATACTGTAACCAGACAAGCCTGCCTGTCAGTAGGAAGATAACAGGAACGGATCTAGCTGAACACTGTGAGCAGGACGCACTGTACTAAATGTAAATAGTCTAGCTGCCTGACCGTGGTACTAATAGGATCAAATAGAACACCTGTAATTTTCTTCAGGTAGCTTTATATACTGTAACCAGACAAGCCTGCCTGTCAGTAGGAAGATAACAGGAACGGATCTAGCTGAACACTGTGAGCAGGACGCACTGTACTAAATGTAAATAGTCTAGCTGCCTGACCGTGGTACTAATAGGATCAAATAGAACACCTGTAATTTTCTTCAGGTAGCTTTATATACTGTAACCAGACAAGCCTGCCTTTCAGTAGGAAGATAACAGGAACGGATCTAGCTGAACACTGAGCAGGACGCACTGCACTAAATGTAAATAGTCTAGAAGATAACAGGAACGGATCTAGCTGAACACTGTGAGCAGGACGCACTGCACTAAATGTAAATAGTCTAGAAGATAACAGGAACGGATCTAGCTGAACACTGTGAGCAGGACGCACTGCACTAAATGTAAATAGTCTAGAAGATAACAGGAACGGATCTAGCTGAACACTGTGAGCAGGACGCACTGCACTAAATGTAAATAGTCTAGAAGATAACAGGAACGGATCTAGCTGAACACTGTGAGCAGGACGCACTGCACTAAATGTAAATAGTCTAGAAGATAACAGGAACGGATCTAGCTAAACTGAATACAGTGTATATATATATATGCAACACCTGGGATGCATATATATACACAATACACTGTAAGTGCAGCTAACTGACTGACTGTTCTGCCTAATCTATCTAACTCAAATCAAATGACACTGTCTCTCTCTCTATCTCTCAGCACACCGGAACACACACTACACAGGGCCGCCGTGTAGGCGGCCTTATATAGTGTGGAGCGTGTACTAAATCCCCTGAGCCATAATTGGCCAAAGCCTCCTTGGCTTTGGCCAATTACGGCTCTCTGTTCAGGCGGCGCTGTGATTGGCCAAGAATGCGGGTCATAGTGCATGCTTGGCCAATCATCAGCCAGCAATGCACTGCGATGCCGCAGTGAATTATGGGCCGTGAAGCGCCACACGAATTTGGCGCGAACGGCCCATATCGTTCGCAATTCGGTGAACGACCGAACAGCCAATGTTCGAGTCGAACATGGGTTCGACTCGAACACGAAGCTCATCCCTAATCAAGAATTGTAATTACATGCCCCTGTTGAACAGGGGCAGAAAAATTGGGCCTTTGGTGGTGGTGGTGGTGGTGCTGGTGCCACAACACTGCAACCCCTCACAGACACTCTAGTTGGAACACAGGAACAAGCCCTGCTGCAAAGTATTGCATCAAAAATTGTAATTGCACGCCCCTGGTAAACAGGGGCAGAAAAATTGGACCTTAGGCACTGGTGCTGGTGCCACAACACTGCAACCCCTCACAGACACTCTAATTGGAACGCAGGAACGAGCCCTGCTGCAAAGTATTGCATCAAAAATTGTAATTACATGCCCCTGTTAAACAGGGGCTGAAAAATTGTGCCTTAGGCACTGGTCGTGGCGCCCAGAACCAAAAATGTTCTTACAAGCTATCAGCGTGATGATTGAGGAGGAAGAGGATAATTACTCAGGGATAGTCACTCAGCATCAGCATAGGCAGTCTTTGAAGGGATCTGAGATTTCAAAAAAAATTATTCGGTTACATCAGCATCAGGTGCTTGGTAGCTGGTGGTGATCCAAAACTGATTCATTTTTATGAAGGTCAGTCGATCGACCGAGTCGGTGGACAGAAACACCCTGTGATCGGTTACCACACCTCCAGCAGCACTGAATGTGCATTCCGAAAGAACACTGGATGCAGGACAGGCCAGTAGCTCAATTGCATACTGTGCAAGCTCTGGCAAGTGATCCATCCTCAAGGCCCAGTAACCCAGAGGATTTTCGGTGGGAAAGGTGTCCAAGTCTGATCTTGCCCCTAGGTATTCCTGCACCATGTAAAACAGACGCTGGCGATGCTTGCTGGAACCGATCATACCTTGGGGCTGCGGACCAAAAAATTGTCTGAACGCATCAGTCAGACGACCACCTTCTCCACCGCTTCTTCTTTGACTGACCGAAGCCTCAGCAACACGTTGTCCAGAAACAGGAGTTTGTAACCTCCCAGTCTCTGGGAACGCGTTGCACAGACCTTTCTGCAAGGCCTCCCGAAGATGTTTCATCCTCTGCTCCCTCTGCGATGGCAAGATAAGGTCCACAACCTTACCCTTGTAACGTGGATCAAGGAGGGTTGCCAGCCAGTATTGGTCCTTCTCCTTGATACCACGAATACGAGGATTCGTGACGCGTGACGTCACGGTCACGTGACTTCTTCAGGGGATGCCCGTGATGTCACGCGTAGGGACGGGACAGGCACTCTATGACAGCTATTGTATTACGAGCTCGCTGCTCGTCGGATCTCCACCCGGTTTTAACGTTTTGATGTGAGTACATAATTTTATGCTGTAATAAAAGTGGTACGCTTCTATACAATATCACACTATTGTGGGCTTCCTTTTTCAATCTATCTGGGTGACCCCGGGACACTACTTGAAAGGACCAGACGCCCCCACAAGAGAAGTGACCAGGATAGGACCATATTTCTACCATCCCTCACAGCTGGTTATACCCATGATCTCTACAAAGGCTGCCATGCCTCAAAGTGGCTAAACGTGATTACCCCATTACCCTCAGGTAAGGGGCCACTGCCCACCAATGTGCACGCTGTTGCATGAAGACTGACCACCATTGTCACCCATTTTTAGCACTGAAGTGATTACACGTTTTATGGACTTTGATTAACTGTTTTTTGTCGAACGGAGCACTACACCTGATAATATTCTGCATGCATGATTTGCATGCATATAAATGAACTCAGATCAGAAATCAGATTAAGCCAGCCGGCGACTGGCGATGGTTTGAGCCAGCTGCTACATTTATCTATTTATATATTTATGTTTTGCAACCATGATGTTTAAGCACTGATCACTTTGCACGCTTTATTTATTAGCACTTATCGAGTATTTGTATTACGATTATTTGGTCATACACACCACCAGCACACAATTACACAACTGTCACATTAGGTTTTTTTTTCACTGCTCTGTTACAGTTGCAAAGATTAAATTTAGGTGTACTGAGAGATACTCACCATTACAGAGCCAATATACGCCTATCTCATTAGGATTAGCGCAGCACCACATTCTATTCAAATTTCTCTTTAACCGGGAACAGGCTGTACCCCATTTGGTGTAGGCTGCTTTTCCTTGTTTCATTGAGATTGGGTTCCCCTCCTCCTTTCTCCGTCACCCCCGTTTACGATAGCGCAGGAATACCCCATAATCATTTTATGACTGCCAGATTGCTATCCTTCTTGGTCACCCCCTCTGTCCGTGCTCATGTTACTGTCTTCATCGAGCTCAGTATCATCATCAGAGCCTTCCAAACGCTGGGCATCCTCCTGGAGCATGTACCCAACACTGTGGTCAAACAGTTCGAGGGACTCCTCAGGAGGACATGGTGGGGCTAGGGAAGGAGTCACTGATGACATTGAGCCGAGGGAAGAGGCCGCTGCTTTGCCAGACAAAGTACCCTGGGCATGGGTGAGAGAGGATGAGGAGGATGAGGACGGCTTGGTCATCCACTCGACCAAGTCTTCCGCATGTTGCGGCTCAACACGGCCAGCTGCCGAAAAAAAGGCCAAGCGTGTCCCACGGCCACGTGCTGATAAGGATGCACCGTCTCCACGACCAGCACTAGACACAGAGCCTGCTTGCCCTCTCTTATTCGCTTGACTGTCTGCCTCTCCTTCTTGGCCTTCCAGACATACTAATGGCCTGTAGCTGCACTAAGCTGGGATATATATATATATATATATATATATATATATATGTACTGATACTGCAGCTAGCAAAATCAACTGCCTGCCTGTAGTATGAGAACACCACCAACCTTCTACAGGTAGCTTTAGCTGAACACTGTGAGGTGGACACACCCCACTAACTTGTAGGTTTAGCAGAACACTGTGAGCAGGACGCACTGCACTAACTGTAAATAGTCTAGCTGCCTGACTGTGGTACTAATAGGATCAAAAGTACACCAGCAATTTTCTTCAGGTAGCTGTATATACTGTAACAAGACAAGCCTGCCTGTCAGTAAGAAGATAACAGGAACGGATCTAGCTGAACACTGTGAGCAGGACGCACCCCACTAACTTGTAGGTTTAGCTGAACACTGTGAGGTGGACACACCCCACTAACTTGTAGGTTTAGCTGAACACTGTGAGCAGGACGCACTGCACTAACTGTAAATAGTCTAGCTGCCTGACTGTGGTACTAATAGGATCAAAACAACACCAGCAATTTTCTTCAGGTCGCTGTATATACTGTAACAAGACAAGCCTGCCTGTCAGTAAGAAGATAACAGGAACGGATCTAGCTGAACACTGTGAGCAGGATGCACCCCACTAACTTGTAGGTTTAGCTGAACACTGTGAGGTGGACGCACCCCACTAACTTGTAGGTTTAGCTGAACACTGAGCAGGACGCACTGCACTAACTGTAAATAGTCTAGCTGCCTGACTGTGGTACTAATAGGATCAAAAGAACACCAGCAATTTTCTTCAGGTAGCTGTATATACTGTAACAAGACAAGCCTGCCTGTCAGTAAGAAGATAACAGAAACGGATCTAGCTGAACACTGTGAGCAGGACGCACCCCACTAACTTGTAGGTTTAGCTGAACACTGTGAGGTGGACGCACCACACTAACTTGTTGGTTTAGCTGAACACTGTGAGCAGGACGCACCCCACTAACTTGTAGGTTTAGCTGAACACTGTGAGCAGGACGCACCCCACTAACTTGTAGGTTTAGCTGAACACTGTGAGGACGCACCCCACTAACTGTAAATAGTCTAGCTGCCTGACTGTGGTACTAATAGGATCAAAAGAACACCAGTCATTTTCTTCAGGTAGCTGTATAAACTGTAACAAGGCAAGCCTGCCTGTCAGTAAGAAGATATCAGGAACAGATCTAGCTGAACACTGTGAGCAGGACGCACCCCACTAACTCGTAGGTTTAGCTGAACACTGTGAGGTGGACGCACCACACTAACTTGTAGGTTTAGCTGAACACTGTGAGCAGGACGCACCCCACTAACTTGTAGGTTTAGCTGAACACTGTGAGGTGGACGCACCACACTAACTTGTTGGTTTAGCTGAACACTGTGAGCAGGACGCACCCCACTAACTTGTAGGTTTAGCTGAACACTGTGAGCAGGACGCACCCCACTAACTTGTAGGTTTAGCTGAACACTGTGAGGACGCACCCCACTAACTTGTAGGTTTAGCTGAGCACTGTGAGGTGGACGCACCACACTAACTTGTTGGTTTAGCTGAACACTGTGAGCAGGACGCACCCCACTAACTTGTAGGTTTAGCTGAACACTGTGAGCAGGACGCACCCCACTAACTTGTAGGTTTAGCTGAACACTGTGAGGACGCACCCCACTAACTGTAAATAGTCTAGCTGCCTGACTGTGGTACTAATAGGATCAAAAGAACACCAGTCATTTTCTTCAGGTAGCTGTATAAACTGTAACAAGGCAAGCCTGCCTGTCAGTAAGAAGATATCAGGAACAGATCTAGCTGAACACTGTGAGCAGGACGCACCCCACTAACTCGTAGGTTTAGCTGAACACTGTGAGGTGGACGCACCACACTAACTTGTAGGTTTAGCTGAACACTGTGAGCAGGACGCACCCCACTAACTTGTAGGTTTAGCTGAACACTGTGAGGTGGATGCACCACACTAACTTGTAGTTTTAGCTGAACACTGTGAGCAGGACGCACCCCACTAACTTGTAGGTTTAGCTGAACACTGTGAGCAGGACGCACCCCACTAACTTGTAGGTTTAGCTGAACACTGTGAGGTGGACGCACCCCACTAACTTGTAGGTTTAGCTGAGCACTGTGAGCAGGACGCACCCCACTAACCTGTAGGTTTAGCTGAACACTGTGAGCAGGACGCACCGCACTAACTTGTAGGTTTAGCTGAACACTGTGAGCAGGACGCACCCCACTAACTTGTAGGTTTAGCTGAACACTGTGAGCAGGACGCACTCCACCAACTTGTAGTTTTAGCTGAACACTGTGAGCAGGATGCACTGCACTAACTGTAAATAGTCTAGCTGCCTGACTGTGGTACTAATAGGATCAAAAGAACACCAGTAATTTTCTTCAGGTAGCTGTATATACTGTAACAAGACAAGCCTGCCTGTCAGTAAGAAGATAACAGGAACGGATCTAGCTGAACACTGTGAGCAGGACGCACTGCACTAACTGTAAATAGTCTAGCTGCCTGACTGTGGTACTAATAGGATCAAAAGAACACCAGCAATTTTCTTCAGGTAGCTGTAAATACTGTAACAAGACAAGCCTGCCTGTCAGTAAGAAGATAACAGAAACGGATCTAGCTGAACACTGTGAGCAGGACGCACTGCACTAACTGTAAATAGTCTAGCTGCCTGACTGTGGTACTAATAGGATCAAAAGAACACCAGTAATTTTCTTCAGGTAGCTGTAAATACTGTAACAAGACAAGCCTGCCTGTCAGTAAGAAGATAACAGGAACGGATCTAGCAGAACACTGTGAACAGGACGCACTGCACTAACTGTAAATAGTCTAGCTGCCTGACTGTGGTACTAATAGGATCAAAAGAACACCAGCAATTTTCTTCAGGTAGCTGTATATACTGTAACAAGACAAGCCTGCCTGTCAGTAAGAAGATAACAGGAATGGATCTAGCTGAACACTGTGAGCAGTATGCACCCCACTAACTTGTAGATTTAGCTGAACACTGTGAGGTGGACGCACCACACTAACTTGTAGGTTTAGCTGAACACTGTGAGCAGGATGCACCCCACTAACTTGTAGGTTTAGCTGAACACTGTGAGCAGGATGCACCCCACTAACTTGTAGGTTTAGCTGAACACTGTGAGCAGGACGCACCCCACTAACTGTAAATAGTCTATCTGCCTGACTGTGGTACTAATAGGATCAAATGAACACCAGTAATTTTCTTCAGGTAGCTGTATATACTGTAACAAGAAAAGCCTGCCAAGTGTGGAGATTTCACTCCTTGTGCATGTACCTGGGAGTCACAGCTAGGGATGAGCCGAACACCCCCCTGTTCGGTTCGCACCAGAACATGCGAACAGGAAAAAAGTTCGTTCGAACACGCGAACACCGTTAAAGTCTATGGGACACGAACATGAATAATCAAAAGTGCTAATTTTAAAGGCTAATATGCAAGTTATTGTCATAAAAAGTGTTTGGGGACCTGGGTCCTGCCCCAGGGGACATGGATCAATGCAAAAAATTTTTTTAAAAACGGCCATTTTTTCAGGAGCAGTGATTTTAATAATGCTTAAAGTCAAACAATAAAAGTATAATATCCCTTTAAATTTCGTACCTGGGGGGTGTCTATAGTATGCCTGTAAAGGGGCGCATGTTTCCTGTGTTTAGAACAGTCTGACAGCAAAATGACATTTTGAAGGAAAAAAGCCATTTAAAATTACCCGCGGCTATTGCATTGCCGACAATACACATAGAAGTTCATTGATAAAAACGGCATGGGAATTCCCCAAAGGGGAACCTCGAACCAAAATTTAAAAAAAAAAATGACGTGGGAGTCCCCCTAAATTCCATACCAGGCCCTTCAGGTCTGGTATGGATATTAAGGGGAACCCCGGCCAAAATTTAAAAAAAAACATGACGTGGAGTTCCCCCTAAATTCCATACCAGACCCTTCAGGTCTAGTATGGGTTTTAAGTGGAACCCCGCGCCAAAAGAAAAAAAAAACGGCGTGGGGTCCCCCCAAAAATCCTTACCAGACCCTTATCCGAGCACGCAACCTGGCAGGCCGCAGGAAAAGAGAGGGGACGAGAGTGCGCCCCCCCTCCTGAACCGTACCAGGCCACATGCCCTCAACATTGGGAGGGTGCTTTGGGGTAGCCCCCCAAAACACCTTGTCCCCATGTTGATGAGGACAAGGGCCTCATCCCCACAACCCTGGCCGGTGGTTGTGGGGGTCTGCGGGCGGGGGGCTTATCGGAATCTGGAAGCCCCCTTTAACAAGGGGACCCCCAGATCCCGGCCCCCCCGTGTGAAATGGTAAGGGGGTACAAAAGTACCCCTACCATTTCACTAAAAAACTGTCAAAAATGTTAATAACAAGAGACAGTTTTTGACAATTCCTTTATTTAAATACTTCTTCTTTCTTCTATCTTCCTTCATCTTCTGGTTCTTCTGGTTCTTCTGGTTCTTCCTCCGGCGTTCTCGTCCAGCATCTCCTCCGCGGCGTCTTCTATCTTCTTCTCCTCGGGCCGCTCCACACCCATGGCATGGGGGGAGGCTCCCGCTCTTCTCTTCATCTTCTTCATCTTCTTCTCTTCTTCTCTTCTTCTTTTCTTCTCTTCTTCTCTTCTTCATTTTCTTCTGCGGGCCGCTCCAAACCCATGCTGGCATGGAGGGAGGCTCCCGCTGTGTGACGGCGCTCCTCGTCTGACAGTTCTTAAATAACGGGGGGCGGGGCCACCCGGTGACCCCGCCCCCCGTTATTTAAGAACTGTCAGACGAGGAGCGCCGTCACACAGCGGGAGCCTCCCTCCATGCCAGCATGGGTGTGGAGCGGCCCGCAGAAGAAAATGAAGAAGAGAAGAAGAGAAGAAGAGAAGAAAAGAAGAAGAGAAGAAGAGAAGAAGAGAAGAAGATGAAGAAGATGAAGAGAAGAGCGGGAGCCTCCCCCCATGCCATGGGTGTGGAGCGGCCCGAGGAGAAGAAGATAGAAGACGCCGCGGAGGAGATGCTGGACGAGAACGCCGGAGGAAGAACCAGAAGAACCAGAAGAACCAGAAGATGAAGGAAGATAGAAGAAAGAAGAAGTATTTAAATAAAGGAATTGTCAAAAACTGTCTCTTGTCATTTTTAACATTTTTGATACTTTTGTACCCCCTTACCATTTCACACAGGGGGGGGGCGGGACCTGGGGGTCCCCTTGTTAAAGGGGGCTTCCAGATTCCGATAAGGCCCCCGCCCGCAGACCCCCACAACCACCGGCCAGGGTTGTGGGGATGAGGCCCTTGTCCTCATCAACATGGGGACAAGGTGTTTTGGGGGGCTACCCCAAAGCACCCTCCCAATGTTGAGGGCATGTGGCCTGGTACGGTTCAGGAGGGGGGGCGCACTCTCGTCCCCCCTCTTTTCCTGTGGCCTGCCAGGTTGCGTGCTCGGATAAGGGTCTGGTATGGATTTTTGGGGGGACCCCATGCCGTTTTTTTTTTTTTTTTTTTTTTGGCACAGGGTTCCCCTTAAAATCCATACCAGACCTGAAGGGCCTGGTATGGAATTTAGGGGTACTCCTACATCATTTTTTTAAAAAATTTTGGTTCGGGGTTCCCCTTTGGGGAATTCCCATGCCGTTTTTATCAATGAACTTCTATGTGTATTGTCGGCAATGCAATAGCCGCGGTAGTTTTAAATGAGTTTTTTCCTTCAAAATGTCATTTTGCTGTCAGACTGTTCTAAACACAGGAAACATGCGCCCCTTTACAGGCATACTATAGACACCCCCCAGGTACGAAATTTAAAGGGATATTACACTTTTATTGTTTGACTTTAAGCATTATTAAAATCACTGCTCCTGAAAAAACGGACGTTTTAAAAAAATTTTTTTGCATTGATCCATGTCCCCTGGGGCAGGACCCAGGTCCCCAAACACTTTTTATGACAATAACTTGCATATTAGCCTTTAAAATTAGCACTTTTGATTTCTCCCATAGACTTTTAAAGGGTGTTCCGCGGCATTCGAATTTGCCGCGAACACCCCAAATTGTTCGCTGTTCGGCGAACTTGCGAACAGCCAATGTTCGAGTCGAACATGAGTTCGACTCGAACTCGAAGCTCATCCCTAGTCACAGCCTAGAGCTCTGAATGAACATAACCATCCATTCAGAGCACAGTGTGCATGCACGTGTGACATCACCGGCTGCTACTAAAGTAAAAATCTCCTAAAAGGTGCACATTTAGGAGATATTTAGTGTATCTACAGTTAAGTCTTATTATAAGCTTGCCTATTAGGGATGAGCTTCGAGTTCGAAAGCCGCGGAACACCCTTTAAAAGTCTATGGGAGAAATAAAAAGTGCTAATCTTAAAGGCTTATATGCATGGTATTGTCATAAAAAGTGTTTGGGAACCTGGGTCCTGCCCCAGGGGACATGGATCAATGCAAAAAGAAGTTTTAAAAATGGCAGTTTTTTCGGGAGCAGTCATTTTAATAATGCTTAAAGTCAAACAATAAAAGTGTAATATCCCTTTAAATTTCGTTCCTGGGGGGTGTCTATAGTATGCCTGTAAAGGGGCGCATGTTTCCCGTGTTTAGAACAGTCTGACAGCAAAATGACATTTCAAAGGAAAAAAGTCATTTAAAACTACTCAGCTATTAATGAATTGTCGGTCCGACAATACAGACAATACACATAAAAGTTCATTGATGAAAACGGCATGGGATTTCCCCACAGGGGAACCCCAAACCAAATTTTTTTTAAAAATGGCGTGGGGCTCCCCCTAAATTCCATACCAGGCCCTTCAGGTCTGGTATGGATTTTAAGGGGTACCCCACACCTAAATAAAAAAAATGGCATGGGTCCCCCCAAAAATCCATACCAGACCCTTATCCAAGCACACAACCTGGCAGACGCGGGAAGAAGACGCCGTGGAGGAAGATGCCGGAGGGAGCAACACGGGAGCAAGAAGCAGAGGATCGGAGGAAGAAGCAGAGGAAGAAGAAGATGGAGAAAGAAACTGAAGGAAGAAAGAAGACCTGAAGAAGATGAAAAGAACAAGACTTTAAATAAAGGAGTTGTCAAAAACTGTCTCTTGTCATTTTTAACATTTTTTACACTTTTTGTGAAATGGAAGGGGTACATTTGTACCCCATTACCATTTCACACGGGGGGGTGGGATCTGGAGGTCCACTTGTTAAAGGGGGCTTCCAGATTCCGATAAGCCCCCCGCCCGCAGACCCCCACAACCACCGGCCAAGGGTTGTGTGAATGAGGCCCTTGTCCTCATCAACATGGGGACAAGGTGCTTTGGGGCTACCTCAAAACACCCTCCCAATGTTGAGGGCATGTGGCCTGGTACGGTTCAGGAGGGGGCGCTCTCTCATCCCCCCTCTTTTCCTGTGGCCTGCCAGGTTGTGTGCTCGGATAAGGGTCTGGTATGGATTTTTAGGGGGACCCCATGCCATTTTTTTAATTTAATTTTGGTGCGGGGTTCCCCTTAATATCCATACCAGACCTGAAGGGCCTGGCATGGAATTTCGGGGAATCCCCATGCTGTTTTTATCAAAGAACTTCTATGTGTATTGCCGGACCGACAATTCATTATAGCCGCGAGTAGTTTTAACCACTTGCCGACCGCCTCATGCTGATATACGTCAGCAGAATGGCACGGGCAGGCAGAATCACGTACCTGTACGTGATCTGCCTCCCACGGGCGGTGGGTCCGATTGGACCTCCCGGTGCCCGAGGCGGTCGGCATATCTCCCCCGGCGATCGGAGGTGAGGGGGAGGCCATCCATTTGTGGCCCCCCCCCTCGCGATCGCTCTCAGCCAATGGGATCATTCCTCTTCCTCTGTATAGTACACAGAAGTAGAGGAAATGATGTCATCTCTCCTCAGCTCGGTATTTTCCGTTCCGGCGCCGAGGAGAGAGGACTGCAATGTGAGTGCACAACACACACACACACAGTAGAACATGGCAGGCATGCAAAACACCCCGTTTACCCCCCGATCCCCCCCTATCACCCCCCAATCACTCCCCAATCACTCCCCCCTGTCACACTGACACCAAACAGTTTTTTTTTCTGATTACTGCATTGGTGTCAGTTTGTGACAGTTAGTGTGGTAGGGCAGTTAGTGTTAGCCCCCTTTAGGTCTAGGGTACCCCCCTAACCCCCCTAATAAAGTTTTAACCCCTTGATCACCCCCCATCGCCAGTGTCGCTAAGCGATCGTTTTTCTGAACGCTGTATTAGTGTCACTGGTTACGCTAGTTAGGGAGGTAAATATATAGGTTTGCCGTCAGCGTTTTATAGCGTCAGGGACCCCCTTATACTACCTAATAAATGTTTTAACCCCTTGATTGCCCCCTAGTTAACCCTTTCACCACTGATCACCGCATAACCGTTACGGGTGACGCTGGTTAGTTAGTTTATTTTTTATAGTGTCAGGGCGCCCGCTGTTTATTACCTAATAAAGGTTTAGCCCCCTGATCGCCCAGCGGTGATATGCGTTTCCCCAGGCAGCGTCAAATTAGCGCCAGTACCGCTAACACCCACGCACGCAGCATACGCCTCCCTTAGTGGTATAGTATCTGAACGGATCAATATCTGTACGATCAGATCTATTCTAGCGTCCCCAGCAGTTTAGGGTTCCCAAAAACGCAGTGTTAGCAGGATCAGCCCAGATACCTGCTAGCACCTGCGCTTTGCCCCTCCACACGGCCCAGCCCAGCCCACCCAAGTGCAGTATCGATAGATCACTGTCACTTACAAAACACTAAACACATAACTGCAGCGTTCGCAGAGTCAGGCCTGATCCCTGAGATCACTAACAGTTTTTTTGGTAGCGTTTTGGTGAACTGGCAAGCACCAGCGGCCTAGTACAACCCGGTCGTAGTCAAACCAGCACTGCAGTAACACTTGGTGACGTGGTGAGTCCCATAAGTGCAGTTCAAGCTGGTGAGGTGGCAAGCACACGTAGTGTCCCGCTGCCACCAAGAAGAAGACAAACACAGGCCCGTCGTGCCCATAATGCCCTTCCTGCTGCATTTGCCAATTTTAATTGGGAACCCACCACTTCTGCTGCGCCCGTACTTCCCCCATTCACATCCCCAACCAAATGCAGTCAGCTGCATGAGAGGCATTTTCTTTATGTCCTCCCGAGTACCCCTACCCAACGAACCCCCCCAAAAAAGATGTTGTGTCTGCAGCAAGCGCGGATATAGGCGTGACATCCGCTATTATTGTCCCTCTTGTCCTGACAATCCTGGTCTTTGCATTGGTGAATGTTTTGAACGCTACCATTCACTAGTTGAGTATTAACGTAGGGTACAGCATTGCACAGACTAGGCACACTTTCACAGGGTCTCCCAAGATGCCATCGCATTTTGAGAGACCCGAACCTGGAACCGGTTACAGTTATAAAAAAAAGTGTAAAAAAAAATATATATATATATATATGAAATTAAAAAAATAGTTGTCGTTTTATTGTTCTCTCTCTCTCTCTATTCTCTCGCTATTGTTCTGCTCTTTTTTTACTGTACTCTATTCTGCAATGTTTTATTGTTATTATGTTTTATCACGTTTGCTTTTCAGGTATGCAATTTTTTATACTTTACCGTTTACTGTGTTTTATTGTTAACCATTTTTTTGTCTTCAGGTACGCCATTCACGACTTTGAGTGGTTATACCAGAATGATGCCTGCAGGTTTAGGTATCATCTTGGTATCATTCTTTTCAGCCAGCGGTCGGCTTTCATGTAAAAGCAATCCTAGCGGCTAATTAGCCTCTAGACTGCTTTTACAAGCAGTGGGAGGGAATGACCTCCCCTGCACTGTCTTCCGTGTTTTTGTCTGGCTCTCCTGTCTCAACAGGGAACCTGAGAATGCAGCCGGTGATTCAGACAGCTGACCATAGAGCTGATCAGAGACCAGAGTGGCTCCAAACATCTCTATGGCCTAAGAAACCGGAAGCTACAAGCATTTCATGACTTAGATTTCGCCGGATGTAAACAGCGCCATTGGGAAATTGGGAAAGCATTTTATCACACCGATCTTGGTGTGGTCAGATGCTTTGAGGGCAGAGGAGAGATCTAGACCCCAATTTTTTCAAAAAGAGTACCTGTCACTACCTATTGCTATCATAGGGGATATTTACATTCCCTGAGATAACAATAAAAATGATTAAAAAAAAATGAAAGGAACAGTTTAAAAATAAGATAAAAAAGAAAAAAATATTAAAGAAAGAAAAAAAAAAAGCACCCCTGTCCCTCCCTGCTCTCACGCAAAGGCGAACGCAAGCGTCGGTCTGGCGTCAAATGTAAACAGCAATTGCACCATGCATGTGAGGTATCACCGCGAAGGTCAGATCGAGGGTAGTAATTTTAGCAGTAGACCTCCTCTGTAAATCTAAAGTGGTAACCTGTAAAGGCTTTTAAAGGCTTTTAAAAATGTATTTATTTTGTTGCCACTGCACGTTTGTGTGCAATTTTAAAGCATGTCATGTTTGGTATCCATGTTTTTTTTTTTTGCACAAAGTTGTCACTAAATGATATATTGCTCAAACATGCCATGGGAATATGTGAAATTACACCCCAAAATACATTCTGTTGCTTCTCCTGAGTACGGGGATATCACATGTGTGGGACTTTTTGGAAGCCTAGCCACGTACGATACCCCGAAAACCAAGCACCGTCTTCAGGCTTTCTAAGGGCGTAAATTTTTGATTTCACTCTTCACTGCCTATCACAGTTTCGGAGGCCATGGAATGCCCAGGTGGCACAAACCCCCCCAAATGACAATATTTTGGAAAGTAGACACCCCAAGCTATTTGCTGAGAGGTATAGTGAGTATTTTGCAGACCTCACTTTTTGTCACAAAGTTTTGAAAATTGAAAAAAGAAAAAAAAAATTATTTCTTGTCTTTCTTTATTTTCAAAAACAAAAGAGAGCTGCAAAATACTCACCATGCCTCTCAGCAAATAGCTTGGGGTGTCTACTTTCCAAAATGGGGTCATTTGGGGGGGGGGGGGGTTGTGCCACCTGGGCATTCCATGGCCTCCGAAACTGTGATAGGCAGTGAAGAGTGAAATCAAAAATTAACACCCTTAGAAATACTGAAGACGGTGATTGGTTTTCGGGGCCCCGTACGCAGCTAGGCTCCCAAAAAGTCCCACACATGTG
This sequence comes from Aquarana catesbeiana, assembly GCF_042186555.1. NCBI lineage: Eukaryota > Metazoa > Chordata > Amphibia > Anura > Ranidae > Aquarana > Aquarana catesbeiana. Next base: position 203,904,770 of record NC_133336.1, read on the forward strand.
GTATCCCCATACCCAGGAGAAGCAGCTAAATGTATTTTGGGGTGCAATTCCACATATGCCCATGGCCTGTGTGAGCAATATATCATTTAGTCACAACTTTGTGCAAAAAAAAAATTGTCACTTTCCCGCAACTTGTGTCAAAATATAAAATATTCCATGGACTCAACATGCCTCTCAGCAAATAGCTTGGGGTGTCTACTTTCCAAATGGTATCATTTTGGGGGGGGGGGGGGGTTTGTGCCATCTGGGCATTTTATGGCCTTCAAAACTGTGATAGGTAGTGAGGAGTGAAATCAAAAATTTACGCCCTTAGAAATCCTGAAGGCGGTGATTGGTTTTCGGGGCCCCGTACGCGGCTAGGCTCCCAAAAAGTCCCACACATGTGGTATCCCCATACTCAGGAGAAGCAGCTGAATGTATTTTGGGGTGCAATTCCACATATGCCCATGGCCTGTTTGAGCAATATATCATTTAGTGACAACTTTTTGTAATTATTATTTTTTTGTCATTATTCAATCACTTGGGACAAAAAAATTAATATTCAATGGGCTCAACATGCCTCTCAGCAATTTCCTTGGGGTGTCTACTTTCCAAAATGGGGTCATTTGGGGGGGGGGTTGTACTGCCCTGCCATTTTAGCAACTCAAGAAATGACATAGGCAGTCATAAACTAAAAGCTGTGTAAATTCCAGAAAATGTACCCTAGTTTGTAGACGCTATAACTTTTGCGCAAACCAATAAATATACGGTTATTGACTTTTTTTTCCAAAGACATGTGGCCGAATACATTTTGGCCTAAATGTATGACTAAAATTGAGTTTATTGGATTTTTTTTATAACAAAAAGTACAAATTATCAATTTTTTTCAAAATTTTCGGTCTTTTTCCGTTTATAGCGCAAAAAAAAAAAACGCAGAGGTGATCAAATACCATCAAAAGAAAGCTCTATTTATGGGAAGAAGAGGACGCAAATTTTCTTTGGGTACAGCATTGCATGACCGTGCAATTAGCAGTTAAAGCGACGCAGTGCCAAATTTTAAAAAGTGCTCTGGTCAGGAAGGGGTCTGGGGCTGAAGTGGTTAAATAACTTTTATTCCTTTAGAAATGTCATTTAGAACAGTCTGACAGTAAAACACGGGAAACATGCACCCCTTTACACGCATACTATAGACACATCCCAGTGTACAAAATTTAAAGGAATATTACACTTTTATTGTTTGACTTTAAGCATTATTAAAATCACTGCTCCCATCCGTTTTTAAAACTTTTTTTTGCATTGATCCATGTCCCCTGGGGCAGGACCCAGGTCCCCAAACACTTTTTATGACAATAACTTGCATATAAGCCTTTAAAATTAGCACTTTTGATTTTTCATGTTCGAGTCCCATAGACTTTAACGGTGTTCACGTGTTTGAACGAATATTGGCCTGTTCGCATGTTCTGGTGCAAACTGAACAGTGGGGTGTTTGGCTCATCCCTATTGCCTATAGGTATAAATAAAAAAAACTGACTTTATTACCACTTTAAAGAGGCACTTCAGTCCCCTTTAGCTTTGACTCCTTCATGTCCCCCTCCACCAGCACCATTATCCTTGTTACTCTGTAATGTGTGCTAAAGGACTCTGCCCGGCCTTCTGATCCCAGCAGAGGCAACATTGTCACCCTAGGACAGGAAATGGTTTTACAGAACACCTCCCCCTCTCCTCTTCTCCATAACATAAGAGTGCAGCAAAGGCTTAGAGTACACAGGAAGATTTCTGGCAGGATCAACAAGTTTTTTGCACTAATTGAACAGATATAACAGAACACTTTCAATGGTACATTTAAGAGAGGAAATGAGTGCAAATAAGATAAATTCGTTGTTAGGCTACTTTCACACTCAGGTGCTTTACATGCTCTATAGCACTAAATATAGCGCCTGTAAAGCGCCTCCCCTGTCACTCCAGTGTGAATGCCCGAGGGCTGGAGCGGTGCGCTGGCAGGACGCTAAAAAAGTGCTGCTAGCAGCATCTTTGAGGAGCTTTAGGAGCGGTGTATACACTGCTCCTAAAGCGCCCCTGCATATTGAAATCAATGGGCAGCGCCACCGATGTGTCAGCAAAGCGGCGCTTTGTGGGCACTTTTAACCCTTTTTCAGCCGCTAGTGGGGGTTAAAAATAACGGCGCTTTACCCCCAATGCTCCAGTATGAAAGTGCCCTTAGTGCTTACATACATTTTATAAATCGTTTCCTCATCCCTAGCTAACTTCACTGTCTCTCTGGTGAGATCCCAAGGTATGCCTGAATCTCCTGAGAAGACAATCCTGCACTGTGCAGAGTCATCTCCTCATGAGATTTGAAGTACACAGCATTCCCCGGGATCTCATCAGGAGGACAGGGATTTGTGTGCCCCAACATTAACCACTTCAGCCCTGGAAGGTTTACCCCAATTCATGACCAGGCCATTTTTTGCGATATGGCACTGCATCTCTTTAACTGACAAATGCGCGGTCGTGCGACACTGTACTCAAATAAAATTTGCATCCTTTTTTTTAACCCAAATAGAGATTTATTTTGGTGGTATTTGATCACCTCTGCAGTTTTTATTATTTGAAACAAAAAAAACTACAATTTTGAAAAAAAAAACAATATATTTTTACTTTCTGCTATAAAACCTTTCCAATAAAAAAAATAGGGCTGTGGAAATTAACTATTAATTCCTTGATTAATCGATTAATTTTTTTGATCGATCAAACTTCCTTTGATCGGTACTCACCTCCGGCTTCCGGGTCTTTAGGGAGTGCCGTCGGAGATCCGGTGACATCACAGACATCGACGTTGCGTTCCACTGACATCATTTCCAGCCGATGCGTCATCACGGAGGTTTGTCCTTCTGTGATTGGCGTCATTTGCTATCTAGTCATTAGGAAGTGTTAGGCGATGAGGCACAGGCGCTGTGCATGTTGCGCTCCACCGACCTCACTTCCTGTTGACACACCACCCAGGGGGTTCTTCCTGGACTGCTGAGAACTGGGGAGATAAAACAGCGGTGTACCAGTGGAGGAGTACTCAGTCATAAAAACTGCATTATTCATCAGGTTCAATGAATTATAAATACTGCAATAAAATGATTGAAATTTAAAATAAGTTCTCCTTCAGATGGACAATATAAGCAAATACATCCTATTCTCATTTATCCAGGATCTGTATGTGCATTATAATTAATTGAATTAGTCGATTAATCGATTTTAAAAAAATTGATCAATCGAACACGAAAATTTTAATCAGTAACAGCCCTAAAAAAATCAAATTTCTTCATCGGTTTGGACCAATGTGTATTCTGCTACATGTTTTTGGTAAAAAAATCCCAATATAGTATATGATTGATTTGCGCAAAAGTTCTAGCATCTACAAACTATGGGATAGATTTATGAACTTTCTTTTATTTTTACTAGTAATGGCAGCGATCAGCGATTATGGTATTTTTTTTTGCAGGACTGCAACATTGCAGTGGATAAATCTGATAATAAGTGACGCTTTTTGGAGACCCAATACAGTGATCAGTGCTAAAAAATGCACTGTCACTGTATAAAATACACTGGCAGGAAGGAGTTAAAACCAGGGGTGATCAAGGGGTTAAGTGTGCCCCTAGGGGATGCTTTCTAACTGTGGGGGATTCACTTGAGGAAAAGAGATCCGTGCCTCAGCTAAGCTGAAACACAAGATCTCTCTTTTACACCCTGACAGAACAGCGGATTGCCTTATTTACATAGGCAGACCTCTGTACTCCCTTTCTTCTGAATGATCTGCTCTGTGTCCAATCACAGTGGGAGCGACACTCCGGTGGCGTGTGCGTACCCCCTGGATCTCGTCCCCAAAATCACATACCTGTACATGTTTTTGTGCAGCTGGGCCGCCCTGCCTCAGTATATATATATGCGATGGGCGGTCTGGAAAGGGTTAACTTTAGTGTCTTTTTACTGACATTTTGTGCTTGATAAACCATTATATCTGTATATATACCAGGAATATAACAAGTATTGGCGCTAAACAAGTCAGACATCATATACATTCTGATACAAATCTGCTAAAAAAAAGGGGAAGTAATGATAAAAATAGTCTGGTCAGTCCATAAAAATATCGGCTAAAAGAGTCTCTTTAGGAATGGTGAAAAAAGCATCCAAAAAATGCAAGCAGGGCCACCATCATGATAGGGTAGAAACCAATTCCTCAGCTGCAACAAAACGCAGGTAGAGAGGCGCCTGAGTGCAGTATTTTAGAAATAACGCTTTTAATAATAGATGTAGATCAACTCACATTTTGTAGGAATAAACATGCCTGGTATTAATAATACAGTGACACATCCCCAAGTCCTAAGCAGTGTGGATTCCTTGCTGACAACTGTGAGATCTTCTGGCAGATGGAGGACGCCTCCGGAGAGCTTCCTCAGAGTGAGGCGTGGAACGCACAGGACAGCTTGATGCGGACAGATGACATCATCAAAGCTGGACACGTTTTGAGATTCCTATCTGTTGACAAAGGAGCGCGACTTGCAAGGATCGCCAAGTGCACACGCTCTCGAAACGCATCCAGCTTTGATGATGTCATCCGTCCGCAGCAAGCTGTCCTGTGCGTTCCACGCCTCGCTCTGAGGACGCTCTCCGGAGGGGTCCTCCATCTGCCGGAAGATCACCGAGCCGTCATCTCTTGTTTACTCGGCTCTCACTCGGCTCTCTCACACACAATTCCGTCTCTGCCATCGGCATTGGACCAGCTTCTGTGATAGACAGAACACTGGTCCAATGTCAGTGGTGGAGGTGGGATTGTGTGTGTGATGTGAGAGCCGAGTAAACAAGAGATGACGGTTTGTGAATTCCGGCGTCGTTCATCCCCCTCCTTCCCCTCCAAGGTACGTTGTCGGTGTATAACACACACCTGTGATTTGCCCCCTATTTTCAGGGGAAAAAGTGCGTATTATACGCCGATAAATTTGATATGTATTTTTCAGAGCGGAAGTGAAACAAAGTTGATGTCTGATCAGCTGTAATCATAACATGGAGATGTGATGGAGAAGTCTTATCAATCATAAGAGGGGTCTGGCTGAGGGAGAAGAGAGAATAGATAAAGATTTTTTTGTATCAAGGACTGTAATAAATACATTTTAATAGACATGTAGGAATTGGAAATACAGTAATCACATTTGCCTAAATTGTATGGTAAATGTCACATTTTATGGCTAAGCCGGCCATATATGGATCACAATGCCAGCAGCTCCACCGAGAGTTATTGCTACCAATGGATATAAGCCAATTAGATATTAAGTATTGGCGTATAACACGCACCATATTTTTAAGAGGGAAGTTTCAGGAAAAAAACATATTTTTTAAATAATAACTTTGAATTAAAATAAGGGTCAGTGCCCATCTGCAGCCTCCTCATCTCCCATCAATGCAGCCTGATCAATGCCCATCCATCTGCAGCACATCTCATCAATGCAGCCTGATCAATGCCTATAAATCTGCAGCACATCTCATCAATGCAGCCTGATCAATGCCTATAAATCTGCAGCACATCTCATCAATGCAGCTTGATCAATGCCCATCCATCTGCAGCACATTTCATCAATGCAGCTTGATCAATGCCCATCCATCTGCAGCACATCTCATCAATGCAGCCTGATCAATGCCCATCCATCTGCAGCACATCTCATCAATGCAGCCTGAACAATGCCCATCCATCTGCAGCACATTTCATCAATGCAGCCTGAACAATGCCCATCCATCTGCAGCACATCTCATCAATGCAGACTGAACAATGCCCATCCATCTGCAGCACATTTCATCAATGCAGCCTGAACAATGCCCATCCATCTGCAGCCCATCTCATCAATGACCCTTTTTAGCCTCAATGCTCATCTGCAGCCTCACCATCGATGCAGCCTGGACAGTGCAGGAAATCACTGAGCCATCATCTCCTGTTTACTCGGCTCTCACTCGGCTCTCTCACCCACAGTTCTGCCTCCGCCATCGGCATTGGACCAGCTCCTGTGATAGACAGAACACTGGTCCAATGCCAGTGGTGGAGGGGGAATTGTGTGTGTGATGTGAGAGCCGAGTAAACAGGAGATGACGGCTTGTGAATTCCGGTGTCATTCGTCCCCCTCCTTCCCCTCCAAGGTACGATGTCGGCGTATAACACACACTTGTGATTTGCCCCCTATTTTCAGGGAAAAAAGTGCGTATTATACGCCGATAAATACGATATGTATTTTTCAGAGCGGAAGTGAAACAAAGTTGATGTCTGATCAGCTGTAATCATAACATGGAGATGTGATGGAGAAGTCTTATCAATCATAAGAGGGGTCTGGCTGAGGGAGAAGAGAGAATAGATAAAGATTTTTTTGTATCAAGGACTGTAATAAATACATTTTAATAGACATGTAGGAATCCGAAATACAGTAATTACATTTGCCTAAATTGTATGGTAAATGTCACATTTTATGGCTAAGCCGGCCATTTATGGATCACAATGCCAGCTGTTCAGCAGGGACTGGCTGAATATTGATCCATGTATGGGCGAGATGGTCTATCAATCGACTTGTGTACAATCAGCCTGTTGGGTTTTTCCTGCATGATCAGAGCCACCGGCTATAGCCGGCAACACTGATCATTAGACTTGAAACATCCGCTGGCTTGTATATCATTTTTGGGCATTTTGACTAAGGCACCCCCTGAAGAAACCTGAACACACCCTGATTGGAAAAAGCCGTTACATAGCAATTAGAAAATATAGATGACCTTGCATGAAATATCAACACATTAAATGGATTAGTAGAAGTATTCAGTATTTGATGCTCCATATAATTTGTTATATTTCATTAAAACTGATCAGGGAAATAAAAAACAAAAAGTCATTACCAATGATTCTCTCTTTCTCTTCCCTTCTCTTTGTCTTAAACAATCTTTTGAAGTATTTTGACAATCTCTCCGCCATCTCTTTGCTCGGTCTTAGTTCTTCTACATCTGAATCCCAGTCATGTCACGGAACACCTAGACACAGAGATACATTGTCACTAATGGTTACTATATTGTCCAGATCCCTCGGATGTAATATCTCTGAGGATTCATTTCCTGCCGCAGACTGAAATCTTTGTGGAACTTTATTTTTTATAATAATATATCCAAAACTAAAATCCAGAGACAGATAAACTGCTTGTTCTCAATCCATGCAGAGATAAATGAATACAAGTCTGTCATCATTAATATATTATTAAATGTATTTTATATGGAAGAAGTATTGTAACCTCTTGCTGACCAGTCTGTCGTTATACGGTGGCAGGTCGGCTCTCCTTCACAAATCGCCGTGGCTGTATGGTGGCGCACGCAGGCATGATAGAGGGAGGGCGCCCATTGCAAGCTGCCAGAGCATGCCCACGGGTCAGCAGACTCGATGTCCGCCGGTGACCCGCAATCACCTAGCACAGAGGCAGAATGGGGATCTGTCCTTGTACACAAGGCGGATCCCTATTCTGACAGATGACATGACAGAGATCTTCTGTCCCCAGTCATCAGGAACAGCGATCTGTCATGTCGCTGCCAGCCCATCCTCCACACAGAACACACACAGGGGACACAGTTAACCCCTTGATTGCCTCCTAGTGTTAACCCCTTCCCCGTCAGTGTCATTTTTACATTGATCAGTGGTATAAAAAATGCAGTGATCAATGTAATAATGTCACTGGTCCCCAAAAAGTGTCATTTGGGGTCAGATTTGTCCGCCGCAATGTCGCAGTCCCGTTAAAAATCACAGATCACCGCCATTACTAGTAAAAGCAATAAAAAAAATAAAAGTCCCTAAATCTATCCCATAGTTTGTAAATGCAAACCAATCAATATACGCCTATTATTTACCAAAAATATGTAGAAGAATATATCTCGGCCTAAACTGATGAAGAAATTTATTTTTTTATATATATTTTTTTGGATATGTATTATAGCAAAAAGAAATAAAAATTTTCTTTTTTTCAAAATTGTTGTTCTTTGTTTATAGCACAAAAAATAAAAATCACAGAGGTGATCAGATACCACCAAAAGAAATCTCTATTTGTGGGAAAAGAAGGACATCAATTTTGTTTGTATACAACATTGAACGACCGAGTGATTGTCAGTTAAAATTACGCAGTGCCGTATCTCAAAAAATGGCCTGGTCATTAAGGGGGCTGAAGTGGTTAATCTGACCTGGTATTATTCTCCTGCAGAAGAAGCCAATCTGTTAATGTGCTTACAAGGAGCATGCTGATAGGAGGAGAGAGCAGAGTGACGGAGAGATGAGCTTATCGCTGCTGCTTCTCCTTTCACTGTCCAGTCACAGGCATTTTTAAATGAAAACATACAGGTATATATCTTTGCTCTCATAATTGCACCCCACAAAAAACTAACTGAAAAATAACAAGAATGAAAATAATCACTTTTCCTGGGAATAAATGATGAGTAGAATTAACCATTCCCTGCCCATAGGACATACCTGTACATCCTTGGATGGGAAGGGTGATATCTCAGTCATTGTTGCACCTGCAATATCATTTTTTCTAGCCAACGATTTTGCACATTGTAAAAGTAATCCAAGTGGCTATAGAGTCGCTGGATTACTTTTACAGGCAGGGGAAGGGGGTCTCCCCTCCTGCTGCCACCTTCACTGACATCTTCCAGGGAACCCAGTAAGGACACCTTACTGCCACTGTAGGCGATACTCTCTTGTAATTTAATAAGGTAGGTTTGGGACCGGTCTGAATATGGTCTTCCTCTTAGGTTCCCTGCCCCCGCCATCTTGTTCTTTTTCACATTAACCATTTCAATGCCCTGCTAGAATATACATCCCTGGTGTGCTTCTTGTATTTCTACACTCCTTTTATATCTGGACTTTCTATACCATTTAATTGCTAATATTCCCCTTGCGAATTCTAATACTGCATTACGTGATTTGTAACATCACATTCTATGTATATTGGGATGATTCACTTGTGGTGATCTTTGCTTTTAATATGACTTTTTTTCTACATCTTGGTTAACTTTAAAAAAAATTCATAAAAAATACAATTATAAAAAAAAAGAAAATGAAGCCTTCACCATCCCCCACCCCCAGTACTTACCTCTGTAGATGGTTGGCCTTCGCTGCCCAAGTAGTTGGTACAGCAGTACGGGGTACATTATCCTTCCACCTCTAGATAAAGAGAATTTCAGCTCATACCGTGTAGAAGGCCAAGACCAGGTCTGTAGGAAAGGAGAAGATTCCGTGACTTCACCTTCCTGTATTACTGGATCTCAGTGGCGGCTGGTGCTCTATTTTTTTAGGGGGCAGCAAACAAACCACCATTGAAATCCATGTGTCCAGTGCCCTGCATGTAGATTAGGGGGCGGGTGCATGGATTAGGGGGGCGGTGCCCCCTGTGCCCCTAATGGACGGGCCGCCACTGCTGGATCTACTGCATGTTTTTGTATTTTTTTTCATCACATGTTCCATTGGAGTTATGTAGATGTGTTATGGGTGTAAGGTGTCCTTGTCACCAGATCTACACCATAGAAAGAGAATCATTCTGTAAAAGTTGGGGATGTTCTACAAATATCACCACACACACCGAAGAGAGCAATCATGACATTTGTAGGACTTAAGCCCAGTCAGCTGGGTGCCTATTACCCCAACTCTACCCTTAAGCTTTACCTCATAAATGACACGACTCGGTTCTTGGAGTAAATAGCCTTTATTGCCTATTTATTTACAACTATAAATTAAGATAAATAACAATAAATAACCATAAATTTTAGTAAACCTTTTTAAGGGGTAATATATAAAAACAATCCTACACTTGGTCACTGTAAACAACCTCTTCCCCTTTTGGCCTCCAGTCGGCAACCCCCTGACTCGGAGACATTACCCAAAATGTTCCCAGTGACCTAACCTTTAACCCCTTCCAGGTTACCCCATCATAACTTGAAAAATCTGAATTCAACCTCCAATCCTTCCATGGATGGGTACAAATAACTACCATCAAATGAATGGGTACCATAAATAACTCCTATCCCATGGATGGGTACAACATCTTCCAGACATGTAACCATTGTCGCTCAAATTCCAGTGACACAAACACAGCCAATGCTAAACCACCAACCCTTCACCCCAAGTGTATCAAATAGGGCAGGAGGGTGGGAATCTCTTCCTCCACTGTTCTGTGACTGATGTCACTTCCCCTCTCTCCTACTTTTTCCTCCACAAGGCTAACTCCCCCTCCCCTTTTCTAAAAGGGGAAACTACCTTAAAACGGCAACTGTGCTGTCCAGCATTGTCATGCCGTCCCTGCTCCTATAGCTCTGCTGTATGGCTCCGGGACTCTCTTTATCTAATCATTAATAATGGTGAACTCTAAACTGATGACCTGGAGGGAATTGTAAAGCATTGCCTATGGAAAATTTACAGTATGGCAGTTTTAAGACTTGACATTATGGATCAGATAGATGCTGATTGGCTGCCATGCAGAGCTGCACTCGTTTTTGCACTCTCCAGTTTTAGTAAATCAACCCCACTGGGTGTCCATTTCCTCGGCACAATCTCATCTTTTATATTGTACCAACAATCGGGTAACGCATTGCATTTCTGTGCCCTAAAATTAACTTTAGTGTGTTTTCTACTGAAATTTTGTGCTTGATAAACCGTTTGTGCTAATAATGTGTTACATAATAAATTGAAATTACCACCATTTTATTCTCCAGGGTCTCTCCTTTTTGTAAATATCAGTTTTATTGGTTTTGAGTAATCAGGCCTAAATATTTTTAAACGTGTGTACAAAAAAGGAATTGCTCTGGCAGCAAAATGATTCAAATGACACTACAGCCCAATTCTACTGAAAGTCCCGACCTTTTTCTGATACACTTTGTTTACAAGTAAAAATCTGTATTTTATGCTGGAAAATGACTTAGGACCCCAAAACATTATATATTTTTTTTGCAGAGGCCCTAGGGAATAAAATGGCGGTCATTACAATTTTATTATTTCACACGTTTTTCGTGCAGAAGTTTTTCAAAAGCAATTTTTGGGAAATAGTACACTTTAAAGAACTAAAAAAAAAAACAAAACACAATGTATACCCCTTTTTTTGTAAAATGTGAAAGATGATATTACAGCAAGTAAATACCTAACATGTCATGCTTTAAAATTGCTTGTGGAATGGCGCCAAACTATGGTACTTAAAAATCTCCATAAAATTCTCTACAGGTTACTAGTTTAGCCTTACTGAAGAGGTCTAGTGCTAGAATTATTGCACTTGTTTGCGGTGATACCTCACACGTGTGGTGCAATCAATGGTTACATATCTGTGTGTGACCTATATATGTGTTCACCACTGCATGTGAGCACGGGGAAGCGGGGGCTTTTTACATTTTTTTAAATAATTTTTTTATTTTATTACTTTTACACTGTTCTTTAAAAAAGTGATCCATTTATTGCTGTCACAAAAAATGTAAGCATTCCTTGTGATAACAATACAGCATGACAGGTCCTTCCCCGTGGCATCAGAGGGGGTGGGGTCACCCAGTTACATCACCGGGTGGCCCCGCCCTCAGTTATATAAGAGATGTCACAGCGAAGACACGTCAGTCGGCGGGAGCCTCCCATAGATCGATTGCGGGGTTTTTTTTGGTCTGTTGGGTGGCGTGAACTTACTTCGTGGGACATTTTTACTTCTTTATTTTTTAATAAAGGACTTGTCCCAAGCTGTCTCTTGTTTTTTTAATCATTTTTACACCTTTTTTTGGGAAATGGTAGGGGTACTTGTACCTAGTTACCATTTCACACAGGGGGAGGCTGGGATCTGGGGGTCCCCTTGTTAAAGGGGGCTTCCAGATTTTGATAAGCCCCCCACCCACAGACCCCCACAACAACCAGGCAAGGGTTGTGGGGATGAGGCCTTTGTCCCCATCAACATGTTGAGCACCCTCCCCATGTTGAGGGCATGTGGCCTGGTACAGTTCAGGAGGGGGGGCGCTCTCTTGTCCCCCCTCTTTTCCTGTGGCCTGCCAGGTTGCGTGCTTGGATAAGGGTCTGGTATGGATTTTATGGATTTTATGGGACCCCCATGCAATTTTTTTTTAAATTTTGATTCAGGTTTCCCTATAATATTCATACCAGACCCAAAGTGCCTGGTAATGGATGGGGGGATCCCATGCTCTTTTTTCAATTATCGGTATCTATATTGCTGAAACCCGACAATTTATTACAGCTGTGATCAGTTTTAAATGACAATTTTTCCTTTAGAAATGTCATTTTGCTATGGTACTGTTCTAAACACGGGAAAAATGTGCCACCTTACAGGCATACTATAGACACCCCCCAGGCACAATATTTAAAGGAATATTTCATTTTTATTGTATCACCTTAAGCATTAAAAAAATCACTGCTCCCGAAAAAATGGCCATTTTTAAAAAAAATGTTTGCATTAATCCATGTCCCCTGGAGCAGGACCCAGGTCCCCAAACCCTTTTTATGACAATAACTTGCATATAAGCCTTTAAAATTATCACTTTTGATTTCTCATCTTAGTGTCCTATAGACTTTAACATCCGCAGCTTTCAAATTTGCCGCGAACACCGCATATTGTTCGCTGTTCGGCGAACAGGTGAACACCCAATGTTCTAGTCAAACTTACGCTCGACTCGAAAATAAGGCTCATCCCTAGTTATGACACTGTCTATAGTGTCTAGGCACACTATGTTTGGTGTCCCCACTTTTAATTAAGGCAATATGTTCATTAACTCTGATAGAAAATGTTCAAATTGTTCGGCCAACATATTGTTTGCCACAAGAGCAAGTGATCAAATAGACAACATGTTTAGTTGCACAGGTAGAAAAATGTTTGATGGGATACACGCGATTAGTTATGGAAGATTTAAACTCAACAGTTTTGCGCCTTCCCAATATATTGTATTGACAAACACCACATTTTTTACATGGGAAAAAACAAACAAATTATGAAAAAAGGATGTACGGACTGGTTGAATAATAATATTGGGTGTTATTTTACTCTGTAGAGAAGGAGCACCCCTAAAAATAACCCTAGCCTGGTCAGGCAATGTTGTACTAAGAATACGGTCACTTTTAAGAATATTCCAAAGTTTAGTCATAATCGTTTTGAGGTCACCATAGACCATTTATAATTATCATCTGGCTCACGTCGAGGTTTTGCAACCAATAAAGAACCCCCTCAACATCTAAGATATTCTGTAACTCAGAGTCTATATCAACTGAATGATAACCTTTATCAAGAAACCTCTGTCTAAGGACCGTGCATTTTGAAGGTCTCTGTTTCAATACAGATTCTGCGTAATGGAACAGAGCGAAGCCAAGATCTGTGATGGCAACTATCGATAGTGATAAAGCCATTATGATCAGTGGGTTTAAAGTAAGTTTTAAATTTGAACTGTCGGTCCTTAATTTCAGTTTCGAGATCCAAAAAGTTTTACTTTGACTGGACTCGTAAGACAGGGAAATACCTCGATCATTTGAGTTCAAAGAGAATGTTTCAAAGAGTCCACACTGCCATTCCATAGGAGGAGGATGTCATTGATGTACCTGGCCCATAAAACTAAGGATGGTGTGTCTTGGGCATAGACGACATCCTCCTCCCATTTGGACATAAACAAATTGGTGAGGCTGGGGGCAAATTTAGCTCCCATTGCTAATCCTCTCTGCTGAAGATAAAAGCGATTATCGAATCAGAAGTAGTTGTGTTTAGTGGCAAACTCTAAAAGTTTGATAATATAACTTCTCTGGAAATCAGTAGGAGACAATTCTTGAATCAAAAAATGGTGGACTGCTTCCATCCCCAAACCGGTCGGGTATACAGGTATACTGGAATATTTAGCTTTTTTGGACCCCATAGGAAAAGGACCAATCACAATGGATCACTGGCATTTTATACACAATATATTCATAGATTGTATGCATCCATAGAAATGGAATCCTAGATATTCAGTGAAAGGATCACACATGAGCATGCAAACATGGACACTATAATCAGGTACCTCTCCTTGTGCTGCATGTATTTATCCTCCACGTGTAGTGGAATCTGTATGATGGAGCTGTATAATGACAAATGGTGATCAGCTTATTGCTGCAATGTTGGGGGAACAAACACATCCTGATAAATCAACAAGACAATATGAAGATTATAAAACCTAGGAGAAGCCACCTTTACAATGTAAAATGTGGAAGTAACCTATCATTATAAAAACTAGAACGACCACCATGTTATTCTCCAGGGTCTCCATTTTCATAAAATATATTATATTTTGGGGATTTTATCTAATCTTCAGGCCTAAATGTTTTTTTAAGCATGTGTGAAATCAAAAGATCTAACAATGAAAGGATTACCTCTATTACAAACTTCTTCAAACTGAATGCGGAAGATTTATTGCAGAAGTACAAACCGCTATCTTGTCAGTCCTTAGCTGAGCAGACACTCTGAGATTATTACAGCCTGAGGCTCTAATAGGCTTCAAAAAGGGTGGGCTTGGGGCACAGAGATCTGAGCTGGGGAGCCCACCCAGTTGTGTGACATTAGTTTAATTAATATTCACTAATGTCATCCTGTTCCTCCTCCCAGCCAATCAAGAAGTGGGTCCTGAGACCCGATTGGCCGGGAGTCCAAAGACCCCATTGGCTGAATTTCAGAACCCCTGATTGGCCGGTAAGAGACCACCGGGACTCGGGGAGAGAGACGCAAGGATGAAAATCGGTGTGATGCTGGTGGGGGACCTGGCTGGCGGTGGGCAACGGGCAAGGGAGTGAAGCTGTGATTGATGAGGGGTGGGTGGTGGGAGGGTAGCGGTGATCGATCAAGTGATGGGGGGTTGGGGGGTTATTGATGGTGGTCAGATGGTTGGTTAAGGGGGACTGCCCCCCCAAGAAATTTGAGCACCAGCCACCACTGCTGTGTACTCTGCAAGTGCAGTTGCACTCACCTTCCCCAGAGCTCAGTGAATGTGGTGAAGCTCTGCTGATTTCCATCATCCAAATTATATTAAAAAAAATGCAGTTTTTTATTTTTATTGCACCTGATTGGATATTGTTAAAATGAAGCTTTACCACATTTACATTTACTAAAGAAAATTAGTGCAACTGCATTTGCCGAGTACACAGTCTCTCTGCATTTAGTAAATACACCCCAAATTCTCCTTACTGCAAAGCCTGCAAAGGGGTTCTATGACTAGTGACAGGGGCTCCATTCACTAAAGAATATCTCATGAGTTAATTGAATCACGGGACACATTTTTCCCAATTATCTCATGCTGAAAATGTCAATTCACTATGACCTTATGACTTATTTACTTCACAAACCAAAACCACTCAGCAAATACCTCCATAATATGGTGTTAACATCCATTCACAGAGGGAAATACATAAATGCATGCGGTAATTAAGTAGTAGTCCGGCATGCGGTATTTAACCACTTCTGGACTGTCCACCACACATACTACATCAGGGCGGCCCGATTGCGCTAAACAACGTGAACACAGCGGGAGCCAATCAGCGTTTTTCAGCAGATGCAATGTCCACCGGGGACCTGTCGATCGTTAACAGGAGAGGCAGAACGGCTGTCTGCCTATGTAAACAAGGCAGATCATCGTTCTGTCAGAGGAAGAGATTGCTCTTGTTTTTCTGCTAATCAGGAACAGTGATCTCTCTCTTCCTCCAGCTAAGCACTTCCCCCACAGTTAGAAATCACTCCCTAGTAGCACACTTAACCCTTTGCCCCTGATCTTAACCCCTTCCCTGCTAGTGTCATTAGTACAGTGACAGTGCTTTTTTTAGCACTGATCTCTGTATTAGTGTCACTGGTCCCCAAATAGTGTCACTTAGTGTCTGATTTGTCCGCTGTAATATCGCAGTCCTGCTAAAAATCACTGATTGCCGCCATTACTAGTAAACATAAAAATAAAAATTCCATAATTTGTAAACGCTATATCTTTTGCACAAACCAATCAATATACACTTATTGGGATTTTTTAACCAAAAATATGTAGCAGAATACATATTGGCCTGAATTGATTAAGAAATTAGATTTTGTACATATTTTTATTGAATGTATATTATAGCAGAAAGTAAAAAATACAGTTTTTTTTTTTTTTTTTAAATTGTCGGTCTTTTTTTGTTTTTAGCGCAAAAAATTAAACATAAGACGTCTTTGAAAAAAGGCAGGAGGAGTGCGCATGCGTGGGACTTCCGGAGTGCCTCGCTAACTGGGAGCTCCACACCGCTCCAGCCATCCAGCGCACCTAACGCCAGCTAACGAAAGCAGATCCCCGCGGGGAGACCCTCTACAGGCACAGGACAGTGGTGGGCAACTGCCTGGATGTCTGGAGGCCTCCAAAAGAAAGAGGTTAACCGCCAGCTAAACTTCGGCATAGACGCCCCTGAGCCTTCCAAGATGGCGGCCGCAGCTCCTCTATGCGGAGATACAGAAGCAATGCAAGCATCTTCTCCTCCTGCCACCTCCAGCAATAGTGAGTAACCCACAAACCTCCCAGGGCTTACTTGCATGCCCAGCCTCCACTGTCTCACTGTTGGATAGATTGCAAAGTGAGAACCCCTACTCACCCCTGGCTAACACCCCAAACGGCCTACCTGATTCAATACAGACTTCTCCATGGCAGCCCAATTATCCTCCAGATATGGTCCATCTCTTAAGCAGCTTCTCTGATATGCTGGCTGCTGGCCTAGCTCAAAATGCAGCATAGATTACATCCTCAATCAAAGCTGACATCCAGAGCCTGGGAGCCAGAATGGATGCAATCAAACAGGCTGTAGATGACACTGCAGCACGCACAAACCAGAATACCTCATGCATTCAGTCTCTTCAAGAACAACTTGAGACTGCACTCTCTAAGTTAGATGATTTGGAGAACAGGTGTAGACGGTATAACTTCCGCGTCCGTGGAATTCCCAAATCTAACACCGACATACATGATACCGTCAGATCTCTAATCAAGGACATTATCCCTGACATCCCGGACCACAAACTTGAAATAGATAGGGCCTACAGAGTGCTGCAACCTCCCCGCCAAGATGGTCTCCCGTGGGACATTGTTCTCAAACCACCTTTTTTTGGGGTAAAGGAAGAGATAATGAAGAGGGCCCGCAACCGTGATAATATTATCCGTGTCAATAAAATCCCAATTTTTGCTGACATCTCACCCACTACAATCCAGAAAAGGAGAGCACTTAGACCGCTACTAGATGTCCTATCCCAGAAGATGATCAAGTACAGATGGGGCTTTCCCTTTCGCCTGCAGTTCCAGTATAGGGACAATTCCTACAGCTTTACAAACTTCCAGAATGGTGAACGTATTCTTCTTCAACTGGGATTCATATCGCAAGGACTTCCTATGCACCAATCTGAGAACCGCCCAAGCTCTTCCAAGAGACCCCCCTACTAGCCCCCTCACTTCACTGTGGGTAAAACAACCACCCAAAAGGCACCGTGACTCTTTCACCCCACGCTGAACTCCAGGGGCACCTGGCCCCTCAGGGGTCTGACCCTAAATTTTTTCATCCTTTCCAGATTTTTGGAAGGTGTGAGGCCCTAACCCACACCTGCATAGTCCTACACGGGACTTCCTAGTCATTCATTTTATTTATTTATTTATTTTTTTTCTTTCCCAGGACTGAATCGCCCACAATAACCTCTGCCCCAGAGGTACTTTAATTCCCAACCATGCCCTGGTCTCTGACTGTAAGGACTGAATCAGTCCTGAAAATAGGACATTTCCCTCATTCTCCCTACCCTTTCCCCTGCTTTGCCCACCCTTCTTCCCCTAACTATTTCCCCCCTCCCCCCTTCCCCTTCCCCTGATACCGTGCCATTCAGGCTGTCATAAAAAAAGGCTTGTATAATGTTTACTCACCTTATTTTGCATTCGGTCAGAAGACTCTTACATACTTTCTCTCCTTTTTTATTTTATTAAGTTTGTATATTATGTTGTCACCTCCTATATGATATTTGGTTTTACATTAGGGGGTCCGCCCCTGGTTAAAATTCTCATGGGGTGCTCTGCGGCCGGAGCGGGGCTGCATGCCACTCCACCTGCTGTTACTTTGGGGAGTTTTTTTTCCCCTTAGTGACACCAGGCCTGCAACCCAATTGTGGGTTGCCCCTTTTCCAAACTCTAATACATTTAGAGTTTCGGCGCAGGTCTTGGTTTTCCAACCCTGCATTCGAACAGTCCAGGGTAGTTCATTTCTGGACTTTTCCTTTCTCTCTCGCTTTCTCCGTCTTTATCTTTCTTGATCCTCCCCCTGTCCCCCTATGTCTCTTTTCCTTCCCTTCCAGGTATCTCCAGGGAGAGCTGAACGACTCAGGCTTCTGCTGATCCCAAGATGGTCCGATTTCGCCCAGCAGGATGAATTCTCTCGTATGGGTAGGATAAGAGATTCATTCTTACATTTGCTTTCCTCCCCTTGTGTCCATGGCTGTTGACACCAACAAACAGACATCTTTAAAAATAGCTTCCCACAACAACCAGGGTCTAAACTCCCCTATTAAAAGACGTAAGGCCTTCCACAATTACCACTCCAGGGGACTAGACATCATTCTATTCCAGGAAACCCACTTCCCTAAAAGCTATGACCCTACCTTCCTGCATTACAGCTTTCCTACCTACTTTCTGGCCAATGCTGAAGACAAAAAGAAAGGGGTAGCCATTCTCATCTCCAAACGTACATCCTTCACACACTCACAAACCATTAAAAACAAAGAAGGTAGGTTCATTCTAGTAAAAGGCGATATAAATGGGACAATTTTCTCCATCATCTCGTACTATGCCCCTAATAAATGACAAGCTTCCTTTTTTTCTTCCATGCTAACTTTCCTTGCGCACCATCTTGAAGGTAAGGTGATCATGGGGGGTGACTCTAACGTGGCTTTTTACCATTTACTAGATAAATCTTCACAAAATATCTCCCAACTCAAATGTCCGCCCAATCAGAGCCTTAGGATAGCTAGACTATTTTAACTCATTAGGTATGATAGACTCTTGGAGAGAGTTACATCCTTCATCTACAGACTACACCCACTTTTCTGCCCCTCATAGGACTTATGCTCGCATAGACCACATATTCCTCCACTCCTCAGACATTCACTTAGCCTCCCAAGCATCTATTAGTGAGGTTCCTTGGTCGGACCACTCCCTGGTATCCGTTAAAATCACTGGGTTTTTGCATCAAGCGAAGCCACCTCAATGCCGATTTAATGAAACTCTCCTCTCCAATCCGGTTCACACCACGATGATCAAAAGAGATTTAAAGGAATACTTTTGATTAAATGACACCCCAGACATTTCTCCCAGCTCACTATGGGGAGCCCATAAAACAGTCATAAGGGGTAATTTTATTCAACTAGCATCACGTCTCAAACGTGAGAAACAATTGGATATAGCCAACCTTGAGAAAATCTTTCAATCCCTTAGGAAAGCACATAAACACAATCCCTCTCCCATCTCCCTAGGACTCTTAGATGCTGCTAAGATTGCCTTAAATTCGGCTCTCAGTTCCAGTGCCGAAAAACATTTAAAATGGGTAAGCGGAAGATTCTATCTCCACTCGGACAAATTTGGCCCACAGCTTGCAGCCAAACTCTCCCCTAAACACAGAGTCTATACCTTGCCCTAAATCAAATCTCTAAATGGTTCCCTGACCCAGAACCCAAAACATATTCTCGAAGCATTTCATTCTTTCTTCTCTAACTTATATTCTGAACTGCAGACCGACACCACACACCTACTCAATCCCTTTCTGGATAATCTCCCCCTTCCCAAAATCTCCGATCAACATCGCTCCATAATGGAAGATCCTGTTTCTGCAGAAGAGGTCGGGGAGGTTATAAAAGAACCTAAAAAAGGTTCAGCCCCAGGCCCTGATGGCTTTTCTACACACTATTATAAGAACATCTCAGAGACACTGGTCCCTTATGTGGTCCGGTTCTTCAATTCCCTAAACAAAGACTCTCCCTTAGACTCAAATGCGAATTTAGCTTACATCGCGGTCATCCCCAAACCTTTTAAGGATCAAAGTATAGTAAGCAACTATAGACCTATATCATTAATTAATAACTACCTTAAAATCTTGACCAAAGTTCTATCTAATAGGTTAGGATCCTTTATAGGGTCCTATGTTCATAAAGATCAAGTAGGCTTTATACTGGGGAGTCAGGGCCCGGACCAGATAAGGAGAGCCATAGACAACATTTCCCTCTTGAAATCCGGATGGGATGGCAATCCTGCACAAGAAGGATTTATCCTATCCATTGACCTTCAAAAGGCCTTTGATACTGTTACTTGGCCTTATCTTTTTAATATTTTGAGAAGATGGGGCTTTGGATCACACTTCATCAACCTCCTAGAAGCCCTGTATTCTAAACCGAAAGCCCAGATCAAGCTTCAGGGACACCTTTCTGACCCCTTCCCCATCTCCCAGGGAACGAGACAAGGCTGCCCATTATCCCCCCTCCTTTTTGCCATAGGAATTGAAACGTTGGCTATGGCGATTAGGAACCATCCTGACATTCACGGAGTCAAATGCGGCCAAATCACACATAAATGCGCGCTCTTCACTGACAATGTTCTTCTATTTATAACTTCTCCCCTAATTTCCACCCCTAATATATTACAACTACTTCACAAATTTGGTCAGATAGCAGGGTTGGTCGTCAACATGTCTAAGTCAGTGGCCCTTAATATCTCAGCCCCAGTGTCATTGGTTGGCAGACTACGGAACCAATTCCCCTTTGCTTGGAGCAATTCCACTATACCTTACCTAGGAGTGCACCTACCTTCTAACATTGCCCATTTGTATAAATACAATTATCCTCCGATGTTCAAAAAGCTTAACAATGATCTTAAACAATGGTCTCTATACAAAATGTCCTGGCTAGGCAAGATCAATGCGGTCAAAATGACTCTCCTCCCTCGGCTCCTCTACCTTTTTAGATCTCTACCTATACCGATCCCCAAACTCCAAATTCAAAATTTACAGGCATCCATAGTCCGATTTACATGGGGTAAATCAAACCACAGACTTCCTAAAAAAAAAAACCCTATTCAGGCCCAGACGGAAGGGAGAATTAGGCTTACCCAATCTCTGGTGGTATTACCAGGCACCTCAATTAAGCCAGATATCAGCTATCTACACCAGAGGACCTAAGCCTGATTGGCTGGCAATAGAAAGACAGGCTGTCCCCAATTTTACTATTGATTATCTTATTTGGACTTCCCCTAAAACTAGACCCCTGATAATGTCCCCTACCCTTTCTCACTCTTTAGGACTATGCGACTCATTACACAAACTTAATACTTTAACATCCAAGTGGCAACCCCTAGCTCACATTTTTAATAATCCCCTATTTACGCCAGGGTTGAATATAAAGGCATTTCAATGTTGGCTTGATAAAGGACTATACCGCATAGGACACTTTGTCAATTCAGGTGGCCCTCTTACACTTTCCCAATGCGTCTCAAAACTTAAAATGCCCACTTCAGAGAAGTTTTGCTTACACCAGATAACCCACTTCCTACACTCCATACTTCCCAAAGAGTCAGCCTCACTATCTGTTACCCCTTATGAACAATGGTGTTCGTCGGCCATGGACATTAGGGGGGTATCTCCCTGATATATGCAGCATTGGCAGAGCCAATTGACAAAACGTCCTATATGCAGAGCTGGGAGCATGACCTTGAGTTTAATTGGGACCTAGACACTTGGCACTACCGCTTTTCAAGCGCCTTCAAGGGGATTCTAAATGTTTCCCTCACTGAAGCAGACCTCAAGGTTATGTCACGCTGGTATCTGGTCCCAACTCACTTAGCCAAATTTTACCCACAGTCATCCCCACTATGCTTCAGGGGATGTGGACATTTAGGTTCACTCCTACATACTTTATGGGAGTGCCCCAAGATTAGGAACTTTTGGAATAAACTTTTCCAACTCATCCGCAGAGTCACAGGCTCTACAGTATCTCAAAAACCGACAATAGCCCTCCTGAACGAGAAAATCTCCAACTTATCAAAACATAATCAGATTCTGTCCCATTATATCTTCACTGGAGCTAAACTGACGATTGCTAGGGCCTGGAAGTCTCCAAAGGTCTTTATACATCTAACCAAACATAAAGTTACTTGGATTATGTTCCAAGAAAGAATTTCTAGCACAATCCTTGATAAAACTGAGAAATTCAAGCTAATTTGGGAACCCTGGGCCCAATATGTGGGGATCTCCCTTTAGTTTGGGCTCTACTCATTTGACTGGAAGAGCTCTTGTTGGAAATCCTGTATAATCGTTTTAGCTATCTCTGAAACAGGTACCTCTCCCATCCTTACCCCTCCCTTCTCTCCCCATCCTTTTGTGTCCCTTTCTTTTCTTCATTCTGTCCTTCTATATCTTCCTCTCTCTTCTTTACTTTCCTATTATCCAGTCTCCTTATCAGCTCTGGCTGATGAGTAGAGTGGAGGAGATGGATCCATAAATCCCTCTCTCCAGTAATTGTCTAC
The DNA here is from genome assembly GCF_042186555.1 of Aquarana catesbeiana. NCBI lineage: Eukaryota > Metazoa > Chordata > Amphibia > Anura > Ranidae > Aquarana > Aquarana catesbeiana. The sequence goes on from NC_133336.1 coordinate 203,927,333, forward strand.
CAAATTGTATTTGGCACAAGTTGTTATGGTTTTGCCTATTTGTTTAAATTCACTTACCGCTGGAACAGATCCAATTATTACAATCTAACAATTTTTCATCAAGGATGACATTACGTTTAGGCTCTCCAGAAGGGTCTAGATAATCTTTGATTGTGAATTTCCTCTGTCTGGAGTTATCTCCTAACAATGTACTTAGATTAACTCTCTCTCCAATAGCCGGTAGTCCTGGCAGCACTCACACAGTTTGTACCCATTTGGGGTGTGGGAGCTCCAGGGCAATTAGCGATTTTTTGTCTAAAAGTCTAGGTACCCTTAGTCATGCCTAAAAATTTTGTATCCTTCATTACTAACCTTAAAGTAGAAATATTAAGGGATCTGTCCAGATATTGTCTAGTTACATTATTCTTCAGGATATCCTTTGTAAACCTAGAATACCACCATAATATTGTATATGCTATGTTTTCTCTGTGCCTTGATCTTTCTACTAAGATTCTCCTTAGTAGAAAGGGATGATGCATGTTACTTATACTCTTTATTATAAATAAAAAACTTTTTAAAAGGAAACGTGTAAACAAAGAGAAAGTTGCATTGCCTCTTTGAATCAGAGAGAGGCTGAGAATGAACGTATTATAATACTCCTTAGGAAGGAATTACATGAAGCCCAGTCTGCCATTATGGAGTTATCCTCCACACATGCTCAGTGCTTAGCAAAGATAGAGGCTCTGGAACAACACGTAGAAAAGCCAAATGCTAGTGTTGCTGCAAGTGATGTTGCTATGGTGGGAATCAATGTTGAATGAGTTGAAATAGTGGAGACTTCTGATGAGTCCATTGCTAGTGAATACTCAGACAATAAAAGTGTAAAATCTGTTGATTCCAATCATAGTAATGTTATGCAGCAATGTGAGTCTCCATCACCATATGCTCAGAGAAGGGCCTATGCAGGGAGATCAGTTCTCAAGTGCTTTGTTTGTAAAAAGGGGGGTTACATAGCTAGGTATTGTTTGATGTCTAATAATGATATGCAAAGGAGGTCGCACTACCCAAAAACTATACCAAGGCGTTATGAATTTTATTCTGTGAGATGTGGTAGCAATCCAAGGTATAGAGGCCATAGTAATCAAACCTGTTTCCCTTTTTAAGACCCAAATTCGAGACTACAAACTGTAAATAGTCAATTAAGACAGGAAAGGCATCGCTATGTAGAACAGTTGCATAAACCCGAAATGGAGGTAGCCGTATGTTCATTCAAATATAGCATTGGGGGAAACAATGTTAGCAGCCCTTAGAAAGTTGCATGGATGGTAAGAATGTTCTGGTTAATGTGTCTTTGCTATGAATAAGGTTTAGATGTGAGTTTCAAAGATTTGCCCTTCATGTTTGGAAAATTATAGAGGACCTTGATACATTTTTAGTATTTTCAAGGATAAGCCTCTGGATTGTTATAATTTTTAATTTTTTTCTGTTGTGATTATTATGGGGTTTTTTTCCCCTCTTGTTTTTTTTTTTATTATTTTGTCATTGTTTTTAATTGTTTATTCATTTATTTTATTTTTGTTTTGTTCAGGTGAAAAAAATGTTGGGTTTAGTCCACCTGAAAGCGGGTTCATTGGCTATGTCCTCAATTAGCAGCTGAATACATTTTGTTTAAGTATAATACCCAAGTGTCCTAAATGCTCTCGCCCTCTGCACGAGGAACACCTCCACCGCGCCAAAGTTACCCTCCTAAAAGCTATTAAGAACAATACAAACACCAGTGAAAGTGGTTTAGAATGAACTAATCGGTATAGAAAATGTTGAGCTGCCCCCTTAAATGGCAATAAAAAACAATAGTGAATTAAATTTAATCCTACATATCGGTTGTATACCAAAAATGGAGAGCCGACACGTAGGGTAAATTAGAAGGCGCTCAAAAACACTTCAGATGTAACTAGGTTGTACCAACATTTATGACAATGTCTGGTGATTAGGCAAGTTCCCTGGATATATATATATGAAATATATATATCAGTGTATCTATAATGTGAAGTGATGGTGATACCCTTTATCTACAAATCAATCACCTGAGTGTGATACACCTCTAATGAGTGCAACCAATATGCAAAATAAAATTGTATACCTGACCGCATACAATAGTGGTGACACCCTCTAATAATCAGTTAGTGATCTGAATGTGCCATGCTGAATTAACAACATGCCTCAGAAGTGCATATAAAAAACAAAACAGAACTGTGCTGACACAAATTATATAGTAGTGATATGATCTAATTAGTGAATCAATCAGCGGAGTGTATCACACCCCTATCAATCGGCAGATTGACTAGGTAAAACTCATATGATTACCATAATAGTGATACCCTCTCCTAATGAATAGGTTATCTGTGTACGACACACTAAATGAATAGCGGACCACACACATATAAAAACCTGCAAAAATAAAATAAAAAAATCAACCTCTGTACTGTGAAATAATCACAAAACTTTTTAACGTGAAAGCAATGTAATATGTGACAATCATGCATATGGTTCAGTTCATGCTGCGAAGTTCAAAACTCTAAATACAGTCCATGAATAGAACCAGCCTTCAGTGGGCTGTAGGTGATCTAAACTGGTGACGGTGAAAATAATAATAAATCCAGTGCTCCACACAAATGATTCTTCAGTGAAAAAATATCAAATTATTGAGTAGCTCCGTGTTTCTTCCACCTCACCACTGTGCTAGTGAATCGCACTCTCCAGACCTGCACTCACCGAAATAGTATGCCCGCACTCTCATGCAAGGCAAAACAAGCTTTCTTTACCACACTCCTGGGCAAATATTGTATACGAGGTTTCACAGGAATGATGTTCAATGGATCCACATAAAAGAGAAGGAGTGCTCCAATAGTGTAATTCAGTAACAACAATTTATTAAAATCACTGCAAAACTTCATACATAGCACTCACATTTAGAAAACTTGAATAAGCTCAACACTTGTGATAAACACCAAACTTCAACTCAGTGGATTCAACAATAACAATGGTCACGGCGGACCCGAGGTGTACAGCTGCTAGATGTGCTCTCACCCCTCCCTCGGGATACCTCCGTCTCTCCGTGCGCTCGTATCCTATTCTCCTGTGTGGCCAACAGCAAGTACGTCACAACTCACAGCCACGCCCCGACATGTTTCGTCATAGATCGACTTCCTCAAGGGATTTGTTTTTTATATGCACTTCTGAGGCATGTTGTTAATTCAGCATGGCACATTCAGATCACTAACTGATTATTAGAGGGTGTCACCACTATTGTATGCGGTCAGGTATACAATTTTATTTTGCATATTGGTTGTACTCATTAGAGGTGTATCACACTCAGGTGATTGATTTGTAGATAAAGGGTATCACCATCACTTCACATTATAGATACACTGATATATATATTTCATATATATATATCCAGGGAACTTGCCTAATCACCAGACATTGTCATAAATGTTGGTACAACCTAGTTACATCTGAAGTGTTTTTGAGCGCCTTCTAATTTACCCTACGTGTCGGCTCTCCATTTTTGGTATACAACCGATATGTAGGATTAAATTTAATTTACTATTACATTTTGTTTAGGACAAGAGTTGTTAGGAAGCCATTCTAGCTGCTGGAGTTATTGTAGTTTTTTTTTCTTTGTTTTTATTTTCATTCAGGTGGAAAAAGATAAAAAGGTTTAGGCTTGGTCCACCTGAAAGGGGAGTTAGTGCATAGGTCTTAAGGTACAGATAAATGCAGTTTTTTTTTGCGTTTAAATTGAGAATCTGTGAGAAGCAACATTCACGTTCATTTTTTATTTTTTTGCTCTTACCATGGGGATCCATTTTAGAGTGGGTTCACCGTAAAGAAATCATTCGATAATTTGTTCAGAGTGGCAGAAGCCAGGAATATTAGGTTCCTGGGTAATAAGGAGGGAACTATAAGTAAACATAGTAAGCGAGCATATATTGTGGATAAGAATTTGATTCTGCTCTTGTTTTTCACTTCCAGAGTCCTGGTGGAGCGAGATCAGAGAGGTCTTTGGAACAGAGATGAAAGGTTTTCATCTGGTTGGCATTTTGTCTGCCATATCACACCGCAAATTTGTTCTGATAAACATTCAGGGGAGAAGGGACAAACAAAAATATTCACAATTATACTTGCAATACAAGGTTTCTTTTTCTTATGGACAATTTAGCGCTAATGCTGAATCTGAAAGGCTTTGCCCAGCAACGAGGCTTGTGAAACATTTTGCCGGAGTCTCTCCTGTCATTTATGAATGGAAAAGTACTGTGAATACAAGTGCAATGGGTTGGAGGTTGGGGAAGGAATATAACCTATCCAATCCTTCACAACAAGAAATGTAAAATATGTTTTTTTATGGAGGGAGTTGAAAGAAGGAAAGGTTTTTATTGTGTGACATGTATTAACATAACTGAATTAATATGGTGCAGGTACCCAGGAGACTGGCACTTACGCATAAGTAAGATATCTGTTGGCCAGGTGACACATCAATGGAGTGAAAATTTCCTTGTAGGGGTGGTGTGTCAATCTTAGCAGTCCTACAGAGAGGTTCTCTGTTACTGGACATGTGGGACACCAGAGCTGGATATGGGGGAGATACGCCTGGTTGATGTCTCACCTGAGAGGTTGTAACAAACTCTCAGCCATACTTTGTTACTGAGAGAGATTGGTGGCATCCTTAATAACATTCAACAAAGTCACTTAAATACCCAGGTTAAAGTGGCTCCGGATTTTGTCAACCATGGTGAAAGGTTGGTAGAGAATGTGATGGTACAGGACAGAAATCTGTCATGGGTTCTGGCATGCACGCAGGGGCAGGTGGAGGTATCAACCAACTTCAAGCTGAATGTACAGTCTCTGTATGAGGGGCTGTGACCTTATGAGTTAGCATCACAGCTCAGTAAGATTTTGCCAAAACACATCTCTTACACTAATCCAAGGTGGTAGTCGAATGCCTGGATGGGCTGTGCTACTTTGGATTATGAGAGATGTTATGCTTCCTCATTTATCCCATATACAGAAGTGCAGACTCAGTCTGTGTATTTGGTGGTATCAATGGGCTTACTGACTGGGGATTCTATCTAGTTGCATCTGAGGCTAAATTACCCACATGTGATCAGAGAGGATAGAAGCTGGTGGCAGGTTGATATGTCCTTTCGTCGGAAGCATGACCATGATGTCCTTTGTGTGCCAGATCAATACACAGTGGTGAACGAGAAATGTTGGGAAGATATTTCACTCTGGGTTTTGGATGGAGAGATCATTGCTGGGAAGGAAGCACCTGGGTATTATTTGGGACATAGACGAGTTTGTTTCTTTGTCCTAAAGGATACTGATGTAACGTTAGTCATGGAACTAGGGTGTTCCTTGAATCTAACAGTAGGTAGAGGTGCATGGTATACCCTGGGCATGGTCTCTGGAATCCAGGTACAGAGATGGAATTTTGTGGGTTTGTCAATGTTTCAAGTTGTTATGTGTTGTTGGACTCAACATTTATATAGAAGGATCTCCCATTAATCTATGCAAGTTGAGGAACAAATTGACGGTAGGGTCTCTTCGTACCAGTTAGAGGCTTTGCTGCCAATTCAGATCCCTGAAATACAGCTGTTGTACCAAAATTGTGGTAAGAAAGGCCATTGTGAGCTAGCCTGCCTAATCCTGACCCGTATTTACAGTAAAGGGTTATAGGAGGTGGGAGCAGGGTGCGTAATTTGATGGATCACATATATATGCATATACTACGGTAATGGGTTGATTTATGTTATGGTATAGTGTGATATATGTGTATTTTAGGTTAAGGCCCTCCTGGAGACTCTGTTTCTGAAAGCTGGTTAATATGTTGCTCTAAATGTGTGCTGGTGAATGGTGAGTGAATGGACACACTTGCCTGTATTGCACCCCATCATGAAGATACGGGAAAAGAGAAGACACAGAATAGTGACATGGAAGCTTTCGCTGAAGAATGATGTTGGTGTGTCACTCAGTGGCAAAGCGGCACATGTTGGGAAGCACAATACGTTAAGTCCATTATGGACTGTTCCATAGGAGCTGTTTCTGAAGCACATGTTGAGAAGCACAATACGTTAAGTCCATTATGGACTGTTCCATAGGAGCTGTTTCTGAAGCACATGTTGGGAAGCGCAACGCGTTAAGACAGTTATGGACTGTTCCATAGGAGCCGTGTCTGAAGAAGGGTGATATGCGCCCTTTAGGTGCAAAGCGGTTTGTTGGAAGGCAACATGGTTTAGTATCATATTTCTGGAGTTTCTTTCTGGTTGATACAACCAAGTTGGAATGCAACAAGTTGTACATCAAAGCTTTGTAGAACAAAAGCTTGGCTCCTGATCGACTGTTGTGATAACATTATGCAAGCAAGCTTCAAAAAGGACCATGGCTGACAAGATGATTGATGAATGTCCTGCTACAGAAGATAAAAGGGCCAGCTAAGACTGAAGGACCTAGATCACATAGTGATAATACATGGATGAATGTTGCCCCTAGAGGCCAATACAGCAGGATGGACAGAAATATAATATATTGTGAAGGACTGCCCCCCAGAACTACTTTCATTCGTTATAAACCTAAATGGGCAGGCAATGGGGTTGGGTCTGGACGGTGTATGGATGAAGTTTAAAAAGTGCACACAGAATAAAAGTAATCCCTTTTCGCTCTTGGCTCTTGCCTGATGGTTTTCTGAGCCTCGTGGCTCTCTGTTACCATCCTGAGCTCAGCTGATGAGACTGTGTCTAGGGGGGCAGCCTTGCAATAAGTATCTTTGATGTTCTTTTGTTATATGCTTTGTAATATCTTCCTCGTGTTTTCCTGTTCCTTTCATGTTAACATTTTCCTATTTTCTTGGGAAATAAATAAGACATTGTTTTACTAAGCAGTGTGTTTGTTTGTTTTCATAGCTAACCTTATATCATTATGCTTATCAACAACAGTGACATTATTAGAGTTTTAATAGACTAGCTAACTATAGGCATAGACAAGTCAATACTTATATTCAATAAATAGAGGATTCCGTAACCACCCTCGGAATATATTTATTGTAGAAGTTATTTCAGAAGTGCTGTCCATTCATTCCAATGGGCAGGGCATTTTGAGAGTGCTAAATACAGCGCTCCCAACCTGCCCCAAAGATGCCACCCCGGTGTGAAAAGTCACACTGAAATGAAGGGGAGGTGGTTTTCAGGCACTTTACAGGCGCTATTTCTAGCGTAAAAACTGCCTCAGTGTGAAAGGGGTCTAAGGCTTATATACACTATACAACTTTTGTTGTCAGATTTCTTTTAGATTTACCAAAACCATGTAGTACAAGGGCCGGCCTGATTGCACACAAATTGAAACTCCTAAGGTTTGACCTCATATTATATGGTTTCGGTAAATCTGAAGGAAAAAATCTACAGAAAATTGGATAGTGTGTATCCAGCTTTAATGTACACAGAACACTTTAAAACCTCTCCTGAATGATTTAACTTGACAGATAGTAACCAATGTTTAACCACTTCAGTCCCGGAAGGATTTACCCCCTTTCTGACCAGAGCACTTTTTGCGATGCGGCACTGCGTCGCTTTAACTGATAATTGCTCGGTCGTGCGACATTGCACCCAAACAAAATTGACATCCTTTTTTTTCCCCACAAATAGAGCTTTCTTTTGGTGGTATTTGATCACCTCTGTGGTTTTTATTTTTTACGCTATAAACAAAACCAAGCAACAATTTTGGAAAAAAAGCAATATTTTTTACTTTTTTCTATAACTATCCCAAAAAATATATAAAAAATATTACTTTCTCAGTTTAGGCGATATGTATTCTTCTACATATTTTTGGTAAAAAAATTACAATAAGGCCCCTTTCACACTGGGGCAGGGGCAGCGTCGGCGGTATTTTTAGCGGCGCTTTACCATCATATTTGCAGAGGTATTCGGGCACTAGAGGGGCGCTTTTACCCCCCACTAGCAGCCGAGAAAGAGTTAAAACCACCGCAAAGCGCTGCTGCAGCAGTGCTATTCTGGCGGTATAGCCGTGCTGCCCCATTGATTTCAATGGGCATGAGCGGTGGAGAAGCAGTATACACACCGCTCCTTCACTGCTCCAAAGATGCTGCTAGCAGGACTTTTTTTTTTACCGTCCTGTCAGCGCACCACTCCAGTGTGAAAGCCCTCGGGCTTTCACACTGTAGAGACAGAAGCGGCTATTTCAGGGTGCTTTGAAAGTGCTATATAAAGAAAAGAAAAATGTGTCTGCGCTAGATGAAAGAATCAAAACAGTATACAGATAAAAAATTAATTTAGAAATATATATAAAATATATAATATAATATATGTTACAAGTGCTAAGTGCATAAATAAACATACACGTAAACAAACGTGCTATAATTAATTACTATTAGATCAAGGATAATTTCTAGTGCATCCAATCAAAAGTGCAAAGTGCTGTATGAAACACACAGTAGAAATCCGATCAAAAGTGAAATAAAAAAAATGAAATAAAAAAGTCCTCATATGAGTTCTTAAAGTCTGAACAGTGTGAGTTCAGAGATACAAAAATACATAAAGTGCCCAAAATCAGTGTCCATAATCAGTGAAGTATATTCATTAAGTTCTTCCAAAAGTGCAACACCATAAAGCATGCTTCAGTGTCCTCCAGTGATCCCCATAAGCATATGCGCTCACCTTCCAGCGTGTGACACAGTATTTAAACTCTGTCAAAACACGCTTTGGAGACACTCCTGTGCTCAAATGGAATCAGCTGTATAGGCATCCAATGCTCCCCATTAAGATTATATATGCAAGAAAAAAAGAGACTCCATAGCGCAATACTGCTTAACAATAAAGAGAACTTTATTAAAACAATAAATTCTCCCCTTGTAGGGGTACTCACATGCTGCGGGTGCGTTAGTGCACCCTTCTAAATAAGCATAAATCGGCTAATGGTAGCGGTATGGCGTGCGGTGTATGCATCAACCTCTCCTTCTCTCTCTCACTGCTGACAGCTCCGTCCAGGCCCCTTGGGGAGGGGCCTGGACGGAGCTGTCAGCAGTGAGAGAGAGAAGGAGAGGTTGATGCATACACCGCACCGCACGCCATACCGCTACCATTAGCCGATTTATGCTTATTTAGAAGGGTGCACTAACGCACCCGCAGCATGTGAGTACCCCTACAAGGGGAGAATTTATTGTTTTAATAAAGTTCTCTTTATTGTTAAGCAGTATTGCGCTATGGAGTCTCTTTTTTTCTTGCATATATAATCTTAATGGGGAGCATTGGATGCCTATACAGCTGATTCCATTTGAGCACAGGAGTGTCTCCAAAGCGTGTTTTGACAGAGTTTAAATACTGTGTCACACGCTGGAAGGTGAGCGCATATGCTTATGGGGATCACTGGAGGACACTGAAGCATGCTTTATGGTGTTGCACTTTTGGAAGAACTTAATGGATATACTTCACTGATTATGGACACTGATTTTGGGCACTTTATGTATTTTTGTATCTCTGAACTCACACTGTTCAGACTTTAAGAACTCATATGAGGACTTTTTTATTTCATTTTTTTATTTCACTTTTGTTTGGATTTCTACTGTGTGTTTCATACAGCACTTTGCACTTTTGATTGGATGCACTAGAAATTATCCTTGATCTAATAGTAATTAATTATAGCACGTTTGTTTACGTATATGTTTATTTATGCACTTAGCACTTGTAACATATATTATATTATATATTTTATATATATTTCTAAATTAATTTTTTATCTGTATACTGTTTTGATTCTTTCATCTAGCGCAGACACATTTTTATTTTCTTTATATGCCATTTACACGAATATGAACGTGATATAGTGTTTGCTGCTGATGTCAATTCATGATTGATTTATGGTTCATTTTTAAGGCATAGACCCGTTTGTGGCTCGCAAGGTTTTCCACTATTTTTTGCTTTGAAAGTGCTATTTTTAGTGCATTAGTGCCTGCAGTGCACCCCAGTGTGAAAGGGGTCTAAGTGTACATTGATTGGTTAGTGCAAAAGTTATCGCGTCTACAAAATAGGGAATAGAGTTATGGCATTTTTATGAATAATTTTAATTTTATTAGTAATGGCGGCGATCTGCGATTTTTATTGTGACTGTGACATTATGGCGGACACATCGGACACTTTTGACACTATTTTGAGACCATTGTAATTTGTACAGCGATCAGTGCTATAAAAATGCACTGATTACTGTGTAAATGACACTGGCAGGGAAGGGGTTAAACACTAGGGGGCGATCAAGGGGTTAAGTGTGTCCTAGGGAGGTGTTCAAACCGTGGGGGATGGGCTACCACTGACATGACTGCGATCACTGCTCCCAATGACAGGGAGTAGTAGATCCCTGTCATGTCACTAGGCAGAACAGGAAAATGCCTTGTTTACAAAGGCATTTCCCCGTTCTGGCCCTCTGTGACACGATTGCTTGACACCGGCGGACATTGAGGCTGCAGGTCTGGTGGGTACGGTCACGGAGTACGAGGCAGGCGTGTGCATGCCCACAATGCTGCGTCTTAAAGGGGAAGTACATGTACATACATTTGTGCAGCCGTGCCATTGTGCTGACGTATATTGTCGTGCACTGGTCAGTAAGTGGGTAAAAACATCAGTTTTGCCACGTATACATGCCGTGATTAGCCGCGTTTGCGTTTAGAAGTTTTTCTTTTTTTAAGTCAAAAATGAAAAATGCCTATAAATGAAATGCGGACACATAGGATAACATGGACACATAGGATAACATGGACACATAGGATAACATGGACACATAGGAGAACGTGGGACACATAGGAGAACACAGACACATAGGATAACATGGACACATAGGATAACATGGACACATAGGATAACATGGACACATAGGATAACATGGACACATAGGAGAACGTGGGACACATAGGAGAACACAGACACATAGGAGAACACGGACACATAGGAGAACATGGACACATAGGAGAACGTGGGACACATAGGAGAACACAGACACATAGGAGAACACGGACACATAGGAGAACATGGACACAGAGGAAAACATGGACACATAGGATAACATGGACACATAGGATAACATGATGGGGAGTTTATTGACTGTAGAAAAAAACGTTTGAAGCCAAAAACAGATGCTGTAAAAACATCCAAAAACGCCCAGTGTGCATGAGGCCTAAAGGTGAGATTAGATGAGGAATACAAAGTATAAGAAAAGTATCTGATGGAAGTTTATTAATGGCAGACATGAAGACAGAGTGACTGATCGTCCTCCATACAATCGTTCATCACACATCTGCACCCTCCATCCCCCATCCTAACACTCAGTATTATCACTCGGCATCACTCAGTATATTAGATCCGGTTCTATGTAATCTTACCTTTCCGGTCACACCAGTCTGTGAAGAGATGATCGGGAAGCTCTGAACACAAACAACAAAATGAAGAATTTTGGGTGTGGGAGAGAAAGAAATGTTACTGAGGAAGTTTTACTTTTTCTGTTTTCACCGAGATCCTCCCATCTACAGATATTGTACCCTGTGAGTGTAAGGCTGCATTCACACCCGGGCATTTTCAGTTCATAAAACGCCCAACAAGCAAAATCCCCTTCATCTCAATGGCACCTTTTCACATCTGAGTGTTTTGTCACTTGAAGCAAAATGCCTGAAAAACACCTTAGGGCCAGTTCACACCAGATGCAGTTCCATGCGCTTTTTTTCTGCACAAAAATGCATGCACAGTGTTTTCCATGTATTCCAATGGCTCTAGTTCACACCATGCAGTCAGTTTCCGGTGAAGAAACTGACCGGAAACTGACTTGAACTGACTGCATCTGATGTGAACTGGCCCTAGCTCAAAGAACATGACCTTCTTTGGGGCAGATTACAGGCGTTTTTCTGCTTTTTACATTGGTGACCTTTTGACTTGTACAAAAACGTGGTAATCATTGTGGCAAAAATCTCAGTAAAAACACATGACTTGGAAACGCTCAGGTGTAAATACAGCCTAACTGTCACATCTCAGACCGTCATGTTTTATTCAAAGCCGCAATAAAACCAACGCCAGAAATGTCATATAGTGCAGCTCCATAGGTGTGCACCCTAAAGATCAAACATGTGTGTGTTTTATATACACACACACACACACATTATATATATATATATATATATATATATATATATATATATATATATATATATATATATATATATATATATATATTTGTGTATTCCTCTTTTTGGGTTCTCGACATTATATATATATATATATATATATATATATATGATGTCGAGAACCCAAAAAGAGGAATACACAAATTAAGACGGATGCCATTATAGAGAATTACTATGCACAAACACATGTATACATCCAAGCCTGTTATGGCTACGAGATGTCACAATAAGTTCACAAAGGCATACAGGGTATTATCGACATATAAATTCCAATAGTGCCCAAATATGAAAACCAGCAACATTAGGCATAAATCCTGAGATATTAAGCCAAGTATATTAAGATATACCGAGTAGTATCGACAGACAAGCTCGAAAGATACATATAATATAGAAAACAGCATTCCTAAGCATTATCAATAAACGCATTTAGGTCTACCTCTACGTTCAACCCAAATGGTGAGTAACTCTTAATTCGATATATCCAGGCCATTTCAAGGCGCGAGATACCTCGAACTAAAGAACCACCCCTCCAGGGACAGGTGAACTTGTCTATCCCCAAAAATATAGTTTTATCTGGATATTTATTATGAACTTCCAGATAATGCCTGGACACAGGATGCTTCGGAAAGCCATTAATGATGTTTGTCACATGTTCATTAAGCCTAACCATCATGGGTCGCTTAGTCCTGCCCACATATTGTAGCCCGCATGGGCACTGGAGCAGGTACATGACCCCCTTGGTAGAGCATGTGATAAAGGGCTTGATCTCGAACTCGACCTGGGTACTATTAGATCTAAAAGAATGAGTTCTCCTATGAGTGCAACCATTCAGCGAACAAATTCTGTATCTTCTACATTGATAAGGCTATCAAAAAACCCTTTCTTAAAAGTGGGGGGTTCGATGATATTATTGGCAGTAGTATTTCTGAGGGAGGGTGCCCCTCTATAAACCACCTGAGGTTTAACCGGGAGAATAGTGTTGAGAGTAGGGTCACTTGTAAGAATGTGCCAATGTTTTTTAATCAATCGGCTAACCATCCTATGCTGGATGGAATATGTAGTAATAAAAGGAGTGGAAGGTGCCCTGTTGGTATTGGGTGTCTTCTCTATGAGCAATTCACTCCTATCAATACGTAATACCTCCTCAAGAGTATCTCTTAGGAGGGTGTCAGGATAACCCTTCTCTTGAAAGCGCTTGGTCAGGACATCTGCCTGCAGAAGAAACTCACCTCTATCTCAACAGTTACGTCTCAGGCGGATATACTGACTTTTTGGCACCTACCTAATCCAAGCCTCATGGTGGCAGCTGTTAGTGGGGATATATGAATTACAGTCGGTGTCTTTAAAGTAAGTAGCAGTGGAAAATCGGCCCTCTTTGATCCGAACTGTGAGGTCCAAGAAATAAATCTCATGTTGGCTGGCTTAGTAATTCAAAAAAATGCCCCTATTTTTTGATATTAAGTCCTCCAAGAAAGGAATCCAGGTCAGACTTATCTCCATCCCATAGGAGGAGGATGTCGTCTATATACCTAGCCCACAGATCCACCTGGGGTTTCTGTTGGGCATAGACGACATGCTCCTCCCACAGGGCCATAAAGAGGTTTGCCAAGCTGGGAGCATATTTAGCCCCCATGGCGCCTCCTCTGTCTTACTTATAAAATTGGCCTCCGAACCAAAAATAGTTTTGAGATGCAACGAATTGAAGCAATTCCATTATGTAGGATATTTGCTAGTCACGCCTAAGGAAATACTCGACCGCAAAGAAACCCAGGCTATGTGGAATGACAGTAGAGGGATGTGACATCAGCTGTCACCATCCACAAACCTGATCTAGGGGTCTGAGCTGCCAATAGGTTAATCACATGGTGTGAGTCTTTTAAGTAGGAGGACATCCTAGTGACTATTGGCTGGAGAAAGAAATCAATATACTTGCCCACCTGAGATGTAACAGAATCAATGCCACTAACAATGGGACGACCCGGGGGGCAAGTAGGATGTTTGTGGACCTTGGGCAAGTAATAAATCACCAGTGTCCGCGGTGTCCTTGGTATCAAGTGTGACCTTTCCTTTTTGTTGAGAATACCCAGTTCAAAGCCCTTTTGAATGAGGACTTCTAATTCCTTCTTATATCACATTTTTGGATCAAAACCAAGGGGGTTGTAGGTGTCCCTATCTGCCAATATTCTGTACATTTCAGTGAGGTAGTCCTTTTTATCAAGAATGATGATCCCACCCCCCTTATCAGCCAATCTGATCACCAAATCCTTCTTCTCAGGCAGGGAATCAAGGCCGGCAACAAACTCCCTGTCAGTTTTCACCCTATTGACCGGCACTTGGTCCAAGTCTCTGAGAACCACATCCCTGAAAACCTTCAGGGAAGGAGCCAAAGCCCCAGGGGGGTGGGGGGGGGGGGGTTGAAAAGGGAAGCATTAGCGAGCCCCGAATGTCTAAAGCTATTGAAAAAGGTCTGACAACCTAAAATGGGATTGGAGATCATATAACGCTTAAAACTGAGCTTTCTAATAAACTTATGTATATCAATGTAGGTCTGAAATTTATTCAGCCTACGTGGGGGGCAAATTTTAAACCTTTATTCAACACAAGTTTTTCGGTATCTGTTAGGGCAACACTGCTCAAATTGTGTTATGGTTTTTTCCTTTTTAGCACGTAATTTTCTCCCTCCCCGACACCCTCTTTTGGATCTATTTGCCTTTTTGTGCCCTGAGTAGGTCTCTGAAAACCCCAATGCTGTTTTAGACCGGAGGGACCAGGTCTAGCAACATTGTCACTAGTAACAGATTTGAAATACTGGGATGGGTTGATCGGGCCTGCTTTACTAATGGGATTTTCGTAGGCACCTTCTAAATCCCGTAATGGGTAGAAGCTATTGGATGTACTTATATTAAAGTCAACTTCATCCTGCCTTTCGTAGCGCTCGTTAGAATCAAAATGCCGAAATTGAGTTCCATATCTATTTTGATGATCAGGTCTGGATTCGTATTGCATGTCATATACATAATGAGAGTTAGCCCCATACCCAGTATTAAGGGAGCATGGAAAAGCGCCGCCATTATTGTAGTGATAACCTTGGCATTCTTGGACAGCATAAGGGGAGGGATAGTTCTGATTGTGACCTAAATTTCCGTAGCCCCCACCACAGCCGCGACCAGGGGGGCCCCTAGCACCCCTGGGCCGCTGTGAGGGCACATGGTGGAAAGGCATCCCACTCCTACCCCCAGCCCCCTGTCTGAAGGGAGATTGATTGGAACCTTGTCTCCCCCTATGGGGGGGGGTCCAGGGTAGCCCCCAGGGGGTCGCAAAGGGATAGTTATAACTTTGGAACCAGGTGGCATGGGGGGCCCTGAACTCTCAATTGCAGAGGGCCCCACCTCCATATCATTTGCAGTGCTGGCTTGCTCAGCCAACAACTTTTTCTGCCACTCAAAGACCACCCCACTGTGGTAGTCTGCCAAGTCCATGTTATATGTTTTTTTTCTTCTTAATTTTTTGCTCCCTGTCCTCTTTTTCTAAAATCTTCAGAAGTGAGGATGATTTATCTTGATATTTAGCCCCCTCTTTAAACGGGTTCAGTTTCTCTTTAATAAGTTTAATTTCCTCGTCTAAACGGGCAAGTTTCATATTTTTCCTTCCTACAAGAAACTTGAGGAAGTCAATCCCTGCGGTGTTAAAATAGGCAAACCAGTCCTCAAGGAGAACGTCCCCCTTCTGGGGACTAACCTCCCATCTAAGACTCCGTGGGACCATCTTAGTCTTAATTAGGGATGAGCTTCGTGTTCGAGTCGAACCCATGTTCGACTCGAACATCGGCTGTTCAGTCGTTCGCCGAATTGCGAACGATATGGGCCGTTCGCGCCAAATTCGTGTGGCGCATCACGGCCCATAATTCACTGCGGCATTGCAGTGCATTGCTTGCTGATGATTGGCCAAGCATGCATTATGACCCGCATGCTTGGCCAATCACAGCGCTGCCTGTACAGAGAGACGTAATTGGCCAAAGCCAAGGAGGCTTTGGCCAATTATGGCTCAGGGGATTTAGTACACGCCCCACACTATATAAGGCCGCCTGCACGGCGGCCCTGTGCAGTGTGTTCCGGTGTGCTGAGAGATAGAGAGCGAGAGAGACAGTGTCATTTCATTTGAGTTAGCTAGATTAGGCAGGACAGTCAGTCAGTTAGCTGCACTTAAAGTGTATTGTGTATATATATGCATCCCAGGTGTTGCATATATATATATATATACACTGTATTCAGTTTAGCTAGATCCGTTCCTGTTATCTTCTAGACTATTTACATTTAGTGCAGTGCGTCCTGCTCACAGTGTTCAGCTAGATCCGTTCCTGTTATCTTCCTACTGACAGGCAGGCTTGTCTTGTTACAGTATTTACAGCTACCTAAAGAAAATTACTGGTGTTCTTTTGATCCTATTAGTACCACAGTCAGGCAGCTAGACTATTTACATTTAGTGCAGTGCGTCCTGCTCACAGTGTTCAGCTAGATCCGTTCCTGTTATCTTCCTACTGACAGGCAGGCTTGTCTTGTTACAGTATATAAAGCTACCTGAAGAAAATTACTGGTGTTCTTTTGATCCTATTAGTACCACAGTCAGGCAGCTAGACTATTTACATTTAGTGCAGTGTGTCCTGCTCACAGTGTTCAGCTAGATCCGTTCCTGTTATCTTCCTACTGACAGGCAGGCTTGTCTTGTTACAGTATATAAAGGTACCTGAAGAAAATTACTGGTGTTCTTTTGATCCTATTAGTACCACGGTCAGGCAGCTAGACTATTTACATTTAGTGCAGTGCGTCCTGCTCACAGTGTTCAGCTAGATCCGTTCCTGTTATCTTCCTACTGACAGGCAGGCTTGTCTTGTTACAGTATTTACAGCTACCTAAAGAAAATTACTGGTGTTCTTTTGATCCTATTAGTACCACAGTCAGGCAGCTAGACTATTTACATTTAGTGCAGTGCGTCCTGCTCACAGTGTTCAGCTAGATCCGTTCCTGTTATCTTCCTACTGACAGGCAGGCTTGTCTTGTTACAGTATATAAAGCTACCTGAAGAAAATTACTGGTGTTCTTTTGATCCTATTAGTACCACGGTCAGGCAGCTAGACTATTTACATTTAGTGCAGTGCGTCCTGCTCACAGTGTTCAGCTAGATCCGTTCCTGTTATCTTCCTACTGACAGGCAGGCTTGTCTTGTTACAGTATTAACAGCTACCTGAAGAAAATTACTGGTGTTCTTTTGATCCTATTAGTACCACAGTCAGGCAGCTAGACTATTTACAGTTAGTACAGTGCGTCCTGCTCACAGTGTTCTGCTAAACCTACAAGTTAGTGGGGTGCGTCCTGCTCCCAGTGTTCAGCTAGATCCGTTCCTGTTA
This sequence comes from Aquarana catesbeiana, assembly GCF_042186555.1. Lineage (NCBI taxonomy): Eukaryota > Metazoa > Chordata > Amphibia > Anura > Ranidae > Aquarana > Aquarana catesbeiana. Next base: position 203,944,945 of record NC_133336.1, read on the forward strand.
TCTTCTTACTGACAGGCAGGCTTTTCTTGTTACAATAAATACAGCTACCTGAAGAAAATTGCTGGTGTTCTTTTGATCCTATTAGTACCACAGTCAGGCAGCTAGACTATTTACAGTTAGTGCAGTGCGTCCTGCTCACAGTGTTCAGCTAAACCTACAAGTTAGTGGGGTGCGTCCACCTCACAGTGTTCAGCTAAAGCTACCTGTAGAAGGTTGGTGGTGTTCTCATACTACAGGCAGGCAGTTGATTTTGCTAGCTGCAGTATCAGTACATATATATATATATATATATATATATATATATATCCCAGCTTAGTGCAGCTACAGGCCATTAGTATGTCTGGAAGGCCAAGAAGGAGAGGCAGACAGTCACAAGCCAATAAGAGAGGGCAAGCAGGCTCTGTGTCTAGTGCTGGTCGTGGAGAAGGTGCATCCTCATCAGCACGTGGCCATGGGACACGCTTGGCCTTTTTTTCGGCAGCTGGCCGTGTTGAGCCGCAACATGCGGAAGACTTGGTCGAGTGGATGACCAAGCCGTCCTCATCCTCCTCATCCTCTCTCACCCATGCCCAGGGTGCTTTGTCTGGCAAAGCAGCGGCCTCTTCCCTCGGCTCAATGTCATCAGTGACTCCTTCCCTAGCCCCACCATGTCCTCCTGAGGAGTCCCTCGAACTGTTTGACCAAAGTGTTGGGTACATGCTCCAGAAGGATGCCCAGCGTTTGGAAGGCTCTGATGATGATACTGAGCTCGATGAAGGCAGTAACATGAGCACGGACAGAGGGGGTGCCCAAGAAGGACAGCAATCTGGCAGTCATGCTCCCCCTGCTGCAGCATACTGCCAGGTTTGCTCCAGTGATGAGGAGGGAGGGGATGATGAGGTCACTGACTCAACGTGGGTGCCTGATAGGAGAGAGGAGGAGGATGAGGAGGCGGCACATCACCAATGAGGCAGGATGCCCTCCAGGGGCCAGCCTAAGGGCAGCACATTGACTGCATCACACCCCAGAGCTCCACATGTGCAGGGCGCTGCAGTCTCTGCGCATTATTCAAAAAGTTCTTTGGTGTGGGCCTTTTTTGAGACGAGTGCATCAGATCGCACCGCTGCTATTTGCAACATATGTCTCAAGCGTATCTCACGTGGCCAAAACATCTCCCGCTTGGGTACCACATGCTTGACGAGACATATGATGACCTGCCATGCAGTTCGTTGGCAAGCGTATCTAAAAGACCCACACCAAAGAATAAAGAGGACCTCTCCTTGCTCCTCATCAGCTGAGATTTCCAACCCCACTAGACCTTCAGTCCTCTCTGAGACCTGCACTGAGAGGAATGAAGGTGTAGAATTAGGTGTGTCACAGCCAAGTACTTGTGGGAAATCTGCTTTTGGTACACCGACGTCAGATTGTACCAGGCAAATTTCCCTGCCCCACCGCCGAAAAAAGTTTGCTCCCAGCCATCCACATGCCCAGCGGTTGAATGCTAGCTTGGCAAAATTGCTAGCACTTCAACTGCTGCTTTTCAGTTGGTAGACTCTGCCCCTTCCGTGAGTTTGTGGAATGTGCGGTTCCTGGCAGGTACCCAAACGCCACTTTTTCTCACGGAAGGCGATTCCGGCTCTCTACCGGCATGTGGAAGGCAATGTCCATGCCTCGCTGGACAGGGCGGTCAGCGGTAGGGTGCATATTACCGCTGACTCATGGTCCAGCAGGCATGGACAGGGACATTACTTAAGTTTCACGGCGCATTGGGTGACTCTGCTGGCAGCTGGGAAGGATGCAGGACAAGGTGCAGTAGTGTTGGAGGTTGTTCCGCCACCACGCCTCCAAAATGCTAATGATTGTGACACACCTCTCTCCTCCACCCTCTCCTCTTCTTCTTCCTCCATGGCCTCTTCCTCAGAACCAGCGGTGCTCCGTAGTCGTTCAAGGGGCTACGCAAGTACGCAGGCCAAAAGATGCCATGCGGTGCTTGAGCTGGTGTGCTTGGGGGACAGGAGCCACACTGGGGCAGAGGTTCTGTCAGCTCTGCAGGGGAAGGTTCAGAGGTGGTTGACGCCACGCCAACTTAAGGCAGGAATGGTGGTTTGCGACAATGGCACCAACCTCCTCTCTGCCCTCCGACAGGGACAAATGACCCATGTGCCCTGTTTGGCTCACGTCCTTAACTTGGTGGTGCAGCGGTTCTTGGGCAGGTACCCGGGCTTACAGGATGTCCTGAGGCAGGCCAGGAAAGTCTGTGTGCATTTCCGCCGGTCATATAATGCCAGTGCTCGGCTGACGGACCTCCAAAAGGAGTTTAACCTGCCCAAGAACCGCCTAATCTGTGACATGCCCACCAGGTGGAACTCAACGTTGGCCATGCTGCAGCGGCTGCACACGCAGCAGAGGGCCATCAATGAGTACCTGTGCGACTATGGCACCAGGACAGGGTCAGGGGAGCTTGTTTTTTTTTCCCCACGCCAGTGGGCCATGATCAGGGATGCATGCACTGTCCTGTCACCATTTGAGGAGGCCACGAGGATGGTGAGCAGTGACAGTGCATGCATCAGTGACACTGTCCCCCTTGTCCACCTGTTGGAGCACACGCTGCGTGGAATAATGGACAGGGCACTTGAGGCAGAACAGAGGCAGGAAGAGGAGGACTTCCTTAGCTCTCAAGGCCCCCTTTATCCAGACAGTGTTCCTGCGTGCCCGCCGATCACACAGGAAGAGGACGAGGAAGAGGAGGAGGAGGAGGAGGAAGATTGTGTCAGTATGGAGGTGGAGCCTGGCACTCAGCATCAGCAGCAGTCTTTAAGGGATCAGTCCCAAGAAACACATGGACTTGTACGTGGCTGGGAGGAGGTGGCTGCGGACCATGTCGTCCTTAGTGACCCAGAGGACTCCAGACCGAATGCCTCAGCAAACCTACGCTGCATGGCCTCCCTGATCCTGCAAAGCCTGCGTAAGGATCCTTATATTCGTGGTATCAAGGAGAAGGACCAATAATGGCTGGCAACCCTCCTTGATCCACGTTACAAGGGTAAGGTTGCGGACCTTATCTTGCCATCGCAGAGGGAGCAGAGGATGAAACATCTTCGGGAGGCCTTGCAGAAAGGTCTGTGCAACGCGTTCCCAGAGACTGGGAGGTTACAAACTCCTGTTTCTGGACAACGTGTTGCTGAGGCTTCGGTCAGTCAAAGAAGGAGCGGTGGAGAAGGTGGCCGTCTGACCGATGCGTTCAGACAATTTTTTGGTCCGCAGCCCCAAGGTATGATTGGTTCCAGCAACCATCGCCAGCGTCTGTTTTACATGGTGCAGGAATACCTAGGGGCAAGATCAGACTTGGACACCTTTCCCACCGAAAATCCTCTGGGTTACTGGGTCTTGAGGATGGATCACTGGCCAGAGCTTGCACAGTATGCAATTGAGCTACTGGCCTGTCCTACATCCAGCGTTCTTTCGGAACGCACATTCAGTGCTGCTGGAGGCGTGGTAACCGATCACAGGGTGCATCTGTCCACCGACTCGGTCGATCGACTGACCTTCATAAAAATGAATCAGTCTTGGATCACCACCAGCTACCAAGCACCTGATGCTGATGTAACCGAATAATTTCTTTTGAAATCTCAGATCCCTTCAAAGACTGCCTATGCTGATGCTGAGTGACTATCGCTGAGTAATTATCCTCTTCCTCCTCAATCATCACGCTGATAGCTTGTAAGAACATTTTTGGTTCTGGGCGCCACCACCAGTGCCTAAAGCACAATTTTTCAGCCCCTGTTTAACAGGGGCGTGTAATTACAATTTTTGATGTAATACTTTGCAGCAGGGCTCGTTCCTGCATTCCAACGAGAGTGTCTGTGAGGGGTTGCAGTGTTGTGGCACCAGCACCAGTGCCTAAGGCCCATTTTTTCTGCCCCTGTTTAACAGGGGCGTGTAATTACAATTTTTGATGCAATACTTTGCAGCAGGGCTCGTTCCTGCATTCCAACTAGAGTGTCTGTGAGGGGTTGCAGTGTTGTGGCACCAGCACCAGTGCCTAAGGCCCATTTTTTCTGTCCCTGTTTAACAGGGGCGTGTAATTACAATTTTTGATGCAATACTTTGCAGCAGGGCTCGTTCCTGCGTTCCAACTAGAGTGTCTGTATCACGTACCTGATCGGAGGCTGAAGTGCTGGGAGAGCTTCCCTTGCGACTAAGTGCAGAGCGCCCCCTGAAGGTGGTACAGGGGGAGCTATACTCAAAGCGGCAGGGGTTGCTGGCTGCGGCAAGCTGAGATGAAGCAGAGAAGTCCACTGGTGGGCAGCTGACGAGCAGGGTAGACTGCTAGGCAGGGGTACCTCGGAAGTACCAGATGAGATCGTACAGCAGGAAGTACCAGGAGCAGTGTCAGGAGCCAGGCCGGGGTTCATACACAGGACAGCAAACAGTAGCAAAGTCTATAGAACAAGCCAGGGGTCATACACGGTGCAGCGGATCAAACAGTAGCAAAGTCCATAAAACAAGCCAGGGGTCATACACAGTGCAGCAGATCAAACAGTAGCAAAGTCCATAAAACAAGCCAGGGGTCATACACGGTGCAGCAGATCAGAGCGGAGTAACAGGAACGAGCCAAGGGTCAAGCTGGGGTAAGTACAGATCAGATAGGTCAAGACAAGCCGGGTCGTTTAGCAGACAATCCAAGACAACAGGAACAGGAACTGAGGAATACACAGGAAGCTGAAGATCATGCAGCAGTTGGTGACTGCTGCAACATGCTTTAAATAGTATGCTTGGTGCCTGGAGTCTCTCACGTGGTGTGTGTGATTTGGCATGCAGGTGTTCGCATTAGTGCTGGAGAATTTGTGTTAATTGATACAGGTTTCTGCTGGCCATAGATGTTAGTTCTCCTGCGGGTTAGTCCTTGACAGTGCCCCCCCCCCAAGGGGCAGCCTCCGGATGCCCAGGTGGGCTTGCTTCTCCGGATATCTTCTGAAGAATTTACGTAACAGTCTAGGGGCATGAACATTACTTGCGGGTTCCCAAGAGCTCTCCTCTGATGGGTAACCCTTCCACTTCACTAAATATTGAATTTGTCTACCTCTCTTTCGACAATCCAGGATGATTTCCACCTCGAACTCAGTTTCTTCACCCACTGTGATTGGAGGTGGAGGAGGATCTTCTCTTTCAGAGAAGGGGCCAGTACTGATTGGCTTGAGCAGCGAGACGTGGAAGACTGGGTGAATCTTGTAAGAGCTTGGCAGAGACAATTCAAAAGCCACAGGATTAATCTCTCTCTTAATCGCAAAGGGACCGATGAATCTTGGGCCCAGCTTCCGGGAGGGGCAAGACAATTTAAGATTCAATGTGGAGAGCCAAACTTTGTCCCCTACTTTCAGAACTGGATTACCTTTCCTCTTCCTGTCATAATGCTTTTTATAGTCCTCCTGTGCTTTTTTCATGTTTTTTTGAAGAACCTGTAAATTTTCTTGAATGAAAGTTAATCTGTCCTGTACAGCAGGTACCGCTGCTTCTGGAGTGACATAAGGCAAGAAGGATGGGTGGAATCCATAGTTTGCCCAGAATGGAGACTGATTGGTGGAGGCGTGTACCGAATTATTATAGGCGAATTCAGCACATGGCAGCAAGGTTACCCAGTTATCTTGAGAGAAGGTAGAAAAACAGCGGAGGTACTGCTCTAGTGTCTGATTCGTCCTCTCCGTCTGGCCATTACTCTGTGGGTGATAGGCAGAAGACAAACAGATTTCAATGTTCAAAGCTTTACAGAGAGCCCTCCAGAACCTTGAAGTAAATTGTACTCCTCTGTCGGATACAATACTGTCTGGCAAGCCGTGCAATCTTACGATCTCTTTAATAAAGACATGTGCTGTATCAATGGCAGAAGGTGTGCCTAGTAGAGGCAGGAAGTGGGCCATCTTTGATAAACGGTCGACCACCACCAGGATAGTGGTAAAGCCTTCAGATGGGGGCAGCTCCACAATAAAATCCATGGACAACATTTTCCAGGGGCGGTCCGGGATAGGTAGTGGTCTTAGCAAACCCCAGGCTTGGGTGCAGCTTCCCTTACTTCTGGCACAGGTTGTGCAGGAGCCTATGAAATCCTTACAATCTTGCCTCAGGTTAGGCCACCAGTAGGATCGCTGAATCAGCTCAGTAATCTTATGAATCCCGAAATGGCCGGCAACTTGGTGTTCGTGAAAGGTCTTGAGGACCTGAAGCCTGGCTCCCATGGGAACGAAGATCTTGTCCCCGTGCCACAGGAGTCCTTCCTGCCCTCTGAATGCAGATCCTTCGTATTCGACGCATTGAGCAGAGGTTTGTTCAAGGGTTGATCTTAGATCAGGTTGAACTAAAAGGAAATTCTGAGGGGACAAGATGGTACTAGGGGCCACAGTCTCTGGAGTTTCTGGAAACATGCGTGAGAGGGCATCCGCTTTCCCATTCTTGGACCCCGGACGGTAAGTAAGGTGAAAGTTAAACCTCGAAAAGAACAAGGCCCATCTGGCCTGCTGTGGTCTTAGTCGTTTGGCAGATCTGAGATATTCAAGGTTTTTATGGTCGGTGAATATCATGATGGGATGAGCTGCGCCTTCCAGTAGGTATTGCCATTCTTCGAGGGCAGCTTTTATTGCCAGTAATTCACGATCCCCCACATCATAATTCCTTTCCGGTTGGCTTAGTTTTCGGGAGAAAAAGGCTACAGGGTATAGTAAAGCTTTAGGGCCTTGGCGTTGTGACAGGATAGCCCCTATGGCGACTTCTGATGCATCGACCTCCAAAACATAGGGCAGGGCTGGATCTGGATGTTGTAGAATGGGGGCCGAGGTGAATAGAGCCTTTAGTTTATCAAAAGCTTCTTGGGCTTCCTGGGACCACTGGAAACGGGTATGCTGGCAGTGAGCTGGGTAATGGGGGCAATAATACCAGAAAAGTTTTTAACAAATCTCCGATAAAAATTAGCGAACCCCACAAATCTTTGGATACCTTTCTTGTTGGTAGGGGCTGACCACTCTAGAATAGCAGATACTTTCTGAGGGTCCATAGCTATACCCGATGTAGAAATAATTAAGCCCAGGAACTGCATGGATGCCTGTTCAAATTGACACTTTTCTGCTTTTGCATAGAGCTTGTGTTCTCTCAATGTAGATAGTACCTTCCGGACGTGGGTTCTATGTAACTCCAGACTGTCAGAGAAGATGAGGATGTCATCCAAATATACGATCAGGAAATGATCCAGGAATTCTCTAAAGATGTTGTTTACAAAATGTTGAAAGGTCGCTGGGGCATTACATAGTCCAAAAGGCATAACACGGTATTCAAAATGCCCAAAACGAGTTCTGAAGGCGGTCTTCCACTCATCCCCCTTTCTGATGCGCACAAGATTGTAGGCGCCTCGTAAGTCCAACTTAGTAAAGACTTGGGCAGAACGGAATCTCTGAAAAAGCTCGGGAACCAGGGGGAGAGGATAACGATTTTTGACCGTGATTTTGTTAAGTTCCCTGTAGTCCACACAAGGCCTGAGGGAATGGTCTTTCTTCTCCACGAAGAATTTTCCGGCACCAGCTGGGGATGATGATGGGCGGATGAATCCTTTTTCTAAGTTCTCGTCAATATATTGACGTAAAGTCTCAAGCTCAGTCTCTGAAAGTGGAAATATTCGACCAAAGGGGATCTCTGCACCAGGCAGCAACTCGATTGGACAATCGTAAGAACGATGAGGTGGCAAAGTGCCGCTTTTTTCTTATTGAAAACATCTAAAAAGTCATGGTAAACTGGAGGGACGTCTTGGCTAGAATTGGAAACTGGCTGGACGGTAAGGCAACTGGAAGGTGCTACAGGTTCAGGTATGATACAATGCTGGTGGCAATAAGTTGACTTGAAAGCGATATTCCCTGTGTTCCAGTCTATCTGAGGGTTGTGTGCCCGTAGCCAAGGGAGTCCCAAAGTTACAGGGAACATAGGAGAACAAAGAACATCAAAACAAAGAAATTCTTGATGGCCTGGGTCCATCATGGTGAGAATAGGCAAAGTCTCTTGAGTAACAGGCCCAAACTGCGGTGTTGAACCGTCAGCCAAGTGAATTTTAAGTTTATGTTCCTTCCTCCGAAGTGGAATCTGAAAGTCTTTAGCCAGGGAAATGCCCAAAAAGCAACTGCAAGCCCCGGAGTCGATTATTGCTGGAAGTCTGACCTATCCTCTTGCCAACTGTAATGCGATATGGAGAACAAGATGAGTTGGAGAAGGTTTGGGGACTTGGAGGCTAGTAGAGTTGCGGAAAGGAGATCTACTGGGCCTTATTGGGCAGTTGAGACGGATATGTCCGGGTTCTCCGCAATAGAAACATAGGTTAGCTTGCCGGCGATGAAGTTTCTCGTTAGGGGTCAGAGCAGAGCGAACTGCGCCAATTTGCATAGGCCCTTTGTTGGACGTGAACGGAGTGACAGGTGCAGGAACAGCTGGAACTGTGGGCGTCATCCAAGAAGGCCGGAAGGATCGTGCACATCATTCAGACCGTCGCTCCCGCAGGCGCCTATCAATTTGGACGACTAGCTGGGTGAGTCCTTCTAAAGTGGTTGGGGACTCTACTCGTGCAAGTTCATCTTTGACAAGTTCAGATAAGCCGAGCCGGAATTTGAATCTGAGAGCGGCCTCATTCCACCCCGTGTCGGCAGCCCAGGTGCCAAAGTCCAAGATATAATCCTCTACAGGGCGCTGCCCTTGCCGCAAGGAATGAGGGGCGGCCTCAGCAGTAGCCATACGTTGTGGATCATCATATAATCTGGACATAGCTTCAAAGAACAAGTTCACTGAATTAATAGCGGGATCCTTTTGCTCTAGTAACTGATGAGCCCAGGACTGGGGTTCATTGGACAGCAGGGAAATAACAAATCCCACTTTAACAGTTTCTATGGAAAAGGTTCTTGGTTGGAGGGCCAGGTAAAGTAAACAGGTGTCCTTGAATGCTTGGAACTTCCCTCGGTCACCAGAGAAGCGCTCTGGAGTAGGTACCCTTGGTTCAGGGGGTGGAATCATCATAGGAGACATTGCTTGGTTCTGAAGGTGAATCTCCAACTGGGAATAATGTCCTTGTAGATTTGTCACTGCTTGGGTCAGCGTAGCGACTTGCTGGCACAGAGTCTTGAGCAGGGAAGCACCTCCGTCAGCCTCTGACATTACTGGCTGCATGATACTATCACGTACCTGATCGGAGGCTGAAGTGCTGGGAGAGCTTCCCTTGCGACTAAGTGCAGAGCGCCCCCTGGAGGTGGTACAGGGGGAGCTATACTCAAAGCGGCAGGGGTTGCTGGCTGCGGCAAGCTGAGATGAAGCAGAGAAGTCCACTGGTGGGCAGCTGATGAGCAGGGTAGACTGCTAGGCAGGGGTACCTCGGAAGTACCAGATGAGATCGTACAGCAGGAAGTACCAGGAGCAGTGTCAGATGCCAGGCCGGGGTTCATACACAGGACAGCAAACAGTAGCAAATAGAACAAGCCAGGGGTCATACACGGTGCAGCGGATTAAACAGTAGCACAGTCCATAAAACAAGCCAGGGGTCATACACGGTGCAGCAGATCAGAGCGGAGTAACAGGAACGAGCCAAGGGTCAAGTCGGGGTAAGTACAGATCAGATAGGTCAAGACAAGCCGAGTCGTTTAGCAGACAATCCAAGACAACAGGAACAGGAACTGAGGAATACACAGGAAGCTGAAGATCATGCAGCAGTTGGTGACTGCTGCAACTTGCTTGAAATAGTATGCTTGGTGCCTGGAGTCTCTCACATGGTGTGTGTGATTTGGCGTGCAGGTGTTCGCATTAGTGCTGGAGAATTTGTGTTAATTGATACAGGTTTCTGCTGGCCATAGATGTTAGTTCTCCTGCGGGTTAGTCCTTGACAGTCTGCGAGGGGTTGCAGTGTTGTGGCACCAGCACCAGTGCCTAAGGCCTAATTTTTCAGCTCCTGTTCAACAGGGGCATGTAATTACAATTCTTGATCTAATATTTCACAGCAGGGCCCTGTGAGGGCTTACAGTGTTGTGGCCACAGCAACACCTAAGGCCCAAATTTCTGCTGAGTATATAGGGCAGGACCCTACTTTCAAACATCTAACTTACAAATGACTCCTACTTGCAAACGGAAGGAGACAACAGGAAGTGAGATGAAATCTACCCCTAGGAAGGGAAATTCTCTCCTGTAAGAGTTAATATGGGAAAAACATTTTTTCCTTTCCACTGATGCTTTCCAATCCTTGTTCCACAAAAAAACCCAAATTTTCAAAAAACATTTTTCATTGGGACAAAAAGTGAGGTGAAATCTTCTGAAGAGGAGGAAAGACAGCAAAACAAATGTCACAGGGGTGATAACCCTTCCCTATGTTTTCCAAAAAGCTTAAAAAAGATTTTTTGGCTGGAGCTAAACACGTTAAAAATGTACCCGTTCAAAATTACAAAGAGATTCTACTTAACAACAAACCTACAGTCCCTGTCTTGTTTGCACCGCCTGTATACTGCTGTTCAGAGTATATAGGGCCTGGTGGCCCAACACCTTTCCTTATTTTAATTTGGGTGCGGGGTTCCCCTTAATATCCATACAAGACCCAAAGGGCCTGGTAATGGACTGGGGGGTACCCATGCCATTTGTCTCACTGATTTTCATCCATATTGCCAGGACCCGAAATTACATTAAACCCGCAAGCAGTTTTAAATGAGATTTTTTCCTTTAAAAATGACATTTGGTGCAGGGACTGTTCTAAACATGGGAAACACGCGTCACTTTACAGGCATACTATAGACACACCCCAGGTACGATATTTAAAGGAATATTTCACTTTTTTTTTTTTTTACTTTAAGCATCATTAAAATCACTGCTCCCGAAAAAACGGCCGTTTTTAAAAGTTTTTTTTGCATTGATATATGTCCCCTGGGGTAGGACCCGGGTCCCCAAACCCTTTTTAGGACAATAATTAGCCTTTAAAATGAGCACTTTTGATTTCGAATGTTCGAGTCCCATAGACGTCAATGGGGTTCTAACGTTCGTGCAATTTTTCGGTCCGTTCGCAGGTTCTGGTGCGAACCGAACCGGGGGGTGTTCGGCTCATCCCTAGTCTTAATATAAGTCTCCAGATAGGCACTGGGTGTGGAGTTCCGAGGTGGTCAAATTTCTTAGCCTCAAAAAGAGGCCATTTAGATCTCCCTCGTCACCTTTATACGTTTCGAACACTCCATTAGTGTTCACCACCCTGGAAGCCCTGTATTCAAAAATGTCCATAGTAAATACAAAATGGAAAAATTATAGATAGTGACTAAACTCCGTGACTAAACTTGTGAAGTGAACAATCTGGAGTGATCAGTATCCTATGCGGCTACAATACCATGTAGAGAAGAAGGCTGCGGTGATAACATTAAAAAAACAAACAGATAAAACAAGAAAATCCCCACGCTATCATAAAACCCCCCCCAAAGAAGCAGCAGTTCAACTGTGAACAAATCACAACAAATAGGAAAAACAAAAAAAAACTGCGCTATAAAGTGAAAATGCAAAGAGTAAATATATGCAGTAAAATCAATATATGCTATCAACACACACATATGCATCCAATGACATCAGATCATTAGTGTAAAAAAATGGTAGTAAAGTCCATAGATATAAAAGAGGTAAGAGGAATCCCCTGGTAGTTCTCCATGGAAATCATGTGAGAATGTGGAAAACAAACACACCCTGCACAGTGATCCTCCACCATCAAACATATGCGCTTACCAGATGGAAAGCACAATAAGGCACGTCTCAGGACTGTATCCAGGTCAAGCTGTTAAGCAATAAACCACTCCTCCAGATACCGCTATGGATGGTAAGCGTGTAAATGGGTCCCGGTATCCTATCTCCAATATCCCTCCGTACAGCGTGGCTCCAACCATACAACAACCCAAATTAACCACATAAGGGTAGAAGAAAGGCAGCCATAGTGTAAACCTGATATAGGTATTTTATTTAAAACAAGGTAAAACACTTACAAAATGGTAGTAAAAAGGAGCATTCGCTGGCCGGCCAGCAAGCGAGCGCCCATTCGTAATTGAGTGCGATGACGTCAGAGCGCCAACCTCCCGACGTATGTTTCGACTGTCACTGACGTCGTCTGGGGAACAGGCGACGCTCTGACACAAGGAAGCCACACCCCATTGTGACATCTCGGAGGCGTCAAACATAGACAGCCAGTCAGCTGCCGGGATGAAACCTGGAAGTAACCAGACCACTTATTCGATACCCAGGTTGGAAACAACCATAGGTAAAATGACTGGAGTCATAAAACCCACTTTCTCACCTGATTTCTCACCTGATTTCCACGGAGAACTACCAGGGGATTCCTCTTACCTGGACTTTACTACCTTTTTTTACACTAATGATCTGATGTCATTAGATGCATATGTGTGTGTTCATTGCATATATTGATTTTACTGCATAGATTTACTCTTTGCATTTTCACTTTATAGCGCAGTTTTTTTTTGTTTTTCCATGTACTGAAATGAGGCCGAAAAATAATGGGGGCACGCCAGAACGAATCGGTGCATCACGGATGCGACTGGATTCAAATCGGAACGTGATACGTGACAGTGAAATGATTTCCCATGACAGAGGCATGAATCGGTGAGCCGCAAACTGTGACTGACAACGACCGGACTCTGGAGCATGTACTGAAATGAGGCCAAATAACAACTGGGACACACCAGGACGAATAGGTGCATCATAGATGCGACTAGATTCGAATCAGAGCGTGGTACATGACGGTGAAATGAGTGAAATGAGTGAAATGATTGAAATGATAAGCCATGACAGAGGCACGAATCTGTGTGCCGTAATTGGACTGTGGAGCATGGTATAAAACATGAGACAAGAGCAAGTGAGACACGGCTGGACAAACAGGTGCGAAGTGGACGCAACTGGATTAGAATCAAAATGAGGTACGTAAAATGAATGAAAAATGTTTTAGAAATGATAGAGGCACGAATCAGTGGCTGAGTGCTACGGCTACGTGCAGGGTTTCTTAACGAATGACTCGTAAGTTACGTATCGGGGTTTGAGCGACACATGGTATCTAACAAATGGTGATACATGAAATGATAAAATGTTAACGAAACCCGACCTGCGACAGCCGAGCCAGACACATTTGTATGAAAACTACGAACTGGAACGGAAGCCTCTCAGAAACTGCGAACGGGAACCGAAAGCCGCTGAAATTTCAAACACGCAACTCACGAACCCCAACGAGTTGGAAGAGTCGGCCTAGTGACGTAACGTACCGCGCACAGGAAACCGACAAAGACCACAGGTGAGCGGGCTGGTTAAATACCCCCCCCGGCCCCTCCCATAAATTCAGGCCACCATTCTGGCCTTCCTACATATATAACAATAGGACAATGGACAGTGTCACTGGAGCAGAGGACAATGTCAGTAGGTTTGTGTCAGTCATTTATATTTTTATTCTTTTTTTATTATTTGCTACATTATTTGTTTTACAATATTTTTTATTATAGTTTTTTACAATTTTTTACGAGCCCCTTTGGGGGGCTTCGGTGAAATATCTTGCGTCTAAATAGACCCCCGATGTCTCACATTTGAGACAGAGAAAGGGACTGAGGACAGAGATTTCCCAGTCCCTTTCTCTGCAGCCAAGCAGCAAGGGGAATCTGCGCAGCACAGGGTGATTAGGGTGTGCCCAGGCATACCTGGCACACCCTGTGGGCACGCCTATGTGCAGCTCCAATCATTGGATTTCCCCTGATCTGGCCAGTAACAACCCTAAAATCCTCCTGCCACATCACACCACAAATTTCTTCTGATAAACATTCAGGAGAGAAGGGACAAAGGAAAAGATTCACATTAATACTTGTAATATAAAGTTTCTTTTTCTTATGGACAATTTAGTGCTAATGCTGAATCTGAAAGACTTTGCCCAGCAATGAGACTTGTGAGACATTTTGCCGGAGTCTCTCCTATCATTTATGAATGTAAAAGTTCTGTGAATACAAGTGCAATGGGTTGGAGGTTGGGGAAGGAATAGAACCTATCCAATCCTTCACAACAAGAAATGTAAAATATGTTTTTTGTTGGAGGGAGGAATTGAAAGAAGGAAATCATGTTTTTAATGTGTGACATGTATTGACATAACTGAATTAATATGGTGCATGTACCCAGGAGGTTGGCACTTATGTATAATAAGGTGTCTGTTGGCCAGACTAGAGGGTGCCAGGTGACACATCAATGGGGTTAACATTTCCTTGTAGGGGTGGTGTGTCAATCTTAGCAGTCCTACAGAGAGGTTCTCCATTACTGAACATGGGGGACACCAGAGCTGGATATGGGGGAGATACGCCTGGTTGATGTCTCCCCTGAGAGGTTGGAACCTTCTACAGGTAATGCCAGTGACTACACACAGGAGCTCCATTAGATAAAGGGAACATACGCTAGCTACCAGGGCACACATAAGGGAAGTTGTCCCTTTTTGCTATTGGCTCTTGCCTGATGGTTCTCTGAGCCTCATGGCTCTCTGTTACCATCCTGAGCTCAGCTGAGCCCTAGCCGTGTCTAGGGAGGCAGCCTTGCGATAAGTATCTTTGATGTTCTTTTGTTATATGCTTTGTAATATCTTCCTTTAGTGTTAACATTTTCCTATTTTCTTGGGTAATAAATAAGACGTTGTTTTACTAAGCAGTGTGTTTGTTTTTATAGCTAACCTTATATCATTATGCTTATCAACAGTGACATTATTATAGTTTTAATAGACTAGCTAACTATAGGAATAGACAAGTCAATACATATATGCAATAAATAGAGGGAATCCGTAACCACCCTCAGAATATATTTATTGTAGAAGTTATTTCAGAAGCGCTGCCCATTCATTCCAATGGGCAGGGCATTTTGAGAATGCTAAATACATCGCTCCCAACCCACCCCAAAGATGCTGCTTGCAGGTCTTTTCCCAACATCCCACAAACGCACCGCCCTGGTGTGAAAAGTCACACTGAAATGAAAGGGAGGTGGTTTTCAGGTGCTTTACAGGTGCCATTTCTAGCGTGAAAACTGCCTCAGTGTGAAAGGGATCTAAGGCTTATATACACCATACAACTTTTGTTGTCAGATTTCCTTTAGATTTTCCAAAAACCATGTAGTACAAGGGCTGGCCTGATTGCACACAAATTGAAACTCCTAAGGTTTGATCTCATATTATATGGTTTTGGTAAATCTGAAGGAAAAAAATCTACAGAAATATATGTATCCAGCTTTTATATACACGGGACGCTTTAAAACCTCTTCTGAATGATTCAACTTGATAGATAGTAACTAATGTTTAAAAACGTCAGTTTTGCCATGTATGTGTACAGTACATGCCGTGTTTAGCCACATTTGCGTTTAGAAGCGTTTTTTTTTTTTAAAGTAAAAATGAAAAATGCCTGTAAATGAAATGTGGCTAAAACAGGAGTTACCACGTTTACAAGCTGTTACAGGCTTTTGGCGTTTCTCTCTGACCATCCGTCCTGAACGCATTTTTTTTTTGCTTTCCCAAAAAAAGCTTCTAAGCTCAACTGCCTAGAAATGACTATAAGGCCTCATGCACACTGGATGTTAATATAACGTTATAAAAACGTCAGTAGCTTTTTTTTTAATGGATAAAAAACTTCAAAAAACACTGGTGAGCCACGTTTTTGAGCGTTTATCAGTGTTTTTTGACGTTAGAGCGTTTTTACAGCTGAAAAACTCCTCTCAGAAGTCACTAGTTTTGGGGTTTTTTACAGTCAAAAACAGTTGATAAGGCCCCTTTCACACTGGGGCTGGAGGTGCGTCGGCGGTAAAGCGCCGCCATTTTTAGTGGCGCTTTACCGTCATTTTAGCAGCAGTATTCGGCCCCTAGCGGGGGGGTTTTACCCCCCCGCTAGTGGCCGAGAAAGGGTTAAAAGCCACCGCAAAGCGCCTCTGCAGAGGTGCTTTGCCAGCAGTATAGCCGTGGTGCCCTATTGATTTCAATGGGCAGGAGGGGTGAAGAAGCTGTATACACACCGCTCCTTCGCCGCTCCAAAGATGCTGCTAGCAGGACTTTTTTTCCCGTCCTGCTAGCGCACCGCTCCAGTGTGAAAGCCCCCAGAGCTTTCACACTGGAGACAAAGCAGCGGCACCTTCAGGTGCTATTATGGACGCATAGGATAACATGGACGCATAGGATAACATGATGGGGAGTTTATTGACTGTAGAAAAAAAAAACATCTGAGGCCAAAAACAGCCGCTGTAAAAACGTCCAATGTGCATGAGGCCTAAAGGGGAGATTAGTTGAGGAATACATAGTATCTGAAGTTTGACTGATCTGAAGTGTGACTGATCGTCCTCCATACAATCGTTCAACACACATCTGCACCCTCCATCCCCCATCCTAACACTCAGTATTATCACTCAGTATATTAGATCGGGTTCTATGTAATCTTACCTTTCTGGTCACACCGTTCTGTGAAGAGACGATCTGCACGCTTTGAACACAAACAACAAAATGGAGAATTTTGGGTGTGGGAGAGAAAGAAATGTGGTTGGGTAAGTTTCACTTTTTCTGTTTTCACCAAGATCCTCCCATCTACAGATATTGTACCCTGTGAGTGTAATGCCTCGTACACATGACCAGTTTTGCCGTCGGAATAAACTCTGAAGGTTTTTCCGATGGAGTTTCGACAGAATTCCGCTCAAGCGGTCTTGCATACACACGTTTACACCAAAGTCCGACTGTCCAGAACACGGTGACGTACATGTAAGACGGGACTAGAAAAAGGAAGTTCAATAATCAGTAGCCAATAGCTTCCATCTCGTACTTGCTTCAGAGCATGTGTCATTTTTGGTACGTCGGTAGATATTTTACTCTATGAGTATAAGGCTGCATTCACACCTGGGCATTTTCAGCTCATAAAGCGCTCATAAAATGACCAACAAGCATAATCCCATTCATTTCAATGGCACCTGTTCACATCTGAGCGTTTTGTCACCTAAAGCAATACACCTGAAAAACGCCTTAGGGCCAGTTCACACCAGATACAGTTCTGTGCACTTTTTTTCTGCACTAAGGGCCAGTTCACACCATATACAGTTCAGTGCAGTTCCATGCGCTTCTTTTCTGCACTAAAAATGCATGCACAGTGTTTTCCACGTACTCCAATGGTTCTAGTTCACACCATGCAGTCAGTTTACAGTGTAGAAACTGACTGCATGGTGTGAACTAGAGCCATTGGAATACATGGAAAACTGTGCATGCATTTTTAGTGCAGAAAAGAAGCGCATGGAACTGCATCTGGTGTGAACTGGCACTAAAAATGCATGCACAGTGTTTTCCATGTATTCCAATGGCTCTAGTTCACACCATGCAGTCAGTTCCAATTAGTTTTCAGTGCAGAAACTGACCAGAAACTGACTGGAACTGACTGCATCTGGTGTGAACTGGCCCAAGCTTGAAGAACATGGGATTGCACTCTGCACCCCCCATCTCCAAACACACTCAATAAATAATGGACACGACACTCAAATATTGTCATAAATTGGCACCTTTATTGGTTTACAAATAAATTAATCACTTTTCATAACCATATCACAATTCAAACTCAAATCAAATTATCATTCTCAAAATTGCTTAGCCTTGATGACTCAAGCAAATTATATTTCATCAACTTTATAATAACCAGTCCCCTTTATATGTAAGGTGACATACCACATAAAGTCCACATGATTAATCTCTTCTTTGCCAAACCTTTAGCCTGTCAGCAAAACTCCTCGGACAGTGGGCCCTTTATATAATGAGCCCCACTGCTTCCAGAGAGTTACATCCACTCACATTGGCCCATTCCTACCTGCCCCAGGTGAGCAGGGAGGGCCAAACATCCCTTGATTACCTGCCTAATCTGATCATCCTAATCAGCTAAAAACTGGGGGGAAAGCAGAGGAAACCCCATGCAGGTGTGCCCAAATAATTGTGCCCTACTATTACATGGGATTGCACTCTGCACCCTTTTCCCCATCTCCAAACAGACTCAATAAATAAAGGACGCAAAACTCAAATATTGGCATAAATTGGCCGCGACACCTTTATTGGTTTACAAATAAATTCATCACTTTTCATTACCATATCACAATTCTAACTAATCAAAATATCATTCTCAAAATTGCTTAGCCTTGACGACTCAAGCAAATTATATTTCATCAACTTTATAATAACCAGTTCCCACAAAGTCGGGGCTTTGCCCATCAATGGCCAAAGCACCGACATACCCCAAGCCCGTGGGCATTTCAATCATGCCCTGCACATCCCAGTTAAAAAAAAAATGTCCAAGCCCACCTCGGAGAGATGCACAAAATCCTCCCGCTACAGGCCTGAAAAACCACCCTCAAAATTGATATGTTGAAACGATAACCCCCCGATAAGAGGCATACATTTCTCCACAGAGTGATTCACCCTGTTCCTAATTTTCTCAAATTTCTTTAACTCTGGATGTGATAACCATAGTAGTCTGGGAATGATATCAGAAAAAACAATAGTTGTGTTTGGAGATGACATACTCAAATGGTGCAGGTCATGCTTGATCCTCTCGATCAAATCTTAAGTCTTCGTATGACCCACATCATTCCCACCCAGGTGAAGAATCATCACCGGAGGTGATGGCCACAGTAAATACAATTCAGATATATAATAAAATAAATTCAATCAACGCAATCCTCTTACTCCTTTCCACAGAATAGTGCAAGTTTTGGAGTTGATACTTAAATTAGCCGTAGCAATGATGAGATGCCCGTTTATGCACCCAGAAAATGTAAGAATGCCCGATTATCCAAACTTTTCCAATATTTATATATATATATATATATATATATATATATATATTTATAACTTTATCCAATATTTTCTCAGACCTAAAATTCAAAGCAAAAGGTTAGGGCGGACATAAATACTATAACGCTTAGACTCCCATCTTCCCAATCTCCTAATCAAAGCCTCATCAAGCCCAAGCCTGGCCACTTTGTTGCTGCCCAATACGAAAGGAATAGGGCGTGAAACAGAATTCCTGCAAACCTAAACTCTGAATACATTTCCTGAATACTGCAACAAATTGAAATCTGATCACCGGGGAACCATCGGCATGACTGAAGAATTGACCTGATCTACCGGGCCTACAGGTGAAGATTTGATGAATTATCCTAACTGGACAAAATGCTGGATCCAAACACGAAAACAGTGTAATCCAAACACCCTTGCCCAACTGGTCAGTTTTGGATTTGGCAATAAGTATTTTTAATCGAGGAATCCCCGACCGCCACGTGATGGGACAACAAGCCTGAACATCCTTTCTTATTACTGGGTACCATTTCTGATAGCCGTAAAGTCCCAAAAAACGCTATTACATACAAAGCTCTAAACAGCAGAGCTTCATAGGATGAATAGCAGACTACTGACACCACTGAGGTCAGGTTTTTTAACATCTCAAAAGTAATGGGCCTACGGTCATCAGGAACCATGTGCGAACGTCTTTACCCCTTAATGGCCTGCCGTACCAGAAAGAAACTGCTGCATGCTGGAAATTGCATGATTTTAAAGAGAAAAGAAATACCTGCCAATATTTTAGATATCTGGCTGTGCGATATAGCTTCCTCAAACAAACTACATACAAATGCTAAAATAGTTCTCCCTGAAGGTACCGTATAACAAAAACCCGTAGTATTGTTGAAAAATTTCCATCACCGCCATGCAGCTGAATATTCAGCCCATGTCTTTGGGGTGACAGAATTCCGAACAGCGATACTAATGGGGCTCAAATCAAAGTCCACAGATGGTCCAGACAAGGAAAGTCAGCTGGATCTGCCTCCAGAAGTAAGGTGCGGAAACGGACCATCTGGAACGGAGACAGAGCATCCGCGATAAGATTATGGGTCCCAGGTACATAACTCGCTTTAACCAAAATGTTTTTTTTTTAAATATTTTTTTTGTGTTTTTGTGGAAAGAAAAGAAAAAGGGAAGAGAAAAACAAAAACAAAAAGAAAAAAAAAAATAGGAAATTACAGAATAAAGCCTTTGGGCATTCCCCAGCTTAAACAACACACAATATAACAGTCCTGTAGGTTCTAATATATGTAATGTAACTACTACAACTTAAACTGCTTGTGCTATCAATTTGAAGGGATATTGGAAGGATAGTGGGTCATGTACTGTAGGTGACCACTTCGGGGAGGGGTGCTTAGGCTGGGAGAAACGCACCTAGGCGTACCATCATATCAGCAAATTAGGACATCAGCACTACAAGGCATTTGGTCAACAAAGGGATCTAGATCTTATTGTGTCACGTTTGAGATGTCTGAATCTAACCACACTTGCCAAATTTTGTCAAACTTGACTGGGCAGCATCTAGCGAGATAAGCCGCTTTGTATAGTGGCACTGCTGAGTTGATCAACAATTTCCATGAATTCAAGGTGGGTACCTCTAACCCAAATGTTTAAACGCAAACATAAAGACACAAAATAATGCAGGGGTTTGATAACCGGCGGGATTTTGAGGACAAGCAATTAACTGCAAAAACTACCACTTTATTGCCAGATTGAATGACGATGTGTTTATTACTGAAAGACTCCTCCCAGATTTCTATTGCCACAATGACTGGAAAGAGTTCCAGAAGCACAATGTCCTTAACAGCTTTACTGAGTATCCAAGAGGGCGGCCACCTGCTGCAGCACCAATGGCTGCGCCAAACTGATGCAAATCCTCTGGAACCTGCCGCATCCATAAACAATTCAAAATCAGCTTCATTTCTGAATTCCTCCTGAAAGAAAAACCTCCCCTTTTATGTATCCAAAAACCATGACCAAATCAGCAAATCCGCTTTAAGGTCATTATTCAACCATACATGAGAAAAAGGGGATTTTAAACCCAATGTCGCTAAATAAAGCCTCCTAGAAAAAATTCTTCTGACTGGCATAATGTGACACGCAAAAGCCAGGACCCCCAACAACGACTGAAGCTCTTTTAGTAAGACTTTCCGTTTCCTTTTAAAAAAATATATACAATTTTTTTGCCTCTTCTATCTTTTCTGTGGGCAAACTAAAAACTGACAACTTTGTGTCTATGTGAATTCCTAAAAATAGCAATTAAGTCAAAGGAAAAACAGTCTTTTCCTACGCCATGGGAACTTTAAAAATGGCTCATAAGGAGCCAAAAAAGTTTCAAGGAGTAAAAACAAACTGATGAATCTTCCGGCCCTATTATCAAGAAATCATCTAAATAGTGGATGATGGGGGCGTGGCCTAGCGCATGGAGCTGTAGGAACGTGGCAGCTCCTAGTCCTGATGGTCTCCATGGGGCTCTAGCTCCTCCACTACAGTCCACCCACAACATCCCCAAATCATACCAATGGGCAAGGGAAAGCCCAAGGAGCAGCCCAAGCCCACCTGCAATCGGATACAGGGCGATTTAGGATGATTCCTGACTCAGGCTTCTGTGGCCTACATGTCACAGGGAAAATCCAAGATGGCACCAGCACCTCCATCCGTGGCCCACTCCTAGCCAGCAGATGCCATACAGGTACGCTCCAGGGGCCGCTCAACCTCCCTTGCTGGCCTTGAGCCCTCCATGCACAGCCTCCATAGCCACTCATAGGCCTCCCTTTACTCCGGAGATGGATGGGACATGGAATCGCAGATGCGATCCTTACACACATACATGCAATCCCTGGCTACAAAATCTGATTTTGAGCATTATGTCTCCCGCATAGAGAAGACATACAGGGAGGAGATAACTGAGCTCAAGAAAGACTTAGGGGTCCATATGGAGGACATAGAGGGCACCACAGATGGTATATTCTAGATCTCTCTGAAATTAAGGCTTTGGCTAGAGAAAGAGAGATAGAGTCTGAACTTCCGGAGCAAACCGTAATTTCCAAATTGTGGCAGCAAGATTAAGAGAGAAGGAAGGGAGAAGCCACCCCTTCTGCCCCTGGCATAGAGAAATCTGTTTATCCTGTCAGAACCCAATTCGTTTTTGAAGGTAATGCTGTTGACAGTAAGTCTCAAACTAAATGGCATGTACCTTTTAGTCCCCAAGATATGAGAGCCATATTAGAGGGATTGGGAGATCCTAGAAAGAATCCAATTGGGTTTGCAAACAAACTTAGCACTGCACAGGAAGCATATGAGGCTTCTGCTACTGACATTCATCAGCTTCTTATTAAAGCAGTGGGAAGCAACATGTCTGGCTATATACTTAAAGAATGTGGTGTAGACATCAAAAATCTAGGTAAGATGGTTAGTGGATGGGAGGTTTGTGAGAAATTGAAGGAAAAATTGCCCCAAATATATGGACAAACCAGACATGCCGAATTTATGAATGCTAAGCAAGGTAAAGAGGAAGCAGCAGGGGTTTATTGGAGGCGGTTAAGCGATATGGCTGAGGAAGCAGGCATTAAAATAGAGGAAGAGAAGGCAGGAGAAACTGCAAGTCCATTTACACAACTGGTGAAACAAAGGTTTCTTGATAGTTTAATACCCCAGTTTTAAAAAAAGTTGTTCACAGCAATGCCTGAGGCATGCAATATGTATATTCAAGACGTTCTGCCTATCCTGTTATCCATAGAAAACAGGAATAACCAAAAAGACAGCAAACCCAAGGTTATGTACATGGGGAAGCAGAGAGGAAGAGGCAAAGGCTATTTCAGAAATTATGGCAATCGGGGACCAATTATATGCTACAATTGTAATGGGGAAGGACACATAGCCAAATTCTGCCATCTTCCTGACCGTAGACTGGAAAAGAGCTTAGAGGCCCCTCATGCTGATCCCAGTTCTCTGCCAAAAGCAGTGGATCAGGCATAGGAAAATGGCATGCCAGTATTAATCATGTTAAATAGGGGAGACAATAGTCCCTAGGCCAGAGTAAAAAGTATCTCCTATCCTGGAGGAGAAACAGAATTAACTTGTTTAATCGATACTGATGCAAGCCAAAGTGTTTTTAATATAGAGGACTTACCTCCAGGATTATTATCTACAAATTCTATCTCTTGTGTTGGCCTAACCGGGACCTCTACTAATTTGGTTGAGTCCAAGCCACTGAAACTCAGGCTAGGACAGCAAACAGAAATTGTCACTAAAGTGTTAGTTTCAAACACAGTTCCTACCAATCTTTTGGGAGCTGACATTTTGAACCAAATTTTAGCAAACATAGACTACACTCCTACAGGAGTCCAAATGGTCAGTAGTCTGTCAGGAGCAGTTTTAAATTCTGCATGTGGAGTACTTTTAATCCAAGACTCCACTCCGCCATTTCCACCAGAATTGAAAGTGATTCCCGCTGTATTATGGGCCACCAGAAAATATGATGTAGGTCTACTGGATTGCACCCCAGTCATGATAAAAATTAAACCAGGAGCCCATCTCCCACAGATTAAACAGCACCCACTGAGTATTGCTCAGACTGAGGGGATAAAGGATCAAATCACTCAACTGAAAGCAGCACGGGTTGTTGTACCAATTAAGTCCCAAGTCAATACACCCCTGTTCCCAATCGTATGGTGCATGATTTTAGAGCCATTAACATTATAATTGAGCCCTATATTCTGTACGAACTACCCCTAAACAACCACACAGGCTGTCCCCACATGAGATTTTATTTGGAGGGCCACCCAAAACAGGGCTATATTTTCCCCAACAGCTGCAGGCTTCTCACTCTAGTCTGTTAGAATATGTTCAGATTTTGCAAAGAACATTGAATAAAATACATGAAGGCGTTTATAAATCTATCCCCAACCAGGTGACTGGGTAGTGGTCAAGCGACACGTCAGAAAGCCGCTAGAACCAAAATTTGACGGACCACATTTGGTGCTTTTGACAACCGTTTCCGCTGTCAAGTTGGAAGGAAAACCCACCTGGATTCACGCCAGTCACTGCTAGAAAATCCTGAAGTGATGATATCCTTTGAAAAAATTATGATGTTTCTTTTCTTTTTGCTGTTTGTGAGAACTGAGACATGGAAAAATAACCCTTTCATCCAAATGTTAAAATTGTATGTAACCCATAGCAACGCTAGTAACTGCTGGGTGTGTTCTCACTTACATCCCCAAACAGGAACAATACCCATGATAGCAATACCTCTCAAATTCACTGATCTAAGCAGGACCAGAATAAATGGCTCATACATCGTCTCCACAGCTAATGAGCACAGATCAGCAACTTTGATGGTTTCAAAACAGATATACACTCCACAGATTTGTTTAAACCGTTTATAACACTAAATGTACACGGTTGGGCAATTCAGATGTTGTGCAAAAATTACAGTTTATGGAGGAAACTATGGTCAATATTATTATATCCCAGATCAGAACTAAATAGAACCCTTTATAGTACAAATTGCTCACAGTTTCCAATATATGAAAATATTGGTTACCTGAGATTCCATGTTATTGCTACCAGTTTTTTAGAAGCAGGCATACCGTCCATACGTAGAGGGTTATATTATATATGTGGAAATAAAGCTTACGCCTTGCTTCCTACTACTGTTACAGGTACATGTTATATTGGGAAGTTAGCACCTGCTTTGGCTGTTCGCGAAGATACAGTGCGACCAGATCAAAGTCCAGAATACCCTTTAGTGTTCAAAAGAGAGCTGATCACTGAAGGTGACATGGCATGGTCATGGTTCCCTTCCTGGACAGGATGGGGAATTGAAGCAATGAAAAGACTAAATAATTACACAAGAATTGTAGATGAGATTATTAACCTTACTACCACTGATATAGGATTTTTAAGTGAAGAAATGGCTCAGCTTAAAAAAAGTAGTATTAGAGCACAGATTAACGCTAAATTATCTCACTGCAGCTCAAGGTGGGATGTGTATGGTATTTCACACTGACTGTTGTATATACATTTCTGATAATGGGAACATTAATAAAGGGCATCTTGCTAAGATAAGAGAACTACAGAATAAGGCCAGAGATATTGCTAAAGATGGATGGAACCCCTTTCAGGGTTTAGGAGGTTTTGGTGACTTTTTATATGGCATAGCAACATGGTTACAGAAACTAGGCGCTTACATTGTGATGTTCCTATTTCTCATGTTTGTTATTTACTTCCTCATCAGGCTATGCCTCTGTGTGACTACCCGCTGTACCAACAAATGTACCACCAGCCCTGATGAACCCATTATTGTGAGAAAGCTAGGAGAGAGCTGAACAGGATGCCGCAGTGGCGTAGCATGGGGGGTGCGGAGGGGGACGTGGCCCCGGGCGCAACATTTAGGGGGGGCGCAATTCCGTGCTAGTGTGTGACTACTGGCTGCCTCCTCCTAAATTCACTGCCCAGTGTCCCCACGCTCTGGCCGCCATGTTCAGTCTCCGGTGCCCTGTGATTGGCCGTATGGGGTCATGTGCGGTGGCGCGGATGGCCTATCCATGATCGTGGTACATCCTGGAGTCCCGCCTCTGCACATGTTCAGTCTTTGGCACCCTGTGATTGGGTAAATGGGGTCATGTGCGGAGGCGGGACTCCAGGAGCAAGCGCGAGCGTTAACAGGCCAGCCCCACCGCCGCACATGACCCCATACACCCAATCACAAGGTGCCGGAGACTGAACATGGCGGAGCGCGGGGGACACAAAAAGATTGTGAGCGCCGCTGTCTCCTTCTCCTGCTCCCCCCTGGACCGATGGGAGACAAAGAAGAAAAGGTAAGACTCCCTTGTGATGAAAGTCGTGTTGCTGGCCCGGGGGGGGGTGGGACACAGTCTGGGAAGAGGGAGCACCCAGCCAGAGAGAGTGAGTATAAGAGCAGCTAGAGTCATGCAGTGTAGTGGTCAGTATAGGAATACTGTAGGTAGGATAGTGTAGTGGACAGTAAAGTAGTCAGTGCAGTATAGTGGACAGTATAGTTTAGTGGTCAGTGTAGTGGACAATATAGTGGTCAGTATAGTGGATAGCATAGTGCAGTGGACAGTATAGTGTAGTGGTCAGTATAGTATAGAGGTCAGTGTAGTGGGCAGTATAGTGTAGTGGACAGTATAGTATAGAGGTCAGTGTAGTGGGCAGTATAGTGGACAGTATAGTGTAGTGGACAATATAGTGGTCAGTATAGTGTAGTGGGCAGTATAGCGGTCAGTGTAGTGGACAGTATAGCGGTCAGTGTAGTGGACAGTATAGTGGTCAGTATAGTGTAGTGGGCAGTATAGTGGTATAGTGTAGTGGGCAGTATAGTGTAGTGGACAGTAAAGTGGGCAGTATAGTGTAGTGGGCAGTATAGTGGACCGTATAGTGTAGTGGACAGTATAGTGGTCAGTGTAGTGGACAGTATAGTGTAGTGGACAGTATAGCGGTCAGTGTAGGGGCAGTATAGTGTAGTGGACAGTGTAGTGGACAGTATAGTGGACAGTATAGTATAGTGGACAATGTAGTGGGCAGTATAGTGGACAGTGTAGTGGTCAGTATAGTGGATAGTGTAGTGGACAGTATAGAGGTCAGTATAGTGGATAGTGTAGTGGGTAGTGTAGTGGACAGTATAATGGTCAGTGTAGTGGACAGTATAGTGTAGTGGACAGTATAGTGGGCAGTATAGTGTAGTGGACAGTATAGTGGACAGTATAATGTAGTGGGCAGTATAGTGGACAGTATAGTGTAGTGGGCAGTATAGTGCACAGTATAGTGTAGTGGTCAGTGTAGTGGACAGTATAGTGGTCAGTATAGTGTAGTGGGCAGTATAGTGGTATAGTGTAGTGGGCAGTATAGTGTAGTGGGCAGTATAGTGGACCGTATAGTGTAGTGGGCAGTATAGTATAGTGGTCAGTGTAGTGGACAGTATAGTGTAGTGGACAGTATTGCGGTCAGTGTAGGGGGCAGTATAGTGTAGTGGACAGTATAGTGGGCAGTATAGTGTAGTGGACAGTATAGTGTATAGTGTAGTGGTAAGTATAGTGGACAGTGTAGTGGACAGTATAGTGGTCAGTATAGTGCAGTGGTAAGTATAGCGGACAGTATAGTATAGTGTAGTGGGCAGTATAGTGCACAGTATAGTGTAGTGGTCAGTATAGTGGTATAGTGTAGTGGGCAGTATAGTGTAGTGGGCAGTATAGTGTAGTGGGCAGTATAGTGGACCGTATAGTGTAGTGGGCAGTATAGTATAGTGGTCAGTGTAGTGGACAGTATAGTGTAGTGGGCAGTATAGCGGTCAGTGTAGGGGGCAGTATAGTGTAGTGGACAGTATAGTGGGCAGTATAGTGTAGTGGACAGTATAGTGTATAGTGTAGTGGTAAGTATAGTGGACAGTATAGTATAGTGGACAATATAGTGGTCAGTGTAGTGGTCAGTGTAGTGGATAGTGTAGTGGACAGTATAGAGGTCAGTATAGTGGATAGTGTAGTGGGCAGTATAGTGTAGTGGCTAGTGTAGTGGACAGTATAGTGGGCAGTATAGTGTAATGGACAGTATAGTGGTCAGTGTAGTGGGCAGTATAGTGTAGTGGACAGTATAGTGGGCAGTATAGTGTAGTGGACAGTATAGTGGTCAGTGTAGTGGACAATATAGTGGTCAGTATAGTGCAGTGGTAAGTATAGCGGACAGTAAAGTATAGTGGACAGTGTAGTGGTCAGTATAGTGGGCAGTATAGTGTAGTGGACAGTATAGAGGTTTGTGTAGTGGACAGTATAGCGGATAGTGTAGTGGACAGTATAGTGGTCAGTATAGTGTAGTGGACAGTATAGCAGTCAGTGTAGTGAGCAGTATAGTGTAGTGGACAGTATAGTAGTCAGTGTAGTATAGTGGTCAGTGTCGTGGACAGTAGAGTGTCGTGGTCAGTATAGGAATCAGGTTGGTTAGTACTATTGTAGGAAGGGACAGGACTCTGGGAGTGCTAAAAGTCCGCAGGTTAGGGGGCGCAAACTACTTGCCTTGCCCCGGGTGCTGACAACCCACGCTACGCCACTGGGATGCCGTCTACCTGCGCAGTGTAACAGGAGTTACCAGCAATCGGCTGAATGTAACGCGGAGAAGAATGGTGTCAAATAAATAAAAGGTGGGAAATGACATGGACATTCACTGTACTGTTCATTTAAGCACAAGAGACTCCATTTTGTTCTCACTGTTGAAATGTGTTCTGTAACCTTCACCTAACACACAGACACATCTTCTGCTACAAGCTCTCTACTCCCCCCTCCCCTCTCAAGGTTTTACTTTTACAATTGTTCTATTCGCTAGCTTTTAATAATATATTTCTATTTGTCAGTTTTTAATAACATCTCACAGTCACACAGTCATTGCGTCCTGTGAATCTGTTCCTGCAGCTGCAGTATTAACTTTTGTTTTAGAGTTCCAATAAGAAATTAGTCATAACACCACCAAACTGAGGACACCAATCCCCTCACTAAATGGGAAGCCCTAAAATGCATACTCCGGAGGACGTTCATACAACATGGCTCCCTCCTAAAAAAGGCCAGATCTGCTGACATAACCCAACTATTGTCCACTATACATACACTAGAACTCACTCATAAACAAGACCCAGATCCCGCAACCTATGTTGACCTCTCTAACGCTCGTAGAGAGCTACCTAGATGCCCACTCCCTCATAGTTAGGGATGGGGACCTAACCGGCACTACATCTTAGCCAACAAATGTGGGCAACACCTTGTGAGGGTCCTCCATCCTTGCCCCCGACCCATCCCACACATTTGCACCCCTGACCAACAAAAGATCAGCAATTCTCAGGGTATTGCAGGCGCCTTCCAACGATATTACTCCCAATTATGCAACCTGCCTCCACGGACTAGACAAACCCCTAAGGGAGACACACACCTCTCCAACATGTGAGACTACATTTCAGAGACAGCACTACCACAAATAGATCCCAATGAGTCTGCAGACCTAGAGAACCCCTTAACGGTATCTGAATTCTTACATATTACAAATCATTTGCCCAGCCCCTCGCCCTGCTACTCACCACAGCGTTCAACCACATAGACGACTTCCACCTACCCTCCAAAGACATCCTATCCGCCAACATTTCAGTCATACCCAATTCAGGCAAAGACCCCTCTCAGTGCAGTAGTTACTGACCGATTTCCCTTCTTAACCTGGACGGTAAACTTTTCACAAAAGTCCTGGCGAACTGCTTCTCACCTCTTAAACCTTCAGTTATCCACAGAGACCAGGTGGGGTTTGTCCCAGGACGAGAGGCCAGGGACAGCACCTCTAAAACCATCTACCTCATTTCCTACATCCGATGACACAACCTGAAGCAGTGGAGTAGCGTGGGTTGTCAGCACCCGGGGCAAGGCAAGTAATTTGCGCCCCCCCCAACCTGCGGACTTTTAGCACTCCCAGAGTCCTGTCCCTTCCCTTCCTACAATAGTACTAACCAACCTGATTCCTATACTGACCACGACACTCTACTGTCCACTACACTGACCACTATACTACACTGACTACTATACTGTCCACTACACTATACTGCTCACTACACTGACTGCTATACTGTCCACTACACTATACTGCTCACTACACTGACTGCTATACTGTCCACTACACTATACTGACCACTATACTGTCCACTACACTATACTGCCCACTACACTGACCGCTATACTGTCCACTACGCTATACTGACCTCTATACTGTCCACTACACTATCCACTATACTGACCACTACACTGTCCACTATACTATACTGTCCGCTATACTTACCACTGCACTATACTGACCACTATACTGTCCACTACACTGACCACTATACTGTCCACTACACTATACTGCCCACTACACTATACTGCCACTACACTGACCACTATACTGTCCACTACACTATACTGCCCACTACACTACCCACTACACTATCCACTATACTGACCTCTATACTGTCCACTACACTATCCACTATACTGACCACTACACTGACCACTATATTGTCCACTACACTATCCACTATACTGACCACTACACTGACCACTATATTGTCCACTATACTATACTGTCCACTATACTTACCACTACACTATACACTATACTGTCCACTACACTATACTGCCCACTATACTGTCCACTACACTATACTGCCCCCTACACTGACCGCTATACTGTCCACTACACTATACTGTCCACTACACTGACCACTATACTATACTGCCCACTACACTATACAGTCCACTATACTGCCCACTACACTATACTGCCCACTACACTATACCACTATACTGCCCACTACACTATACTGACCACTATACTGTCCACTACACTGACCACTACACTTTACTGTGCACTATACTGCCCACTACACTATACTGTCCACTACACTATACTGTCCACTATACTGTCCACTACACTATACTGCCCACTATACTGTCCACTACACTATACTGTCCACTACACTGACCACTATACTGTCCACTACACTACCCACTACACTATCCACTATACTGACCTCTATACTGTCCACTACACTATCCACTATACTGACCACTACACTGTCCACTATACTGCCCACTACATTGTCCACTATACTATACTGTCCACTATACTGTCCACTACACTATACTGCCCACTACACTGACCACTATACTGTCCACTACACTATACTGCCCACTATACTGTCCACTACACTATACTGCCCACTACACTGACCACTATACTGTCCACTACACTATACTGCCCCCTACACTGACCGCTATACTGTCCACTACAATATACTGTCCACTACACTGACCACTATACTGTCCACTACACTATACGGTCCACTATACTGCCCACTACACTATACTGCCCACTTTACTGTTCACTACACTATACTGCCCACTACACTATACCACTATACTGCCCACTACACTATACTGACCACTATACTGTCCACTACACTGACCGCTATACTGCCCACTACACTATAGTGACCACTATATTGTCCACTACACTATACTGTCCACTATACTGCCCACTACACTGACCTCTATACTATACTGTCCACTACACTATACTGACCACTATACTGCCCACTACACTATACTGTCCACTGCACTATGCTATCCACTATACTGACCACTATATTGTCCACTATACTGTCCACTATACTGACCACTATATTGTCCACTACACTATACTGTCCACTACACTGACCACTAAACTATACTGTCCACCATACTGCACTGACTACTTTACTGTCCACTACACTATCCTACCTACAGTATTCCTATACTGACCACTACACTGCATGACTCTAGCTGCTCTTCTACTCACTCTCTCTGGCTGGGTGCTCCCTCTTCCCAGACTGTGTCCCACCCCCCCCGGGCCAGCAACACGACTCTCATCACAAGGGAGTCTTACCTTTTCTTCTTTGTTTCCCATCGGTCCGGAGGGGAGCAGGAGGGGGAGACAGTGGCGCTCACAATCTTTTTGTGTCCCCCGCGCTCCGCCATGTTCAGTCTCCGGCACCTTGTGATTGGGTGTATGGGGTCATGTGCGGTGGTGGGGCTGGCCTGTTAACGCTCGCGCTTGCTCCTGGATTCCTGCCTCTGCACATGACCCCATTTACCCAATCACAGGGTGCCAAAGACTGAACATGTGCAGAGGCAGGACTCCAGGATGTACCGCGATCATGGATAGGCCAGCCGCGCCGCCGCACATGACCCCATACGGCCAATCACAGGGCGCCGGAGACTGAACATGGCGGCCAGAGCGTGGGGACACCGGGCAGTGAATTTAGGAGGAGGCAGCCAGTAGTCACACACTGGCACGGAATTGCGCCCCCCCCTAAATGTTGCGCCCGGGGCCACAGCCCCCTCCACACCCCCCACGCTACGCCACTGACCTGAAGTCATGTCTCCTATCTTTTCATGCCAAAAAGGCATTCAACCTGGTCAACTGGCAGTTCTTACACCTTTCCCTAGAACAGATAGGCCTTGGTCCTACCTTTGTGTCCAAGGTTTTGGCATTATACTCCCATCCCTCAGCATCTATCTTAGTCAATGGCTCCTCATCTTCTCCATTTCACATCTCTAACGGTACCCACCAGGGATGCCCCCTATCTCCCCTACTTTTTGTCCTAGTGATAGAACACCTAGCAAGGGCTGTCAGACAGAACAAAACTTTAGTGAGGATCCAGAAACCCTCCTCCGACTACAAACTCTCACTCTACGCGGATGATCTCCTAGTCTACATTCAGCAACCTCACACATCCCTACCCTCCCTGATGCATGAATTTTACAGATTCAGAGAATTTAGCAATTTTAAACTAAACATGTCCAAGACAGAAGCCCTTAATATCTCCCTACCACCCACCACCTTGCCCAAGTGCAGGCCAACTTCCCATTCCAGTGGGATTCCATAGGAATCTCCTATCTGGGTATAACAATTCCATCAAACCTTTCAGACCTTTATACCCTCAACTATGTCCCTTTACTGAACCATCTTGGGAAGGAAATAGACACATGGAAATTATCCCCGCTGCCCTGGTTTGGTCACATTTAAAATGTGTATATATATATATTACAGCGTGTGCGTATCTATGTACATGTATATATAGCAGTAGGACAGTGGACAGTGTCACTAGAGCAGAGGACAATGTCAGTAGGTTTTTGTCAGTCATTTATATTTTTATTCTTTTTTTATTATTTGCTACATTATTGTTTCAAAGTAATTTTTTATTAATTTTTTTACAATTTTCTACGAGCCCCATTGGGGGGATTTGGTGAAATATCTTGCGTCTAAACAGACCCCCCGATGTCTCACATTTGAGACAGAGAAAGGGACTGAGGACAGAGATTTCCCAGTCCCTTTCTCTGCAGCCAAGCAACAAGGGGAATCTTCGCAGCACAGGGTGATTAGGGTGTACCCAGGCACACCTGGCACACCCTGTGCGCACGCCTATGTGCAGCTCCAATCATTGGATGTGGCGGCTGCATTCCTTTTCTTTTTATGGCTTTTTCCCCTCTGTTTTCCCCTGATCTGGCCAGTAACACCCCTCCTGTAAAATCCTCAATCCGCACTATGAACTGCATGTGAATCGCACCACATTACACCAAAGAAGTGCATGTACCTTTTATGAGCCACACTCAACCACATCACATCCCACCCCACCTCACTCCATCCCATCCCACCACATCCAAACCATCCCATCCCACCACACCCACCACATCACATCCCATCCCACCACACCCCCACCCCACCACATCACATCCCATCCCATCCCACCACACCCCCACCCCACCACATCACATCCCATCACACCCCACCACATCCCATCACATCACATCCCACCACATCCCACCACATCCCATCCCATCCCATCCCACCACACCCCCACCCCACCCCATCCCATCCCACCACACCTCACCACATCACATCCCATCCCACCACCCCCCCACCCCACCACATCACATCCCATCCCACCACACCCCCACCCCACCACATCACATCCCACCACATCCCATCCCATCCCACCACACCACATCCCATCCCATCCCATCCCACCACACCTCACCACATCACATCCCATCCCACCACATCACATCCCATCCCACCACATCACATCCCATCCCATCCCACCACATCCCATCCCACCACATCCGATCCCATCCCACCCCACCACATCCCATCCCATCCCACCACATCCCACCGTCGTTTTGTACAATGCAATCCAATGCAGGCAAAGGCAGTGTCTATGTGACCTGTTTGGGGTGTTGGTGACTTTGTATTGACACTCGCTGCAGATCTCATGGGTTGTGCGATTTGCATGCGGTGTGGGAAAAGCACACAGATCTCTGTATTTCCCACTCCACATAAGTGTGAACCTTTACTTAGAGTGCCGCCACTCTGAATGAAGGAGCACAGGGGGCACCTTTGGACAGCAGCATTGTCAGTCTAGGGGGAGAGGAGTATTAGGCCCCTTCCACACAAAGCGGATCCGTTTAGCGGAGTCCACCAGCTCAGCAGGGAATCGATCCATTGATCTCCGCTGAGCCGGCGGATGACAGGTCCGTCTCTGATCACTGAGCGGGGGAGGGGCCTGTCAGAGAGCCGCTGATTCCTATGGAGAG
This sequence comes from Aquarana catesbeiana, assembly GCF_042186555.1. Lineage (NCBI taxonomy): Eukaryota > Metazoa > Chordata > Amphibia > Anura > Ranidae > Aquarana > Aquarana catesbeiana. The sequence goes on from NC_133336.1 coordinate 203,978,974, forward strand.
ATCTGACACAATCGGACTCGGCACATATAGGGTAACAGGTTTTTATCAATCATTGAGAGATGTTGAAGCGCCATGTGGTGAAGGTATATTGTGCCCTGGTAGCCAGCGTATGTTCCTTTTATCTAACAGAGCTCCTGTGTGTAGTCACTGGCATTACCTGTGCAAGGTTCCAACCTCTCAGGGGAGACATCAGCCAGACGTATCTCCCCCATATCCAGCTCTGGGGTCCCCCATGTCCAGTAATGGAGAACCTCTCTGTAGGACTGCTAAGATTGAGACATCACCCCTACAAGGAAATGTTCACCCCATTGATGGGTCACCTGTCACCCTCTAGTCTGCCCAACAGACACCTTATTATACATAAGTGCCAACCTCCTGGGTACCTGCACCATATTCATTCAGTTATGTCAATACACGTCCCACATTAAAAACATGATTTCCTTCTTTCAATTCCTCCCTCCAACAAAAAAAATCCTATTTCCATTTCTTGTTGTGAAGGATTGGAAAGGTTCTATTCCTTCCCCGACCTCCAACCCATTACACTTGTATTCACAGTACTTTTACATTCATAAATGACAGGAGAGACTCCGGAAAATGTCTCACAAGTCTCATTGATGGGCAAAGTCTTTCAGATTCAGCATTAGCACTAAATTGTCCATAAGAAAAAGAAACCTTCTATTACAAGTATTAATGTGAATCTTTTCCTTTGTCCCTTCTCTCCTGAATGTTTATCAGAAGAAATTTGTGGTGTGATATGACAGACAAACTGCCAACCAGATGAACATCTTTCATCTCTGTTCCAGAAACCTCTCCAATCTCCCTCCACCACAAATCCCTGTGCTGGCGCTTGTGCACGCCATCACATGAGCGCCCTCTGGTGGCCAAAAAAGAGAATGACGTTCCTGTATGGGATTTGGCTCAGGGGAGCCATTCTGCCGCAAGTAGATCTGCAAGAGCCGGTTGGGAACCGGTTAATGGGACAGCCGGTGATGGGGCAGAGACACAACAAGGTGAGGGACGTGGTGACAGCAGGTGAGTGGATGACTGGTGAGCACTGCCATGATGGATCGAAAATGATAGGTGCTCTTTAAATGTAAGGACTCGTTCTTGCTGGAACTGATTCAATCATACAGTTTGTAGTGCACATAGATTTGTAAAAACAATTGGATAAATGGGATAAAGGAATATTCCTGAACTTTGTATTATCTCATGGTTACTGTGAAATTGTGTGAATGCATCAATGCAGTTGTAGTTCGGGGTCTATATTCATATATAACTTTAGTTATTGAATTACAAGAGACTTAGTAATGGTTTTATGGTGATTACTTATATATATAAATGTATGTTTCTGATCTCACAGAGGGTCACTCACAGAGGGTCACTCACAGAGGGTCACCCACAGAGGGTCACTCACAGATGGTCACTCACAGATGGTCACTCACAGATGGTCACTCATAGATGGTCACTCACAGATGGTCACTCATAGATGGTCACTCACAGATGATCACTCACAGATGGTCACTCATAGATGGTCACTCACAGATGGTCACTCACAGATGGTCACTCACAGATGGTCACTCACAGATGGTCACTCACAGATGGTCACTCATAGATGGTCACTCACAGAGGGTCACTCACAGATGGTCACTCATAGATGGTCACTCACAGATGGTCACTCACAGATGGTCACTCATAGAGGGTCACTCACAGAGGGTCATTCACAGATGGTCATTCACAGAGGGTCACTCACAGAGGGTCACTCACAGAGGGTCACTCACAGAGGGTCACTCACCGATGGTCACTCACCGATGGTCACTCACAGATGGTCACTCACAGAGGGTCACCCACAGATGGTCACTCACAGAGGGTCACTCACAGATGGTCACTCACAGAGGGTCACTCACGGATGATCACTCACAGAGGGTCACTCACAGAGGGTTACTCACAGAGGGTCACTCACAGAGGGTCACTCATAGATGGTCACTCTCAGATGGTCACTCACAGATGGTCACATTGTCTCGGGACCATTATGGATAGTCTTTTGTTAGTACCGGATAAAACCAGCTTTTTCTCGCCTTTAGAAGGTCAGACCATAGAGAAGAGCGGTGGACCTCTCCCAGGACATGGATGTGAAGGTTCCTGGGCTTTGAACAGACCATCGGCTTCCAGAACTTTCAGGAGTTGAGGGGTCCCCTGGAATTGAATATTCTGTATTTATCCCGTATCATATCATCTGTAATACATCTTTAATCAAAGCCAAGTAAAACTTTGTATTCCATTCTTTGTGTTGTGTGTTTTAATCCTTTGCATTTACTGAGCACATATCTGGAAGGGTAAATATATGAATGAACCTAGGAATAAATGGAACACAGAATTGAACCCCTTGTTACAGCAGTGCATGTTATCTCAGCTTGCAGAGCTTGGATTCATTGAATGAGTTTTCCACAAATGTAAATCTTGCAGAATATACAGCCTCGTGCTACATAACTGAGCTCCATTTCATGCTGAATAAACTAAATTCACAATGTATCTTAAAAAGAAAACTCATTTTACTAAAATAAATTTGATAAAAATACAAAAAAATCTGATTGAAATAAAATAAAAATCCTTGATGTCTCTCCCCCCCCCGGGCCCCCCAGTGATATAACAAGCATGTCTTACTACATATACAGACTGATTTCACTGTTGTGGATAAATTATCCACTTGTTGCCGACCGGCTCCCCCACATTTCCGTCATCAAGGTGCTTCATTACCACAAAACAACATACTAGAACGTCGGCCCATTGAAGAGCCATAGCGGGTGTAGGTGCGCATGCACGGAGAGGGACCCCCTGTGCATGGTTGGCGGGCGTGATCACCGCTGGGGCCACCCACGATCGCGGGCACAAGAGCCAGAACGGGGATTTGTGTAAACAAACAAATCCCTGTCCTGACGGGAGAAGAGACACATCTGCTGTTTGTAGTCATTATGAACAGCGATCTGTCTTCTCCTCCAGTCAGTCCCATCCCCCCCACAGTAAGAAACACTCATGACGGAACACATTTAACTCCTTGATCGCCCCCTAGTGTTGACCCCCTTCCCTGCCAGTGACATTTACACAGCGATCAGTGCCTTTTTATAGCACTGATCGCTGTATAAATGTCAGTGGTCCCAAAAATGTGTCAAAAGTGTCCGATCCGTCCGTCGCAATGTCGCAGTACCGCTAAAAATCGCAGATCACCGCCATTACTAGTAAAAAAAGCCATAAAAATGTCATAAATCTCACCCATAGATTGTAGATGATATAACTTTTCCCCAAACCAATCAATATACGCTTATTGTGATTTTACCAAAAATATGTAGAAAAATACATATCGGCCTAAACTGATGGAGAACTTTGTTTTTTAAACATTTTTGGGGATATTTATTATAGAAAAAGGTAAAAAAATATTGTTTTTTTCAACATTGTCGCTCTTTTTTTTGTTTATCGCGGAAACAATAAAAAAACTGCAGAGATGATGAAATACCACCAAAAAAAATCTCTATTTGTGGGGGAAAAGGAGGTGAATTTTGTTTGGATACAGCGCCGCACGACCGCGCAAGTGTTAGTTAAAGCAACGCAGTGCCGTATTGCAGAAAATGGCCTGGTCATTAAGGGGGGTAAATCTTTGGTCTGTGGTAATGATATTTCAGACAAATAGTAGGACTGCCCTGTTCTATGACTTTTCTATGTCTTTATCTCAGCAGCTCTGCCAGTCATATTCTACTCTATACAAGAGAACTTTCATAAGATGTGCCAAAAAGGAGAAATATGAGACATCATCTCAGAGCTTCTTCTGAATGAATATTCATTGTGAAGTGTTGATATTCAGAAAACCTCCTGATTGGACGGTAGATCTGAGGGGAGGATCTGAAATGAGGGGAAGCTCTGCTGACTTTATCATCCAATCATATACAAGTAAAAATGCTGTTTATTTCCTTGCCTGTCCCCCTCAGATCTCCAGACACTGAACTTCCAAGTTTACTTGTAGTGTAAAGTGGATTTTCCTTTAGTAAATAACCCCCCCTGTATCCTGACAGTGGGCTCTCCCAATCAGAATACAGTAAATATCACTCACAGCCATTGGTGGAAAGTGCTGATCGAATGCTGGATTTCCAGCACGGCCAATCAATAGAAGGCGCTTGTTAGAGCAGCTTGTGATTGGACAGAAAGCAGAACAAACATCGCCCACTTTGTGATTGGACAGTGGGGGCGGGGCCAGGTGGGTGTCACCCACTTTGTGATTGGACAGTGGGGGGCGGGGCCAGGTGAGTGTCATCCACTTTGTGATTGGACAGTGGGGGGCGGGGCCAGGTGAGTGTTGCCCACTTTGTGATTGGACGGTGGGGCCAGATGGGTGTCACCCACTTTGTGATTGGACAGTGGGGGCAGGGCCATGTGGGTGTCGCCCACTTTGTGATTGGACGGCAGTTGGTGAACTCTTATTTGATTGGTAGAAGATATTGCCGATCGAGTCTTAGTGGCGGAGGATGTCGATCTGTTATTGGTTATCAGCGGTTCTGTTTGGTATTAACCACTTCAGCCCCGGAAGATTTACCCCCCTTAATGACCCGTCTGTTTGTTTTGCGATTCGGCGCGGCTCTAACTGACAATTACACGGTGGTGCGACATTCTACACAAACAAATCTCATCTCCTTTCTTCCCACAAATAGATTTCTTTTGCTGATATTCGATCTCTTTGGCTTTTTTTATTTTTTGCGCTATAAACAAAAAGACAATTTTGAAAAAAGAAAAATAATATTTTTTTACTTTTTGCTAAAATATCCCCCCAAAAAATAATTTCTTCATCACAATATTTATTCTTCTACATATTTTTGGTGAAAAAATTCACAATAGGCGTCTATTGATCGCTTTGTGTCTACAAAATAGACGATCGATTTCTGGCATTTATATTATTATTATTACTAGTAATGGCGTCGATCTGCGATTTTTAATGGGACGGCGACATTGCGGCGGACGGAGACTTTTCTGAAGATTGGTATATAGAGGGTTCCATATAATGGGGGATGGATCGATCGATAGTTGTGTGGAATATAAAGACCCCCGGCCAGCCTGTGAATGACAAGGAGCACAAGGGGGACCCCCCATGTATTATGGGGTACAAGGCCTACAAAGGGGAGGGGCCTAGAAAAGCTCTCATCTTATTGGATTGGAGATTTCGGGGTCAGAGGGGGAAGATCCAGGAAGATCGACATTTACAAAGTATCTGGTGCTTCTCCTCCAATCACCTCCATCCCCAAAACCCCTCCCCCGAGTCCTGCCGGGTCTTTGTTGTGTGGATCCCGGAAGTGGCGGGGGAGGGGGAACTTCTCTTTATTAGTGATGATCCCAAACTTGTGTTCTCCAATCCTCACCCCTAGAGGGCGACGTACAGGAGTCCAAACAAGGCCACGCCCTCTTATTATGGGATGTATGACATCATAATAGAGGGGGGAGGGGACATCTCCATCCATGGCCTGTGTGGGGGATGGGCAGGCCTTCTGTGTATGGCTGTGCAGGGGCTCCCAGTGTACATCCCAATGGAGGGAAACCCTGCAGGTGAGCCGTGCTTTTACCACCCCTCAACTGCTTCCTCTTTTATCTGCAGAGGCCGCGGCCGGGGGGGTAAACATGCCATGAATTCTACCCCCGCTCACTTCCACCAAACACCCCCCATTCAAGTGAATAGGACTGCAACCATGTGTAATGTATGAGGATGTGGGGTGCTAGTGCGGGGTCCAATCATCTCCTCCCCTGCCTGTCACATGACCTCTGAAGAGCCATCTGAATGTGGATCACTCATCAGAATGCAGAGCGATGTGAATGAGCCCTCAGGCTGCATTTATACCTGAGAACCGCGACTTTCATGTTTTATACAGAGATTGAGATTTGATGTTTTATTATCCAATAGAGAAAATTATCATCTGTTGTATCTTTTATTATCATTTCTTATCATTTCTTATCATTTGTTACTACGAGTGTCAGATTTATTATTATTATTAGTGTAAAGGGGTTAGAGATAAGGTGAGGATTATTTATTATTTATTTGTTAGGGTGTTAATACTACTACTACCCCTGCTCATATTACTACTACTCCTACTAATACTACCTATACTACTACTACTACTACTATTCATACCGCTACTACTACTCCTAATAATACTACCTATACTACTACTACTCATACAGCTACAACTACTAACCCTGCTCATATTACTACTACTCCTACTAATACTACCTATACTACTACTACCACTCATACTATTACTACTCATATAGCTACTACTACTACAACTACTCCTCATACAGCTACTCCTACTACTACTTATACTACTATTCCTACTAATACTACCTATACTACTACTCCTACTAATACTACTACTACTACCCCTGCTCATATTACTACTACTGCTATGAATACTACCTATACTATTACTACTCACACAGCTACTCCTACTATTACTATTACTACTTATACTACTACCCCTGTTCATATTACTACTACTCCTACTAATACTACCTATACTACTACTACTCATATAGCTACTACTAATACTACCACTACTACTACTACTCATACAGCTACTCCTACTACTACGTATACTACTATCATACTAATACTACCTATACTACTACTACCACTGCTCATATTACTCCTACTCTTACTAATACTACCTATACTACTACTACTACTATTCATACAGCTACTACTACTACTCATACAGCTACTACTACTACTACTACTCAAACAGCTACCACTACTACTTACTACTTATACTACTACTCCTACTAATACTACCTATACTACCCCTGTTCATATTACTACTACTTCTACTAATACTACACCTGCTCATATTACTACTACTCCTACTAATACTAGCACTACCACTCATACTACTACTACTCATATAGCTACTACTACTATCCCTGCTCATATTACTACTACTCCTACTAATACCACCTATACTACTACTACCACTCATACTACTACTACTCATATAGCTACTACTACTACTTATACTACTACTACTACTCATACAGCTACTCCTACTTATACTACTATTCCTACTAATACTACCTATACTACTACTACCCCTGCTCATATTACTACTACTCCTACTAAAACTATCTATACTACTAAAAAATGAAGGTATGGCTAGACGGGTTACATCAGATGCAGCTCCTCATCCCAAAATAACTTAGTAATTGATCAATAGTTACATAGTTACATAGTAGGTGAGGTTGAAAAAAGACACACGTCCATCAAGTCCAACCTATGTGTGTGATTAGGGAGAGCAGGGGATTATAGCGGTGCCAGAGAGAAAAGTATGAAGATAAGATAGTAGATGTAAAGATACAAAAAATACTTTATTTAGCACAATTCAATACATACAAGAAACGATAAAATAATTGGCTGCAATTAACATATATATTGTACATGACCACAATGCAGTAGGGTGGGCCAGGTAGAGACGGCCTTCAAAGCAAGAGCTCAGTTTCCTACATGTTTCGCCAAGACATTGGCTTCCTCAGGCAATGGCAAGAGCTTGTTGCAATATATAAGAATCTATGCATAGAGATACAAAAACAACATATAAACAAACAGATAAATAGACATTGGGATGTAGGCTGTTAGGAACAATGGTATGTGTTGGAGTACATGGCTGGACTGATTCACAAAGGGAGGTGACCATGCAAAGCCCCAGGATCCCGAACATACCTGGAAACCAGACACCCAGGGGAGGCCCGGCGGGGAGCCCCCAGCCAAGGAAAGACCAGACTGCACCGTATCTATGTCTGCAGGGGGCACATAAAAGACCTGCCAATCAAATGTATTAACCTCCCTGGCGGTATGATTCTGTCTGGAATTTTGTGCTGAAAGCGGTACAATTATTTTGCATGGAGATTTGATGCTATGTATTATAGGCCTGTAATTCTTAGTAATTACTTACTTAAACCTGACCAAACAAGACTCTAGTAGACATCCCAGATGTGATAAAGTTTGAAACACAAAATCATGATTTTAAATTTTTAAATAATAGAATTTTATTCAATAATGTAATACAAACTAAAGAAATTTGTCAGACAAAGAGAATTCAATAAACATCCTGAGTGTGATAAATTTTGAAGCAAGGTCCAGCACACAGTCCCACCTCACAATCCGGACAATAGAACCTGCTTTCTTTTCGGATTTTTTTCCCCTTGTCATCTCTGTGTGAACAGCAAACACACACATCCTGGTAGGTGCTGCCTTTTTTGCGGTTGGCGGTATATAGTCCATAAAGTGCCGACCTGTTAGGCGTTCTGGGTTGGCGACACCAACAGCACGTCATCCAGGTCTGTTCACATCTACTGATGGCTTCTGGTGTTTGACAAAAATCTGCTCAGCCACCTTCCCGATAAAATCTGAATGAAGAAGAGGCCTGTCACTCCCTGCTCGGTACAAGATGTAAGCGTTCCAAAGGCATTGTTCCAGAAGATGCCTGAAAATCTTTTTGTAATATTTTTTCTGCTGTTTCCGCATAGTCGGATAAAAGGTCATTGCCTGATCGGCTCGGTCCACACCTCCCATAGTGCAATTATAGTCTATCACAGTCTATCATTACATCTTTCCCACCTTTTGTGTGGACCGTGGCAGTGGAGGTATTGTGCACAGTGCTCATGAGACACACGTCCTTCTTGTCTCGCCAACGTATTGCCATCATCTTACCCTTCTGCCAGGCAACCATTTCTCCGGGTTTTAGTTTTTTCTTTCCAAACATAGATGGCATGTCACGTCTGTTAGGCCTAACTGTACCATAGGCATCCGTCTTGTTTTGGATCAAAACCTCAAACAGTTCCGGTGATGTATAGAAATTGTCCATGGTCACACAATATGCCTGGTTCAGTAATGGCTCCAGCAGTGTAAGGACAGATGATGTGGCCATCCCATAGTTGCTGTACCTGGGGTTGAACTTTGTGCCTTTACCGGTGTAAATGACCGCGTTCCGTATGTACCCGGTGGATGACTCGCAGAGCATGTATGATTTGATGCCAAACCGCGCCCTTCTGCATGCAATATACTGGATCCAGCTCAGGCGTCCTTTGTAGGACATCAAACTCTCATCCACGCTGATGTCCCTTTCTGGCACATAGGCCCGCTGGAAATTGTTCCCAATAATTTGGCATACCTCCCAGAATTTTTTTAGCTTGGGCGCAGGATGCGTGGCCTCATCAAACTCTTCATTGTTAGTGAAGTGAAAATATTTCATGATGAGGAAAAACGGTATTCGGACATCACAGTACTAAAAAACGAAGTGGCCAATAACGTGTTGGTGGTCCAGTACCATTTCTGGCGCGGTTTCCCCACCACCCCCTGAAGAATAATGAGTCCGAGAAACAGCCAGATGTCCTCTTTAGTCACCGGTTCCCACCTTCTGCTTCGGGAAAACCTGGCATGCAGCGTAGCGGATTTGCTGCTGTTGGTAGCGATTTGTCTCTATGACAATTTTTTCAATTACCTCCTCTGTGAGAAATAATTGCAGGTATGCCAGAGGGTTGTCCACTCAACTTCGACCTTCATCCCAGGTGATCCAGTGAAGGGAAATCTTGGGGGCGCTACCTGGTCCGTATCGCACTCAATAGGGCACCAAGTGCGCACATCGCTGATGTCAGGTGCAGGATCATCACCGCTGTCATCACTTGTCAGATCAGTGTCAGACGACAAATCTCCCCACGACTCACTATCGCTGAGTTCTGGGAGCAACTCCATGTCGCTGTCGCTGTCATTCAACTGCTCCAAAGGCGATTTTGTAGCGAAATGGCGCTTTTTGGATTCCATCTTCTCAATATTTTATTGGAGGCAAGGGGCACTGGGGCAAGGGGCACTGTATCAGTGAGATCTGAGATGATACAATGTAATCCTCTCAGATTACACTGTATCACCTCTTTTTATATGTGTGTTATTGTGTTTGAACTTTTGAACTTTTTGAATTTCCCGCCCAGTTCCGCTCCCGTGCGCCGCTGCTGCTCGCAGGGAACGGAACTAGGAAGTGAGATGCTGCGATCGCGCTGGCGATCACAGCCGAGGACAGTGGAGGGCATCGCTGGAACCCAGGAGAAGGTAAGGGCTCCGCTGGATGCTCTGCAATGTTACCCCCGAGCGTGACTCGGGGTTACCGCTCCTGACAGTAAAAGTCAGACCCGAGTCACGCTCGGGATTACCGCCAAGGAGGTTAAAGATTAAAAAATAATAATGACTATACAGGGTTGAAGTGTATGTAATATACACAGTATTTTTAGGACATGAGTGGGGCCGCAGACCGCACGTAAATTAAATAGGGCATCAAAGCCTCAAAAAGACTCCGACTTTAAAAGCAGATTGATTGATAAGACGAAAGCGCCTGGACATGGATTGGGAGACAAGCTTGGAAGACTAGTGAAGATAATGGATAGTAATCTGAAAAAATGCATAAAATAAGGAAAGGTTGAAAATAAGCCATTTGACCTTAAAAAAGAGGTAGTGGCAACACTCCTATAAAGGGCTAAGAGGTAATGATAGAAAAAAGCTTACCAAATGGACTATTTATGGGGCATGTAGCTAAGGAAGATGGTTGCTCATATTGCATATAAGAAATGATAGTTGGAAAGTAGTCGGTGGCAGAGGGTTGATGCGTCCTGAAAGAGGGTGAATAAGGGCAAAGTTAGGAATAAGGAGGGGGATGGTTTAAAAATGCTGAGGGGTGAAAAGCAGTTGAAAATGACCTTGTCAATGTGTACAGAGCTTGTGCAGGCGTTTGTCATGTCCAGCTGATTGAATGGACAGGCCGGCTTATATATCCCCCCCACACCTGATCGAAGATCAATCAGGTGTGCGGATGCTGAGATGAGGCGTCCGCGCATGCGCACTAGGCAGCATCCCGGAGCCTACAAGGTCCGAAATGCACCGCGGGCGCACGCTCGAATCACCTGGCCTCAGTGCGGCCAATGGGAAGGTGGGAGTCGCTGTCAGAGAGGTCCGATGATGCTGCCAAAACCCCATCAGCTGATGGATAATGGGAGGCAGGGTGGCGCGAGCGGTGCGCAGACGCCTGGGGCAGACAGAAATTGTACTGCCCTGGGCGTCCATACAGACAACAACAGTGCAAGCTCCGCCCACCACCGCGGGGGACCGATGCCCGACCCCCCCAGAGATGAATGGGAAACAGGCACTGACGGGAATCCGGGGATGGGGCCCCCCCAGTTGAGAAACATGACGTGGGGAGAGGTGCCGGGTGCGGGGAAATCTCCCCAAACATCCCAACGGCCCCCCGTGGGTCTGTAGGGGGCGGAAGGGATGTCCCTGCGCCTCAGCCCACGTGATCCAGCCACATAAACCATAAGGTGTATAGAGAATAACAGGGTCCCAGTGGGGACATAAAAGGACAAATGAAACAAAAATCTGAAAAAAACTGATAAAGAATATAATAAACTGATATAAACCACAGAGCAGAGAGCAACAAAATATGTCAATTATACAGCATGAAGGAATTAGTGTGTTATACATCAATACTAAATGTCAATAAGAAGAGATACACAAGTCGTTGTTTGTTCTGTGGTAGAATGACTAAGACTGTGTAGGAAGGACACAATATCAGACCATGGCAGGAAAATGGGGTAAGTCAACACAGAAAGAGAGGAAGAAGAAAAAAAAGGCAAAAAGGAGAAAAAGGGAAGGAGGGAAGGAAGAGGGTGAGAAAAGAACTAGAAATGACCTGAATAAGAAGGGAACATATAGCAGCTCTGTTCATAGATAAGGATAATAGGACAGAAAGTGATAAGCGGAAGGATATCCAGACTCATGGAAAGGGTTTAAAGCTAATGTGTTCATTAAGCCCAGGAAATGTTGTAGCCTGTAAGGTATGGATCCATCTTGTCTCCAACTGTAGTAATGTGTTATCAATGCTCCCGCCTCTAGCATGTGGCGGAACATGCTCGAGTGCGGAGAATCGAATAACGGGGGGATCAGAGTTGTTTTGGGTGGCAATATGCCAGTTAATAGCTGTAGTGGTAGTAGTTTTAAGTAGAGGTTTGATGTGGTCTCGAATGCGAACCTGGAAGGGTCGCTTGGTTTTTCCGATGTAGTACGAGCCACATCGGCATTGAGCCAAGTATACAACTCCCACGGTGGCGCAGGTGACTCCATGTCTAATGCTGTGAGTCAGTCCGTTGGGAAGGACTAGTTCCCTGGAGTTGCTAACAAAAGGTACAAACATCACATTTTCCACACTGATAGGTTCCCGTTGCTATTGGAAACATGCTGTGTATCAACCGAGTGGTGGCTTTTAATTAATTGATCTCGAAGTGAGCGGGATCTGCGATAGGTGATGTCGGGATGGGCTTTGACATATTTAGAGATTGTGGAGTCCGCAGTTAATAGGGGCCAGAACTGGTGTAAAATATGTCTAATTTGGGTGTGTTGTTTGGAATATTGAGTAATTAGTCGTACCGGCTGTCTAGTGTCGGGGGGTTTGTCAGAGAAGACTAAATCCTTTCTGTCAAGTTTTTTGGCCTTGTTGAAGGCTTTTTTTTCAGGAGAGAGTGGCTGTATCCTCTATCTATAAGTCTGCTGTACAGTTCCTGTGATGCTTGAAGGAAATCTCCTTCAAGAGTGCAGATTCTTGTGAGTCTAAGATACTGGCTGAAGGGAATGAGGGGCTTAGGATGGGCACTGCTGGCATGCAAGATGGTATTGCCCGAAGAGGGTTTGCGGTATAAGGCAGTTTGTATCTGACCATTGGAATGTAGACTGATCTGAAGATCCAAAAAGTGGATCTGAGACTGGCTGCATTCCATGGTGAATTTGAGATTGTAAGAGTTCTGGGTTAGATGATCAATGAAGAGCGTCAATTCATCTCTGGGGCCTGACCAAAGGAGTAGTATATCATCTATATACCTGTACCAAGATGTTACCTTGGACAGAAGGGGAATGGAATTGGCCATGTCAAAAAGTTCTCTCTCCCACCCCCCCCAGGTACAGATTGGCGTAGGAGGGGGCACATTTGGTCCCCATGGCCACGCCCTGTACCTGGAAGTAGTGGGAGGAGCCAAACATGAAATAGTTGTGTGTCAATATGAACTTGAGAAGTTCAAGGACAAAGTCTCCATAAGCATCATACTTGGGGCCTCTCTCTCGGAGTTGTTTTTCAATAACCAGGATGCCTCTATTGTGTGGGATAATATTGTACAGACTCTCGATATCTAGGGCAACCAGACAAGTATTTTTGGGTAAAAAATTTCCATCTAGGATGCGGAGAAGATGGAGAATGTCTTTTATGTAAGAAGGCAAAGAGGTGACATGAGGAGCTAAGTACTTGTCAACTAGTGCGCTGGCATGTTCCGTAAGACATTGCCGTCCAGAAACAATGGGGCGGCCTGGTGGATGGTCAGAGACTTGTGAAGTTTGGGTAAGGAATACAAAGTCGGGGTTTTTGGTTCCCTAACATTCAAAAAATTCCATGTATTAGAATCAATCGTACCTTTTTTATATGCTGAGAACATCAGAATAGAATATCTATACTACTACTACTCATACTACTACTACTACTACTACTAATACTACCTATACTACTACTACTACTCATACAGCTACTCCTACAACTACTACTACTTATACTACTACTCCTACTAATACTAGCTATACTACTACTACCCCTGCTCATATTACTACTAATACTACCACTTATACTATTACTCATACAGCTACTACTACCCCATCTCATATTACTACTACTACTACAGCTACTCCTACTAATACCACCTATACTACTACTACTCATACAGCTACTCCTACTACTATTTATACTACTACTACCCCTGCTCATATTACTACTAATACTACTACTACTACTATTCATACAGCTACTACTACTACTACTACTACTACTACTACTACTTATACTATGATTACTACTACTCCTACTAATATTAGCTATATTACTACTACTCCTACTAATACTACCACTACTACTACTACTACTACTACTACTCATACAGCTACTACTACTATTACCACTACTACTACTCCTACTAATACTAGCTATATTACTACTACACCTACTAATACTACTACTACTACTACTCATACAGCTACTACTACTACTATTCCTACTAATAGCTATATTACTAATACTACTACTACAAATACAGCTACTACTACTACTCATACAGCTACTACTACTACTACTACTACTACTACTCATACACCTACTACTACTACTATTACTACTACTCCTACTAATACTAACTATATTACTACTACTCCTACTAATACTACTACTACTACTCATAGTAGTAGTAGGAGCTGTATTACTACTACTCCTACTAATACTACTACTACTACTACTACTACTCCTACTAATACTAGCTATATTACTACTACTCCTACTACTACTACTTCTCATACAGCTATTACTACTACTACTACTCATACAGCTACTACTACTACTATTACTACTACTACTCATAAAGCTACTACTACTATTACTACTACTACTACTACTACTCATACAGCTACTACTACTACTATTCCTACTAATAGCTATATTACTACTACTCCTACTAATACTACTACTACTACTCATACAGCTACTACTACTACTCATACAGCTACTACTACTACTACTACTCATACAGCTACTACTACTACTATTACTACTACTCCTACTAATACTACTACTACTACTCATACAGCTACTACTACTACTATTACTACTACTCCTACTACTACTACTCCTAATAATACTAGCTATATTACTACTACTCTTACTACTCCTACTACTACTACTACTAATACTAGCTATATTACTACTACTCCTACTACTACTACTTCTCATACAGCTACTACTACTACTACTCCTCATACAGCTACTACTACTACTATTACTACTACTCCTACTAATACTACTACTACTCATACAGCTACTACTACTACTATTACTACTACTACTACTCCTACTAATACTAGCTATATTATTACTACTACTACTACTACTCCTAATAATACTAGCTATATGACTACTACTCCTACTAATACTACTACTACTCATACTAGCTATATTACTACTACTACTACTACTACTACTACTACTCATACAGCTGCTACTACTACTACTCATAAAACTACTACTACTACTTCTCATACAGCTACTACTACTACTAATACAGCTACTACTACTACTATTACTACTACTACTCCTACTAATACTAGCTATATTACTACTCATACAGCTACTACTACTACTACTACTACTACTACTACTACTATTATTACTATTACTACTCCTACTAATACTAGCTATATTACTACTACTCCTACTACTACTACTCATACAGCTACTACTACTACTACTACTACTACTCATACAGCTACTACTACTATTACTACTACTACTCTTACTAATACTAGCTATATTACTACAATACTACTACTACTCATACAGCTACTACTACTACTCCTAATAATACTAGCTATATTACTACTACTCATACAGCTACTATTGCTACTCCTACTAATACTAGCTATATTACTACTACTCCTACTAATATTACTACTACTACTACTACTACTACTCATACAGCTACTACTACTCCTCATACAGCTACTACTACTACTACTACTACTCATACAGCTACTCCTACTACTCCTACTAATACTAGCTATATTACTAAAACTCCTACTAATTCTACTACTACTACTCATACAGCTCATACTACTACTACTATTCCTATTAATACTAGCTATATTACTATTACTCCTACTAATACTACTACTACTACTCATACAGCTAATACTACTACTACTATTCCTATTAATACTAGCTATATTAATATTACTCCTACTAATACTACGACTACTACTACTCATACAGCTACTACTACTCATACAGCTACTACTACTACTACTCATACAGCTACTACTACTACTCCTACTCCTACTCCTACTACTACTACTCATACAGCTACTACTACTACTATTACTACTACTACTCCTCCTACTAATACTAGCTATATTACTACTACTACTACT
The DNA here is from genome assembly GCF_042186555.1 of Aquarana catesbeiana. Classification (NCBI taxonomy): domain Eukaryota; kingdom Metazoa; phylum Chordata; class Amphibia; order Anura; family Ranidae; genus Aquarana; species Aquarana catesbeiana. Next base: position 203,995,040 of record NC_133336.1, read on the forward strand.
CATAATAATACTAGCTATATTACTACTACTCCTACTAATACTACTATTACTACTACTCCTACTAATACTAGCTATATTACTACTACTACTCATACAGCTACTACTACTTCTCATACAGCTACTACTACTATTACTACTACTCCTACTAATACTAGCTATATTACTACTACTCCTACTACTACTACTCATACAGCTACTACTACTACTACTCCTAATAACACTAGCTATATTACTACTACTCCTACTAATACTACTACTACTCATACAGCTACTACTACTACTACTACTCCTACTAATACTAGCTATATTACTACTACTACTATTACTCATACAGCTACTACTACTACTACTACTACTCATACAGCTACTACTACTATTACTAATACTGTACTACTCCTACTAATACTACTACTACTTCTCATACAGCTACTAATATTACTACTACTACTACTCCTACTAATACTAGCTATATTACTACTACTCCTACTACTACTCATACAGCTACTACTACTAGAACTCATCCTAATAATACTAGCTATATTACTACTACTCCTACTAATACTACTACTACTCATACAGCTACTACTACTACTATTACTACTACTACTCCTATTAATACTAGCTATATTACTAGTACTACTACTACTATTCCTAATAATACTAGCTATATTACTACTACTCCTACTAATGCTGCCACTACTACTACTACTCCTAATAATACACGCTATATTACTACTACTCCTATTCCTACTACTACTCATACAGCTACTACTACTACTACTCCTCCTACTAATACTACTACTTCTCATACAGCTACTACTACTACTACTACTACTACTACTCATACAGCTACTACTATTACTACTAATACTAGCTATATTACTACTCTTCCTACTACTACTCATACAGCTACTACTACTAATACTAGCTATATTACTATTACTCCTTCTACTACTCATACAGCTACTACTACTACTACTCATACAGCTACTACTACTATTACTACTGCTACTAATACTACTACTCATACAGCTACTACTACTACTCCTCCTCCTACTAATACTAGCTATATTACTACTACTACTCATACAGCTACTACTACTACTACTACTACTACTACTACTACTACTAGCTATATTACTACTACTCCTACTAATACTACTACTACTACTCATACAGCTACTACTACTACTATTACTACTACTACTCCTATTAATACTAGCTATGATACTAGTACTCCTACTACTACCACTACTATTCCTAATAATACTAGCTATATTACTACTACTCCTACTAATGCTGCTACTACTACTACTACTCCTACTAATACACGCTATATTACTACTACTACTCATACAGCTACTACTACTACTCCTCATACAGCTACTACTACTCCTACTAATACTAGCTATATTACTACTACTCCTACTACTCATACAGCTACTACTACTACTCCTATTAATACTAGCTATATTACTACTACTCCTACTAATACTACTACAGCTACTTCTACTACTCCTACTAATACTAGCTATATTACTACTACTCCTCATACAGCTACTACTACTACTACTCATACAGCTACTACTATTACTACTACTACTCCTACTAATACTAGCTATATTACTACTACTCCTACTACTACTCATACAGCTACTACTACTAGAACTCATCCTAATAATACTAGCTATATTACTACTACTCCTACTAATACTACTACTACTACTCATACAGCTACTACTACTACTACTATTCCTACTAATACTAGCTATATTATTATTATTATTATTATTATTATTATTATTACTCCTACTACTACTCATACAGCTACTACTACTACTCATACAGCTACTACTACTACTACTACTCATACTAATACTAGCTATATTACTACTACTCCTACTAATACTACTACTACTATTACTAATACTACTCATACAGCTACTACTACTACTACTACTACTACTACTACTCATACAGCTACTACTATTATTACTACTACTCTTACTAGCTATATTACTACTACTCCTACTAATATTACTACTCGTACAGCTACTACTATTACTACTCCTAATAATACTAGCTATATTACTACTACTACTACTACTACTAATACTACTACTACACCTACTCCTACTACTGATAGCTATATTACTACTAATAGTCATACAGCTACTACTACTACTAATACTAGCTATATTACTACTACTACTACTACTCATACAGCTACTACTACTCCTCCTACTAATACTCCCTATACACATAAAATGCGGGGGGGGTGACACACGGACGGTGTTCGCTGTACTCCTGGTCTAGGATCGTACTGCTCCCCATTCATTTTATGTGTTGCTGGTTTTTTACTTTTACAAGTGACTTGTTGTTGCTCTGGACAGGAAGTAAGTGGAAATGATCCCAGCAAATCTACAGAAACCCAACAGAGATTTGAACCTTCTTCACTCCTTCAGAAGAAGAAAGAAATATTTGGTTGGTTCCACTTTACAGAGGAAGTTCCTCTTTCTCCAGTCGGGTTCCTCCCGAGGTTGTTGGGGGTTCCTTGAGGAACATGAGAATTCTGCCTCTCCGATGAGTAACAAATCACCACAATACTCTTCTCTCTCTCTCTCTCTCTCTCTCTCTTTATATTTCCTGTTTATTAACATTTATTTTCATTACAAATCACAAAACAATCACACAAGATACAAAAATGTATTAAAAAACAATTTACAAAAATCCCCCCCCAAAAAAATGCCCCCCCTTCATGAGCCCCACATATGAATCCTACTACACACACATTACTATCTAATGTATGGATGTTTATTGATTATAGATGAATCCCCTGTATACTCCTCCCCTTTATCCTTTATCCCCCTCTCCACCCCTCCCCCCTAATTATGACTCTATTTTATGATGGCAGTTTTAGTAAATCTCCCCCATTGTCATTCTCTGATGTTCCTGAAAGTCTCCCTCTGGTCTCCATCTGACAAACCTTCACATTGATGACCCCGATCTCCTAACACATCCACTTCCACCCCTTAGTAAGAATCCTTCTCTATTCCTGACCCTCTACTATCTGTTGTAGTGATGTTCCCTTTATCAGACAGATGAGGCCACATGTGGAGTAAACAGCATTCTAAGTCATTGTCATGTAAAGGGTCCTTAATGTCCCCCATAGATGTGTTGGGCAGGCGTGGTGGAGACTTCTCTACAATGGTGGACACTTCTCCTCAATGGTGGACACTTCTCCTCAATGGGGGACACTTCTCTACAATGGTGGAGACTTCTCTACAATGGTGGACACTTCTCCTCAATGGTGGAGACTTCTCTACAATGGTGGACACTTCTCCTCAATGGTGGACACTTCTCCTCAATGGTGGACACTTCTCTACAATGGTGGACACTTCTCTACAATGGTGGACACTTCTCTACAATGGTGGACACTTCTCCTCAATGGTGGACACTTCTCTACAATGGTGGACACTTCTCCTCAATGGTGGACACTTCTCCTCAATGGTGGAGACTTCTCTACAATGGTGGACACTTCTCTACAATGGTGGACACTTCTCCTCAATGGTGGACACTTCTCTACAATGGTGGACACTTCTCTACAATGGTGGACACTTCTCCTCAATGGTGGACACTTCTCTACAATGGTGGACACTTCTCTACAATGGTGGACACTTCTCTACAATGGTGGACACTTCTCCTCAATGGTGGACACTTCTCCTCAATGGTGGAGACTTCTCTACAATGGTGGAGACTTCTCTACAATGGTGGAGACTTCTCTACAATGGTGGACACTTCTCTACAATGGTGGACACTTCTCCTCAATGGTGGACACTTCTCTACAATGGTGGAGACTTCTCTACAATGGTGGAGACTTCTCTACAATGGTGGACAGTGGGGAGAAGGTTCTCCTCACAGGACTATGAGGTCCTTCTTCTTCCATAGGATAGTCAGCAGAGGTGTATAGAAAAGGGGGGTGTTCACTGTCATGGTTCTTGTCAGAGATACTGATACAGATTTTCACCTTCACCTTAAAGACGTTGTAAATCCTCCTGTTTTACATCCTATGTATGAAGGTGAAAAAACTTCAGTCCCCGGCCCCCCGGTCCCCCGTTTTCCTCACCTGAGCCCTAGAAAGTCCCACATTGAGGACGTGCGCTTCCTCTGCACGGGGGAGGGGGGGCGAGTGCTGCATTGGCGGCTATAACCCCCGAATGCTGGACTCGGGAGCGTGCCCACAAGGTGACCCCCTCAGGAGATCGCTTCCCAGAGGGGGTTATCTAATGGGGGAGGAGCTGAGAGAGCCGCCGGGGGACCCCAGAAGAGGAGGTTCGGGGCCAATCTGTACAAAACAAACTGCAGAGTGGAGGGAAGTGACATGTTTGTTATATAAATAAAAATCAAACCTTTAGTATGACTTTCAGGCTCCAATCACAGCGGACCGCGGGCAGAATCTCTGCCATTCCCAATCACTGCACAATGCGGGACGTGTTTACAATGTCATTACTTCTAATGGAACCCCAATTGTACCCCCATTTTACTGCGATTGTCGTGCTGTAAATTGTGCTGCAAATCACAGCGTGTGACGCCGTCCTCCAGAAGAAGATCAGGTTTGTTTTTTATTGCGGCGCGGTTCCGATGCGACAATCACCGCACAATTGGGACGCCATTAAGAAGCAATTTGAAATCCGCAATTCCTCCCGCAATCAGGTGTGAATGGAGCCTAAAGCCGGGGACACACCATCGGATTTTCCGCGGGCAAAGCGTAGGACTTTTCTCCGAAGGGCGTTGGCCGGGAACTTGTCTTGCATACAAACGGCAAAGAATTGTCGGACAACAAACACGAAACGACGTGGTTTTTCAGCTCTTTAGCGCCACCCTTTTTTTTTGCCGCTTCTGATAATGTTGTGTTATGGTGAGCATTGCTTCTGAGCATGCGTGTTTATACTTTGGACTTTTGTCCGACGGACTTGTGTACACACGATCGGATAATCCCACAACACACATTTCTTGTCGGAAATGTTTAAAGCGTGCTATCCAACATTTGTGGGTGGAAAATCCGACAACAATTGTCCGATGGAGCGTACAAACGGTCGTATTTTTCGTCACAATTCCCATCAGGAGATCCGATGGTGTGTGGGGCCTTAAGACTAGAAAAACCAAAAGATTTGTGTTGATAATGAGGATACCGGATTCTGATTGGTCCAGCATATAGTAGATCCTAAAGATCTGATAATTGGGGTGTTTAGGGGGGTGTGTCAGACTGCCATGTGACACCAAACTTCCTTTTACATTTGATCTGCACATTTCTGGTCTACCAATGATTGGCCTATTAACCAGTTCCCACCCAACCTATCACAATATAACGGCTGGGCGGAGCCTCTCGTCAATCCGGGTGGACGTCACATGACCTCCTCCTGAATCAGGGACATATCTGATGACTGATCAGTGTACCGGCTTGTTGGTCACATGACAGTTGTACCCAATAGGGGGCTTTCTTTTCATGCCATCCATTGTGTACAATTGTGGTGCTAGCTGTGATTGGTCAGTGTGATCACATGGTACAGAGAGGACCAATCACAGCCCATCAGCACCATGTGATTGGCCAATCACAGATAATCAAAACAAACTGAAGGAATCCGTTTCATTCAGTAAAATGTTTGCTTATAGCAATTGAATGCCCTGTTATAAGTAATCATAACGTGTTAAAAAAAATCCTGATCACTTCCCCGGAGTTCACAATCTTACTATCGGAACATTATATTTTTCTGGTCACAGAGTATTAAAGAAAAAATAATTGTACAAAAAAGATAAAAAAAGAATTAAGAAAATATGAATGTATTTTTATTTGCGTGGTGTCACCAGTCAGGTATATGATGATGCCGCTCTGCACCGGTGATCACATGTCAAGAAACTAAATCAGATTTTTTTTCCATTTCTTCATGTCCCCAAAAAAAGACAAAATTACAATAAAAAAAACTTGCCATGCCTCTAACTAAATACCTTGGAATGTCTATTTTCCAATAAAAGGGGTCATTTGGGGGGTATCTGTCCTGTCCTGGTGTTTTTGGGCCTCAAGAAATGAGATTGCCTGTCAGTACATCAGGATCGATCGATTTTCAGATATATATCCCATAGTTTGTGGACTCTATAACTTTCCTACAGACTAAATAATAGACTCTGATTTGGGTTATTTTCACCAAAGAAATGGAGCAGAATACATTTTGGCCTAAATGTATGAAGAAAGATTATTTATTAACATTTTATAACAGAAACAAAGACAAATTCATTTTTTTTATCAAAATGTTCGATCTTTTTTCATTTATCAAAAAAATAAAAAAACCCCCAGTGGTGATTAGATAGAAAATCTGTATTTGTGTGAAAGAAATGATAAGAATGTGATATGTGTAGAGTGTTGTATGACCGCACAATTGTCATTCAAAATGTGACAGCGCTGAAAGGTGAAGATTGGCCTGGGCAGGAAGGGGTAAAAGTGTCCGGTATTGAAGGGGAAAAAAAAGTAGCAATGCTAAATAATGACAAAAATACCAAACAATATGAAGTCAAACATGTGAGTCCATCACAGTCCATTAGAGCCGCACGATTCGGGCTAAAATGAAAATCACAATTTTTTTGCTTAGAATAAAGATCGCGATTCTCGTGGCGTAACATCATCTTTCACATTATACAAAAAAATTAGGCTAACTTTACTGTTTTTTTCATTCATTAACCTTTTCAGCCCGGAAGTGTTTACCCCCTTCGTGACCAGAGCATTTTTTACAATTTGGCACTGCGTCGCTTTAGCTGACAATTGCGCGGTCGTGCGACGTTGTACCCAAACAAAATTTACGTCCTTTTTTCCCACAAATAGAGATTTCTTTTGGTGGTATTTGCTCACCTCTGCGGTTTTTATTTTTTGTGCTATAAACAAAAAAATAGCCACAATTTTGAAAAAAAAGCAATATTTTTTACTTTTTGCTATAATAAATATCCCCCAAAAATATATAAAAAAACTAATTTCTTCCACAGTTTAGGCTGATATGTATTCTTCTACATATTGTTGGTAAAAAAATTGCAATAAGCGTATATTGATTGGTTTGCGGAAATGTTATAGTGTCTACAAAATAGGGGATAGATTTATGGCATTTTTATTATTCATTTTTTTAATAGTAATGGCGGCGATCTGCGATTTTTATTGGGACTGCGACATTGTGGTGCACAGATCGGACACTTTTGACACTATTTTGGGACTATTGGCATTTATACAGCGATCAGTGCTACAAATAGCCACTGATTACTGTATAAATGACACTGGCAAGGAAGGGGTTAAACACTAGGGGGCGATCAAGGGGTAAAGTGTAGGGGGGATTGTCTCACTACAACATGACAGAGATCACTGGTCCCGATGACAAGGAGCGGTAGATCCGTGTCATGTTGCTAGGCAGAACAGGGAAATGCCTCACCCGCTCCTCTCAGGGATGCCTCTCAGCTACAACACTCACCAGCCCATTTGGCTTCTTTCCTGGAGATTTTCCTGGCAGTGTTCTCCTGTCTTTTACTTTCTCCCGTGCCTCTGGACAGGACAACCTCATGCACCATAAAGAAGGTTCCTTGCGCAGCTATGCCCAGGTCCAAGGTCACCACCCAGACTAGAGGGGCACCCCTCCGGGGCCACCGACAGCCTAACACTACATCTCTATCTTCCACCTGAACTCCACACTGCCCCCGCTGGGCTGACCCAGAGTATTTGAGGGGGCCTTCCCCCTGCCAACCAATCTGTTGGGGATTGGTCAGGGCCCTCATGAATACTCCAAACAGCTCCTCCTCCCCTCCACTCCCATTCTTCTAGAATCTTCCACCAGTTTCTAGAAATAGGGGAAGGTCTTAGAGATGCTGCCTGTGAGTCATACCAGCCTCCCTGAGTCACTCCCCTGACCCAGATAAAACAAAACAACACAGGCTTGGCTGTCATCCAAACCCGACAATTTACCTACACTTAACAAAAAACCTATTCTACTTCTAGCCCACTAGAGGGTGCTACACTAGCATTGCCTCGCTAGTATATACTGTATATATTTGACAGGATATCATCTGTGACAACTCTACAAGACCCATGGTCCTACCTAAGGGTGGTGATCATCTCCCCTTTTCTCTGGTTTTATTCCCCGGAGATCCGAGTATCCTCATTGTTGCTCCACACTTGGCTTGCTCTCTCTTGAGCTGTAATTTGTGAGAGGTTACACAGTGATCCTTCTACCATACCTATCTAATTATTCTACTCTGCTACCTATAGCTTTTTACATCTGTAAGAAATGAGATGTTGTATGATCCTCCTGAATGTCCCCCCCACGCCAACCTTATTTCTTTAAGGGGTGCGTCCCTCTCATTGTATTATGGTAGATCCCGTCTTATCCTCTCTATCGATGGCAATTTTCTCTTTTGCTCCTTATCTATGTATACTTATTCTATTCTTCAATAAAATGTTTGAAGAAGAGAAAATATATGAAATCTTCACCAAAATTCTAATCAGCCAATCAACTGGTAAGAATTATTACACCCCAGTACACCATGTTAATTGTATTACATGTATGACCATCTCAGCCGCTTTATCTCCTCCATAGGAATCCTCACATTACAGGGAGATGAGAAATGTCTTTATTTTACAATGTATCACCAGCCAGGTTCTTAGGAGTAAGGCCCCTTTCACACCATCACAACCATCCCATCCACCTGTCCATTTTTCGGGCCACTCATTGACTTCTATGGTGAGACGGATGTCAGTGGATCTGTGTCCTCTGACACCCACCTGACATCCGATCCGACAAGATCTGCTGGAAACAGACGTATAGAGATACGTTCTCCATCCGTCCAGTGGGTTGGATGGGATGGAAATGGACAGGCGGTCGGTTTTCATGGGATCTCCCCATAGAGGAGAGCGGGACTCTTACAGGTCAGTCTCTGCACAGTGAGCGGATCCCCCCGTGTGAAAGGGGCCTAAAAGTTCAAATGACATTTTATTTATTACAACTTTATTCCACATTAAATTGTATGAAAACCCCTGAATGTCCCTCTGATCTGATCTGCAGTATATGGTCTGCGCTCCATTAAAAGTTCCTCAATAATATCACTGCACTAATAGCTGCTTCTCTATTTTATATTCCATTAATATATAGAATGTCACTCAGTATTATAGAGAATGAAATCCCAATTCCTGCTGTGTATGTAATGATCAATACATAGACTGATGATATACAGTAATAGTATCAGAAACTTCCATCCCATCCCCCATTGGGGTCCCCCCAGCACTCTTCAAGGGCTCCTCCCCCCTGATTTGGGGGCTCCCAGGCTGATCGATCGTCTGATGAGTCCTCCTGTATTGTCCTCCTCCAGCACACAGCTTCATACAAACCCAGTTCTGATCTCTCCTGCAGGGATCAGTCCATGTGGGTGACACGGAGTCCGTGTGGAAAGGCCGGCAGTGACACATCGGGGGAGGGGGAGACTCCATTCAGAGAACAAGGATCCCCCCACCATGGGGGAGGGGAGGGGGAGACTCCATTCAGAGAACAAGGATCCCCCCACCATGGGGGAGGGGAGGGGGAGACTCCATTCAGAGAACAAGGATCCCCCCACCATGGGGGAGGGGGAGACTCCATTCAGAGAACAAGGATCCCCCACCATGGGGGAGGGGGAGGGGGAGACTCCATTCAGAGAACAAGGATTCCCCCATCCTGTCCTGGTGTATTAGTTCATCTGTGATGATCCATTCTCCTCTTGGGTCGGGTTTGCTCAGATTTGTATCTCATCCTCATACAGAGCAATGTCCCCTCCCCCTCCTCCATTCACAGCAATGTCCCCTCCCCCTCCTCCATTCACAGCAATGTCCCCTCCCCCTCCTCCATTCACAGCAATGTCCCCTCCCCCTCCATTCACAGCAATGTCCCCTCCCCCTCCTCCATTCACAGCAATGTCCCCCCTCCTCCATTCACAGCAATGTCCCCTCCCCCTCCTCCATTCACAGCAATGTCCCCTCCCCCTCCTCCATTCACAGCAATGTCCCCTCCCCCTCCATTCACAGCAATGTCCCCTCCCCCTCCTCCATTCACAGTAATGTCCCCTCCTCCATTCACAGCAATGTACCCTCCTCCACTCACAGCAATGTCCCCTCCCCCTCCATTCCCAGCAATGTCCCCTCCCCCCTCTTCCATTCACAGCAATGTCCCCTCCCCCCTCCTCCATTCACAGCAATGTCCCCTCCCCCTCCTCCATTCACAGCAATGTCCCCCCCTCCTCCATTCACAGCAATGTCCCCTCCCCCCTCCTCCATTCACAGCAATGTCCCCTCCTCCATTCACAGCAATGTCCCCTCCCCCCTCCTCCATTCACAGCAATGTCCCCTTCCCCCTCCATTCACAGCAATGTCCCTTCCCCCTCCATTCACAGCAATGTCCCCTCCCCCTCCATTCACAGCAATGTCCCCTCCCCCTCCTCCATTTACAGCAATGTCCCCTCCCTCCTCCTCTATTCACAGCAATGTCCCCTCCCCCTCCTCCATTCACAGCAATGTCCCCTCCCCCTCCTCCATTCACAGCAATGTCCCCCCTCCTCCATTCACAGCAGTGTCCCATCCCCCCTCCTTCATTCACAGCAATGTCCCCTCCCCCTCCTCCATTCACAGCAATGTCCCCTCCCCCCTCCTCCATTCACAGCAATGTCCCCTCCCCCCTCCATTCACAGCAATGTCCCCTCCCCCCTCCTCCATTCACATCAATGTCCCCTCCCCCTTCTCCATTCACATCAATGTCCCCTCCCCCTCCTCCATTCACAGCAATGTCCCCTCAGCCCTCCTCCATTCACAGCAATGTCCCCTCCCCCCTCCATTCACAGCAATGTCCCCTCCCCCTCCTCCATTCACATCAATGTCCCCTCCCCCCTCCTCCATTCACAGCAATGTCCCCTCCCCCTCCTCCATTCACAGCTGTGGCCGAATCTCTTCCTTAATCTTCATTTCTGGTCGGAGCTTTTTCAGCTTTTCTAGTTCTCTTCTTGATTCCTCTGACAATAAGTAGTCAATCCTAGAAGAGAGGATATAAAGAGTCATCAGATCTCAGCAGAATTCTCTCCACTGTTTCCCAGCATCCTCCAGGATATCTATAAAGCTCACCACACACATTACAATCTGATTGTACAATCTCTGTCTGATCTTCCAACAAGTATGTAGAGTAAGGATCTGTCTGATTGTATAGAGACTGATAGGATAGTTTAGGTCGGTCCTCATATGACATCGTTCTGGAAGATATAAAGCTGATTGTATAAAGATTGTATGGTCAGATTGTACTGTGTGTGATGATCTTACACCATCCTGTCACCTTCTTGTAGGACTTTACCAACTAAGAAGTGACACTGCACAATGGAGGATGATGGGAGATATCAGATTATAGAACAGGAAATCTTCCTCCTCATTGGTCATTTGTTCTGTGATGTCCCAAACCCACCAATCACAGTCACACTTCTCTTTCTTTCTCATCCAATGGGGGCACAGCAGTTCAGATAAGTTTGGGTTATACTGCCACCTACAGGACAATCTGACACTGGCAAATGAAAACATGGTGGGCGGGGCAAGGATAATCCCTCCTCCTCCCAGCATGCCTCAGTATTTTGCTGGTGTCCTCGGAGGACGGATGTCTTTTCTCTACTCTGATGAGAAAAGTTTAAAGTTTTATTAAACCCAAAAGCCAACATTTCTTATATTGCAGCTCACCAATTCTTAGATGTGACGGCTGTAAAAGATTTCCTTTTTTTGTCTTTCTTCTATTTTCATTTGGTGAACCAGCCAGCAGGTCTTTTCAAAAGCACAAAATCTCCAGCAGAATGTATCAGTTTACATGGAGGAGACAAATCATTTAACACTGGCAGTGGTGATTAATATGATCGGCTTTTATTTATTCATGAAAAACTTTTATCCCCCAAAAACTGTTTGTTGTAACTGACTATAAAGTGTGAGCTGGAGTTTGTCTTCAATTTGTTAGTGTATCTAAATCTGCTAATACATTTATCACAACCATTCAGCCGACTAAAATGCTACTGTGCCTCCTTTTCTCCTTCCTCCAGAGTTGTGTCTCACTAATACAGGAGATGTCTTACTGGCCAGACCACCAGGAGATAATAGAGGGGGGAAAACGAATGCAGCCCCCACATCTAATGATTGGTCAGCTGTGATATGACATTCTTGGCATCTTTTTTCTTCCATTCAATAAAGATTGTTGTAGATTATTGGTGATGTGATGTATAAATACAGATAAGTGGCTCCTCCCCATGAGACTGGAGATGTGTGAAGGATGTGTGTTCCCCGGTGACTGGTCTCTCTCACCTTCTGTCTGCAGGAATTCTATTACTTTGCTGATCTGAACTCTCTCTACAAGCTTGAGCTGTTTCCTGTCCTCTGCTCTGTACATTCCAGCTTTGGAGATCTCAGAGTCCATCCACTGTCCATGTTGTACTTCTTATTATCTAATCATCAGTCACATTTACATGTCATAACCATCACCAACAATTCCATCTTCTGTGGAGGATTATCAGCAATCAATGCTGGAGACTAGAGGGGACTTCCTCACACTGCACTTCTACTTTACCATAGTACCAGTACTGCTATGGGGGATGGGTGTTGTATGGAAGGCTGGGGGGTGACAATGCTGTCACCTTTTATTCTCATAGGGGGTTATTTTTGATAGGAGGCTTCAGTCCATTATCCACTATTAATACAATTATTTAGTACATGAGCTTCCCATTGTACCATTTTATATTCCTCTTTTTGTCATGTAAAGTATATCTAATCCCAAGAAGAAGACTTGAATGTCTTGTATCTCCATCGGGTGTCCTCCTCCTCGGATGTATCTAGGAAGGATTTCAATGCAGTCATGCAGCACTGAGGATTTCTGACAGCAAAGGCCATAAGCTCCTCCCCCACCTTCCCCTGCAGAATCTCTATCTGATCTGCACACAGCATTAGCAGCCTTTCATCTTTCATCTATCTAGACTCTATTGGATGCCGAGTCTCTAAAGCCCATGAGAGATGAACCTGTACCTGAGGAATCAGTCTTCTGCCATTACTCCCAACATAAACACTCTGAGGGCACTTTACACTGGGGCGGGCATCGGCGGTAAAGCACCGCTATTTTTAGCGGCACTTTGCCGTAGTTTTTGCAGCACTTTTCGGCCACTAGTGGGGCACTTTTAACCCCCACTATCGGCTGAAAAAGGGTTAAAAGCGGGCAGGGGCACTTTAGGAGCACTGTATACACCGCTCCTTAAGCACCTCAAAGATGCTGCTTGTAGGACTTTTTGGAGCGTCCTGCCAGCGCACCGCTCCAGTGTGGGAGCCCTCGGACTTCCTCACTGGAGTGAGAGGAGAGGCGCTTTGCTATAGAACCTGTAAAGCTCCTCAGTGTGAAAGTAGCCTTATTGATGTGGTGAGCACCACTTTAAACCTTGGAGAACAGCCAGTCCCCTCCACCAGTGCTCTCCCCAGTCTAGGCTCCTTAGGGGCTCCTAAGACCACCAAGGCCTTTCCAGTGCATCTTCTGGTTGCAGTCTTCCTTTATAGAAAATCCTGACAAGCTCATTGTGACTCCCAAGCAATCTGCCATCCTTGTAACCATTTGAGAAAGAGTTTGTTAAAAAGTGGTGTGCCCCCTCCATGGAGTCAGCAGTATGACCCATCACTTGAAGTATCTGGATCTAATCTTAGAGTATTTCATAGAGTATTTCTTCCTCGGGTGACACTTCAATCTCTCTGCTCCCAGACCGGGACTCTTCAGTCCAGGAGTCTTTTATGAGGGGCTCACCCATAAGTGCAGCTAGATCTCTTAGAACTATGAGGTGTAAATGTTTTATAAGAGTTCACAATGTCCTTAGTGGTGGTTGTTGATTTGTGAAGAAGTTTGGATTGCACATGGTGTTTCACTTTTGCACTATAACTATACAAATCGCTAATTGTGGTATGTGTTTATATTCATTAACTGTAGTTTTACAGAAGGTTCCTAAAGTGTTATAATAGATATACATCTTCTATCTTATACCAGGTTATTTTGTGGAGTGCGCACTGGTGGATATTAGGGCTCCACACTTGAGTGATCCAAATCTGGGGCGGAATCACCGCAATTCTGCCCGCAATTAGAAATTGTGGCAAATCACGGGACGCTTGTGTGATGCCAATACTTCTTAATAGCACTCCAATCGTGGTGCAATTTTGCCACGAGATAAATCGTACTGCAATTGCGGAAAGTTGCAGCACGTGAAGCAGGCGCTTCCTTTGAACAACAGCATCGCGTGTTGCAATTTGCTGTGATTGCAGCAAAATTGTGCCGTGATTGGGGTGCCATAAAGAGGTATTGGCATCGCACAAGTATCCTGTGATTTGCCGCAATTTTCCCAGCTGGAGCTGAATGTGAAAATGTGGGTGTGTTTTCTTTTAAGGGAATAATACTTCCCTCATGTCTCACTTTGGCCGGCTCCCTTCATCTGTGTGACTGATCCCCCAAAGCCTCTTGTCTCAAGCACTCTGGCAGATATATGAAAGAATGTATCAGCCGCACTCCACTCTTAGCTCCTCTTGCCATGCTTGATTGTCAACATGACGACTGCATAGAACAATGTCTCCACCTGAGAACCAACCTTCCTTGAAACATTTCCCCACTCCTGACTTGCTGACAATGATAGCATCCACAGAGAGTGAAGACAGACTATTGGGGCCAGAACCGCATTGTCATTGTATAAGAGGGATGAGTCTTGAGCAGAGCTATGGATTTGGCTCTGGCAGACAGTCACACAATGATGTAATAAAGTACAATGCAGAGCTAATGGTCCTACATTGTAGGTGAGGATGGTGAGGAACCACTCATAAGCTGAAGCATCAAATAGAAAAGGAAAGCTCTGAATCCTGTCAGAGTGTAGAATAGGGAAATATCATTCCATATTCCTCTACCACTCTGCTTTTTGAACCGAGGGGCCTAACTGCAAGGCGGGATTTTTTTACTGCATGGAGTTGGGTCTTATGGGGATTTAACACATTATGATGTTTGGGAAAATGGGCTACACATTCAAAGTGTTATAGTAGACAAGGTTGAAAAGAGACACAGGTCCATGAAGTTCAAACTTTGTGTGTGAGTTATATGTGTTTGATCCAGAGGAAGGCAAAAAGCCCGACATGAATAGTCTAATTTTCTGAGGTGGCGGAATAAACGTCCTTACTTATTGGTGATCAGAGAAATTCCTCCAACAACCTCCTATCAAATGTAACAATTTCCATTAGACTGTATTGTGCCCACTGAGGAAAATATCTCCTTTTTTTAAATTCATTCACCTCTCAGCTAATACCACAACCTGGGGGAGGGAGTTGCTCATTTGCACTGCTCTAACAGTAAAGAATCTCTTTCACGGTCTAAAAATTCAATCTTGTTCCATCTAGTTTTAAATCATGGCCATGGAGGTCAGAGAGCTTAGAGTAAACAGGTTGTTACAGTATATATAATCACCTTTTATATACAGTATTTATACATTGTGTCATATTCTTCTTTACTTAAATTATAATTGTTAATATTGCCTGATAAGAAGATCTCATACACTCCTCTAATAACATCCTGTACTACTTCAACGTTACATATCATTACATCATACTATTGGTTTCTGAATACTGATACTCTGACTTTCTTGTACCTGTTTTGATACACTTATGGTTGTTTATGAAATTGTAAATATTTTACAGACTAAAATCAATAAAAAACATAAAAGATCCTGTTCTATGGAACTTCAAAACTGATCCATCAACTCCCCCCGAGACCAGAACAATTAAGGGTCTCTCCACCTCTCTACTCATTATCTTATCTAGTAATACAGAATTGTATTTATTTTCATTCAGATCAGATTACTTTATAAAACTCCAGTGAATATAAAAAAAAAAATAATGGACTACAGACCCCAATATTGTCATCCATGTGAAGAGACGGTGATAACGCCATACACAGGATGAGCACAGAATACACTATAATCTCCTTGTGTATGGAGCATGAATGGTATCAGCAGACCATGTGAGGCCGGAATCAGCATTGCTAGTGATTGGACGGGATGATTTTTAATTGATATTCTATTTATCTCTGCTGATAAGAGCTCTGTACTCATAGGAAGTAATGGGGAGGTCCCCTGACACTTAATAGCAGATGGTCATCTCAGGTGACAAGAAGCTCATATGAGGCTCTGACTGGTCATTTCAGTAAGATCAGATTTCTATATTACTACTATATCTATATTTCTACTTATTGGACTTCATAGAATATCGGATTATAACAAGGTTACAGGAAAAGACTATTTCATGGCTGATAACAGAGTGTGATAAGATCCAAGAATTAGGCTGCTCGGTTCCATGCTGCAATGCAGTGCTAACAAATAAGAGCGTACACAGAGCTACTGAACCACGTAAAGCGTTTACTGTAATATAATTGTAACAGTGTGAATTCAGTATTTAAACTCAGATATCACAAATGAAAATGGTAACAATACATATACTTCAAACTCAATGGTTGCTGGGGAAGTATATGCAGACAGGCAGAAAGCGGGACTTATTCTCAGTGTGATAAAGTCCTGACACTGAGCACATTCCCACCTGAACCCCAGAGCATAAACTCATTAAACTGTCAATGCAATTTCAAATACAATGCAGTAATGTAATACAGCACATATATATATCTACAACTTATACTCAAGGGCTCTCCCTAGGTTGTAATGCAGTTCTTATGCCCCATACACACGATCGGACATTGATCGGACATTCCGACAACAAAATCCATGGATTTTTTCAGACGGATATTGGCTCAAACTTGTCTTGCATACACACTGTCACACAAAGTTGTTGGAAAATCTGATCGTTCTGAACGCGGTGACGTAAAACACGTCGGGACTATAAACGGGGCAATAGCCAATAGCTTTTGTCTCTTAATTTATTCTGAGCATGCCTGGCACTTTGTTCATCAGATTTGTCTACACACGATCAGAATTTAAAGGATCGGATTTTGTTGTCGGAAAATTTTATAGCCTGTTCTCAAACTTTGTGTGTCGGAAATTCCGATGGAAAAAGTCAGATGGAGCCCACACACGGTCGGAATTTCCAACAACAAGCTCCGATCGCACATAAGCTAAGCTAAAGGGAAGGGGAAGTGGGAACAAGTAACACCTAAGAGTGGTCAAATAATTAAATGACCAATTGTAGTGTTTAAGTGTATGGACTGTTGCTGTAACCATAATCTGCATAGAAGAAAGGGGGAGCACCCGGTTCTAGTGGTCGGGTAAGGGGTTACTGTGGCAACAATATTGTTATATATTTACCAAAGAATTGCTAACTGTATTGCCAAAAAATATAAATCTCTTTAATAAATAATTAAAATACAATTAATCATCATTATGCAACAACCTTGGATTAAAATTAAAATAGATTAGATTTAATTAGGTCCAATAGGACCCAATTGCTACATGCATGATTTGATGACAAGCCAGACAGAAAAACAAAAAACAATACAAAAGACAAAAAACAAATAACACACTTAACGAAGATCAACGTCCGGACGCTTAAGTGTCTTGCTAATTGTCGACTGGTAATAAAATAATTTATGGGTTGAATGTATTTGGTTGGTGAGATATTCGTGTCCCGTGTGATCCAAAATAACCAGTTGACAGCCAAAAAGATCCTTTGGGGATGAGTGGGGATGGATGGAGGGGGGAGGATTAAGGTAAGCTACCTACTGCTAATATATACTCTAATTCTATAGCAAGAGAGACCTTGGTAACTAAGTTAGTTGAATGGAAGCAGTAGGAGTCCACAAAATTGTAACCTGTCCCGTAGAGTGATATCAGGTAGATTAAAGATGTTATTTGGCAGAGTTCAATTAATAGTGGTGATCCACATACATGATTTCAGGCAAAAAGTCACTTACAATGAGGTAGTGAATATGAAGTAAACACTTTAATTAGTGAAGGTAAGGAACTTTACCATTTGTTGCTCTGCTTAATTAGAGGTTGATTCTCTAGATTCTGATCAGAGTTGGCCGTTCTTCATGATATCCTCTTCACGAGGAGAGGACCGCTGTTGGTGGTTAGTGCAGCTCCGTGTTCTGCATCGATGGCTGGAGGGATAGCGGGAAATACAAATAGCACACCGCAAACTCTACCTCCTTCTTAGTCCAGTGGTGTGGCGTCCGCCCGCTGACATGAATCTGCCAGCTTCAGGTGTTTTCCATATGGGGCACAAATCCACAGCAAGTAAGTGGAGGCAATCAGTCCTTTCAGTGCCGGGTCAGACAGATGGATCAGGCTGGCTCGATTCACCTAACACCTGCAGCCGCCTCCTCGTAATTCCTCACATCCGAAGCACAGCGCCCGTGATGAGTCAGCGTTGATGATGTCAACACGTTTCGCTATTGCCTATAGCATAGCTTCATCTTGGACGATGTCCGACCGTGTGTACAGGGCATTAGAGTGCATAAAAGAAGTAAGAGCATTTATAGAGAAAAGGAAAGTCTTTGGTCTTCTTTCTTCAGCTAGCTTATTATACTGCAGTATTTGTAATCCAGGAAACATATAAGTAGTAAGTTATAGTAAAGATGATGAATAAGTAACTGTGTGCTTGGTTATATAGAGCACTTGTGAAACTTCTTCCCTACTGAAGGATGCAACACCGTGTTCACTTTGCAGTATGATAAAACAAACTCTAAGGCCTCACTGTACACAGTCTAAATAAATGAAACCCTTCTGTGGGACTACAGGTCTCACTAGCCTTCTGGAACTGAGTCTGTACAGCAACAAAGTATTAGATCAGTCTGGGCAAGTGCCCGCTCACCACACAGGACCCAGATGCTTGTACTGCTCTACTCCTGATATTTCAGTCCCGCTCCACGCTGTTGCAGTCACTCCTCACCATTTCAACTGATCGCTAGTGACTATAATACAGGAAACCTTTGGGTTATCTTGAGCTCTCCACTCTGTTCACATGCTGATCCAGCACACTGTGTCCCAGTACTCCTTGGAAGTCAAACGATTCTACTCCACGCCTCACAGGCCGCAGTTTTCTGATCACACACACAGCTCCCTGCAGGCAGGTCTTTAATGGCGTCCAGAGAGAGAGAAAACATGCCACGCCTCTTTCTTTTATTCCCCTACCCAGCAAGCAGTTCTGTGGCTTGGCCTTGTGGGTAGGTAAGTAGGCATTGTGGGTAGGTAGTTCTTTGACTGGTAATTTACATATTAGTCACTTCCTCATTCACTACATCCCCCAATGCATTGAAGCTATTGGAAAGGGCAAACAAAAGTCATAACAGCATGAATACAAAGAGAAGGACACTAGAGGGAGCCTTTCCTTTCTGAAGAACTTTACTTATTATAATACAGAAATTACTAAGCATGGCTACACACTCCCCCTGCTCAAACTCTTTGGTCCCCAAAGATAAGAAACTCAACTTTGTCTTGCTGAAAGGAAAACCAGGTTATAATTCTAATCCCATTCCAATCTTGACAAATATTTACACATCATTGGATTCTTTCGAATCAGCTGATACACATCATCAGTGAGTTCATAATTAATCTTTGAACAGGCCAGGGCAATTGCAGTGTCCCACCCATCGGTGCCAGAGGTTAGAGTCGCCCCCTACCCAATTAACAGTGGGTAGGTGTAGCTTCAGGAGCTGACCTATGAATCGTATGGATCTGCTCTTCAGAACCCTCTTCCAGTGTGTCATACGTAAGTCTCTTGGGAGGATGCATGTCCCTCTTTAACCGCATGGAAGAGTATCTCCCAGCAGGCTGATCTAAGTCTGTGACTGTGTCCCTGCCTTCGATTTGATTACTCAAGTCAATAAAAGAATCTTGGGTTGCAGGTACAGGAACAGGTATTGACTCCTCAGGGTCAGGCACTGGCAACTGGAGAAATCAATTAAATCTCCCGTTTTGTCTTCAGGAAAGACCATCACAGCTCCAGTTTCTTCCACATCCTTTCTTAATAAAGTCTTCTGAAATTCCGGCCCAAGAGACCTATGAACTTTCTTCTCCTTCTCCAAGTGCCGTTGAGACTTCACTTTGACCAATTCTTTCGCCTGTGGGGGCAAAGTTCTAATGCCCCGTACACACGGTCGGATTTTCAGATGGAAAATGTGTGATAGGACCTTGTTGTCGGAAATTCCGACCATGTGTAGGCTCCATCACACATTTTCCATCGGATTTTCCAACACACAAAGTTTGAGAGCAAGCTATAAAATTTTTCCAACAACAAAATCCGTTGTCGGAAATTCCGATCGTGTGTACACAAATCCGACGAACAAAGTGCCACGCATGCTCAGAATAAATAAAGAGATGAAAGCTATTGGCCACTGCCCAGTTTATAGTTCCGACGTACGTGTTTTACATCACCGCGTTCAGAATGATCGGACTTTCTGACAACTTTGTGTGACTGTGTGTATGCAAGACAAGTTTGAGCCAACATCCGTCGGAAAAAATCCTAGGATTTTGTTGTTGGAATGTCCGAACAAAGTCCGACCGTGTGTACGGGGCATGAGAGTTTCCATCTCTTTGTTTCTCTCCCTTATTCTTCTCAGAGGGCTGGCTATTGAGCTCTTTTCTGTCCAAAACCAGGTAGGCATTGATACCAGGTCATCTTCCTCATCCCTCCTTCTTGTCTGTGAGGATGATGGCACCGCACTAGGAACCTGGGAGTATGCATACTCTTCCCCAAATTCATCATCTTCCTGATCCGCCTCCTTCTCCTCTGATGAAGATATTGGACTAAGAATTTGGAAATACCCGTAATCTTCTCCAAATTCATCATCCTCTTCAACTTCAGCTGGTATCTCTTTCTGTGAACGTGTATGAGGTGGAGTTGGCTTTTGAGGAGGTAGCTGGGGAACTGGTGGGACCCTCACTGCATCTGACAATGGTAGCAAGTGATTCCGATGCCACATCTTCCTCAGTCCCGTCTCTCCTTTAGGTCTAATTTGATACACTGATAAACCAGGAACCTGTTTACACATGATATAAGTCTGCGGCATCCACTGGTCTGCCAGTTTGTGCTTTCCAGGCACCCTTAGATTCTTCAACAACACCCGATCACCTGGTTGCAAATCCTGAATTTTTACCCTTGCATCAAAATTCCTCTTGCTTCGGGACTTTCTGGTAGTAGCATGCTCCACTGCTTTCTCAAAGGCCTGTTGCAGATTCTTTCGCAGCCAGTTCACATATCCTTTATGCAATGTTAATGGAATATCATCCAGAGAAGTGCCAAAGGCCAAATCAGCAGGAAGTCTAGCCTCTCTCCCGAACATAAGACAGAAAGGGGAGTAACCGGTAGTATCAATCTCTCTACAATTATAAGCATGAACCAACGCTGCTATGTGGTTTTCCCAATGCTGCTTCTTGTCTGGAGTCAATGTTCCCAGCATGTTCAATAGAGTTTTATTAAAATGTTCAGGCTGAGGATCATCTTGAGTGTGATAAGGCGTGGTGCGGGATTTCTTGATACCCAACAAAGTACATAACTGATGTAATAGCTGACCCTCAAAGTCTCTTCCTTGATCCAAATGGATCTGCACTGGGAGTCCATAATGTACGAAAAACTTCTCTACAAGCACCTTGGCTATGGTTAGGGATGAGCCGAACACCCCCGGTTCGATTCGTACCAGAACCTGCGAACGGACCGAAAATTTGCACGAACGTCAGAACCCCATTGACGTCTATGGGACTCGAACGTTTGAAATTAAAAGTGCTCATTTTAAAGGCTAATTTGCATGGTATTGCCTAAAAAGGGTTTGGGGACCCGGGTCCTGCCCCAGGGGACATGTATCATTGCAAAAAAAACTTTTAAAAACGGACGTTTTTTCGGGAGCAGTGATTTTAATGATGCTTAAAGTAAAAAAAAAGTGAAATATTCCTTTAAATATCGTACCTGGGGGGTGTCTATAGTATGCCTGTAAAGTGGCACGTGTTTCCCGTGCTTAGAACAGTCCCTGTACAAAATGTCATTTTTAAAGGAAAAAAAGTAATTTAACCACTTGCCGACCGCCTAACGCATATATACGTCAACAAAATGGCACGGGCAGGCAAAATCACGTACCAGGTACGTGATTGCCTTCTCGCGGATGGGGGGTCCTATCGGACCCCCCCGGTGCCAGCGGTGGTCGGCTTTGGTCTGGGAGCGTTGAGAGGCGAGGGGGAGGCCATCCGATCATGGCCCCCCCTCACGATTGCTCCCAGCCAATAAGAAACATCCCCTGCCTCTGTATAGTACACAGAGGCAGAGGATATGATGTCATCTCTCCTCGGCTCGGCAGTTTCCGTTCCGGCGCCGAGGAGAGAAGACATCTGCGTAAGTATAAAACACACACACAGTAGAACATGCCAGGCATACTTTACACCCCCGATCCCTCCCGATCCCCCCCCCGATCGCCCCAAATCACCCCTCCCCCCTGTCACACTGACACCAAGCAGTTTTTTTTTCTGATTACTGCATGGTGTCAGTTTGTGACAGTTAGAAGTGGCAAGGCAGTGAGTGTTACCCCCCTTTAGGTCTAGGGTACCCCCCTAACCCCCCCTAATAAAGTTTTAACCCCTTGATCACCCCCCATCGCCAGTGTCACTAAGCAATCATTTTTCTGATCGCTGTATTAGTGTCGCTGGTGACGCTAGTTAGGGATGTAAATATTTAGGTTCACCGTCAGCGTTTTATAGCGACAGGGACCCCCACATACTACCTAATAAATGTTTTAACCCCTTGATTGCACCCTAGTTAACCCTTTCACCACTGATCACCGTATAACCGTTACGGGTGACGTTGGTTAGTTCGTTTATTTTTTATAGTGTCAGGGCACCCGCCGTTTATTATCTAATAAAGGTTTAGCCCCCTGATCGCCCGGCGGTGATATGCGTCGCCCCAGGCAGCGTCAGATTAGCGCCAGTACCGCTAACACTGACGCACGCAGCATACGCCTCCCTTAGTGGTTTAGTATCTGAACGGATCAATATCTGATCCGATCAGATCTATACTAGTGTCCCCAGCAGTTTAGGGTTCCCAAAAACGCAGTGTTAGCGGGATCAGCCCAGATACCTGCTAGCACCTGCGTTTTGCCCCTCCGCCCGGCCCAGCCCAGCCCACCCAAGTGCAGTATCGATCAATCACTGTCACTTACAAAACACTAAACACATAACTGCAGCGTTCGCAGAGTCAGGCCTGATCCCTGCGATCGCTAACAGTTTTTTTGGTAGTGTTTTGGTGAACTGGCAAGCACCAGCCCCAGGCAGCGTCAGGTTAGTGCCAGTAGCGCTAACACCCACGCACGCACCGTACACCTCCCTTAGTGGTATAGTATCTGAATGGATCAATACCTGATCCGATCAGATCTATACTAGCGTCCCCAGCAGTTTAGGGTTCCCAAAAACGCAGTGTTAGCGGGATCAGCCCAGATACCTGCTAGCACCTGCGTTTTGCCCCTCCGCCCGGCCCAGCCCAGCCCACCCAAGTGCACTATCGATCGATCACTGTCACTTACAAAACACTAAACGCATAACTGCAGCGTTCGCAGAGTCAGGCCTGATCCCGTCAATCGCTAACAGTTTTTATGGTAGCGTTTTGGTGAACTGGCAAGCACCAGCGGCCTAGTACACCCCGGTCATAGTCAAACCAGCACTGCAGTAACACGTGGTGATGTGGCGAGTCCCATAAGTGCAGTTCAAGCTGGTGAGGTGGCAAGCACAAGTAGTGTCCCGCTGCCACCAAGAAGACAAACACAGACCGTCGTGCCCATAATGCCCTTCCTGCTGCATTCACCAATCCTAATTGGGAACCCACTGCTTCTGCAGCACCCGTACTTCCCCCATTCACATCCCCAACCAAATGCAGTCAGCTGCATGAGAGGCATTTTCTTTATGTCCTCCCGAGTACCCCTACCCAATGAACCCCCCCAAAAAGATGTTGTGTCTGCAGCAAGCGCGGATATAGGTGTGACACCCGCTATTATTGTCCCTCCTGTCCTGACAATCCTGGTCTTTGCATTGGTGAATGTTTTGAACGCTACCATACACTAGTTGAGTATTAGCGTAGGGTACAGCATTGCACAGACTAGGAACACTTTCACAGGGTCTCCCAAGATGCCATCACATTTTGAGAGACCCGAACCTGGAACCGGTTACAGTTATAAAAGTTACAGTTACAAAAAAAGTGTAAAAAAAAAATCACAAACAAAAATCTAAAATAAAAAAAAATAGTTGTCGTTTTATTGCTCTCTCTCTCTCTATTCTCTCTATTGTTCTGCTCTTTTTTATTGTTTTATTGTTATTATGTTTTATCATGTTTCCTTTTCAGGTATGCAATTTTTTTATACTTTACCGTTTACTGTGCTTTATTGTTAACCTTTTTTTGTCTTCAGGTACGCCATTCACGACTTTGAGTGGTTATACCAGAATGATGCCTGCAGGTTTAGGTATCATCTTGGTATCATTCTTTTCAGCCAGCAGTCGGCTTTCATGTAAAAGCAATCCTAGCAGCTAATTAGCCTCTAGACTGCTTTTATAAGCAGTGGGAGGGAAGGCCCCCCCACCGTCTTCCGTGTTTTTCTCTGGCCCTCCTGTCTCAACAGGGAACCTAAGAATGCAGCCGGTGATTCAGCCAGCTGACCATAGAGCTGATCAGAGACCAGAGTGGCTCCAAACATCTCTATGGCCTAAAAAACCGGAAGCTACGAGCATTTTATGACTTAGATTTCGCCGGATGTAAACAGCGCCATTGGGAAATTGGGAAAGCATTTTATCACACCGATCTTGGTGTGGTCAGATGCTTTAAGGGCAGAGGAGAAATCTAGGGTCTAATAGACCCCAATTTTTTTTAAAAAGAGTACCTGTCACTACCTATTGCTATCATAGGGGATATTTACATTCCCTGAGATAACAATAAAAATGATTTAAAAAAATATGAAAGGAACAGTTTAAAAATAAGATAAAAAAGCAAAAACATAATAAAGAAAAAAAAAAAAAAAAGCACCCCTGTCCCCCCTGCTCTCGCGCTAAGGCGAACGCAAGCGTCGGTCTGGCGTCAAATGTAAACAGCAATTGCGCCATGCATGTGAGGTATCACCGCAAAGGTCAGATCGAGGGCAGTAATTTTAGCAATAGACCACCTCTGTAAATCTAAAGTGGTAACCTGTAAAGGCTTTTAAAGGCATTTAAAAATGTATTAATTTTGTTGCCACTGCACGTTTGTGCGCAATTTTAAAGCATGTCATGTTTGGTATCCATGTACTCGGCCTAAGATCATCTTTTTTATTTCATCAAACATTTGGGCAATATAGTGTGTTTTAGTGCATTAAAATGTAAAAAAAGTGTGTTTTTTCCCCAAAAAATGCGTTTGAAAAATCGCTGCGCAAATACTGTGTGAAAAAAAAAATGAAACACCCACCATTTTAATCTGTAGGGCATTTGCTTTAAAAAATATATATAATGTTAGGGGGTTCAAAGTAATTTTCTTGCAAAAGAAAATATTTTTTTCATGTAATCAAAAAGTGTCAGAAAGGGCTTTGTCTTCAAGTGGTTAGAAGAGTGGGTGATGTGTGACATAAGCTTCTAAATGTTGTGCATAAAATGCCAGGACAGTTCAAAACCCCCCAAATGACCCCATTTTGGAAAGTAGACACCCCAAGCTATTTGCTGAGAGGCATGTCGAGTCCATGGAATATTTTATATTGTGATGCAAGTTGCGGGAAAGAGACAATTTTTTTTTTTGCACAAAGTTGTCATTAAATGATATATTGCTCAAACATGCCATGGGAATATGTTAAATTGCACCCCAAAATACATTCTGTTGCTTCTCCTGAGTATGGGGATACCACATGTGTGGGACTTTTGGGAGCCTAGCCACGTACGGGACCCCGAAAACCAAGCACCGCCTTCAGGCTTTCTAAGGGCGTAAATTTTTGATTTCACTCTTCACTGCCTATCACAGTTTCGGAGGCCATGGAATGCCCAGGTGGCAAAAAAAAACCCAAATGACCCCATTTTGGAAAGTAGACACCCCAAGCTATTTGCTGAGAGGTATAGTGAGTATTTTGCAGACCTCACTTTTTGTCACAAAGTTTTGAAAATTGAAAAAAGAAAAAAAAACATTTTTCTTGTCTTTCTTCGTTTTCAAAAACAAATGAGAGCTGCAAAATACTCACCATGCCTCTCAGCAAATAGCTTGGGGTGTCTACTTTCCAAAATGGGGTCATTTGGGGGGGTTTGTGTCACCTGGGCATTCCATGGCCTCCGAAACTGTGATAGGCAGTGAAGAGTGAAATCAAAAATTTACACCCTTAGAAATCCTGAAGGCGGTGATTGGTTTTCGGGGCCCCGTACGCGGCTAGGCTCCTAAAAAGTCCCACACATGTAGTATCCCCATACTCAGGAGAAGCAGCTAAATGTATTTTGGGGTGCAATTCCACATACGCCCATGGCCTGTGTGAGCAATATATCATTTAGTGACAACTTTGTGCAAAAAAAAAAAATTGTCACATTCCCACAACTTGTGTCAAAAAATAAAATATTCCATGGACTCGACATGCCTCTCAGCAAATAGCTTGGGGTGTCTACTTTCCAAAATGGGGTCATTTGGGGGGGTTGTGCCATCTTGGCATTTTATGGCCTTCAAAACTGTGATAGGTAGTGAGGAGTGAAATCAAAAATGTATGCCCTTAGAAATCCTGAAGGCGGTGCTTGGTTTTCGGGGCCCCGTACGCGGCTAGGCCCCCAAAAAGTCCTACACATGTGGTATCCCTGTACTCAGGAGAAGCAGCTGAATGTATTTTGGGTGTGCAATTCCACATATGCCCATGGCCTGTGTGAGCAATATATCATTTAGTGACAACTTTTTGTAATTTTTTTTTTTTTGTCATTGTTCAATCACTTGGGACAAAAAAAATAAATATTCAATGGGCTCAACATGCCTCTCAGCAATTTCCTTGGGGTGTCTACTTTTGAAAATGGGGTCATTTGGGGGGGGGGTTTGTACTGCCCTGCCATTTTAGCACCTCAAGAAATTACATAGGCAGTCATAAACAAAAAGCTGTGTAAATTCCAGAAAATGTACCCTAGTTTGTAGACGCTATAACTTTTGCACAAAATAATAAATATACGCTTATTGACTTTTTTTTACCAAAGACATGTGGCCGAATACATTTTGGCCAAAATGTATGACTAAAATTGAGTTTATTAGATTTTTTTTTATAACAAAAAGTAGAAAATATCATTTTTTTTCAAAATTTTCGATCTTTTTCCATTTATAGCGCAAAAAATAAAAACGGCAGAGGTGATCAAATACCATCAAAAGAAAGCTCTATTTGTGGGAAGAAAAGGACGCAAATTTTGTTTGGGTACAGCATTGCATGACCGCGCAATTAGCAGTTAAAGCGACGCAGTGCCAAATTGTAAAAAGTGCTCTGGTCAGGAAGGGGGTAAATCCTTCCGGGGCTGAAGTGGTTAAAACTGCTTGCGGGTTTAATGTAATGTTGGGGCCTGGCAATATGGATGAAAATCAGTGAGACAAACGGCATGGGTACCCCCCGTCCATTACCAGGCCCTTTGGGTCTTCTATGGATATTAAGGGGAACCCCGCACCCAAATTAAAAAAAGGAAAGGTGTGGGGCCACCAGGCCCTATATACTCTGAACAGCAGTATACAGGCGGTGCAAACAAGACAGGGACTGTAGGTTTGTTGTTAAGTAGAATCTGTTTGTAATTTTGAATGAGTACATTTTTAACGTGTTTAGCTCCAACCAAAAAATCTTTTTTAAGCTTTTTGGAAAACATAGGGAAGGGTTATCACCCCTGTGACATTTGTTTTGCTGTCTGTGCTCCTCTTCAGAAGGTTTCACCTCACTTTTTGTCCCAATGACAAATGTTTTTTGAAAATTTGGGTTTTTTTGTGAAACAAGGATTGGTGATAAAGCATCAGTGGAAAGGAGAAATGTTTTTCCCATATTAACTCTTACAGGAGAGAATTTCCCTTCCTAGGGGTAGATTTCATCTCACTTCCTGTTGTCTCCTTCCGTTTGCAAGTAGGAGTCGTTTGTAAGTTAGATGTTTGAAAGTAGAGGCCTGCCCTATATACTCAACAGAAATTTGGGCCTTAGGTGTTGTTGTGGCCATAACACTGTAAGCCCTCACAGGGCCCTGCTGTTAAATATTAGATCAAGAATTGTAATTACATGCCCCTGTTGAACAGGGGCAGAAAAATTGGGCCTTTGGTGGTGGTGGTGGTGCTGGTGCCACAACACTGTAAGTCCTCACTCGCTCTTGGTGGGCACAGAAACGGGCCCTGCTGTGAAATATTAGATCAAGAATTGTAATTACATGCCCCTGTTGAACAGGGGCTGAAAAATTGGGCCTTTGGCACTGGTGCTGGTGCCACAACACTGCAACCCCTCACAGATACTCTAGTTAGAATGCAGGCACGAGCCCTGCTGCAAAGTATTGCATCAAAAATTGTAATTACACGCCCTGGCTGAAAAATTGGGCCTTAGGCACCGGTGACGGCGCCCAGAACCAAAAATGTTCTTACAAGCTATCAGCATAATCATTGAGGAGGAAGAGGATAATTACTCAGGATAGTAACTCAGCATCAGCATAGGCAGTCTTTGAAGGGATCTGAGATTTCAAAAAAAATTATTCGGTTACATCAGCATCAGGTGCTTGGTAGCTGGTGGTGATCCAAGACTGATTCATTTTTATGAAGGTCAGTCGATCGACCAAGTCAGTGGACAGACGCACCCTGTGATCGGTTACAAAGCCTCCAGCAGCACTGAATGTGCGTTCCGAAAGAACGCTGGATGCAGGACAGGCCAGTAGCTAAATTGCATACTGTGCAAGCTCTGGCCAGTGATCCATCCTCAAGACCCAGTAACCCAGAGGGTTTTCGGTGGGAAAGGTGTCCAAGTTGGATCTTGCCCCTAGGTATTCCTGCACCATGTAAAACAGACGCTGGCGATGGTTGCTGGAACCAATCATACCTTGGGGCTGCGGACTAAAAAATTGTCTGAACGCATCGGTCAGACGGCCACCTTCTCCACCGCTCCTTCTTTGACTGACCGAAGCCTCAGCAACACGTTGTCCAGAAACAGGAGTTTGTAACCTCCCAGTCTCTGGGAATGCATTGCACAAACCTTTCTGCAAGGCCTCCCGAAGATGTTTCATCCTCTGCTCCCTCTGCGATGGCAAGATAAGGTCCGCAACCTTACCCTTGTAACGTGGATCAAGGAGGATTGCCAGCCAGTTTTGGTCCTTCTCCTTGATACCACCAATACGAGGATCCTTACGCAGGCTTTGCAGGATCAGGGAGGCCATGCAGCGTAGGTTTGCTGAGGCATTCGGTCCAGAGTCCTCTGGGTCACTAAGGACGACATGGTCCGCAGCCACCTCCTCCCAGCCACGTAGTCCAAGTCCATGTGTTTCTTGGGACTGATCCCTTAAAGACTGCTGCTGATGCTGAGTGCCAGGCTTCACCTCCATACTGACACAATCCTCCTCCTCCTCGTCCTCTTCCTGTGTGATCGGCGGGCATGCAGGAACACTGTCTGGATAAAGGGGGCCTTGAGAGCTAAGGAAGTCCTCCTCTTCCTGCCTCTGTTCTGCCTCAAGTGCCCTGTCCATTATTCCACACAGCGTGTGCTCCAACAGGTGGACAAGGGGGACAGTGTCACTGATGCATGCACTGTCACTGCTCACCATACTCGTGGCCTCCTCAAATGGTGACAGGACAGTGCATGCATCCCTGATCATGGCCCACTGGCGTGGGGAAAAAAAACAAGCTCCCCTGACCCTGTCCTGGTGCCATAGTCGCACAGGTACTCATTGATGGCCCTCTGCTGTGTGTTTAGCTGCTGCAGCATGGCCAATGTTGAGTTCCACCTGGTGGGCATGTCACAGATTAGGCGGTTCTTGGGCAGGTTAAACTTCTTTTGGAGGTCCGCCAGCCGAGCACTGGCATAATATGACCAGTGGAAATGCACACAGACTTTCCTGGCCTGGACATCCTGTAAGCCCGGGTACCTGCCCAAGAACCGCTGCACCACCAAGTTAAGGACGTGAGCCAAACAGGGCACATGGGTCATTTGTCCCTGTCAGAAGGGCAGAGAGGAGGTTGGTGCCGTTGTCGCAAACCACCATTCCTGCCTTAAGTTGGCGTGGCGTCAACCACCTCTGAACCTGCCCCTGCAGAGCTGACAGAACCTCTGCCCCAGTGTGGCTCCTGTCCCCCAAGCACACCAGCTCAAGCACCGCATGGCATCTTTTGGCCTGCGTACTTGCGTAGCCCCTTGAACGCCTACAGAGCACCGCTGGTTCCGAGGACAAAGCACAGGTAGAGGCCATGGAGGAAGAAGAAGAGGAGGGGGTGGTGGAGAGAGGTGTGTCACAATCAGTAGTAGTGGCAATTTGGAGGCGTGGTGGCGGAACAACCTCCAACACTACTGCACTTTGTCCTGCATCCTTCCCAGCTGCCAGCAGAGTCACCCAATGCGCCGTGAAACTTAGGTAACATCCCTGTCCATGCCTGCTGGACCATGAGTCAGCGGCAATATGCACCTTACCGCTGACCACCCTGTCCAGCGAGGCATGGACATTGCCTTCCACATGCCGGTAGAGAGACAGAATCACCTTCCATGAGAAAAAGTGGCGTTTGGGTACCTGCCACTGAGGAACCGCACATTCCACAAACTCACGGAAGGGGGCAGAGTCTACCAACTGAAAAGGCAGCAGTGGAAGTGCTAGCAATTTTGCCAAGCTAGCATTCAACTGCTGGGCATGTGGATGGCTGGGAGCAAACTTCTTTTGGTGGTGCAGCAGCTGGGGCAGGGAAATTTGCCTGATGCAATCTGACGTCGGTGTACCGAAAGCAGATTGCCCACAAGTACTTGGCTGTGACACACCTAATTCTACACCTTCATTTCTCTCAGTGCAGGTCTCTCAAAGGAATGAAGGTATAGTGGAGTTGGAGATCTCAGCTGATGAGGAGCAAGGAGAGGTCCTGTTTGTTCTTTGGTGTGGGTCTTTTAGATACGCTTGCCAAGGAACTGCATGGCAGGTCAACATATCTCTGGTCAAGCATGTGGTACCCAAGCGGGAGATGTTTTGGCCACGCGAGATACGCTTGGGACATATGTTGCAAATAGCAGCGGTGTGATTTGAAGCACTCGTCTCAAAAAAGGCCCACATCAAAGAGCTTTTTAAATAACGTGCAGAGACTGCAGCGCCCTGCACATGCGGAGCTTTGGGGTGTGATGCAGTCAGTGTGCTGCCCTTAGGCTGGCCCCCCATCCTCCTCGTTGGTGATGTGCCGCCTCCTCCTCCTCCTCTCTCCTATCAGGCACCCACGTTGAGTCGGTGACCTCATCATCCCCTCCCTCCTCATCCTCATTACCTGCTGCAGCATACTGCCAGGAGCAAACCTGGCAGTATGCTGCAGCAGGGGGAGCATAACTGCCAGATTGCTGTCCTTCTTGCGTACCCCCTCTGTCCGTGCTCATGTTACTGCCTTCATCGAGCTCAGTATCATCATCAGAGCCTTCCAAACGCTGGGCATCCTCCTAGAGCATGTACCCAACACTGTGGTCAAACAGTTCGAGGGACTCCTCAGGAGGACATGGTGGGGCTAGGGAAGGAGTCACTGGTGACATTGAGCCGAGGGAAGAGGCAGCTGCTTTGCCAGACAAAGTACCCTGAGCATGGGTGAGAGAGGATGAGGAGGATGAGGACGGCTTGGTCATCTACTCGACCAAGTCTTCCGCATGTTGCAGCTCAACACGGCCAGCTGCCGAAAAAAAGGCCAAGCGTGTCCCACGGCCACGTGCTGATAAGGATGCACCATCTCCACGACCAGCACTAGACACAGAGCCTGCTTGCCCACCCTCTTTTATTGGCTTGTGACTGTCTGCCTCTCCTTCTTGGCCTTCCAGACATACTAATGGCCTGTAGCTGCACTAAGCTGGGATATATATATATATATATATATATATATATATATATATATATATATGTACTGATACTGTAGCTAGCAAAATCAACTGCCTGCCTGTAGTATGAGAACACCACCAACCTTCTACAGGTAGCTTTAGCTGAACACTGTGCAGAGCTCACAAAAAAATAACTTGTAGGTTTAGCTGAACACTGTGAGGAGGACGCACCACACTAACTTGTAGTTTTAGCTGAACACTGTGAGCAGGATGCACTACACTAACTTGTAGCTTTAGATGAACACTGTGCAGAGCTCGCAAAAAAATAACTTGTAGGTTTAGCTGAACACTGTGAGGAGGACACACTACACTAACTTGTAGCTTTAGATGAACACTGTGCAGAGCTCGCAAAAAAATAACTTGTAGGTTTAGCTGAACACTGTGAGGAGGACGCACTACACTAACTTGTAGCTTTAGATGAACACTGTGAGCAGGACGCACTACACTAACTTGTAGCTTTAGATGAACACTGTGCAGAGGTCTCACTACACTAACTTGTAGTTTTAGCTGAACACTGTGAGGAGGATGCACCACACTAACTTGTAGTTTTAGCTGAACACTGTGAGCAGGACACACTGCACTAACTTATAGCTTTAGATGAACACTGTGCAGAGGTCTCACTACACTAACTTGTAGTTTTAGCTGAACACTGTGAGGAGGATGCACCACACTAACTTGTAGTTTTAGCTGAACACTGTGAGCAGGACGCACTACACTAACTTGTAGCTTTAGATGAACACTGTGCAGAGGTCTCACTACACTAACTTGTAATTTTAGCTGAACACTGTGAGCAGGACGCACTACACTAACTTGTAGCTTTAGATGAACACTGTAAGCAGGACGCACTACACTAACTTGTAGCTTTAGATGAACACTGTGCAGAGGTCTCACTACACTAACTTGTAGTTTTAGCTGAACACTGTGAGCAGGACGCACTACACTAACTTGTAGCTTTAGATGAACACTGTGCAGAGGTCTCACTACACTAACTTGTAGTTTAGCTGAACACTGTGAGCAGGACGCACTGCACTAACTTGTAGCTTTAGATGAACACTGTGCAGAGGTCTCACTACACTAACTTGTAGTTTTAGCTGAACACTGTGAGCAGGGCGCACCGCACTAACTTATAGCTTTAGATGAACACTGTGCAGAGGTCTCACTACACTAACTTGTAGTTTTAGCTGAACACTGTGAGCAGGACGCACTGCACTAACTTGTAGCTTTAGATGAACACTGTGCAGAGGTCTCACTACACTAACTTGTAGTTTTAGCTGAACACTGTGAGGAGGACGCACCACACTAACTTGTAGTTTTAGCTGAACACTGTGAGCAGGACGCACTGCACTAACTTATAGCTTTAGATGAACACTGTGCAGAGGTCTCACTACACTAACTTGTAGTTTTAGCTGAACACTGTGAGTAGGACGCACTACACTAACTTGTAGCTTTAGATGAACACTGTGCAGAGGTCTCACTACACTAACTTGTAGTTTTAGCTGAACACTGTGAGCAGGACGCACCGCACTAACTTGTAGTTTTAGCTGAACACTGTGAGCAGGACGCACTACACTAACTTGTAGCTTTAGATGAACACTGTGCAGAGGTCTCACTACACTAACTTGTAGTTTTAGCTGAACACTGTGAGCAGGACGCACTACACTAACTTGTAGCTTTAGATGAACACTGTGCAGAGGTCTCACTACACTAACTTGTAGTTTTAGCCGAACACTGTGAGCAGGACGCACTGCACTAACTTGTAGCTTTAGATGAACACTGTGCAGAGCTTGCAAAAAAATAACTTGTAGGTTTAGCTGAACACTGAGGAGGACGCACTACACTAACTTGTAGCTTTAGATGAACACTGTGAGCAGGACGCACTACACTAACTTGTAGCTTTAGATGAACACTGTGCAGAGGTCTCACTACACTAACTTGTAGGTTTAGCTGAACACTGTGAGCAGGACGCACCGCACTAACTTGTAGTTTTAGCTGAACACTGTGAGCAGGACCCACTGCATTAACTTGTAGCTTTAGATGAACACTGTGCAGAGGTCTCACTACACTAACTTGTAGTTTTAGCTGAACACTGTGAGCAGGACGCACCGCACTAACTTGTAGTTTTAGCTGAACACTGTGAGCAGGACGCACTACACTAACTTGTAGCTTTAGATGAACACTGTGCAGAGCTTGCAAAAAAATAACTTGTAGGTTTAGCTGAACACTGTGAGGAGGACGCACTACACTAACTTGTAGCTTTAGATGAACACTGTAAGCAGGACGCACTACACTAACTTGTAGCTTTAGATGAACACTGTGCAGAGCTCACAAAAAAATAACTTGTAGGTTTAGCTGAACACTGTGAGGAGGACGCACTGCACTAACTTGTAGCTTTAGATGAACACTGTGCAGAGGTCTCATTACACTAACTTGTAGTTTTAGCTGAACACTGTGAGCAGGACGGACTGCACTAACTTGTAGCTTTAGATGAACACTGTGCAGAGGTCTCATTACACTAACTTGTAGGTTTAGCTGAACACTGTGAGGAGGACTCACTACACTAACTTGTAGCTTTAGATGAACACTGTGAGCAGGACGCACTACACTAACTTGTAGCTTTAGATGAACACTGTGAGGTGGACGCACCACACTAACTTGTAGTTTTACGTGAACACTGTGAGCAGGACGCACTGCACTAACTTGTAGCTTTAGATGAACACTGTGCAGAGGTCTCACTACACTAACTTGTAGGTTTAGCTGAACACTGTGAGGAGGATGCACCACACTAACTTGTAGTTTTAGCTGAACACTGTGAGCAGGACGCACCGCACTAACTTATAGCTTTAGATGAACACTGTGCAGAGGTCTCACTACACTAACTTGTAGTTTTAGCTGAACACTGTGAGCAGGACGCACTGCACTAACTTGTAGCTTTAGATGAACACTGTGCAGAGGTCTCACTACACTAACTTGTAGTTTTAGCTGAACACTGTGAGGAGGACGCACCACACTAACTTGTAGTTTTAGCTGAACACTGTGAGCAGGACGCACTGCACTAACTTATAGCTTTAGATGAACACTGTGCAGAGGTCTCACTACACTAACTTGTAGTTTTAGCTGAACACTGTGAGTAGGACGCACTACACTAACTTGTAGCTTTAGATGAACACTGTGCAGAGGTCTCACTACACTAACTTGTAGTTTTAGCTGAACACTGTGAGCAGGACGCACCGCACTAACTTGTAGTTTTAGCTGAACACTGTGAGCAGGACGCACTACACTAACTTGTAGCTTTAGATGAACACTGTGCAGAGGTCTCACTACACTAACTTGTAGTTTTAGCTGAACACTGTGAGCAGGACGCACTACACTAACTTGTAGCTTTAGATGAACACTGTGCAGAGGTCTCACTACACTAACTTGTAGTTTTAGCTGAACACTGTGAGCAGGACGCACTACACTAACTTGTAGCTTTAGATGAACACTGTGCAGAGCTTGCAAAAAAATAACTTGTAGGTTTAGCTGAACACTGAGGAGGACGCACTACACTAACTTGTAGCTTTAGATGAACACTGTGAGCAGGACGCACTACACTAACTTGTAGCTTTAGATGAACACTGTGCAGAGGTCTCACTACACTAACTTGTAGGTTTAGCTGAACACTGTGAGCAGGACGCACCGCACTAACTTGTAGTTTTAGCTGAACACTGTGAGCAGGACGCACTGCATTAACTTGTAGCTTTAGATGAACACTGTGCAGAGGTCTCACTACACTAACTTGTAGTTTTAGCTGAACACTGTGAGGAGGACGCACCACACTAACTTGTAGTTTTAGCTGAACACTGTGAGCAGGACGCACTGCACTAACTTATAGCTTTAGATGAACACTGTGCAGAGGTCTCACTACACTAACTTGTAGTTTTAGCTGAACACTGTGAGTAGGACGCACTACACTAACTTGTAGCTTTAGATGAACACTGTGCAGAGGTCTCACTACACTAACTTGTAGTTTTAGCTGAACACTGTGAGCAGGACGCACCGCACTAACTTGTAGTTTTAGCTGAACACTGTGAGCAGGACGCACTACACTAACTTGTAGCTTTAGATGAACACTGTGCAGAGGTCTCACTACACTAACTTGTAGTTTTAGCTGAACACTGTGAGCAGGACGCACTACACTAACTTGTAGCTTTAGATGAACACTGTGCAGAGGTCTCACTACACTAACTTGTAGTTTTAGCTGAACACTGTGAGCAGGACGCACTACACTAACTTGTAGCTTTAGATGAACACTGTGCAGAGCTTGCAAAAAAATAACTTGTAGGTTTAGCTGAACACTGAGGAGGACGCACTACACTAACTTGTAGCTTTAGATGAACACTGTGAGCAGGACGCACTACACTAACTTGTAGCTTTAGATGAACACTGTGCAGAGGTCTCACTACACTAACTTGTAGGTTTAGCTGAACACTGTGAGCAGGACGCACCGCACTAACTTGTAGTTTTAGCTGAACACTGTGAGCAGGACGCACTGCATTAACTTGTAGCTTTAGATGAACACTGTGCAGAGGTCTCACTACACTAACTTGTAGTTTTAGCTGAACACTGTGAGCAGGACGCACCGCACTAACTTGTAGTTTTAGCTGAACACTGTGAGCAGGACGCACTACACTAACTTGTAGCTTTAGATGAACACTGTGCAGAGCTTGCAAAAAAATAACTTGTAGGTTTAGCTGAACACTGTGAGGAGGACGCACTACACTAACTTGTAGCTTTAGATGAACACTGTAAGCAGGACGCACTACACTAACTTGTAGCTTTAGATGAACACTGTGCAGAGCTCACAAAAAAATAACTTGTAGTTTTAGCTGAACACTGTGAGGAGGACGCACTGCACTAACTTGTAGCTTTAGATGAACACTGTGCAGAGGTCTCATTACACTAACTTGTGGGTTTAGCTGAACACTGTGAGGAGGACTCACTACACTAACTTGTAGCTTTAGATGAACACTGTGAGCAGGACGCACTACACTAACTTGTAGCTTTAGATGAACACTGTGAGGTGGACGCACCACACTAACTTGTAGTTTTACGTGAACACTGTGAGCAGGACGCACTGCACTAACTTGTAGCTTTAGATGAACACTGTGCAGAGGTCTCACTACACTAACTTGTAGGTTTAGCTGAACACTGTGAGCAGGACGCACTACACTAACTTGTAGTTTTAGCTGAACACTGTAAGCAGGACGCACTGCACTAACTTGTAGCTTTAGATGAAAACTGTGCAGAGGTCTCACTACACTAACTTGTAGGTTTAGCTGAACACTGTGAGGAGGACGCACCACACTAACTTGTAGTTTTAGCTGAACACTGTGAGCAGGACGCACTGCACTAACTTGTAGCTTTAGATGAACACTGTGCAGAGGTCTCACTACACTAACTTGTAGTTTTAGCTGAACACTGTGAGCAGGACGCACTGCACTAACTTGTAGCTTTAGATGAACACTGTGCAGAGGTCTCACTACACTAACTTGTAGTTTTAGCTGAACACTGTGAGCAGGACGCACTGCACTAACCTGTAGTTTTAGCTGAAAACTGTGAGCAGGACGCACTACACTAACTTGTAGCTTTAGATGAACACTGTGCAGAGCTCGCAAAAAAATAACTTGTATGTTTAGCTGAACACTGTGAGGAGGACGCACTACACTAACTTGTAGCTTTAGATGAACACTGTAAGCAGGACGCACTACACTAACTTGTAGTTTTAGCTGAACACTGTGAGCAGGATGCACTCCACTAACTTGTAGCTTTAGATGAACACTGTGCAGAGGTCTCACTACACTAACTTGTAGTTTTATCTGAACACTGTGAGCAGGACACACTGCACTAACTTGTAGCTTTAGATGAACACTGTGCAGAGCTCGCAAAAAAATAACTTGTAGGTTTAGCTGAACACTGTGAGCAGGACGCACCACACTAACTTGTAGTTTTAGCTGAACACTGTGAGCAGGACGCACTGCACTAACTGTAAATAGTCTTTTTTTTAACAAAACAAAGGTGCTTTATTGTCAAAGAAGGCATAATTACAGAATACCGATTGACACAATACACAGCTCTACATAATAGGTGTACATGCTTTACCACAATATGTTCTACATAGTATATATAACAATATGGCATTGTAAAAAGAAATTTCAAAACCAATAACCAAGTACTTCTGAGTTTCCGCCCACTAGATCCACCCCCACCCACCAAATACATTTAGGAAACAGGATGGAGTGTATATCCTTAAGAGGTCATCCACGGAGCCCAAACTTTTTCAAATTTCCATTGACACCCACAGTTTATATACGTCATTCTGTACATGGGGATGGCTGCTTCAATCTGTGCCTCCCAGGCCGCAACCGACGGAGGGGAAGAATCAATCCACTTCATAAGGATTTCCTTTTTTGCATAAAAAAGAAGATAGGAAATTAGGAGTTTAAGATGATAGGGCCTTTGTTCATCATCAAACACTCCCAACAGAGCTAGCGCAGGCAGAACCGGAAGGGATACTTCCAATCTGGAATTCATTTCTCCAAAAATCGCAGACCACAATGTCACTATGATGGGGCACTCCCAGAACATATGAAAAAAGGTACCAATTTGCATCTTGCATTGAGGACATACAGGATCTCTCTCAGGGAATATGCGATGGAGTCTCTGCGGGGTGTAGTAAACCCTATGTATAAATTTGACCTGTATCAGTTTATCCCTAGACGCTATCACCAATTTAGGGCCGTAATCTAGACAATCGTCCCAACCCTCCTTGTCCAACGATGGGATATCCGCCTGCCAACTTTCCCACAGCTTTTCTATTTTGGGTGAGTCCTTGCCCAACAGCGCACTATAGAGATAGGATAGAGGTTTCAATAGATCGCAGGGGACAAGATTTCTTCAATGGGGTCGGCTTGTAGGATAGGGGGTTGTGGGAATTGAGCCCTAGTCACGTGTCTAAGCTGGAGATACTGAAATCTCATCCATTGCGGTAGCCCAAATTTAGCCATCAACTCCTGAAAAGAGAGCAGTTCTCCTCTAGGCATTATATGCTCCAGTGTTAATACCGTATCTAGCCCAGACTTGAGGATCTGGAATTGTACGGAAATGGTGTAGTGCTGGGTTTCCCCACAATGGATGAGCTGAGGATAGCTGCCCCGGCTTACGGAACCTCCGTCTAGCAGCCACCCATACCTTCCAGGTTGCCCGAGTAGGTCCGGGTACCTCAGGGTAAGCCCCCGGCCCTCTATAAGGGAGGTTACGGAGGTCAGTCAGGGAGCCCAAACTGTTGGCTTCAAGACAGACCGCAGCATTAGATCTTGAGCCCTGATACCACCAATGCACTGTTACTAGCATGGCTGCCCAGAAATAGGTTTGAAAATTGGGTAGAGCCAGCCCCCCAAACCACAATGTGGATCGAGCCAGCCTAGGGGTTCCCCGGCCCAAATAAACAAACTCACTAGCCAATCAATCTCCCTAAATAATGCAATAGGAACCCAAACTGGGCAATTTCTGAATAGATAGTTGAACTTAGGTAATATCATTTTAAGGAGATTGATGTGTCCAAGAAGATTAAGTGGTAAGTTCCCCCATGCAGAGCATTTTGTGCGCAGTGTATGTATTACAGGGGTTAGATTTTTGGCAATGAATTCAGAGGGGTTTCTTGTGATCACTATCCCTAAATATTTAAACTCCTTTACCATTTGCAGCGGGGAGGATTGGGGTCCAGAGGTAATGCCTTCGTCTAAAGGGAATATAACAGATTTGGTCCAATTTATTTTAACCCCCGGCAGTCCACCAAAATTATCAAATATACGCAGAGCAGTTTGCAGAGAGGGCCCGTCGTCGTTCAAATATAAAAGTGCATCATCGGCATAGAGGGAGAGGCGCTCTTCCAACATACCCACCCGCAAGCCCCGGACATCCGAAGCACCCCTAATAGCAATAGCCAGGGGCTCCAGTGCCAGGGCAAACAGGCTGGGGGAGAGCGGACATCCCTGCCTCGTACCACAATATAAATTGAAGGGGTCCCAGACCCAATTATTAGTGTGTACGCAAGCTCTGGGAGTTTGGTATAGTAATTGTACACCATTGATAAATTTGGGTCCAAATCCGAATCTGTGCAAGGTTTCCCACAAAAAGTTCCATTCAACCGAGTCAAACGCCTTTTCAGCGTCAAGAGAGGCAATAACTCTGGAGCCCGGAATGTCATGCGAGACAGTTAGATTGAGTAACAGGCGTCGAATATTGATGTCAGTTCCCTTACCCGGCATAAAACCCGTCTGATCAATGCCAATCAGATCTTCAATAACATGAGATAGACGGATAGCCAAGACCTTAGCAAAAATCTTAGCATCCACATTAATTAAAGATATGGGCCTGTAGGATGCACAGTCAAGTGGATCCTTACGGGGTTTAGGAACCAGTACAATAATTGCCTCATTCATGGTATCAGGCAGAGTCTCCAATGTCGCAAATTTAGAGAGTAATGAGGTTAATTTGGGAGCCAGGAGCTCAGAAAAATTGGAATAAAATTCAGATGGTAACCCATCTGCCCCAGGGGCCTTCCCTCCCCGGAGATGCCCCATGGCTACCTGAATCTTCTCCAGTGTAATATCTGCCTCTAGGCCCTCTCTTGCCTCATCAGACAAAACGGGAATGGATAGGGAATCAAGGAAGGAGGATATGGAGGAGTCAGAAGCAGCTGCTCTAGAGGAGTAAACCTCCCGAAAATAGTCACTAAATCGATCGTTAATTCTACTGGGAGTTGTAAGAATTTGATCCGACCCATCTTTAATGGAACCTATAGGGGTTGAGGGTACGCTTCCCCTAGCCAGCCATGCCAGCAACTTCCCATTCTTCCTCCCATGCTTAAACACCCTCTGTGCTGAATAAAGTAATGCTTTGTCTGTTTGAGTCATCCTTTCAGTGGATAGAGCTCGTAGAGCTCGCTTCCATGCCCTATACCGTTCATCATCAGGAGCAGAGACATATTCCGATTCCAGCCTAGCTGCCTGCTCTTCAAGATTTTCAAGGGAGTGAGTGGATTCCCATTTCAATCTATTAATATTGACCCCGTATTCCCCCCACATCCAAGCTTTAAAAGAATCCCAGAGAACAGGCGGGGAAACTGAACCCGCATTGTCCGTCCAGTAATTGCAGATGGAGGCCGTGAGAGGTTCCAGTAATCTCTCATCATTGGCCCAAAATCTAGACAAGCGCCATAGGCGAGTTCCTGGAGGCACAGTCAGCGCTAGTGTCAAACATAATGGGGCATGATCCGAGATTCCCCTGGGAAGCACAGATAGGTCCTGAACAAATTGTAGTGCAGGGCCAGAAGCGTAAGCCAGGTCAATTCTCGATAGAGTTTTGTGTGTAGCTGAGTGGCAGGTGAATACTTTGGACCGTGGGTAAATGTGCTTCCAGATGTCAGTGAGGGCGAACATGTCCGCCCACTGCCTGAGATCCGGAGTGTCACGTGCCAAGCAATGCAGTCGATCCAACTCTACCGAGGGGACCATATTGAAATCCCCCATGAGATAAACCAAAGCGGTGTCAAATTGCACCACTATTTGCATAATCTCATGAAGGATTCTGCCAGTAGCCGGCGGTGGAACATAGATACCAACTAACACCACATTTTTATCGTAGACATTAGCATGTATAATAACAAATTTCCCTTCCTTGTCAGTTCTGACTTCTAGAAGTCTAAACGGCAAAGCCTTGTGGACCAGGATGCTGACCCCACGGGCATACGTGGAGAAAGTGGACTGGTAATTTGGGCCAACCCAGGCTTTCCTAAGGCAAGGTGTTCTGCTGCTCTGCATATGTGTCTCCTGAAGAATACAGATCTGCGGCCTGTGTTTATGCAGGAAACAAAACACTAGGGGACGCTTCACAGTGGTATTAAGTCCCCGCACGTTCCATGATACTACTCTAAACTCAGCCATTGGATATGGGGTAAATTAGAAATATGAATATGGGCCAATCCGTGAGGGCAGCATCCAAGTCCAGCAACACACTCATTACTATGCATAGCACTATGTCATTAGATCCCAATAGTAAAATAGACAATTTTAAGCACCTGAAAAGAAAAAAAACAGTGAACAAAAACAACCCTTCAACCAATCCCCCCTCCCCGCATCCCCCACCCCAACACAGGAATGCTTTGTTCCCCAAACATCAAAAACCGCACGGTCAGGGAGCGTGGACCAGTGGGTGCAGACAGTGGAAAAACACGTCCACGTAGAGCAATGAGAAGCTCCGCCACCACTAAAAAATAGGAGATGGAGTTCCAGCAAAATAAAAATATGGTTTGTCAGACTGTTCCATTTCTTGTCAGTGTGTACTTCCTTCTTGTTATGCGGAGCACTGGATTTGGTACAGTGCCTTCAGGATGAGCAAGGTTCCCAAACAACATGTCTGGAAGGAAAGCAATCATCTAGGCAGTAGTAAACAACTTGCAAACGTAAAAGATGGAATGGTTAAGCTTGCAGTACCTTACATGAGCACTAGAGTTTGCCAGTGCCCAGTCCAGGGAGTCAGTCTATCAAGGTATAATGTAGAACTGAGAGGGAGGAAAAAAATTAATCTCAGTATTATAATAAGCTATCACTGTTTCTTCTCTCCCTCATCCCAATCCCACAGGCACTCAAATCACAGGATGGATGAATAAACCACTGAATAAGCAATAAAATGGCAGGCTTAGAGGCATAGATCACCTGGCACAGCAAGGGGCACAGTACTTAAAGTTCTTGCAGGCAGGCTTTGCAAAAGGCACAACAGGTGCAACATTAGTCCACCTAGCATTGAGAGGTATATTCGCTACAGAGCATTGAATAGTCATGCAACAGATCCCTCCAGCAGCATTCAGCGATTAGGAGGCAATGACTCCAGCCAAGCAGTGGCATCCCTGGGGGACATAAAAAACTTGGTTGTCTCCCCATCCTGAACCCGGAGCCGTGCAGGAAATAGTATGCTATAACGAATGCCTTTAAGACGCATGGCTGCCTTCACCTGGTCAAAAGAGCGTCTTAGCTTTTGTGTCTCAACAGAATAGTCAGGGAAGATAAGCAGTCTGCTGTTCTGGTGCTTCAATTCTCCTTTTACCCTGGCAGCTCTGAGCACTTCATCCCTGTCACGGAAATTAAGAAACTTTATAATAAAAGTGCGTGGTGGTGCTCCAGGAGGGCCCGGTTTGGGAGGTATCTGATGGGCCCGCTCAACAGCGTAGAATGGCGAAAATTGGGCCTCAGGGAGAAGGTTCCGGAGCAGCTCTTCAATAAATTCAGTCGGCTGCTGACCCCCTAACCCCTCTGCTAGGCCTACAATACGGAGATTGTTCCT
This sequence comes from Aquarana catesbeiana, assembly GCF_042186555.1. Classification (NCBI taxonomy): domain Eukaryota; kingdom Metazoa; phylum Chordata; class Amphibia; order Anura; family Ranidae; genus Aquarana; species Aquarana catesbeiana. Next base: position 204,038,479 of record NC_133336.1, read on the forward strand.
CCTGTTGCGGTTTTCTGCATCCTCGGATTTATATTCCAGGGCTCTGATTTTAGTATGGAGGGCACGCAGATCCGCCCCATGATTCTCCACAGTATCTTCCACATACCCCAGGCGCTGCTCAGCCTCAGACAGTCTGGAGCGGATTTTGTCCATATCAAGTCTTATTAGCCCCACATCTATCAGCATCGCGTCCACCTTAGTGATTAGGGTGGTGAGAGAGGCCTGGCAATTACCTACGGCAGCCAGCACCTCAGCCAGGCCTGGCTGTATGGAGGAGGATTGCTCTGGCTGCAGTGTTTGAGTGGCCATATTGATTAGAGCGCGCCGCTTGGTTCCCACACGGTCTGTACAGGCCGCCGCTGTTTCCTTAGTCACAGGGGGGAATTTAAGTTTCTTACCCCTTCCTTTTGATGTCCAGGACAAGCGGCGGTACATGTATAGGGTTCTGCCGGCGTTTGGTGCCTCTCAGCCGCCTTTTAGAGGAAGACAGTCCCCGGATTGCAGCGGAGCTCTCACAGACACGTCCGCTCACAGCGCCATCTTGGCCACGCCCCCAACTGTAAATAGTCTAGCTGCCTGACTGTGGTACTAATAGGATCAAAAGAACACCAGCAATGTTCTTCAGGTAGCTGTAAATACTGTAACAAGACAAGCCTGCCTGTCAGTAAGAAGATAACAGGAACGGATCTAGCTAAACTGAATACAGTGTATATATATATATATATATATATATATATATATATATATATGCAACACCTGGGATGCATATATATACACAATACACTGTAAGTGCAGCTAACTCACTGATTGTCCTGCCTAATCTATCTAACTCAAATGAAATGACACTGTCTCTCTGTCTATCTATCTCTCTTTCAAGGCTGGAACACACACTACACAGGGCTGCCGTGCAGGACGTGTTCTAAACCCCCTGAGCCATAATTGGCCAAAGCCACCCTGCCTTTGGCCAATAACAGCTCTCTCTACCGACGGTGCTGTGATTGGCCAAGCATGCGGGTCATAGTGCATGCTTGGCCAATCATCAGCCAGCAATGCGAATTATGGGCCGTGACGCGCCACACGAATTTGGCGCGAACGGCCCATAACGTTCGGAATTCGGTGAAGGACCGAACAGCCAATGTTCGAGTCGAACATGGGTTCGACTCGAACGCGAAGCTCATCCCTATTGATCAGTATTGGCGGAGTTATCACATCTACATTAGAAGTGTTGGTATTCGGACACATTGTAGGTTGCAGATTTCTCATTTGTCTCATCACACATTTTATCACTAAGTGTAGGGCTCTATACATAGAATTATATTATACTATTTGTACTTCTATATCAGACTTCCTGCTGGCGGCTGGTTTTCATTCATTCCATTTGCACAAAGTTGTTCATGTTTTTTAGCGCAGATATTAAATGTTTTATATTTTTATATCCAGCTTTAGAGAACTGTCTGATATTGGTGCTATATAAAGACAACCAGGAGATAAAATATATCTCCATTATTATTAGGTTTATGTAGTTTAGACATACACTATATTACCAAAAGTATTGTGACACCTGCCTTTACAAGCACATGAACTTTAATGGCATCTCAGTCTTAATCCTCGTACACACGATCAGATTATTGGATGACCGTTCGTCCATTTTTTGTGGCATGCTAGTCTCATATCGAAAGTGAAGAGGTTACTCTCCATATGAAAATTCCCTTCTGACAGAATACAACTTCAGAAGTGACGTGATGTGTTGAATAGTTTTGTATGTATTCTTTCGTTTCTTAGCATGCATAGTCTTGCTCTCACAATTTATTTTGGATTAAACAAAAATCAGATACTGAGTTTATGTGCGATAAAAATTTTATAGCCTGCACATCCAGCTTTTGTCGGACGAAAAATCGGAATTGGCTGTCAAAAGCACCATACTAACGATCATGTTGGATTAGAAGGCCTGGCTTGCAGTCTCCACTCTAAATAATACCAAAGATGTTCTATCAGGTTGAGGTCAGGTCTCTGTGCAGGCCAGTCAAGTTCCTCCACCCCAAACTCACTCATCTATGTCTTTATGGACCTTGCTTTGTGCACTGGCAAATCATTTGGTGGAGGGGCGATTATGGTGTGGGGGGGTATTATGGAGTGGGGGGAGGGGGGATTATGGTGTGGGGGGAGGGGGGATTATGGTGTGGGGGGAGGGGGGATTATGGTGTGCGGGGTGTTTTTCAGGGGTTGGATTTGGCCTCTTAATTCCAGTGAAGGGAACTCTTAAGGCATCAGCATACCAAGACATTTTGGACAATTTCATTCTCTCAACTTTGTGGGAACAGTTTGGGGATGGCTCTTTCCTGTTCCAAAATGACTGTGTACCAGTGCACAAAGCAAGGTCCATAAAAACATGGATGAGCGAATTTGGGGTGGAGGAACTTGACTGGCCTGCACAGAGTCCTGACCTCAACCCGATAGGACACCTTTGGGATGAATTAGAGCAGAGTCTGCGAGCCAGGCCTTCTCATCCAACATTAGTGCCTGACCTCACAAATGTGCTTCTGGAAGAATGGTCAAACATTCCCATAGACACACTCCTAAACCTTGTGGACAGCATTCCCAGAAGAAATGAAGCTGTTATAGCTGAAAAGGGTGGGCCAACTCCATATTGAACCCTACAGACTAAGACTGGGATGCCATTAAAGTTCATGTGTGTGTAAAGGCAGGTGTCCCAATACTTTTGGTAATCTAGTGTAATAGTCCAGTATTGGATATTTAGGCTCCATGCACACTGGCTTGATACATTGCTGCTACTATAGGAGTTTTGTATTCTGCCTGTAGAAGCAGCTCCATGTTCCAAGACATACTTTGAGCTCAATGTTTAGAGGCAGGAAAAAAACCTTCTGGTTCATGTTTCTGATTGGAGCTTTCTGGCAGAAAAAATGCAAAACTCTCCTAAACTCGTCTAAACTTTGTACAATAAAATCTCTATATGAAAGTGTTTTTCTGCCAAGGGAACTGACATATTTTAAGCCCAGTGTGCATGGAGCCTTATGGAGTCTAAAGATGGAAAGTGATGACATTCTCATATTTCTATATTATTTATGTGGTTTAGATATAAAACTGTCCCAGAATATTATTGTCTCAGTCAGTCCTGTTATACTCACCGTAATTCCTCTATCCGGCTTGTTGTCAGAGCTTCCATCACATCCCTGAAATGAGGACCCTCCAGATTGTTCTTATACAGGTCCAGTGTCCTCAGTGTCTGGTTATTTCTTATTCCAGATGCCAGGTGGGGGCAGGAACTGTCTGTCAGGTGATTATTATACAATCTGTAGAAGAAGAGAAGAATGTTACCAGAAGAAAATGAATTTCTCCCCCAGGAATGAATGTAACTATTCTCTACATGAATGGAACTCATTTCTTTTTATTGGAATCATTAATATGAGATCACTTTATAAAAGACGATCGATCATCTACACTATTGGAGGATTTCTCTTTTTGTGGATCCCAATTACTAAATGTGAGATGAGAAGTGGATGAGGTGGTGTGATCCATTCATTATTCCTGTATGGGGATTGGACCATACACACTCACACTGACCTCTAGGCTTTCACCTCCAACCTTCTGCTAAGTCTTAGATTCAGTTGTGGAGATTCACTTTGATGGTCACAGAAGTCTCACTCATGTTGTGGAAACTTCATTGGCTAAAAGTGACACCATTGTACTTTGGGATTTCCTTTGAACATCATGGTGGAGGATTTGATCTTATGGTGTGGAGAAGATTTTATTATTACCGTTCTTTATTTGGAACTTTTTTGAAAATGTTGTACTAATATTGCTGCACTAATTTTATATCTGCTGATTATAAATTCTCTTCATTAGTTATCAGTGAAATAGTCTCATACCATTGTTATATATACACTTATAGGGAGTTTTGTGATGAGGAGTCTCACTTTTATTGTTATATTGTCACATTTATATTGTGTGAATGTTATATACTATGCAGTCTTCATATTATACTAGATGTGATAATTCCACCAATAGGGATCAGATATAACAATTCCATTCACTACAAAAATACTTTCATACATGTGAGGAAGGGCAGATCTCCTCCAATCTATTCACAGATACTTCAATCTATATAACATATAATGTACAAAAATACATAAACATGAAGAGCAACAAAGTTATCTCATAAAATTACAAACATCAAGAGAAAGTTCATAAATGTGTAAAAGCGGATTTCCTACAACCCATTCACCACTACTTCCATCTCCAATCACCATACAGTGACTTGTGTAGTAAGACCCCTTTCACACTGCAGAGCCGATAAAACAGCTCTAAATCGCTGGTCATTTTTGCGGTGCTTTAGCTGCGCTTTTCGTGCCCTAGTGGGCCGGTGACAACGGGACCTTAAAGTGGAGCTCCACCCATATTTTAAAGTAATTTCCCTCCAAATCCGCTGTGTGTGCTGATAAAGAATTGGCATATTTTTCCCTTAAACTCACTTTTATATACTGTATAGTAGTCGGCACTTCCTGTCCCCGGCCGCGGTCCAGCATTTCCTCCCCTCTCTGCAATGCCTCCTGGGAGATATTTGTCATCAATCCCAGGAGACAATAGGCATCGCTGGGCCGTAGCATCGCTTTTGTTGCCATGGTTACCAAAGCTTCTTATACACAGTGATGGGCGGTGGGGGAGGTGGCTGGAGCATCTCAGCTCTGATGACATACAGAGCCCGGGGGAGGGGACAGACACACCATGTACTGATTTATAATAGAGGAATATGATGGGGCAGTTTTAAGGGGGTATTTCTGATGGGGGCAATATGATGGGACAGTTTTGATGGGGCAATTCTGATGGGGGCAATTTTGATGGGGCAGTTTTGATGGGGCAATTCTGATGGGGGCAATATGATGGGGGAGTTTTGATGGGGCAATTCTGATGGGGGCAATTTTGATGGGGCAGTTTTGATGGTGGCAATATGATGGGGCAGTTTTGATAGGGCAATTCTGATGGGGGCAATATGATGGGGCAGTTTTGATGGGGCAATTCTGATGGGGGCAATTTTGATGGGGCAGTTTTGATGGTGGCAATATCATGGGGCAGTTTTGATAGGGCAATTCTGATGGGGGCAATTTTGATGGGGGTAGTTTTGATGGGGCAGTTTTCATGGCGCAATTCTGATGGGGGCAATTTTGATGGGGCAGTTTTGATGGGGCAGTTTTGATGGGGCAATTCTGATGGGGGCAATTTTGATGGGGCAGTTTCGATGGTGGCAATATGATGGGGCAGTTTTGATGGGGACAGTTTTGATGGGGGCAATATCATGGGGCAGTTTTGATGGGGCAATTCTGATGGGGGCAATTTTAATGGGGCAGTCTTGATGATGGCAATATGATGGGGTAGTTTTGATGGGGCAGTTTTGATGGGGCAATTCTGATGGGGGCAATTTTGATGGGGCAGTTTCAATGGTGGCAATATGATGGGGCATTTTTGATGGGGACAGTTTTGATGGGGGCAATATCATGGGCCAGTTTTGATGGGGCAATTCTGATGGGGGCAATTTTGATGGGGCAGTCTTGATGATGGCAATATGATGGGGTAGTTTTGGTGGGGCAGTTTTGATGTGGGCAATTCTGATGGGGGCAGTTTTGATGGGGCAATATAATGGGGCAGTTTTGATGGTGGCAATATGATGGAGCAGTTTTGATGGAGGCAGTTTTGATGGGGCAATTTTGATGGGGTAGTTTTGATGGGGGCAATATGATGGGGCAGTTTTTATGGGGCAATTCTGATGGTGTCAATATGATGGGGCAGTTTTGATGGGGGAAGTTTTGATGAGGGAATTCTGATGGGGGCAATTTTGATGGGGCAGTTTTGATGGTGGCAATATGATGGGGCAGTTTTGATGGGGACATTCTGATGGGGTCAATTTTGATGGGGCAGTTTTGATTGGGCAATATGATGGGGCAGTTTTGATGGGGCAATTCTGATGGTGGCAATATGATGGGGGAAGTTTTGATGGGGCAATTCTGATGGGGCAATTTTGATGGGGCAGTTTTGATGGTGCCAAATGAAGGGGCAGTTTTGATGGGGAAAATTTTGATGGGGGGCAGTTTTGATGGGGGCAGTTTTGATGGGGCAGTTTTGATGGGGCAGTTTTGATGGGGCAATTCTGATGGTGGCAATATGATGGGCAGTTTTGATGGTGGCAGTTTTGATGGGGCAATTCTGATGGGGGCAATTTTGATGGGGCAGTTTTGATGGTGGCAATATGTGGCAATATGATGGGGCAGTTTTGATGGGGGCATGTGATGGGTGTTATGATACGCTTTGCTGGGGGCAATGTGATGCGATTTGTGGGGGGTGTTGTGATGCGAATTGCGGGGAGTGATGTAATGCCATTTGCGGGGGATGTTGTGAAGCAATTTGCAGGGGGCCATGTGATGCAATTTGCGGGGGGTGTTGTGATGTGATTTGCAGGGAGCGATGTGATGCCATTTGTGGGGGTGTTGTGATACGATTTGTGGGGGGCTATGTGATGCGATTTGTGGGGGTGTTGTGATGCAATTTTCGGGGGGTGTTGTGATGCGATTTAGGGGAGCTGTATGATGTGATTTGCTGGGGGCAATGTGATAAGATTTTTTCAGGGGGTGTTGTGATACAATTTGCAGGGAGCGATGTGAAGCCATTTGTGGGGGGTGTTGTGATGCGATTTGCGGGGGGGCTATGTGATGTGATTTGTGAGGGTGTTGTGATGCAATTTGCGGGGGGGTGTTGTGATGTGATTTGTGGGGAGCTGTATGATGCAATTTGCAGGGGGTGTTGTGATGCGATTTGCGGGGACTATGTGATGCGATTTGCGGGGGTGTTGTGATGCAATTTGCGGGGGGTGTTGTGATGTGATTTGCGGGGAGCTGTATGATGCGATTTGCAGGGGGTGTTGTGATGCGATTTGCGGGGGCTATGTGATGTGATTTGCGGGGGTGTTGTGATGCGATTTGCGGGGGTTGTTGTGATGCAATTTTCTCAGGACGATGTGATGTCATAGAAATTCATCTTTACTTGCTCTACGCCATTTGCAGGTAGGCAATGCAAGAAATAATGCAATTGTAATTTATTTACTTATTCCTGGAGGGAGGAGGGGAGGAGAGGTTTGCATAGCTAAGGGGCAGTAACTTCCTCTGACACTGCTGTAGCTATGGAAACCTGACCTGAAACCTATCACACTGCTTGTGCTGCACTGAGCATGTGCGAGATCTACAAGGATGAGATCCAGGAAGAAATACAGTCTGGCTTCAGATGCCCACACTTAAGATGGCCACGGCCTGCTGGAAGTTTATAAAATAACAAACTACTGCTATAATCTAACAAAACGGACCTTAGTTTACAGACTAACTTTACTAGAATACATTAAGCTTGTGTATTATAGGGCTATTTTTATTTAAAAAGTATACATTCGGCCGGAACACAGCTTTAAAAAAAGAAAAAAGACCAGTTTTGCGGCGCGTTCAAAGTGCTTGGAAGTGCTGCCCATTCATTTCAATGGGTAGGGGCGTTTTGGGAGCGCTATTTATAATGCTCATAACCCGCCCCAAAGATGCTGCTTGCAGGACTTTTTCTAATGTCCCACAAGCGCACCGCCCAAGTGTGAAACAACTCATACAAATAAATGGGAGGCAGTTTTCAGGTGCTATTTCTAGCGCTGAAATGTCTGAAAACTGCCTCAGTGTGAAGGGGGTCTAACAGAAATACCAGAGATTCATCCAGATGGATTAAATCAATGCTGATCAACTCCCACCTCTTTGCAGCAACTTCAATCAACCTCCCCCACACCGGTGAGCAAACAGGTCACTTACCAAAAGGTTTGTCCCCACAAGGCCCAGACACGCTTATTTATATCCTTCCAGCAGCGCCACTCCGCTCAAGCCGGCTTCCGATGAGAACAGACTGTGCCACGGAATGCCACGGAATGTCAGACCTCCAGGTAGTATCTCCAATATCACCCGAGATATCCAGACAATGGCCACAATCACATTACATAGAAAAGAAAAAGCCTCCATAGTGCATAATCCTTAAATATATATAGAATCACAGATTGTACGTCCATCATATACACGAGTATACACAGAACTCAGAGCACACACCGCTCCGGACTGCAGCCGTGTATGATGGAGTCCAGGCAGTGACATGGAGGCTTTTCCTTTTCTATGTAATGTGATTGCGGCCACTGTCTGGACACCTTGGGTGATATTGTATTTTTGCACATTATATGTTATACAGACTGAAGTAGCTGTGAAATTTTATTATTGATCAGTATTGGTGGAGTTATCACATCTACATTAGAAGTGTTGGTATTCGGACACATTGTAGATTGCAGATTTCTCATTTGTCTCCTCACACATTTTATCACTAATGCCCCGTACACACGGTCGGATTTTCCGATGGACAATGTCTGATCGGAGCGTGTTGTCGGAAATTCCGACCGTGTGTGGGCTCCATCGGACATTTTCCATCGGATTTTCCGATACACAAAGTTGGACAGCAGGAGATAAAATTTTCCGACAACGAAATCTGATCGCGTCAATTCCGACCGTGTGTGGCCTTTTCCGACACACAGAGTGCCACGCATGCTCAGAAGAAATTCCGACACGGGACAGCTCGCTCTGGTAAACTTAGCGTTCGCAATGGATACAGCACTTTCGTCACACTGCAATGTTCAAAATGGTTTAATACAGTGCACTCTCTTCTTCTTTATAATGTGACAAGAATTAAGTAGTTTTGATGCTCATATTCACACACACTTCTCACAAACTTATTTCGTTACTATTTATCGGGATTCCCTCAATATATTTTGATTTCTCACATCTGACAACATATTTTTTTTTTTTTTGGCTTTAATGTAGATTCTTTTTTTGTGTTTCTCTTTTTTAATTTTTTTTTTGGTGATTTTGATTTGTACTCCCGAAAATGTTTGTGTGTTTTTTGTGACAAGTTCCCACAACACCATTATATGTTGTTCTATTTAATCTGTAGGAGATTGTTTGGTGTTGTTGTCCCTTGTTAATTTCACATTTTATGTTTTTAGAAATGTACCTGAATCATCACCAACAAACTGTCCTTTTTGGATGAAAACACACACAGGAGAGTAGAATTTACAGAAAAAAAATTATTAAGGGGTCGCAACTATAAAAAAACAAAGAGGGAGGCAACGCTGGAGAAACTGCAGAAGTGGGCGAAGCCTGGGACCCCCAGGGCAGACATCAATTATTTAAAAGCAAAATTGGGGGCCTGAGGAGTCCTTATCTTAGGGAGGGCAGTCTGGTCCAGAAGTCCCAGAGATCCGGAAAGCAGCAGATGACATCTGTGTCCCCAGGCTGTGGTCATACGAGAGACTGCATCTTCTGTCAGACCAGACTGAACCCAGGGCAATCACTCTCAGGTCTCCCTTCCACGCTTCCTTACAGGCTGTGGCTCTGGTGGTGGAGTTGTGGCAGCAGGAGGAGGAGGATCGTCGATCTCAATGACATCCGTCTTGGGTGTCAGTTCCCCACTCACCCCCTTACGTAGGACTTTATAAATCAGGTCCTCAGAGATCCTGCCTTGGCCCTCCTGCATGCCCTGCAATTTTTTGGCAGCCATGCAGGCAAAGGCCTCTTCAGGACTGGGGAAGGCTCGGAGGGACGCAGAAGCCTCCTGGATCAGCCTGTATGCTGAATCCTGCACAGGACTGGGAGTCATCTTCCTGGCTCGTTTATGTGGGAGGCGGAGGGGAGGGACCTGAGACTCAGTCAGGCTGCGACTGGTCCCAGGCTTCTCTTGGCTGACACTTAGCCCCGCCTCCTCCTGGCTGCCACTAATCCCCGCCTCCTCCTGGCTGCCACATTCCACAGCCTCCTCCTCGCTGAGGTCTTCCTGTGTATGAAAAAGGGACATAGTTTTAGTATTTTTTACATCAATCACACACAATTTTCACCTCCTGACTGCTGCAAATTGAATGTTAACAAATATAACAGACTATCCTTCTGAGCCCAGCAGTTTTCATTCTTGTCCCAATTTTGGGTGCCCACTACTGTCTATTGATATGTAAAACACTTTTTTTAATCAGCAAATAGTGATCAATAATAACATCTAGTAAACAACATTTATTTATTGGGGAAGCGATGGACGCATGGTAGACTAGCTCCGCACTATCCTGGGCCTTAACGGGAGAATACAGCGACTAAAAGCCCCATCTACCTTCACAAACTACCGGGTACAAACCGGCAACATCTCCGGATGCCTTCCCGCAAGAGAAAAGGTACGACAAAACCAGGGAAGATGACTGATTTCCTCATACAGCCGTGCCATCTCCCTGTCCAAGATGGCGCCGGCAGACATGCAGACGATATGCGCGGCCTAAGCTCCGGCACACAGAGAAGCCAGCACGGGAGACAGGGAACCAGCCACACATCCACTAAACCTCCTAACGGACAAGGTCAGTACCCACCACCCCCATCGGCATCATCTAGCCCTGCAAAAAGCAAATTGAAAATGTCCTCAGTTTCGGCGGAGACAGCGGACATCAGTGGCTTTGAGTCCTCCCTTGATGATACAAGAGAACTACAGGACTCCATTATTGACTTTCCCACACAAAACCAGCCAGTTATGGACACAACGCTCAAGGACATGCTGGTGTCCCTGCGTTCTACACTACATGCTGACATGCTAGCATTCACACAGCAATTCAAAACAGAGGTGGCAGCAGTAGATTCCAGAGTAACTCACATAGAGTCAAAGATGGGGGAATTTACATCTACCTTCAATGACCTAGTAGATGCACATAATGACAGGGATGATGAAATCCACGCCATTAAAACAAAATTAGCGGATTTGGAAGACAGATCGAGACGTAACAATGTCAAAATCCGGGGGATACCCGAATCGATCAAACCCCCAGACCTAAAAGAATACTTCACAAACATAATGAAAACAGCACTCCCAGAAACGCCCCTGGAGGATCTGATCATCGATCGGATTCACCGCCTTCCAAGACCCAGAAATATCCCGGAACATCTCCCCAGAGATAAAATAGTGAGAATCCACTTTTACCATATAAAAGATCAGTTTATGATGTTAGTCAAAGGAAGAGAAAACCTTCCACAAGAGCTACAGGATCTCTCCTTCTATGCTGACTTGTCTGCATTCACCATGCAACAGCGAAGACAGCTTGCAACTATAACTAAACCACTAAACAACCATCACATCCAGTACAGATGGCTGTACCCAGCAAAGCTTCTAATCACAAAAGAAGGCAAATCACAAGTGATTACAAATATTAAAGAAGGAATCTGTCTCCTGAGAGAGTGGCAACTCATTGATCCAAGCAACATCGGATATGACAAACCACACTCTCCCTCATCCACCCGAGCCAGTTCTGACACAGAAACGGGCTGAAATCCAACTAAATTAACAACGAGGAACCCCAATTGTCCCAGGAACAGCCACTTAGCCATTGTTGCTTTACCCCCCGAACTAAAAACGGAATAATATCCGTACAGATTCCTTACGGGATCGCTCTTTTTTATTGCTTGGTTTGGACACTCTATTCTTCTTGAATTTTTTTTTTCTTTTCCCCTCGTCTCTCTCCCTTTTTGTTTTTCTATTTACTCTTATATACAGGAACAAACGGTCGGACACATAGAACAGAGATACCAGAACTCCAGGGACCCTTGCTGCACCATCTCCACCATGAGGATAACCAACAACATCAAATCAACCCACTGCCTTCCTACATCACTCACTCCACCAAAGGTACGACACACAAAAACAGCAGAATGTCTTTTACTATCACATCGTTAAACGTTAAAGGTTTAAATAGCCCTCATAAACGACAAATGGCCTGGATGGAAGCGTCAAGGCTAAAGAGTGACATCATATGTTTTCAAGAGACACACTTTATTGCAGACAAACCCCCAGCATTCAGTAATCGCAGATTTCCCCGAGTTTTCACAGCAAACGGCCCAAAGAAAAAAGGAGGCGTAGCAATTGCCATAGGAGACAATATCTCATTCTCAGAAATCACAACTCATCTGGACACTTCAGGCAGGTATATCATACTAGTATGCGAAATTTCTGCAGTAAAGTACACTCTGGTTAACATATACCTGCCAAACAACAACCAATTGAGATTCCTTAAAAAAATTTGGAAAAAAGTAGAATCCCTGAAACAGGGTCATGTAATCTTGTGCGGAGATTTCAACGCAATACCTGACAAAACCATTGACTGCACTAACCCTAAGCAAGTGACTTACCGAAGAACAACACTGGGAAAATGTATCAACACATCAGAACTATTCGACGTATGGAGATGCCAACATTCTTCAGAGAAGGATTTTACCTTTTTTTCTAATGTGCATAACACCTACTCGCGCATAGATTTATTTTTGGTAGACAAATTTTTATTACAGAAAATTGTAAAATCAGACATTGATATTATATCCTGGTCTGACCATGCTCCAGTTTCCATTAGCGTGGGAGGGAGGAATGCCGAGACAGGAGCGAATAGATGGCGGAACGACATTTTTACTATGTCCAAACCAGAAAATCTTAAATCACTTAGAAGTTCACTAAAAGAATTTTTTGAAATTAATGCTCCTTCGGTATCTGACCCTTTCACGCTGTGGAACACTCATAAGGTGGTCATGAGAGGACTTTTAATACAACTAAGCGCTAGGGCCAAGAGGCAGAGGGCGGCGAGGGTTAATGACCTGCTCAATAAAATGAAGTCCCTAGAATCATCCAACAAACAAAATTCTACCCAAAAGACAAGAGACCTATTATTCTATGCCAGACAAGAATTAAGAACCACCCTGGTTTCTCAGCAGGAGAACCGCCTTCGCACCTTAAAAGCACAAAACTACCGTTGCAGCAACAAGGCGGGGAAACTGCTGGCAAACCAATTAAAAGAAAAAATGGCAAAACAAAGAATTCCGCACATAGAGAACCCAAAATCAAAAAAAAAAGTCTTTAACCCCAAAGAAATAGCAGACGCTTTCTGTGACTACTATGAGGCATTATACAACCTCAAGGACGACCCTAACACATCCCAACCTTCAGACAATCTGATCTCAGAATTTCTGGAAGCCATAAACCTTCCAAAAGTCCCACAACCAGCACTTAACAAACTAAACTTACCCTTTACTACCCATGAAATTGAGAAAACAATTAAAAACATGCCTCATGGTAAGTCACCAAGACCAGATGGCTATTCATCTGAATATTATCAACTGTTTCAAACGGAATTATCCCCTTACCTAAAGCAGGTCTTTGATGCCGCAATGTCCAATGCCTCGTTCCCAAAAGATATGTTAACTGCTACTATTATAACGCTGCCAAAACCCGGTAAGGACTTCTCTGCTCCACAAAATTTCAGACCCATCTCTTTGTTGAATGTGGATGTGAAATTATACGCTAAGATTATAGCCAATAGATTGTCTTTGTTATTACCAGTTCTCATCAATCAAGACCAAGTGGGTTTTGTATCAGGCAGGCAAACGAATGACGCTACTAGGAGAATGGTAAATATAATCCATCTTGCGGAGGAGTCTCGAAGGCCTTCTCTGCTCCTTACTTTGGATGCGGAGAAGGCCTTTGATAGAGTCCACTGGAGATATTTGGCCAGGGTACTAGAGAAATTCGGTCTGATAGGCCCAATTCAGCAGGCAATTCTAGCCCTGTACTCATCCCCATCAGCATATGTTTTCACCGAAGGTTTGTTCTCTAGAAATTTTCAAATAACAAATGGGACAAGACAGGGGTGCCCATTGTCACCCTTAATCTTCGCATTGATTATGGAACCACTAGCAGAAACAATTAGAAGTAACACAATGATCAGAGGCATCCCATCCCAAGATAATGAACACAAAATATCATTATTCGCAGATGACGTTATCTTAACACTATCTGACCCGTACAAATCATTAAAAGCAGCACACGCAACACTAACACAATTCAGCAAAGTAGCATATTATAAAGTTAATGCCTCCAAATCCAGTATTTTAGGAATAGCAATTGACAAAACCACTAAATCAACCATGCAAAAAGACTTCCCATACCCATGGTCCACAGATTCTATCTCCTACCTAGGATTACAACTAACAACACCCGTAGCCAAACTATTCCAACTCAACTACCAACCTTTATTGAATGACTTCAAAAAAGATATTCTTAAATATCAGAAACTTCACCTTTCATGGCACGGCCGCCTAGCAGCATATAAAATGCTACTTTTACCAAAACTAATGTACCTCTTCAGGGCCCTCCCAATACCTATCCCAACCCCATTCTTCAAAGCTATGCAAACACAAATGACAAACTTTATCTGGGAAGGCAAAAGAACTAGATTCCCAGCCCAAATGCAAGGGAAACACAAAGAGGTGGGAGGTCTAGGAATTCCAAATCTAAAAGACTATCACGCTGCAGCAATTCTAGATCAACTGAGAAACTGGTTTAGCCAAAAAGAGACAAAACATTGGTGCCAACTAGAACAAAACTGGATTTACCCCAGATCCCTTCAATCACTTATACTAGCACACAACATACATCCAATCGTAGTTCAAATTAACCATCCCACTATACAGGCCACTTTACAGGCATGGTCTCATCTAAAAAAGTTCACCAATCCCAAAGCGAGCCACACGGAAATTCCTATCCCACTAGAAGCACTTCACTGGCTGATCCCGAATGTCTCCTTGACACAATGGCACAAAGTAAACATTCTATTACTGGAAGACATAACAAGTACAATCAGTGTAGCTCCTTTTGGTGTACTGCAGGAAAGATTCAACCTAAACCCCTCAGAATTCTTGACATACCTACAGATAGTTTCATGGTTTAAGACATGGAAAGTATCTGACTCTCAAATCCCAACACAAGCATGGAAATATCTTCAATCCACCAACCTAAAAGCAAAAGGCATATCCCAGATGTATACCCTAATCCATGACAAAAGAACATTCACGAAATTCAATACTCTAAATAGATGGGAGACAGAACTGGGCCAAAAATTCACTGATAAACAATGGTCACTAGCATTCCAGTGTAACCGCAGATTCTTGAGGTGCTCCAACTATGAGGAACTGGCGGCAAAATTATTAGCAAGATGGCATTACACGCCATACATGATGGCGAAATTCTCCAGTGAAAACTCTAACTTGTGCTGGAGAGGGTGCGGGCAGGTGGGAACCCTGGTCCACATGCTCTGGTCTTGCCAGCATATTAGAAGCTTCTGGTCAGAAATATTCAAATTAATAGCGAAAACCACAGGTGTTTTCACCACACCTTCAGCTGAGAAAGCAATTTTAAGTATAAACATGGTAGACTACCCTATCCTAGTCAGATCAATAGCGATGCATATTCTATTTGCTGCCAGGTCCTTATTGGTGAGCAGATGGAAATCCAATGAAATCCCAAGCGTAAGAGAACTGAAAACAAAAATCAATATAATTTCTGAGTATGAAAAAATAATGGCATTCAAAGATGGCACTCAAGCAAAATACACGTCTAATTGGAATATATGGAACACAATGTACCAAAGCTTGGTATAATCTGTTACCTGTAGTGGGACACCCACATAAGATAACCATTTCCTTCCTTTCCTTTCTTTGTTTTTTTTTATTTAGTTTTGCTTTTCTTCTTCCTTTATCTCTTAACAGTTTTTGCACTAATGGTGTGTTGATCTAACACCATAATCTTTACCTCAACGGGTTAATACAAAACAAGGAACAAGTTTGATTAAGTATCACATATTCATTAAAGATAAGTACTTACGGGGGCGTGGCCTGGACGGAGACCGAGATGGCAGCATAAGCCAAGAGCTCCTGCGATCCGGGGACAGATCTTAGCTTGAAGGGGAGCCCACACCCTGAATTCAGCATGAGCAGATCCACCCGGAGTTCCTCATCGTCTCGGATCACACTAGATCCAGGTACGCAGCTGAGCAGAAACATCCCTGACATATTCCGCACCCAAAGACTGTCCGCACACGCGGCCTCACAGGCCCAGGCGCCGACCTCTCCTACTGAACTATCCGACATGCAGACCATGAGTTCTGCCACTCCCACAACCGATACCGGACGAGCACACATGCTAAACCTGTTCGACCTGGAAAAAGTAGCATCGGACATTAAAAGCACGGTGACGGCAGCTATTGCTGACTTAAAGTCGGACATGCAGGCGATCGCACACCGCATTGACACGGTAGAACAAACAACCGTGACTCACGCAGCAGCCATCCGCCAGGTCCAATCTGCCTATGATTCACAACTCTCCCAAATATTCGATCTCCATAGGCACGTCGAGGACCTCGATAATCGCGGCCGACGCCATAACATAAGAGTAAGGGGGATACCTGAAAGTATTGACCCAAACTCAACACAGCAAACCCTGTGTACTCTATTCAATGACCTAATAGGACGGCCTGCAGACTCACCCATAGATATGGAGAGGGCCCACCGTGCTCTACGTCCCCAGCCCAGGGAGAATGAACCACCCAGAGATATTGTGTGTTGTCTGGTTAACTTTCCCCTTAAAGAGGAAATCTTACGGAAAGCCAGGGAAAGAGGCCGAGTAATCTTTAATGGGACCGAAGTAAAGCTTTTTCAGGACTTATCACAGATTACACTACAAAACAGAAGAGCCCTAAGACCTTTATTAGATGCACTACGCGCCAGGAACATCCAGTATCGCTGGAAATTTCCCTTTGCCCTAACTGCGTCCACCAGGGGACGCTCTGCCATTCTCCGCACACCAGAGGACCTGAAGAACTTCTGCGATCAACTCGATATCCCACGGATTGAGCTTCCGGAATGGTATGACCTCTTCTTCCCTTCGGAGCCATGGCATCCGGTTACCCTCAACCCATCCCCGAAAGCACCACGCCAGAGATCACGCAGACGCAAGGCAGGATCGGCATCCCCGAAAGCACACTCATCCCGTCGAGATCTCTACCAACGAAGCCCTGCTTGTGCTCCGCTGTCCCCCCCGGGACGCAATCATCCGGAGGACTGACGTCACCCGCCCAGCCATGCCGCAGCAGCAGTGAGTTACTGTCTTAACCCCCGCTGAACACTTCCCCCTGATCTCCTATCGTGCTTTAAGCCATATATCAGGAATGCAACTTCTTGTTATCCCCTGTCACTTCTCACCCTCACCCGATTCGCCCCTACCCGACTTTTCCCTTGTACGATATACAGGCACTTTCTCACGTCTCACAAACTGGTCAAGTCTCCCTCTGGAAAATGACATTCAGGACCTAGAAGATCAGATCTTCAAATCCCCCCCTCCCCCCTCCCCCCCCTTTTTTTTTTTTTTTTTTTTTCTTTTCTGTTCTTTTTAGGCCTTGAGTAATCTTGCCGGGGGTGGAGGTACAGCAGACCTTACCGATCTTTTCCACAAATGCACACACCCCAAAACCACTTAACTCGAATAGCTTACAGAGCGGACTGGGGTCTGCCTTCCCTCTACCTCCGTAAGATAAGGTTGAGTACTTCTTCATTACCCACAATAGAAGATAAAGCATGTTTATCATTAACAGTTAAAAACAATGTTTAAAGAGCGATATCATTAAGGTATACGATTTTATGTATTTAGCAAAGGTAAACGCATGGCTATCCTGACCACCAGGGACGGGGTCCTTACCCGATCCGAAGAGCCCCTTAGGGGGGTTCCAACCTCTCACTTTGATCTTAACCACTTCCCACGCAACCTATACTTGTAGTGGGTAGGAGAGTTTTCACTAACCTGGACGTCCCTGGTCCTCAGTGAGCTATCCACCTATCACAGGAACTAGAACACATACAATAAGCTCTACCTGATGAATGGGTTCCCCATAGGGGGTATCTAATAAGCTATAACCTTACAACCTCTTGATCGCGTATTATGATCCTGCCATTCAAATGTGGATAAAAATTTTTTTTTTTTTTTTCTTCTTTCTTTTTAGTATCCCCTGTCCCACACCATCCATCCTCCCTCTCCCTCCTCCCTTCCTTCCCTCTTCCTCCCAACGTCCCCTACATCTACTCCCCCCACCCATCCAGCCCTCCCCTCCTTCACCCTCACCTTTGACCCCCCTCACGAGAACTGCCATTTTAGCTTTCACCTCTAAAGATAGTGATTAGCTTTCCACCTAGCAGGGGAAAAATTTATGTTCGATATATCTCCCATAATGTGCACCGGATAGCGGTTATCAGTATTCTTGTTATTATTTTTAGGTCTGTTCTAGGGGTATTACACTGTTATTTTCTCCCCTATGTTGGATAAACTCAATACATGGCTGATTAGGTAACGGTTACAACCTATAGGCTACCTCTACTATGTTGTATTAAGTTTTTGTTTTTCTGAGGATTGTATTATGTTTCTATTCACGGATCACCTTCCGTGACACCGGTGGCTCAAAAGTAGAATATAATGTTAAGTGGGCTCCCCCTTAAAATCACATAAACACAAAATTACAAACCTTCAACTTATATTTCTCCACTTAAGCAGAGAGGCGGATCTGTCCCCCGATCCACACCCGATTGAGGTTCCCCGTCTTTTCTCGCTCCCCCACACAGCAAGTCCCTAAGGACACCAGCTGATACTCCAGAACTCCTTTTTTCTCCCCCTAGGCGAGGCAGATTTTCTAAACCTCGCCTCTGGTGTATCTTCCCTACTCGATTCCTACCTTTTCCCTTGTCCTATCTTACCCTACTTACTCCTCTTTTTTCTCTCCTCCTCTTCTTACCACTTTCTTTTCTCGTTCCCTTCCTTCGTTGCTCCCTACACTCTAAACCAACTTTTACTTTATTTCTCCGCATCCCTCCTCCCCCTCTCTTCTCTCCTCTTCCCCCTCCTTTTTCTTCTCCCTCCCTTTGCTATTTTTCTCTCTCTCTTGTTCGGCTTCTTGGCTCCGGGGGTTCACTAACCCTGTTCAGCCCCCCCCCTGACAACCCCCCCACATTATCCTCCACTACTGACCGAATTACACTTTGGTGGGGCCTGACCCCCAGACGCAAACAAGTGTATAACCATGCATTCGAAATCATTACCTGATCTTTCATTAACGCTAAAATGTATATCCCTCAACGTGAAAGGTCTTAACCTTCCTGAGAAACGCTCCCAGGTCTTGACATCTCTCTCTAAACATAAAGCCCATTTTATTTTTTTGCAAGAGACCCACTTCCGCTCCGACACAATACCTAAGCTTACCAACAATACATATCGTATAGCTCACCACGCCACCAACCCAGATGCCAAAACGAAAGGTGTCTCAATATTAATCTCCAAACATGCAAACTTTTTTCTCTCAGACTCATTAATTGACCCGGCGGGTAGATATATCTTCCTTAAAGGGAAATACGCAAATAAACCAATCACATTGGCAAACGTCTATTGTCCCAATGAACATCAAGTCTCCTTCTTCAGAGACATCTGCGACCGACTGACAACCTTCCAGGAAGGATTAGTTCTCCTTGGAGGAGATTTCAACGTACCCTTAAATCCACTAATGGACTCATCATCAGGCTCTTCTGCCCTAACATACAAGGCCCTACGCCAGATCAAAACCCAATTGCAAAACCTGACTCTTCATGACACATGGCGCACACTATCACCCACAGTAAAAGATTACACATTTTTCTCTGCCCCACACCAAAAATATTCCAGAATAGACTACTTTTTCCTCTCCCAATCCGATCTCTCTTTTTTAAATCAATCTACGATAGAACCCATGTTTTTATCAGACCACCACCCCATCACGGTCACTTTAACCTTCCCTGAAATCCAACCCCGAACTAAAGTATGGCGATTTAACCCTTCACTGCTGGGGGATCCGGTCTCCCTAGATCACATACGCACATGCATCCTCAACTACTTTGCTGAGAATGCGTCACCTGAGATATCTCCTATCTCCCTATGGGAGGCTCATAAGTGTGTGGTCCGGGGGGAGCTGATGTCACTGGCAGCTAAAACCAAAAAACGGAACCAAGAACTTATTAACTCACTTATCGGAACAATTAAATCCCTGGAAAGAGCACACAAACAGACACAAGCAGCCGCCACTTTACAAGAACTATCCCACGCACGCTCTCTCTTAAAAATAGAACTGGACAGACGCTCTAGTAGACGCTACATTCTTTCCCAGAGAATCTTTTACGAGCAAGGGAACAAGTGTGGCCGCCTGCTGGCACGTTCGGTCCAATCTTCTAAAACCTCTACCAGAATACATCACCTACGCAATTCCAAGGGGGATCTTCTGGTCAAGAACGAGGAAATAGCTAGAGAATTTGAGACTTTTTACTCAAAACTATATAACTTATGTCCTGATCAAAGGTCTCAAAACGCACAGAAAACCCGATCTGACCTCATTAAATCCTTCCTCTCCAAATATAGCCCCAAGCCTATATCACCCCAACTTAAACTAGAACTTGATAAACCCATATCTTTAACTGAAATTGATGTGGCAATTAAACAAATGAAACTTGGCAAAAGCCCTGGTCCCGACGGATACACTCTCCAATACTATAAAACATTCGCAGACATTCTTTCCCCTACACTCTTAGCCACATTCAACACATTAGCTGATGCCCAATTTGATCCCTCCAGGATGCTAATGGCCCATATCACGGTCATACCAAAAGAGGGTAAAGATCCTTCATTAGTCGCGAACTACAGGCCAATATCCCTATTAAACGTAGACATCAAATTGTACGCAAAAATCCTTGCTACTAGACTACTCCCCTTAATACCAAACCTTATATCCCTGGACCAGGTGGGGTTTGTCCCGGGTAGAGAAGCCCGAGACAACGTAATCCGCACGTTAAACTTACACCACTGGATTTCGGCCACTAAAACCCAGGGCTTTCTTCTCTCTCTAGATGCCGAGAAGGCGTTTGACAGGGTGGCCTGGGACTACATGTACGAAACTCTCTCGGCGATTGGGATCGGAAACCGTATGCTTTCCTCTATTATGGCCCTGTACTCTGGTCCCTCCGCTGCAGTTAGAGTCAACGGCCTCCTGTCGGGCGCCTTCTCGGTCAAGAACGGGACACGTCAGGGATGCCCCCTATCACCACTTCTATATATCCTTACCTTAGAGCCCTTCCTCAACAAACTAAGAAACAATCCTGATATTCGGGGCATTGTGGTAAAAGGGAGAGAGTACAAGGTTGCGGCATTCGCCGACGACATCTTGCTCTCATTACAAGCTCCCCGTGTCTCTCTCCCAAATCTTCTACAGGAAATCGATCTCTTTAACAAAATATCCAACTTAAAGATCAACCACACTAAATCACAGGCCCTGAATATCTCACTTCCCCCCCAAGAAGTGACAAGCTGCCAGGAATCCTTTCCGTTTCAATGGCAAAAAAATGCCCTCACCTACCTGGGAATACAAATCCCACCCATTTTATCAAACCTATACACACTGAACTTCCAGGTAGCTCTTCTTAAAGCCCAAAATTTCCTTAAGGAATGGAAGACGTTAAATGTTTCCTGGTTTGGACGAGCAGCTTTAATTAAAATGCTTATCTTACCGCGCCTTCTTTACCTCATACAAACAATACCTATAGCCCTACCAATTAACTTTTTCACAACATATCAAAAAATATGCTCAACTTTTTTATGGAGGGACTCCCCCCCCCGCATTAAATATTCTAGACTCACCTTACCCAAATCCAGAGGCGGAATAGGACTGCCAGATCTGAACAAATACTATAGTGCAAGCCATCTCACGAGGATAGCAGATTGGAATATCCACTCCCTTAAGAAATCCTGGATTCCCCTAGAAAATGCTGTGTCACATCTTCCTTTACACTTAATCCCATGGTTACCCCCTAAGCACTGGCCACAATCAATAATGACACACCCACTAATCTATCCATCCCTATTAGCATTCAAAAAAGCATCACTTAAGGGGAACTTAGCCTCAATCCCGGGCCCCTTAACTTCCCTGAGAGGAAATCCTGATTTCCCCCCAGGCTCCCACACTAACTTTCTACAGAAAGAATGGCCACATGAAGACGTTCTAATCATGCACTTCTATCAGGATGGGAAAATCACGCCCCATGAAAAACTCATAGAAATATCCAAAACCTCTGCATTTTCCTTCTGGACTTACAGGCAAATCAGACACTTTCTGGAATCCCACGCCAATCAAACCCACGGGATTAAACAGCTCACTCAGTTTGAAACCCTGTGTCACCGTAAAATCCCACAAAGACACCTCGGTATGAGGAAAGAGGAGGGGTGGAAAGGGAAGAGGGGGAAGGGGAAGGGAGAGCGAGGAAGTGGGGGGGGAAAAAGGGAAGGGCTAGGCAACGACCCTCCTCAAGGGGTGGGATTTTAAGGAAAAATTGGCTGAGTTGTGTAGGTAAGCATAATGAACAATCAGCTAAAATAATAATATTTATTGAACAACAATGTAAGAAAATGTAAACAATACATATGTGAACATATAATTTTCCAGTAGTGACATCAACGATTCGTGCGTGACTAGAGCCTAGCCACAAAGACACCTCATCTCTCTTTTGTACACTCTGCTAAATGACCCCTTGACACCCACAATCTCACCTTCCCAGAGTGCATGGAGACCTTCCGACACCCTTAACTAATGAGCAATGGAATAAGGTCCATGAGTACATACACAAAGGTTCTCTGAATGTAACTACACAAGAAAATGGATACAAGATAGCTACTAGGTGGTATAGAACCCCCTCCAGACTTCACAAATTCAAATCCACTATTCCCAACACTTGCTGGCGTTGTGGAGTGGAGGTGGGTACAATGCTCCACATATGGTGGGACTGCGCAATCCTCCAGCCCTTTTGGAAGGAGGTCCACAAATTAATAACACAAATTACCACATTTACTCTTGACTATACTCCAGCCCAATACCTTCTACACCATACCTCATTATCCAAACGAAACTACTTCAAATCCCTAGCGATGCATCTGGTGAATGCTGCTAGATTATGCATCCCTAAACACTGGCAATCAACATCGGTTCCATCAATTGGTGAATGGTGTACAAGAATTTCCAAAACGAAAGACATGGAAGAGCTCATTCACGTTTCTCAGGACAGGACTCAGAAGTTCACGGCCACATGGTCCTGTTGGATACACTTCACGACCACTGAGGGATACCGCCAATACCTTCCACGAGCCTCCACACAAACATAACTGTGTTCACTCAGGAAGGCACCCCTGCTGGTGCCTCTCCTGCAGGGTTTGGGGGGGGAGGACTTGGTCACACCCCGGAGCCACCCTCTTCTACTGTCACTTGCCTTACTTCCAAACGCAACCCTCTCTACCCCCTCTTTTCTTTAATATACACCTCACTCGTCGCACTAAACCCCTTCCCCTTCCCTCCCTACCTAATACGACTCTCTTTAACCCATGACTCACTTTAGGCTCCCACATCTACAATCCTGGGGGTCTACCCACCTTTTCATCCTGTCCTCTCTTTACTATTTTACTCTTTCACCTTGAAGAACTCCTCCCTTATTCTCTTGAGTACTCCCCCATCCCTTCTTTCCCCGCTTTTCTTCTTTTTTTCCCTACCTCTTCCCTCTTCCCCCTCCTTCTCTACCCCCCTCCCCCTTTTCTCCTCTCCTTTCCTCCTCTCTTTACTTTTTAGACTACTCTATTCTCCCTTCTTTAGTTTGCAACCATTGTACAGTGATCTTATGTATACTAGGCCCTTTGATGAGGGCACCCACTTGTCGATCCGGGAACTTCGAGACTTCTAACATTTATGCCCGGGGGGGTATCGACGTTCTCTGAACCTTACCCGGGACTGGCCCGGTGCTCGGCTCTCCCCTTAATACTCGCCGAATGATGATGTGAGTGGGGGGAGCTCGGCACTGGAATATAACACTTTGTTAAGAAGTTCCACGTTTTTGGCTTCCAACATTAACATAAATCCCTCTCCAGATCAACCGCCTACTAACATTTTGTTGGAAAACATATGAATCCAATGTTATTTGTTCTTTAAGCTAAATGACTTTTGTACAAGATTCTATGTACGATTTCTGTATGTGATATATTTTTCTCTTCATAATAAAATCTTTATGGAAAAAAAAAAAAAGATAAGTACTTACATATGTTTTACAAAACGGCATAGTTTACCAACACTGTTGTTGATAACATTGACAACAATACATTCACTGAAAATTACAAGTGATATTATATGTGGACTCATATTCAATATGTCTGTATCATTTGTTTTTTCTTTGTATCATTAACCAACTTCGGCTGAAGAAACCTGATGTATCTTCTTAATTTGTACGCATGTTAAATTTCAATAAAAATTATTCTTAAAAAAAAAAAAAAAAACATTTATTTATTGACCAGAAATCTGTAGAAGAATGCTATACCTGACTCCAGCTGGGCTCCTCCACTTCTTCCTGGCTGGAAGGCCCAGGTTGGACATCAGAAGCCTCAGCTGGTATGGAAGGAAGCGTGGAAGGAAGAGTGGAGAGGGATTCCCTGACTTCAGTCTGGTCTGACAGAAATCGCAGTCTCTCGTAGTACCACAGCCTGGGGACATAAATGTCATCTGCTGCAGCTCCAGATCTCTGGGAATCTGTGACCTTCTTGCTCTCCCTAAGATATGTGCTCCTCAGGCCACCAATTTAAGCTTTCAAATAGGTGATGGTTGCTGTGGGGACCACCGGCTTCACCAACTCCAGCAGTTTCTCCAGCGCTGCCTGCCTCTTCTGTTTGTGGTTATAATGGGGGTGTCTGACCTGCCACAGACAGGGCAGCTCTCTGTACTTGTCAATAAACAGGGGCAGGAAATTGTGGTCGTTGAACCCATCCATTTTCTCTGCAAGACACAACACAAGACAAACCCTAATGTCAGGCCAAACTCCCCTAATCTTGTTACAATATAGGCTTCCATTTCGAAGCAGTATAGGCCCAAGTTTAGATCCTACCTTCGTTAGCACGATCGGCGTCTCCGATGCTCCTTCCTCCGCTCACAGATCGTACGTAAGACGCGCGCGTTACGATTTATACACACTGCGCATGCGTATAACTCCGTCCGCCCCTGAAGTTCTTTCTAGTCTATTCCCCGCCCCTTTTCGTTCGGCGCAGTGGGGGAAGAGCACATGGCGGATAGACAGCAGGTGCTTGCTAACTGTAGCAACGAGGAGGAGGAGGAGGAAAGGCCGGAGCCTGAAACGTCCCGATCCATAAGGAGATTAAAGGACTCAAATATGTCCTTTGGGGAGATGTTGGAGATGGTGGACATCCTGAAGAGGGCCGACTATGAGGGAAATTATGGGCCTTACCCCAACACCAATGTCTGAAAGGCCAAGATCATGGCGAAAGTGGTCAGGAGTCTGCACCGGAATTTTGGGGTACAACGATCCAAAGATCAGCTCAGGAAGCGGTGGTCGGACCTCAAATTACGAGAACATGAGCAGTACAGAAACATCCGGAGAGTGCTGCAAAAAAGTAAGTAGTTGTGCTGTGTTCCTATTCTTTTGGTGTTTATTACGTTTGTGCTGCTCCATGTGCTTTTAGGAACTGTTGTACAGTTTAAAATGGCAACTTTCATGTTCATGGGCACATTATTCGTTCGGATCACACATTTTTATTTCGGACAATAAAATACCATTGTTTAGGCCATATGCATTTGGCCACCATTTTGACGCCCTATACTTGTCTTCAAAGAATTGGGTTGTGTAGATGGCTTTGTTACTAGAATGAAATGCAAACTAGATTGTGTGTAAGGAGAGGACACTGAGCAGCTGTTTTCACATCTGGACACTGGAGCACTAGTGTGGGACACAAGAACACCCTTTTTATTAGGGGGCCCACACAGGTGCTCCAGTGTATACTATAGGGGGGTCTCCATCTGTGAAGCTTGTACCAAACAGGTAAAGTATTGCAGCTTGACAAAGGACACTAAAAAAGCTACATCTTGGAACTCTGCTAAAATTGACAATTGTACCCCACTTCCAAGCAATGTTTCATCTTTATAGTTCTGCCATAAAATATCTGTGTGCTAATTATACCATTTTTGTTTTACATAGGGGAGCAAAGACTCGGAGGACACCCCTCATCCGAGGAGACCAGAGCCCCCCCCCTCTGGAAGAAGGGGAAATCCCCCCAACACAAGATGAGCAGGAGGAAGAAGACGTGGTGGAACTAGTCACCACAACAGGTGAGTGTCTGCAACCACAGGCTCAGATAAGAGATGGATGGCGGCATTTTTTTTAAACCTAATTTATTTTGGGGTTCCTCTCTTTTTAGGTGATCGTGAGGGTGTGGATGAAGATCCTTTCACATCCGAAAGTGCCCAGATCCTGATCGGGGAGATCATGGGGTGTAATTTACAATTGGAAAACATCAAGCAAAACATCAATGATGTTATTCCAAAATATAAAAACATCATTGATGTTTTGGGGCGAGTTTAAAGCCCCTCCAAATCACTTTCTTCTTTTGTGTGCTACAATGTGCGAAATGTTTTTGTGATTTTTCCCTAAGCCAAATTTGGAGGATGCACACAGTGTGCCAACATGTGCTATCTGCCATCACGGGAGATCAATGGACGCATTTTGGGGGTGCAACGCCTTCCTCAATAATAAAGTAGCGGTGAGGAAGGGCTTTCTCCCCCAAAACACGTCCCTTGATCCCCCGTGATGGCAGATAGCACATGTTGACATTGGGAAATTTGTGTGCATCTTCCAAATTTGGCTTTTCCTGGAGTGATTTCCCCCCATCTGAACGCAATATCAAACACAGTTCCTAAATACTCATGTCTGATATTGCCTTCACGTTCTACCAAATGTGACGTTTGTAAGATCAAGATTTGTGTCTTTCTTGTGGGTTTTACAGAGGCCTGTTTTCTATAAAATGCACATTTTGATTTTGGATAATGACACCACAAAAATTGTTATACAACAAACATGTCGGTTTGTCAAAAAAACCTTTGGTAAATGCACATGTGATTGTGCTGGTATTAAAAAGATTGTTCATCAAGAATGTGTGGATTATTGTCTCAACGCTACAACACTTTTGGGGTGATGTAATTGTTGTTTGATGAGAAAATGGGGGTAATTTCCTAAGAGCAAATACTCTTTGCACTACAAGTGCAGTTTCAGTGTAGTAGTGCAAAGTGTCTTTGCATTTAGTAAATAACAGCCAACAGTGCTTTGTATAAGGTTACACAATCACGACATTTTCTGAACTCCACACATTTCTGTCAGGGTCAGCTAAAACAAACACAAGCAGTAAATGTCCACAAAGAAGAGCCTGGGGGGAGATGCCTGTCGAGAACTTGAGGTCCTGCAGGCTTCTCCCTGTGGCCAAATACCGCAGGGTAGCGACCAACCTCTGCTCCGGAGTGATGGCTTGCCTCATGCAGGTATCCTGCCTGCTGATATAGGGGGTCAGCGAAGCCAACAGACGGTGAAACACGGGGTCCGTCATCCGGAGAAAGTTCCTGAAATCATCAGGATTATTCACACGGATCTCACGGAGCAAAGGCATATGAGAGAACTCGTCACGCTGAAGCAACCAATTCTTGGTCCATGAACTCCTCCCCACCCTGTTCATGGACTGGACTTGTGTCAAGGTCAGGACCCCAACACCAAGCCCCCGCACAGCACAAACTCTACGAGGAGTACGCATACGAAACATGGCTAGAAAACGGTCGGCTGCTCAGAACGAAGTAACAGAACGCACTGAAGAACAGCAAGGCCTGTGAAGAGCGACCTGAAAAACAGTAACGAACGAACAAGAATACAATGACTAAGTCACGCGGAACTTGCTGCACGCACTGAAGAGCAGATACAAACCCACAAGCACAAACTGAACAGCAGAAAACGATCTGAAAGCCACGAGTCTGAAAAAGCGCAAATCGTCTCTCACCAAACTTTTACTAACACGAGATTAGCAAAAGGAGCCCAAAGGGTGCCGCGCTTGGTTCTGAACCGGCCTTTTCTAGTCTCGTCGTACGTGGTGTACGTGACCGTGTGGTTGGCGATTGGAAATTCCGACAACTTTGTGCGACCGTGTGTACGCAAAACAAGTTTGAGCCAACATCCGTCTGAAAAAATCCTAGGATTTTGTTGTCGGAATGTCCGAACAATGTCCGACCGTGTGTACGGGGCATCAGTGTAGGGCTCTATACATAGAATTATATTATACTATTTGTACTTCTATATCAGACTTCCTGCTGGCGGCTGGTTTTCATTCATTCGATTTGCACAAAGTTGTTCATGTTTTTTAGCACAGATATTAAATGTTTTATATTTTTATATCCAGCTTTAGAGAACTGTCTGATATTGGTGATATATAAAGACAACCAGGAGATGAAATATATCTCCATTATTAGGTTTATGTAGTTTAGACATACACTATATTACCAAAAGTATTGTGACGCCTGCCTTTACAAGCACATGAACTTTAATGGCATCTCAGTCTTAATCCTCGTACACACGATCAGATTTTTGGATGACCGTTCGTCCATTTTTTGTGGCATGCTAGTCTCATATCGAAAGTGAAGAGGTTACTCTCCATATGAAAATTCCCTTCTGACAGAATACAACTTCAGAAGTGACGTGATGTGTTGAATAGTTTTGTATGTATTCTTTCGTTTCTTAGCATGCATAGTCTTGCTCTCACAATTTATTTTGGATTAAACAAAAATCAGATACTGAGTTCATGTACGATAAAAATTTTATAGCCTGCACATCCAGCTTTTGTCGGACGAAAAATCGGAATTGGCTGTCAAAAGCACCATACTAACGATCATGTTGGATTAGAAGGCCTGGCTTGCAGTCTCCACTCTAAATAATACCAAAGATGTTCTATCGGGTTGAGGTCAGGTCTCTGTGCAGGCCAGTCAAGTTCCTCCACCCCAAACTCACTCATCTATGTCTTTATGGACCTTGCTTTGTGCACTGGCAAATCATTTGGTGGAGGGGCGATTATGGTGTGGGGGGGTATTATGGAGTGGGGGGAGGGGGGATTATGGTGTGGGGGGAGGGGGGATTATGCTGTGGGGGGTGTTTTTCAGGGGTTGGATTTGGCCTCTTAATTCCAGTGAAGAGAACTCTTAAGGCATCAGCATACCAAGACATTTTGGACAATTTCATTCTCTCAACTTTGTGTGAACAGTTTGGGGATGGCTCCTTCCTGTTCCAAAATGACTGTGTACCAGTGCACAAAGCAAGGTCCATAAAAACATGGATGAGCGAGTTTGGGGTGGAGGAACTTGACTGGCCTGCACAGAGTCCTGACCTCAACCCGATAGGACACCTTTGGGATGAATTAGAGCAGAGTCTGCGAGCCAGGCCTTCTCATCCAACATTAGTGCCTGACCTCACAAATGTGCTTCTGGAAGAATGGTCAAACATTCCCATAGACACCCTCCTAAACCTTGTGGACAGCATTCCCAGAAGAAATGAAGCTGTTATAGCTGAAAAGGGTGGGCCAACTCCATATTGAACCCTACAGACTAAGACTGGGATGCCATTAAAGTTCATGTGTGTGTAAAGGCCAGTGTCCCAATACTTTTGGTAATCTAGTGTAATAGTCCAGTATTGGATATTTAGGCTCCATGCACACTGGCTTGATACATTGCTGCTACTATAGGAGTTTTGTATTCTGCCTGTAGAAGCAGCTCCATGTTCCAAGACATACTTTGAGCTCAATGTTTAGAGGTAGGAAAAAAAACCTTCTGGTTCATGTTTCTGATTGGAGCTTTCTGGCAGAAAAAATGCAAAACTCTCCTAAACTCGTCTAAACTTTGTACAATAAAATCTCTATAAGAAAGTTTTTTTCTGCTAAGGGAACTGACATTTTTTAAGCCCAGTGTGCATGGAGCCTTATGGAGCCTAAAGATGGAAAGTGATGACATTTTCATATTTCTATATTATTTATGTGGTTTAGATATAAAACTGTCCCAGAATATTATTGTCTCAGTCAGTCCTGTTATACTCACTGTAATTCCTCTATCCGGCTTGTTGTCAGAGCTTCCATCAGATCCCTGAATTGAGGACCCTCCAGATTGTTCCCAGACAGGTCCAGTGTCCTCAGTGTCTGGTTATTTCTTATTCCAGATGCCAGGTGGGGGCAGGAACTGTCTGTCAGGTGATTAGAGGACAATCTGCAGAAGAAGAGAAGAATGTTACCAGAAGAAAATGAATTTCTCCCCCAGGAATGAATGTAACTATTCTCTACATGAATGGAACTCATTTCTCTTTATTGGAATCATTAATATGAGATCACTTTATAAAAGACGATCGATCATCTACACTATTGGAGGATTTCTCTTTTTGTGGATCCCAATTACTAAATGTGAGATGAGAAGTGGATGAGGTGGTGTGATCCATTCATTATTCCTGTATGGGGATTGGACCATACACACTCACACTGACCTCTAGGCTTTCACCTCCAACTTTCTGCTAAGTCTTGGATTCAGTTGTGGAGATTCACTTTGATGGTCACAGAAGTCTCACTCATGTTGTGGAAACTTCATTGATTAAAAGTGACATCATTGTACTTTGGGATTTCCTTTGAACATCATGGTGGAGGATTTGATCTTATGGTGTGGAGAAGATTTTATTATTACCGTTCTTTATTTGGAACTTTTTTGAAAATGTTGTACTAATATTGCTGCACTAATTTTATATCTGCTGATTATAAATTCTCTTCATTAGTTATCAGTGAAATAGTCTCCATACCATTGTTATATATACACTTATAGGGAGTTTTGTGATGAGGAGTCTCACTTTTATTGTTATATTGTCACATTTATATTGTGTGAATGTTATATACTAGTGCTGCAGTCTTCCATATTATACTAGATGTGATAATTCCACCAATAGGGATCAGATATAACAATTCCATTCACTACAAAAATACTTTCATACATGTGAGGAAGGGCAGATCTCCTCCAATCTATTCACAGATACTTCAATCTATATAACATATAATGTACAAAAATACATAAACATGAAGAGCAACAAAGTTATCTCATAAATTACAAATATCAAGAGAAAGTTCATAAATGTGAAAAAGCAGAATTCCTACAAGCCATTCACCACTACTTCCATCTCCAATCACCATACAGTGACTTGTGTAGTAAGACCCCTTTCACACTGCAGAGCCGATAAAACAGCCCTAAATCGCTGGTCATTTTTGCAGTGCTTTAGTGGTGATTTAGCTGCGCTTTTCGTGCGCTAGTGGGCCGGTGACAACGGGACCTTAAAGTGGAGCTCCACCCATATTTTAAAGTAATTTCCCTCCAAATCCGCTGTGTGTGCTGATAAAGAATTGGCATATTTTTCCCTTAAACTCACTTTTATATACTGTATAGTAGTCGGCACTTCCTGTCCTCGGCCGCGGCCCAGCATTTCCTCCCCTCTCTGCAATGCCTCCTGGGATATATTTGTCATCAATCCCAGGAGACAATAGGCATCGCTGGGCCGTAGCATCGCTTTTGTTGCCATGGTTACCAAAGCTTCTCATACACAGTGATGGGCGGTGGGGGAGGCGGCTGGAGCATCTCAGCTCTGATTACATACAGAGCCCGGGGGAGGGGACAGACACACCATGTACTGATATATAATAGAGGAATATGATGGGGCAGTTTTAAGGGGGCAATTCTGATGGGGCAGTTTTAATGAGGGCAATATGATGGAGCAGTTTTGATGGTGGCAATATGATGGGGCAGTTTTGATGGGGCAGTTTTGATGGGGGCAGTTTTGATGGGGCAGTCTTGATGATGGCAATATGATGGGGTAGTTTTGGTGGGGCGATTCTGATGGGGCAGTTTTGATGTGGGCAATTCTGATGGGGGCAGTTTTGATGGGGCAATTCTGATGAGGGCAATTTTGATGGGGCAGTTTTGATGGTGGCAATATGATGGGGCAGTTTTGATGGGGCAATTCTGATGGGGCAATTTTGATGGGGCAGTTTTGATAGTGGCAATATGATGGGGCAGTTTTGATGGGGTATTTCTGATGGGGGCAGTTTTGATGGGGCAATATGATGGGGCAGGTTTGATGGGGCAATTCTGATGGTGGCAATATGATGGGGCAGTTTTGATGGGGCAATTCTGATGGGGGCAATTTTGATGGGGCAGTTTTGATGGTGGCAATATCATGGGGCAGTTTTGTTGGGGCAATTCTGATGAGGGCAATTTTGATGGGGGCAGTTTTGATGGGGCAGTTTTTATGGGGCAATTCTGATGGGGGCAATTTTGATGGGGCAGTCTTGATGATGGCAATATGATGGGGTAGTTTTGGTTGGGCAATTCTGATGGGGCAGTTTTGATGGGGCAATTCTGATGGGGGCAATTTTGATGGGGCAGTTTTGATGGTGGCAATATGATGGGGCAGTTTTAATGGGGACAGTTTTGATGGGGGCAATATGATGGGGCAGTTTTGATGGGACAATTCTGATGGTGGCAATATGATGGGGCAGTTTTGATGGGGCAATTCTGATGGGGGCAATTTTGATGGGGCAGTCTTGATGGCAATATGATGGGGTAGATTTGGTGGGGCAATTCTGATGGGGCAGTTTTGATGTGGGCAATTCTGATGGGGCAGTTTTGATGGGGCAATATAATGGGGCAGTTTTGATGGTGGCAATATGATGGAGCAGTTTTGATGGAGGCAGTTTTGATGGGGCAATTTTGATGGGGTAGTTTTGATGGGGGCAATATGATGGGGCAGTTTTTATGGGGCAATTCTGATGGTGTCAATATGATGGGGCAGTTTTGATGGGGGAAGTTTTGATGGTTCAATTCTGATGGGGCAATTTTGATGGGGCAGTTTTGATGGTGGCAATATGATGGGGCAGTTTTGATGGGGACATTCTGATGGGGTCAATTTTGATAGGGCAGTTTTGATGGGGCAATATGATGGGGCAGTTTTGATGGGGCAATTCTGATGGTGGCAATATGATGGGGGAAGTTTTGATGGGGCAATTCTGATAGGGCAATTTTGATGGTGGCAATATGATGGGGCTGTTTTGATGGGGGCAGTTTTGATGGGGAAAATTTTGATGGGGGGCAGTTTTGATGGGGCAGTTTTGATGGGGCAATTCTGATGGTGGCAATATGATGGGCAGTTTTGATGGGGCAATTCTGTTGGGGGCAATTTTGATGGGGCAGTTTTGATTTTGGCAATATGATGGGGCAGTTTTGATGGGGGCATGTGATGGGTGTTATGATACGCTTTGCTGGGGGCAATGTGATGCGATTTGTGGGGGGTGTTGTGATGCGAATTGCGGGGAGTGATGTAATGCCATTTGCGGGGGATGTTGTGAAGCAATTTGCAGGGGGCCATGTGATGCGATTTGCGGGGGTGTTGTGATGCGATTTGCGGGGGTGTTGTGATGCGATTTGCAGGGGGCGTTGTGATGCGATTTGCGGGGGTGTTGTGATGTGATTTGCGGGGGTTGTTGTGATGCAATTTTCTCAGGACAATGTGATGTCATAGAAATTCATCTTTACTTGCTCTACGCCATTTGCAGGTAGGCAATGCAAGAAATAATACAATTGTAATTTATTTACTTATTCCTGGAGGGAGGAGGGGAGGAGAGGTTTGCATAGCTAAGGGGCAGTAACTTCCTCTGACACTGCCGTAGCTATGGAAACCTGACCTGAAACCTATCACGCTGCTTGTGCTGCACTGAGCATGTGCGAGATCTACAAGGATGAGATCCAGGAAGAAATACAGTCTGGCTTCAGATGCCCACACTTAAGATGGCCACGGCCTGCTGGAAGTTTATAAAATAACAAACTAATGCTATAATCTAACAAAACGGACCTTAGTTTACAGACTAACTTTACTAGCATACATTAAGCTTGTGTATTATAGGGCTATTTTTATTTAAAAAGTATACATTCGGCCGGAACACAGCTTTAAAAAAAGAAAAAAGACCAGTTTTGCGGCGCGTTCAAAGTGCTTGGAAGTGCTGCCCATTCATTTCAATGGGTAGGGGTGTTTTGGGAGCACTATTTATAATGCTCATAACCCGCCCCAAAGATGCTGCTTGCAGGACTTTTTCTAATGTCCCACAAGCGCACCGCCCGAGTGTGAAAGCACTCATACAAATAAATGGGAGGCAGTTTTCAGGTGCTATTTCTAGTGCTAAAATGTCTGAAAACTGCCTCAGTGTGAAGGGGGTCTAACAGAAATACCAGAGATTCATCCAGATGGATTAAATCAATGCTGATCAACTTCCACCTCTTTGCAGCAACTTCAATCAACCTCCCCCACACCGGTGAGCAAACATGTCACTTACCAAAAGGTTTGTCCCCACAAGGCCCAGACACGCTTGTTTATATCCTTCCAGCAGCGCCACCCCGCTCAAGCCGGCTTCCGATGAGAACAGACTGTGCCACGGAATGTCAGACCTCCAGGTAATATCTCCAATATCACCCGAGATATCCAGACAATGGCCACAATCACATTACATAGAAAAGAAAAAGCCTCCATAGTGCATAATCCTTAAATATATATAGAATCACAGATTGTACACTTCCATCATATACACGAGTATACAAAGAACTCAGAGCACACACCGCTCTGGACTGCAGCCGTGTATGATGGAGTCCAGGCAGTGACATGGAGGATTTTTATCTTCTATGTAATGTGATTGCGGCCATTGTCTGGACACCTCGGGTGATATTGTATTTTTGCACATTATATGTTATACAGACTGAAGTAGCTGTGAATTTGTATTATTGATCAGTATTGGTGGAGTTATCACATCTACATTAGAAGTGTTGGTATTCGGACACATTGTAGGTTGCAGATTTCTCATTTGTCTCATCACACATTTTATCACTAAGTGTAGAGCTCTATACATAGAATTATATTATACTATTTGTACTTCTATATCAGACTTCCTGCTGGCGGCTGGTTTTCATTCATTCGATTTGCAGAAAGTTGTTCATGTTTTTTAGTGCAGATATTAAATGTTTTATATTTTTATATCCAGCTTTAGAGAACTGTCTGATATTGGTGATATATAAAGACAACCAGGAGATGAAATATATCTCCATTATTATTAGGTTTATGTAGTTTAGACATACACTATATTACCAAAAGTATTGTGACGCCTGCCTTTACAAGCACATGAACTTTAATGGCATCTCAGTCTTAATCCTCGTACACACAATCAGATTTTTGGATGACCGTTCGTCCATTTTTTGTGGCATGCTAGTCTCATATCGAAAGTGAAGAGGTTACTCTCCATATGAAAATTCCCTTCTGACAGAATACAACTTCAGAAGTGACGTGATGTGTTGAATAGTTTTGTATGTATTCTTTCGTTTCTTAGCATGCATAGTCTTGCTCTCACAATTTATTTTGGATTAAACAAAAATTAGATACTGAGTTCATGTACGATAAAAATTTTATAGCCTGCACATCCAGCTTTTGTCGGACGAAAAATCGGAATTGGCTGTCAAAAGCACCATACTAACGATCATGTTGGATTAGAAGGCCTGGCTTGCAGTCTCCACTCTAAATAATACCAAAGATGTTCTATCGGGTTGAGGTCAGGTCTCTGTGCAGGCCAGTCAAGTTCCTCCACCCCAAACTCACTCATCTATGTCTTTATGGACCTTGCTTTGTGCACTGGCAAATCATTTGGTGGAGGGGCGATTATGGTGTGGGGGGGTATTATGGAGTGGGGGCAGGGGGGATTATGGAGTGGGGGGAGGGGGGATTATGGTGTGGGGGGTGTTTTTCAGGGGTTGGATTTGGCCTCTTAATTCCAGTGAAGGGAACTCTTAAGGCATCAGCATACCAAGACATTTTGGACAATTTCATTCTCTCAACTTTGTGTGAACAGTTTGGGGATGGCTCCTTCCTGTTCCAAAATGACTGTGTACCAGTGCACAAAGCAAGGTCCATAAAAACATGGATGAGGGAGTTTGGGGTGGAGGAACTTGACTGGCCTGCACAGAGTCCTGACCTCAACCCGATAGGACGCCTTTGGGATGAATTAGAGCAGAGTCTGCGAGCCAGGCCTTCTCATCCAACATTAGTGCCTCACCTCACAAATGTGCTTCTGGAAGAATGGTCAAACATTCCCATAGACACACTCCTAAACCTTGTGGACAGCATTCCCAGAAGAAATGAAGCTGTTATAGCTGAAAAGGGTGGGCCAACTCCATATTGAACCCTACAGACTAAGACTGGGATGCCATTAAAGTTCATGTGTGTGTAAAGGCCAGTGTCCCAATACTTTTGGTAATCTAGTGTAATAGTCCAGTATTGGATATTTAGGCTCCATGCACACTGGCTTGATACATTGCTGCTACTATAGGAGTTTTGTATTCTGCCTGTAGAAGCAGCTCCATGTTCCAAGACATACTTTGAGCTCAATGTTTAGAGGCAGGAAAAAAAACCTTCTGGTTCATGTTTCTGATTGGAGCTTTCTGGCAGAAAAAATGCAAAACTCTCCTAAACTCATCTAAACTTTGTACAATAAAATCTCTATATGAAAGTGTTTTTCTGCCAAGGGAACTGACATTTTTTAAGCCCAGTGTGCATGGAGCCTTATGGAGTCTAAAGATGGAATGTGATGACATTTTCATATTTCTATATTATTTATGTGGTTTAGATATAAAACTGTCCCAGAATATTATTGTCTCAGTCAGTCCTGTTATACTCACTGTAATTTCTCTATCCAGCTTGTTGTCAGAGCTTCCATCAGATCCCTGAAATGAGGACCCTCCAGATTGTTCCCATACAGGTTCAGTGTCCTCAGTGTCTGGTTATTTCTTATTCCAGATGCCAGGTGGAGGCAGGAACTGTCTGTCAGGTGATTATTATACAATCTGTAGAAGAAGAGAAGAATGTTACCAGAAGAAAATGAATTTCTCCCCCAGGAATGAATGTAACTATTCTCTACATGAATGGAACTCATTTCTCTTTATTGGAATCATTAATATGAGATCACTTTATAAAAGACGATCGATCATCTACACTATTGGAGGATTTCTCTTTTTGTGGATCCCAATTACTAAATGTGACATGAGAAGTGGATGAGGTGGTGTGATCCATTCATTATTCCTGTATGGGGATTGGACCATACACACTCACACTGACCTCTAGGCTTTCACCTCCAACCTTCTGCTAAGTCTTGGATTCAGTTGTGGGGATTCACTTTGATGGTCACAGAAGTCTCACTCATGTTGTGGAAACTTCATTGATTAAAAGTGACATCATTGTACTTTGGGGTTTTCTTTTGAACATCATGGTGGAGGATTTGATCTTATGGTGTGGAGAAGATTTTATTATTACCGTTCTTTATTTGGAACTTTTTTGAAAATGTTGTACTAATATTGCTGCACTAATTTTATATCTGCTGATTATAAATTCTCTTCATTAGTTATCAGTGAAATAGTCTCCATACCATTGTTATATATACACTTATAGGGAGTTTTGTGATGAGGAGTCTCACTTTTATTGTTATATTGTCACATTTATATTGTGTGAATGTTATATACTAGTGCTGCAGTCTTCCATATTATACTAGATGTGATAATTCCACCAATAGGGATCAGATATAACAATTCCATTCACTACAAAAATACTTTCATACATGTGAGGAAGGGCAGATCTCCTCCACTCTATTCACAGATACTTCAATCTATATATCATATAATGTACAAAAATACATAAACATGAAGAGCAACAAAGTTATCTTATAAAATTACAAATATCAAGAGAAAGTTCATAAATGTGTAAAAGCAGATTTCCTACAAGCCATTCACCACTACTTCCATCTCCAATCACCATACAGTGACTTGTGTAGTAAGACCCCTTTCACACTGCAGAGCCGATAAAACAGCCCTAAATCGCTGGTCATTTTTGTGGTGCTTTAGCTGCGCTTTTCGTGCCCTAGTGGGCCGGTGACAACGGGACCTTAAAGTGGAGCTCCACCCATATTTTAAAGTAATTTCCCTCCAAATCCGCTGTGTGTGCTGATAAAGAATTGGCATATTTTTCCCTTAAACTCACTTTTATATACTGTATAGTAGTCGGCACTTCCTGTCCTCGGCCCAGCATTTCCTCCCCTCTCTGCAATGCCTCCTGGGATATATTTGTCATCAATCCCAGGAGACAATAGGCATCGCTGGGCCGTAGCATCGCTTTTGTTGCCATGGTTACCAAAGCTTCTCATACACAGTGATGGGCGGTGGGGGAGGTGGCTGGAGCATCTCAGCTCTGATTACATACAGAGCCCGGGGGAGGGGACAGACACACCATGTACTGATTTATAATAGAGGAATATGATGGGGCAGTTTTAAGGGGGCAATTCTGATGGGGCAATTCTGATGGGGCAGTTTTGATGAGGGCAATATGATGGAGCAGTTTTGATGGTGGCAATATGATGGGGCAGTTTTGATGGGGCAGTTCTGATGGAAGCAATTTTGATGGGGCAGTTTTGATGGTGGCAATATGATGGGGCAGTTTTGATGGGGACAGTTTTGATGGAGGCAATATGATGGGGCAGTTTTGATGGGGCAATTCTGATGGTGGCAATATGATGGGGCAGTTTTGATGGGGCAATTCTGATGGGGGCAATTTTGATGGGGCAGTTTTGATGGTGGCAATATCATGGGGCAGTGTTGATGGGGCAATTCTGATGGAGGCAATTTTGATGGGGCAGTCTTGATGATGGCAATATGATGGGGTAGTTTTGGTGGGGTAATTTTGATGGGGCAGTTTTGATGTGGGCAATTGTGATGGAGGCAGTTTTGATGGGGCAATATAATGGGGCAGTTTTGATGGTGGCAATATGATGGAGCAGTTTTGATGGAGGCAGTTTTGATGGGGCAATTTTGATGGGGGCAATATGATGGGGCAGTTTTTATGGGGCAATTCTGATGGTGTCAATATGATGGGGCAGTTTTGATGGGGCAATATGATGGGGCAGTTTTGATGGGGACATTCTGATGGTGGCAATATGATGGGGCAGTTTTGATGGGGACATTCTGATGGGGTCAAGTTTGATGGGGCAGTTTTGATGGTGGCAATATGATGGGGCAGTTTTGATGGGGAAAATTTTGATGGGGGGCAGCTTTGATGGGGGCAGTTTTGATGGGGCAGTTTTGATGGGGTAATTCTGACGGTGGCAATATGATGGGCAGTTTTGATGGTGGCAGTTTTGATGGGGCAATTCTGATGGGGGCAATTTTGATGGGGCAGTTTTGATGGTGGCAATATGATGGGGCAGTTTTGATGGGGGCATGTGATGGGTGTTATGATACGCTTTGCTGGGGGCAATGTGATGCGATTTGTGGGGGGTGTTGTAATGCGAATTGCGGGGAGTGATGTAATGCCATTTGCGGGGGATGTTGTGAAGCAATTTGCAGGGGGCTATGTGATGCGATTTGTGGGGGGTGTTGTGATGTGATTTGCAGGGAGTGATGTGATGCCATTTGTGGGGGTGTTGTGATACAATTTGTGGGGGGCTATGTGATGCGATTTGTGGGGGTGTTGTGATGCAATTTTCGAGGGGTGTTGTGATGCGATTTAGGGGAGCTGTATGATGTGATTTGCTGGGGGCAATGTGATGCAATTTTTTCGGGGGGTGTTGTGATACAATTTGCAGGGAGCGATGTGAAGCCATTTGTGGGGGGTGTTGTGATGCGATTTGCGGGGGGCTATGTGATGCGATTTGTGAGGGTGTTGTGATGCAATTTGCGGGGGTGTTGTGATGTGATTTGTGGGGAGCTGTATGATGCGATTTGCAGGGGGTGTTGTGATGCGATTTGCGGGGGCTACGTGATGCAATTTGTGGGGGTGTTGTGATGCGATTTGCGTTGGTTGTTGTGATGCAATTTTCTCAGGACGATGTGATGTCATAGAAATTCATCTTTACTTGCACTACGCCATTTGCAGGTAGGCAATGCAAGAAATAATGCAATTGTAATTTATTTCCTTATTCCTGGAGGGAGGAGGGGAGGAGAGGTTTGCATAGCTAAGGGGCAGTAACTTCCTCTGACACTGCCGTAGCTATGGAAACCTGACCTGAAACCTATCACGCTGCTTGTGCTGCACTGAGCATGTGCGAGATCTACAAGGATGAGATCCAGGAAGAAATACAGTCTGGCTTCAGATGCCCACACTTAAGATGGCCACGGCCTGCTGGAAGTTTATAAAATAACAAACTAATGCTATAATCTAACAAAACGGACCTTAGTTTACAGACTAACTTTACTAGCATACATTAAGCTTGTGTATTATAGGGCTATTTTTATTTAAAAAGTATACATTCGGCCAGAACACAGCTTTAAAAAAAGAAAAAAGACCAGTTTTGCGGCGCGTTCAAAGTGCTTGGAAGTGCTGCCCATTCATTTCAATGGGTAGGGGCATTTTGGGAGCGCTATTTATAATGCTCATAACCCGCCCCAAAGATGCTGCTTGCAGGACTTTTTCTAATGTCCCACAAGCGCACCGCCCGAGTGTGAAAGAACTCATACAAATAAATGAGAGGCAGTTTTCAGGTGCTATTTCTAGTGCTAAAATGTCTGAAAACTGCCTCAGTGTGAAAGGGGTCTAACAGAAATACCAGAGATTCATCCAGATGGATTAAATCAATGCTGATCAACTTCCACCTCTTTGCAGCAACTTCAATCAACCTCCCCCACACCGGTGAGCAAACATGTCACTTACCAAAAGGTTTGTCCCCACAAGGCCCAGACACGCTTGTTTATATCCTTCCAGCAGCGCCACTCCGCTCAAGCCGGCTTCCGATGAGAACAGACTGTGCCACGGAATGTCAGACCTCCAGGTAGTATCTCCAATATCACCCGAGGTATCCAGACAATGGCCGCAATCACATTACATAGAAAAGAAAAAGCCTCCATAGTGCATAATCCTTAAATATATATAGAATCACAGATTGTACACTTCCATCATATACACGAGTATACACAGAACTCAGAGCACACACCGCTCCGGACTGCAGCCATGTATGATGGAGTCCAGGCAGTGACATGGAGGCTTTTTCTTTTCTATGTAATGTGATTGCGGCCATTGTCTGGACACCTCGGGTGATATTGTATTTTTGCACATTATATGTTATAAAGACTGAAGTAGCTGTGAATTTGTATTATTGATCAGTATTGGTGGAGTTATGACATCTACATTAGAAGTGTTGGTATTCGGACACATTGTAGGTTGCAGATTTCTCATTTGTCTCATCACACATTTTATCACTAAGTGTAGGGCTCTATACATAGAATTATATTACACTATTTGTA
This sequence comes from Aquarana catesbeiana, assembly GCF_042186555.1. Classification (NCBI taxonomy): domain Eukaryota; kingdom Metazoa; phylum Chordata; class Amphibia; order Anura; family Ranidae; genus Aquarana; species Aquarana catesbeiana. Next base: position 204,079,736 of record NC_133336.1, read on the forward strand.
CTTCTATATCAGACTTCCTGCTGGCGGCTGGTTTTCATTCATTCGATTTGCACAAAGTTGTTCATGTTTTTTAGTGCAGATATTAAATGTTTTATATTTTTATATCCAGCTTTACAGAACTGTCTGATATTGGTGATATATAAAGACAACCAGGAGATGAAATATATCTCCATTATTAGGTTTATGTAGTTTAGACATACACTATATTACCAAAAGTATTGTGACGCCTGCCTTTACAAGCACATGAACTTTAATGGCATCTCAGTCTTAATCCTCGTACACACGATCAGATTTTTGGATGACCGTTCGTCCATTTTTTTGTGGCATGCTAGTCTCATATCGAAAGTGAAGAGGTTACTCTCCATATGAAAATTCCCTTCTGACAGAATACAACTTCAGAAGTGACGTGATGTGTTGAATAGTTTTGTATGTATTCTTTCATTTCTTAGCATGCATAGTCTTGCTCTCACAATTTATTTTGGATCAAACAAAAATCAGATGCTGAGTTCACGTACGATAAAAATTTTATAGCCTGCACATCCAGCTTTTGTCAGATGAAAAATCGGAATTGGCTGTCAAAAGCACCATACTAACGATCATGTTGGATTAGAAGGCCTGGCTTGCAGTCTCCACTCTAAATAATACCAAAGATGTTCTATCGGGTTGAGGTCAGGTCTCTGTGCAGGCCAGTCAAGTTCCTCCACCCCAAACTCACTCATTTATGTTTTTATGGACCTTGCTTTGTGCACTGGCAAATCATTTGGTGGAGGGGCGATTATGGTGTGGGGGGGTATTATGGAGTGGGGGGAGGGGGGATTATGGTGTGGGGGGGAGGGGGGATTATGGTGTGGGGGGTGTTTTTCAGGGGTTGGATTTGGCCTCTTAATTCCAGTGAAGGGAACTCTTAAGGCATCAGCATACCAAGACATTTTGGACAATTTCATTCTCTCAACTTTGTGGGAACAGTTTGGGGATGGCCCCGTCCTGTTCCAAAATGACTGTGTACCAGTGCACAAAGCAAGGTTCATAAAAACATGGATGAGCGAGTTTGGGGTGGAGGAACTTGACTGGCCTGCACAGAGTCCTGACCTCAACTCGATAGGACACGTTTGCGATGAATTAGAGCAGAGTCTGCGAGCCAGGCCTTCTCATCCAACATTAGTGCCTGACCTCACAAATGTGCTTCTGGAAGAATGGTCAAACATTCCCATAGACACACTCCTAAACCTTGTGGACAGCATTCCCAGAAGAAATTAAGCTGTTATAGCTGAAAAGGGTGGGTCAACTCCATATTGAACCCTACAGACTAAGACTGGGATGCCATTAAAGTTCATGTGTGTGTAAAGGCAGGTGTCCCAATACTTTTGGTAATCTAGTGTAATAGTCCAGTATTGGATATTTAGGCTCCATGCACACTGGCTTGATACATTGCTGCTACTATAGGAGTTTTGTATTCTGCCTGTAGAAGCAGCTCCATGTTCCAAGACATACTTTGAGCTCAATGTTTAGAGGCAGGAAAAAAAAACTTCTGGTTCATGTTTCTGATTGGAGCTTTCTGGCAGAAAAAATGCAAAACTCTCCTAAACTCGTCTAAACTTTGTACAATAAAATCTCCATATGAAAGTGTTTTTCTGCCAAGGGAACTGACATTTTTTAAGCCCAGTGTGCATGGAGCCTTATGGAGTCTAAAGATGGAAAGTGATGACATTTTCATATTTCTATATTATTTATGTGGTTTAGATATAAAACTGTCCCAGAATATTATTGTCTCAGTCAGTCCTGTTATACTCACTCTAATTTCTCTATCCGGCTTGTTGTCAGAGCTTCCATCAGATCCCTGAAATGAGGACCCTTCAGATTGTTCCTAGACAGGTTCAGTGTCCTCAGTGTCTGGTTATTTCTTATTCCAGATGCCAGGTGGGGGCAGGAACTGTCTGTCAGGTGATTATCATACAATCTGTAGAAGAAGAGAAGAATGTTACCAGAAGAAAATGAATTTCTCCCCCAGGAATGAATGTAACTATTCTCTACATGAATGGAACTCATTTCTCTTTATTGGAATCATTAATATGAGATCACTTTATAAAAGACGATCGATCATCTACACTATTGGAGGATTTCTCTTTTTGTGGATCCCAATTACTAAATGTGACATGAGAAGTGGATGAGGTGGTGTGATCCATTCATTATTCCTGTATGGGGATTGGACCATACACACTCACACTGACCTCTAGGCTTTCACCTCCAACCTTCTGCTAAGTCTTAGATTCAGTTGTGGAGATTCACTTTGATGGTCACAGAAGTCTCACTCATGTTGTGGAAACTTCATTGACTAAAAGTGACACCATTGTACTTTGGGATTTCCTTTGAACATCATGGTGGAGGATTTGATCTTATGGTGTGGAGAAGATTTTATTATTACCGTTCTTTATTTGGAACTTTTTTGAAAATGTTGTACTAATATTGCTGCACTAATTTTATATCTGCTGATTATAAATTCTCTTCATTAGTTATCAGTGAAATAGTCTCCATACCATTGTTATATATACACTTATAGGGAGTTTTGTGATGAGGAGTCTCACTTTTATTGTTATATTGTCACATTTATATTGTGTGAATGTTATATACTAGTGCTGCAGTCTTCCATATTATACTAGATGTGATAATTCCACCAATAGGGATCAGATATAACAATTATATTCACTACAAAAATACTTTCATACATGTGAGGAAGGGCAGATCTCCTCCAATCTATTCACAGCTACTTCAATCTATATAACATATAATGTACAAAAATACATAAACATGAAGAGCAACAAAGTTATCTTATAAAATTACAAATATCAAGAGAAAGTTCATAAATGTGAAAAAGCAGATTTCCTACAAGCCATTCACCACTACTTCCATCTCCAATCACCATACAGTGACTTGTGTAGTAAGACCCCTTTCACACTGCAGAGCCGATAAAACAGCCCTAAATCGCTGGTCATTTTTGCGGTGTTTTAGCTGCGCTTTTCGTGCGCTAGTGGGCCGGTGACAACGGGACCTTAAAGTGGAGCTCCACCCATATTTTAAAGTAATTTCCCTCCAAATCCGCTGTGTGTGCTGATAAAGAATTGGCATATTTTCCCCTTAAACTCACTTTTATATACTGTATAGTAGTCGGCACTTCCTGTCCTCGGCCGCGGCCCAGCATTTCCTCCCCCCTCTGCAATGCCTCCTGGGGGATATTTGTCATCAATCCCAGGAGACAATAGGCATCGCTGGGCCGTAGCATCGCTTTTGTTGCCATGGTTACCAAAGCTTCTCATACACAGTGATGGGCGGTGGGGGAGGCGGCTGGAGCATCTCAGCTCTGATTACATACAGAGCCCGGGGGAGGGGACAGACACACCATGTACTGATTTATAATAGAGGAATATGATGGGGCAGTTTTAAGGGGGCAATTCTGATGGAAGCAATTTTGATGGGGCAGTTTTGATGGTAGCAGTATGATGGGGCAGTTTTGATGGGGGCAGTTTTGATGGGGCAGTGTTGATGATGGCAATATGATGGGGTAGTTTTGGTGGGGCGATTCTGATGGGGCAGTTTTGATGGGGGAATTTTTGATGGGGCAATTCTGATGGGGCAATTTTGATGAGGCAGTTTTGATAGTGGCAATATGATGGGGCAGTTTTGATGGGGACAGTTTTGATGGGGTATTTCTGATGGGGGCAGTTTTGATGGGGGCAATATGATGGGGCAGTTTTGATGGGGCCATTCTGATGGTGGCAATATGATGGGGCAGTTTTGATGGGGCAATTCTGATGGGGGCAATTTTGATGGGGCAGTTTTGATGGTGGCAATATGATGGGGTAATTTTGGTGGGGCAATTCTGATGGGGCAGTTTTGATGGGGCAATTCTGATGGGGGCAATTTTGATGGGGCAGTTTTGATGGTGGCAATATGATGGGGCAGTTTTGATGGGGACAGTTTTGATGGGGGCAATATGATGGGGCAGTTTTGATGGGGCAATTCTGATGGTGGCAATATGATGGGGCAGTTTTGATGGGGCAATTCTGATGGGGGCAATTTTGATGGGGCAGTTTTGATGGTGGCAATATCATAGGGCAGTTTTGATGGGGCAATTCTGATGGGGGCAATTTTGATGGGGCAGTCTTGATGATGGCAATATGATGGGGTAGTTTTGGTGGGGCAATTCTGATGGGGCAGTTTTGATGTGGGCAATTCTGATGGGGGCAGTTTTGATGGGGCAATATAATGGGGCAGTTTTGATGGTGGTAATATGATGGAGCAGTTTTGATGGAGGCAGTTTTGATGGGGCAATTTTGATGGGGTAGTTTTGATGGGGGCAATATGATGGGGCAGTTTTTATGGGGCAATTCTGATGGTGTCAATATGATGGGGCAGTTTTGATGGGGGAAGTTTTGATGGGGCAATTCTGATGGGGGCAATTTTGATGGGGCAGTTTTGATGGTGGCAATATGATGGGGCAGTTTTGATGGGGTCAATTTTGATGGGGCAGTTTTGATGGGGCAATATGATGGGGCAGTTTTGATGGGGCAATTCTGATGGGGCAATTTTGATGGGGCAATTTTGATGGGGCAGTTTTGATGGTGGCAATATGATGGGGCAGTTTTGATGGGGGCAGTTTTGATGGGGAAAATTTTGATGAGGGGCAGTTTTGATGGGGGCAGTTTTGATGGGGCAGTTTTGATGGAGCAATTCTGATGGTGGCAATCTGATGGGCAGTTTTGATGGTGGCAGTTTTGATGGGGGCAGTTTTGATGGGGAAAATTTTGATGAGGGGCAGTTTTGATGGGGGCAGTTTTGATGGAGCAGTTTTGATGGAGCAATTCTGATGGTGGCAATCTGATGGGCAGTTTTGATGGTGGCAGTTTTGATGGGGCAATTCTGATGGGGGCAATTTTGATGGGGCAGTTTTGATGGTGGCAATATGATGGGGCAGTTTTGATGGGGGCATGTGATGGGTGTTATGATATGCTTTGCTGGGGGCAATGTGATGCGATTTGTGGGGGGTGTTGTGATGCGAATTGCGAGGAGTGATGTAATGCCATTTGCGGGGGATGTTGTGAAGCAATTTGCAGGGGGCTATGTGATGCGATTTGCGGGGGGTGTTGTGATGTGATTTGCAGGGAGCGATGTGATGCCATTTGTGGGGGTGTTGTGATACGATTTGTGGGGGGCTATGTGATGCGATTTGTGGGGGTGTTGTGATGCAATTTTCGAGGGGTGTTGTGATGCGATTTAGGGGAGCTGTATGATGTGATTTGCTGGGGGCAATGTGATGCGATTTTTTCGGGGGGTGTTGTGATACAATTTGCAGGGAGCGATGTGAAGCCATTTGTGGGGGGTGTTGTGATGCGATTTGCGGGGGGTTATGTGATGCGATTTGTGAGGGTGTTGTGATGCAATTTGCAGGGGGTGTTGTGATGTGATTCGTGGGGAGCTGTATGATGCGATTTGCGGGGGTGTTGTGATGCAATTTGCGGGGGCTATGTGATGCGATTTACTGGGGTGTTGTGATGCGATTTGCGGGGGTTGTTGTGATGCAATTTTCTCAGGACGATGTGATGTCATAGAAATTCATCTTTACTTGCTCTACACCATTTGCAGGTAGGCAATGCAAGAAATAATGCAATTGTAATTTATTTACTTATTCCTGGAGGGAGGAGGGGAGGAGAGGTTTGCATAGCTAAGGGGCAGTAACTTCCTCTGACACTGCCGTAGCTATGGAAACCTGACCTGAAACCTATCACGCTGCTTGTGCTGCACTGAGCATGTGCGAGATCTACAAGGATGAGATCCAGGAAGAAATACAGTCTGGCTTCAGATGCCCACACTTAGGATGGCCACGGCCTGCTGGAAGTTTATAAAATAACAAACTAATGCTATAAACTAACAAAACGGACCTTAGTTTACAGACTAACTTTACTAGAATACATTAAGCTTGTGTATTATAGGGCTATTTTTATTTAAAAAGTATACATTCGGCCGGAACACAGCTTTAAAAAAAGAAAAAAGACCAGTTTTGCGGCGCGTTCAAAGTGCTTGGAAGTGCTGCCCATTCATTTCAATGGGTAGGGGCGTTTTGGGAGCGCTATTTATAATGCTCATAACCCGCCCCAAAGATGCTGCTTGCAGGACTTTTTCTAATGTCCCACAAGCGCACCGCCCAAGTGTGAAAGAACTCATACAAATAAATGGGAGGCAGTTTTCAGGTGCTATTTCTAGCGCTGAAATGTCTGAAAACTGCCTCAGTGTGAAGGGGGTCTAACAGAAATACCAGAGATTCATCCAGATGGATTAAATCAATGCTGATCAACTCCCACCTCTTTGCAGCAACTTCAATCAACCTCCCCCACACCGGTGAGCAAACAGGTCACTTACCAAAAGGTTTGTCCCCACAAGGCCCAGACACGCTTATTTATATCCTTCCAGCAGCGCCACTCCGCTCAAGCCGGCTTCCGATGAGAACAGACTGTGCCACGGAATGTCAGACCTCCAGGTAGTATCTCCAATATCACCCGAGGTATCCAGACAATGGCCACAATCACATTACATAGAAAAGAAAAAGCCTCCATAGTGCATAATCCTTAAATATATATAGAATCACAGATTGTACACGTCCATCATATACACGAGTATACACAGAACTCAGAGCACACACCGCTCCGGACTGCAGCCGTGTATGATGGAGTCCAGGCAGTGACATGGAGGCTTTTCCTTTTCTATGTAATGTGATTGCGGCCATTGTCTGGACACCTTGGGTGATATTGTATTTTTGCACATTATATGTTATACAGACTGAAGTAGCTGTGAAATTTTATTATTGATCAGTATTGGTGGAGTTATCACATCTACATTAGAAGTGTTGGTATTCGGACACATTGTAGATTGCAGATTTCTCATTTGTCTCCTCACACATTTTATCACTAATGCCCCGTACACACGGTCGGATTTTCCGATGGACAATGTCTGATCGGAGCGTGTTGTCGGAAATTCCGACCGTGTGTGGGCTCCATCGGACATTTTCCATCGGATTTTCCGATACACAAAGTTGGACAGCAGGAGATAAAATTTTCCGACAACGAAATCTGATCGCGTCAATTCCGACCGTGTGTGGCCTTTTCCGACACACAGAGTGCCACGCATGCTCAGAAGAAATTCCGACACGGGACAGCTCGCTCTGGTAAACTTAGCGTTCGCAATGGATACAGCACTTTCGTCACACTGCAATGTTCAAAATGGTTTAATACAGTGCACTCTCTTCTTCTTTATAATGTGACAAGAATTAAGTAGTTTTGATGCTCATATTCACACACACTTCTCACAAACTTATTTCGTTACTATTTATCGGGATTCCCTCAATATATTTTGATTTCTCACATCTGACAACATATTTTTTTTTTTTTTGGCTTTAATGTAGATTCTTTTTTTGTGTTTCTCTTTTTTAATTTTTTTTTTGGTGATTTTGATTTGTACTCCCGAAAATGTTTGTGTGTTTTTTGTGACAAGTTCCCACAACACCATTATATGTTGTTCTATTTAATCTGTAGGAGATTGTTTGGTGTTGTTGTCCCTTGTTAATTTCACATTTTATGTTTTTAGAAATGTACCTGAATCATCACCAACAAACTGTCCTTTTTGGATGAAAACACACACAGGAGAGTAGAATTTACAGAAAAAAAATTATTAAGGGGTCGCAACTATAAAAAAACAAAGAGGGAGGCAACGCTGGAGAAACTGCAGAAGTGGGCGAAGCCTGGGACCCCCAGGGCAGACATCAATTATTTAAAAGCAAAATTGGGGGCCTGAGGAGTCCTTATCTTAGGGAGGGCAGTCTGGTCCAGAAGTCCCAGAGATCCGGAAAGCAGCAGATGACATCTGTGTCCCCAGGCTGTGGTCATACGAGAGACTGCATCTTCTGTCAGACCAGACTGAACCCAGGGCAATCACTCTCAGGTCTCCCTTCCACGCTTCCTTACAGGCTGTGGCTCTGGTGGTGGAGTTGTGGCAGCAGGAGGAGGAGGATCGTCGATCTCAATGACATCCGTCTTGGGTGTCAGTTCCCCACTCACCCCCTTACGTAGGACTTTATAAATCAGGTCCTCAGAGATCCTGCCTTGGCCCTCCTGCATGCCCTGCAATTTTTTGGCAGCCATGCAGGCAAAGGCCTCTTCAGGACTGGGGAAGGCTCGGAGGGACGCAGAAGCCTCCTGGATCAGCCTGTATGCTGAATCCTGCACAGGACTGGGAGTCATCTTCCTGGCTCGTTTATGTGGGAGGCGGAGGGGAGGGACCTGAGACTCAGTCAGGCTGCGACTGGTCCCAGGCTTCTCTTGGCTGACACTTAGCCCCGCCTCCTCCTGGCTGCCACTAATCCCCGCCTCCTCCTGGCTGCCACATTCCACAGCCTCCTCCTCGCTGAGGTCTTCCTGTGTATGAAAAAGGGACATAGTTTTAGTATTTTTTACATCAATCACACACAATTTTCACCTCCTGACTGCTGCAAATTGAATGTTAACAAATATAACAGACTATCCTTCTGAGCCCAGCAGTTTTCATTCTTGTCCCAATTTTGGGTGCCCACTACTGTCTATTGATATGTAAAACACTTTTTTTAATCAGCAAATAGTGATCAATAATAACATCTAGTAAACAACATTTATTTATTGGGGAAGCGATGGACGCATGGTAGACTAGCTCCGCACTATCCTGGGCCTTAACGGGAGAATACAGCGACTAAAAGCCCCATCTACCTTCACAAACTACCGGGTACAAACCGGCAACATCTCCGGATGCCTTCCCGCAAGAGAAAAGGTACGACAAAACCAGGGAAGATGACTGATTTCCTCATACAGCCGTGCCATCTCCCTGTCCAAGATGGCGCCGGCAGACATGCAGACGATATGCGCGGCCTAAGCTCCGGCACACAGAGAAGCCAGCACGGGAGACAGGGAACCAGCCACACATCCACTAAACCTCCTAACGGACAAGGTCAGTACCCACCACCCCCATCGGCATCATCTAGCCCTGCAAAAAGCAAATTGAAAATGTCCTCAGTTTCGGCGGAGACAGCGGACATCAGTGGCTTTGAGTCCTCCCTTGATGATACAAGAGAACTACAGGACTCCATTATTGACTTTCCCACACAAAACCAGCCAGTTATGGACACAACGCTCAAGGACATGCTGGTGTCCCTGCGTTCTACACTACATGCTGACATGCTAGCATTCACACAGCAATTCAAAACAGAGGTGGCAGCAGTAGATTCCAGAGTAACTCACATAGAGTCAAAGATGGGGGAATTTACATCTACCTTCAATGACCTAGTAGATGCACATAATGACAGGGATGATGAAATCCACGCCATTAAAACAAAATTAGCGGATTTGGAAGACAGATCGAGACGTAACAATGTCAAAATCCGGGGGATACCCGAATCGATCAAACCCCCAGACCTAAAAGAATACTTCACAAACATAATGAAAACAGCACTCCCAGAAACGCCCCTGGAGGATCTGATCATCGATCGGATTCACCGCCTTCCAAGACCCAGAAATATCCCGGAACATCTCCCCAGAGATAAAATAGTGAGAATCCACTTTTACCATATAAAAGATCAGTTTATGATGTTAGTCAAAGGAAGAGAAAACCTTCCACAAGAGCTACAGGATCTCTCCTTCTATGCTGACTTGTCTGCATTCACCATGCAACAGCGAAGACAGCTTGCAACTATAACTAAACCACTAAACAACCATCACATCCAGTACAGATGGCTGTACCCAGCAAAGCTTCTAATCACAAAAGAAGGCAAATCACAAGTGATTACAAATATTAAAGAAGGAATCTGTCTCCTGAGAGAGTGGCAACTCATTGATCCAAGCAACATCGGATATGACAAACCACACTCTCCCTCATCCACCCGAGCCAGTTCTGACACAGAAACGGGCTGAAATCCAACTAAATTAACAACGAGGAACCCCAATTGTCCCAGGAACAGCCACTTAGCCATTGTTGCTTTACCCCCCGAACTAAAAACGGAATAATATCCGTACAGATTCCTTACGGGATCGCTCTTTTTTATTGCTTGGTTTGGACACTCTATTCTTCTTGAATTTTTTTTTTCTTTTCCCCTCGTCTCTCTCCCTTTTTGTTTTTCTATTTACTCTTATATACAGGAACAAACGGTCGGACACATAGAACAGAGATACCAGAACTCCAGGGACCCTTGCTGCACCATCTCCACCATGAGGATAACCAACAACATCAAATCAACCCACTGCCTTCCTACATCACTCACTCCACCAAAGGTACGACACACAAAAACAGCAGAATGTCTTTTACTATCACATCGTTAAACGTTAAAGGTTTAAATAGCCCTCATAAACGACAAATGGCCTGGATGGAAGCGTCAAGGCTAAAGAGTGACATCATATGTTTTCAAGAGACACACTTTATTGCAGACAAACCCCCAGCATTCAGTAATCGCAGATTTCCCCGAGTTTTCACAGCAAACGGCCCAAAGAAAAAAGGAGGCGTAGCAATTGCCATAGGAGACAATATCTCATTCTCAGAAATCACAACTCATCTGGACACTTCAGGCAGGTATATCATACTAGTATGCGAAATTTCTGCAGTAAAGTACACTCTGGTTAACATATACCTGCCAAACAACAACCAATTGAGATTCCTTAAAAAAATTTGGAAAAAAGTAGAATCCCTGAAACAGGGTCATGTAATCTTGTGCGGAGATTTCAACGCAATACCTGACAAAACCATTGACTGCACTAACCCTAAGCAAGTGACTTACCGAAGAACAACACTGGGAAAATGTATCAACACATCAGAACTATTCGACGTATGGAGATGCCAACATTCTTCAGAGAAGGATTTTACCTTTTTTTCTAATGTGCATAACACCTACTCGCGCATAGATTTATTTTTGGTAGACAAATTTTTATTACAGAAAATTGTAAAATCAGACATTGATATTATATCCTGGTCTGACCATGCTCCAGTTTCCATTAGCGTGGGAGGGAGGAATGCCGAGACAGGAGCGAATAGATGGCGGAACGACATTTTTACTATGTCCAAACCAGAAAATCTTAAATCACTTAGAAGTTCACTAAAAGAATTTTTTGAAATTAATGCTCCTTCGGTATCTGACCCTTTCACGCTGTGGAACACTCATAAGGTGGTCATGAGAGGACTTTTAATACAACTAAGCGCTAGGGCCAAGAGGCAGAGGGCGGCGAGGGTTAATGACCTGCTCAATAAAATGAAGTCCCTAGAATCATCCAACAAACAAAATTCTACCCAAAAGACAAGAGACCTATTATTCTATGCCAGACAAGAATTAAGAACCACCCTGGTTTCTCAGCAGGAGAACCGCCTTCGCACCTTAAAAGCACAAAACTACCGTTGCAGCAACAAGGCGGGGAAACTGCTGGCAAACCAATTAAAAGAAAAAATGGCAAAACAAAGAATTCCGCACATAGAGAACCCAAAATCAAAAAAAAAAGTCTTTAACCCCAAAGAAATAGCAGACGCTTTCTGTGACTACTATGAGGCATTATACAACCTCAAGGACGACCCTAACACATCCCAACCTTCAGACAATCTGATCTCAGAATTTCTGGAAGCCATAAACCTTCCAAAAGTCCCACAACCAGCACTTAACAAACTAAACTTACCCTTTACTACCCATGAAATTGAGAAAACAATTAAAAACATGCCTCATGGTAAGTCACCAAGACCAGATGGCTATTCATCTGAATATTATCAACTGTTTCAAACGGAATTATCCCCTTACCTAAAGCAGGTCTTTGATGCCGCAATGTCCAATGCCTCGTTCCCAAAAGATATGTTAACTGCTACTATTATAACGCTGCCAAAACCCGGTAAGGACTTCTCTGCTCCACAAAATTTCAGACCCATCTCTTTGTTGAATGTGGATGTGAAATTATACGCTAAGATTATAGCCAATAGATTGTCTTTGTTATTACCAGTTCTCATCAATCAAGACCAAGTGGGTTTTGTATCAGGCAGGCAAACGAATGACGCTACTAGGAGAATGGTAAATATAATCCATCTTGCGGAGGAGTCTCGAAGGCCTTCTCTGCTCCTTACTTTGGATGCGGAGAAGGCCTTTGATAGAGTCCACTGGAGATATTTGGCCAGGGTACTAGAGAAATTCGGTCTGATAGGCCCAATTCAGCAGGCAATTCTAGCCCTGTACTCATCCCCATCAGCATATGTTTTCACCGAAGGTTTGTTCTCTAGAAATTTTCAAATAACAAATGGGACAAGACAGGGGTGCCCATTGTCACCCTTAATCTTCGCATTGATTATGGAACCACTAGCAGAAACAATTAGAAGTAACACAATGATCAGAGGCATCCCATCCCAAGATAATGAACACAAAATATCATTATTCGCAGATGACGTTATCTTAACACTATCTGACCCGTACAAATCATTAAAAGCAGCACACGCAACACTAACACAATTCAGCAAAGTAGCATATTATAAAGTTAATGCCTCCAAATCCAGTATTTTAGGAATAGCAATTGACAAAACCACTAAATCAACCATGCAAAAAGACTTCCCATACCCATGGTCCACAGATTCTATCTCCTACCTAGGATTACAACTAACAACACCCGTAGCCAAACTATTCCAACTCAACTACCAACCTTTATTGAATGACTTCAAAAAAGATATTCTTAAATATCAGAAACTTCACCTTTCATGGCACGGCCGCCTAGCAGCATATAAAATGCTACTTTTACCAAAACTAATGTACCTCTTCAGGGCCCTCCCAATACCTATCCCAACCCCATTCTTCAAAGCTATGCAAACACAAATGACAAACTTTATCTGGGAAGGCAAAAGAACTAGATTCCCAGCCCAAATGCAAGGGAAACACAAAGAGGTGGGAGGTCTAGGAATTCCAAATCTAAAAGACTATCACGCTGCAGCAATTCTAGATCAACTGAGAAACTGGTTTAGCCAAAAAGAGACAAAACATTGGTGCCAACTAGAACAAAACTGGATTTACCCCAGATCCCTTCAATCACTTATACTAGCACACAACATACATCCAATCGTAGTTCAAATTAACCATCCCACTATACAGGCCACTTTACAGGCATGGTCTCATCTAAAAAAGTTCACCAATCCCAAAGCGAGCCACACGGAAATTCCTATCCCACTAGAAGCACTTCACTGGCTGATCCCGAATGTCTCCTTGACACAATGGCACAAAGTAAACATTCTATTACTGGAAGACATAACAAGTACAATCAGTGTAGCTCCTTTTGGTGTACTGCAGGAAAGATTCAACCTAAACCCCTCAGAATTCTTGACATACCTACAGATAGTTTCATGGTTTAAGACATGGAAAGTATCTGACTCTCAAATCCCAACACAAGCATGGAAATATCTTCAATCCACCAACCTAAAAGCAAAAGGCATATCCCAGATGTATACCCTAATCCATGACAAAAGAACATTCACGAAATTCAATACTCTAAATAGATGGGAGACAGAACTGGGCCAAAAATTCACTGATAAACAATGGTCACTAGCATTCCAGTGTAACCGCAGATTCTTGAGGTGCTCCAACTATGAGGAACTGGCGGCAAAATTATTAGCAAGATGGCATTACACGCCATACATGATGGCGAAATTCTCCAGTGAAAACTCTAACTTGTGCTGGAGAGGGTGCGGGCAGGTGGGAACCCTGGTCCACATGCTCTGGTCTTGCCAGCATATTAGAAGCTTCTGGTCAGAAATATTCAAATTAATAGCGAAAACCACAGGTGTTTTCACCACACCTTCAGCTGAGAAAGCAATTTTAAGTATAAACATGGTAGACTACCCTATCCTAGTCAGATCAATAGCGATGCATATTCTATTTGCTGCCAGGTCCTTATTGGTGAGCAGATGGAAATCCAATGAAATCCCAAGCGTAAGAGAACTGAAAACAAAAATCAATATAATTTCTGAGTATGAAAAAATAATGGCATTCAAAGATGGCACTCAAGCAAAATACACGTCTAATTGGAATATATGGAACACAATGTACCAAAGCTTGGTATAATCTGTTACCTGTAGTGGGACACCCACATAAGATAACCATTTCCTTCCTTTCCTTTCTTTGTTTTTTTTTATTTAGTTTTGCTTTTCTTCTTCCTTTATCTCTTAACAGTTTTTGCACTAATGGTGTGTTGATCTAACACCATAATCTTTACCTCAACGGGTTAATACAAAACAAGGAACAAGTTTGATTAAGTATCACATATTCATTAAAGATAAGTACTTACGGGGGCGTGGCCTGGACGGAGACCGAGATGGCAGCATAAGCCAAGAGCTCCTGCGATCCGGGGACAGATCTTAGCTTGAAGGGGAGCCCACACCCTGAATTCAGCATGAGCAGATCCACCCGGAGTTCCTCATCGTCTCGGATCACACTAGATCCAGGTACGCAGCTGAGCAGAAACATCCCTGACATATTCCGCACCCAAAGACTGTCCGCACACGCGGCCTCACAGGCCCAGGCGCCGACCTCTCCTACTGAACTATCCGACATGCAGACCATGAGTTCTGCCACTCCCACAACCGATACCGGACGAGCACACATGCTAAACCTGTTCGACCTGGAAAAAGTAGCATCGGACATTAAAAGCACGGTGACGGCAGCTATTGCTGACTTAAAGTCGGACATGCAGGCGATCGCACACCGCATTGACACGGTAGAACAAACAACCGTGACTCACGCAGCAGCCATCCGCCAGGTCCAATCTGCCTATGATTCACAACTCTCCCAAATATTCGATCTCCATAGGCACGTCGAGGACCTCGATAATCGCGGCCGACGCCATAACATAAGAGTAAGGGGGATACCTGAAAGTATTGACCCAAACTCAACACAGCAAACCCTGTGTACTCTATTCAATGACCTAATAGGACGGCCTGCAGACTCACCCATAGATATGGAGAGGGCCCACCGTGCTCTACGTCCCCAGCCCAGGGAGAATGAACCACCCAGAGATATTGTGTGTTGTCTGGTTAACTTTCCCCTTAAAGAGGAAATCTTACGGAAAGCCAGGGAAAGAGGCCGAGTAATCTTTAATGGGACCGAAGTAAAGCTTTTTCAGGACTTATCACAGATTACACTACAAAACAGAAGAGCCCTAAGACCTTTATTAGATGCACTACGCGCCAGGAACATCCAGTATCGCTGGAAATTTCCCTTTGCCCTAACTGCGTCCACCAGGGGACGCTCTGCCATTCTCCGCACACCAGAGGACCTGAAGAACTTCTGCGATCAACTCGATATCCCACGGATTGAGCTTCCGGAATGGTATGACCTCTTCTTCCCTTCGGAGCCATGGCATCCGGTTACCCTCAACCCATCCCCGAAAGCACCACGCCAGAGATCACGCAGACGCAAGGCAGGATCGGCATCCCCGAAAGCACACTCATCCCGTCGAGATCTCTACCAACGAAGCCCTGCTTGTGCTCCGCTGTCCCCCCCGGGACGCAATCATCCGGAGGACTGACGTCACCCGCCCAGCCATGCCGCAGCAGCAGTGAGTTACTGTCTTAACCCCCGCTGAACACTTCCCCCTGATCTCCTATCGTGCTTTAAGCCATATATCAGGAATGCAACTTCTTGTTATCCCCTGTCACTTCTCACCCTCACCCGATTCGCCCCTACCCGACTTTTCCCTTGTACGATATACAGGCACTTTCTCACGTCTCACAAACTGGTCAAGTCTCCCTCTGGAAAATGACATTCAGGACCTAGAAGATCAGATCTTCAAATCCCCCCCTCCCCCCTCCCCCCCCTTTTTTTTTTTTTTTTTTTTCTTTTCTGTTCTTTTTAGGCCTTGAGTAATCTTGCCGGGGGTGGAGGTACAGCAGACCTTACCGATCTTTTCCACAAATGCACACACCCCAAAACCACTTAACTCGAATAGCTTACAGAGCGGACTGGGGTCTGCCTTCCCTCTACCTCCGTAAGATAAGGTTGAGTACTTCTTCATTACCCACAATAGAAGATAAAGCATGTTTATCATTAACAGTTAAAAACAATGTTTAAAGAGCGATATCATTAAGGTATATGATTTTATGTATTTAGCAAAGGTAAACGCATGGCTATCCTGACCACCAGGGACGGGGTCCTTACCCGATCCGAAGAGCCCCTTAGGGGGGTTCCAACCTCTCACTTTGATCTTAACCACTTCCCACGCAACCTATACTTGTAGTGGGTAGGAGAGTTTTCACTAACCTGGACGTCCCTGGTCCTCAGTGAGCTATCCACCTATCACAGGAACTAGAACACATACAATAAGCTCTACCTGATGAATGGGTTCCCCATAGGGGGTATCTAATAAGCTATAACCTTACAACCTCTTGATCGCGTATTATGATCCTGCCATTCAAATGTGGATAAAAAATTTTTTTTTTTTTTTCTTCTTTCTTTTTAGTATCCCCTGTCCCACACCATCCATCCTCCCTCTCCCTCCTCCCTTCCTTCCCTCTTCCTCCCAACGTCCCCTACATCTACTCCCCCCACCCATCCAGCCCTCCCCTCCTTCACCCTCACCTTTGACCCCCCTCACGAGAACTGCCATTTTAGCTTTCACCTCTAAAGATAGTGATTAGCTTTCCACCTAGCAGGGGAAAAATTTATGTTCGATATATCTCCCATAATGTGCACCGGATAGCGGTTATCAGTATTCTTGTTATTATTTTTAGGTCTGTTCTAGGGGTATTACACTGTTATTTTCTCCCCTATGTTGGATAAACTCAATACATGGCTGATTAGGTAACGGTTACAACCTATAGGCTACCTCTACTATGTTGTATTAAGTTTTTGTTTTTCTGAGGATTGTATTATGTTTCTATTCACGGATCACCTTCCGTGACACCGGTGGCTCAAAAGTAGAATATAATGTTAAGTGGGCTCCCCCTTAAAATCACATAAACACAAAATTACAAACCTTCAACTTATATTTCTCCACTTAAGCAGAGAGGCGGATCTGTCCCCCGATCCACACCCGATTGAGGTTCCCCGTCTTTTCTCGCTCCCCCACACAGCAAGTCCCTAAGGACACCAGCTGATACTCCAGAACTCCTTTTTTCTCCCCCTAGGCGAGGCAGATTTTCTAAACCTCGCCTCTGGTGTATCTTCCCTACTCGATTCCTACCTTTTCCCTTGTCCTATCTTACCCTACTTACTCCTCTTTTTTCTCTCCTCCTCTTCTTACCACTTTCTTTTCTCGTTCCCTTCCTTCGTTGCTCCCTACACTCTAAACCAACTTTTACTTTATTTCTCCGCATCCCTCCTCCCCCTCTCTTCTCTCCTCTTCCCCCTCCTTTTTCTTCTCCCTCCCTTTGCTATTTTTCTCTCTCTCTTGTTCGGCTTCTTGGCTCCGGGGGTTCACTAACCCTGTTCAGCCCCCCCCCTGACAACCCCCCCACATTATCCTCCACTACTGACCGAATTACACTTTGGTGGGGCCTGACCCCCAGACGCAAACAAGTGTATAACCATGCATTCGAAATCATTACCTGATCTTTCATTAACGCTAAAATGTATATCCCTCAACGTGAAAGGTCTTAACCTTCCTGAGAAACGCTCCCAGGTCTTGACATCTCTCTCTAAACATAAAGCCCATTTTATTTTTTTGCAAGAGACCCACTTCCGCTCCGACACAATACCTAAGCTTACCAACAATACATATCGTATAGCTCACCACGCCACCAACCCAGATGCCAAAACGAAAGGTGTCTCAATATTAATCTCCAAACATGCAAACTTTTTTCTCTCAGACTCATTAATTGACCCGGCGGGTAGATATATCTTCCTTAAAGGGAAATACGCAAATAAACCAATCACATTGGCAAACGTCTATTGTCCCAATGAACATCAAGTCTCCTTCTTCAGAGACATCTGCGACCGACTGACAACCTTCCAGGAAGGATTAGTTCTCCTTGGAGGAGATTTCAACGTACCCTTAAATCCACTAATGGACTCATCATCAGGCTCTTCTGCCCTAACATACAAGGCCCTACGCCAGATCAAAACCCAATTGCAAAACCTGACTCTTCATGACACATGGCGCACACTATCACCCACAGTAAAAGATTACACATTTTTCTCTGCCCCACACCAAAAATATTCCAGAATAGACTACTTTTTCCTCTCCCAATCCGATCTCTCTTTTTTAAATCAATCTACGATAGAACCCATGTTTTTATCAGACCACCACCCCATCACGGTCACTTTAACCTTCCCTGAAATCCAACCCCGAACTAAAGTATGGCGATTTAACCCTTCACTGCTGGGGGATCCGGTCTCCCTAGATCACATACGCACATGCATCCTCAACTACTTTGCTGAGAATGCGTCACCTGAGATATCTCCTATCTCCCTATGGGAGGCTCATAAGTGTGTGGTCCGGGGGGAGCTGATGTCACTGGCAGCTAAAACCAAAAAACGGAACCAAGAACTTATTAACTCACTTATCGGAACAATTAAATCCCTGGAAAGAGCACACAAACAGACACAAGCAGCCGCCACTTTACAAGAACTATCCCACGCACGCTCTCTCTTAAAAATAGAACTGGACAGACGCTCTAGTAGACGCTACATTCTTTCCCAGAGAATCTTTTACGAGCAAGGGAACAAGTGTGGCCGCCTGCTGGCACGTTCGGTCCAATCTTCTAAAACCTCTACCAGAATACATCACCTACGCAATTCCAAGGGGGATCTTCTGGTCAAGAACGAGGAAATAGCTAGAGAATTTGAGACTTTTTACTCAAAACTATATAACTTATGTCCTGATCAAAGGTCTCAAAACGCACAGAAAACCCGATCTGACCTCATTAAATCCTTCCTCTCCAAATATAGCCCCAAGCCTATATCACCCCAACTTAAACTAGAACTTGATAAACCCATATCTTTAACTGAAATTGATGTGGCAATTAAACAAATGAAACTTGGCAAAAGCCCTGGTCCCGACGGATACACTCTCCAATACTATAAAACATTCGCAGACATTCTTTCCCCTACACTCTTAGCCACATTCAACACATTAGCTGATGCCCAATTTGATCCCTCCAGGATGCTAATGGCCCATATCACGGTCATACCAAAAGAGGGTAAAGATCCTTCATTAGTCGCGAACTACAGGCCAATATCCCTATTAAACGTAGACATCAAATTGTACGCAAAAATCCTTGCTACTAGACTACTCCCCTTAATACCAAACCTTATATCCCTGGACCAGGTGGGGTTTGTCCCGGGTAGAGAAGCCCGAGACAACGTAATCCGCACGTTAAACTTACACCACTGGATTTCGGCCACTAAAACCCAGGGCTTTCTTCTCTCTCTAGATGCCGAGAAGGCGTTTGACAGGGTGGCCTGGGACTACATGTACGAAACTCTCTCGGCGATTGGGATCGGAAACCGTATGCTTTCCTCTATTATGGCCCTGTACTCTGGTCCCTCCGCTGCAGTTAGAGTCAACGGCCTCCTGTCGGGCGCCTTCTCGGTCAAGAACGGGACACGTCAGGGATGCCCCCTATCACCACTTCTATATATCCTTACCTTAGAGCCCTTCCTCAACAAACTAAGAAACAATCCTGATATTCGGGGCATTGTGGTAAAAGGGAGAGAGTACAAGGTTGCGGCATTCGCCGACGACATCTTGCTCTCATTACAAGCTCCCCGTGTCTCTCTCCCAAATCTTCTACAGGAAATCGATCTCTTTAACAAAATATCCAACTTAAAGATCAACCACACTAAATCACAGGCCCTGAATATCTCACTTCCCCCCCAAGAAGTGACAAGCTGCCAGGAATCCTTTCCGTTTCAATGGCAAAAAAATGCCCTCACCTACCTGGGAATACAAATCCCACCCATTTTATCAAACCTATACACACTGAACTTCCAGGTAGCTCTTCTTAAAGCCCAAAATTTCCTTAAGGAATGGAAGACGTTAAATGTTTCCTGGTTTGGACGAGCAGCTTTAATTAAAATGCTTATCTTACCGCGCCTTCTTTACCTCATACAAACAATACCTATAGCCCTACCAATTAACTTTTTCACAACATATCAAAAAATATGCTCAACTTTTTTATGGAGGGACTCCCCCCCCCGCATTAAATATTCTAGACTCACCTTACCCAAATCCAGAGGCGGAATAGGACTGCCAGATCTGAACAAATACTATAGTGCAAGCCATCTCACGAGGATAGCAGATTGGAATATCCACTCCCTTAAGAAATCCTGGATTCCCCTAGAAAATGCTGTGTCACATCTTCCTTTACACTTAATCCCATGGTTACCCCCTAAGCACTGGCCACAATCAATAATGACACACCCACTAATCTATCCATCCCTATTAGCATTCAAAAAAGCATCACTTAAGGGGAACTTAGCCTCAATCCCGGGCCCCTTAACTTCCCTGAGAGGAAATCCTGATTTCCCCCCAGGCTCCCACACTAACTTTCTACAGAAAGAATGGCCACATGAAGACGTTCTAATCATGCACTTCTATCAGGATGGGAAAATCACGCCCCATGAAAAACTCATAGAAATATCCAAAACCTCTGCATTTTCCTTCTGGACTTACAGGCAAATCAGACACTTTCTGGAATCCCACGCCAATCAAACCCACGGGATTAAACAGCTCACTCAGTTTGAAACCCTGTGTCACCGTAAAATCCCACAAAGACACCTCGGTATGAGGAAAGAGGAGGGGTGGAAAGGGAAGAGGGGGAAGGGGAAGGGAGAGCGAGGAAGTGGGGGGGGGGAAAGGGAAGGGCTAGGCAACGACCCTCCTCAAGGGGTGGGATTTTAAGGAAAAATTGGCTGAGTTGTGTAGGTAAGCATAATGAACAATCAGCTAAAATAATAATATTTATTGAACAACAATGTAAGAAAATGTAAACAATACATATGTGAACATATAATTTTCCAGTAGTGACATCAACGATTCGTGCGTGACTAGAGCCTAGCCACAAAGACACCTCATCTCTCTTTTGTACACTCTGCTAAATGACCCCTTGACACCCACAATCTCACCTTCCCAGAGTGCATGGAACAGAGACCTTCCGACACCCTTAACTAATGAGGAATGGAATAAGGTCCATGAGTACATACACAAAGGTTCTCTGAATGTAACTACACAAGAAAATGGATACAAGATAGCTACTAGGTGGTATAGAACCCCCTCCAGACTTCACAAATTCAAATCCACTATTCCCAACACTTGCTGGCGTTGTGGAGTGGAGGTGGGTACAATGCTCCACATATGGTGGGACTGCGCAATCCTCCAGCCCTTTTGGAAGGAGGTCCACAAATTAATAACACAAATTACCACATTTACTCTTGACTATACTCCAGCCCAATACCTTCTACACCATACCTCATTATCCAAACGAAACTACTTCAAATCCCTAGCGATGCATCTGGTGAATGCTGCTAGATTATGCATCCCTAAACACTGGCAATCAACATCGGTTCCATCAATTGGTGAATGGTGTACAAGAATTTCCAAAACGAAAGACATGGAAGAGCTCATTCACGTTTCTCAGGACAGGACTCAGAAGTTCACGGCCACATGGTCCTGTTGGATACACTTCACGACCACTGAGGGATACCGCCAATACCTTCCACGAGCCTCCACACAAACATAACTGTGTTCACTCAGGAAGGCACCCCTGCTGGTGCCTCTCCTGCAGGGTTTGGGGGGGGAGGACTTGGTCACACCCCGGAGCCACCCTCTTCTACTGTCACTTGCCTTACTTCCAAACGCAACCCTCTCTACCCCCTCTTTTCTTTAATATACACCTCACTCGTCGCACTAAACCCCTTCCCCTTCCCTCCCTACCTAATACGACTCTCTTTAACCCATGACTCACTTTAGGCTCCCACATCTACAATCCTGGGGGTCTACCCACCTTTTCATCCTGTCCTCTCTTTACTATTTTACTCTTTCACCTTGAAGAACTCCTCCCTTATTCTCTTGAGTACTCCCCCATCCCTTCTTTCCCCGCTTTTCTTCTTTTTTTCCCTACCTCTTCCCTCTTCCCCCTCCTTCTCTACCCCCCTCCCCCTTTTCTCCTCTCCTTTCCTCCTCTCTTTACTTTTTAGACTACTCTATTCTCCCTTCTTTAGTTTGCAACCATTGTACAGTGATCTTATGTATACTAGGCCCTTTGATGAGGGCACCCACTTGTCGATCCGGGAACTTCGAGACTTCTAACATTTATGCCCGGGGGGGTATCGACGTTCTCTGAACCTTACCCGGGACTGGCCCGGTGCTCGGCTCTCCCCTTAATACTCGCCGAATGATGATGTGAGTGGGGGGAGCTCGGCACTGGAATATAACACTTTGTTAAGAAGTTCCACGTTTTTGGCTTCCAACATTAACATAAATCCCTCTCCAGATCAACCGCCTACTAACATTTTGTTGGAAAACATATGAATCCAATGTTATTTGTTCTTTAAGCTAAATGACTTTTGTACAAGATTCTATGTACGATTTCTGTATGTGATATATTTTTCTCTTCATAATAAAATCTTTATGGAAAAAAAAAAAAAGATAAGTACTTACATATGTTTTACAAAACGGCATAGTTTACCAACACTGTTGTTGATAACATTGACAACAATACATTCACTGAAAATTACAAGTGATATTATATGTGGACTCATATTCAATATGTCTGTATCATTTGTTTTTTCTTTGTATCATTAACCAACTTCGGCTGAAGAAACCTGATGTATCTTCTTAATTTGTACGCATGTTAAATTTCAATAAAAATTATTCTTAAAAAAAAAAAAAAAAAACATTTATTTATTGACCAGAAATCTGTAGAAGAATGCTATACCTGACTCCAGCTGGGCTCCTCCACTTCTTCCTGGCTGGAAGGCCCAGGTTGGACATCAGAAGCCTCAGCTGGTATGGAAGGAAGCGTGGAAGGAAGAGTGGAGAGGGATTCCCTGACTTCAGTCTGGTCTGACAGAAATCGCAGTCTCTCGTAGTACCACAGCCTGGGGACATAAATGTCATCTGCTGCAGCTCCAGATCTCTGGGAATCTGTGACCTTCTTGCTCTCCCTAAGATATGTGCTCCTCAGGCCACCAATTTAAGCTTTCAAATAGGTGATGGTTGCTGTGGGGACCACCGGCTTCACCAACTCCAGCAGTTTCTCCAGCGCTGCCTGCCTCTTCTGTTTGTGGTTATAATGGGGGTGTCTGACCTGCCACAGACAGGGCAGCTCTCTGTACTTGTCAATAAACAGGGGCAGGAAATTGTGGTCGTTGAACCCATCCATTTTCTCTGCAAGACACAACACAAGACAAACCCTAATGTCAGGCCAAACTCCCCTAATCTTGTTACAATATAGGCTTCCATTTCGAAGCAGTATAGGCCCAAGTTTAGATCCTACCTTCGTTAGCACGATCGGCGTCTCCGATGCTCCTTCCTCCGCTCACAGATCGTACGTAAGACGCGCGCGTTACGATTTATACACACTGCGCATGCGTATAACTCCGTCCGCCCCTGAAGTTCTTTCTAGTCTATTCCCCGCCCCTTTTCGTTCGGCGCAGTGGGGGAAGAGCACATGGCGGATAGACAGCAGGTGCTTGCTAACTGTAGCAACGAGGAGGAGGAGGAGGAAAGGCCGGAGCCTGAAACGTCCCGATCCATAAGGAGATTAAAGGACTCAAATATGTCCTTTGGGGAGATGTTGGAGATGGTGGACATCCTGAAGAGGGCCGACTATGAGGGAAATTATGGGCCTTACCCCAACACCAATGTCTGAAAGGCCAAGATCATGGCGAAAGTGGTCAGGAGTCTGCACCGGAATTTTGGGGTACAACGATCCAAAGAT
Source organism: Aquarana catesbeiana (assembly GCF_042186555.1). NCBI lineage: Eukaryota > Metazoa > Chordata > Amphibia > Anura > Ranidae > Aquarana > Aquarana catesbeiana. The sequence continues at coordinate 204,103,682 of NC_133336.1, forward strand.
CAGCTCAGGAAGCGGTGGTCGGACCTCAAATTACGAGAACATGAGCAGTACAGAAACATCCGGAGAGTGCTGCAAAAAAGTAAGTAGTTGTGCTGTGTTCCTATTCTTTTGGTGTTTATTACGTTTGTGCTGCTCCATGTGCTTTTAGGAACTGTTGTACAGTTTAAAATGGCAACTTTCATGTTCATGGGCACATTATTCGTTCGGATCACACATTTTTATTTCGGACAATAAAATACCATTGTTTAGGCCATATGCATTTGGCCACCATTTTGACGCCCTATACTTGTCTTCAAAGAATTGGGTTGTGTAGATGGCTTTGTTACTAGAATGAAATGCAAACTAGATTGTGTGTAAGGAGAGGACACTGAGCAGCTGTTTTCACATCTGGACACTGGAGCACTAGTGTGGGACACAAGAACACCCTTTTTATTAGGGGGCCCACACAGGTGCTCCAGTGTATACTATAGGGGGGTCTCCATCTGTGAAGCTTGTACCAAACAGGTAAAGTATTGCAGCTTGACAAAGGACACTAAAAAAGCTACATCTTGGAACTCTGCTAAAATTGACAATTGTACCCCACTTCCAAGCAATGTTTCATCTTTATAGTTCTGCCATAAAATATCTGTGTGCTAATTATACCATTTTTGTTTTACATAGGGGAGCAAAGACTCGGAGGACACCCCTCATCCGAGGAGACCAGAGCCCCCCCCTCTGGAAGAAGGGGAAATCCCCCCAACACAAGATGAGCAGGAGGAAGAAGACGTGGTGGAACTAGTCACCACAACAGGTGAGTGTCTGCAACCACAGGCTCAGATAAGAGATGGATGGCGGCATTTTTTTTAAACCTAATTTATTTTGGGGTTCCTCTCTTTTTAGGTGATCGTGAGGGTGTGGATGAAGATCCTTTCACATCCGAAAGTGCCCAGATCCTGATCGGGGAGATCATGGGGTGTAATTTACAATTGGAAAACATCAAGCAAAACATCAATGATGTTATTCCAAAATATAAAAACATCATTGATGTTTTGGGGCGAGTTTAAAGCCCCTCCAAATCACTTTCTTCTTTTGTGTGCTACAATGTGCGAAATGTTTTTGTGATTTTTCCCTAAGCCAAATTTGGAGGATGCACACAGTGTGCCAACATGTGCTATCTGCCATCACGGGAGATCAATGGACGCATTTTGGGGGTGCAACGCCTTCCTCAATAATAAAGTAGCGGTGAGGAAGGGCTTTCTCCCCCAAAACACGTCCCTTGATCCCCCGTGATGGCAGATAGCACATGTTGACATTGGGAAATTTGTGTGCATCTTCCAAATTTGGCTTTTCCTGGAGTGATTTCCCCCCATCTGAACGCAATATCAAACACAGTTCCTAAATACTCATGTCTGATATTGCCTTCACGTTCTACCAAATGTGACGTTTGTAAGATCAAGATTTGTGTCTTTCTTGTGGGTTTTACAGAGGCCTGTTTTCTATAAAATGCACATTTTGATTTTGGATAATGACACCACAAAAATTGTTATACAACAAACATGTCGGTTTGTCAAAAAAACCTTTGGTAAATGCACATGTGATTGTGCTGGTATTAAAAAGATTGTTCATCAAGAATGTGTGGATTATTGTCTCAATGCTACAACACTTTTGGGGTGATGTAATTGTTGTTTGATGAGAAAATGGGGGTAATTTCCTAAGAGCAAATACTCTTTGCACTACAAGTGCAGTTTCAGTGTAGTAGTGCAAAGTGTCTTTGCATTTAGTAAATAACAGCCAACAGTGCTTTGTATAAGGTTACACAATCACGACATTTTCTGAACTCCACACATTTCTGTCAGGGTCAGCTAAAACAAACACAAGCAGTAAATGTCCACAAAGAAGAGCCTGGGGGGAGATGCCTGTCGAGAACTTGAGGTCCTGCAGGCTTCTCCCTGTGGCCAAATACCGCAGGGTAGCGACCAACCTCTGCTCCGGAGTGATGGCTTGCCTCATGCAGGTATCCTGCCTGCTGATATAGGGGGTCAGCGAAGCCAACAGACGGTGAAACACGGGGTCCGTCATCCGGAGAAAGTTCCTGAAATCATCAGGATTATTCACACGAATCTCACGGAGCAAAGGCATATGAGAGAACTCGTCACGCTGAAGCAACCAATTCTTGGTCCATGAACTCCTCCCCACCCTGTTCATGGACTGGACTTGTGTCAAGGTCAGGACCCCAACACCAAGCCCCCGCACAGCACAAACTCTACGAGGAGTACGCATACGAAACATGGCTAGAAAACGGTCGGCTGCTCAGAACGAAGTAACAGAACGCACTGAAGAACAGCAAGGCCTGTGAAGAGCGACCTGAAAAACAGTAACGAACGAACAAGAATACAATGACTAAGTCACGCGGAACTTGCTGCACGCACTGAAGAGCAGATACAAACCCACAAGCACAAACTGAACAGCAGAAAACGATCTGAAAGCCACGAGTCTGAAAAAGCGCAAATCGTCTCTCACCAAACTTTTACTAACACGAGATTAGCAAAAGGAGCCCAAAGGGTGCCGCGCTTGGTTCTGAACCGGCCTTTTCTAGTCTCGTCGTACGTGGTGTACGTGACCGTGTGGTTGGCGATTGGAAATTCCGACAACTTTGTGCGACCGTGTGTACGCAAAACAAGTTTGAGCCAACATCCGTCTGAAAAAATCCTAGGATTTTGTTGTCGGAATGTCCGAACAATGTCCGACCGTGTGTACGGGGCATCAGTGTAGGGCTCTATACATAGAATTATATTATACTATTTGTACTTCTATATCAGACTTCCTGCTGGCGGCTGGTTTTCATTCATTCGATTTGCACAAAGTTGTTCATGTTTTTTAGCACAGATATTAAATGTTTTATATTTTTATATCCAGCTTTAGAGAACTGTCTGATATTGGTGATATATAAAGACAACCAGGAGATGAAATATATCTCCATTATTAGGTTTATGTAGTTTAGACATACACTATATTACCAAAAGTATTGTGACACCTGCCTTTACAAGCACATGAACTTTAATGGCATCTCAGTCTTAATCCTCGTACACACGATCAGATTTTTGGATGACCGTTCGTCCATTTTTTGTGGCATGCTAGTCTCATATCGAAAGTGAAGAGGTTACTCTCCATATGAAAATTCCCTTCTGACAGAATACAACTTCAGAAGTGACGTGATGTGTTGAATAGTTTTGTATGTATTCTTTCGTTTCTTAGCATGCATAGTCTTGCTCTCACAATTTATTTTGGATTAAACAAAAATCAGATGCTGAGTTCACGTACGATAAAAATTTTATAGCCTGCACATCCAGCTTTTGTCGGACGAAAAATCGGAATTGGCTGTCAAAAGCACCATACTAACGATCATGTTGGATTAGAAGGCCTGGCTTGCAGTCTCCACTCTAAATAATACCAAAGATGTTCTATCGGGTTGAGGTCAGGTCTCTGTGCAGGCCAGTCAAGTTCCTCCACCCCAAACTCACTCATCTATGTCTTTATGGACCTTGCTTTGTGCACTGGCAAATCATTTGGTGGAGGGGCGATTATGGTGTGGGGGGGTATTATGGAGTGGGGGGAGGGGGGATTATGGTGTGGGGGGAGGGGGGATTATGCTGTGGGGGGTGTTTTTCAGGGGTTGGATTTGGCCTCTTAATTCCAGTGAAGAGAACTCTTAAGGCATCAGCATACCAAGACATTTTGGACAATTTCATTCTCTCAACTTTGTGTGAACAGTTTGGGGATGGCTCCTTCCTGTTCCAAAATGACTGTGTACCAGTGCACAAAGCAAGGTCCATAAAAACATGGATGAGCGAGTTTGGGGTGGAGGAACTTGACTGGCCTGCACAGAGTCCTGACCTCAACCCGATAGGACACCTTTGGGATGAATTAGAGCAGAGTCTGCGAGCCAGGCCTTCTCATCCAACATTAGTGCCTGACCTCACAAATGTGCTTCTGGAAGAATGGTCAAACATTCCCATAGACACCCTCCTAAACCTTGTGGACAGCATTCCCAGAAGAAATGAAGCTGTTATAGCTGAAAAGGGTGGGCCAACTCCATATTGAACCCTACAGACTAAGACTGGGATGCCATTAAAGTTCATGTGTGTGTAAAGGCCAGTGTCCCAATACTTTTGGTAATCTAGTGTAATAGTCCAGTATTGGATATTTAGGCTCCATGCACACTGGCTTGATACATTGCTGCTACTATAGGAGTTTTGTATTCTGCCTGTAGAAGCAGCTCCATGTTCCAAGACATACTTTGAGCTCAATGTTTAGAGGTAGGAAAAAAAACCTTCTGGTTCATGTTTCTGATTGGAGCTTTCTGGCAGAAAAAATGCAAAACTCTCCTAAACTCGTCTAAACTTTGTACAATAAAATCTCTATAAGAAAGTTTTTTTCTGCTAAGGGAACTGACATTTTTTAAGCCCAGTGTGCATGGAGCCTTATGGAGCCTAAAGATGGAAAGTGATGACATTTTCATATTTCTATATTATTTATGTGGTTTAGATATAAAACTGTCCCAGAATATTATTGTCTCAGTCAGTCCTGTTATACTCACTGTAATTCCTCTATCCGGCTTGTTGTCAGAGCTTCCATCAGATCCCTGAATTGAGGACCCTCCAGATTGTTCCCAGACAGGTCCAGTGTCCTCAGTGTCTGGTTATTTCTTATTCCAGATGCCAGGTGGGGGCAGGAACTGTCTGTCAGGTCATTATCATACAATCTGTAGAAGAAGAGAAGAATGTTACCAGAAGAAAATGAATTTCTCCCCCAGGAATGAATGTAACTATTCTCTACATGAATGGAACTCATTTCTCTTTATTGGAATCATTAATAAGAGATCACTTTATAAAACACGATTGATCATCTACACTATTGGAGGATTTCTCTTTTTGTGGATCCCAATTACTAAATGTGAGATGAGAAGTGGATGAGGTGGTGTGATCCATTCATTATTCCTGTATGGGGATTGGACCATACACACTCACACTGACCTCTAGGCTTTCACCTCCAACCTTCTGCTAAGTCTTGGATTCAGTTGTGGAGATTCACTTTGATGGTCACAGAAGTCTCACTCATGTTGTGGAAACTTCATTGATTAAAAGTGACATCATTGTACTTTGGGATTTCCTTTGAACATCATGGTGGAGGATTTGATCTTATGGTGTGGAGAAGATTTTATTATTACCGTTCTTTATTTGGAACTTTTTTGAAAATGTTGTACTAATATTGCTGCACTAATTTTATATCTGCTGATTATAAATTCTCTTCATTAGTTATCAGTGAAATAGTCTCCATACCATTGTTATATATACACTTATAGGGAGTTTTGTGATGAGGAGTCTCACTTTTATTGTTATATTGTCACATTTATATTGTGTGAATGTTATATACTAGTGCTGCAGTCTTCCATATTATACTAGATGTGATAATTCCACCAATAGGGATCAGAAATAACAATTCCATTCACTACAAAAATACTTTCATACATGTGAGGAAGGGCAGATCTCCTCCAATCTATTCACAGATACTTCAATCTATATAACATATAATGTACAAAAATACATAAACATGAAGAGCAACAAAGTTATCTCATAAATTACAAATATCAAGAGAAAGTTCATAAATGTGAAAAAGCAGAATTGCTACAAGCCATTCACCACTACTTCCATCTCCAATCACCATACAGTGACTTGTGTAGTAAGACCCCTTTCACACTGCAGAGCCGATAAAACAGCCCTAAATCGCTGGTCATTTTTGCAGTGCTTTAGTGGTGATTTAGCTGCGCTTTTCGTGCGCTAGTGGGCCGGTGACAACGGGACCTTAAAGTGGAGCTCCACCCATATTTTAAAGTAATTTCCCTCCAAATCCGCTGTGTGTGCTGATAAAGAATTGGCATATTTTTCCCTTAAACTCACTTTTATATACTGTATAGTAGTCGGCACTTCCTGTCCTCGGCCGCGGCCCAGCATTTCCTCCCCTCTCTGCAATGCCTCCTGGGATATATTTGTCATCAATCCCAGGAGACAATAGGCATCGCTGGGCCGTAGCATCGCTTTTGTTGCCATGGTTACCAAAGCTTCTCATACACAGTGATGGGCGGTGGGGGAGGCGGCTGGAGCATCTCAGCTCTGATTACATACAGAGCCCGGGGGAGGGGACAGACACACCATGTACTGATTTATAATAGAGGAATATGATGGGGCAGTTTTAAGGGGGCAATTCTGATGGGGCAGTTTTAATGAGGGCAATATGATGGAGCAGTTTTGATGGTGGCAATATGATGGGGCAGTTTTGATGGGGCAGTTTTGATGGGGGCAGTTTTGATGGGGCAGTCTTGATGATGGCAATATGATGGGGTAGTTTTGGTGGGGCGATTCTGATGGGGCAGTTTTGATGTGGGCAATTCTGATGGGGGCAGTTTTGATGGGGCAATTCTGATGAGGGCAATTTTGATGGGGCAGTTTTGATGGTGGCAATATGATGGGGCAATTCTGATGGGGCAATTTTGATGGGGCAGTTTTGATAGTGGCAATATGATGGGGCAGTTTTGATGGGGTATTTCTGATGGGGGCAGTTTTGATGGGGCAATATGATGGGGCAGGTTTGATGGGGCAATTCTGATGGTGGCAATATGATGGGGCAGTTTTGATGGGGCAATTCTGATGGGGGCAATTTTGATGGGGCAGTTTTGATGGTGGCAATATCATGGGGCAGTTTTGTTGGGGCAATTCTGATGAGGGCAATTTTGATGGGGGCAGTTTTGATGGGGCAGTTTTTATGGGGCAATTCTGATGGGGGCAATTTTGATGGGGCAGTCTTGATGATGGCAATATGATGGGGTAGTTTTGGTTGGGCAATTCTGATGGGGCAGTTTTGATGGGGCAATTCTGATGGGGGCAATTTTGATGGGGCAGTTTTGATGGTGGCAATATGATGGGGCAGTTTTAATGGGGACAGTTTTGATGGGGGCAATATGATGGGGCAGTTTTGATGGGACAATTCTGATGGTGGCAATATGATGGGGCAGTTTTGATGGGGCAATTCTGATGGGGGCAATTTTGATGGGGCAGTCTTGATGGCAATATGATGGGGTAGATTTGGTGGGGCAATTCTGATGGGGCAGTTTTGATGTGGGCAATTCTGATGGGGCAGTTTTGATGGGGCAATATAATGGGGCAGTTTTGATGGTGGCAATATGATGGAGCAGTTTTGATGGAGGCAGTTTTGATGGGGCAATTTTGATGGGGTAGTTTTGATGGGGGCAATATGATGGGGCAGTTTTTATGGGGCAATTCTGATGGTGTCAATATGATGGGGCAGTTTTGATGGGGGAAGTTTTGATGGTTCAATTCTGATGGGGCAATTTTGATGGGGCAGTTTTGATGGTGGCAATATGATGGGGCAGTTTTGATGGGGACATTCTGATGGGGTCAATTTTGATAGGGCAGTTTTGATGGGGCAATATGATGGGGCAGTTTTGATGGGGCAATTCTGATGGTGGCAATATGATGGGGGAAGTTTTGATGGGGCAATTCTGATAGGGCAATTTTGATGGTGGCAATATGATGGGGCTGTTTTGATGGGGGCAGTTTTGATGGGGAAAATTTTGATGGGGGGCAGTTTTGATGGGGCAGTTTTGATGGGGCAATTCTGATGGTGGCAATATGATGGGCAGTTTTGATGGGGCAATTCTGTTGGGGGCAATTTTGATGGGGCAGTTTTGATTTTGGCAATATGATGGGGCAGTTTTGATGGGGGCATGTGATGGGTGTTATGATACGCTTTGCTGGGGGCAATGTGATGCGATTTGTGGGGGGTGTTGTGATGCGAATTGCGGGGAGTGATGTAATGCCATTTGCGGGGGATGTTGTGAAGCAATTTGCAGGGGGCCATGTGATGCGATTTGCGGGGGTGTTGTGATGCGATTTGCGGGGGTGTTGTGATGCGATTTGCAGGGGGCGTTGTGATGCGATTTGCGGGGGTGTTGTGATGTGATTTGCGGGGGTTGTTGTGATGCAATTTTCTCAGGACAATGTGATGTCATAGAAATTCATCTTTACTTGCTCTACGCCATTTGCAGGTAGGCAATGCAAGAAATAATACAATTGTAATTTATTTACTTATTCCTGGAGGGAGGAGGGGAGGAGAGGTTTGCATAGCTAAGGGGCAGTAACTTCCTCTGACACTGCCGTAGCTATGGAAACCTGACCTGAAACCTATCACGCTGCTTGTGCTGCACTGAGCATGTGCGAGATCTACAAGGATGAGATCCAGGAAGAAATACAGTCTGGCTTCAGATGCCCACACTTAGGATGGCCACGGCCTGCTGGAAGTTTATAAAATAACAAACTAATGCTATAAACTAACAAAACGGACCTTAGTTTACAGACTAACTTTACTAGCATACATTAAGCTTGTGTATTATAGGGCTATTTTTATTTAAAAAGTATACATTCGGCCGGAACACAGCTTTAAAAAAAGAAAAAAGACCAGTTTTGCGGCGCGTTCAAAGTGCTTGGAAGTGCTGCCCATTCATTTCAATGGGTAGGGGTGTTTTGGGAGCACTATTTATAATGCTCATAACCCGCCCCAAAGATGCTGCTTGCAGGACTTTTTCTAATGTCCCACAAGCGCACCGCCCGAGTGTGAAAGCACTCATACAAATAAATGGGAGGCAGTTTTCAGGTGCTATTTCTAGTGCTAAAATGTCTGAAAACTGCCTCAGTGTGAAGGGGGTCTAACAGAAATACCAGAGATTCATCCAGATGGATTAAATCAATGCTGATCAACTTCCACCTCTTTGCAGCAACTTCAATCAACCTCCCCCACACCGGTGAGCAAACATGTCACTTACCAAAAGGTTTGTCCCCACAAGGCCCAGACACGCTTGTTTATATCCTTCCAGCAGCGCCACCCCGCTCAAGCCGGCTTCCGATGAGAACAGACTGTGCCACGGAATGTCAGACCTCCAGGTAGTATCTCCAATATCACCCGAGATATCCAGACAATGGCCACAATCACATTACATAGAAAAGAAAAAGCCTCCATAGTGCATAATCCTTAAATATATATAGAATCACAGATTGTACACTTCCATCATATACACGAGTATACAAAGAACTCAGAGCACACACCGCTCTGGACTGCAGCCGTGTATGATGGAGTCCAGGCAGTGACATGGAGGATTTTTATCTTCTATGTAATGTGATTGCGGCCATTGTCTGGACACCTCGGGTGATATTGTATTTTTGCACATTATATGTTATACAGACTGAAGTAGCTGTGAATTTTTATTATTGATCACTATTGGTGGAGTTATCACATCTACGTTAGAAGTGTTGGTATTCGAACACATTGTAGGTTGCAGATTTCTCATTTGTCTCATCACACATTTTATCACTAAGTGTAGAGCTCTATACATAGAATTATATTATACTATTTGTACTTCTATATCAGACTTCCTGCTGGCGGCTGGTTTTCATTCATTCGATTTGCAGAAAGTTGTTCATGTTTTTTAGTGCAGATATTAAATGTTTTATATTTTTATATCCAGCTTTAGAGAACTGTCTGATATTGGTGATATATAAAGACAACCAGGAGATGAAATATATCTCCATTATTATTAGGTTTATGTAGTTTAGACATACACTATATTACCAAAAGTATTGTGACGCCTGCCTTTACAAGCACATGAACTTTAATGGCATCTCAGTCTTAATCCTCGTACACACGATCAGATTTTTGGATGACCGTTCGTCCATTTTTTGTGGCATGCTAGTCTCATATCGAAAGTGAAGAGGTTACTCTCCATATGAAAATTCCCTTCTGACAGAATACAACTTCAGAAGTGACGTGATGTGTTGAATAGTTTTGTATGTATTCTTTCGTTTCTTAGCATGCATAGTCTTGCTCTCACAATTTATTTTGGATTAAACAAAAATTAGATACTGAGTTCATGTACGATAAAAATTTTATAGCCTGCACATCCAGCTTTTGTCGGACGAAAAATCGGAATTGGCTGTCAAAAGCACCATACTAACGATCATGTTGGATTAGAAGGCCTGGCTTGCAGTCTCCACTCTAAATAATACCAAAGATGTTCTATCGGGTTGAGGTCAGGTCTCTGTGCAGGCCAGTCAAGTTCCTCCACCCCAAACTCACTCATCTATGTCTTTATGGACCTTGCTTTGTGCACTGGCAAATCATTTGGTGGAGGGGCGATTATGGTGTGGGGGGGTATTATGGAGTGGGGGCAGGGGGGATTATGGAGTGGGGGGAGGGGGGATTATGGTGTGGGGGGTGTTTTTCAGGGGTTGGATTTGGCCTCTTAATTCCAGTGAAGGGAACTCTTAAGGCATCAGCATACCAAGACATTTTGGACAATTTCATTCTCTCAACTTTGTGTGAACAGTTTGGGGATGGCTCCTTCCTGTTCCAAAATGACTGTGTACCAGTGCACAAAGCAAGGTCCATAAAAACATGGATGAGGGAGTTTGGGGTGGAGGAACTTGACTGGCCTGCACAGAGTCCTGACCTCAACCCGATAGGACGCCTTTGGGATGAATTAGAGCAGAGTCTGCGAGCCAGGCCTTCTCATCCAACATTAGTGCCTCACCTCACAAATGTGCTTCTGGAAGAATGGTCAAACATTCCCATAGACACACTCCTAAACCTTGTGGACAGCATTCCCAGAAGAAATGAAGCTGTTATAGCTGAAAAGGGTGGGCCAACTCCATATTGAACCCTACAGACTAAGACTGGGATGCCATTAAAGTTCATGTGTGTGTAAAGGCCAGTGTCCCAATACTTTTGGTAATCTAGTGTAATAGTCCAGTATTGGATATTTAGGCTCCATGCACACTGGCTTGATACATTGCTGCTACTATAGGAGTTTTGTATTCTGCCTGTAGAAGCAGCTCCATGTTCCAAGACATACTTTGAGCTCAATGTTTAGAGACAGGAAAAAAAACCTTCTGGTTCATGTTTCTGATTGGAGCTTTCTGGCAGAAAAAATGCAAAACTCTCCTAAACTCGTCTAAACTTTGTACAATAAAATCTCTATATGAAAGTGTTTTTCTGCCAAGGGAACTGACATTTTTTAAGCCCAGTGTGCATGGAGCCTTATGGAGTCTAAAGATGGAATGTGATGACATTTTCATATTTCTATATTATTTATGTGGTTTAGATATAAAACTGTCCCAGAATATTATTGTCTCAGTCAGTCCTGTTATACTCACTGTAATTTCTCTATCCAGCTTGTTGTCAGAGCTTCCATCAGATCCCTGAAATGAGGACCCTCCAGATTGTTCACAGACAGGTTCAGTGTCCTCAGTGTCTGGTTATTTCTTATTCCAGATGCCAGGTGGAGGCAGGAACTGTCTGTCAGGTGATTATTATACAATCTGTAGAAGAAGAGAAGAATGTTACCAGAAGAAAATGAATTTCTCCCCCAGGAATGAATGTAACTATTCTCTACATGAATGGAACTCATTTCTCTTTATTGGAATCATTAATATGAGATCACTTTATAAAAGACGATCGATCATCTACACTATTGGAGGATTTCTCTTTTTGTGGATCCCAATTACTAAATGTGACATGAGAAGTGGATGAGGTGGTGTGATCCATTCATTATTCCTGTATGGGGATTGGACCATACACACTCACACTGACCTCTAGGCTTTCACCTCCAACCTTCTGCTAAGTCTTGGATTCAGTTGTGGGGATTCACTTTGATGGTCACAGAAGTCTCACTCATGTTGTGGAAACTTCATTGATTAAAAGTGACATCATTGTACTTTGGGGTTTTCTTTTGAACATCATGGTGGAGGATTTGATCTTATGGTGTGGAGAAGATTTTATTATTACCGTTCTTTATTTGGAACTTTTTTGAAAATGTTGTACTAATATTGCTGCACTAATTTTATATCTGCTGATTATAAATTCTCTTCATTAGTTATCAGTGAAATAGTCTCCATACCATTGTTATATATACACTTATAGGGAGTTTTGTGATGAGGAGTCTCACTTTTATTGTTATATTGTCACATTTATATTGTGTGAATGTTATATACTAGTGCTGCAGTCTTCCATATTATACTAGATGTGATAATTCCACCAATAGGGATCAGATATAACAATTCCATTCACTACAAAAATACTTTCATACATGTGAGGAAGGGCAGATCTCCTCCACTCTATTCACAGATACTTCAATCTATATATCATATAATGTACAAAAATACATAAACATGAAGAGCAACAAAGTTATCTTATAAAATTACAAATATCAAGAGAAAGTTCATAAATGTGTAAAAGCAGATTTCCTACAAGCCATTCACCACTACTTCCATCTCCAATCACCATACAGTGACTTGTGTAGTAAGACCCCTTTCACACTGCAGAGCCGATAAAACAGCCCTAAATCGCTGGTCATTTTTGTGGTGCTTTAGCTGCGCTTTTCGTGCCCTAGTGGGCCGGTGACAACGGGACCTTAAAGTGGAGCTCCACCCATATTTTAAAGTAATTTCCCTCCAAATCCGCTGTGTGTGCTGATAAAGAATTGGCATATTTTTCCCTTAAACTCACTTTTATATACTGTATAGTAGTCGGCACTTCCTGTCCTCGGCCCAGCATTTCCTCCCCTCTCTGCAATGCCTCCTGGGATATATTTGTCATCAATCCCAGGAGACAATAGGCATCGCTGGGCCGTAGCATCGCTTTTGTTGCCATGGTTACCAAAGCTTCTCATACACAGTGATGGGCGGTGGGGGAGGTGGCTGGAGCATCTCAGCTCTGATTACATACAGAGCCCGGGGGAGGGGACAGACACACCATGTACTGATTTATAATAGAGGAATATGATGGGGCAGTTTTAAGGGGGCAATTCTGATGGGGCAATTCTGATGGGGCAGTTTTGATGAGGGCAATATGATGGAGCAGTTTTGATGGTGGCAATATGATGGGGCAGTTTTGATGGGGCAGTTCTGATGGAAGCAATTTTGATGGGGCAGTTTTGATGGTGGCAATATGATGGGGCAGTTTTGATGGGGACAGTTTTGATGGAGGCAATATGATGGGGCAGTTTTGATGGGGCAATTCTGATGGTGGCAATATGATGGGGCAGTTTTGATGGGGCAATTCTGATGGGGGCAATTTTGATGGGGCAGTTTTGATGGTGGCAATATCATGGGGCAGTGTTGATGGGGCAATTCTGATGGAGGCAATTTTGATGGGGCAGTCTTGATGATGGCAATATGATGGGGTAGTTTTGGTGGGGTAATTTTGATGGGGCAGTTTTGATGTGGGCAATTGTGATGGAGGCAGTTTTGATGGGGCAATATAATGGGGCAGTTTTGATGGTGGCAATATGATGGAGCAGTTTTGATGGAGGCAGTTTTGATGGGGCAATTTTGATGGGGGCAATATGATGGGGCAGTTTTTATGGGGCAATTCTGATGGTGTCAATATGATGGGGCAGTTTTGATGGGGCAATATGATGGGGCAGTTTTGATGGGGACATTCTGATGGTGGCAATATGATGGGGCAGTTTTGATGGGGACATTCTGATGGGGTCAAGTTTGATGGGGCAGTTTTGATGGTGGCAATATGATGGGGCAGTTTTGATGGGGAAAATTTTGATGGGGGGCAGCTTTGATGGGGGCAGTTTTGATGGGGCAGTTTTGATGGGGTAATTCTGACGGTGGCAATATGATGGGCAGTTTTGATGGTGGCAGTTTTGATGGGGCAATTCTGATGGGGGCAATTTTGATGGGGCAGTTTTGATGGTGGCAATATGATGGGGCAGTTTTGATGGGGGCATGTGATGGGTGTTATGATACGCTTTGCTGGGGGCAATGTGATGCGATTTGTGGGGGGTGTTGTAATGCGAATTGCGGGGAGTGATGTAATGCCATTTGCGGGGGATGTTGTGAAGCAATTTGCAGGGGGCTATGTGATGCGATTTGTGGGGGGTGTTGTGATGTGATTTGCAGGGAGTGATGTGATGCCATTTGTGGGGGTGTTGTGATACAATTTGTGGGGGGCTATGTGATGCGATTTGTGGGGGTGTTGTGATGCAATTTTCGAGGGGTGTTGTGATGCGATTTAGGGGAGCTGTATGATGTGATTTGCTGGGGGCAATGTGATGCAATTTTTTCGGGGGGTGTTGTGATACAATTTGCAGGGAGCGATGTGAAGCCATTTGTGGGGGGTGTTGTGATGCGATTTGCGGGGGGCTATGTGATGCGATTTGTGAGGGTGTTGTGATGCAATTTGCGGGGGGTGTTGTGATGTGATTTGTGGGGAGCTGTATGATGCGATTTGCAGGGGGTGTTGTGATGCGATTTGCGGGGGCTACGTGATGCGATTTGTGGGGGTGTTGTGATGCGATTTGCGTTGGTTGTTGTGATGCAATTTTCTCAGGACGATGTGATGTCATAGAAATTCATCTTTACTTGCACTACGCCATTTGCAGGTAGGCAATGCAAGAAATAATGCAATTGTAATTTATTTCCTTATTCCTGGAGGGAGGAGGGGAGGAGAGGTTTGCATAGCTAAGGGGCAGTAACTTCCTCTGACACTGCCGTAGCTATGGAAACCTGACCTGAAACCTATCACGCTGCTTGTGCTGCACTGAGCATGTGCGAGATCTACAAGGATGAGATCCAGGAAGAAATACAGTCTGGCTTCAGATGCCCACACTTAAGATGGCCACGGCCTGCTGGAAGTTTATAAAATAACAAACTAATGCTATAATCTAAAAAAACGGACCTTAGTTTACAGACTAACTTTACTAGCATACATTAAGCTTGTGTATTATAGGGCTATTTTTATTTAAAAAGTATACATTCGGCCAGAACACAGCTTTAAAAAAAGAAAAAAGACCAGTTTTGCGGCGCGTTCAAAGTGCTTGGAAGTGCTGCCCATTCATTTCAATGGGTAGGGGCATTTTGGGAGCGCTATTTATAATGCTCATAACCCGCCCCAAAGATGCTGCTTGCAGGACTTTTTCTAATGTCCCACAAGCGCACCGCCCGAGTGTGAAAGAACTCATACAAATAAATGAGAGGCAGTTTTCAGGTGCTATTTCTAGTGCTAAAATGTCTGAAAACTGCCTCAGTGTGAAAGGGGTCTAACAGAAATACCAGAGATTCATCCAGATGGATTAAATCAATGCTGATCAACTTCCACCTCTTTGCAGCAACTTCAATCAACCTCCCCCACACCGGTGAGCAAACATGTCACTTACCAAAAGGTTTGTCCCCACAAGGCCCAGACACGCTTGTTTATATCCTTCCAGCAGCGCCACTCCGCTCAAGCCGGCTTCCGATGAGAACAGACTGTGCCACGGAATGTCAGACCTCCAGGTAGTATCTCCAATATCACCCGAGGTATCCAGACAATGGCCGCAATCACATTACATAGAAAAGAAAAAGCCTCCATAGTGCATAATCCTTAAATATATATAGAATCACAGATTGTACACTTCCATCATATACACGAGTATACACAGAACTCAGAGCACACACCGCTCCGGACTGCAGCCGTGTATGATGGAGTCCAGGCAGTGACATGGAGGCTTTTTCTTTTCTATGTAATGTGATTGCGGCCATTGTCTGGACACCTCGGGTGATATTGTATTTTTGCACATTATATGTTATAAAGACTGAAGTAGCTGTGAATTTTTATTATTGATCAGTATTGGTGGAGTTATGACATCTACATTAGAAGTGTTGGTATTCGGACACATTGTAGGTTGCAGATTTCTCATTTGTCTCATCACACATTTTATCACTAAGTGTAGGGCTCTATACATAGAATTATATTACACTATTTGTACTTCTATATCAGACTTCCTGCTGGCGGCTGGTTTTCATTCATTCGATTTGCACAAAGTTGTTCATGTTTTTTAGTGCAGATATTAAATGTTTTATATTTTTATATCCAGCTTTACAGAACTGTCTGATATTGGTGATATATAAAGACAACCAGGAGATGAAATATATCTCCATTATTAGGTTTATGTAGTTTAGACATACACTATATTACCAAAAGTATTGTGACGCCTGCCTTTACAAGCACATGAACTTTAATGGCATCTCAGTCTTAATCCTCGTACACACGATCAGATTTTTGGATGACCGTTCGTCCATTTTTTTGTGGCATGCTAGTCTCATATCGAAAGTGAAGAGGTTACTCTCCATATGAAAATTCCCTTCTGACAGAATACAACTTCAGAAGTGACGTGATGTGTTGAATAGTTTTGTATGTATTCTTTCATTTCTTAGCATGCATAGTCTTGCTCTCACAATTTATTTTGGATCAAACAAAAATCAGATGCTGAGTTCACGTACGATAAAAATTTTATAGCCTGCACATCCAGCTTTTGTCAGATGAAAAATCGGAATTGGCTGTCAAAAGCACCATACTAACGATCATGTTGGATTAGAAGGCCTGGCTTGCAGTCTCCACTCTAAATAATACCAAAGATGTTCTATCGGGTTGAGGTCAGGTCTCTGTGCAGGCCAGTCAAGTTCCTCCACCCCAAACTCACTCATTTATGTTTTTATGGACCTTGCTTTGTGCACTGGCAAATCATTTGGTGGAGGGGCGATTATGGTGTGGGGGGGTATTATGGAGTGGGGGGAGGGGGGATTATGGTGTGGGGGGTGTTTTTCAGGGGTTGGATTTGGCCTCTTAATTCCAGTGAAGGGAACTCTTAAGGCATCAGCATACCAAGACATTTTGGACAATTTCATTCTCTCAACTTTGTGGGAACAGTTTGGGGATGGCCCCGTCCTGTTCCAAAATGACTGTGTACCAGTGCACAAAGCAAGGTTCATAAAAACATGGATGAGCGAGTTTGGGGTGGAGGAACTTGACTGGCCTGCACAGAGTCCTGACCTCAACTCGATAGGACACGTTTGCGAT
Organism: Aquarana catesbeiana; assembly: GCF_042186555.1. NCBI lineage: Eukaryota > Metazoa > Chordata > Amphibia > Anura > Ranidae > Aquarana > Aquarana catesbeiana. The sequence continues at coordinate 204,120,635 of NC_133336.1, forward strand.
GAATTAGAGCAGAGTCTGCGAGCCAGGCCTTCTCATCCAACATTAGTGCCTGACCTCACAAATGTGCTTCTGGAAGAATGGTCAAACATTCCCATAGACACACTCCTAAACCTTGTGGACAGCATTCCCAGAAGAAATTAAGCTGTTATAGCTGAAAAGGGTGGGTCAACTCCATATTGAACCCTACAGACTAAGACTGGGATGCCATTAAAGTTCATGTGTGTGTAAAGGCAGGTGTCCCAATACTTTTGGTAATCTAGTGTAATAGTCCAGTATTGGATATTTAGGCTCCATGCACACTGGCTTGATACATTGCTGCTACTATAGGAGTTTTGTATTCTGCCTGTAGAAGCAGCTCCATGTTCCAAGACATACTTTGAGCTCAATGTTTAGAGGCAGGAAAAAAAAACTTCTGGTTCATGTTTCTGATTGGAGCTTTCTGGCAGAAAAAATGCAAAACTCTCCTAAACTCGTCTAAACTTTGTACAATAAAATCTCCATATGAAAGTGTTTTTCTGCCAAGGGAACTGACATTTTTTAAGCCCAGTGTGCATGGAGCCTTATGGAGTCTAAAGATGGAAAGTGATGACATTTTCATATTTCTATATTATTTATGTGGTTTAGATATAAAACTGTCCCAGAATATTATTGTCTCAGTCAGTCCTGTTATACTCACTCTAATTTCTCTATCCGGCTTGTTGTCAGAGCTTCCATCAGATCCCTGAAATGAGGACCCTTCAGATTGTTCCTAGACAGGTTCAGTGTCCTCAGTGTCTGGTTATTTCTTATTCCAGATGCCAGGTGGGGGCAGGAACTGTCTGTCAGGTGATTATCATACAATCTGTAGAAGAAGAGAAGAATGTTACCAGAAGAAAATGAATTTCTCCCCCAGGAATGAATGTAACTATTCTCTACATGAATGGAACTCATTTCTCTTTATTGGAATCATTAATATGAGATCACTTTATAAAAGACGATCGATCATCTACACTATTGGAGGATTTCTCTTTTTGTGGATCCCAATTACTAAATGTGACATGAGAAGTGGATGAGGTGGTGTGATCCATTCATTATTCCTGTATGGGGATTGGACCATACACACTCACACTGACCTCTAGGCTTTCACCTCCAACCTTCTGCTAAGTCTTAGATTCAGTTGTGGAGATTCACTTTGATGGTCACAGAAGTCTCACTCATGTTGTGGAAACTTCATTGACTAAAAGTGACACCATTGTACTTTGGGATTTCCTTTGAACATCATGGTGGAGGATTTGATCTTATGGTGTGGAGAAGATTTTATTATTACCGTTCTTTATTTGGAACTTTTTTGAAAATGTTGTACTAATATTGCTGCACTAATTTTATATCTGCTGATTATAAATTCTCTTCATTAGTTATCAGTGAAATAGTCTCCATACCATTGTTATATATACACTTATAGGGAGTTTTGTGATGAGGAGTCTCACTTTTATTGTTATATTGTCACATTTATATTGTGTGAATGTTATATACTAGTGCTGCAGTCTTCCATATTATACTAGATGTGATAATTCCACCAATAGGGATCAGATATAACAATTATATTCACTACAAAAATACTTTCATACATGTGAGGAAGGGCAGATCTCCTCCAATCTATTCACAGCTACTTCAATCTATATAACATATAATGTACAAAAATACATAAACATGAAGAGCAACAAAGTTATCTTATAAAATTACAAATATCAAGAGAAAGTTCATAAATGTGAAAAAGCAGATTTCCTACAAGCCATTCACCACTACTTCCATCTCCAATCACCATACAGTGACTTGTGTAGTAAGACCCCTTTCACACTGCAGAGCCGATAAAACAGCCCTAAATCGCTGGTCATTTTTGCGGTGTTTTAGCTGCGCTTTTCGTGCGCTAGTGGGCCGGTGACAACGGGACCTTAAAGTGGAGCTCCACCCATATTTTAAAGTAATTTCCCTCCAAATCCGCTGTGTGTGCTGATAAAGAATTGGCATATTTTCCCCTTAAACTCACTTTTATATACTGTATAGTAGTCGGCACTTCCTGTCCTCGGCCGCGGCCCAGCATTTCCTCCCCCCTCTGCAATGCCTCCTGGGGGATATTTGTCATCAATCCCAGGAGACAATAGGCATCGCTGGGCCGTAGCATCGCTTTTGTTGCCATGGTTACCAAAGCTTCTCATACACAGTGATGGGCGGTGGGGGAGGCGGCTGGAGCATCTCAGCTCTGATTACATACAGAGCCCGGGGGAGGGGACAGACACACCATGTACTGATTTATAATAGAGGAATATGATGGGGCAGTTTTAAGGGGGCAATTCTGATGGAAGCAATTTTAATGGGGCAGTTTTGATGGTAGCAGTATGATGGGGCAGTTTTGATGGGGGCAGTTTTGATGGGGCAGTGTTGATGATGGCAATATGATGGGGTAGTTTTGGTGGGGCGATTCTGATGGGGCAGTTTTGATGGGGGAAGTTTTGATGGGGCAATTCTGATGGGGCAATTTTGATGAGGCAGTTTTGATAGTGGCAATATGATGGGGCAGTTTTGATGGGGACAGTTTTGATGGGGTATTTCTGATGGGGGCAGTTTTGATGGGGGCAATATGATGGGGCAGTTTTGATGGGGCCATTCTGATGGTGGCAATATGATGGGGCAGTTTTGATGGGGCAATTCTGATGGGGGCAATTTTGATGGGGCAGTTTTGATGGTGGCAATATGATGGGGTAATTTTGGTGGGGCAATTCTGATGGGGCAGTTTTGATGGGGCAATTCTGATGGGGGCAATTTTGATGGGGCAGTTTTGATGGTGGCAATATGATGGGGCAGTTTTGATGGGGACAGTTTTGATGGGGGCAATATGATGGGGCAGTTTTGATGGGGCAATTCTGATGGTGGCAATATGATGGGGCAGTTTTGATGGGGCAATTCTGATGGGGGCAATTTTGATGGGGCAGTTTTGATGGTGGCAATATCATAGGGCAGTTTTGATGGGGCAATTCTGATGGGGGCAATTTTGATGGGGCAGTCTTGATGATGGCAATATGATGGGGTAGTTTTGGTGGGGCAATTCTGATGGGGCAGTTTTGATGTGGGCAATTCTGATGGGGGCAGTTTTGATGGGGCAATATAATGGGGCAGTTTTGATGGTGGTAATATGATGGAGCAGTTTTGATGGAGGCAGTTTTGATGGGGCAATTTTGATGGGGTAGTTTTGATGGGGGCAATATGATGGGGCAGTTTTTATGGGGCAATTCTGATGGTGTCAATATGATGGGGCAGTTTTGATGGGGGAAGTTTTGATGGGGCAATTCTGATGGGGTCAATTTTGATGGGGCAGTTTTGATGGGGCAATATGATGGGGCAGTTTTGATGGGGCAATTCTGATGGGGCAATTTTGATGGGGCAATTTTGATGGGGCAGTTTTGATGGTGGCAATATGATGGGGCAGTTTTGATGGGGGCAGTTTTGATGGGGAAAATTTTGATGAGGGGCAGTTTTGATGGGGGCAGTTTTGATGGGGCAGTTTTGATGGAGCAATTCTGATGGTGGCAATCTGATGGGCAGTTTTGATGGTGGCAGTTTTGATGGGGGCAGTTTTGATGGGGAAAATTTTAATGAGGGGCAGTTTTGATGGGGGCAGTTTTGATGGGGCAGTTTTGATGGAGCAATTCTGATGGTGGCAATCTGATGGGCAGTTTTGATGGTGGCAGTTTTGATGGGGCAATTCTGATGGGGGCAATTTTGATGGGGCAGTTTTGATGGTGGCAATATGATGGGGCAGTTTTGATGGGGGCATGTGATGGGTGTTATGATATGATTTGCTGGGGGCAATGTGATGCGATTTGTGGGGGGTGTTGTGATGCGAATTGCGAGGAGTGATGTAATGCCATTTGCGGGGGATGTTGTGAAGCAATTTGCAGGGGGCTATGTGATGCGATTTGCGGGGGGTGTTGTGATGTGATTTGCAGGGAGCGATGTGATGCCATTTGTGGGGGTGTTGTGATACGATTTGTGGGGGGCTATGTGATGCGATTTGTGGGGGTGTTGTGATGCAATTTTCGAGGGGTGTTGTGATGCGATTTAGGGGAGCTGTATGATGTGATTTGCTGGGGGCAATGTGATGCGATTTTTTCGGGGGGTGTTGTGATACAATTTGCAGGGAGCGATGTGAAGCCATTTGTGGGGGGTGTTGTGATGCGATTTGCGGGGGGTTATGTGATGCGATTTGTGAGGGTGTTGTGATGCAATTTGCAGGGGGTGTTGTGATGTGATTCGTGGGGAGCTGTATGATGCGATTTGCGGGGGTGTTGTGATGCAATTTGCGGGGGCTATGTGATGCGATTTACTGGGGTGTTGTGATGCGATTTGCGGGGGTTGTTGTGATGCAATTTTCTCAGGACGATGTGATGTCATAGAAATTCATCTTTACTTGCTCTACACCATTTGCAGGTAGGCAATGCAAGAAATAATGCAATTGTAATTTATTTACTTATTCCTGGAGGGAGGAGGGGAGGAGAGGTTTGCATAGCTAAGGGGCAGTAACTTCCTCTGACACTGCCGTAGCTATGGAAACCTGACCTGAAACCTATCACGCTGCTTGTGCTGCACTGAGCATGTGCGAGATCTACAAGGATGAGATCCAGGAAGAAATACAGTCTGGCTTCAGATGCCCACACTTAGGATGGCCACGGCCTGCTGGAAGTTTATAAAATAACAAACTAATGCTATAAACTAACAAAACGGACCTTAGTTTACAGACTAACTTTACTAGAATACATTAAGCTTGTGTATTATAGGGCTATTTTTATTTAAAAAGTATACATTCGGCCGGAACACAGCTTTAAAAAAAGAAAAAAGACCAGTTTTGCGGCGCGTTCAAAGTGCTTGGAAGTGCTGCCCATTCATTTCAATGGGTAGGGGCGTTTTGGGAGCGCTATTTATAATGCTCATAACCCGCCCCAAAGATGCTGCTTGCAGGACTTTTTCTAATGTCCCACAAGCGCACCGCCCAAGTGTGAAAGAACTCATACAAATAAATGGGAGGCAGTTTTCAGGTGCTATTTCTAGCGCTGAAATGTCTGAAAACTGCCTCAGTGTGAAAGGGGTCTAACAGAAATACCAGAGATTCATCCAGATGGATTAAATCAATGCTGATCAACTTCCACCTCTTTGCAGCAACTTCAATCAACCTCCCCCACACCGGTGAGCAAACAGGTCACTTACCAAAAGGTTTGTCCCCACAAGGCCCAGACAGGCTTGTTTATATCCTTCCAGCAGCGCCACTCCGCTCAAGCCGGCTTCCGATGAGAACAGACTGTGCCACGGAATGTCAGACCTCCAGGTAGTATCTCCAATATCACCCGAGGTATCCAGACAATGGCCGCAATCACATTACATAGAAAAGAAAAAGCCTCCATAGTGCATAATCCTTAAATATATATAGAATCACAGATTGTACACTTCCATCATATACACGAGTATACACAGAACTCAGAGCACACACCGCTCCGGACTGCAGCCGTGTATGATGGAGTCCAGGCAGTGACATGGAGGATTTTTATCTTCTATGTAATGTGATTGCGGCCATTGTCTGGACACCTCGGGTGATATTGTATTTTTGCACATTATATGTTAACAGACTGAAGTAGCTGTGAATTTGTATTATTGATCAGTATTGGTGGAGTTATGACATCTACATTAGAAGTGTTGGTATTCGGACACATTGTAGGTTGCAGATTTCTCATTTGTCTCATCACACATTTTATCACTAAGTGTAGGGCTCTATACATAGAATTATATTATACTATTTGTACTTCTATATCAGACTTCCTGCTGGCGGCTGGTTTTCATTCATTCGATTTGCACAAAGTTGTTCATGTTTTTTAGCGCAGATATTAAATGTTTTATATTTTTATATCCAGCTTTAGAGAACTGTCTGATATTGGTGATATATAAAGACAACCAGGAGATGAAATATATCTCTATTATTATTAGGTTTATGTAGTTTAGACATACACTATATTACCAAAAGTATTGTGACACCTGCCTTTACAAGCACATGAACTTTAATGGCATCTCAGTCTTAATCCTCGTACACACGATCAGATTTTTGGATGACCGTTCGTCCATTTTTTTGTGGCATGCTAGTCTCATATCGAAAGTGAAGAGGTTACTCTCCATATGAAAATTCCCTTCTGACAGAATACAACTTCAGAAGTGACGTGATGTGTTGAATAGTTTTGTATGTATTCTTTCGTTTCTTAGCATGCATAGTCTTGCTCTCACAATTTATTTTGGATTAAACAAAAATCAGATACTGAGTTCATGTACGATAAAAATTTTATAGCCTGCACATCCAGCTTTTGTCGGACGAAAAATCGGAATTGGCTGTCAAAAGCACCATACTAACGATCATGTTGGATTAGAAGGCCTGGCTTGCAGTCTCCACTCTAAATAATACCAAAGATGTTCTATCGGGTTGAGGTCAGGTCTCTGTGCAGGCCAGTCAAGTTCCTCCACCCCAAACTCACTCATCTATGTCTTTATGGACCTTGCTTTGTGCACTGGCAAATCATTTGGTGGAGGGGCGATTATGGTGTGGGGGGGTATTATGGAGTGGGGGGAGGGGGATTATGGTGTGGGGGAAGGGGGGATTATGGTGTGGGGGGTGTTTTTCAGGGGTTGGATTTGGCCTCTTAATTCCAGTGAAGGGAACTCTTAAGGCATCAGCATACCAAGACATTTTGGACAATTTCATTCTCTCAACTTTGTGGGAACAGTTTGGGGATGGCTCCTTCCTGTTCCAAAATGACTGTGTACCAGTGCACAAAGCAAGGTCCATAAAAACATGGATGAGCGAGTTTGGGGTGGAGGAACTTGACTGGCCTGCACAGAGTCCTGACCTCAACCCGATAGGACACCTTTGAGATGAATTAGAGCAGAGTCTGCGAGCCAGGCCTTCTCATCCAACATTAGTGCCTCACCTCACAAATGTGCTTCTGGAAGAATGGTCAAACATTCCCATAGACACACTCCTAAACCTTGTGGACAGCATTCCCAGAAGAAATGAAGCTGTTATAGCTGAAAAGGGTGGGCCAACTCCATATTGAACCCTACAGACTAAGACTGGGATGCCATTAAAGTTCATGTGTGTGTAAAGGCAGGTGTCCCAATACTTTTGGTAATCTAGTGTAATAGTCCAGTATTGGATACTTAGGCTCCATGCACACTGGCTTGATACATTGCTGCTACTATAGGAGTTTTGTATTCTGCCTGTAGAAGCAGCTCCATGTTCCAAGACATACTTTGAGCTCAATGTTTAGAGGCAGGAAAAAAAACCTTCTGGTTCATGTTTCTGATTGGAGCTTTCTGGCAGAAAAAATGCAAAACTCTCCTAAACTTGTCTAAACTTTGTACAATAAAATCTCCATATGAAAGTGTTTTCTGCCAAGGGAACTGACATTTTTTAAGCCCAGTGTGCATGGAGCCTTATGGAGTCTAAAGATGGAAAGTGATGACATTTTCATATTTCTATATTATTTATGTGGTTTAGATATAAAACTGTCCCAGAATATTATTGTCTCAGTCAGTCCTGTTATACTCACTGTAATTCCTCTATCCGGCTTGTTGTCAGAGCTTCCATCAGATCCCTGAATTGAGGACCCTTCAGATTGTTATCAGACAGGTTCAGTGTCCTCAGTGTCTGGTTATTTCTTATTCCAGATGTCAGGTGGGGGCAGGAACTGTCTGTCAGGTCATTAGAGGTCAATCTGTAGAAGAAGAGAAGAATGTTACCAGAAGAAAATGAATTTCTCCCCCAGGAATGAATGTAACTATTCTCTACATGAATGGAACTCATTTCTCTTTACTGGAATCATTAATATGAGATCACTTTATAAAAGACGATCGATCATCTACACTATTGGAGGATTTCTCTTTTTGTGGATCCCAATTACTAAATGTGACATGAGAAGTGGATGAGGTGGTGTGATCCATTCATTATTCCTGTATGGGGATTGGACCATACACACTCACACTGACCTCTAGGCTTTCACCTTCAACCTTCTGCTAAGTCTTGGATTCAGTTGTGGAGATTCACTTTGATGGTCACAGAAGTCTCACTCATGTTGTGGAAATTTCATTGATTAAAAGTGACACCATTGTACTTTTGGATTTCCTTTGAACATCATGGTGGAGGATTTGATCTTATGGTGTGGAGAAGATTTTATTATTACCGTTCTTTATTTGGAACTTTTTTGAAAATGTTGTACTAATATTGCTGCACTAATTTTATATCTGCTGATTATAAATTCTCTTCATTAGTTATCAGTGAAATAGTCTCCATACCATTGTTATATATACACTTATAGGGAGTTTTGTGATGAGGAGTCTCACTTTTATTGTTATATTGTCACATTTATATTGTGTGAATGTTATATACTAGTGCTGCAGTCTTCCATATTATACTAGATGTGATAATTCCACCAATAGGGATCAGATATAACAATTCCATTCACTACAAAAATACTTTCATACATGTGAGGAAGGGCAGATCTCCTCCAATCTATTCACAGCTACTTCAATCTATATAACATATAATGTACAAAAATACATAAACATGAAGAGCAACAAAGTTATCTTATAAAATTACAAATATCAAGAGAGAGTTCATAAATGTGTAAAAGCAGATTTCCTACAAGCCATTCACCACTACTTCCATCTCCAATCACCATACAGTGACTTGTGTAGTAAGACCCCTTTCACACTGCAGAGCCGATAAAACAGCCCTAAATTGCTGGTCATTTTTGCGGTGCTTTAGCTGCGCTTTTCGTGCGCTAGTGGGCCGGTGACAACGGGACCTTAAAGTGGAGCTCCACCCATATTTTAAAGTCATTTCCCTCCAAATCCGCTGTGTGTGCTGATAAAGAATTGGCCTATTTTCCCCTTAAACTCACTTTTATATACTGTATAGTAGTCGGCACTTCCTGTCCTCGGCCGCGGCCCAGCATTTCCTCCCCTCTCTGCAATGCCTCCTGGGAGATATTTGTCATCAATCCCAGGAGACAATAAGCATCGCTGGGCCGTAGCATCGCTTTTGTTGCCATGGTTACCAAAGCTTCTTATACACAGTGATGGGCGGTGGGGGAGGTGGCTGGAGCATCTCAGCTCTGATGACATACAGAGCCCGGGGGAGGGGACAGACACACCATGTACTGATTTATAATAGAGGAATATGATGGTGGCAGTATGATGGGGCAGTTTTGATGGGGCAGTTCTGATGGAAGCAATTTTGATGGGGCAGTTTTGATGGTAGCAATATGATGGGGCAGTTTTGATGGGGGCAGTTTTGATGGTAGCAATATGATGGGGCAGTTTTGATGGGGGCAGTTTTGATGGGGCAGTCTTGATGATGGCAATATGATGGGGTAGTTTTGGTGGGGCGATTCTGATGGGGCAGTTTTGATGGTGGCAATATGATGGAGCAGTTTTGATGGGGCAATTTTGATGGGGCAGTTTTGATGGGGGAAGTTTTGATGGGGCAATTCTGATGGGGCAATTTTGATGAGGCAGTTTTGATAGTGGCAATATGATGGGGCAGTTTTGATGGGGACAGTTTTGATGGGGTATTTCTGATGGGGGCAGTTTTGATGGGGGCAATATGATGGGGCAATTCTGATGGTGGCAATATGATGGGGCAATTCTGATGGGGGCAATTTTGATGGGGCAGTTTTGATGGTGGCAATATGATGGGGTAGTTTTGGTGGGGCAATTCTGATGGCGCAATTCTGATGGGGCAATTCTGATGGGGGCAATATGATGGGGCAGTTTTGATGGGGACAGTTTTGATGGGGGCAATATGATGGGGCAGTTTTGATGGGGCAATTCTGATGGTGGCAATATGATGGGGCAGTTTTGATGGGGCAATTCTGATGGGGGCAATTTTGATGGGGCAGTTTTGATGGTGGCAATATCATAGGGCAGTTTTGATGGGGCAATTCTGATGGGGGCAATTTTGATGGGGCAGTCTTGATGATGGCAATATGATGGGGTAGTTTTGGTGGGGCAATTCTGATGGGGCAGTTTTGATGTGGGCAATTTTGATGGGGGCAGTTTTGATGGGGCAATATAATGGGGCAGTTTTGATGGTGGTAATATGATGGAGCAGTTTTGATGGAGGCAGTTTTGATGGGGTAGTTTTGATGGAGGCAATATGATGGGGCAGTTTTCATGGGGCAATTCTGATGGTGTCAATATGATGGGGCAGTTTTGACGGGGGATAGTTTTGATGGGGCAATTCTGATGGGTGCAATTTTGATGGGGCAGTTTTGATGGTGGCAATATGATGGGGCAGTTTTGATGGGGTCAATTTTGATGGGGCAGTTTTGATGGGGCAATATGATGGGGCAGTTTTGATGGGGCAATTCTGATGGTGGCAATATGATGGGAGAAGTTTTGATGGGGCAATTCTGATGGGGCAATTTTGATGGGGCAGTTTTGATGGGGCAGTTTTGATGGTGGCAATATGATGGGGCAGTTTTGATGGGGGCAGTTTTGATGGGGGCAGTTTTGATGGGGAAAATTTTGATGAGGAGCAGTTTTGATGCGGGCAGTTTTGATGGGGCAGTTTTGATGGGGCAATTCTGATGGTGGCAATATGATGGGCAGTTTTGATGGTGGCAGTTTTGATGGGGCAATTCTGATGTGGGCAATTTTGATGGGGCAGTTTTGATGGTGGCAATATGATGGGGCAGTTTTGATGGGGGCATGTGATGGGTGTTATGATATGCTTTGCTGGGGGCAATGTGATGCGATTTGTGGGGGGTGTTGTGATGCGAATTGCGGGGAGTGATGTGATGCCATTTGTGGGGGTGTTGTGAAGCAATTTGCAGGGGGCTATGTGACGCGATTTGCGAGGGGTGTTGTGATGTGATTTGCAGGGAGCGATGTGATGCCATTTGTGGGGGTGTTGTGATACGATTTGTGGGGGGCTATGTGATGCGATTTGTGGGGGTGTTGTGATGCAATTTTCGGGGGGTGTTGTGATGCGATTTAGGGGAGCTGTATGATGTGATTTGCTGGGGGCAATGTGATGCGATTTTTTCGGGGAGTGTTGTGATACAATTTGCAGGGAGCGATGTGAAGCCATTTGTGGGGGGTGTTGTGATGCGATTTGCGGGGGGCTATGTGATGCGATTTGTGAGGGTGTTGTGATGCAATTTGCGGGGGGTGTTGTGATGTGATTCGTGGGGAGCTGTATGATGCGATTTGCAGGGGGTGTTGTGATGCGATTTGTGGGGGCTATGTGATGCGATTTGCTGGGGTGTTGTGATGCGATTTGCGGGGGTTGTTGTGATGCAATTTTCTCAGGACGATGTGATGTCATAGAAATTCATCTTTACTTGCTCTACGCCATTTGCAGGTAGGCAATGCAAGAAATAATGCAATTGTAATTTATTTACTTATTCCTGGAGGGAGGAGGGGAGGAGAGGTTTGCATAGCTAAGGGGCAGTAACTTCCTCTGACACTGCCGTAGCTATGGAAACCTGACCTGAAACCTATCACGCTGCTTGTGCTGCACTGAGCATGTGCGAGATCTACAAGGATGAGATCCAGAAAGAAATACAGTCTGGCTTCAGATGCCCACACTTAAGATGGCCACGGCCTGCTGGAAGTTTATAAAATAACAAACTAATGCTATAATCTAACAAAACGGACCTTAGTTTACAGACTAACTTTACTAGAATACATTAAGCTTGTGTATTATAGGGCTATTTTTATTTAAAAAGTATACATTCGGCCAGAACACAGCTTTAAAAAAAGAAAAAAGACCAGTTTTGCGGCGCGTTCAAAGTGCTTGGAAGTGCTGCCCATTCATTTCAATGGGTAGGGGCGTTTTGGGAGCGCTATTTATAATGCTCATAACCCGCCCCAAAGATGCTGCTTGCAGGACTTTTTCTAATGTCCCACAAGCGCACCGCCCGAGTGTGAAAGCCCTCATACAAATAAATGGGAGACAGTTTTCAGGCAATATTTCTGGCACTGAAATGTCTGAAAACTGCCTCAGTGTGAAGGGGTCTAACAGAAATACCAGAGATTCATCCAGATGGATTAAATCAATGCTGATCAACTTCCACCTCTTTGCAGCAACTTCAATCAACCTCCCCCACACCGGTGAGCAAACAGGTCACTTACCAAAAGGTTTGTCCCCACAAGGCCCAGACACGCTTGTTTATATCCTTCCAGCAGCGCCACTCCGCTCAAGCCGGCTTCCGATGAGAACAGACTGTGCCACGGAATGTCAGACCTCCAGGTAGTATCTCCAATATCACCCGAGGTATCCAGACAATGGCCGCAATCACATTACATAGAAAAGAAAAAGCCTCCATAGTGCATAATCCTAAAATATATATAGAATCACAGATTGTACACTTCCATCATATACACGAGTATACACAGAACTCAGAGCACACACCGCTCCGGACTGCAGCCGTGTATGATGGAGTCCAGGCAGTGACATGGAGGCTTTTTCTTTTCTATGTAATGTGATTGCGGCCATTGTCTGGACACCTCGGGTGATATTGTATTTTTGCACATTATATGTTATACAGATTGAAGTAGCTGTGAATTTGTTTTATTGATCACTATTGGTGGAGTTATCACATCTACATTAGAAGTGTTGGTATTCGGACACATTGTAGGTTGCAGATTTCTCATTTGTCTCATCACACATTTTATCACTAAGTGTAGGGCTCTATACATAGAATTATATTATACTATTTGTACTTCTATATCAGACTTCCTGCTGGCGGCTGGTTTTCATTCATTCGATTTGCACAAAGTTGTTCATGTTTTTTAGTGCAGATATTAAATGTTTTATATTTTTATATCCAGCTTTAGAGAACTGTCTGATATTGGTGATATATAAAGACAACCAGGAGATGAAATATATCTCCATTATTATTAGGTTTATGTAGTTTAGACATACACTATATTACCAAAAGTATTGTGACGCCGCCTGCCTTTACAAGCACATGAACTTTAATGGCATCTCAGTCTTAATCCTCGTACACACAATCAGATTTTTGGATGACCGTTCATCCATTTTTTTGTGGCATGCTAGTCTCATATCGAAAGTGAAGAGGTTACTCTCCATATGAAAATTCCCTTCTGACAGAATACAACTTCAGAAGTGACGTGATGTGTTGAATAGTTTTGTATGTATTCTTTTGTTTCTTAGCATGCATAGTCTTGCTCTCACAATTTATTTTGGATTAAACAAAAATCAGATGCTGAGTTCATGTACGATAAAAATTTTATAGCCTGCACATCCAGCTTTTGTCGGACGAAAAATCGGAATTGGCTGTCAAACGCACCATACTAACGATCATGTTGGATTAGAAGGCCTGGCTTGCAGTCTCCACTCTAAATAATACCAAAGATGTTCTATCGGGTTGAGGTCAGGTCTCTGTGCAGGCCAGTCAAGTTCCTCCACCCCAAAATCACTCATCTATGTGTTTATGGACCTTGCTTTGTGCACTGGCAAATCATTTGTTGGAGGGGCGATTATGGTGTGGGGGGGTATTATGGAGTGGGGGAGGGGGGATTATGGTGTGGGGGGAGGGGGGATTATGGTGTGGGGGGTGTTTTTCAGGGGTTGGATTTGGCCTCTTAATTCCAGTGAAGGGAACTCTTAAGGCATCAGCATACCAAGACATTTTGGACAATTTCATTCTCTCAACTTTGTGGGAACAGTTTGGGGATGGCTCCTTCCTGTTCTAAAATGACTGTGTACCAGTGCACAAAGCAAGGTTCATAAAAACATGGATGAGGGAGTTTGGGGTGGAGGAACTTGACTGGCCTGCACAGAGTCCTGACCTCAACCCGATAGGACACCTTTGGGATGAATTAGAGCAGAGTCTGCGAGCCAGACCTTCTCATCCAACATTAGTGCCTGACCTCACAAATGTGCTTCTGGAAGAATGGTCAAACATTCCCATAGACACACTCCTAAACCTTGTGGACAGCATTCCCAGAAGAAATTAAGCTGTTATAGCTGAAAAGGGTGGGCCAACTCCATATTGAACCCTACAGACTAAGACTGGGATGCCATTAAAGTTCATGTGTGTGTAAAGGCAGGTGTCCCAATACTTTTGGTAATCTAGTGTAATAGTCCAGTATTGGATACTTAGGCTCCATGCACACTGGCTTGATACATTGCTGCTACTATAGGAGTTTTGTATTCTGCCTGTAGAAGCAGCTCCATGTTCCAAGACATACTTTGAGCTCAATGTTTAGAGGCAGGAAAAAAAAACTTCTGGTTCATGTTTCTGATTGGAGCTTTCTGGCAGAAAAAATGCAAAACTCTCCTAAACTCATCTAAACTTTGTACAATAAAATCTCTATATGAAAGTGTTTTTCTGCCAAGGGAACTGACATTTTTTAAGCCCAGTGTGCATGGAGCCTTATGGAGTCTAAAGATGGAAAGTGATGACATTTTCCTATTTCTATATTATTTATGTGGTTTAGATATAAAACTGTCCCAGAATATTATTGTCTCAGTCAGTCCTGTTATACTCACAGTAATTTCTCTATCCGGCTTGTTGTCAGAGCTTCCATCAGATCCCTGAATTGAGGACCCTCCAGATTGTTCTCAGACAGGCTCAGTGCCCTCAGTGTCTGGTTATTTCTTATTCCAGATGCCAGGTGGGGGCAGGAACTGTCTGTCAGGTGATTAGAGGACAATCTGTAGAAGAAGAGAAGAATGTTACCAGAAGAAAATGAATTTCTCCCCCAGGAATGAATGTAACTATTCTCTACATGAATGGAACTCATTTCTCTTTATTGGAATCATTAATATGAGATCACTTTATAAAAGACGATCGATCATCTACACTATTGGAGGATTTCTCTTTTTGTGGACCCCAATTACTAAATGTGACATGAGAAGTGGATGAGGTGGTGTGATCCATTCATTATTCCTGTATGGGGATTGGACCATACACACTCACACTGACCTCTAGGCTTTCACCTCCAACCTTCTGCTAAGTCTTGGATTCAGTTGTGGGGATTCACTTTGATGGTCACAGAAGTCTCACTCATGTTGTGGAAACTTCATTGACTAAAAGTGACACCATTGTACTTTGAGATTTCCTTTGAACATCATGGTGGAGGATTTGATCTTATGGTGTGGAGAAGATTTTATTATTACCGTTCTTTATTTGGAACTTTTTTGAAAATGTTGTACTAATATTGCTGCACTAATTTTATATCTGCTGATTATGAATTCTCTTCATTAGTTATCAGTGAAATAGTCTCCATACCATTGTTATATATACACTTATAGGGAGTTTTGTGATGAGGAGTCTCACTTTTATTGTTATATTGTCACATTTATATTGTGTGAATGTTATATACTAGTGCTGCAGTCTTCCATATTATACTAGATGTGATAATTCCACCAATAGTGATCAGATATAACAATTCCATTCACTACAAAAATACTTTCATACATGTGAGGAAGGGCAGATCTCCTCCAATCTATTCACAGATACTTCAATCTATATAACATATAATGTACAAAAATACATAAACATGAAGAGCAACAAAGTTATCTTATAAAATTACAAATATCAAGAGAAAGTTCATAAATGTGTAAAAGCAGATTTCCTACAAGCCATTCACCACTACTTCCATCTCCAATCACCATACAGTGACTTGTGTAGTAAGACCCCTTTCACACTGCAGAGCCGATAAAACAGCCCTAAATTGCTGGTCATTTTTGCGGTGCTTTAGCTGCGCTTTTCGTGCCCTAGTGGGCCGGTGACAACGGGACCTTAAAGTGGAGCTCCACCCATATTTTAAAGTCATTTCCCTCCAAATCCGCTGTGTGTGCTGATAAAGAATTGGCCTATTTTCCCCTTAAACTCACTTTTATATACTGTATAGTAGTCGGCACTTCCTGTCCTCGGCCGCGGCCCAGCATTTCCTCCCCCCTCTGCAATGCCTCCTGGGAGATATTTGTCATCAATCCCAGGAGACAATAAGCATCGCTGGGCCGTAGCATCGCTTTTGTTGCCATGGTTACCAAAGCTTCTCATACACAGTGATGGGAGGTGGGGGAGGTGGCTGGAGCATCTCAGCTCTGATGACATACAGAGCCCGGGGGAGGGGACAGACACACCATGTACTGATTTATAATAGAGGAATATGATGGTGGCAGTATGATGGGGCAGTTTTGATGGGGCAGTTCTGATGGAAGCAATTTTGATGGGGCAGTTTTGATGGTAGCAATATGATGGGGCAGTTTTGATGGGACAGTTTTGATGGTAGCAATATGATGGGGCAGTTTTGATGGGGGCAGTTTTGATGGGGCAGTCTTGATGATGGCAATATGATGGGGTAGTTTTGGTGGGGCGATTCTGATGGGGCAGTTTTGATGGTGGCAATATGATGGAGCAGTTTTGATGGGGCAATTTTGATGGGGCAGTTTTGATGGGGGAAGTTTTGATGGGGCAATTCTGATGGGGCAATTTTGATGAGGCAGTTTTGATAGTGGCAATATGATGGGGCAGTTTTGATGGGGACAGTTTTGATGGGGTATTTCTGATGGGGGCAGTTTTGATGGGGGCAATATGATGGGGCAATTCTGATGGTGGCAATATGATGGGGCAGTTTTGATGGGGCAATTCTGATGGGGGCAATTTTGATGGGGCAGTTTTGATGGTGGCAATATGATGGGGTAGTTTTGGTGGGGCAATTCTGATGGGGCAATTCTGATGGGGCAATTCTGATGGGGCAATTTTGATGGGGCAGTTTTGATGGTGGCAATATGATGGGGCAGTTTTGATGGGGACAGTTTTGATGGGGGCAATATGATGGGGCAGTTTTGATGGGGCAATTCTGATGGTGGCAATATGATGGGGCAGTTTTGATGGGGCAATTCTGATGGGGGCAATTTTGATGGGGCAGTTTTGATGGTGGCAATATCATAGGGCAGTTTTGATGGGGCAATTCTGATGGGGGCAATTTTGTTGGGGCAGTCTTGATGATGGCAATATGATGGGGTAGTTTTGGTGGGGCAATTCTGATGGGGCAGTTTTGATGTGGGCAATTTTGATGGGGGCAGTTTTGATGGGGCAATATAATGGGGCAGTTTTGATGGTGGTAATATGATGGAGCAGTTTTGATGGAGGCAGTTTTGATGGGGTAGTTTTGATGGAGGCAATATGATGGGGCAGTTTTTATGGGGCAATTCTGATGGTGTCAATATGATGGGGCAGTTTTGACGGGGGATAGTTTTGATGGGGCAATTCTGATGGGTGCAATTTTGATGGGGCAGTTTTGATGGTGGCAATATGATGGGGCAGTTTTGATGGGGTCAATTTTGATGGGGCAGTTTTGATGGGGCAATATGATGGGGCAGTTTTGATGGGGCAATTCTGATGGTGGCAATATGATGGGGGAAGTTTTGATGGGGCAATTCTGATGGGGCAATTTTGATGGTGGCAATATGATGGGCAGTTCTGATGGTGGCAGTTTTGATGGGGCAATTCTGATGTGGGCAATTTTGATGGGGCAGTTTTGATGGTGGCAATATGATGGTGGCAATATGATGGGCAGTTCTGATGGTGGCAGTTTTGATGGGGCAATTCTGATGTGGGCAATTTTGATGGGGCAGTTTTGATGGTGGCAATATGATGGGGCAGTTTTGATGGGGGCATGTGATGGGTGTTATGATATGCTTTGCTGGGGGCAATGTGATGCGATTTGTGGGGGGTGTTGTGATGCGAATTGCGGGGAGTGATGTAATGCCATTTGCGGGGGATGTTGTGAAGCAATTTGCAGGGGGCTATGTGATGCGATTTGCGGGGGGTGTTGTGATGTGATTTGCAGGGAGCGATGTGATGCCATTTGTGGGGGTGTTGTGATACGATTTGTGGGGGGCTATGTGATGCGATTTGTGGGGGTGTTGTGATGCAATTTTCGGGGGGTGTTGTGATGCGATTTAGGGGAGCTGTATGATGTGATTTGCTGGGGGCAATGTGATGCGATTTTTTCGGGGAGTGTTGTGATACAATTTGCAGGGAGCGATGTGAAGCCATTTGTGGGGGGTGTTGTGATGCGATTTGCGGGGGGCTATGTGATGCGATTTGTGAGGGTGTTGTGATGCAATTTGCGGGGGGTGTTGTGATGTGATTCGTGGGGAGCTGTATGATGCGATTTGCAGGGGGTGTTGTGATGCGATTTGTGGGGGCTATGTGATGCGATTTGCTGGGGTGTTGTGATGCGATTTGCGGGGGTTGTTGTGATGCAATTTTCTCAGAACGATGTGATGTCATAGAAATTCATCTTTACTTGCTCTACGCCATTTGCAGGTAGGCAATGCAAGAAATAATGCAATTGTAATTTATTTACTTATTCCTGGAGGGAGGAGGGGAGGAGAGGTTTGCATAGCTAAGGGGCAGTAACTTCCTCTGACACTGCCGTAGCTATGGAAACCTGACCTGAAACCTATCACGCTGCTTGTGCTGCACTGAGCATGTGCGAGATCTACAAGGATGAGATCCAGGAAGAAATACAGTCTGGCTTCAGATGCCCACACTTAAGATGGCCACGGCCTGCTGGAAGTTTATAAAATAACAAACTAATGCTATAATCTAACAAAACGGACCTTAGTTTACAGACTAACTTTACTAGAATACATTAAGCTTGTGTATTATAGGGCTATTTTTATTTAAAAAGTATACATTCGGCCAGAACACAGCTTTAAAAAAAGAAAAAAGACCAGTTTTGCGGCGCGTTCAAAGTGCTTGGAAGTGCTGCCCATTCATTTCAATGGGTAGGGGCATTTTGGGAGCGCTATTTATAATGCTCATAACCCGCCCCAAAGATGCTGCTTGCAGGACTTTTTCTAATGTCCCACAAGCGCACCGCCCGAGTGTGAAAGAACTCATACAAATAAATGGGAGGCAGTTTTCAGGCAATATTTCTGGCACTGAAATGTCTGAAAACTGCCTCAGTGTGAAGGGGGTCTAACAGAAATACCAGAGATTCATCCAGATGGATTAAATCAATGCTGATCAACTTCCACCTCTTTGCAGCAACTTCAATCAACCTCCCCCACACCGGTGAGCAAACAGGTCACTTACCAAAAGGTTTGTCCCCACAAGGCCCAGACAGGCTTGTTTATATCCTTCCAGCAGCGCCACTCCGCTCAAGCCGGCTTCCGATGAGAACAGACTGTGCCACGGAATGTCAGACCTCCAGGTAGTATCTCCAATATCACCCGAGATATCCAGACAATGGCCGCAATAACATTACATAGAAAAGAAAAAGCCTCCATAGTGCATAATCCTTAAATATATATAGAATCACAGATTGTACACGTCCATCATATACACGAGTATACACAGAACTCAGAGCACACACCGCTCCGGACTGCAGCCGTGTATGATGGAGTCCAGGCAGTGACATGGAGGCTTTTCCTTTTCTATGTAATGTGATTGCGGCCATTGTCTGGACACCTCGGGTGATATTGTATTTTTGCACATTATATGTGATACAGATTGAAGTAGCTGTGAATTTGTATTATTGATCAGTATTGGTGGAGTTATCACATCTACATGAGAAGTCTTGGTATTCGGACACATTGTAGATTGCAGATTTCTCATTTGTCTCATCACACATTTTATCACTAAGTGTAGGGCTCTATACATAGAATTATATTATACTATTTGTACTTCTATATCAGACTTCCTGCTGGCGGCTGGTTTTCATTCATTCGATTTGCACAAAGTTGTTCATGTTGTTTAGTGCAGATATTAAATGTTTTATATTTTTATATCCAGCTTTAGAGAACTGTCTGATATTGGTGATATATAAAGACAACCAGGAGATGAAATATATCTCCATTATTATTAGGTTTATGTAGTTTAGACATACACTATATTACCAAAAGTATTGTGACGCCTGCCTTTACAAGCACATGAACTTTAATGGCATCTCAGTCTTAATCCTCGTACACACGATCAGATTTTTGGATGACCGTTCATCCATTTTTTTGTGGCATGCTAGTCTCATATCGAAAGTGAAGAGGTTACTCTCCATATGAAAATTCCCTTCTGACAGAATACAACTTCAGAAGTGACGTGATGTGTTGAATAGTTTTGTATGTATTCTTTTGTTTCTTAGCATGCATAGTCTTGCTCTCACAATTTATTTTGGATTAAACAAAAATCAGATGCTGAGTTCATGTACGATAAAAATTTTATAGCCTGCACATCCAGCTTTTGTCGGACGAAAAATCGGAATTGGCTGTCAAACGCACCATACTAACGATCATGTTGGATTAGAAGGCCTGGCTTGCAGTCTCCACTCTAAATAATACCAAAGATGTTCTATCGGGTTGAGGTCAGGTCTCTGTGCAGGCCAGTCAAGTTCCTCCACCCCAAACTCACTCATCTATGTCTTTATGGACCTTGCTTTGTGCACTGGCAAATCATTTGTTGGAGGGGCGATTATGGTGTGGGGGGGTATTATGGAGTGGGGGGAGGGGGGGTTATGGTGTGGGGGGAGGGGGGATTATGGTGTGGGGGGTGTTTTTCAGGGGTTGGATTTGGCCTCTTAATTCCAGTGAAGGGAACTCTTAAGGCATCAGCATACCAAGACATTTTGGACAATTTCATTCTCTCAACTTTGTGGGAACAGTTTGGGGACGGCTCCTTCCTGTTCTAAAATGACTGTGTACCAGTGCACAAAGCAAGGTTCATAAAAACATGGATGAGGGAGTTTGGGGTGGAGGAACTTGACTGGCCTGCACAGAGTCCTGACCTCAACCCGATAGGACACCTTTGGGATGAATTAGAGCAGAGTCTGCGAGCCAGACCTTCTCATCCAACATTAGTGCCTGACCTCACAAATGTGCTTCTGGAAGAATGGTCAAACATTCCCATAGACACACTCCTAAACCTTGTGGACAGCATTCCCAGAAGAAATGAAGCTGTTATAGCTGAAAAGGGTGGGCCAACTCCATATTGAACCCTACAGACTAAGACTGGGATGCCATTAAAGTTCATGTGTGTGTAAAGGCAGGTGTCCCAATACTTTTGGTAATCTAGTGTAATAGTCCAGTATTGGATATTTAGGCTCCATGCACACTGGCTTGATACATTGCTGCTACTATAGGAGTTTTGTATTCTGCCTGTAGAAGCAGCTCCATGTTCCAAGACATACTTTGAGCTCAATGTTTAGAGGCAGGAAAAAAAAACTTCTGGTTCATGTTTCTGATTGGAGCTTTCTGGCAGAAAAAATGCAAAACTCTCCTAAACTCGTCTAAACTTTGTACAATAAAATCTCTATATGAAAGTGTTTTTCTGCCAAGGGAACTGACATTTTTTAAGCCCAGTGTGCATGGAGCCTTATGGAGTCTAAAGATGGAAAGTGATGACATTTTCATATTTCTATATTATTTATGTGGTTTAGATATAAAACTGTCCCAGAATATTATTGTCTCAGTTAGTCCTGTTATACTCACAGTAATTTCTCTATCTGGCTTGTTGTCAGAGCTTCCATCAGATCCCTGAATTGAGGACCCTCCAGATTGTTCCCAGACAGGCCCAGTGCCCTCAGTGTCTGGTTATTTCTTATTCCAGATGCCAGGTGGGGGCAGGAACTGTCTGTCAGGTGATTATCATACAATCTGTAGAAGAAGAGAAGAATGTTACCAGAAGAAAATGAATTTCTCCCCCAGGAATGAATGTAACTATTCTCTACATCAGTGTTTCTCAACTCCAGTCCTCAAGGCGCACCAACAGGTCATGTTTTCAGGATTTCCACTATTTTGCACATGTGATTTGATCAGTTTCACTGCCTTAGTAATTACCACAGCTGTTTCATCTGAGGGAAAACCTGAAAACATGACCTGTTGGTTGCGCCTTGAGGACTGGAGTTGAGAAACACTGCTCTACATGAATGGAACTCATTTCTCTTTATTGGAATCATTAATATGAGATCACTTTATAAAAGACGATCGATCATCTACACTATTGGAGGATTTCTCTTTTTGTGGATCCCAATTACTAAATGCGACATGAGAAGTGGATGAGGTGGTGTGATCCATTCATTATTCCTGTATGGGGATTGGACCATACACACTCACACTGACCTCTAGGCTTTCACCTCCAACCTTCTGCTAAGTCTTGGATTCAGTTGTGGAGATTCACTTTGATGGTCACAGAAGTCTCACTCATGTTGTGGAAACTTCATTGACTAAAAGTGACACCATTGTACTTTGGGATTTCCTTAGAACATCATGGTGGAGGATTTGATCTTATGGTGTGGAGAAGATTTTATTATTACCGTTCTTTATTTGGAACTTTTTTGAAAATGTTGTACTAATATTGCTGCACTAATTTTATATCTGCTGATTATAAATTCTCTTCATTAGTTATCAGTGAAATAGTCTCCATACCATTGTTATATATACACTTATAGGGAGTTTTGTGATGAGGAGTCTCACTTTTATTGTTATATTGTCACATTTATATTGTGTGAATGTTATATACTAGTGCTGCAGTCTTCCATATTATACTAGATGTGATAATTCCACCAATAGGGATCAGATATAACAATTCCATTCACTACAAAAATACTTTCATACATGTGAGGAAGGGCAGATCTCCTGCAATCTATTCACAGCTACTTCAATCTATATAACATATAATGTACAAAAATACATAAACATGAAGAGCAACAAAGTTATCTCATAAAATTACAAATATCAAGAGAAAGTTCATAAATGTGTAAAAGCAGATTTCCTACAAGCCATTCACCACTACTTCCATCTCCAATCACCATACAGTGACTTGTGTAGTAAGACCCCTTTCACATTGCAGAGCCGATAAAACAGCCCTAAATCGCTGGTCATTTTTGCGGTGCTTTAGCTGAGCTTTTCGTGCCTAGTGGGCCGGTGACAACGGGACCTTAAAGTGGAGCTCCACCCATATTTTAAAGTAATTTCCCTCCAAATCCGCTGTGTGTGCTGATAAAGAATTGGCATATTTTTCCCTTAAACTCACTGTTATATACTGTATAGTAGTCGGCACTTCCTGTCCTCGGCCGCGGCCCAGCATTTCCTCCCCTCTCTGCAATGCCTCCTGGGAGATATTTGTCATCAATCCCAGAAGACAATAAGCATCGCTGGGCCGTAGCATCGCTTTTGTTGCCATGGTTACCAAAGCTTCTCATTTACAGTGATGGGCGGTGGGGGAGGTGGCTGGAGCATCTCAGCTCTGATTACATACAGAGCCCGGGGGAGGGGACAGACACACCATGTACTGATTTATAATAGAGGAATATGACAGGGCAGTTTTGATGAGGCAATATGATGGGGCAGTCTTGATGGGGGCGGTTTTGATGGGGCAATTTTGATGGGGCAGTTTTGATGGGGTAGTTTTGATGGGGGCAATATGATGGGGCAGTTTTTATGGGGCAATTCTGATGGTGTCAATATGATGGGGCAGTTTTGATGGGGGAAGTTTTGATGGGGCAATTCTGATGGGAGCAATTTTGATGGGGCAGTTTTGATGGTGGCAATATGATGGGGCAGTTTTGATGGGGGCAGTTTTGATGGGGTAATTCTGATGGGGTCAATTTTGATGGGGCAGTTTTGATGGGGGCAACATGATGGGGCAGTTTTGATGGGGCAATTCTGATGGTGGCAATATGATGGGGGAAGTTTTGATGGGGGCAGTTTTGATGGGGGCAATTTTAATAGGGGCAGTTTTGATTGGGGCAGTTTTAATGGGGCAGTTTTGATGGGGCAATTCTGATGGTGGCAATATGATGGCCAGTTTCGATGGGGGCAGTTTTGATGGGGCAATTCTGATGGGGAAATTTTGATGGGGCAGTTTTGATGGTGGCAATATGATGGGGCAGTTTTGATGGGGGCATGTGATGGGTGTTATGATACACTTTGCTGGGGGCAATGTGATGCGATTTGCGGGGGGTGTTGTGATGCGAATTGCGGGGAGTGATGTGATGCCATTTGTGGGGGATATTGTGAAGCAATTTGCAGGGGGCCATGTGATGTGATTTGTGGGTGGTGTTGTGATGTGCTTTGCAGGGAGCGATGTTATGCCATTTGTGGGGGTGTTGTGATATGATTTGTGGGGGTGTTGTGATGCGATTTGTGCGGGTGTTATGATGCAATTTTCTCGGGGTGATGTGATGTCATAGAAATTCATTTTTACTTGGTCTACGCCATTTTCAGGTAGGCAATGCAAGAAATAATGCAATTGTAATTTATTTCCTGGAGGGAGGTGGGAAGGAGAGGTTTGCATAGCTAAGGGGCAGTAACTTCCTCTGACACTGCCGTAGCTATGGAAACCTGACCTGAAACCTATCACGCTGCTTGTGCTGCACTGAGCATGTGCGAGATCTACAAGGATGAGATCCAGGAAGAAATACAGTCTGGCTTCAGATGCCCACACTTAAGATGGCCACGGCCTGCTGGAAGTTTATAAAATAACAAACTAATGCTATAAACTAACAAAACAGACTAACTTTACTAGAATACATTAAGCTTGTGTATTATAGGAGTATTTTTATTTAAAAAGTATACATTCGGCCGGAACACTGCTTTAAAAAAATAAAAACGATCAAGATCATAACAACAGCAATTGTCTTCAGGTAGCTTTAGGTGCATACTGTGCAGAGGACACAGTACACTAATTGTAAATACTGTAGCTGTCTGCCTGTGGTATTAATAGGATCAGAAGAACACCACTAATTTTCTTCAGGTAGCTTTAGGTGCACACTGTGCAGAGGACACAGTACACCAACTGTAAATACTGTAGCTGCCTGCCTGTGGTATTAATAGGATCAGTAGAACACCACCAATTTTATTCAGGTAGCTTTAGGTGCACACTGTGCAGAGGACACAGTACACTAACTGTAAATACTGTAGCTGCCTGCCTGTGGTATTAATAGGAGCAGATCAACAGCAATTGTCTCCAGGTAGCTTTAGGTGCACACTGTGCAGAGGACACACTACACTAACTGAAAATACTGTAGCTGCCTGTCTGTGGCATTAATAGGATCAGAAGAACACCACTAATTTTCTTCAGGTAGCTTTAGATGCACACTGTGCAGAGGACACAGTACACTAACTGTAAATACTGTAGCTGCCTGCCTGTGGTATTAATAGGAGCAGAACAACAGCAATTTTCTCCAGGTAGCTTTAGGTGCACACTGCAGAGGACGCACTACACTAACTGTAAATACTGTAGCTGCCTGCCTATGGTATTAATAGGAACAGAAGAACACCACTAATTTTCTTCAGGTAGCTTTAGGTGCACACTGTGCAGAGGACACAGTACACTAATGCCCTGTACACATGATAGGATTTTCCGATGGAAAATGTGTGATAGGACCTCGTTGTCGGAAATTCTGACCGTAAGGCTCATCACACATTTTCCATAGGAATTTCCGACACACAAAGCTTGAGAGCTTGCTATAAAATTTTCCGACAACAAAATCCGTTGTCGGAAATTCCTGTCGTGTGTACACAAATCCGACGCACAAAGTGCCACGCATGCTCAGAATAAATTAAGAGACAAAAGCTATTGGCTACTGCCCCGTTTATAGTCCTGACATACGTGTTTTACGTCACTGCGTTCAGACCGATCGGATTTTCCGACAACTTTGTGTGACCGTGTGTATGCAAGACAAGTTTGAGCCAACATCCGTCGGAAAAAATCCTAGGATTTTGTTGTCAGAATGTACGATCAATGTCTGACCGTGTGTATGGGCCATAACTGTAAATACTGTAGCTGCCTGCCTGTGGTATTAATAGGAGCAGAACAACAGCAATTGTCTTCAGGTAGCTTTAGGTGCACACTGTGCAGAGCACGCACTACACTAACTGTAAATACTGTAGCTAATAGGACTAATAGGATCAGAAGAACACCAGCAATTTTCTTTAAGTAGCTGTAAATACTGTAAAAACACCTGCCTGCCTGTCAGTAGTAGGGATGAGCCGAACACCCCCCTGTTCGGTTCGCACCAGAACATGCGAACAGGAAAAAAGTTTGTTCGAACACGCGAACACCGTTAAAGTCTATGGGACACGAACATGAATAATCAAAAGTGCTAATTTTAAAGGCTTATATGCAAGTTATTGACCTGGGTCCTGCCCCAGGGGACATGGATCAATGCAAAAAAAGGTTTTAAAAATGGCCGTTTTTTCGGGAGCAGTGATTTTAATAATGCTTAAAGTGAAACAATAAAAGTGTAATATCCCTTTAAATTTCGTACCTGGGGGGTGTCTATAGTATGCCTGTAAAGGGGCACATGTTTACCGTGTTTAGAACAGTCTGACAGCAAAATGACATTTCAAAGGAAAAAAAGTAATTTAAAACTACTCGCGGCTATTAATGCATTGCCAGTCCGACAATACACATAGAAGTTCATTGATAAAAACGGCATGGGAATTCCCCACAGGGGAACCCCGAACCAAAGTTTAAAAAAAAAATGACGTGGGGGTCCCCCTAAATTCCATACCAGGCCCTTCAGGTCTGGTATGGATATTAACCACTTGACCACTGGGCACTTAAACCCCCTTAACAACCAGACCAATTTTCAGCTTTTGGTGCTCTCACATTTTGAATGACAATTACTCAGTCATGCAACACTGTATCTATATGAAGTTTTTGTCCTTTTTTCACACAAATATAGCTTTCTTTTGGTGGTATTTAATCACCGCTGGGTTCTTTATTTTTTGCACTATAAAAGAAAAAAGACCGAAAAATCGGTAAAAAAATGTGTTTTTCTTCGTTTCTGTTATAAAATTTTGCAAATTAGTACATTTTCTTCATATATTTTGGCCAAAATTTATACCATTACATATCTTTTGTAAAAATAACCCAAATTAGTGTATATTATTTGGTCTTTGTGAAAGTTATAGCATCCACAAGCTATGGTACCAATATATGAAAATTGATCACACCTGAATTACTGACGGCCCATCTCATTTCTTGAGACCCTAACATGCCAGAAAAGTACAAATACCCCCCAAATGACCCCTTTTTGGAAAGAAGACATTCCAAGGTATTTAGAAAGATGCATGGTGAGTTTTTTGAAGTTGTAATTTTTTCTCACAATTCTTTGCAAAATCAAGGTTTTTTTTTCTTGTTTTTTTTTCACAAAATTGTCATATTAGCAGGTTATTTCTCACACACAGCATATGCATACCACAAATTACACCCCAAAACACATTCTGCTATTACTCCCGAGTATGGCGATACCACATTTGTGAGACTTTTAACCACTTCAGCCCCGCAAACTGTATATATACGTCATTTTTTTGAAGATGGATATCTCGGTAACGGCAGCAGCTCCTGCCACAACCGAGATATCCATCTTTACAGTGAGCGATTCTCTACAAGATAATGGTGGTCTCAGCGGTGGGTTCGCCGCGAGATCACCGTTATCGGCGGCGGGAGAGGTGCCACCCCCCCTCCCGCCGCTCTCCCGCACCCTCCGCCGCTTACCGGAGCCGTCGGTAACGGCGGAGGAGATCGGGTCCTGTCAGTGCTTCGGTATAGAGACGAGTGAGGCCAAGATGGCGCCCACCCGTCTCCATACCATGTGACGGCCGGAGCGGCGTCATAACGATGGCTCCGCCCACTCTCTTAAAGGCACAAATTTTTTAAATGTCATTTTTTTAAACGACTTTTTTTTTTTTTTTTTTTTTTTTTGCATTTTAGTCTAAATATGAGATCTGAGGACTTTTTGACCCCAGATCTCATATTTAAGAGGACCTGTCATGCTTTTTTCTATTACAAGGGATGTTTACATTCCTTGTAATAGGAATAAAAGTGATCCAAATTTTTTTTTTTTTTAAAACAGTGAAAAAATAAAATAAAATAAATAATAAAAAAAAAAAAAAAATTTTAAAGCGCCCTGTCCCGACGAGCTCGCACGCAGAAGCGAACGCATACGTGAGTAGCGCCCGCATATGAACACGGTAGTCAAACCACACATGTGAGGTATCGCCGCGACCGGTAGAGTGAGAGCAATAATTCTAGCCCTAGACCTCCTCTGTAACGCAAAACATGCAATCTGTAGAATTTTTTAAACGTCGCCTATGGAGATTTTTAAGGGTAAAAGTTTGACGCTATTCCACGAGCGGGCGCAATTTTGAAGCGTGACATGTTGGGTATCAATTTACTTGGCGTAACATTATATTTCACAATATAAAAAAAATTGGGCTAACTTTACTGTTGTCTTATTTTTTTTTTCAAAAAAGTGAACTTTTTCCAAAAAAAGTGCGCTTAGAAGACCGCTGCGCAAATACGGTGCAAAAAAAAGTATTGCAATGACCGCTATTGTATTCTCTAGGATGTTAGAAAAAAAACAATATATAATGTTTGGGGGTTCTAAGTAATTTTCTAGCAAAAAAACCTGTTTTAAACTTGTAAACACCTAAAATCCAAAACGAGGCTGGTCTTTAAGTGGTTAAACAGCGTGGCCACATACAGAGGCCCAACATGCAGGGAGCACCTTCAGGTGTTCTGGAGCACCCAGGCCAATTCTGACATTTCTCTCCTACATGTAAAAATCATGATTTATTTGCTAGAAAATTACATAGAACCCCAAAACACTATATATGTTTTTTTAGCAAAGACCCTAGAGAATACAATAGTGGTCATTGCAACTTTTTATCTCGCACGATATTTGCGCAGCAATTTTTCAAACGCATTTTTTTGGGGGAAAAAAACTGTTTTGTGCTTTAAAAAACCAAAACAGTAAGGTTAGCCCAATGTTTTTGCATAATATGAAAGATGAATTTATGCCGAGTAAATAGATACCTAACATGTCACCTTTCAAAATTGCACACGCTTGTGGAATGGCGCCAAACTTCGCTACTTAAAAATCCCCATAGGCAAGGCTTTAAAATTTTTTACTGGTTACAAATTTTGAGTTAGAGAGGAGGTCTAGGGCCAAAATTATTGCTCTCACTCTACCGATCGCAGCGATACCTCACATGTGTGGTTTGAACACCGTTTTCATATGTGGGCGGGACTTACGTATGCGTTCGCTTCTGCATGCGAGTACACGGACAGGGGCGCTTTAATTTTTTTTTTAAAATTGTTCATTTTACTTTATTTATTTTAGTTTGACACTTTTTTCCAAAAAAAATATTTTTGATCACTTTTATTCCTATTACAAGGAATGTAAATATCCCTTGTAATAGGAACATGGCATGACAGGTCCTCTTTACAGTGAGATATGGGGTCAATAAGACCCCACATCTCACCTCTAGGCTGTGCCTGAAATAAAAAAAAAAACGATCCTGGCTTTGATTGTAGCAGTGAGTCGGTAGAAGCACCGGAGGGCAGCGGGAGGGGGGGGCATCCCCTCTCGCCTCCCGTAAGAACAATCAAGCAGTGTAACTGCCGCTATGATCATTCTTATGGCGTAGGGTATTGCCGGCTGAAAAAGCTGATATCTGAATGATGCCTGTAGCTGCACCCATCATTCAGATATCCCCGCACAAAGTCAAGGACGTCGTATGACGGCAGGAGGGAAGTGGTTAAAATGCTTTTTTTTAAAACACAAAGTTGTCCATTTAAACAATATTTCTAACACTAGTGTGTGTGTGTCACCGGCGCAAAACCAATATCTACTAATTCCTTTAATATTAATTACCTTAGCTGCTGCATCCAAAAAAACTTCTCATGGGAATAAATTACAGATACTGTGTGTGTGAATGCGCTGCTACCATCTAAATACGCTTATATCCTCTCTATAAAGTGTGAACTTATTCCATATACATCATGCATCCATATAGAATCATTACTTTAAAAAACTATTATATCAAAAAATTATATCAAAAATTGTGTCAAAAAAAACCCAAAAAAATGCAATAGTTCAATGATGTGTGTCACATATATAGCAAAGTCTCCCAGTGATGTAGTCAAATCTTCTGTCAATTGCCGTGATTGGCGTGCTTTAGTGCTAATTCAATGTGCTAGTGACTTAGTGCTCCACCTCCACCTGTGAGATTGGCCACTCACCAGATATTCCTTTAAAACTACACCTTTGGTTCATTCATGGGGATAACCACTCCACTCAAAGGGAACTTCTTCAACAGATATATTGGACCTTATTGTTCCTCATAAAACATGAAAAAACGATCATCGCGCAATACCGCTTATACTGTTTATTGTAAGAAACAAATAAAAACTGTGCACTCACATTTATGTGTGCCCTCGAGCCGGCACAAAGCTATTCCAACAGTTAGGGACGGATAGGTATAACAACCTAGTTCGCCTATTGTGTACTGTGCGACCTCCGTTCCTCCCCTCGTACCCGTTCGCGTCAACGGGTACGAGGGGAGGAACGGAGGTCGCACAGTACACAATAGGCGAACTAGGTTGTTATACCTATCCGTCCCTAACTGTTGGAATAGCTTTGTGCCGGCTCGAGGGCACACATAAATGTGAGTGCACAGTTTTTATTTGTTTCTTACAATAAACAGTATAAGCGGTATTGCGCGATGATCGTTTTTTCATGTTTTTTGAGGAACAATAAGGTCCAATATATCTGTTGAAGAAGTTCCCTTTGAGTGGAGTGGTTATCCCCATGAATGAACCAAAGGTGTAGTTTTAAAGGAATATCTGGTGAGTGGCCAATCTCACAGGTGGAGGTGGAGCACTAAGTCACTAGCACATTGAATTAGCACTAAAGCACGCCAATCACGGCAATTGACAGAAGATTTGACTACATCACTGGGAGACTTTGCTATATATGTGACACACATCATTGAACTATTGCATGTTTTTGGTTTTTTTTTTGACACAATTCTTGATATAATTTTTTGATATAATAATTTTTTAAAGTAATGATTCTATATGGATGCATGATGTATATGGAATAAGTTCACACTTTATAGAGAGGATATAAGCGTATTTAGATGGTAGCAGCGCATTCACACACACAGTATCTGTAATATTTCTAACACATAGCATGTACATACCAAAAATGACACCCCAAAATAGATTCTCCTACTCCTCCTGAGTACGGTGATACCACATGTGTGAGACTTCCACAGCCTGGCCACATACAGAGGCAGAGTATGGCTGAGCATGGCCGAGTATGGCTGAGCATGGCTGGGTATTGCAGAGTATCGCCGAGTATGACTGGGTATGGCAGAGTATGGCTGGGTATCACCAAGTATTGCAGAGTATGGCTGGGTATTGCGGGGTATTGCAGAGTATGGCTGGGTATGGCAGAGTATTGCGGGTTATGGCAGAGTATTGCAGATTTTTGAGGGGTATTGCAGAGCATGACTGGGTATGGCAGAGTATGGCAGAGTATGACAGAGTATGGCTGGGTATCACCGAGTATTGCAGAGTATGGCTGGGTACTGCGGGGTATTGCAGAGTATTGTGGGATATTTCGGGGTATTGCAGGGTATGGCAGATTATTGCGGGGTATTTTGGGGTATTGCAGGGTATGGCAGAGTATTGTGGTGTATTGCAGAGTATTGCGGGGTATTGCAGAGTATTGCGGGGTATTGCAGGGTATGGCAGAGTATTGCGGGGTATTGCGGAGTATTGCGGGGTATTTCGGGGTATTGCAGCGTATGGCAGAGTATTGCAGGGTATTTCGGGGTATTGCAGGGTATGGCAGAGTATTGCGGGGTATTGCAGGGTATGGCAGAGTATTGCGGGGTATTTCGGGTATTGCAGGGTATGGCAGAGTATTGCGGGGTATTTCGGGGTTTTGCAGGGTATGGCCGAGTATTGTGGGGTATTGCAGGGTATGGCAGAGTATTGCGGGGTATTGCAGAGTATTGTGGGGCATTGCAGAGTTTTGTGGGGCATTGCAGAGTATTGTGGGGTATTGTGGGGCATTGCAGAGTATTGTGGGGCATTGCAGAGTATTGCACAGCATTGCAGGGCATTGCAGAGTAGTGAGGGATGGCTGAGCATGGATGGATGGATGGCTTGATGCCTCTATGCAGCGCTGTGGGCACTACAGATGCAGCCCACAGCACTGCTACCATCCATCCATCCCCCTCTCCGCTCACAGTGTACCGATCGGTACACAGGAGGGGAGGAGAGGAACCGGCATCATGAGATGACGCCGGTTCGTTTACATGTGATCGCTCCGTCATTTGACGGAGCGATCACATGGTAAACGGCCGCGATTAGTGGGGGGGCACGCGAGAGCAGAATTCTGGGAGGATGTCCCTGGATGCCCTCCCAGAGTTAATCAACCGCCCTGTAGCCTTCATTTGGCTATGGGCTGGTTGTTAAGTGGTTAAGGGGAACCACGCACCAAAATTTAAAAAAAAAACGGCGTGGGGTCCCCCAAAAATCCATACCAGACCCTTATCCGAGCACGCAACCTGGAAGGCCGCAGGAAAAGAGGGGGGGCGAGAGAGCACACCCCCTCTTGAACCATACCAGTCCACATGCCCTCAACATTGGAAGGGTGCTTTGGGGTAGCCCCCAAAACACCTTGTCCCCATGTTGATGAGGACAAGGGCCTCATCCCCACAACCCTGGCTGGTGGTTGTGGGGGTCTGCGGGCGGGGGGCTTATCGGAATCTGGAAGCCCCCTTTAACAAGGGGACCCCCAGATCCCGGCCCTCCCCCCTGTGTGAAATGGTAGGGGGGTACAAAAGTACCCCTACCATTTCACTAAAAAAGTGTCAAAAATGTTAAAAATGACAAGAGACAGTTTTTGACAATTCCTTGATTTAAATGCTTCTTCTTTCTTCTATCTTCCTTCATCTTCTTCTTCTGGTTCTTCTGGCTCTTCTGGTTCTTCCTCCGGTGTTCTCATCCAGCATCTCCTCCGCGGCTTCTTCTTCCCTTCTTCTCCTCGGGCCGCTCCGCATCCATGACATGGGGGAGGCTCCCGCTCTTCTCTTCATCTTCTTCTCTTCTTCATCTTCATCTTCTTCTCCGGGCCGCTCCACACCCATGCTGGCATGGAGGGAGGCTCCCGCTGTGTGATGCTTCTCCTCTTTTGACGGTTCTTAAATAACGGGGGTGGGGCCACCCAGTGAACCCGCCCCCTCTGACACACGGGGGCATGACGGGACTTCCCTGTGGCATTCCCCATGATGCCACAGGGAAGTCCCGTCAAGTCACCGTGCGTCAGAGGGGGGCGGGGTCACCGGGTGGCCCCACCCCCCGTTATTTAAGAACCGTCAGAAGAGGAGAAGCGTCACACAGCGGGAGCCTCCCTCCATGCCAGCATGGGTGCGGAGCGGACCGGAGAAGAATATGAAGAAGACAAGAAGATGAAGAGAAGAGCGGGAGCCTCCCCCCATGCCATGGATGCGGAGTGGCCCGAGGAGAAGAAGGGAAGAAGACGCCGTGGAGGAGATGCTGGACGAGAACACTGGAGGAAGAACCAGAAGAGCCAGAAGAACCAGAAGAAGATGAAGGAAGATAGAAGAAAGAAGAAGCATTTAAATAAAGGAATTGTTAAAAACTGTCTCTTGTCATTTTTAACATTTTTGACACTTTTTTAGTGAAATGGTAGGGGTACAAAACCCCCTTACCATTTCACACAGGGGGGAGGGCCAGGATCTGGGGGTCCCCTTGTTAAAGGGGGCTTCCAGATTTGAATAAGCCCCCCACCCGCAGACCCCCACAACCACCGGCCAGGGTTGTGGGGATGAGGCCCTTGTCCTCATCAACATGGGGACAAGGTGTTTTGGGGGCTACCCCAAAGCACCCTCCCAATGTTGAGGGCATGTGGCCTGGTACGATTCAGGAGGGAGGGCGCTCTCTTGTCCCCCCTCTTTTCCTGCGGCCTGCCAGGTTGCGTGCTCGGATAAGGGTCTGGTATGGATTTTTCGGGGGGACCCCACGCCGTTTTTAAAAAAAAATTTGGTGCAGGGTTCCTCTTAATATCCATACCAGACCTGAAGGGCCTGGCATGGAATTTAGGGGGACCCCCACGTCATTTTAAAAAAAAATTTGGCCAGGGTTCCCCTTAATATCCATACCAGACCTGAAGGGCCAGGTATGGAATTTAGGAGGAGCCCCCACGTCATTTTTACCCTGTGGGGAATTCCCATGCTGTTTTTATCAATGAACTTCTATGTGTATGTCGGACCGGCAATTCATTAATAGCCGCAAGTAGTTTTAAATTACTTTTTTTCCTTTGAAATGTCATTTTGCTGTCAGACTGTTCTAAACACAGGAAACATGCGCCCCTTTACAGGCATACTATAGACACCCCCCAGGTATGAAATTTAAAGGGATATTACACTTTTATTGTTTCACTTTAAGCATTATTAAAATCACTGCTCCCGAAAAAAATGCCTTTTTAAAACTTTTTTTTGCATTGATACATGTCCCCTGGGGCAGGACCCAGGTCCCCAAACACTTTTTTTGACAATACCATGCATATAAGCCTTTAAAATTAGCACTTTTGATTTCTCCCATAGACTTTTAAAGGGTGTTCCGCGGCATTCGAATTTGCCGTGAACACCCCAAATTGTTCGCTGTTCGGTGAACTTGCGAACAGCCGATGTTCGACTCGAACTCGAAGCTCATCCCTAGTCAGTAGTAGGGAGAGAATAACAGGAACGGATCTAGCTAAAATGAATACAGTATATATATATTAGTGACTGCTGAGTCAGGTACCAGAAATAAGAGGAGGGGTCCCGTTATAAACACCATAGAAATAGGCCCCCTACAGTCTCAGAACAGTAATGCTGAGAGAGGTTTTGGGAAACCAGGAAAATTGAAGCGTGGAGGCAAAAGAGTTGGTAAACCCAAGAGACCTATTGTGATGGGAAAATGGGTACCAGTGAGGGAAAAGGTGGTTACTCATCAGGCGTAGTGTCTGGAGCAGGTTCTCTACAGAATCAGGAAACTGAGTTGGAAGGAAGTAGCAGGAAAGGCAAGGGGCCAACAGAAAAGAAATGTGAGCTCAGGAACCCCAAGGACAGAGGGAGTAGGCTGAGTATAGGGAAATGTAGGACCCTGTTAAGATCCAGGGTGGGACGTACTTGAAGCGCACCCAAAAAAAAGGTTGGGCCTACGTGGCTGACAGCCAGCACAGAGGTGTCCCAACCATGACGAGTGCTGGTGTTCCTCCCTCCGGATCGAAACAAAGGGGGGATATGTAATAGTGAGAGTCCCTGTCACTGTGAAAAGGGATGGAAAATGGACACAGAGTTTGCATGTCAGGTGACTGCAGTGCTACAAAGCATAGCTTTGAAAGGGAGAAAACTGTGTTGGCAGCTTTCTCCAGGTTTTGGTATTCGGTCATGGGGCTCTGTAGTTTGGAGATTCCATAGTGTCTTGGGTGGGACGGGATCTCCAACCCTGTGTCCAGACTTTGTAGATTACCAGCAGGGTGTGTGCTCAGGTGAGCACAGCACTTATAATGAGGATATGGGAAGACCTCATGGCTCCCAGTTGGAGACTGCTCCACACCCAGAGAGACAGGAGGTCTCCAGGAGTCAGAGGGGCTGCAGGAGGCAGCCAGAACATGTGACTGAAAGAGGCAGTGGAACGGCCTGAGGACTAAGACCAAAGCAGAGCTGTGGGCGCTAAAGTGAAGCCATCCACATTGAGGAATCCTGTGGTCTGTGTGACCAGGATAAAGAGCAGAGGTACTGCTAATGAGAGCCAGGTGGGCTAGCATTTTCTATTGTGTTTATTTGCTGGAGATGAACCCCTGCGTGGGAACCCTTTATGTTACGGACTTTTATTTGCCTTTTTAATAAAAATGGACTACCATGGTTCCTGACTGGCTTGATTCACTGACAAACGCATCTGCCACGAGAGCTAATGGTCCCCGATATTACAAGTGGTTGTTGGATGCGGGCACGAGACGGTGGAATCCGTGTCCTTGCCCCACAGTGATTTCAAGTCAGTAACTATTGGCTGTGTGTGGAAGTGCAGCCAGGCAAAATGCATTGCGTGTTGCAGGTGGTGTGCCTGTGAATGAAAAGTCAAACTTATTTTTTTTTGCTATGAACTGTGTTTGTGTGCATGAGACAGCACAATCTGTGTGTGCACTGTGCAGGTGAAGAAAGCTTGCATGAAGTGAAAAGCAACTTGCTTTAAAGTGACAGTGCTTCATTTTTTGCTGGAGGCCGCAAACGTGCAGTGGAGTGACTGCGAATATGGAAAGTCCACAAGTGTTTGAATCGGCTGTGGACTGGTGCAAGCGGCACCTGGCAGTGCTGAACCAAGCTACAGAGGAAAGAAAGCCAACCCTCAGTGTAAGGGGAGAGCGGCTGGATGTCCATAACTGGAAGAGGGGTGTTGTTGCCCCTGGCAACGCTGCTGCAGTTAAAACAGTAGGTATTGTGAAAAATGTCAATGTGTCAGGATCCAGCAGAGAGAAGCCCATGCTATTTACAAAGAGAAAGGCTGAGACCAAGAGTGGTTGCCTATAGCAACACAGAGCAAGCCAGTCAGGCTGTCTGTGTACCATGGGGTATGTCTAACCAGGATCGTGGCAAGTGGCTTAAGGAGAAGCCGATACATCATGTTGGAGAGAGCCAGCAAAGTTCTGCTGGGAGAGCGCGATCTCCCATGGCAACGAGAGTGAAAGTGGTGCCAGACAGGAGGAGCTGCAGTAGAGATTTGGCTCAGCTTCCCCGCAAAGAGGCTTGTGCGTTCCAGCCAGCTGGGAATCACCAGGAGAGAAGCGCTCTGGGAAAAAGTCATCCAGTACCGTGCCTGGAATGTGGCCAGCTGGGGCTTGGCATGTTTTCTTGTCCTAGGTTCTGGAATTCAGCTGGAGATAATATTGCTGAGAAAAAGTCTTTATGTGCGGGCCCAGATTCCTGTGAAAATATGTTTGCAGTCACCCCTAGCAACAAGGAGTTTCCTGTTGTGTCGGCAGGTGGTGCTAAACAGTGGGAGATGCCTGCTGTAGTTTCATCCCGTGGCCACCAGGGGGAGTTGGCCAGTAAACGTGCAGCAGAGGATTGGTTCATAAGACAACGTACTCAAATGAAGATGGTGACCCCAACTACTGCGGTGGGTAAGACTGTCTTTAATGAAATAATGGCTGGAACTGCTGATTTCCGGTATAAAAGGACTGGTTACAAGACTGTCCCTGATGATGGGAGAGTGACCCCAGTTAGTGGGGCCACTGAATGTGTTCTTGAGGGTGACTTGTCTCTGTGCAGTACCTAGAGTTGCTACCTCATCCCTTTAAACCCGAACACCTATGAATTACACACGTTCTGAGGCTAATTAAATGCAGATAAGGCACCAAGTGAGTTTAATTACCACCTTAATCAGCCACAGAACCCGTGTAATTAATATGTGTTCGGGTTTAAAGGGATGAGGTGGCAACCCTAGCAGTACCCTGTGCAGTGGGGAGGCAGGGGTTAAAGTCAAACCTGCACCTGTGTGTGCATCTCAAGAGGAAAATAGTGATGTGTCTAATGTCTGCCAGTCTCAAGTTGGCAGTGGGCTAGGACAGCCTGCAAGAAGTACAAATGCTATCAATGTTGAGGATTATGGAAAATGTATTGCTGTTGGGAAACCCCCAGGTTCTTGCAGAGCAAAAGCTGTAATCAAAAATGGGCCATTGCCCATAGCAACTGATGGTAAAACAGCACAGTTGTCCCTAGACATCTCCAGGGAACTTCATTTATTGGAGCCGGAGGTTGCCCTGGACAACTGTGATGTCACTCTGGTGGGACAGTGTGGAACTGTACCGTGTAATGGTAATGTGTTAGTGCAAACTGCTAGTACTAAAAATGTGCAGGTAAATGGTGGGTTAACACAACCTGTGAAAAAATGCGAAGGTGTGTGAGGTTTATGAAGTGCCAGCTGAGAAAGGTGGTGAATATGGTATATTGCAACCTGCTGTGTTAAAACATGTATTACCACAGTCTGACATGATTCACAATGATTTGTGTAATGAGCCTGAGCCCATCTGTTATGTGTCCCCTTGGGCGGATGAATCGGTTCTGAGGAGTACAGGTGAATGGAGCGCACAAACAATGGATTGGGAAAGTTGGGGTAAAAATCTTATCTCCATGATAGATAAGGTTTTTATGCACAAAAATAAGGTGGACACTGGTTCTGCTGTGCCAGCAGGAGGAACTGCAGAACAGCTTGTACCAGAGTGTGCAGTGGCTGCTGCAGGGGTTAACCTTCATGAGCAGGATCAACCAAATAAGGGTGAGCGCACAGCAGACATTGTCCGTGACCCACAAAACTGAGGTTGACATGGAGTGTCAAAGTGACGTTGTCACTGGTAACGTTCTGGAGCAGTTCACTGATGCTGAGCCTGAGAAGTTGAGTATGAGTCCAGCACCTGGCAGTGCTCTGGGTGAGCACCAGGCTGTGGTTACCTCCAGCTGGGAGGATGTTGGTTTGACAATTGCAACTTCTCAAGTCTCAGCAAATGAGTCTGTCTGCATTCCCAATGTAATGAAAGTCCCCAGAAAGGACTTGGGTCTGGGATTAAGGGTCTGGTCTGTAACCAAAGCATTAAAGGAGATGCTTAAACTTTTTGGGATGTACAGCCAATCTATATTGGGGTGTTTCCTCCACAGTCAGATGGCCTGGTACTGTGGAGTACCACTAGGTGGAGCACTAAATGGCAGGCTGTACAGAACAAAGGAGAACAAGACAGGAATGGTTTATTCTTGAATGTATTACTCTTGTTAAAAGTTGCTTCTGGGTATGCTGCTGGGTTAGTTCCTGAAAAAATGTTATATGGGAGATGCTTTGGAGAAACTAAAAATGAGTCCAAAATGTCTGAGGTTTCACCTCCTAACAGCCCGATGGGAAGCATGTCTGCGGCTATGGTCCAGGGTGGTGCTGGTCAGTTGTCGGTGAAGGGCGTGTATACTGCCCCGGTGGACAAACCACGTGAGATGGAAGGGCCGAGCATGGACCAGAAAACAGCAGAAATCCTGACTGGGGCTCAGACAGAGGTGGTTAAAGAGTCTGGGGTCACCAGTTCAATAATAGGTTTATGTGACAAACCTGATATGGTCCCTGAGACAGGGAAATGGGTAAAAAGTGCAATAAGGTTGGTACGCCGATCAGACGAGAGCTCGCCTGTTCCAGTTTTGGATAGAAATCCAGGTGGTATTAAAGGTCAAGTGGTAGGACAGCTGTCTGCAGAGTGGGTGAACCCAGGGGAGGTGACATCGTGTGAGGTTCCCGTGGGTGATGGCGGCCCTCCGGTATGTGTGCCCTCTGCAGACTCTGCCCTAGCAAATGCTGAAAAAAAAGGCATTGGTGACATGTGCAACATTGAGAGGTGTAAGGTTGGTTTTAAAATGTCTGTCAATGATGAACCAAGTAATGTGTTAATGGTACATTATAATGTGGTGTCCAAAGGTACAGGTAAACCTGGTAAACAATTAGTGACTGCTGAGTCAGGTACCAGAAATAAGAGGAGGGGTCCCGTTATAAACACCATAGAAATAGTCCCCCTACAGTCTCAGAACAGTAATGCTGAGAGAGGTTTTGGGAAACCAGGAAAATTGAAGCGTGGAGGCAAAAGAGTTGGTAAACCCAAGAGACCTATTGTGATGGGAAAACGGGTACCAGTGAGGGAAAAGGTGGTTACTCGTCAGGCGTAGTGTCTGGAGCAGGTTCTCTACAGAATCAGGAAACGGAGTTGGAAGGAAGTAGCAAGAAAGGCAGGGGGCCAACAGAAAAGAAATGTGAGCTCAGGAACCCCAAGGACAGAGGGAGTAGGCTGAGTATAGGGAAATGTAGGACCCTGTTAAGATCCAGGGTGGGACGTACCTGGAAGCGCACCCGAAAAAAAGGTTGGGCCTACGTGGCTGACAGCCAGCACAGAGGTGTCCCAACCATGACGGGTGCTGGTGTTCCTCCCTCCGGATCACAACAAAGGGGGGGATATGTAATAGTGAGAGTCCCTGTCACTGTGAAAAGGGATGGAAAATGGACACAGAGTTTGCATGTCAGGTGACTGCAGTGCTACAAAGCATTGCTTTGAAAGGGAGAAAACTGTGTTGGCAGCTTTCTCCAGGTTTTGGTATTCGGTCATGGGGCTCTGTAGTTTGGAGATTCCATAGTGTCTTGGGTGGGACGGGATCTCCAACCCTGTGTCCAGACTTTGTAGATTACCAGCAGGGTATGTGCTCAGGTGAGTACAGCACTTATAATGAGGGTATGGGAAGACCTCATGGCTCCCAGTTGGAGACGGCTCCACACCCAGAGAGACAGGAGGTCTCCAGGAGTCAGAGGGGCTGCAGGAGGCAGCCAGAACATGTGACTGAAAGAGGCAGTGGAACGGCCTGAGGACTAAGGCCAAAGCAGAGCTGTGGGCGCTAAAGTGAAGCCATCCACATTGAGGAATCCTGTGGTCTGTGTGACCAGAATAAAGAGCAGAGGTACTGCTAAAGAGAGCCAGGTGGGCTAGCATTTTCTATTGTGTTTATTTGCTGGAGATGAACCCCTGCGTGGGAACCCTTTATGTTACAGACTTTTATTTGCCTTTTTAATAAAAATGGGCTACCATGTCCCTAAATATAGTTCCTGACTGGCTTGAATCACTGACAAACACATCTGCCACGAGAGCTAATGGTCCCCGATATTACAATATATGTGTGTGTGTGTGTGTGTGTGTGTGTGTGTATATATATATATATATATATATATATATATATATATATATATATATATATATATATATATATATAATCTCTCTATATCTATCTCTCTCAACGCCGGAACACACTACACAGGGCCGCCGTGTAGATGGCCTTATATAATGTGGGGCGTGTACTAAACCCCCTGAGCCATAATTGGCCAAAGCCACTGTAACTTTGGACAATTACGGCTCTCTGTACAGGCGGCGCTGTGATTGGCCAAGCATGCGGGTCATAGTGCATGCTTGGCCAATCATCAGCCAGCAATGCACTGCGATGCCACAGTGAATTATGAGCTGTGATGTGCCACTCACATTTGGCGCGAACGGCCCATATGTTTCGCAATTCGGCGAACGGCCGAACACACGATGCTCATCCCTAGTTTACACACACAGATTCATGGTCCTGCTGTAATACCAGGCAATCGCGGGTGCCCCGCCAGACATTACGGCCACCGGGCACGCGCATTGGTTCCCCAGTGACACGGTGTGCGTGATTGCTGTCGGCGGCACACACGCACCCCCTGGTGGGTCGGGAAGGCAAGGGCATCATATGACGGCCTCCCAGAATGAGAGCCGTGCCGCCTGGCCATCATATGACAGCCAGTGGGCGGCAAGCGGCTAACTATGTTCGCGTGTTCAAACAAATTTTTTGCCTGTTCGCATGTTCTGGTGCAAACCGAACAGGGAAGGGGTGTTCGGCCCATCCCTACTACATACTTGTTGGAAGATCTAACAGAGATTGTACAATCAGACTGTAATGTGTGTGATGAGAATTAGATATCCTGGAGGTTTTCTCTTTTTGTGGATCCCAATTACTAAATGTGACATGAGGTGGTGTGATCCATTCATTATTCCTGTATGGGGATTGGACCATACACACTCACACTGACCTCTAGGCTTTCACCTCCTACCTTCTGCTAAGTCTTGGATTCAGTTGTGGGGATTCACTTTGATGGTCACAGAAGTCTCACTCATGCTGTGGAAACTTCATTGACGAAAAGTGACACCATTGTACTTTGGGATTTCCTTTGAACATCATGGTGGAGGATTTGATCTTATGGTGTGGAGAAGATTTTATTATTACCGTTCTTTCTTTTGACTTTGACGATTTGTACTAATATTGCTGCACTAATTTTATATCTGCTGATTATAAATTCTCTTCATTAGTTATCAGTGGAATAGTCTCCATACCATTGTTATATATAAACTTATAGGGAGTTTTGTGATGAGGAGTCTCACTTTTATTGTTACATTGTCACATTTATATTGTGTGAATGTTATATACTAGTGCTGCAGTCTTCCATATTATACTAGATGTGATAATTCCACCAATAGGGATCATATGTAACAAATACATTCACTATAAAAATACACTTTCATAAATGTGAGCAAGGGTAGATCTCCTCCAACCTATTCACAGCTACTTCAATCTATATAACAACATATAATACATAAGCATGACGAGCAACAAAGTTATCTTATAAAATTGCAAACAACAAGACTTTATACATGTTAAAAAAAGCTGATTTCCTACAACCCTTTTACCACTACTTCCATCACTATATAGTGACTTGTACAGTAACAGAAAAGGGAAGTCCCAGAGATTCATCCAGATGGTTTAAATCAATGCTGATCAGCTGCCACCTCATTGCAGAAAATTCAGTCAACCTCCACCACACCAATGAGCAAACAGGTCACTTACTAAAAGATTTGTCCCCACAAGCAAGGCCCAGATCAGCAGGCAGGAGCGTAGCTGGGACACAAGCCAAAAGGTCCTTACCAGCTGGGCAGCGAAGGTGCAGGAACATAAGATGGAAGCAGAGTCAGCAGAGTCAGGATAGAGGCCAGAGTCGGTACACAGTCAGGCAGAACGGCAGAGAAGCACAAGACAGGAAAAGAGTCAGAGTACAAGCCAAGGTCACAATAGGCAGGCAGGAATCCAGAGATTGGTCAAGGGCAAGCCGGGTCAAGCATGTGTAGGCAGATATAGAAGGTCAAGGCGCATTTAACCACTTTAGCCCCGGAAGGATTTACCCCCTTCCTGACCAGAGCACTTTTTACAATTCGGCACTGCGTCGCTTTAACTGCTAATTGCGCGGTCATGCAATGCTGTACCCAAATGAAATTTGCGTCCTTTTCTTCCCACAAATAGAGCTTTCTTTTGATGGTATTTAATCACCTCTGCCTTTTTTTATTTTTTGCGCTATAAATGTAAAAAAGACCAAAAGTTTTGAAAAAAAAATATTTTCTACTTTTTGTTATAAAAAAAATCCAATAAACTCAATTTTAGTCATACATTTAGGCCAAAATGTATTCGGCCACATGTCTTTGGTAAAAAAAAAAGTCTAAGCGTATATTTATTGGTTTGCGCAAAAGTTATAGCGCCTACAAACTAGGGTACATTTTCTGGAATTTACACAGCTTTTAGTTTATGACTGCCTATGTCATTTCTTGAGGTGCTAAAATGGCAGGGCAGTACAAACCCCCCCAAATGACCCCATTTTGGAAAGTAGACACCCCAAGGAAATTGCTGAGAGGCATGTTGAGCCCATTGAATATTTTTTTTTTTTGTCCCAAGTGATTGAATAATGACAAAAAAAGAAAAAAAATACAAAAAGTTGTCACTAAATGATATATTGCTCATACAGGCCATGGGCATATGTGGAATTGCACCCCAAAATACATTCAGCTGCTTCTCCTGAGTACGGGGATACCACATGTGTGGGACTTTTTGGGAGCCTAGCCGCGTACGGGGCCCCGAAAACCAAGCACCGCCTTTAGGATTTCTAAGGGCATAAATTTTTGATTTCACTCCTCACTACCTATCACAGTTTTGAAGGCCATAAAATGCCAAGATGGCACAAAACCCCCCCAAATGACCCCATTTTGGAAATTAGACACCCCAAGCTATTTGCTGAGAGGCATGGTGAGTATTTTGCAGCTCTCATTTGTTTTTGAAAATGAAGAAAGACCAGAATTTTTTTTTTTTTTTTTCCAATTTTCAAAACTTTGACAAAAGGTGAGGTCTGAAATATACTCACTATACCTCTCAGCAAATAGCATGGGGTGTCTACTTTCCAAAATGGGGTCATTTGGGGGGTTTTGTGCCAC
This sequence comes from Aquarana catesbeiana, assembly GCF_042186555.1. Classification (NCBI taxonomy): domain Eukaryota; kingdom Metazoa; phylum Chordata; class Amphibia; order Anura; family Ranidae; genus Aquarana; species Aquarana catesbeiana. Next base: position 204,164,411 of record NC_133336.1, read on the forward strand.
CTGGGCATTCCATGGCCTCAAACTGTGATAGGCAGTGAAGAGTGAAATCAAAAATGTACGCCCTTAGAAAGCCTGAAGGCAGTGCTTGGTTTTCGGGGTCCCGTGCGTGGCTAGACTCCCAAAAAGTCCCACACATGTGGTATCCCCATAATCCCCCATCGATCGATAGTGCACTTGGGTGGGCTGGGCTGGGCCGGGCGGAGGGGCAAAATGCAGGTGCTAGCAGGTATCTGTGCTGATCCCGCTAACACTGCGTTTTTTGGGAACCCTAAACTGCTGGGGACACTAGTATAGATATGATCAGATCTTGATCCGTTCAGATACTAAACCACTAAGGGAGGTGTATGCTGCATGCGTGGGTGTTAGCGATACTGGCGCTAATCTGACGCTGCCTGGGGCGACGCATATCACCGCCGGGTGATCAGGGGGCTAAACCTTTATTCGGTAATAAACGGCGGGTGCCCTGACACTATAAAAAAATAAATGAACTAACCAGCATCACCCGTAACGGTTATACGGTGATCAGTGGTGAAAGGGTTAACTAGGTGCAATCAAGGGGTTAAAACATTTATTGGGTAGTATATGGGGGTCCCTGTCGCTATAAAACGCTGACGGTGAACCTAAATATTTACCTCCCTAACTAGCATCACCAGCGACACTAATACAGCGATCAGAAAAATGATCGCTTAGCGACACTGGTGATGGGGGGTGATCAAGGGGTTAAAACTTTGTTAGGGGGGTACCCTAGACCTAAAGGGGGCTAATACTAACTGCCCTAACACTTCTAACTGTCACAAACTGACACCATCCAGTAATCAGGAAAAAAAAAACCTGCTTGGTGTCAGTATGACTGGGGGGGGGGATCAGGGGTGTTTAGTGTGCCTGGCATGTTCTACTGTGTTGTGTTTTACACTTACTCAGATGTCTTCTCTCCTCGGCGCTGGAACGGAAACTGCCGAGCCGAGGAGAGATGACATCATATCCTCTGCCTCTGTGTACTATAGAGAGGCAGGGGATGTTTCTCATTGGCTGGGAGCGATCGCAAGGGGGGGCCACGATCAGATGGCCTCCCCCTCGCCTCTCAACGCTCCCAGACAAATGCCGACCGCCGCTGGCACCGGGGGGGTCTGATCGGACCCCCCCGCTCGCGGGAAGGCAATCACGTACCAGGTACGTGATTTTGCCTGCCCGTGCCATTGTGTTCACGTATATAGGCGTTAGGCGGTCGGCAAGTGGTTAAACAGAAACTAGCTGAAGACCACTCAGCAATCTATTCATGCCATAGTTCAGCTTAAATTTGGCACCCGTGCACACACTTGTACATGTGTGTGTGCTCATGCGCATGCACATATGCACATTTATTCTTGTGTACATGCTAATACATTTACACATGTGCACTAATGCCCATTCTGTATTGAGCCTTTGCTCATAATTATGAGCATGTAATGTCCTTATGGTTCCAACTGAGCTTCTCTTACACACTACACTGACAAACTTCAATATACTGCAGTAAAACTGCATGGAAACACTACACTGTCACTACAGTAAAACTGCATGGACGCACTACACTTAACGTTGCATGATCACTATATTCACACTACACTGACACTCTACTCTCACAACAGAATCACAATAGCAAACTATAGCACACTAACTTGCTAGTAGCAATGAACAGCGCCCTGTTCTATATCTCGCCACTCCAACATCGCACTGCAAACGGCTCCCCTGGGCAGGAACCTTTTATAGTGTGGGGTGAGTCTATGAGCAACGAGCCATGATTGGGCTAAGTCATCATGACTTCTCCAATCATGGCTCTGACAATGCTCTGTGCCCTGATTGGGCAAAGCCTTTATTGCTTCAGCCAATCAGGGCTTAGAATTCACTGTGCGGTGTGCAGTGCATTGTGGGACATATGATGGGCGGAACAAACAGTTGAACCATTTGCCCAACACTAGTCTTTTTTACCCTACTACAGTACTTCCTCACAAACACATATTTCCTCTTAGGAATATCCATAAGCCAACTTTTTTTATGACAGCAGGTATTCAGCATGTAACTGTTACAATCTACCTTCTCTCCATTTATGTGGGGTAAAATGCAGATTGGAAGAGTTAGTTTTCACATTTTCCAAAACAAATCCATTTATGCTATAGAGCCCTTGCATATACATATAGTGGATGTAATGGGGGTTTACATACTAAAACTGGAGAGGGCAAAATCTGGTGCAGCTCTGAATGGCAGCCAATCGGCTTCTAACTTAAGCTTGTTCGATTAAATTTTGATACAAAATACTGGAAGCTGATTGGTTTCTATGCAGAGCTGCAGCAGATTTTGCCCTCTGTTCTGGATGAAGCCGTTTCTATGTAGTGTGATCACAAAGGCTAACCGCCTACTGCAGTCTCTGCCGTTTGACAGTTCTTATATAGATAAGGGGAAGATCCACCTGGTGACGTCTCCTGTTGCCCCCCTTGTGATGTCACTGATCCAGCATGCATCGGTTGGTGACATTGTAAGGGGACAGGGTCACCTGCTGATATCATTGAGTGACTACGCCCCTTAGCTATTCAAGAAATGTCAAGTGGAGAAGCTGGCATTCGGCAGGGAGCATTCAACAAGGCCAGAGGTTTTTTCTTTATACGGGTCCGTTGTTGCAGTGAGCGGCGTGATTGACGATGGAGCTACATCGGGAGACATTGTTTTTTTATTTTTTTTTTTAATAAAGGAATTGTCAAACTTTTGTACTGTCTTTATTCTCTTTTTGCACTTTTTTGGTGAATGGGTAGGGATAAGCAAAGTTAATTTGTGAAACTAGTCAACTCCTGCTGTGGTTCGTCTGTACCTGTGTTTGTCATGAACTGTTCATCTCTTCAATAAAGCAATTTGTTTATCCTCTATGTTGTGGAGTGTGGTCAATACATTTTTTGAGGGGTACTATGTATCCCATACTCATTCACATTGGGGGAACCAGGATCTGGCCCCCCCAGTTAAAGGGGACTTCCATATTCCGATAAGCCCCCAGCCCGCAGAACCCCACAACCATAGCCCAGGGTTGTGGGAAAGAGGCCATTGTCCTCGTCAACATAGGGACAAGGTGCTTTGGGGTGTGGGGGGGCAGAGGCCCCCTGCCCCAAAACACCCTCCATGTTGAGGGCATGTGGCCTGGTATGGTTCAGGAGGGGGTGGCTACTCACTCGTCCCCCCCCCCCCCCCTTTCCTGACCTGCATGCTCAGATAAGGGTCTGGTATGGATTTTTTTTTAATAAATGGTGTGGGGTTCCCCTTAAAATCCATGCCAGACCCAAAGGGGGAGGGATCCCACACTTTTTTTAAAATGTTATATTGTTTTGTTTACATTTCAGCTGTCAGTGGGGAAGCCTGCTGACAGCTGATGAGTCATTGGTTGTTAAGGATGCAGTGGTCGTCTGCTTAAAGAGGACCTTCAGTCCATTTTTTTTTTCAACTTTCCATCTATTAAATCTTCTGCCCTTGTTGTTTTAACTTTGGATGGTAAAACTTTTTGCCTGTAAATACCTTTTACAGCCCACTTCCTGTTTCTTTTCTGATAAAAAGCCTAGGCTTATGACATCCATGCACAGCTCTCCCTCTCATGAGTTTGCCAGGAAGGGAGGGGGGATAAGTCATTGAAGGGCCAATGAGAGCTGCAGGGCTGCAGAGCTGTTGGTCTGCCCCTGTGTAAATCCAGGAAGTGAACAGGCAGCAGCTTCAGCTGCCCACAGTTAAAATGGTTGCAGCCAGACTAAAGCCTCATTCACACGGTATGATTGTTGGCAGGCGATTGTCTGTTGACAGACTGTTGTCCTAAAATCTTACCATTAGTATGCTCCTTTTGACAATTGTCCAACTTTCGGCCAACAAATATTGGATGACAGGCTAGTAAATTTTTGGTGGACAACGGTTTGACATCAGATTTTTGTATCGTCAGTACACAAATTCGTCACACAAAAGTTGAAAGTAAAAACACGCATGCTCGGAATCAATGCTCACCAAACACAAAATTAGCAGAAGGGGCCCAAAGGGTGGTGCTCAAGAGCTGAATTCCTCATAGTACATCACTACATTTGCGCTTGTTGCACAATAATTGTGTACCGTTAGTATGCAAGACAAAGTCCTGGTACACACCCTTTTGACAAAAATCAGACGCCCGGCTGGCCAACAATCGTACCGTGTGTACGAGGCTTAAGTGGAGGGAGATTACTAATTGCACATGTCAAGTTGTTAGCATTTTTTTCTGCTCCAAGAAGATAAATAGTGTTATCCTATGTGTGTAATAGTGTTATCCTATGCACACTTCATTAGGCTTATCAGCATTTTTTGAGCTTTAGCATCTAGGAGCAAAAAAAAATGATAATTTTGTAGAGTGTTTTTTCCAGCAGAAAAAAATACTGAATGTTCCTAAACACTCCCAAATGCTTCTAACTGCTTTTAAATTCTACTAACAACTTTTTTTGTGAGCCTTTTTTCCCCTTCATGTACTGCAAAAAATGATAATGCTCTTCTAAAAGCTACTAAAATGCTACTAGAAGCTGGCACAAAAATGCTATTATCAACATTTTTTATCAACTGTTTTTTTCCTAGCTTTTTTGAGTTTATGCTAGTGTTCATTGAGTACCAAGAGTTCAAGAGTAACTTCACTTTCGGAGGAAAAAAATAGCAATTAAAAAATAACATAGCATATATAATTGTGACTCAAATCATAATGTAATTAAAAATTACCTTTCCTTTTACAAAAGGTTTATTGACAGTAAGAAAACTGAATATACAAAGAAAGCAAACAGGGCCATTTCAACATTTCAAAAAGTAGAAAATGTACACATCCTCTAAATAAAATATTAAGGGCATAACCACGGATGGTACAACAAAAAATATATATATATATATATATATGCAAACACATTTAAGCCACTACAAACAAATGAAAGGCTGCCATGTAGGATTCAGTGCTAAAAACACAAGTCAAATCAGGACCCAGGTGTAAATGGCATCAGAACGTCTCCATCACAAAAGGTAGGTTGAGACTACTTCTATTAAATTGGCAGTCTAAACTGGCTGATACCTAGGAATAGGCTGAACGACCCCCTGTTCGGTTCACACCAGAATGTTGCAAATGTTCGGAACAGAATAACAAACCCCATTGAAGTCTATATACCCGAACTGGAAAAATCAAAAGCACACATTTTGAAGGCTTATATGCAAGTAATTGGGCAGTGGGCATACAATGATTATGAGGGTCCGGGTACTGCCCTGGGGGACATGTATCAATGAAAAAAATTTGTAAAAAACTTCATTTTTAAATGAGCAGTGATTTACTGATGGTTAAAGCGAAAGCATAAAAATGAGAAAACAATAAAAATGAAAAATTCCTTTTAATATAGTGCCTAGGGAGTCCCCTTAGTCTACATGTAAAATGGCACATCTGTACTGTGTATAGAAGCTGCTGCAGCAATAATTGCTTTTATAAAGCCAAAAAAATTACATATTCCCTGCAAGCTTTCTTTAATTTATAAACAAAAGCTTGGGGAGCCAGTCTGTATGATGAGGCCGCGATATAGTGCACTGGAAACAAGATTAATAAGGAGGATAAATTCTGGTGTCTCTTCTGCAGACTTTAGATAGAAGTAACAGGTGCAGAAAAATTGGTCTTTGGGTGTTAAAGGTGCCTTCACACCGTAACTCTACAGAGGTACTTTTGATGAAAGAAAGAACTACCTTGCTGTCACAAATTGAAATGATATGCACCTGTCAAACAGGTGTAGAAAAATTGGCCTTTAAGGGTTAATTGTGCCCATGAAACCTATACCAAAAATTTCTTCCAGATGAAATCAACACCCACAACACTAGGCAGCCTAGAAGTCTTGCAGAGCTTCCACATCCCAAAAACACTTAACCACTTGAGCCCCGGACCATTATGCTGCCTAAGGACCAGAGGTCTTTTTCCAATTTGGCACTGCGTCGCTTTAACTGCTAATTGCACGGTCATGCAATGCTGTACCCAAACGAAATTTGCGTCCTTTTCTTCCCACAAATAGAGCTTTCTTTTGATGGTATTTGATCACATCTGCGGTTTTTATTTTTTGCGCTATAAACGGAAAAAGACCGAAAATGTTGAAAAAAAATGATATTTTCTACTTTTTGTTATTAAAAAAAATCCAATAAACTCAATTTTAGTCATATATTTAGGCCAAAATGTATTCGGCCACATGTCTTTGGTAAAAAAAAATGTCAATAAGCGTATATTGGTTTGCGCAAAAGTTATAGCGTCTACAAACTAGGGTACATTTTCTGTAATTTACACAGCTTTTAGTTTATGACTGCCTATGTCATTTCTTGAGGTGTTAAATGGCAAGGCAGTACAAACCCCCCCCAAATGGCCCCATTTTGGAAAGTAGACACCCCAAGGAAATTGCTGAGAGGCATGTTGAACCCATTGAATATTTTTTTTTTTTGTCCCAAGTGATTGAATAATGACAAAAAAAAAAAAATATTTACAAAAAGTTGTCAATAAATGATATATTGCTCACACAGGCCATGGGCCTATGTGGAATTGCACCCCAAAATACATTCTGCTGCTTCTCCTGAGTATGGGGATACCACATGTGTGGGACTTTTTGGGAGCCTAGCCGTGTACGGGGCCCGAAAACCAATCACCGCCTTCAGGATTTCTAAGGGTGTAAATTTATGATTTCACTCTTCACTGCCTATCACAGTTTCGGAGGCCATGGAATGCCCAGGTGGCACAACCCCCCCCCAAATGACCCCATTTTGGAAAGTAGACACCCCAAGCTATTTGCTGAGAGGCATGGTGAGTATTTTGCAGCATTCATTTGTTTTTGAAAATGAAGAAAGACAAGAAAAAACATTTTTTTTTTTTCTTTTTTCAATTTTCAAAACTTTGTGACAAAAAGTGAGGTCTGCAAAATACTCACTATACCGCTCAGCAAATAGCTTGGGGTGTCTACTTTCCAAAATGGGGTCATTTGGGGGGGTTTTGTGCCACCTGGGCATTCCATGGCCTCCGAAACTGTGATAGGCAGTGAAGAGTGAAATCAAAAATTCACGCCCTAGAAAGCCTGAAGGCGGTGCTTGGTTTTCGGGGTCCCGTGCGCGGCTAGACTCCCAAAAAGTCTCACACATGTGGTATCCCCGTACTCAGGGGAAGCAGCAGAATGTATTTTGGGGTGTAATTTCACATATTCCCATGGCATGTTTGAGCAATATATCATTTAGTGACAATTTTGTGCAAAAAAAAAAAATTTGTCTCTTTCCCGCAACTTGTGTCGCAATATAAAATATTCCATGGACTCGACATGCCTCTCAGCAAATAGCTTGGGGTGTCTACTTTCCAAAATGGGGTCATTTGGGGGGGGTTTTGAACTGTCCTGGCATTTTATGCACAACATTTAGAAGCTTATGTCACACATCATCCACTCTTCTAACCACTTGAAGACAAAGCCCTTTCTGACACTTATTGTTTACATGAAAAAGTTATTTTTTTTTTTGCAAGAAAATTACTTTGAACCCCCAAACATTATATATTTTTTTTAAAGCAAATGCCCTACAGATTAAAATGGTGGGTGTTTCATTTTTTTTTTCACACAGTATTTGCGCAGCGATTTTTCAAACACATTTTTTGGGGAAAAAACACACTTTTTTAAATTTTATTGCACTAAAACACACTATATTGCCCAAATGTTTGATGAAATAAAAGATGATCTTAGGCCGAGTACATGGATACAAAACATGACATGCTTTACAATTGCGCACAAACGTGCAGTGGCAACAAAATAAATACATTTTTAAAAGCCTTTAAAAGCCTTTACAGGTTACCACTTTAGATTTACAGAGGAGGTCTACTGCAAAAATTACTGCCCTCGATCTAACCTTCGCGGTGATACCTCACATGCATGGTGCAATTGCTGTTTACATTTGACGACAGACCGACGCTTGCGTTCGCCTTAGCGCGAGAGCAGGGGGCGACAGGGGTGCTTTTTTTTTTCTTTATTTTTTTTGCTTTTTTATCTTATTTTTAAACTGTTCCTTTCATTTTTTTTTTTTTTTTTTTTTAATCATTTTTATTGTTATCTCGGGGAATGTAAATATCCCCTATGATAGCAATAGGTAGTGACAGGTACTCTTTTTTTGAAAAAATTGGAGTCTATTAGACCCTAGATCTCTCCTCTGCCCTCAAAGCATCTGACCACACCAAGATCGGTGTGATAAAATGCTTCCCCAATTTCCCAATGGCGCTAATTACATCCGGCGAAATCTAAGTCATAAAATGCTCGTAGCTTCCTATTTCTTAGGCCATAGAGATGTTTGGAGCCACTCTGGTCTCTGATCAGCTCTATGGTCAGCTGGCTGAATCACCGGCTGCATTTTCAGGTTCCCTGTTGAGACAGGAGAGCCAGAGAAAAACACGGAAGACGGTGGGGGGGGATTCCCTCCCACGGCTTGTAAAAGCAGTCTAGAGGCTAATTAGCCACTAGGATTGCTTTTACATGAAAGCCGACCGCTGGCTGAAAAGAATGATACCAAGATGATACCTAAACCTGCAGGCATCATTCTGGTATAACCACTCAAAGTTGTGAATGGCGTACCTGAAGACAAAAAAATGGTTAACAATAAAGCACAGTAAACGGTAAAGTATAAAAAATTGCATACCTGAAAAACAAACATGATAAAACATAATAACAATAAAACATTGCAGAATAGAATACAGTAAAAAAGAGCAGAACAATAGAGAGAATAGAGAGAGAGAGAGAGAAAACAATAAAACGACAACTATTTTTTTTATTTTATATATTTTTTTTTTTTTTACACTTTTTTTGTAACTAACTTTTATAACTGTAACCGGTTCCAGGTTCGGGTCTCTCAAAATGCGATGGCATCTTGGGAGACCCTGTGAAAGTGTGCCTAGTCTGTGCAATGCTGTACGCTACGCTAATACTCAACTAGTGAATGGTAGCGTTCAAAACATTCACCAATGCAAAGACCAGGATTGTCAAGACAGGAGGGACAATAATAGCGGGTGTCACGCCTATATCTGCGCTAGCTGCAGACACAACATCTTTTTTGGGGGGGTTTGTTGGGTAGGGGTACTCGGGAGGACATAAAGAAAATGCCTCTCATGCAGCCGACTGCATTTGGTTGGGGATGTGAATGGGGGAAGTACGGGTGCTGCAGAAGTGGTGGGTTCCCAATTAGGATTGGCGAATGCAGCAGGAAGGGCATTATGGGCACGACGGGCCTGTGTTTCTTTTTGGTGGCAGCGGGACACTACTTGTGCTTGTCACCTCACCAGCTTGAACTGCACTTATGGGACTCGCAACGTCACCACGTGTTACTGCAGTGCTGGTTTGACTACGACCGGGGTGTACTAGGCCACTGGTGCTTGCTAGTTCACCAAAACGCTACCAAAAAAACTGTTAGCGATCGCAGGGATCAGGCCTGACTCTGCGAACGCTGCAGTTATGCGTTTAGTCTTTTGTAAGTGACAGTGATTGATCGATACTGCACTTGGGTGGGCTGGGCCGGGCGGAGGGGCAAAACGCAGGTGCTAGCAGGTATCTGTGCTGATCCTGCTAACACTGCGTTTTTGGGAACCCTAAACTGCTGGGGATGCTAGTATAGATCTGATCGGATCAGATATTGATCCGTTCAGATACTATACCACTAAGGGAGGCGTATGCTGCGTGCGTGGGTGTTAACGGTACTGGCGCTAATCTGACGCTGCCTGGGGCGACGCATATCACCGCCGGGCAATCAGGGGGCTAAACCTTTATTCGGTAATAAACGGCGGGTGCCCTGACACTATAAAAAATAAACGAACTAACCAGCGTCACCTGTAACACTTATACGGTGATCAGTGGTGAAAGGGTTAACTAGGGGGCTATCAAGGGGTTAAAACATTTATTCGGTAGTATATGGGGGTCCCTGAAGCTATAAAACGCTGACGGCGAACCTAAATATTTACGTCCCTAACTAGCGTCACCAGCGACACTAATACAGCGATCAGAAAAATGATCGCTTAGCGACACTGGTGACAGGGGGTGATCAAGGGGTTAAAACTTTATTAGGGGGGGTTAGGGGGGTATCCTAGACCTACAGGGGGATAATACTAACTGTCCCAACACTGTAACTGTCACAAACTGACACCAATGCAGTAATCAGAAAAAAAAAAAACTGCTGGTGTCAGTTTGTGACAGGGGGGGGTGATTGGGGGGGATCGCGGTGTTTTGCGTGCCTGGCATGTTCTACTGTGTGTGTGTAGTGTTGTGCACTCACATACCTGTCTTCTCTCCTCGGGCCGGAACGGAAATTACCGAGCCGAGGAGAGATGACATCATTTCCTTTGCTGCTGTTTAGCATACAGCAGCAAAGGAATGATTTGATCACGAGGGGGGGCCACGAACGGATGGCCTCCCCCTCACCTCCGATCGCCGTGGAACAAAAGTCGACCGCCTCGGGCACCGGGGGGGTCCGATCGGACCCCCCACCCGTGGAAGGCAAATCACGTACATGTTTTTTGGTAATGAACCATGAATCGATTTTGTATATATAACCCAGGGGATCGCCAACTTGAAAGCTCTCCATCTCTGTTTTCGCCCCTAGATAATTGTCCACCATATGATGCAGACGCTGGGATGGGATGTTGAAGCTGGGCGCCGAGGACTAAAAAAATTGTGAAATGCATCAATTTGGTCAGCCCCCTTCTCCGCCGCTCCTATCTTGACCAACAGAAGCCTCTAAACTATGTTTTCCATGACACTGTAACCTATCAGGAAAGGCATTAGCTAAAATCCTCTTTAAGGTATCCTCAAGAGATTTCATCTTCTGCTCTCTCTCTGGGGATGGGGTAAGTTCTGAGACTTTTCCCTTATAACGGTGGTCAAGGAGGGTTGCCAACCGCGCTTGGAGGGAGGAGTCTGCTAATGGCGATGTGCAAGGGAGTGTGGTGGAGATTTGGGCTCTGAAGGTGATGGACTTTATTATTAATGTTACTTGCAGTGACTTTTCAATGACTATAGTTTGAGAACCCTAGTTTGGAATCAACAGAGACATCTTGCCCTGCTGTGGAATGTTATCTGGAGTGGCTATCTGACCATTTGATAGTACAGTGTCACTTCAAAGGAGGTGGGAGGTGTGAAGGGAACAGGAATAACCTGGTCAGGATATGGTAGCTGGTAAGAGAGCCCCCCACCCCCATTGACTCAATGTAGCAGTTTTGGCATATGGAAGGAAGGGGGGGTTTACAAGTGTATATATTGCAGCACAGATCACTGCCCATTCTCTTGTGCTGACGGTCTAGATGAAGGATGGTTACGTAAGATTTCTCTATACAATGTATCTCTGTTATCTTCTGTCTCTTTTCTTTTCTGTAACCTTTTCTACTTTAGGATTTTGCCTTAATATATTATTAATCTCTAGCTAGCATGTGTATGACCATTATAGCAATATTTTGTATCATTGGTCTCTGTTTTACGGTTTTATCCTCCACGTTGAATTTGGTAATCTCTAACGTTCCTTTTCTGTATAAATAAATGTAAATGTTTATCTTTTCGCACTGTTATCGTTCGTTTTTAATTCTTATATAGGAAAAGGTTTAATCACTCCATATAAGTGAGGTAGGTATAGAAATCTCCTTATCAGATGGTGCCCCGTGTGAGGAAGTTTAATGTTGGGGTGAATGCGATTTGTATGGAAGACAGAGCTGGTGTTGTGTTTACCTGTCTCCCATCTGAATACCCAGACTAAAAAAACTTCTCAGATCTTTCCTTTTTTTTACCTTTTGTCTATGTGAATATTTTGATGAGACTGATTTTGAGTATTGTCTATATATATAAAAAAAAAGCAATTTCAGTTGACCCTTTGAATGAGATTAGGCCAATCATTGTGATTGAAACGCACAGTGGGCATAGAGCTACGTTTCCACTAATGCAACTCTAAGGTCGCATGATTGAGTGTGACTGAGGTACGACTTTAATGCGACTGTGGTGTGGCTTTGAATGCAACTTTGATCCAGAGTCGCATCAGAGTGGTGCAGGTCCCCTCTCAGAGTTGCTGCAGCATTGAGTAGCATAGATTGGGACTGGTGCTATTGAAATTAATGGGCTGCGACTTGTAATGCGACTTTGTGTCCAAAGTCGCATGGGGAAAAAAAAAAATTGCATCAGTGGAAACGGAGACTAGTACACACTGAATGATCTTCGATGTATGTATCTATCTTTCTGTGTAAACTACTAACTGGGGATCGTGAGCTTTGTGATTAGATCTGTAATGTTGTAACTCCTACAAATCGTATTGCAATTAGGTGTGCATCAGTTAACTACCTCCTGTACTACAAGCACGCATAGGGTCCTGATTATCTAAGTTCGTGCTAATCATTAGTAATAACCTTTCGTTAAGCATTTCTTTTAGAGTACTTCAGAAAAGTCCACAGGGGGGATTAAACTATTATTTAGTTTGGGAAATCTCCAGACTAATTTTTTGAAGGACTATAGCCAGGACAGGGAATTGGCCTGGCAAGTAGTGAAAAAAAATCGGCAAGGGTGACAGGGGCGGTACCTGTCAACCCAATTCTTGGTCAGAGAGTAGCTACCTCTGAAGTAAAGGCAACCTGTAAAAAGGTTGGGGGAATCAGTTCAAGGTCCGGAGTCTGTAAAGGATGGGTAATCAAATCGCTTCAAAGAGGGCGTCTAACCGTGGGGAACCCTACCACTTGACCCCGAGGGAAGAGATGATAGATAAATATGGGCCTTGGGTTGTGAAATATTTGCAAGATTGGGATCGTTGGACTGGGAAAAAGTATTCTAAAAGAGGTACTTTTAAGCCAAAAGCTTGGGAAGCCCTGTGGTACAATCACCGCGGGAAGATGACACGAAAAAATGAAAGAGATGCGTGGAGCGCGTGGATGGTAGAATCCATGCATAGAATTGATGATGTGAATATTTTTACGGTGGGAGTTAAGGAGAAAAAACACCAGATGATGCTGTGGAGTAGGGACAAGCAGGGACAGCCACATCCCCAGAGTAGTGACAGTGATGAACAGGGGGATGATGAGGAATGGCCAGGATTGGGGCCTTATACAGTCGCCCGGTCCTTGTTGGCCAGATACTCAGAAAGTGATAGGAATTGTCATCTATCAGCAGATGAAAAAAAGGGGAAGCTACAACTTGCTGCCAAGTTTAACACCCCAGTTAAAACCCCCAATGAATCACAGAAAAACTCTTCCTGTGAAGCATTGAAACCACAGGAAAGAGATAGCACAGCAAACCAGGGGGAGGGCATGCTGGAATCAGGGGAGAAAAATCTCCCTAGTTCCAGAGAGCAGATACCATCAAAAGGGAAACTTTCTTCCCCTCTGACGGAAGACCCTCCCGAATATAGTAATCCCCCATTTACAGGCTGCGAGCCAGCATTCTCCCCTAAACGGCAGTTAACTAGCAACCCTGCTCCTGTAAGCAATACTGGCAGTTCTGCTACCGAGTACACGGCCTATGTACCTCACAACCCCCAAGTAACTAGCATCCCACAGCAAGGACCTGTGTGGTGTCACTCTAATGGTGAAAGTATATCACCCAATGTGGGCACACCTGTGTACCATGGGACTGTTAATGCCACCCTTCAGGGCACTTTGCAGTTGGATAAAGTGCCCCCACCTGGCAGCAACAATCTTCCACAGTCTTATTGGGATTCTGTGACAGAATCCCAAAAGACCAATCCACAACTGATATCTTTTTCAGATGATGTATCTGTCTATCCTGTAAGAGAACAGGTGGTTTATGACAACAGTGGGAGATCTACGGTAAAGATGACACATCACGTACCGTGGACTCCCTCTGAGATGAAAGGATTTCTGAGTGTTATCCCCATCCAAGGACAGATCCCATTAAATTTGCCAAAGAGCTTCTGGACATTCAGGCAAGCTACAATGCAAACTGGGGTGATATGCTTCAAATAATGAAGAGGGTTTGTGGAGATGGGGACTTGGATGAAATCCTTAGTAAAACCAATATTCCACGAACCCTGTATGTGGACTCCAGCCATCAAGGAGATATACTCACTAAACAATTAGCACAGTTGATTAAAACAGTCTACCCTCCCCAGTCTTGGACCAAGGTGTCAGGAGTGATCCAAGGTCCAAAGGAAGATTGTATGACATACTACAATCACTTTAAACAAGCTGTGGAATCAGCTGGTGAGGACATTACTAACAGTGCCCTATCACCCGTATTGATACATAGCTTCATGACCGGGTTGAGAGGAAACATCAGAGAAAAATTGATGACTGCAAATCCAGACTGGAGAGATAAGCCCCTCTCCTCTTTGTTGTCACTTGCAACTGCGATTGAAAGCAATATAGCAGATTGGGAGTCACAGAAACCTCAAAGGATCTGCATTGTCACTGATCAGTTGAACAGTGCAGATCTCGGCCAAACACCAAAAAGGAAACCAGTTTGCTTCAACTGCCACAGACCCGGACACTTCAAGAAGGAGTGTACAGCTCCAAGACAGAGTAGGCCACCACGACATGGAGAGGAAATGGCCATGCTGGCATTAAGGGAGGAAAGTTTCCAGTCAGAAGGGACACTTTCTGTCCCGCTGACGGGAGAGGATGTGGAATTAAATTTCACTGAAAGAAGCTGTAGTAAGCGCACGGGAAAAACGCTGCAAATCTTTGTGACCAGGTGGTTAGCTAATCAGTATGAACATTTGAAAGTGCAAATTACATCCCTGAAAGAAGCGCTAGAAATAACCAAAGGTACCATCCGTACTTTAGAAGCTTCTATGTTAAATTCTGAGGCTATCCACCAGCAATTAGTACTAGAAAACATAAGATTACAGGAGGACGTTCATCAGCAGGGCCGGATTAACATAGGGGCTGATGGAGCTGCAGCTCCAGGCCCCTGCCTTAAAATCGGCCCTCCCAGTCAGCAGTAAAAGGCAGATTTTCTCCTGTCCATAAACTTCTATGGGACAGGAGAAGCTGTGTGTAAATGGAGGGGTGTCTGGCTGCATCTGTGTTTGCTCAGTGTGTTTATTACATTGTCACAGTGCACAGTTCCCCCCTACACAAATGGGAGAGGCTGAGTCGGCTCTGCCCCTCCCCTCCCCTCTCTCACTCTGTGAAGTCTGTGGCTGTGTAGTGAAGAAGGAGCCGTGTGGGTGGGAAATTATGAACAGAACAGCGGCAGATATCTGAGTGATGAGCCTCCAGGGACCATCCAAATGTGAGCTCAGTGATTCTTATCTTCCTTCCCCTCCTTTTTAACTTATTCCTCCAGCAGTAGCTCTTATAGCTGCAGCCAAAGTGTTTAGAATTGTGTCCTCAGCCTGTGGTAGTACTCGGTCCCTTGTGCTTTTAGGAAGGGTTCACACTGGTTTGCTATGTTTTGGCCCATTGCTGGTGTATCCACAGTAAGGATGAGCTCCGGCGTGTTCGCATGGCGCACGTGCCGAGCCCGCCAGGAAGTCGGCACGGCGCAGCGCTAATCACAGGCAGGGAGACATTTCCCGATCTCTGCAGCCGCACATCGGGAAATGTCTCACTGCTTGTGATTAGCGCTGCGCCGTGCCGACTTCCTGGCGGGCTCGGCACGTGCGCCATGCGAACACGCCGGAGCTCATCCCTAATCCACAGTTTTCCTGCGTTTTACTCACAGTCCTATTGATTTCTATTAGGTTGTGTGTTTTTTTCTGAAAGTGCACCAAAATTCCTGCATGCTGCATCTTATCTTTGGCGCACTGTCAGAAAATGCAGCAAAACCTGCAACCTGATATATATCAATAGGACTGCAGCTAAAACTGCAGATACACAAGCAGTGCGGCCGACTGCAGCACACCAGTGTGAGCCCAAAGGCTTGTACACACAACCCCCTGTAGAACTTGGTCTAATCAATACTCCTGGCATACACACACATGGCCATACCATCCCAGCTCAGGAGGGGTAGGGGCTCCAGGGATTTGATTGACTATACAGGCCCTGTCCCTCCTATCTGTCTGGGCAGAGTTCTGGAGGCAGTGGCAGGCTGCTGGTGGCAAGTGGCACACTCTATCTGGTTGCATGCTGCTGGTGGCAAGTGGCACACTGTGTCTGGTGGCAGGCTGCTGACTGTATCTGGTGGCAGGTGGCACACTGTATCTGGTGGCAGGCTTCTGTTGGCAAGTGGCACACCATATCTGATGGCAGGCTGCTGGTGGCAAGTGGCACACTGTATCTGGTGGCAAGTAACACACTGTATCTGGTGGCATGCTGCTGGTGGCAAGTGGCACACTGTATCTGGTGGCAGGCTGCTGGTGGCAAGTGGCACACTGTGTCTGGTAGCAGGCTGTGGGTGGCAAGTAGCACACCATATCTGGGGCAGGCTGCTGGTGGCAAGTGGCACACTGTATCCGGTGGCATGCTGCTTGTGGCAAGTGGCACACTGTATCTGGTCGCAGGCTGCTGTTGGCAAGTGGAACACCATATCTGGTGGCAGATTGCTGGTGGCAAGTGGCACAGTGTATCTGGTGACAGACTGTTGGTGGCAAGTGGCACACTGTATCTGGTGACAGGCTGCTTGTGGCAAGTGGCACACTGTATCTGGTGGCAAGTGGCACACTGTATCTGGTGGCAGGCTGCTGGTGGCAAGTGGCACACTATCTGGTGGCAAGTGGCACACCATATCTGGTGGCATGCTGCTGGTGGCAAGTGGCACACCATATCTGGTGGCATGCTGCTGGTGGCAAGTGGCACACTGTATCTGGTGGCAGGCTGCTGGTGGCAAGTGGCACACTGTGTCTGGTAGCAGGCTGTGGGTGGCAAGTAGCACACCATATCTGGTGGCAGACTGCTTGTGGCAAGTGGCACACTGTATCTGGTCGCAGGCTGCTGTTGGCAAGTGGAACACCATATCTGGTGGCAGGCTGCTGGTGGCAAGTGGCACAGTGTATCTGGTGGCAAGTGGCACACCGTATCTGGTGGCATGCTGCTGGTGGAAAGTGACACACTGTATCTGGTGGCAGGCTGCTGGTGGCAAGTGGCACACTGTATCTGGTGGTAAGTGGCACACTGTATCTGGTGGCATGCTGCTTGTGGCAAGTGGCACACTATATCTGGTGGCAGGCTGCTGTTGGCAAGTGGCACACCATATCTGGTGGCAGGCTGCTGGTGGCAAGTGGCACACCGTATCTGGTGGCATGCTGCTGGTGGAAAGTGACACACTGTATCTGGTGGCAGGCTGCTGGTGGCAAGTGGCACACTGTATCTGGTGGTAAGTGGCACACTGTATCTGGTGGCAGGCTGCTGGTGGCAAGTGGCACACCGTCACTGGTGGCAGGCTGCTGGTGGCAAGTGGCACACTGTATCTGGTGGCAGGTTGCCGGTGGCAAGTGGCACACTGTATCTGGTGGCAGGTTGCAGGTGTTAAGTGGCACACTGTATCTGATAGCAAGCTATGGGTGGCATCTGGCGGCAGGCGATGGTGGCAAGTGACAAGCTCAGGTTCCCACTGATTCTGCATCATGATGAGTTGAACTATTTCACTATATATTACAATGTAGTAATAGAAATAATGGAATTTGATCATCCTGACGCCATATCAAGCATAGTGTCAGGATGATTTTAAGTGCTAACACCAGCCATTTGCCCGAAAAATCACCCCCGCCACCTATTTCCCCATCAAACCCAAGGCTACATCCCCCCTCATCTTTTTTTTGGGAAGGGGGGGATGTCCCTGAATGGCAGTTTGGAAATGTGGTCTCCCTATGTTGCTGTTAGTGAGAGACTGCATAGCAGGTGGTATTGGTGGTGTTGCTGCTGCTCAGAGGCTGCACGGCTGATATTACTGGTGAGAGTAGATTTAATTTGTTTTAGCAAAAAATGTTTGCACTTTCATATTGTTTCCATAAAAAGGCCCACCAAAATCCTCAGCACCAGGCCCATGATGCTCTTAATCTGGCCCTGTTCATCAGTTGGGAAAGAGACTGAAGGATGCAGAAGGTGGGGTAAAAGCATTATCTGTCAGCTGCCAGGAGCCGTTGGATCAGTTTTCAAATAGAGAAGATAACAAGGTAACTGATTTGGGTAGGTCTGAATTCAGGGGGACATCCTCCACACCTAAGGTATGTATCAACAAGAATAAATCCCAGGAAGGTAAGAGTTCTTTAAAAATTGCCCCTATATTTTGTAAGCCGCAGGTAAAAGCTACGAGTGCAGAAAAGTCCATCCCACAGTCATCTAAGACAAAGCCCTTTGTTAAGAGATGTTGTACCACTTTAAATAAGATAAAATGCCACTTATGCGGATTACTGGGTCACATCGCGAGATTCTGTCTATCCAGTTCCAGTCAAAAAGTCGGTAAGCATAATCCATATAGGACCACAAGACGTGATTTTGAAGTGTACTCTGCACGCTTCGCCACATGGCCTAGAGGTAGGAAGTATGGACCACCTGGGTCAGGGGTCCCATTCCAAACTCCTGAGAAGGGGCTAATGAAATGGGATGGATCTCTGAAAGAATTTCAACCTTACCAAACAGATGTTATGGGTTTAAGAAGAAGTGCAGGGTATTATAGAAAACATGCTGATATGTGTGATGTCTAGAGGTCATCTTTAACCTAGCCAATTGTGAGTGTGTGTGGAATATGCAATATATGTTGTGTTGTGTGACGTTTGTTCTCAGCTGCTGACAGCCCACCCAATTGACCCCTCTTCTTTCTCACCAGGTCTGTGAAAAGGTACAGGAACTGTATTGACATGCAAATGACCTGAGCCAAGATAATTATCTGTACTAGTGAATTGAAAGATACATATACTAAAATGACTTTGTTTTTCAGGAAAACAGTACTGGAGAGGGTCTTTGTGGTGAGGTATTATGATGTGTTGACAAATGGTACTGCTAAAAGGTTTTTTACGGATTGCTAATTTTTTTCAACCATGGTGAATAAATTTTTTTTTGGGAATTATTGGTATACCATAAAACAAAAAAATCCACGTGGTATTAATGTGTATTAAGTAATACATATTAATGATATGCTCAACTATTTTTTGGTATCTTAAAAAAAAGTGCACTGTTTATGTAATGTAATGTATATTTGTGTTTCATACGCTAATGTCTTGTTACAGGTATATAACCATTGGATTATTTTGTTTCTAGGAGGAAAATTGAATATTTATTACTAAATTTTATTGGTGTTTTATTTCTCAGATTCGATAATTGGGTTTCCTGGCTTTAAAGGGTCGGCTCGTGTACCCACTACGGTTCAGTGATCCCGGCGTCTCAGTGCTGCAAGGGATATTTCTTTGCCCTTTGGCCAGTTGTGTTTGGTAGCAGAAGTTCCTCGAGTTGGATACACATTATGCAATTTTTGTTTTCCAATTTCCTTCAGATTTACCTTCAGATGTGTAGTATGAGGGCCTGCCTGATGGCATACAAGTTGAGAGTGTATAGTTTTGGGAGGGCCTGGAGAAGAGTTGTGCAGGAAGATTGTGTATATTGCACTCTGTGTTCTGGATGGAGAGGTCATTGCTGGGAAGGAAGCACCTGGGTATTATTTGGGACATAGACGAGTTTGTTTCTGTGTCCTAAGGAATACCGATGTAACATTAGTCAGGGAACTAGAGGGTTCTTAGAACCTAACCATAGGTAGAGGTGCATTGTATACCCTGGGCATGGTCTCTGAAATCCAGGCACAGGGATGGAGTTGTGTGGGCACGCTGTATTCTCCTCAGTGGATACCCATAGGTGTCCTTCCTGTCCTAGACTCCTTGCGTACCTTAACTAGTGGTCTGTGTCCTGCATGACAGGAAGACCAGTGCCCCATAAGGTGTGCAACCTCTATGAAGAGACAAGTGTACCTGGTGGCAGGTGGTTTTCAATCCGGGTATTCTGACTATTTCCCATCCTTAGGAAAGAGAGGCTTAATTGAGACTGTCTTTGGAGCTGGAGGTGGGGCACTGAGTACCTTAAAACACTATGGAGCTGGAGATATTCAGCATCACATTGGGGGGGTCTTGTGCTACATATCAGGGAAGGGGTTAGGAAAGCCAACTTGCTCTGTCCAGCATCACTTTGTAAGGACAGACGGGGGGGGGTAGTATCCAGGTTGCCTATGAGTCATAATAGATTGGTGGATGACTCAGTTCCAGGATCATCAAAAATCTTACTTGCACTGTTCTCATCCCTAATGGCAGGGATGGAACATTGTGCAGATATCACGGTCAATCTGGGTACTATCCTATCAGACTCTACTGGATTACACCCTGGAGTCCATCTTGTTCTGATGGTTTGAGTCTGGACAGCCTCAGATGACTGGTACTGATGAGTGCTAGAGGAAGGTAAGGGGTTGTGCTATGGGAAAAGGCAATAATGCTGGCACCAGGGGGGTGATGTCTAATGGATGCCGGGGTAGTGTCCCAACTGGTCCTAAACAAAGTTAAAACTACTTGAGACTGGAGACCAGGGTACTGGTGCTGGTATCACATGTCTAATGATGCACTGTTTTCAGCATCAGGTTAAATGGTACTCAGCAGGGTACACTACCTCGGGGAGTCTATAGTACACCTCCTCTGGCCTGTGGCATGGATATAGCAGGAACACCAGGTTGTACCCCGATCACCCCTGAAGAAAGGTTTTATAGCAAACCTGACATTCCCTTACACCTACAGAAACTTCCTCTGGGATTTGGGGCTGAGTTAAAAGCTTGGCTGATGGATTTTGGACAACAGGATGAAATATTAAATGTACTAAGAGATGCTGAAAAACAAGCCACCATACGACTCACCCATGATCAAAATAGACTGATCCAAGTATCCCACGCTTTAGACGCAGACGCTAAGATTTCCTGGTGGGAAAGTTTATTTGGGTATAGTCCGAACGCTACAGCTTTCCTAAACATTTTGCTCCACCCTGTTGTTGTCCTAACCTGTGCAGCCTTATTGCTTTTCCTGATGCAGGTAATAATGTGCATTACTATCAGGAGAATGAATGCCAAAGCTATGAGAATGTGTACCTCAACAAGGTATCTTCTCTCAAGGAACAGAAAGGCCACTAACTCAGAAACAAATCTCTGAGGAAGCCAGATCCAATCCAGACCAGTACTAAGAAGTTGCGCATATAAGAGAGGACCCTAGAACTATATTTTTCTTGTTCCAGGGATAAGCCTCTTCAATTTTTAGTAATAAAGTGCAGTCAGGTTTACCTAAATTCCAAAAGTTTTAATCATTTTTATTATTTTTTTTTTATTTTTTTATTATTTTTCTCTCCCTTTTGTTGTTAATATCTGCGTACCTGACCTGCAAAATACTGTTAATGGGAGAGGAGGGTTTTTTTTGTTTTTCATTTTTTTTATTATGTTTTTTTAACCAATGTATTCATTTTTTCTTTTATATACAGATTCAAGGCTCTTTAACAGTCTTGGTTGGAGCAGCGTTCAATCTGTAGTTTTTTTTTCATTTTTTTTTTTTGTTCTTTTTTTTCATTTCCACTATTTTTCCTGTTCATTTTCATTACTCATCTCTCTTCCATTCCTTTTTCTTCTTTAATATTATGCTCTCTGAGTTTTTTTTTCCTTTGATTTCTATCATCTATCCTCTCCAGATAATGTGACTAAGACATCAGTCATATCATTTTTGTTTAAAAAAGACTTTGCCTGTCCGCAAGTATCATATTTTAACTAAAGTATCCCTGGACATCCAGTTTTTATGTCTTAATGTAATTCCACCTCCCCTAGTCTACCTACTGTTTTAATCTGAGCCCTGTGAGCAGGTGTGGTGAACCCAGGGACCTGGCAATAACAGGCAGTGTTGACTATCCCTACCATCAAGGGCCCTGGATGATACTGGCTGTTGCTCAGAATCTGTACCCTGTGGGGAACCCACTCTACTCGTCCACATTACACCCTTTATAAGTATTTAGTCTTAATGGCCAACACTCTGATCCTGTCCGGCATTTCTCCAATATCTGTACACTAACGTTCTCCTCTCTCTTTTTGTATTCATGCACGACTGTCTGGAGGCCCACCCGACCCCACCTGAAGAAGCAGCGACCACCAAGTTATTTCTTGAGATAAATGTGTCACGAATAAGACTTTCCTGGACTTTCCTTTACCATGATGAAAAGTGCTGTCTCGCGGTCCGATCCAATCGATGCAACCATTACATGGTCTTACAAAGATACAGGACTAGATATGCCAGGATCCCGCCATCAATGTTGGAGTTCCGCTCCTCCAAGGCAGAGGAGCGATGAAACATTGCAATACAGACACTCATGGTTTGGATGTGAAGTCTCCAAAGGACGAGGATTTCTTTGCTATCTTAAGCCTACCTTGAGGAGTTCCGGCGTGTTCAAGAAAGGAAGAGGAGGCCGCAGTGGTGGTGGGGAAGGGTCGGGGCTTCTGGGCTGTTGTGGGTGGGTACAGAATCATTGAAGGAGGACATAAGTTCAAGAATGAACTTCAGGGGGAACTGTGGTGGAGATTTGGGCTCTGAAGGTGATGGACTTTATTATTAATGTTACTTGCAGTGACTTTTCAATGACTATAGTTTGAGAACCCTAGTTTGGAATCAACAGAGACATCTTGCCCTGCTGTGGAATGTTATCTGGAGTGGCTATCTGACCATTTGATAGTACAGTGTCACTTCAAAGGAGGTGGGAGGTGTGAAGGGAACAGGAATAACCTGGTCAGGATATGGTAGCTGGTAAGAGAGCCCCCCACCCCCATTGACTCAATGTAGCAGTTTTGGCATATGGAAGGAAGGGGGGGTTTACAAGTGTATATATTGCAGCACAGATCACTGCCCATTCTCTTGTGCTGACGGTCTAGATGAAGGATGGTTACGTAAGATTTCTCTATACAATGTATCTCTGTTATCTTCTGTCTCTTTTCTTTTCTGTAACCTTTTCTACTTTAGGATTTTGCCTTAATATATTATTAATCTCTAGCTAGCATGTGTATGACCATTATAGCAATATTTTGTATCATTGGTCTCTGTTTTACGGTTTTATTCTCCAAGTTGAATTTGGTAATCTCTAACGTTCCTTTTCTGTATAAATAAATGTAAATGTTTATCTTTTCGCACTGTTATCGTTCGTTTTTAATTCTTATATAGGAAAAGGTTTAATCACTCCATATAAGTGAGGTAGGTATAGAAATCTCCTTATCAGAAGCGCCGTAAGATCCCGGGTCTCCCTCCCTGCGAACCCTCGCTGATGCAGTAGCTGCTGTCTAGCAGGCTGGAACCTCCAGCTGGTCGGCATCATTCCCCCTCCTCCCCCCCGGATATCGGACCCCTCCGAGTGGCAAGGTAAGAAAATTTCCCTTTGAAGATTGATGATTGAAGTGACTGAGGCGGTGATCTGAAGGCACATTGGCGGACTCCAGCGGCAGCGTGGATGGTCAAAGCAGTGTCTCCCCCCACTCCACTTTCCTCCGGAGAGCCCGGAGAAATCACACAGCCTGTAGGCATCGGTTCAATCAGCGGTGTGCAAGGCAAGGCGGTGTGAAGGGAACGAAGGGAAAGAGTGTTGGCTTGGAGGATCGTGAGTGCGGTGAGGCTCTCCGCTCCCCCTGCCCCTCTACAGAAGTCAGCGGGGAGGTGGTGTGAGAGAGTGGGGGGTCAGGTAGGAGCAGCGGGAATGCCGAGAAGTCTATCCCCCCCTCACCTCTCCGACACCAGTCTTCAGCCATCTAGCTGCACAGCTGAGCGGGACGTCCCGGGCATAGAACGGGATCACTAACACTGGATCTAAAGCATCAGCTGGAAGTCCTCTAAGGAAAAAAGCAGAAGATACGCTAGAAAGGGTGGAAACAGAAAAGGACTCAAACACGCCCTTTAAGATAAGATAAGTGATTTATATTTTTCTGCTTGATATAAACTGTGTTTCTTCCTACAAAAAATTTGACTCAAAGTAAGATTTTGAAGCGGTGTGAGTGTACTTGGAAGACCTCCCCTTACTTACTTATTGACTGTTACTGACTGTAGCTGCTGATGTTCATTAATAATGAAAGCATCATTACCTACTGTTGGAAGAATAAAAAGCGATAAATAGCAGCTAACAAGGATGGAAATAGTGACATTGTCGACTATTGCCCCCTAGTGCTTGAATATTGTTTGGAAGCAGGTAAAGGAGATTGACTCTGTACCCAGGTGAAGGGGAGGGAAGGGGAGAGAGAGGGAGGAGAGAGGGAATAAAAGAAAAGGTAACAATAAGTAGGGGGCAAAAGTCTGAAAAAATCCGAAGCTTCAATTCTTGGTAGTATATCGTTCCCCCCTATCCCCCCCTCCTCTCCTTCTTTTTTTTTCCTTCCCTCTCCTCCACCTTGATGAGGGGTAAGAGCGGAAGGGGTGGTGGGGTAGTGGAAAAATCCCCTCGCCCCAGTACAAACCCCACTTCTGGCCCAATGCACAGATATGTAACCCATGGAGTAGCGATGGCAGGGGAAAAGCATCAAAATACTAAAGGAAAACTAGAGAAAACACAAGGGAAAAAAAAGATAAAAAGTCTCAGATAAAAACAACATCAGAAAATAGAGTAAATCCAGAAAATAGATTAGAACAGGAAGTTGATGCAGAAAATCCCCTGCAGAAAACGGCCCAGTTAACAACAATGACAGACATGGAAAGATGTTTTCAGCGCTGGAAAATTCATTAAAATCGTAAATGACAAAACTCCATAAAGACATGGGACATATGCTTGTTAGAGTCGAGGAAGTGGAAAAAAGAGCTGACGCACACACAAAAAGAATAAAAGAGCTAAAAGGAGAGATTAAAACCCTAAAACAAGAGCAATTGGAACAGGCATATAGATTAGAAGATCAGTTAAATAAGGAGAAGAGGAAGAATGTAAGGATCCGCGGAGTTCCTGGAGTGGAGGAGTAGATAAGGGGAAAGAAACTGGGAAAATGGATGGGGAAAAAAAATAGGGGGGATTCAAAACTGTTTCACCAAGAAGAAGTAGCTGCCCGATCCTGCCGATTGGACAGTTGGGGTTGTCCGGGTGCTGGTTCTCCCCCCCTGTGCCCCTGTTTTGGGGTGCAGGGGGGAAGTCCTCCTCTAGGGGGTGAGGGAGTGATAATGAGAATTGTAAATGGAAGAAATAGTCAAAATCTTGACATTTAATGTCCGAGGAATGAACTCACTGCAGAAAAGGCGCTTAATCTTGCGGGAAATTGAACAACTCAGGGCTGACATAATTTTCCTGCAGGAGACGCATATAACACAGGATTCAAGAGTTAAAATATATTTTTAAAAAATCCCAACCTGGTACCATGGAGATTCACCATGCAGAGGTTCAAAAGACGTCGCAATTGGGTTCGGGAAAAACAGTGGCTTTATTATCGAAAAGATAAAAGCAGACCCAGAAGGACGGTTTCTTTTCCTTCTAGGGACAATACAGGATATAAAGTACAGGTTAGCTAACATCTACTGCCCTAATAAAAACCCCAAAAAATTCTTAACAGAAAAACTGACAGAGTTAAATGATTTCAAACAGGGTAAACTAATAGTAGCAGGTGAATTTAACTTCATTATGGATCATAACTTAGACTCCACCTCTACTGTTCCGGACAGAGAAAGAAAACAACTAAAGATGGTCAAAAATAAACTATATGAGCTGCAATTAGTCGACGTATGGTGAATACAGCATCCAAGTATAAAGGATTATACTTACTTTTCAACAGTACATAGAATCCATACGAGATTGGACTATATTCTGCTGAAACATAGATCACTGGAGGAAGTATTTGAATCAGAAATAGAATCATCAGTACTTTCAGACCATTCCCCAGTCTCTACACAGATAAACTTTCGTGGAGAGTCTTCAGGAAGAGGTACATGGCGTATCAATGAAGAGTTACTGGAGGATAGAGACACAGTAAAAACTATAAAAGGTGAGATCGAGAAATATTTTCAGGAAAATGATGATACTCCCGAAATAGCAAGAGCAACCCTGTGGGAGGCACACAAGTCTGTTATTAGGGGAAAATTAATATCTATAGGAGCAAGAAATAAGAAAGAAAAGAGAAAAAATATGCTGAATCTTCAAAATGAAATCCATAAATTGGAACAAAGACATAAAAAAGAAGTTAAAAAATAAATACATCGGTCCCTGATCCTTAAAAGAGAACAACTAAAAGATCTGATGGAAAAAGAAGATAGAAAGGAAATCAATAGGGCAGTAAGTGAAAGATTCAAGACAGGAAATAAAGCAGGAAAACACCTCGCGTACATCCTAAGGAAAAAAAAAGACCTTACATTATATAGAGAAGATAAAAAATGAAAAGGGAGAAATAAAAAATAAAACCACGGAAATAGCACAAGCCTTTGCACAATACTATAGTTCTCTATATGCAATAAAAAACAAGAAACAAGCCAACAAGCAAAAAGGAAGAAGAAGAAGATCCAAATCTATCTAGAAAAAGCTAACTTACCAAAAATTAATCCTGACCTTTTTTAACAGATTTAGAAAGGGAGATAACACAAGAAGAGATTAAGACTGCGCTAAATGAAACCGCTGTCGGTAAAAGCCCCGGGCCAGATGGATTCACGATTAGATATTATAAAAAAATCCAAGACCAATTGATTCCAAGGCTGTGTGAATATCTAAACAAAATAGGGAAAGAGGAAGATATCAGAAAAAAGTCACTTCAGGCACACATTACCATAATACCTAAAGAAGGAAAAGACAAGGTCAACTGTTCAAGCTACCGGCCGATTGCTTTACTGAATACAGACACTAAGCTATACGCCAAAATATTAGCCACGAGAATAAAAAGATTGATGCCACTCTGAATAAACCCGGATCAGACGGGGTTCGTCCCGGGCAGAGAAAGTAGGGACAATAGCGTAAAAACAATCTTGATGCTGAAAAAAAAGAATCCCAATGGCTCCCCAGATCTACTCCTGTCAATAGATGCAGAAAAAGCATTTGACAGGGTAGATTGGGGATTCATGATGACTACGTTACAACAGCTGGGATTTGAGCCTAAAATTATGAAATGGATAAACAACCTCTATAATAGGCCTACGGCAAAAGTAAAGGTAAATGATAAGATGTTGCCCGAATTTGAAATGTACAACGGAACGCGGCAGGGATGCCCGCCCTCGCCTCTTCTGTACGTGCTGTCACTGGAACCCTTCCTGGCTACTCTGAGAAACAACCCTGGGATAGAGGGGGCAAGGATAGAGGAAAAAGAACATAAAATCGCTGCTTACGCCGACGATATCCTAGTCTATGTGACTAAGCCTAGAGAAACTCTGTTAAACATCTTATCGGAAGTGGAAAGATACGGTGAACTTTCAAATTTCAAAATAAACCCCATAAAGACGGAAATATTAAACCTCGGAGTGGAAAAAAAGATATCTTGGCGAGAATTCCCGTTTACGTGGGTAAAAGGAGAGCTATCCTACCTTGGAATTAAATTAACACCAACACTTGAGAAAATATATCCCGCAAACTTCATCCCATTACTGAATGAAATTAGGGCAGAAGTCAAAAGGATAAATATACAATCAATATCGTGGATAGGAAGAGTGAATACGCTTAAAATGGTAATCTTACCAAAAATTTTGTATAAATTTCAAATGGTACCAATAAGGATCCCTTCTGAGCTTCTTTAAGATCTTACAGAAAATACTGACAACATTTATCTGGCAAAGTAAGAAACCAAGATTAAAATTTGCACTTATGTCTAGGAAAAGACAACACAGGGGTTTAGTAGCACCTGACATATTTAGGTATTACAAAGCAGTTATTCTTGCATGCATGATTGAATGGACGAAAGAGAACAAAGAAAAAAAATGGATTGAGATAGAGAACACTTTAAGCAAAACCACGCTTCACAAAAATATATGGATTGCAAATAAATATAGAATAATAGACCCCAATGCACATGAATTGACAATAAATGTATTCAGAGTTTGGGACGCACTTTATCGGAAACAAAAATGGGTATACAATTCTCCACTAATTGCCCTTACGGGAACAAAATATTTCACACCGGGTAAGGACATATTTCGAAGATTAAGAATAAAGAACCCACAAATAAAAGATGTCACTAGGAAAGGGAAGGTGGAATTGGCACAAGAATTGGAGATTAAATTTGGGGGGAAATTACGTGAATGGGAATATTTACAATTAAAGCACTTAATTATTTCATCACCATATCCGTTCAGGGACACAGAAGAATTAAATAAATTAGAAAAGCTCTGTATGTCACCAACGGCAACTAAGGGAGGGATTTCGAAGGTCTATGAATTCCTGTTCCTATGAATTCCTGGTCCCGTTCCTATGACAACGTCCAATAGGACGAAACGTACGTCGGAAGGCAGACGCGCTGACGTCATCGTTTCCACTCCATAACGAACGGGTGTTTGCAGGCCGGCCGGCTGATTTTATATATGCTTTTTTAACTGCTTCTTTTGATGTATTTCTTATCTTCTTGGGTCTCCATTATCGAGCCAATCACTACTGAGGAATCCCGGGTGATCTCCCCTCCATGCAGAGACAGATGGTGATGTCCCTATTGAGTGGATCTCTGGCATAAGGCTTTATTACAGCTTACCTCTGGTAATCATATACCTTTATAGGTGGTGGATTTTCTCACAAGATGTTTTTAAAGTCTTCGGTCACTTTGGGTGGAAGATAATCTAATAAGGACTGTTGATAACGAAAGTCACTTCTTTTCACGGACTGTGTTTTTTATTTATATATTTTTTACTAATTAATTTTCATATTTTTTGTTCTAATAATTTACTGTCTCTATGTGGTTCATAGCGAATTTTTCACATTATGTTGCTATTTGAGTTTAGCATTTTCTGATCACTTTACACATTTTTCAATTATTCTGATTAAGGTTTGTGTTTAGCGCGGTTCTTTTATACACTTTACAATTCTCCACTAATTGCCCTTACGGGAACAAAATATTTCACACCGGGTAAGGACATATTTCGAAGATTAAGAATAAAGAACCCACAAATAAAAGATGTCACTAGGAAAGGGAAGGTGGAATTGGCACAAGAATTGGAGATTAAATTTGGGGGGAAATTACGTGAATGGGAATATTTACAATTAAAGCACTTAATTATTTCATCACCATATCCGTTCAGGGACACAGAAGAATTAAATAAATTAGAAAAGCTCTGTATGTCACCAACGGCAACGAAGGGAGGGATTTCGAAGGTCTATGAATTCCTTTCAGATATTGAAGATCAGAAGAGGCCCTCCTTCATAGATAAATGGGAAAAAGAACTGGAAACAAAATTTGAAGAACAAATCGAGAAAATGATTGCAGGTGGTTACAATCAAGCCTAGGACGTAAACACTATCGAGATGAATTATAAATTCTTGGTCAGGTGGTATATGACCCCGGAAAGACTTCATAGAATTGATCAAGAAAAATCACCATTATGTTGGAGAAATTGTGGGAATAAAGTCACGATGATACACATTTGGTGGGATTGCCCAAAAATAAGAGTATTCTGGCAGGAAGTAATCGCATGTGTTAAGGAGATCACGGGAGAGAAATTAGAAAATAATAGATTGATCTGTCTGTTCCACGATGCTAAAATTCCCAAAAAGCAATACATGAGAAAAGTAACATCAAAATTATTAAACGCTGCGAAGGGACTGATACCAAAAAACTGGCTAAAGAGCAAAAACCCAGATTTGGGAGAATGGTTTAAGCAGGTGGATTACTACCACAAAATGGAAATACTCTGTTGTAAAGATGAAGGACAACCTAGATGAATGCGTCTCTGTCTGGAAGCGGTGGGAAAGATACAAGACCTCGGACAGCTATTGGGAGAAGTTGCTGACTAGCAATGGATTTTAAGAGGAAATAACATCTGGGATAGTTAGGAAGAGTTTTGATGGTGAGGCGGGAGGGGGGGGGGAATTTTGAAGGGGGAGGAAAATATGGGAATGGGGGTGGGAGGGAACAATACTTAGTTTTACTTAAAGTCATGTGAATAAATAAAGGAAAGGAATTCCTTTGACGTACAGGTATGTCTTCCTCTGCTTCAATGCCTCCAAAACTGTCAGAATCCTCCTCCTCCCTCTCCTCTTGTGTGTTCTGTGGCATAGAAACAAAGGTGTCTGCATAATGCAGGCCTTGAGAGGAAAGAAAGTCCTCCTCTTCATCACACTGTTCTGCCTCGAGTGCTCTGTCCACAATGCCATGCAGAGCCTGTTCCAGCAGGAACACAACAGGGATTGTGTTGCCTTATGGGTTTATGTGAAATCTCTATTAATAGCTGTAAAATATTGTAATTAGGAATATATTACATTTAGCTTGTATCTATGCAGGCCAGAACATATTAATCTTCACATATATATCCAGACAAGTCGGTGCCCAGGCTTTTGTGTACAAACAATGGGTTTCAAACCTCTTTGTGGTACACAAACTCACTTCAAAGGATCCCATGCTGGGATATGCAATGAAGGTAGGCCCACCCCAGGCCAATACTTAACTTCCCGGGAAAGTTCAAGTCAATCTCCTGCCTTAATAGTCACAAGGATTTGCATTAAAGGGGCTGACTTATGCAAAGTATAGGGATTGGAGATGCAGCCAATCCTTAACCAGCAATAGAGAAGTTCACCAATCAATTACCATGCTATTCCAACCAATGAGGCATCAGCCTGTATTGATATACACAGACTAGATGGGAAAGATTTTCTCTCTTTATGGTAGAGCAGCCATCAGACTGGAACCTTGGTGAGAATCGGTTAATTATGGGAAAGGTCTGCCCTTTTACTTGTAACTAAATATGTTTGTAGATTAATGTTTTAAGGAATATACTCTGTATTCCTTCATGTAATTCTTTTATTTTAACCTAATCTTTTCTTTTTTGGTGTAAGACTATAGATAGATGTTTGTGTATTAGATAGATGCTTTCAACTACTTCCTAATAAATGTTATTATATTACAACTTTCACTCTTGGTCAAAGAACTCTCATTAAACCCACCTCATATATTTTAGATATTAAATCTTAAATATAATAAACGGATAACAGATTGTGTCACTGAAGCATGCATTTTCATGGCTCACCATTCTTATGGCCTCTTTAAATGTTGACAGTTTAGTGCATGCATCCTTTATGAGCAGTCATTGGTGCAGGGAAAAAAAGCTGAGTTGGCCTGAGCCAGTCATTGTGCCATTTTCACACTGGTACTCATTGATGGCCCTCTGCTACATATGCAGCCACTGCAGCATTGCCAAAGTCAAGTTCCATCTGGTGGCATGTAACAAATCAGGCAGTTTATGGGCAGGTGGAATTCCCATTGAATTTAAGCCAATCAAATATTTGCTTTGTATGACCGCCTGAAATGGCTAGACTCTTCTGGCCTGCTTTAGTAGATCTTCCATCCCTGGGTACCTATTTAAGAAATACTGCATCACCAAATTGAGGACATGTGCCAGGCATGGCACATGTGTCAACTTTCCCTGTCTAAGGGCAGACAGGAGGTTTGTGTCATTATCACACAGCACCATTCCTGGCTCCAGCTGGCATGGCATGAACCAACTCTGGGTCTGCCCCTGCAAAGCTGCAGGAATCTCTTCTGTGGTGTGGTTCCTGTCCCCTAGACACATCTGCTGAAGCACTGCATGGCACCTTTTAGCCTGACTTGAATAGCCCATTGAAACACTAAAGGGGTACTTGTGGTTCACTGGACAATTCAGCAGAAGAGGGCATGGAGGAGGATGAGGGGGTGGAGCTGACAAATTTCACTTCATCACTATTTGTGTGAAGATGTGGCAGTACAACAAGCTGCAGCACTGAGCACTGTCCTGCAGCATCCTTCCAAGTTGCAAGCAGCGTTACTCAGTGTGCTGTGAACAAAATATATTGTCCCTGAGCATGCTTGCTGGACCATGTGCCAGCAGTAATGTGGACTTTGCAGCTGACTGTCTTGCCCAATGATGCCACAACATTGCCTTCCACATGATGGTACAGAGCTGGAATGGGCTTACGTGAAAACAAATAGCGACTGGGAATTTGTGGTACAGCACATTCTGCAAATTCGCAGGGGGACAGAATCCACCAGACAGAAAAACAGGAGTTGTAAAGCCAGCAGCTTTGACAAGCTTGCATTTAGATGCTGGGCATGTGGGTGGCAGTGGCTATTTTTCGCTGCAGCAGATGGGGCAGAGAAATTTTCTTACTATAGTCTACAGCTGGTGGTGTGCTGTTGGCAGATGTGCTGCAAGGACATGGGACACCCTGTGCTATACCATCATCCCTGTCAGTGGAGACTGTTGAGAAGTCATAAGGTATAGCAGGGGTAGACTGAGGTGAGGAGTGAGAAGCAGCAGCATTGTGTCCCTTTTGTGTGGCTTTCAGGTGCTCTTGCCATTGGCTGAGTGGTGGGAAGTGCCTTGTCAAGCATGTGGTACCCAAGTGCCTGGTGTTTTTTCCCCGCTTGATGTGCTTGAGACAAAGTTACAAATTGCAACAGTGATCGGCTGCACATGTGCTAAAAAAAGGTCTAGACAGCTGAGTTGTGGGAAGTGGGCCGGTAGATAACAGCTCCACAATGATGGAATAGGGTGGCTGATATCTACTCTTCAATGGGTAAAAGTGAGCGCTAAGCCTAACACAGTTGTAAATTTAAAAGACAATTAAAAAATTAAAATAAAAACAATGTCAATATAGATACTGATGGAAAAGTAATGGAATAAATGAACATTAGTTTTTCAGAAGAAAATAGATATTATACTATAATGTCCATATAGGCTGTGTATAAGTCCATATATTAGATGAAGCACTAACCGCATTATAAGGCTGCCTTGTATGAGAAAGAAGCGATCCTCTGGGTACTGCAAAATTGTAAAACACAAGGCACCACTCTAACTGCAGAATTATCATAAAGTTTATTATACAGGACTAAAAAGATGGTACTCACAAAAGTACATGATTAAAAGCATGTTTGGCAATGTAACCGGAGTGTCCTGAAGTCTGTGTTGTTCAGGTCTGGATGGCGTTGTTGTCCGATGGGCAGGCTCAGCGGTGGGAGCCGTCGCTTCCTGCCGCTGGAACGCAAGCTGAGAACCAGGAAACCAAGAAATGAGGTCACTTCCGGGTGACGGGACGTGTAGGCGACGCGTTTGCGGAGCTACGCTCCTTCCTTAGGCCTAACG
This sequence comes from Aquarana catesbeiana, assembly GCF_042186555.1. Classification (NCBI taxonomy): domain Eukaryota; kingdom Metazoa; phylum Chordata; class Amphibia; order Anura; family Ranidae; genus Aquarana; species Aquarana catesbeiana. The sequence continues at coordinate 204,197,546 of NC_133336.1, forward strand.
TGTAACGTGATTGGGCTGAAATGTATAGGCTAATGGATGTTGCTGATTGGTGGAAAAAAGCTCCAGATTATGCTGCAATCGCTCTGGCTGACATTTTAGCTATCTGATATGGATACATTAGACAACAACTGCTTGAATTTTTAAAATATGGCAATATATATAAAACCAATAAAAAGAGTAATAAAGCACGCAACTGAGCAAGAACATTCTGGAGCTGTTCCAGACCCAGTGCCAAATGGGCGCGGCCTCACAGGCCAAGACCACGTTCTCACCTATCACACCATCCAGCTCGCTAACGATGGCCCCTCCCGACTTAGCCCCGGGCCGAGACCTACTGCCGAGCATCCTAGATCTAGAGAAGTTCGCTTTAGACATTAAGAGCTCGGTGACAGCAGCAATAGCGGACCTGAAAAATGACTTACAGGCGGTAGCACACCGCATTGAGGCTGTTGAACAAACCTCTAAAACACAAGCGGCCGCCATTCACCAAGTACAATCTGTATATGACTCCCAGCTTTCCCAAATGTTTGACCTGCATAGACATGTTGAAGACCTTGATAATAGGGGCCGGAGACATAATATCAAAGTGCGGGGGATCCCTGAGAGTGTGGACCCTGGAGCTATACAACAGAACATCTGCTCATTGTTTAATGATCTAATGGAGCGCCCAGCCGATTCCCCTATTGAAATGGAGAGGGCACATCGGGCCTTGCACCCACAGTCGCGTGATAATGAACTGCCCAGGGACATTGTGTGCTGTGTGGTTAATTTCCAACTTAAGGAAGAAATCCTACGCAAAGTAAGAGAGAGAGGACGGATTCTACACAATGGAGCGGAAGTCAAACTATTTCAGGACTTGTCGCAAATCACGCTCCAAAACAGAAGAACTCTGCGCCCCCTGTTGGATGCTCTAAGGGCCCGCAACATCACTTATCGCTGGAAGTTTCCTTTTGGCTTGTCAGCCTCATCTAGGGGTCACTCTGCACTATTGCGCACGCCGGATGACCTGCAGACCTTTTGCGAGCAGCTGGACCTTCCAATTATAGAATTACCGGATTGGTATGCACAGTTCTTTCCATCGGAACCTTGGCTTCCAGTGTCCCTCAACCCATCTCCAAAAGCCCAGCGACACAGAACACGCAGACGCAGAGGTGACCTGGCCTCTCCAAGTGCCCGTGCATCATGACGCGACCTTTACCCACGCAGCCCGGGTTCACCTCCCTCACCATCAGCGAGAAGAGGTCGTCTGGAAGCCTAGAGTTGCTCTTCATATGCTGGTCACATTGTTTGGTCTTTTTTTTTTTCCCCCTTTTTTTTTTTTTCTCTCCTTTTATTATTATTTGGAGCTGACTGATACATGCGCCGTGGATACATCATTAAATCTGCCTATGACTTTTGCATAATCCCATTGAGATCACTATCCTCTGGCACTTTGGTTAACCATGGGATCCCAGCCCTGTCACACACTTTAATGCAAACGATCCCTGATGAGATGAAACTGATGAGACTGAGTAAATATAAAAGAATGGAGAACGTATGACGCCTCGTCTTCTACCTCCAGACTTTCAATAAGGTGCTCCTCTAGGTTGGTCGGTGAATGACTGGGATCTGCAATCAATCAAGATGTGCACGTGAGGGATTACAGCTTGCATGACGGTGCTTGAAGATACAGAATAGTCTTTCACGCGGACTTCACCATCGCCTCCTCCACCTCCTCCAACATCCCCTCAGAAGAACTGCAACGAAAACTGTGAGGACTTCATCGGAGCACTTTGAACCCTGTCACCATGGCTTCTGACCTTCCACAGGGTTATTTAGCTTTGTCATAATTCTAGAGGCACTGAGGACAGCCACAAGACCAGGCTGACGTGCGATGATAGAGGTTTGAGAAAATAACTGTTTTTGGTTTGGGCACCTGGGATACAACGGGGTTTATCCTGACATCTCAGGATTCCAAACTAGGGTTGAAGTAACTTAATTTAGTTAAGAGGCTAGGGGTTATATGCAGCTTATGTAGCCGTTATACTCTAGATGACCCAGACATGATCATATTGCAGAGGAGTTTAAGTACTTACTTTACATCTACAGGTGAGGAATATGTAAGCTCAAGTTAGGTTAACTTTTTTATCATATTAAGGTGTGTATCTCACTCATATGTATACCATAACATGCTCACCCCCACTTGTCCTTGGGTATCTGCTGCCATTTTACTTCAGATTGTGCCCTCTTCTCTTCTCTTCCATTCTTTGGGCTACCCTCTCTCTATCCTCTCCAGGTCTCTCTACTACGCTATTCTGCCTGCCAACCCCTTCCTTCTTTTCCTACCCTACTTCCCTTCCCCCCTTTTCTTTACCCCTGGATTAAGTAAAGGTTGCTGAGGATGCACAGAGGGTTATAAAATGATGTATGTTTATCAGATGCTCCCATGCAAAGTTTGATAATGTCCAGCACTAGGGTTTTATGTGGTTCAGTGTTCGAATGGCCATTAAGGCTCTAGTTTCTTTAAAAAGTTTTTGTTCTTTGTTTTTATTATTTTTAAGACCAGGATGCAAGTATGCTCTGTTTGTTGCCCAATGCAGGCTCCCCGCCCTCTCATTTGAAGTGGGATGCATGGACGTGTATAACCACTAGACAAATTTCTTGGACCCGGACGGTACACACACTCTGTGGTTTCCGTCCGTTCTCTCTACCCCACACAGCAGTCCTGACAGGACATAGGCTGACACTCCAGAACTGTTTCTTCCTAGGTGGATTAGTATTTATATATCCATCTCTGGTTTGATATTTCTGTCCCTCTCTCTCTCTTTTTTCTGCTCCTCCTTATTTGTTGTTTGTTGTCCCTTTTACCCCCACCTTCTTCCCTGTCCATCTTAGTCCTCTCCACCCTCATACACTGAGACACCCCTCTCGGCTTGCCCCCCCCCTTTTTTTTCTCTGGGTTTGCTCCGCCCTCCTCCTCCCGCCTAAGGGGGAAAGAGTTTTAAGACTAGGTGAGGCTTATCTCGTCCTCTGCTGGTAAGTCGGCTTGACTCCCCTATCCGCCTGCAATGATGCAGCATAGCAAGGTTATCAATGCTCCCCTGTCACTGAAGTGCATTTCTTTGAATGTAAAGGGTCTGAACCTGCCTGAAAAAAGATTGCAAGTCCTATCATCTCTGTCTAAACACAGAGCTCATTTTATATTTCTACAAAAGACCCATTTTTGATCGGATGCCATCCCCAAATTGTCAAACCACATATAACGCCAGGTATTTCATGCCACTAATGCTGAAGCCAAGACCAAAGGTGTCTCTATACTAATTTCCAGACATGCTAACTTCCTCATGACAGACTCCCTTATTGACCCGGAGGGTAGGTTCATTTTTCTTAAGGGTACTTATGCCTCAAAACCACTGACGTTAGCTAATATTTACAGTCCAAATGACCATCAGGTCTCTTTCTTTCAAAAAGTATGTGACAAACTAGCAGATTTCCAGAGGGGATTGGTCCTAATGGGGGGGACTTCAATATACCCTTAAACCCCCTACTAGACTCCTCCACGGGATCCTCCAACCTAACATACAAAGCACTAAGACAGATCAAGCTAAACTTACAACACCTGACTCTACATGATACATGGCGAACTATGTCACCTTTGGTAAAGGACTATACTTTTTACTCGGCCCCACATCAAAAGTACTCGAGAATAGACTATTTCTTCCTCTCCCAGGCAGACCTACCATATCTAAAAGAAGCCACAATAGAACCTATGTTCTTATCAGACCACCACCCGATCACGGTAACTCTCACTTTCCCGGAAGTAGAAACTAAGTCGAAAATATGGCATCTGAACCCATCCCTACTTAAAGATATCCCCACAATAGAACACATTCACACGCGCATACATCAGTATTTCCAGGAAAACGCAAGTCCAGAAATATCTCCAATCACTTTATGGGAGGCACATAAGTGTGTGATTCGGGGTGAATTTCTGGCCCTAGCTTCAAAATTCAAAAAATTGCAGCAAGAGACCATCAACTCCCTTATCCAATCAATTAAAAATCTGGAAACAACCCACAGACAGACTCAAGCCCAATCTACACTTCAGGACTTAATACAAGCTCATTCCCTCCTTTTGGAGGAGCGGGATAAACGCACAAAACAACGTTACATTCTTGGCCAGAGGATCTTTTATGAGCATGGCAACAAGTGCGGCCGTCTGCTGGCCCGCTCAGTGCAAGCGTCTAAATCTTCCTCCAAGATTCACTCTTTGTGCAACAACAGGGGAGATCTCCTGGCCAAGAATGAAGATATTGTCAAAGAATTTGAGAGGTATTATTCCAAGCTTTATAACTTACAGACTGACCACATCTCCCAAACTACACCCGAATTCCGTGCAAATCTAATTAAAGACTTTCTTTCTTCTTTTAGCCCCTCTCCCATGAAGCCTCAACAAGCTTCAGCCCTAGAAAGTGAAATATCCATCACGGAAATAGAAATAGCTGTTAAACAAATGAAGGCTGGGAACAGCCCAGGCCCTGATGGCTTTACCCTTCAATATTACAAATCCTTCATGGACAGTTTATTCCCCAGACTTTAGACGACCCTCAATAGTTTTTCAGACCCGCATTCCTGACCGAATGAGATGCTTAGGGCGCATATCACCGTAATTCCTAAAGAAGACAAAGACCCGTCCCTAGTGACAAATTATAGACCAATTTCCCTACTAAATGTAGATATAAAAATTTATGCGAAGGTCCTAGCTAATCGATTGATGCCCCTGATTCCAGAACTCATCTCCACAGACCAGGTGGGTTTTGTTCCTGGACGAGAAGCCAGGGACAACACGATTTGTACCCTTAACCTACATCATTGGCTTACATCAACTAAAACACAAGGTTTCTTTTTATCACTAGATTCCGAGAAGGCGTTCGACAGGGTGGCCTGGGATTATATGCGAGAAACTCTCACAGCCATTGGCCTGGGAAGTCGTATGCTTGCGTACATCATGGCCCTATACTCGAATCCCACGGCGACGGTGAGGACCAACAGCTACCTGTCGTGCGCCTTCTCCATCAATAATGGCATACGCCAGGGGTGTCCGCTTTCCCCCTTAATCTATATACTAACCCTAGAACCTTTTCTTGATAAACTTAGATTAAACCCAGACATTCAGGGAGTTACGGTAAATAAAAGGGAATTTAAAGTAGCAGTGTTTGCCGACGACATTCTACTATCCCTGAGAGCACCTAGAACGTCTCTTCTGAACCTGCTTAAAGATCTATCCGAGTTTGGTAAAATTTCAAACCTTAAAATAAACTACAAAAAATCTCATGCACTTAATGTTACTTTAACAACTCAAGAAGTCGCCCACTGTCGGGACTCATTCCCATTTCACAGGGAGAAGAGGGCAATTACCTACTTGGGAATTAAGATCCCCACAAAAATGTGAGAACTCTACCCTTTGAATCATCACGCGGCTCTTCTTAGAGTCCAAAAACTTCTAAAGGGGTGGGCAACTTTAAATGTATCGTGGTTCGGGCGAGCAGCGCTGCTTAAAATGATGATCCTGCCCCGATTGCTATACATGATGCAAGCGGTCCCGATTCTCCTACCAGCTGGCTTTTTCTCTATCTATAGAAAAGCTTGTTCTGCTTTTCTCTGGAAAGACGCTCCTCCCCGTATCAAATTTACACGTCTAACACTGGCCAAACAGAGAGGAGGTATAGGCCTGCCAGATCTACATAAATATTATATAGCTTGCCACCTTACCAGGGTCGCAGACTGGAATATCCATGCTAGGGAGAAAGCGTGGGTCTTCCTAGAGAAAGCCTTCTCAACCCGACCCTTGCATCTGCTAACCTGGCTGCATCCAAGCAGCTGGCCACAGATCCTATCTACACATCCCCTTATCCATCCTTCACTTCTAGCATTTAAGAGGACAGGCCAGAATACGAATCTCACTACTAGCCCGAGCCCTCTGACAACGTTAAGAGGGAACCAGGCTTTCCTACCTGGGGAGCTCAATTCTTTTCTGCGTAAAGAATGGCCTTTTGAAGAGGTTCTGGCCCAGCAGTTCTATAGTAATAACAAACCCATCACATTAGAGAAACTCAAAACAATGTCAGTGTCGTCCACTTTTTCCTTCTGGACCTATAGACAAATTAGGCACTTTTTAGAAAACCAAGTGCACCAGGGGTGCTGGTCGAGACCCCTAACACCGTTCGAGACCCTTTGCCAACTCAAAACCCATCAATGACACCTGATCTCACTCATCTACTCGTTCCTCTCGGAGGACCCTGATCATTCCCCAGCCCCGTCTCAAACATCTTGGAACAATGAATTACAAGCACACTTGACAAATGAGGACTGGACCACAATCCATGAATACGCTCACAAGAGCTCATTGAATGTGGCCATCCAGGAAAATGGCTACAAGATTGTCACTAGGTGGTATAGGACCCCCTCTCGGCTCCACAAGTTTTCGGCCGACATTCCTGATACCTGCTAGCATTGTGAACGGGAAGTGGGTACTATGCTCCACGTATGGTGGACATGTGAAAAAATTCAACCACTCTGGAAACAGGTCCACGACCTCATTTCTCATGTCACCACATTTTCCCTTGATTATACTCCAGCTCAATTTCTCCTGCACCACACCTCACTCTCCAGGAAAACATATTACAAGTCCCTAGCCATGAATATGGTAAACGCAGCAAGATTATGCATCCCTAAACACTGGCGCTCTACGAACATACCGACAATCAGAGAATGGTTCTCAAGAATATCCATGATCAGGGATATGGAGGAACTGATCCACATATCTCAAGACAGAATGCACAAATTTTCGATTATATGGGCTTGCTGGTCTCACTTCACTACTACAGACGGGTACCGGCAATACACCCAATAAAAGTATTGGGGGATGAGTGTGCCGAACCTTGGGCGGCCCGTGGCGGGTGGGCGAGGAGCGGAGATTTCCTAAGATCTACCCCGTACCAGTCCTTCCCCCCACCTCCTTTTTCTTTTAATGCCAATCCTCTGTTTCTTAGTTTATATCTTTTCTCTACCCCCTGATTGCTCTGAAACGTTGGTAAAGCATGGGTTTCCCTTCGGAAACAGATACTTAGTTTAATGAGGGAACACGGTACTACATATACCCTCCAGGACCCGAGCGGACTGATTGAGTTCCTGCCCGGTAAGGTTGGATTGCAAGCACGGGCTTAATAGGCTGTCCTGCCCCCTGTATTGTGCAGGGGGAGGAAGAGGGGGGAGGTGAAAATTGAGAGTACGACCCTCTGCCCTCAGATGCTTTTTATGCATTAATAAATGGAAAGAGCGCTCTGACAACCATGGAGGAGGTCTATAAGCAATTTCACTTTAGATTGCCTCATATTTTGAAATGTGTACCCTGATGTTTCCCCCTTTTTTATGTGATGCTTCCTTCTTGTTTGTACTTATTTCTGTTTGTACGAATACTTGTACACTTAAATGCGATACAGTTGTTTACCTTGCAAATTTTGAATAAAATCTTTATGGAAAAAAAAAAAAGAGTAACAAAAAGAGGGGATGTATAAAAACAATGTGAATAATATAAATACTGATGGATAATTGGGGAAATCGTGAACAACCGCATTTCACGCATAAGAGATGTTCCAGGGACACTTAACCTAAGCTGACAATTGGGGGTGACACCAGGATGTAGGAAATATATGTATGTAAATGTGGAAAATAACAATAAAATAAAAATGAGATAAAAATAAAAATGGGAATAATAAAAAAATATAATAATAAATTAAAAATAATAAATAATAAAAATGAAAATAAATGTGAAAAATAATTGTGAAAAAAAAAAATATATAAATAGAAAATAAAAATTGTATAATAAATAATGAATAAATAGAAATTTGTTGAAAAATAAATATGAGAGATTAAATAGGACGATAGAAATGATTGATATTGCTGATACATAATGGCATATTAGGATAACGGAATGCCTTTACAGATGGGAGAGGGAAAGCACTCAAATTAGGCTGCTCACCTCTATTTCCTCATTTAATCCGTCTGGGGCAAGAGACTCCAAGGTGTATATCCAGTACGTTTCCCTCTGGCAGAGGCGTTTAAAACGCTCTGCCAGTGAGAACGTACCTGGAATGGACTCAATGATCCAAACCCTGAGGCCAGAGGAAGAATGATCATGATTGTGAAGAAAATGTAAAGGAATACTGTGGGTATCGTCTCCTGCTTCCACGAGATGGTGGTGCTCCCCAAATCTCTTTCTCAAGGTACGTATAGTTCTTCCCACATAATAAAGCCCACAAGGACAAGTTAAGCAGTAAATTACAAATTCCGTGGAACAATTGTAAAAACTGCTAATCTTGTATGTCTTGCCCTTGTGGGTGAATTCTTTTTGGCCATGTGTAACATGGCTACATGTCAAACATAATTTTTTTTTTGACACTGATATATCCCAACCAAAGGGATAAGACATGGGAATATCATTTTGAGACCTGATTTGGATTTAAGTTTGCTGGGTGCTATCGAATTTTTGATATTTCTGGTTTTACAATATGTGAATTTGGGTCTTGGAGTAATGATAGATTTGAGTTGCGGATCCTGAAGAAGGATGAGCCAATGTCTGTTAAGGATACGTTTCATAGTTTTATATCGGGTATGGAACTGTGTCAGGAATCTAACGGGTTGTGACGTGGACTTGTCCAAATTTTTAATACATGTAGGATGCTCCGACATGTAGAGATTAAAAGCTTCATCAATCACTTTGGGTGGGAAGGCTTTGTCGATGAATTTTTGTTTTAAAAGGGACCCTTCTGTAATATAATCTGATTGTCTGGTGAAGGTTCTGCGTAGATGGCAAAATTGGCCTTTGGGGATATTTGAGATCCACCTAGGATGGTGGCAACTTTGGTGATGTAAAAAAGAATTGCCTGCCGTAGGTTTTGTATAATTCTTAGCCAAAATGTTGCCGTCCTGATGGAATAGTGTTAAATCTAGAAATGCCAATTGAAGGGAATGATGTTCTGAGGTGAATGTGAGGCCATGTCTATTATTATTGCAATGTGTCAAAAAATCTGTAAATAGGGGTTCTGGGCCATCCCAAATGATGATAATATCATCTACATACCTCCCATAAAATACTATATGGGAGGTATAGGGATTATTGAGCCAGATGTGATTGGCCTCCCAGGACCCCATAGTTAAATTGGCATAACTGGGGGCAAAATTGGCCCCCATTGCTGTGCCCTTTAATTGATTTAATTAATTTCTCCATCAAACTCAAAATAGCTATGGGTCAAGCAGAATTCTGTGGCCTCCAAAATAAACTCTGCCTGACCTGGATTTATTAAAGGATCAGAAAAAAGAAAGTGAGCAATGGCTCTGAGACCTATATCATGTGGGATTGAGGTGTAAAGAGAGTTCACATCAAGGGAAGCCCACATGTAAGTGGGCTCCCATGTGTAGTGTTCTAACAATTCCAAAAGATGGATGCCATCACGGATATAAGACAGAAGACTGACTGCAAGTGGTTGTAAAAATAAATCTATATACTGGGAAAAGGGACTTGGTGATACTGTCTATGGCTGCGACTATGGGTCGGCCTGGTTGATTTATTGTACTCTTATATATTTTGGGATGTGATAAAAATATGGGGTGGAAAAGTAGGGTCTGTTGAAAAAAGCATATTCCTGTTTGGAGATGATATTGTTGCTCTTGGCTCTATCTGTAAGTGTTTTGGCTTCTATAGTGAAAGTTGGCAAAGGGTCACAGCGTAATTTGGAATATGTATTGTCATCTGACAATAAGCGTGTAGCTTCTGCCAAAAAATCATGATGGATTTAAATGACAATACCTCCACCTTTATCTGCGGTTTTGATAACTATCTCTGGATTATCTGTAAGGTGTTTTAAGGCTGTTTTTTCAGGGATGGTGAGATTGAAATGATTGGAGTGGCTTTCATGTGTTTGTTGACACAGTTTTTGTAAATCAGAAAAAAACACCTGATAAAAAGTGTGTAAATAGGGTCGCTTAGAACGTGTGGGATTAAACACAGATTTGGGTCTGAATTTACTGTGTTGTACCGGAGGTGAAGTTGAAAGATGCTGTGTTAGAAGAACCAAATCTTTAACCTCGTCTTCACTCTCAATGTTGTATAATTCTTTTAATATGCTTAGTTCTGGTGATTCATAGGTCTCAGAGTGGGAAATAGACTCTACAGAGCTGGAGTGTGTATAACTATCTGAGACCTTTTGAGTTTTGATGTTATAATGGCGTTTGAGGGTGAGATTCCGAATGAATAGATGCAAATCTTTAAATAGGCTAAATGAATTGGGAAGTGATGATGGAGCAAAATTTAGACCTCGTTGTAAAATGGACGCTTCTGCTTGGGACAAATTGTGAGAAGATAAATTGTAAATTTTTACTGTTTTTGGGACTTGGCCCTGTGATTTGGGTCACTGCTTTCCCCCTCGCTTTCCTCTTCTTTTAGTTTTCTTTTTCAAATGTTTGGACGATGGGTCGGCGAGGGGGGAAGTGCTAAAAAAAACCCTGAACCCTGTTGTATATGGTCTGGGGGGACTTGTTCTGCTGGAACTGACAAATCTGTATGGGAAAATAATAATGGTAACTGTGTATGAAAAGGGGACCTAGCTGTAGGAACTGTAGAACTGGTGGATCTGTCCAAGTCATGGATGCCAGAAATGATGGTTGTGATGATTTGTGGTGTATGATCTGATTTATTGTCTGGATGTGTGGAACAGGACAAAGAGCTGTTGTGAATAATCTTATTTTGTGTGGACAGACTGTTGTCGCTGGGGTTAGCATGTATATTATTATCATCATTATCTCCATGAGAATGGTGTTTAGATGTCTCATTGTTTGTTTGGGTGTTCTGGTTATGACTGGGATTTTTTTTTTAACACGGTTTGAAAAAAGCAGCGACACAAATCACAGGGCCAATTCATTTCGCCTATTTAAAGATTTACATCTATTCATTCGGAATCTCACCCTCAAACGCCATTATAACATCAAAACTCAAAAGGCCTCAGATAGTTATACACACTCCAGCTCTGTAGAGTCCATTTTCCACTCTGAGACCTATGATTCACCAGAACTAAGCATATTAAAAAAATTATACAACATAGAGAGTGAAGACGAGGTTGAAGATTTGGTTCTTCTAACACAGCATCTTTCAGCTTCACCTCCGGTACAACACAGTAAATTCAGACCCATAACTGTGTTCTAAGGGACCCTATTTACACACTTTTTATCAGGTGGTTTTTTCTGATTTACAAAAACTGTGTCAACAAACACATGAAAGCCACTCCAATCATTTCAATCTCACCATCCCCGAAAAAACAGCCTTAAAACACCTCGCAGATAATCCAGAGATAGTTATCAAAACCGCAGACAAAGGTGGAGGTATTGTCATTCAAAATCGTCATGATTTTTTGGCAGAAGCTACACGCTTATTGTCAGATGACAATACATATTCCAAATTACGCTGTGACCCTTTGCCAACTTTCACTATAGAAGCCAAAACACTTACAGATAGAGCCAAGAGCAACAATATCATCTCCAAACAGGAATATGCTTTTTTCAACAGACCCTACTTTTCCACTCCATATTTTTCTCACATCCCCAAAATACATAAGAGTACAATAAATCCCCCAGGCCGACCCATAGTCGCAGCCATAGACAGTATCACCAGTCCCTTTTCCCAGTATATAGATTTATTTTTACAACCACTTGCAATCAGTCTTCCATCTTATATCCGTGATGGCACCCATCTTTTGGAATTGTTAGAACACTGACGAGAACTCTCTTTACACCTCAATCCCACATGATATAGGTCTCAGAGCCATTGCTCACTTTCTTTTTTCTGATCCTTTACTAAATCCAGGTTAGGCAGAGTTTATTTTGGAGGCCACAGAATTCTGCCTGACCCATAACTATTTTGAGTTTGATGGAGAATTCTACCTCCAATTAAAGGGCACAGCGATGGGGGCCAATTTTGCCCCCAGGTATGCCAATTTAACTATGGGGTTCTGGGAGGCCAATCACATCTGGCTCAATAATCCTTATACCTCCCATATAGTATTTTATGGGAGGTATATAGATAATATTATCATCATTTGGGATGGCCCAGAACCTCTATTCACAGATTTTTTTGGCACATTGCAATGATAATAAACATGGCCTCACATTCACCTCAGAACATCATTCCCTTCAATTGGCATTCTATATTTAACACTATTCCATCAGGATGGCAAAATTTTGGCTAAGATTTATACAAAACCTACGGCAGGCAATTCTTTTTTACATCACCAAAGTTGCCACCATCCTAGGTGGATCTCAAATATCCCCAAAAGCCAATTTTGCCGTCTATGCAGAAACTGCACCAGACAATCAGATTATACTACAGAAGGGTCCCTTTTAAAACAAAAATTCATCAACAAAGCCTTCCCACCCAAAGTGATTGATGAAGCTTTTGATCTCTACATGTCGGAGCATCCTACATGTATTAAAAATTCGGACGAGTCCACGTCACAACCCGTTAGATTCGTGACACAGTTCCATACCCAATATAAAACTATGGAACGTATCCTTAACAGACATTGGCCCATCCTTCTTCAGGATCCGCAACTCAAATCTATCATTACTCCAAGACCCAAATTCACATATCATAAAACCGGAAATATCAAAAATTTGATAGCACCCAGCAAACTTAAATCCAAATCAGGTCCCAAAACGATATTCCCATGTCTTATCCCTTTAATTGGGATGTATCAGTGTCGCAAAACATTATGTTTGACATGTAGCCATGTTACACATGGCCAAAAAGAATTAACCCACAAGGGCAAGACATACAAGATTAGCAGTTTTTACAATTGTTCCATTGAATTTGTAATTTACTGCTTAACTTGTCCTTGTGGGCTTTATTATGTGGGAAGAACTATATGTACCTTGAGAAAGAGATTTGGGGAGCACGGCCATCTCGTGGAAGCAGGAGATGACACCCACAGTGTTCCCTTACATTTTCTTCACAATCATGATCATTCTTCCTCTGGCCTCAGGGTTTGGATCATTGAGTCCATTCCAGGTACGTTCCCACTGGCAGAGCGTTTTAAACACCTCTGCCAGAGGGAAACGTACTGGATATACACCTTGGACTCTCTTGCCCCAGGTGGATTAAATGAGGAAATAGAGGTGAGCAGCCTAATTTGAGTGCTTTCCCTCTCCCATCTGTCAATGCATTCCGTTATCCTAATATGCCATTATGTATCAGCAATATCAATAATTTATATCCTCCTATTTAATCTCTCATATTTATTTTTCAACAAAGTTCTATTTATTCATTATTTATTATACAATTTTTATTTTCTATTTTTATTTTTTATTTTTTTTCATTTTTTCATTTTTTTTTTCACAATTATTTTTCACATTTATTTTCATTTTTATTTTTATTATTTTTAATTTATTATTATATTTTTTTATTATTCCCATTTTTATTTTTATCTCATTTTTATTTTATTGTTATTTTCCACATTTACATCCATATATTTTCTACATCCTGGTGTCATCCCCAATTGTCAGCTTAGGTTAAGTGTCCCTGGAACATCTCTTATGTGTGAAATGCGGTTGTTCATGATTTCCCTAATTATCCGTCAGTATTTATATTATTCACATTGTTTTTATACATCCCCTCTTTTTATTACTCTTTTTATTGGTTTTATATATATTGCCATATTTTAAAAATTCAAGCAGTTGTTGTCTAATGTATCCATATCAGATATCTATAATGTCAGCCAGAGCGATTGCAGCATAATCTGGAGCTTTTTTCCACCAATCAGCGACATCCATTAGCCTATACATTTCAGCCCAATCACGTTACACGTTAGGCCTGAGGAAGGAGCGTAGCTCCAGAAACGCGTCGCCTACACGTCCCGTCATCCAGAAGTGACCTCATCTCTTGGTTTCCTGGTTCTCAGCTTGCGTTCCAGCGGCAGGAAGCGACAGCTCCCACCGCTGAGCCTGCCCATCGGACAACGCCGTCCAGACCGGGACAACACAGACTTCAGGACACTCCGGTTACATTGCCAAACATGCTTTTAATCATGTACTTTTGTGAGTACCATCTTTTTAGTCTTGTATAATAAACTTTATGATAATTCTGCACTTAGAGTGGAGCCTTGTGTTTTACAATTTTACGATATCTACTCTTCCATGATGGCTGCCTTGTTGGGGTTGTGCCTCACCCTCACTTTTCTCCTCTGCTCTATCCAGCACCCAAGTTGCGTCAGTGACATCATCATAATCTCCTCCATCCTCATTATCACTGAAGACAACTTGGCAATATGCTGCAGCCGGGGGGAACATGACTGCCAATTTCTGTACCAGTGTTCTCTCCTCTCCTGATGCTGTGTTAAAATAACTCAGCTGACTCCTCCGTGCCCGATGCTTGGGCTATGGCAGGAGTAATTTAGCCACTCTGGCAGCTGCAGTGGACTGCGCCTTAGTCTCTTCTTGGGTGACTGAGGATGAGGATGGTTTAGTAAGCCAGTCTAAAATATACTGCATTAAACGCACAGTACCGCATTGCAATATACTGTGTTAAACGTGCATTAACGCACACAGAAATATACTGTGTTAAACGTGCACTAATGCACTGAAATAGACTGTGTTAAATGTGCACTAAAATATACTGCGTAAAATGTGCACTAACGCACTGAAATATACAGCTTTAAACGTCACATAACGCACAGAAATATTCTGTGTTAAACCTGCAGTAATGCACAGAAATATACTGTGTTAAACATGCACCAATGCACAGAAATATACTGTGTTAAACATGCACTAATGCACTGAACTATACTATGTTAAACATCACATAATGCACTAAAATATACTGCATTAAATGTGCAGTAATGCACTGAACTTTACTGCAGTAAACCTGCCTGACTATATAAACTGACACTAATGTAAAAATGAATGGTCACTTCACCCACACTGACTGAACTATCACTAGATTCACACTAAATTGATACCCTACACTGACAATAGAAGCACAATAGCACACCAACTCGCTAGCAGCACTGAACAGAGCCCTGTTCTCTCTCCACGCCAATATCACACTGCAAAGGCCACAATTGAAAGAATACGTTTATAGTGTGGGATGGGACTAAGAGCAATGAGCCATGATTGGATAGAGTCATCATGACAGCATCCAATCATGGCTCTGACAGTGCTCTGTGCCCTGATTGGGCTAAGCTTTCATTGCTTCAGCCAATCAGGGCTCCCAATGCACTGTGCAGTGGCACAGTTAATTGTGGTCATTCGGCAGGCAAACAAATGGTCAAACTTAACGATAATTCGGGTGTTCATCGAACGGGTGAACAGACAATGTTTGGCCCAAACTCATGCTTAGGCTGAACTGTTCGCCCATGCCTGCTGATACCTTTACCATCAAACCAGACATTGAAAAAGGATGGGGAAAGAAGGAAAGTCAGAGAAAAAAGAGGAAAAAAGGCATAAGAAAAAGAGAGGTTGCGGGTAATCTCAATAAACATAGGTTCTTATATGTTAGAGAAGGTGGTCAAATCTGGACGGGCATAATCAATCTTAGGATGCCAAGTCTGGAATAACATCAGAGTCCAACAAGATGGCTACTGTGAGGATCTGATGAGCTGCTGAAGAGATTTGGGTGCCTGCCTGATCCGCAGCCAGGGACATCCAATGGAAACAAAGAAGAATGGCGGGACATCTGGAAGTAAAATCAAAAGAATTTATCCATATTTGTGCTTTATCTTCATAATTGTGGAACCTCACTAAATTTCTCTTGGGTTTCAAATGGGGTACCATTCGATCTTTTAATCCTGTGTACCCTTTCAAATTTTAATGGTTCTAATGTTTGTCTGCTCCGCTGTGGGTCAAAAATCCTTCTCATTGTTTTCATTAAATTTTCACTCTGCGTTATTTCTGGTACCCCACTAATCCTCAGGTTTTTCCTCCTGTTACAGTTCTCTTAAACCTCTATATTATATGCCATGTTCCTCTGTAGACATGTGCATTTCGTTTAGTTCCGAATCGAAATTTGGACGAAATTTTCATTATTCAGACATTCGGATGCATCCGAAATAACGAATTACAATACTAACGAATTTAAACGAATCCGAAATGTTTCGAATCGAAAAACCACGGACGAAATTTGAATCGAATTCGAATCGAATTCGAAACCAAATTCGAAATATATTCGATTCGAAAACAAATTCGAAATCTATTCGACTAGAATTCGAAAACAAATTAGAATCGAATTACAAAAAATATAAATTGATTTCTAAAAAAGAATACAATAAAATAGAATATAAAATAATAAAACAATAGAATAAACATAAAAGAATTGTAAAGAATAGAATAGAATTTAATAGAATTTATTAAAATACAACAGAATATGACCATCTTCTGAAATTCGAATTTCGAATAGTATAAATTCGAATTTGAAAATAGATTGGAAAATAACAATTTATATATATATATATATATATATATATATATATATATATATATATATATATATATATATATATATATACACACATGATGGTTATATATATAAATATTTTATATATATATATATATATATATATATATATATATATATATATATATATATATATAAACCATTTTCCGAAATTCGAATTTCATATAGAATGAATTTGAATAGAAAAGATTAGACTAGAAATAGGAAATAGACTAGAAAAACAATAGAACAGAATTGAGTAAAATATAATGTGTATATATATTATATTTTATTCTATTCTGTTCTATTTTTTTTTCTATTCTAATCTTTTCTATTTGAATTTGAATTCATTCTATATGAATTTTGAATTTCAATAGATGGTTATATATAAATAAATATCTAATATATATATATATACATATACATATACATTTTTATATATATATATATATATATATATATATATATAAAAACATTTTCCGAAATTCGAATTTCATATAGAATGAAATTGAATTTAAATAGAATAGAAAATAATATCATAAAAAAACAATAGATCAGATCAGAAAAAAAAAAAAAAATATATATATATATATAACCATTTTCTGAAATTCGAATTTCATATAGAATGAAATCGAATTTGAATATAAAAGATTAGAATAGATTAGAAAATAATAGAAAAGAATATCATAGAAAAACAATAGAACAGATCAGGAAAAAAAAATTATATACATACATATATATATATATATATATATAACCATTTTCCGAAATTTGAATTTCATATAGAATGAATTCGAATAGAAAAGAAAATAGACTAGAAAAACAATAGAACAGAAAAGAATAAAATATTATATATATATTAGATTATTTTCTGTTCTATTGTTTTTCTATTCTAATCTTTTCTATTCGAATTTGAATTCATTCTATATGAATTTCGAATTTCAAAAGATGGTTATATATATAAATATTATATATATATATATATATATATATATATATATATATATATATATATATATATATATAACCATTTTCCGAAATTCGAATTTCATATAGAATGAATTTGAATTCGAATAGAAAAGATTAGACTAGAAATAGAAAATAGACTAGAAAAAAAATAGAACAGAATTGAGTAAAATATAATGCGTATATATATATATTATATTTCATTCTACTCTGTTCTATTTTTTTTTCTATTCTAATCTTTTCTATTCGAATTTGAATGCATTCTATATGAATTTCGAATTTCAATTGATGGTTATATATAAATAAATATCTAATATATATATATATATATATATATATATATATATATATATATATATATATATATATATACAAAACCATTTTCCGAAATTCGAATTTCATATAGAATGAAATTGAATTTAAATAGAATAGAAAATAATATCATAGAAAAACAATAGAACAGATCAGAAAAAAAAAAAAAAAAAAAAATATATATATATATATATATATATATATATATATATATATATATATATATATATATCTTCTGAAATTTGAAATTCATATAGAATGAATTCAAATTTGAATAGAAAAAAATAGAATAGAATAGAATGGAGTAACAATATAACAGAATAGAATAAAATATAATATATTATTCTATTCTGTTCTATTCTAAAAATTCTAAAAATAGTACAGAATAGAATAAAATATTTTATATATATATATATATATATATATATATATATATATATATATATATATATATATATATATATATATATATATATATATATATATATTAAAAAAAATGTTCTTCTGATCTGATCTATTGTTTTTCTAAGATCTTATTTTCTATTCTATCCAAATTCAATTTCATTCTATAAGAAATTTGAATTTCGTAAAATGGTTATATATATAAAACCATCTTTTGAAATTCTATTTTTTTTTCTATTCTAATCTTTTCTATTCAAATTTGAATTCATTCTATATGAATTTCGAATTTCAATAGATGGTTATAAATAAATATCTAATATATATATATATTCAATTTCATTCTATATGAAATTCAAATTTCGGGAAAATGGTTTTATATGTATATGTGTGTGTATATATATATATATATATATATATATACAGTATATATATATATATATATATACATATACATATAAAACCATTTTCCCGAAATTTGAATTTCATATAGAATGAAATTGAATTTAAATAGAATAGAAAATAATATCTTAGAAAAACAATAGATTAGATCGGGAAAAAAGAAATATATATGTATAAATATATATATATATATATATTTATATATATATATATATATATATATATATATATATATTATATATAACCATGTCCCGACATTTGAATTTCATATAGAATGAATTTGAAAAGAAAAGGAAATAGACTAGAAAAACAATAGAACAGTATAGAATAAAATATATTATATAAATTACATTCTTTTCTGTTCTATTGTTTTTCTATTCTAATTTTTTCTATTCGAATTTGAATTCATTCTATATGAATTTCGAATTTCAAAAGATGGTTATATATATATATATATATATATATATATATATATATATATATATATAACCATCTTCCGAAATTCGAATTTCATATAGAATGAATTCAAATAGAAAAGATTAGACTAGAAATAGAAAATAGACTAGAAAAACAATAGAACAGAATTGAGTAGAATATAATGTGTATATGTATTATATTTTATTGTATTCTGTCCTATTTTTTTCTATTCTAATCTTTTCTATTCAAATTTGAATTCATTCTATATGAATTTCAAATTTCAATAGATGGTTATATATCAATAAATATCTTATATATATATATATATATATATATATAAATAAAAAATTTCCGAAATTCGAATTTCATATAGAATGAAATTGAATTGAAATAGAATAGAAAATAATATCTTAGAAAAACAATAGATCAGATAAAAAAAAAAAAATATATATATATATATATATATATATATATATATATATATATATATATATATATATATATTAGAAAAAAATAGTACAGAATAGAATAAAATATATACACATACATAATATTTTATTCTATTCTGTTCTATTGTTATTCTTTTCTATTCTTTACTATTCTAATCTTTTCTATTTAAATTTGAATTTATTCTATATGAATTTCAAGTTATATATATATATATGTAATATTTATATATATAGCCATCTTCTGAAATTTGAAATTCATATAGAATGAATTCAAATTTGAATAGAAAAAAATAGAATAGAATAGAGTAACAATAGAACCGAATAGAATAAATAATAATATATATATAATTATTTTTTTTTTTTTTGTAAACGCTATAACTTTTGCGCAAAGCAATCAATAAACGCTTATTGCGATTTTTTTTTTTACCAAAAATATGTAGAAGAATACGTATCGGCCTAAACTGAGGAAAATAAATGTTTTTTTTATATATTTTTGGGGGATATTTATTATAGCAAAATCTAAAAAATAATGCGTTTTTTTTTTAAATTGTCGCTCTTATTTTGTTTATAGCTCAAAAAATAAAAAACGCAGGGGTGATCAAATACCACCAAAAGAAAGCTCTATTTATCGAAAAAAAGGACTTCAATTTTGTTTGGGAGCCACGTCGCACAACCGCGCAATTGTCAGTTAAAGCGATGCCGTGCCGAATCGCAAAAAGTGCTCTGGTCAGGAAGGGGGCAAATTCTTCCGGGGTTGAAGTGGTTAAAGACTTGTAGTTTTATTAGCTGTTTTTTTTTTGACAGGAGCGCAGTTTCAGTGCTTGCCATAGGTTCCATTTTCACTAGATACGCCTCTGGGAGACACAGAGAGAGAGAGAGAGAGAGAGAATGTAATCATTTTTATTCACCGATGAAGGATGCAGTCTGGGGTGCGCTCAATCCCTCTCACAGCTTTTACTGCCATGGTGACCCGAAACCACCATGCAGTGTTCTTCTGGTTTGCTGAAGAGGAATATTATCTGAATATTATCTGAATATTATCAAATTTGAAAATAGAAATATTTTCGAATGCGATTGAAATAATTTCTAATACAGTTGAAATAATTTCGAATGCTGTTGAAATATTTTCGAATGCGGTTGAAATATTATCGAATCCGATTGAAATAATTTTTAATACAGTTGAAATAATTTCGAATGCGGTTGAAATATTATCAAATTCGGTAGAAATATTTTCGAATGCGATTGAAATATTATCGAATACGATTGAAATAATTTCTAATACAGTTGAAATAATTTCGAATGCTATTGAAATATTTTCGAATGCGGTTGAAATAATATCGAATCCGGTTGAAATATTTTCGAATTCGACCGATTTTCGAATTCGGTCGAAAACTAAACTGATTTGAAAAACGAATTTAATGAATTTAACGAATCTAACTAAACTAAATTAATTAAATAACGAATTAAAACGAAACGAAACTAAACAAATTTTTTCATTTTGCACATGCCTGTTCCTGTTTTAATTGTAAGTTTTTCATTAAATTTTTTAACTCTTTTACTACTTGTGTATGAATATCCAATCTTCTTTCTGTATCTTCTCCCCGTGACAATAGGCCGGGTAAAAGTTGGCTGAGATCTGTATGTAAAGTTGCCATTTCTGTTTTTAGAGAATTTTCTAACTGCAAACATCTCCGCTATTTCTGTTGTAGCGGTATGTTCACCACTTGGTTACTAGCAATCTGACAATCACCCTGCTGCCAGACCCCATCTATCATGGAAGACAATGAGCAGTCATTTGTGTAGTTTTGTTGCGTTTATTGTGGGATAAACTTGGGTGGGATAAAGGGAGACATGGGATGCCCATAGTACTGTGTGTATGGTGAGACATTATTTAGCAACATTGATCTTGAACATGATGCGCATCTAGCATCCACAGATTCACAGTTTACTTCCTCTGCATACTTCTCTGCAGACTGTTGCTCCTTTTTCTCTGCACTGACCCCAGCAGTATATTTCTTCCACTGACTTCCTTCCACTGTTACCGTTCCTCCACTGTAAGCTGCAAGATTACTGTTACTTCACTTCCATTTGAACAAGAAAGAATCACTCTGAATAATTCCAGCTTGCAGACCATAATGGTGTTGCTTCAAAACATCAATAAGCCAGAGACATACACAGCCTCTCCCCGATAGTCCATTGAGTCTGGTAGCCACACAGTCTTTTGGAAGGTATTGCCAGTGTGTTTCACCAGGCCAGAGATACTCGGTACCTCCCCCCGATGGCCTTACACATGGTAATAGGTGGACCACTGATACCAGCCAGTCCAGGATTGCAAACACTGTGTTCCCTGGCCACAGCATTTCTCACTACTCTCAAAGATCCTCTTATAATTCTTCAGCACTGACCTCCTTCAAAGTACAAGTCCTGTGTTCCCCGGTCACAGCAGCTTGACTTTAGCTCTGCCACTTTCCTCCTGACTCTTTACTGCTACTTCTTCTTCACCAACCTTCATCAATGTGAAGTCCTGTGCTACCCGGTCACAGCAGCCTGACACCAGCTCCTTGATGAAGATTCCTATGGCTCCTCCAGCCCTCCTCCATGCTCGGCACACCCCCCACATGGGGATGCCCAGAACAACAACTCAGCACTCCATTCTATCTTTTCCTGCTCTCAGAAATCCTCCCTGATGGCATGTGATCTCAGCATATATGGGAAGCCTGCCCCCTGTCAATAACAAGAGGTAAATGGTCAGAGCTCCTCACATGATCTGCCTGCCACTCAGACTTCAGTTCCAACCCCCATTCCAGAAACATCTTTCTGAAAATAGGGGAGGCATCTCTGAATCAAAGTACAGGTAACCACACCCACCACTGCACTGTACACTCCCAATCCCAAAATGAAAACAGACAGACCCAGTGCACAACATAATCTTGCCTAAATTTTCCTGCACACATCCCTAAACTTAGGAAAAATCCTACTCTAGCACCTACCTTTAGGCAGAGGGTGCTACACTATTGTTGGTAGTTGGATTTTTCAAGTTGGTTCTGCCAGATATCTTAAATCACTGTCACTTTCGATCTCCGTTTCCACTCTTGATTGGGTTAATGTATTTGGGCCCCCCTTTATGTTAGCTTGTCCATTTTTAATGTTCTATTTTACTTGTTTGGCCCGAGTTCCCAGAGGATTCTCTGTTACTGACTTGTCATGGCACTCACAGTTTTTTTTATAGTCTCTGGTCTTGCACTTATTTTGGGCAATTTTGCTGTTCCACTTGCTTTTGCTGATTTCCCCTTCATTGTTGTTATATGCCTTTCTTCTCCTCTTTAATCCTCTTCTTCTGCCACACACACTTCCTCACTGCAACTTTATCTTCTGTCTTTCCCTGACACCTTCCTTATCTCATAAAGAGAACATTTGACCTCCTTAGTACTTTTATCCCAACTGTAAAAAAACTAGAAATTATGGTGCCAGAGATTCCTAGATGGTCAGATGTTAGAAGGGGAGAAGAACTACTGGAGGACAGAACACTACTGGCTCCGAGCCTCTGCCCCTAGTGAGAAGGGAGGGAGGATTAGCAAAGGCGCCAGTTAGAGTTCTACCCTAAGAAGGAAGAGTAGACGAGGTGAAGGCCCAAATAGAGAAGGAAGAAGTCTACTCAAGGACCAGGAATAGGTCAAAAGCTCTAATAAATAAGATCTTTAGTATTAGAGAGGGAGTGGAGGAGGGTAGAGAGGGAGTGGAGGAGGGTAGGGAAGGGTGGGGGAGAAGAATATACTGTGCCAGACACCTGGAATATCTCTTTGCTCTCATACCTTCTCTCTCGATCTTGGTTAGAACCTCCCCCTTTGATAATGTATATCTCTGCATTCTCATCTGCCTTAGAGGGAAGGTATGATAGCATAACATTTTTTATCATATGGGAAGTGACCAAGATGGCAGCTGTGTAGGACACTTGTTGAGGAGCTCTGCATCCATAGGGGGATTTTATCCTGTTCACGCAACCTAAGACTTCTAAAAACTGCTACAAAACCCCCAGATCATACCCGACAGGGAATGAGACGGACCCGGAACAGACCCAAGGCTCAAAAACAAGGGAGTGCTCAGAAATCTGCCAAGTTTCCTGGAGGAGCGGCAGCACATGTCACCAACAAGTACAGCATGGCATCCCAGACAGAGGACCTGATGGTTGTAGTTTCCTATGTGATCCCCGTGGATTTTGGCTGCTTCATGTCCCAAAGAACTTGCATTGGAAATCTGTGCCCTGGACACTATGCAGAAGTCCGTTTAACTGTTTCCTGACCATTGGAGGTTTCTCCTCTAGACATGGTGTAACTGCACAGCCTTTGTTCTGCCCCCCTATAATTTCTAATTATTTTTCCATCTATAAACTGTTGGTTGCTCTCTGTTCATGACCCCAGGTAGCCATTGACTATGGTTTGGTTTGGGATAATAGCATACCCTGGTTTGGGTGGGTGTGCGAGGTGGGGGGTGTTGGAATGGGCTGAAATCTTTATTGGTTCAAAAGAAGGAATGCTTTAGGGGTGTTGCACCAGCATTTTTGCTTATTGATGTAGTACAATGTTAACTTATGAACAGTGTTATATTTTAATATGTGGCACCATCTAGTGGCCAAATTGGTGAATGGACTTTATTTTATTTTTACTCTTTGAAGAATATCAGGGGAAGTGACCATTATTTACTTTCCACAACTACCTACCCAGCATGCCGTGTGATTTACCCAGCAGGACTCAGTACAGAATTGCATGCTGGGTAGTCTATAAAAAGGCTCTGCGCGGCCATCTTAGGTCTCTTTGGATGCATGGCCTGCCTGTGAGGACCTGTGCTGAGGTGTTTCACAGAACGCAGCCTACACCTACCAGGAGCAGCACGACCAGCGACTTTTTTTGCACCAGCAGGCTGGAGAGACGCTGGGACAGAACTGAGAAGGATCCAGGCTGACAGTCGGAGTCATCAGAGGGTTCCAGTCTACCTTTCAGAGCGGTGCGACGGCACCGGGCGGAGAGAAGCAAGACCCAGTACACCGGAGGGAGCTGTCTTGCTACACAGACCTGGTCGGGTGAGAGGGTTGTTGCCCAAAGTTTTCCTAAAGCACTATCACACACCTGATTCTGTAACACAGTGTGCTGGGACCTGTAGTCCCACACAGGGGAATTGAAGGAACTAGAGACTGAGTTCAAATAGGCCTCAAGCCTACCCTTCACCGCAATATTAATGCTGTGTTGCACAAAGTTAATTGCATCAGAGACAGTTACAGGTTACTACACTACAGGAATATACCTTCATCATCTATTTTGTTTAATCTTGGTGTATTTGACCGCTGGATTACAAATTATATCCTAATTGCTAGCAGAAGACAGAAGACAGAAGACAAAGAGAGGACTTCCTATTCCATTGCAAGGCCTTGCATCCTAGTTGTGATTAATAAAGAGTTTACACTCTAAAGCAGGGGGAGCTCCCTAGGGATTGTTCTTGTGCTATATAACCTTGTCTTCTTGTAGTTACAAGCGCGCACTGGAAGTGGAAAGGTGCCCAGAATTAAGGTATTTCCCATTCTGGCATTAGTCTCACTTGGAGACGCGCTTCCAGAGATCAGTTAATACCATTTTGTGTGTACAACTTATTGTGTATATTAACTGGGCTATTGCTCTACGTTGGTGTGACAGTACCAGTATTGTACTACTGCTTTCAGATTAATTCCAGTAAAGGTTATGTTTGCTGGTTAAGTACAACTTGTGTGGAGTGTTGTTCCTTACCCAACAGGTGGAATATCGGATACCCAGGTAATAACAAAGGTATACTGTTATTATACTATACATTTTGAGGTTATCCCTATCATTAGCTCCACACTAACACTGCAACACAGTTGTGTCAGGGGGCTGAGTCAAGTCATTGGGGGTTGTAAGGCAGAGTACAGGCCCAAATCAAAAATATCAGCAGCTCCTTCAGGGGTCAGTGCTTCAGGGGTATTTGTGTTGCTGCAGAAAATGCTTGTGTTCTCTCTGAGTGCTATAAGGAGGGAGGGTGGGGAGGGGCGGTGTTGCCTGCTTCCCGGGGTCCAGATGCTTTCCTGTCCCAGCTGTCTCTACAGTGCCTTATTAACTTCCATCCTCATCTATGGCTCCCCTAATAATTATATTGTGGAACGTCCTGGGCCTTAACTCCCGGATCAAACGTTCTCTAGTATTTAACTTTCTAAAATCCCATCGCCCTGACATATGCATCTTTCAGGAAACCCACTTGATGGGTAGCAGAGTACTTGGGCTTAAAAAAACCCTGGGTGGGACTTTATTATCATGCTACTTATTCCTCATTAGGGATGAGCTTCGTGTTCGAGTCGAACCCATGTTCGACTCGAACATCGTCTGTTCACCCGTTCGCCGAATTGCAAACGATATGGCCCGTTCGCGCCAAATTCGTGTGGCGCGTCACGGCCCATAATTCACTGCGGCATCGCAGTGCATTGCTGGCTGATGATTGGCCAAGCATGAACTATGAACCGCATGCTTGGCCAATCACAGCGCCGTCTGAACAGAGAGCCGTAATTGGCCAAAGCCAAGGAGGCTTTGGCCAATTATGGCTCAGGGGATTTAGTACACGCCCCACACTATATAAGGCCGCCTGCACGGCGGCCCTGTGTAGTGTGTGTTCCGGCGTTCATTGAGAGAGAGAGAGAGAGAGACAGACAGTGACATTTGATTTGAGTTAGATTAGGCAGAACAGTCAGTCAGTTTAGCTGCACTTATAGTGTATTGTGTATATATATATATATATATATATGCATCCCAGGTGTTGCATATATATATATATATATATATATATATATATATATATATATATATATATATATATATATATACACACTGTATTCAGTTTAGCTAGATCCGTTCCTGTTATCTTCCTACTGACAGGCAGGCTTGTCTTGTTACAGTATTTACAGCTACCTGAAGAAAATTGCTGGTGTTCTTTTGATCCTAACTACAAGTTGGTGTAGTGAGACCTCTGCACAGTGTTCATCTAAAGCTACAAGTTAGTGCAGTGCATCCTGCTCACAGTGTTCAGCTAAAACTACAAGTTAGTGCTGTGCGTCCTGCTCACAGTGTTCAGCTAAAAATACAAGTTAGTGCTGTGCGTCCTGCTCACAGTGTTCAGCTAAAACTACAAGTTGGTGTAGTGAGACCTCTGCACAGTGTTCATCTAAAGCTACAACTTAGTGCAGTGCGTCCTGCTCACAGTGTTCAGCTAAAACTACAAGTTAGTGCTGTGCGTCCTGCTCACAGTGTTCAGCTAAAAATACAAGTTAGTGCTGTGCATCCTGCTCACAGTGTTCAGCTAAACCTACAAGTTGGTGCAGTGTGTCCTGCTCACAGTGTTCAGCTAAAACTACAAGTTAGTGCTGTGCATCCTGCTCAGTGTTCAGCTAAAACTACAAGTTGGTGTAGTGAGACCTCTGCACAGTGTTCATCTAAAGCTACAAGTTAGTGCAGTGCGTCCTGCTCACAGTGTTCAGCTAAAACTACAAGTTGGTGTAGTGAGACCTCTGCACAGTGTTCATCTAAAGCTACAAGTTAGTGCTGTGCGTCCTGCTCACAGTGTTCAGCTAAAACTACAAGTTAGTGCAGTGCGTCCTGCTCACAGTGTTCAGCTAAAACTACAAGTTAGTGTGGTGCGTCCACCTCACAGTGTTCAGCTAAACCTACAAGTTATTTTTTTGCGAGCTCTGCACAGTGTTCACCTAAAGCTACCTGTAGAAGGTTGGTGGTGTTCTCATACTACAGGCAGGCAGTTGATTTTGCTAGCTGCAGTATCAGTACATATATATATATATATATATATATATATATATATATATATATATATATCCCAGCTTAGTGCAGCTACAGGCCATTAGTATGTCTGGAAGGCCAAGAAGGAGAGGCAGACAGTCACAAGCCAATAAGAGAGGGCAAGCAGGCTCTGTGTCTAGTGCTGGTCGTGGAGACGGTGCATCCTCATCAGCACGTGGTCGTGGGACACGCTTGGACTTTTTTTCGGCAGCTGGCCATGTTGAGCCGCAACATGCGGAAGACTTGGTTGAGTTGATGACCAAGCCAACCTCATCCTCCTCATCCTCTCTCACCCATGCCCAGGGTACTTTGTCTGGCAAAGCAGCGGCCACTTCCCTCGGCTCAATGTCATCAGTGACTCCTTCCCTAGCCCCACCATGTCCTTCTGAGGAGTCCCTCGAACTGTTTGACCACAGTGTTGGGTACATGCTCCAGGAGGATGCCCAGCGTTTGGAAGGCTCTGATGATGATACTGAGCTCGATGAAGGCAGTAACATGAGCACGGACAGAGGGGTTGCCCAAGAAGGACAGCAATCTGGCAGTCAAGCTCCCCCTGCTGCAGCATACTGCCAGGTTTGCTCCAGTGATGAGGAGGGAGGGGATGATGAGGTCACTGACTCAACGTGGGTGCCTGATAGGAGAGAGGAGGAGGAGGAGGTGGCACATCACCAACGAGGCAGGATGCCCTCCAGGGGCCAGCCTAAGGGCAGCACATTGACTGCATCACACCCCAAAGCTCCACATGGTGTGGGCCTTTTTTGAGATGAGTGCATCAGATCACACTGCTGCTATTTGCAACATATGTCTCAAGCGTATCTCGCGTGGCCAAAACATCTCCCGCTTGGGTACCACATGCTTGACCAGACATATGTTGACCTGCCATGCAGTTAGTTGGCAAGCGTATCTAAAAGACCCACACCAAAGAACAAAGAGGACCTCTCCTTGCTCCTCATCAGCTGAGATTTCCAACCCCACTAGACCTTCAGTCCTCTCTGAGACCTGCACTGAGAGGAATGAAGGTGTAGAATTAGGTGTGTCACAGCCAAGTACTTGTGGGCAATCTGCTTTTGGTACACAAACGTCAGATTGTACGAGGCAAATTTCCCTGCCCCAGCTGCTGCACCGCCGAAAGAAGTTTGCTTCCAGCCATCCACATGCCCAGCGGTTGAATGCTAGCTTGGCAAAATTGCTAGCACTTCAACTGCTGCCTTTTCAGTTGGTAGACTCTGCCCCCTTCCGTGAGTTTGTGTAATGTGCGGTTCCTCAGTGGCAGGTACCCAAACGCCACTTTTTCTCACGGAAGGCGATTCCGGCTCTCTACCGGCATGTGGAAGGCAATGTCCATGCCTCGCTGGACAGGGCGGTCAGCGGTAAGGTGCATATTACCGCTGACTCATGGTCCAGCAGGCATGGACAGGGACGTTACCTAAGTTTAACGGCGCATTGGGTGACTCTGCTGGCAGCTGGGAAGGATGCAGGACAAGGTGCAGTAGTGTTGGAGGTTGTTCCGCCACCACGCCTCCAAAATGCTAATGATTGTGACACACCTCTCTCCTCCACCCCCTCCTCTTCTTCTTCCTCCATGGTGCTCCGTAGCCGCACAAGGGGCTACGCAAGTATGCAGGCCAAAAGATGCAATGCGGTGCTTGAGCTGGTGTGCTTGGGGGACAGGAGCCACACTGGGGCAGAGGTTCTGTCAGCTCTGCAGGGGCAGGTTCAGAGGTGGTTGATGCCACGCCAACTTAAGGCAGGAATGGGGGTTTGCGACAATGGCACCAACCTCCTCTCTGCCCTCTGACAGGGACAAATGACCCATGTGCCCTGTTTGGCTCACGTCCTTAACTTGGTGGTGCAGCGTTTCTTGGGCAGGTACCCGGGCTTACAGGATGTCCTGAGGCAGGCCAGGAAAGTCTGTGTGCATTTCCGCCGGTCATATAATGCCAGTGCTCGGCTGACGAACCTCCAAAAGGAGTTTAACCTGCCCAAGAACCGCCTAATCTGTGACATGCCCACCAGGTGAACTCAATGTTGGCCATGCTGCAGTGGCTACTCACGCAGCAGAGGGCCATCAATGAGTACCTGTGCGACTAGGGCACCAGGACAGGGTCAGGGGAGCTTGTTTTTTTTCCCCACGCCAGTGGGCCATGATCAGGGATGCATGCACTGTCCTGTCACCATTTGAGGAGGCCACGAGGATGGTGAGCAGTGACAGTGCATGCATCAGTGACACTGTCCCCCTTGTCCACCTGTTGGAGCACACGCTGCGTGGAATAATGGACAGGGCACTTGAGGCAGAAAGAGGAGGACTTCCTTAGCTCTCAAGGCTCCCTTTATCCAGACAGTGTTCCTGCATGCCCGCCGATCACACAGGAAGAGCACAAGGAAGAGGAGGATTGTGTCAGTATGGAGGTGGACTCTGGCACTCAGCATTAGCAGCAGTCTTTAAGGGATCAGTCCCAAGAAACACATGGACTTGTACGTGGCTGGGAGGAGGTGGCTGCGGACCATGTCATCCTTAGTGACCCAGAGGACTCTGGACCGAATGCCTCAGCAAACCTACGCTGCATGGCCTCCCTGATCCTGCAAAGCCTGCGTAAGGATCCTCGTATTCGTGGTATCAAGGAGAAGGACCAATACTGGCTGGCAATCCTCCGTGATCCACGTTACAAGGGTAAGGTTGCGAACCTTATCTTGCCATCGCAGATGGAGCAGAGGATGAAACATCTTCGGGGGGCCTTGCAGAAAGGTCTGTGCAATGCGTTCCCAGAGACTGGGAGGTTACAAACTCCTGTTTCTGGACAACGTGTTGCTGAGGCTTCGGTCAGTCAAAGAAGGAGCGGTGGAGAAGGTGGCCGTCTGACCGATGCGTTCAGACAATTTTTTGGTCCGCAGCCCCAAGGTATGATCGGTTCCAGCAACCATCGCCAGCATCTGTTTTACATGGTGCAGGAATACCTAGGGGCAAGATCAGACTTGGACACCTTTCCCACCGAAAATCCTCTGGGTTACTGGGTCTTGAGGATGGATCACTGGCCAGAGCTTGCACAGTATGCAATTGAGCTACTGGCCTGTCCTGCATCCAGCGTTCTTTCGGAACGCACATTCAGTGCTGCTGGAGGCGTGGTAACCGATCACAGGGTGCGCCTGTCCACCGACTCGGTCGATCGACTGACCTTCATAAAAATGAATCAGTCTTGGATCACCACCAGCTACCAAGCACCTGATGCTGATGTAACCGAATAATTTTTTTTGAAATCTCAGATCCCTTCAAAGACTGCCTATGCTGATGCTGAGTGACTATCCCTGAGTAATTATCCTCTTCCTCCTCAATCATCACGCTGATAGCTTGTAAGAACATTTTTGGTTCTGGGCGCCACCACCAGTGCCTAAGGCACAATTTTTCTGCCCCTGTTTAACAGGGGCGTGTAATTACAATTTTGGATGCAATACTTTGCAGCAGGGCTCGTTCCTGCATTCCAACTAGAGTGTCTGTGAGGGGTTTCAGTGTTGTGGCACCAGCACCAGTGCCTAAGGCCCAATTTTTCTGCCCCTGTTTAACAGGGGCGTGTAATTACAATTTTTGATGCAATACTTTGCAGCAGGGCTTGTTCCTGCGTTCCAACTAGAGTGTCTGTGAGGGGTTGCAGTGTTATGGCACCAGCACCAGTGCCTAAGGCCTAATTTTTCAGCCCCTGTTCAACAGGGGCATGTAATACAATTCTTGATCTAATATTTCACAGCAGGGCCCATTTCTGCACCCA
Organism: Aquarana catesbeiana; assembly: GCF_042186555.1. Classification (NCBI taxonomy): domain Eukaryota; kingdom Metazoa; phylum Chordata; class Amphibia; order Anura; family Ranidae; genus Aquarana; species Aquarana catesbeiana. The sequence continues at coordinate 204,228,609 of NC_133336.1, forward strand.
CCAAGAGCGAGTAAGGACTTACAGTGTTGTGGGACCAGCACCACCACCACCACCACCACCAAAGGCCCAGTTTTTCTGCCCCTGTTCAACAGGGGCATGTAATTACAATTCTTGGTCTAATATTTCACAGCAGGGCCCTGTGAGGGCTTACAGTGTTTTGGCCACAACAACACCTAAGGCCCAAATTTCTGCTGAGTATATAGGGCAGGCCCCTACTTTCAAACATCTAACTTACAAACGACTCCTACTTGCAAACGGAAGGAGACAACAGGAAGTGAGATGAAATCTACCCCTAGGAAGGGAAATTCTCTCCTGTAAGAGTTAATATGGGAAAAACATTTCTCCTTTCCACTGATGCTTTCCAATCCTTGCTCCACAAAAAACCCCAAATTTTCAAAAAACATTTGTCATTGGGACAAAAAGTGAGGTGAAATCTTCTGAAGAGGAGGAAAGACAGCAAAACAATTGTCACAGGGGTGATAACCCTTCCCTATGTTTTCCAAAAAGCTTAAAAAAGATTTTTTGGCTGGAGCTAAACACATTAAAAATGTACCCGTTCAAAATGACAAACAGGGACTGTTCTAAACACGAGAAACACGTGCCACTTTACAGGCATACTATAGACACCCCCCAGGTACGATATTTAAAGGAATATTTCACTTTTTTTTACTTTAAGCATCATTAAAATCACTGCTCCCAAAAAAACGGCCGTTTTTAAACGTTTTTTTGCATTGATATATGTCCCCTGGGGTAGGACCCGGGTCCCCAAACCCTTTTTAGGACAATACCATGCAAATTAGCCTTTAAAATGAGCACTTTTGATTTTGAACGTTCGAGTCCCATAGACATCAATGGGGTTCTAAAGTTCGTGCAAATTTTCGGTCCGTTCGCAGGTTCTGGTGCGAACCGAACCGGGGGGTGTTCGGCTCATCCCTACCCAGGAGGCACATCTCACTAAACCTGGCACCATGGCATTCACATCCAAACACTTCCCCCAAATATACCTGGCCTCAAATCTACGTAAACGAGCAGGGGTAGCAAATCTTTTCCAACAAGGTTCTCCCTTCCAGTTACAATCCCTATACCTCAATCCACTGGGACACTATCTTATCCTTAGAGGCTCATGGAAAGGTACCAATCTCACTTTATGCAACATCTATGCCCCGAACACCAACCAAAACTCCTTTTTATCCAAAGTGTATAAACGATTATTTGCAGCACCCCACCAATATTTGGTCATTGGAGGGGACTTTAACCTGACCTACTCCCCATGCCTTGACAAACACTCCCTGGGGCGTGGGAAAACTCCCAAGTCCCTCGATAGAAAATCCAACCTCTTCCGTCAACTAACCAGGAAATATGCCCTGTTTGATTCCTGGCGCACTACCTACCCATCGGCTAAACAGTTCACCTTCTACTCCCACCCTCACAAGTCCTACTCATGTTTAGATTACTTTTTTGTCAATGCTCCGACCCTGAGAGCCTGCACAGGCTCAGACATTCAGGCTATCCCATGGTTGGACCATGCCCCAATCAAACTTTCTCTTGCACTTTCCCCGGGAACCTTTCGCACATGTCGCTGGTGCTTAAATGATTTTCTGCTCAAACATGACCCCTCCAGAGTGGAACTGGAACCAACCCTGAAGCTGTACTTCGCAGAAAACAGCTCTACTGAGGTCTCTACCTCTTCCCTGTGGGAGGGTCATAAGGCAGTCTTCAGAGGCCAGCGCATCTCACTCTCCACTGCTCTAAAAAGAAATGATCTAAATAATAATGCAACTCGCCCAGCTCTATTAGATAAGCTCAAGCACTTGGAAGCATGATTACTCTCCTCCCCGTCCCTAATCGCCCTCAGGGAAATTATTAGCATTATGGCTGGACTAAAGGATGTAGACCTGGGTAAAATAGAAAAGGCGCTACTTAGGTTATGACAGAGCTACTACGACTAGGCCAATAAACCAGATACGCTTTTAGCAAGACAACTTTGCGAGCGAGCAGTGATTGCCTCAACATCCCACCTTAAAGATGAGAGAGGTGACCTTCAATCCCATCCCACCAAAATTGCCCATCTCTTCCATGACTACTATTCGACTTTGTATAACGACCTGCACAAAGCCCCTCCACCTGACCTATCTCAAGCGATCCACTCCTACCTAGCGGATTTACCTAAGCTCTCCCCTTCTGCACTAACGACCCTCAATTCCTCCATTACAGAGGAGGAAGTCACTGCTACGATAAAATCCTTGCCGAATAACAAAGCCCCGGGACCCGACAGACTACCATACCTCTACTACAAAACCTTTTTACCGCATTTGCTTCCCCAAATGACAACCCTGTTTAATTCCTTTCTCTCTGACACACCTGTCCCAAGGGATATGCAAAATTCCTTCCTCACATTGATTCCCAAACTGGGAAAAGACCACACTCTACCATCCAATTATAGACCTATAGTACTCCTCAATACAGACCTGAAAATTTTTACGAAATTATTAGCTAATAGATTAAACAACTTCATGCCGTCACTGATCCATAAGGACCAAGTGGGATTTATTCCCCTCCGCCAAGCTGGGGACAACACCCGGAGGGTCATTGACCTTGTGGAGGTTGCCAACAGGACCAAATTAGAGGCAATACTGCTCAGTCTTGACGCTGAAAAAGCCCTTAATAGGCTACGCTGGCCCTTCCTGTTTGCAACTCTCCACCGGGCTGGTATCGAGGGCTGTTTCCCCCAAGTCATCCCCCTCGGCTCTGGTCCGTACTCAATTCGCCTCTTCCTCCACCTTCCCGATATCCAACGGGACTCAACAGGGCTGTCCACTCTCTCCTCTTCTTTACGCCCTATGTATTGAACCCCTAGCAGCCCATATTAGAAAGAACCCAAACATTCACGGTATTCCAGTTCGTATCAGAGACTTTAAGATTTCCCTATATGCAGACGATGTCCTCCTCCCCCTCACACAACCCCATGTCTCTCTCCTGAACCTACATGTAGAGCTAGACCAATATAGTGCCCTCTCAGGGTATAAAATTAACTAAAAAATGGAAGCCCTCCCCCTTAATATACCCCACCAGACACTAACGGCCCTCTCGCAAACATTTAACGATTCCTGAAAGACCTCCTCCTTAAAATACCTCGGGGTCCATCTTACTTCCACATATGACACTCTTTATAAAGCTAACTTTCCCCAACCATACACCTCCATCAGAGCCTCCTTGGCCAAGTGGAAGCCCCTAAAGTTATCTCTCTTTGGCCGCCTTGCGACCTTAAAAGATGACAATTCTACCTCAACTCTTATATCTCTTTGAGACGCTTCCCATCCCCATCCCATCCTCACACCTTAAGAGGCTCCAGGGCGACCTGATAAATTTCTTCTGGAACCATAAGAAGCACCGGATTGCTAGATTGGTCCTATACGCTCCCCGCAACCAAGGTGGCCTGGCATCATTCCCTAACATAGCCAAATATTACTTGGCTGCCCAGTTACACCCTGTAGCCCTCTGGTGCACTCTCCACACCTTCAATCGATGGACGCAAATTGAGAAATTGTGGCTAGCCCCTGTCCACCCGAACTCCATGCTATGGAGTGCTAATGTAGCCATTGACAGTTTACAATTACTAGGACTAATGACCCTCCTGCATTTGCTGTGGCGACGAGCCAAATCAACATATCCGCTTACCACCACCTCTTCTCCAGTCACTTCCTTCCTATTCACACCCAACATCCCAGACAGCTTGACATCGCAGATGTCACACTTCTGGATGGATAGGGCCTTATTTCGATATGGCCAGCTGATAGACCCTAAAACCAGATTGCTAAGATCTTTTCAAGATCTGCAAAACACCTTTGATATCCCCAGACAGGCTTTCTTTAGCTACTTGCAAATACGACAATATGCACAATCTCTGGTAACAAATCTTCAATTCTCCCCTTTAACTGAATTTAAAAAACTATGCTTAGAGGGCTCGTCCCCTAAGGGTATGATCTCACGCACCTATCAGCTTGTGACCATGGATTTTTCACCAGCCGGACCGCGACATGCCTATATGGGTAAGTGGGAGCGGGCCCTGGGTGTAGACATACCTCTAAACACATGGCAGCTCATATGGTCCCAGGCCTCTAAGGGCTCCATTTGTACGAGCTATAAAGAGAATCAATATAAGATTCTATTTCATTGGTATCAAACCCCGGACCTGCTCCACTCTATATACCCATCAGCTGATTCCCGATGCTGCAAGGATAGGGGGACACTATCTACTGGACCTGCCCTCTAATCATCCCCTATTGGCAAATGGTGCACTCCTTGCTCCAGTCCATCTTTGATACTGAAGTGCCCTTTGATCCGAGGGCCTTCCTTTTAGGTCTCCCACCGATCTCTCTCTCTAAAGTGTCCAAAAAACTCATGTCGCATGTCCTAACTGCAGCGCAATGTTTGGTGGCCCTAAAGTGGAAACAGAAGGAACTCCCCTCAAAATTCGAGCTGCACTTCAGGATCAGAGATGTCAAAAGAATGGAGTACCTCACAGCCTCTCTAAATGATGCTCTTGAGAAGCATAATTGAATATGGGAACTTTGGGTCCTCTTGGAGAACCCCATAACCTAATGATTCATAACCCTCAATCACCTCTGACTGGTTTTTGTCAAGAGATCCCGGGCTCTGGGGGCGGATGGTTGTCCTTTCTTCTTCTCTACTCTCCACTACTCTCCTACTCTTCTTCATCTTTCTGTTTTACTTCCCCCCTCTTCCATATTTTTTTGTTTCTTTATACAGGGTTAAAAATGCTATACTGTCTGAGTAACGCTATGATTTTGCATTTATCCAATGGTTGTTAGTCAAACTAGTTATGCACCAATCTATCTCATTAATCACCTGTCGGTTGATTGTATACCAGAAGTATCTTTTCTACTACAAACTATTTCCCTGTATCTTATCCCTGTATCTTATGTTGTCAATTCCTTTGTTCTTGGAAAATCAATAAAAATTGTCAATTATAAAAAAATATATATAGGCAAGGAAAATGGGAATATAACTCACCACTTATTTAGTTAACAGGAACAACATTTTTTCCTGGCCATAACTCACATCAGCACACAGTGGGTCAACGCCTAATCTGGCACCCCATGGGACCACCTCTTCATAGCTAAATAAAAAACAGCCCCTCCCCCACTGTCATGTTCTTTTTTTTTGGTCATGCTCAGGCCACCTGTGGATCACAGTGGTAAGTCCTTTGTTTGCTGCAAGGATATTTCCCCTACCACACCGCCCCTCCATGTTCAGCCTCTCATGGAGTTGGAAGTACCTAAATGTTGGACGGTAAAGCCTCCTGAAACTGGTTGTCCCTTGTGCCGAGTTGTGGGCAATGTTGCTTAGATAGCAGAAATTTTCTACAGGTGTGGTATCAGTAAGCTCTGCAATGTCACCATTGGGATTTTTCTCATCTTGTTAAGGCAGCATGCCGCTCTCCTGGCTTGTTTTCAGTCTGAGATAGGCGGTGGATGATGTCACAGAGGGCAGGGAAATGGTCGGCATAGGTTAGTGACCTCCAGTCACCAAGTAGCAGCTTAACCACTTGCCGACTGGCTCATGCCGATATACATCTGCAAAGTGGCACATTCCCGCAAATTGCTGTATCAGTACGTCTTCCCCTTTAAGAGCCATAGCAGGCATGTGCCTGCTGCACAGCGGTGGACCCGATGCACATGGCCATGATGGCTGCCGGCCACCTGAGAGAGTGTAGTAATTACTAACAGGCAGGGCAGGACTTAGGGTGGTGGGGGCCCCTGGGCTTGAGTCATTTTCGGGCCCTACCCTTCTATACATTACTTTAAATAGAACAAAATGTTGACTGGTACAGTAGACAGTGTTACATGTCAAAAAAACGTAATAATCTATTTATATGACCACTGATTGAAGCTTGAAAAACTTTTTTTCCAATAAATAAATAATGATTAAAAAAGTTCAAAGTGATCATAAGTTTATTGCAATGCACAAATGTCTTGGTCAGAATGAGAATAAAACACTTATTTACCTGGAAAACATATTGAAAAACAAATACCTTGTAAGGTTGCAATCATAACAAATCAATTGCAAGAATATAGCAAAATAACTAATTGAACAAAGTGCAGGATAAATTGTGTGTGTGCGTGTGTGTAGTACGTAAGGGAGTGTTGTAGTGAAAAAATCGAAACTATGCACACAAATTAGAAATGTACAGTCAATAAAACAAAAACAGTACACTATCATATCTTAAGAAAGCACTACATCAACAACAGAAGCCAGAGGCTGATCATTTAAAACAACAGGCAAGGTAGAGAAAGAAAGAGAAAGGTGATCAGGTTATGACTTCATGCATGTCATCTCATTTTAAAGATATTAACATAGTACTATTTACAAGTGGCATCTTCTGAATTTCTTTGCAGCAAAGTCTTTGATCAAATCATTAAAATCCAGTTTACGTAGAAGGTCACTCTCAAATGACATCAGAGTGAGATGATTTAATTTCTGCTGTACAATTGTGGATCTTAGTCTATTTTTTACTAGTTTCAGTTTGGAGAGACTGCGCTCCCCACTTGCATTTGTAACTGGTAATGTCAGGTAAAGTCTGAGAGCGACATCCACGTTTGGGAAGATGGTCTGTAGTTTTCTTTTTTTAATGCACAAAAGAAGTTCCCTAGCAGATGAGGCTCATCATGGCAGATGAATTCTTTGAACTGGATGATTTCTTCACAAAATTCATTTTCCAGGTCAGTGTTGTATTTCTTCTGTAGATCTGCTGCTTTTTTATGAAGATGTTCAGCAGATAGGCGAGATATGTTGTTCAGGAAACCAAAAGTGCTGTTGAGGTCATTATAGGACTGAAAATGGTGATCAAGTTCAGCCAGCAGCCTATCCATCATAACTAGAAACACACCAGATGAGAACCGTTCTCTTCCTGATAAGTGAACCTCAGGTGTTGAAGACTCACCCACATGAGTCTTGTGTTTTCTTTTGTCTTTGTGTGTCTTGTTTGTATGTTGCTGAAACGGTGGGAGACATCGCTTTTGCTCGGTCTTCAAACACATCAAATTCATCTCTCAAACCAACAATATATTCCTGCAGTGACCTCACCAAATCAACAGCCTTGCACAGGTCCAGATCCACAGCTTGAAGTGCAACACTTGTCCCATGAAAGCGTTGTAGAACATAATTCCACATAGTGCAAAGAAAAGCAGTCTCAAGCCTGTTCATTTTTTTATGCAGTGACCAAGCATCATTTTGTGTTGTTGGGTTCTGATTGCTGTCTTCTTCAGTGTTCATCAGGGACTCTTGAATATTGGCATAATTCCTGCACAGTGCCTTGGTGGCCTGTGCATGCGCAGCCCACCTGGTGTCAGAGAGAGATTTTAGTGTCTCAATGTGGTGGTTTTCATTAGGCTGCAAACCTGCAGTTACCACCTTCCATCTAGCTGTGGATTTCGAGCAGAAGTTGAACAAAGTCTGAATGAAGTTAAAAAAATCGGCGGTCTCTGTGCAGCAGTTTACGCTATTAACTCCAGCCAGATTAAGTGTGTGCGGCGCACGGCACCCACTCTACTAGTGGATTAATTTCTTTGATGTGAGCTTGCAGCCCGTTGTACACTCCTGACATGTTTGCGGCATTATCATAGCACTGTCCACGGCAGTTACTGATATCTATGTCTATCTCATGTAAAACTGTGAACACTGCATCACAGAGTGCCTTCCCTGTGTGGCTAGATATAGGGAGAAATTTTAAGAATCGCTCTTCTACAAGGCCCTCTGGTGAAACATACCTTATGATAAATGTAAGCTGATCAATGTGCGTCATAATTGTCATTGTAATAGGTTATTTCTCTCACATGGCATGTGTATAACACAAATGACACCCCAAAATACATTCTACTACTCATCCTGAGTATTACGATATCACATGTGTGGGACTTTTTCACAGCCTGGCCACATAGAGAGGCCCAACATGCAGGGAGCACCATCAGGTGTTCTAGGAGCATAAATTACACATCTAACTTGTTAAATACCTATTACACTTTTGAAGGCCCTGGAGCACCAGGACAATGACATGTGACACTGACGTGGCACTGATGACAGATGGCACTAATACGTGGCACTGATGACAGATAGCACTAATACATGGCACTGATGACAGATGGCACTAATACATGGCACTGATGACACCTGACAGTGATTACAGATGACACTAATATATGGCACTGATGACAGATGGCACTAATATGTGGCACTGATGACAGATGGCACTAATACGTGGCACTGATGACACGTGACACTGACAGGTGGCACTGGGGACAGGTGGCACTGATGACAGATGGTACTGATACATGGCACTGATGACACATGGCACTGGGGAAAGGTGTCACTGATGACAGATGGCACTGATACGTGGCACTGATGACACTGACAGGTGGCACTGGGGACAGGTGGCACTGATGATAGATGGCACTGATATGTGGCACTGATGACACGTGACACACTGACAGTTAGCACTGGGGACAGGTGGCATGGATGACACTGATGACAGATGGCACTGATACGTGGCACTGATGACACGTGACACTGACAGGTGGCACTGGGGACAGGTGGCACTGATGACAGATGGCACTGATGACACGTGACACTGACAGGTGGCACTGGGGACAGGTGGCACTGATGACAGATGGCACTGATACGTGGCACTGATGACACATGGCACTGGGGACAGGTGGCACTGATGACCTATGGCACAGATAAAACTGACAGGTGGCACTGGGGCAGGTGGCACTGGAGGCAGGTGGCAATGATAGATGGCACAGGGGACAGATACCACTGATGACACTGACAGGTGGCACTGGGGACATTTGGCACTGATAGGTGGCACTGGGGAGTCGGGACAGATGGCACTATGTTGTGTAGTGTTGTGTAACTGTAATCATTCATAACACCAGTGTGAGTGTTCACTCACCACTGCAGCAGGAAGCTCTCACTCCTCACACACTGTCTCTGTGAGAGCCGGCGATGAGAGATGATCTCATATGAGATCTCCTCTCATTGGACGAGTGCTAAATGGCCGCAGTGATTGGTCATTTAGCACTATCTGTGATTGGCTGTGTCCAAGGGACACGGCCAACACAGAACTTCCCCGATGCGCACCCACGGTGGCACGCAGAGGGGAAGTACACAGGAGGACGTCCAGGGACGCCCACCCGGGAATGGGCGTCCGCACTGTAGCCATCTTTCCGCTATAGCGCGGGTGCCACGGGGCCCCCTATTGGGCACCCCCATGGGCTTGAGCCCGCTCAAGCCCTATTGTAAGTCCGGCCCTGCTAACAGCGATATATCTCCTCCCCCATTCAGTCCCTTCCCCCCACAGTAAGAAGCAGTCTCTTTTAACCCCTTGATCGCCCCCTAGTGTTTACCCCTTCCCTGACAGTGATATTTATACAGTAATCACTGTATTTTTATAGCTCTGATCACTGTATAGATGTCAATGGTCCCAAAAATGTGTCAAAAGTGTCTGATCTGTCTGCCGCAATGTCACAGTACTGCTAAAAATCGCAGATCACCGCCATTACTAGTAAAAAAAGTCATACATCTTTCCTATAGTTTGTAGACGCTATAACTTTTGCACAAACCAATAAATATATGCTTATTGTGATTTTTTTTAACCAAAGATATGTATAAGAATGTGTATTGACCTAAACTGATGAAGAAATTTGTTTTCTAAAAACTTTGGGGATTTTTTTTATAGCAAAAAGAAAATTTTTTTTTTTTTTTAATTTTTGGGGTTTTTTCGTTTATAGCACAAAGAATAAAAACTGCAGAGGTGGTCAAATGCCACTAAAAGAAAGCTCTATTTGTGGGAAAAAAAGGACGTCAATTGTGTTTGAGTACAACTTTGCACATCCGCGCAATTGTCAGTTAAAGCGACGCAGTGCCAAATCACAAAAAATGGCCCGGTCAGGAAGTGGGTAAATCCTTCTGGTCCTTAAGTGGTTAAACAGTCTTTGAGGCGGCAGAGGAATTGGTTTCTCTCCTATCTGCAGTCCAGCCAGTTTTCTCCTGTGAGGTAATAACTTGTTGCTGTTTGCTCCCCTGCTGTGCTGTGTTCCGGGGGGTTAGACAGTCTGACTGGTTTTGTCTCAGATTCTGTGTCTCCTATCTGCCTCTGGAAGGCTGCCTGCTGCTGCTTCTGAAGTGGATGGAAGGAGATGGGTCTTAAAGAGACAAGGTACCTGTTTTTCTTGGTGACAGAATTATGTTTTTTTTTCCATTTTTTTTGCAGATATGAGCTCCCCACACCTGTAAGTGGCGCAGAAGATTAGCAAAGGTACGAGGGGGTTGCATGGGACATGTCTTCAAAAGAGTGCTCAAGGAATGCAAAGTATGGTGTTTTTCATGATTTTAGGAGCAGAAGCCCTAAACGCAAACACTCCAGAAAACATAAGACCCGCCACTGGTCATCTGCTGACCAGGACAATCTGCATTCCTCACATTCCCACACAGGGCGGCTTTCATGCTCCTCAAGCAGCTCACGTGGAAATGGCTCACAAGCGTTTAAATCAGCGCAATAGAAAATGCCTTGCCCAGCCCTGGTAGAATGCTACACCGCATGTGCAGTGACGGGAAGTCAATTGGCATTGATTGCCTCAAATGACAATGGATAATGAAGCGGATGCACAAATTTCAAAGCCGAGAGGCTGTAGCGGAAAGTATGTGACAAATATCTATGTCACAGGTAAGACGCAGGCACAACCATCGCAAACGCATGCAGATATTTCCAAATGTGGAAAGGAAGGACTTTTTTTCCCATAATGACAGAGTTAAAAGCTCATTGATGAAGAATGGGAGAGATGTGACAAGAAGACCAATTTACAGTAAAGGTCTCCAAGCTTTATCCAATGAAGCTGGCTGATACATGTTTAAGCAATGCACTTCCAGGAGTGGATGGGGCCTGCCAGCGTCTGGTGCGCATGTGTCTTTGCCTTTCTATACCTTTAGGGAACCTATGAATTGAAAAGATGACTTAAGGCTGGTTCACACCAGATACAGTCCAATGCATTATTATTCAAGTCAAAAATGCACGAACAGTGTTTACCATGGATTCCAATGGCCTATGCCATACCAGTGCAGTGTGTTCTAGTACAGTTAACTAAAGGAGAACGTGTCACATTTTTTCTCTATGGAACGCATCTATAACATGGCAAAATGCATTGAAAAAGCACCTGAACACTTCAAAAATATGCATGCAGAAAGACCACTTAAACTCAGAAATTGTGGTAAACTGGTCCGCAGACTTGCAGAAAATCTATACTGTGGCAAGTTTTTTGCCTGTTAACTAGCAACAGAGTTAATGTGATGTTGAAAGCATTAGGAAATGGCGGGCAGGGCAATAATCGAGTAAGTGGGCAGGCCGGTCGGCATGAGAGTGGAGGTGCTGGCCAGTCAGAGAGCCAGCGGGCGGGGAGCAGAGAGATGACATCGTCTCTCACCGCCCGCCCTGCATCACTGCAGTTCCGCCCTCACTGTGCAGCCGCGGGCAGCAGAAAAATTACATCATCTCTCTGTTGCCTGCTTTCCCTCTGGCAAGTGACAATCTGCATCTTAGCAGGCCAATGACAATCTGCAACATGTGGCAGGTGACGTGGCAAGTGGCAATCCGCAACATGTGGCAAGTGACAATCCGCAACATGTGGCAGATGATGTGGCAAGTGATAATCAGCATCCAGTGGCAGGGACATGGCAAGTGACACTGATTCTGCATTATGGTGAGTTGAACCATTTTATTTTATATTACAATGTAATAGTTGAAATAATGCACTTCAATCATCCTGACACCATAACAACCATGGTGCCATGATGATGAAAGTGCTAACACCAGCCACTGCCGATAACTTTCCCGCAAAAAAAACATATTTTCTGCCAGTGCCCCTCCCAAGACTAGGCTCTGGATCCGCCCCTGGTGCAAGTGCATTGAAGCCTAGTGGAATGCAGATGCTCTGACTGAGATAAATTAGGGCAGTTTTTTTCTAGCCTTGCAAGCCTTTCAGGATCTTTTCTCCAAGAGGCCTGAGTGAAGTTGATGATTGACACCAGGACAGCAGTAGCTTACATTGCCCACCAAGGTGGCACCAAGTGTCTGTCTTTTCCTGTTACTTTTCATAACAAACTTTTCACTGGGTGGAGAGCCACTTACAGACAGTTAACGGCAGTCTACTTACCGGAAGAGCAGGATCCACTAACAGATTAGTTAGGCACATTATTTTCCAATGGACAGAACAAATTTATGCCATACAGGTGCTTTCCACCTGTTGAGGAGGCCTTGGTTTTCATTGCTTCCCTAGATGTCATCAGCACCACCAATCCTGTTTCTGGTCAAGCAAGATCTTTTATGCCAACGTCAATGGCAGCACCCCAATCCAGTGAGACTCTTAATAGCCTGGCTATTGAATTAACCGGACTAGTAGTGCAGGGATTCTCATCCAAGGTGGTTCAGACCTTGGTGAAGATCACAAGACCATGAACGCTACATATAAGAGGATATGAAGGAAGTTTGTGCTGTTTGCTTAGCAAAGTATTCTCTCCTGTGTCTCCAGCTCTAGCCAATATCCTGGACATTTTTACAATCAACGCTAGAGGTTGGTCTGGCATCCAACTCCATTAAAGTACAGGTCTCTGTCTTTCTCCTCTTTTTCAGGCTGCAGAAGGGTGGAAGAGCCATTGAACAAATACTTCATGCAGACCGTAATCCATATAGGACCACCAAGGAAATCCTGGTTTCCTTCATGGGACTTGGGATTAGTTCTGAAAGCACTAGTACAGGCATCCTTTGCTCCAATAGCTTCATTTCCATTGTGGTTTCTATTGGTAAAACTAGTTCCTCTAACAGCAGTTGCTTCAGACAGAAGGATGTTAGAGAGTACAGCACTTTCCTGCAAAGATCCCTTTTGTGTCTTTTTACCAGAAATAGTGATACTACGTCCATCTCCAAAGCTAAATTCTAAAGTGCTATGCAGTTTCCAGGAAAACAGGGGGCAGTCCCTCCAAGCATTCACACGGGGTCACTGAGTACACAGCAGGAATACTTCAAGTACTTACACAAGTTGCTACCAGTGTACATACAAAGGTCAAAAGACATGAGGAAAGTGGACAATCTTTTAATTTCACTGTCAAGTTCTTGAGTCCTTTTCTATTAGTGATTAGATTGGCATGGAGGAAGTTGGCCTTTCTCCCCAGGAACAGGTGCAAGCTTCTTTGACCTGAGGGGCAGTTATGCCAGGATTTCAGTGGAAGATATATGCAATGGCGACCCTAGGGGGGGGCAGAGGGGGCCCTGACCCCCCCAACATTATGCTGGGCCCCACCTGAGTCCTTTGATGACGCCCTGGGGGAGGGGCGAAACGCGTAGACGTCACATCCGGCCTTCATACAACCAAGTGACGCTTTTTTTATCTTCCTGGCTTCGTGGAACGCACGCTACCAAGCGGCGATCGCGGAAGCATCTGATATGCCTGACATGCCTGACTGCCACCAGGGAAAGCGTGAGTAGCGGTTTGTAGCGCGATTGGCTCTTACATCCCGCAGTACTTCACCATATATATTTTTTCTCCTTCTATTTTGGGTGACCGTTTGCAAGATCTATGGCTCCATTGTTTGAAGTATCAGTCTAAACATCCATTTATCCATATAGAAGCACCTGGTGTTGGATTATAGATACGGATTGATTTGTCCACTTAGGAGCCGTTGGGATACCATTAAGTTGGCTGTCTGAGTTTTCCATGTCCAGCTGGTGCTAGTCATTTATTTTGGGACTATCTCCTTTTCTGCACTGTTTTTTTTGCACTGTTATATTGTGATTAGAGTTCACTCTTATCTGATTTGTTAACCATTCATTAGCATATTTCTTAGGTTTCGTCTAATCAGGTAATACTGGTTGCTTTATCACTTACACTGTGGTGACTAGCAGTTGTATTTGAAATATAGTTAATACCCAATATTTTTAGCACATAGCACGTTATTGTATGATTATCAGCGCTGTAACCGTCTATTATTCGGGCCCCACCATGTGCCCCCCCCCCAAAAAAAATTTTTTTTTTTTTTTAATTTTTTTATCTTTTACAAAAAGGCAATTTCTTTTTGTTTGTATTCATATTGGATCCAGCGCTGTCAATAGCAGGGGCAGGACAGCAGGGCCCGGAGGCAAGACAACCTTTGCAACCCTGATAGTTCTCCCACTGCTTTGGACCCTTATATTTTCTTGGTATGCTGGTGACATATATCTCTTGTTCTCTGTCACCCTGGGGGGGCCCAATACAGTAGGAAGGGAGCTCACTGCAGAACATGTGATAGGGCCGTTGTGGGATCGTAGTAAAGGGGTAAAGGGCCCCAGGATAGATAGATATGTCTATCTATATATATATATGTTATCTATATATATATATATATCTATATATATATATATATTTTTGCATTTTATATTGCCCCCCTATTTTTGTCCCTGTCCCCCCATGTGCCCCCCGTAAATATGAAAGCTGGAGACGCCACTGGATATATGTGAGACAGCTAGCCTTTCACTCAACTTTACAGGCATGCAGTCAGCAAGTTCTGCAAGGTTTGGGATGAGCCATATACATATTTTTTGTCTTTGGCAGCCTTTCTTTGATTGTCAGTGTTTCTTTTCATGTGTTCTCTCCCACCCATTTATTCAGCTAGTTATATCCCATTGTCTGCTGACATGAGGCAGGCATGGACTGGCTATCGGGACTTCCGGGAGATTCCCGGTGGGCCGATGGCTCAGTGGTGCAGTCCTGGAGCCACTCCTTTCTGACAGTAAGTGATCACGATTTCACTCCTGTCAGGAGGAGCTGCTTCAGTCAGTTGCTGGAGAGAGCATTAGGCATTATATAGACCAACGGTAGACTTTCCTTCCTCTCTCCCCTTATCACTTGTTATCACATGGCTGGAGAGAGGAACGAGAAGCTGCCTTCATAATGGTGAGTACATGTGGGAGGGGGAGGAGAGGGAGGACTCTCTGATGTGAAGGGGACTTCTGATGGGGACTCTCTGATGTAAAGGGACTTCTGGTGGGGACTCTGATGTGAAGGGGACTCTCTGATGTGAAGGGACTTCTGGTGGGGACTCTGATGTGAAGGGGACTCTCTGATGTAAAGGGACTTCTGATGGGGACTCTCTGATGTGAAGGGGACTTCTGTTGGGATCTCTCTGATGTGGAGGGGACTGCTGGTGGGGACTCTGATGGGGAATCTCTGATGTGAGGGTAACTGCTGGTGGGGACTCTGATGGGGACTGCTGTTGGGGACTCTGATGTGAAGGGACTTCTGGTGGGGACTCGGATGTGAGAGAGACTCTCTGATGTAAAGGGACTTCTGATGGGGACTCTCTGATGTGAAGGGGACTGCTGGTGGGGACTCTCTGATGTGAAGAGACTTCTGATGGGGACTCTGATGTGAAGGGGACTTCTGGTGGGGACTCTGATGTGAAGGGGATTCTGATGGGGACTCTCTGATGTGAAGGGGACTGCTGGTGGGGACTCTGATGTGAAGGGGACTGCTGGTGGGGACTCTGATGTGAAGGGGACTTCTGATGGGGACTCTGATGTAAAGGGGACTTCTGATGGGGACTCTGATGTGAAGGGACTTCTGGTGGGGACTCGGATGTGAGAGAGACTCTCTGATGTAAAGGGACTTCTGATGGGGACTCTCTGATGTGAAGGGGACTGCTGGTGGGGACTCTCTGATGTGAAGGGACTTCTTATGGGGACTCTGATGTGAAGGGGACTGCTGGTGGGGACTCTGATGTGAAGGGGACTTCTGATAGGGACTCTCTGATGTAAGGGGACTCTCTGATGTAAGGGGGGTGCTGTTGGGGACATTCACAATTAAAGTGGGCCAGTCATGATGAAGTCCAGGGCCAAATTTTTGTCCCAGTCCAGCCCTGGTGTGAGGTATGGCCAGGAATGCATAAAATTGCTTTCAAATACCGTAGTTTTCCTTTCTTGGCCTGTCCTCACGTTAGCACAGGACTCCCTCCCAAGTGGCCTGTCACAGGCTAGGTTATTAACCACTTCAGTGTCTTTTATTCAGCTATGAAGAGGTGGTCCTATAGGGTGCCAGATGAGGCATTAGCCCATTGTGTGCTGACGTGCGGACAGGCCAGGAAAGGAAAAAATTACGGTAAGTTTTTGATAACAATTTTCCATATTCTCACCAGGGAATGGGACATAATTTGGGGAATGAATTGAAGTGAAACTAAAGGTTCAAATATTTTTTTTTTAAATAACAAACGTCATACTTACCTCCACTGTGCAGCTCGTTTTGCACAGAGTGACCCTGATCCTCATCTTCTGGGGTCCCTCGGTGGCTGTCTCGGCTCCTCCCTGCTTCTGATAACACCCTCTGGGAAGCACTCTCCCGGGGGTTACCTTGCAGGCACGCTCCCGAGTCCTGTATTTGGCGTCCATAGACTCAGCCCTGCCCCCTGGCCCTTGCGTCAATGGAGTTGATTGACAGCAGCGCGAGCCTATGGCTATGCTGCTATCAATCTATCCAATGAAGAGCCAAGAAGACCGAGCAAAGGAAGAGCGCGTTCACAACGCTGGACTTTCCAGGGCTCAGGTAAGTAAAACGGGGAGCTGGGGGGCCAGTGATTGTAAGATGTTTTTTACCTTAATGCATAGGATGCATTAAGGTATAAATACATGAACCTTTACAACCCTTTTAAGACTACACAGTTGAACAGTTGAAAGATAATAAAAGAAGAAAAGATCTGCCCATATCAGGAATTAAAACACAGGGGTGATTGAATGACACTGAATGAATGGAGGTATTTACAGCTAAAACATTTTGTATCAACTCTACCACAGCCAATTAGAAAGGAAGAGGATCCAAATTTAATGGAACATCTTTGTAATTCACAGGAGACTATGAAAAACTCTGTAGCACAGATTTATAAAATACTCACGGGGTTGGCAGAGCTGAGAATCCCTCCATTCATTAGAAAATGGGAAAAGGAATGGGGAACACGATTAGAAGAACGACAAAGAAGTAAAATACTAAAAGCAGTACATAACTCTGCAGTAGACATAAATACAATTGAAATTAAAGTGAATGTAAACCCAATGTCATTCTTTCTAAACTACTGCCATAGGGGTTATCTATAAGGATATACACACCTCCTGCATGTATCTTTACCTGTCAAATGTCTCCCTTCTGTCTGTTATGAGAACCCAAAAACTGCAGATTCTGTGGGCGGGTCTGTTGTCTGGAGCTCGGTGGGTGGAGTCGTGATGTTAGTAGACTCCCCGCCCACCTCTACGCTCCCCTTGTCAATATTCATTTTCTCCTGTGTATTTCTTACACTGAACTTCTGCTATGATCTCTAACATCCAGTGAAAAGACAGGAAAGTAACCACATGACTTCATCGTGCCAAATCATGCTGAGGTGTGGAACAGCCAATCCTTGCAGAGCTGCTGAAGAAAGGAGTGGGGGTAGGAATTAAAAAATAATGCATGTCTTAGGCTAGTGCACGAGATATGTAAATCACCTGTCACTCACAGCAAGGGGGAGGATTTGACAAAGTTTTTCTCTGTTTGTCAAGATTTATCTCACTGAACAATAAAAGAGGATTGCTCAGAGATGGATTAACTCTTTGTGGCAAGACTGGGCTCAAATGATAGGAAATCTTATACTCTACATTATGACATAAAAAAAATTCGGGTTTACATCCACTTTATCTATAAATATATGCCAAGATGGTATATAACACACAAGAAAGCACAAAATTATCAACCAGAGAAATCACCATTGTGTTGGAGAGGTTGTAATATGAAGGGCACTATAATTCATATATGGTGGGAATATCCTAAAATGCGAGAGTATTGGCAAGAGGTGGAGAAATGTATTGAAGAAGTTACAGGAATTGGAATACCAGAGGACCCGTGGTGCTGTCTATTTCATAGTACAGATAGAACAATAAAGGAGTACAGTATTGCTAAATGCGGCAAAGGGAGTTATCCCAAAAAAATGGCTAGATTCAGAAAGACCCTCAATAAGGGAATATTTTAAAAGAGTCAAGTACATACAGTATATAATATGGAGTACGTATGTAGTAGGGAGGAAGACAGGACAGAAAAATTTGCTGGAATTTGGGAAAAGTGGACAGACTTTAAGAAAACCAACAAATATGTAGAAATATGTGTGGAGTAAGAAACGAGTGGGAGGTAGATGGAGACGAGGAGGAGAGGGAGGAGGAAGGGGAGTCTGGCACAGGAGGGGAGGGAGGTGGAGGGAGGTGGTATAGTATAGAAAATAGTAATATATGTTTTTGGTACTTGTGATTTGCTGCTATTTCCTTTTCAATCTGCAGTGCTGTCATCTTCTCAAAAATGCAATATGGCAACCTGGAGGTGTTCTTTATACAGATGGTATAGAGCAGGGGTAGGCAACCCCCGGCACTTCAAGCCCCTTTTGCCAGCACTCGACTCCCTCCCCATCAGCGGAGCAGCACAGGGAAGTGTCAGTGAGACACTAATACATTCCAATTTCAGAATTCCCCACCTGCACTCAGGGGGAGGCACTGCACCCCCACACATTGTAAAAGATGGGAAACATTGTTGGGTTCTCTAACTTTGCTGTAGCTGCGATTGTCAGCTTTTGTGATGGGGAAGAGATTGGGTGTAGTTCTGCTAGGGGGCGGTCCCTGTTTCCAGGAGGAGGAGGACTGTCATTGGCCACTGATAAAGCCAATCACAGTCCTGCTAGCCCCTCTACTGAACCCCTCTGCACTCTGTGTCACTTACTACTGATCCCTGGAACTCTTTGTCCCTTTAAGCTACAGCCAGTATTCAGCGCAATGAAAATCAAACCCAACTTTTGCTGAGCTGCTCTTTTTCTCAGCTGCGGGGGGCCCATCTTATGATCCTGCACACAGGCCCACTGCTTTCAGAAAATACCCCTGACCTGAGCTCATCATTGCGCATCCTATCCATATGCTTGTATGTGACATCACATACATCCTATACATCCCATACATCCCAATGGAATGTATGGGATGTATGTGATGGATGGGATTATCCCATCCATCACATACATCCCATACATGCATGTGGGCTGGATACAAGAGTTGGATCAGCAGGATGAGTGTGTCAGGACAGGTAGATGTGTCTCATGTCTGCTTCCTTTCACCACTCTGCATATCACGCATGTCATAGATGAGAAGAGGGTAAAGCGGTGGGGAAAATGAGCAGAAGGGGTTCAGAAGTGGGACAGAAGAGCAGGAGGGTACATCGGTGGGGCGGATGTGTAGGAGGTACAGTGGTGGAAGAGATGATAAGGGGCTTCAGCAATGGGACAGAAAAGCAGGGGGCTATAGCAATGGGACAGATGAGCAGGGGGGCTCAGTGTTGGGCCAGATGCGAAGGGGGTTCAGTGGTGGGACAGAAAAGCAGGAGGGTAGAGCAGTGGGGCAGATGTGAAAGGAGGTGTATTGGTGGGACAGATGAGCAGGGGAAACAGAGGTGGGGCAGTAGAGCAGGGGGTACAGAAGTGAGACAGATGTGCAGAAGGTACATTGGTAGGGCAGATGAGAAAGTGGGTTACAGTGGTGGGGCAGATGAGCAGATGGGTTCAGTGTTAGGACAGATGAGAAGGTGATTCAGTAATGAGACAGAAGAGCATGGGGATATGTTGGTGGAGCAGATGTGCAGGGAGGTACAGTGGTGAGGCAGATGAAAAAAAGGGGTACTTTGATGAGGTAGATGAGCAGCGGGGTAACAATGGTGGGACAAAATAGCGAGGGGGTACATTGGTGGGGCAGATGTGCAGGAGGTACAGTAGTGGGAAGGATGAGAAGGGGGTTTAGCGGTGGGACATAAAAGCAGGGGGTACATTGATGGGGCTGATAATAAGGGGGTTCAGCGGTGGGAAAAATGAGCAGGGGGGTTCAGTGTTGGGGTAGATGAGAAGGGGGTTCAGCGGTGGGACAGAAGAGCAGGGGGAACAGAGGTGAGACAGATATGCAGGAGGTACATTGGTGGGGCAGATGAGAAAGCGGGTTACAGTGGTGGGGCAGATGAGCAGATGCGCTCAGTGTTAGGACAGATGAGAAGGTGATTCAGTAGTGAGACAGAAGAGCATGGGGATACGTCGCTGGAGCAGATGTGCAGTGGGTACAGAGGTGGGGCAGATGAACAGGGGGTACAGTGGTGGAGCAGAGGAGAAAGGAGGTACATTGGTGGGACAGATGAGCAGGGGGAACTGAGGTGGGACACATATGCAGGAGGTACAGTGTTGGGGCAGATGAGAAAGGGGGTTGCAGTGGTGGGGCAGATGAGCAGATAAGTTCAGTGTTAGGAAGAAAGAGAAGATGGCTCAGCGGTGAGACAGAAGAGCATGGGGTACAGCAGTGGAGCAGATATGCAGGGAGGTACAGTGGTGGGGCAGATGAGAAAGGAGGAACATTGATGGGGCAGATGAGCAGGGGGTTACAGTGGTAGGACAGAAGAGCAGGTGGGTACGTGGGGCAGATGTACAGGGGGCTACAGTGGTGAGACAGGTGAGCAGGTGGGTAAAGCGGTGGGGCAGATGTGAAAGGAGGTGCATTGGTGGGACAGATGAGCAGGGGGAACAGAGGTGGGACAGATGTGTTGGAGGTACAGTGATGGGGCAGATGTGCAGGGGGTACAGTGGTGGGACAGATGTGCAGGGGGGTACAGTGGTGGGACAGATGTGCAGGCAGTTACAGTGGTGGAGCAGATGTGCAGGGGGTTACAGTGGTGGGGCAGATGTGCAGGGGGGTACAGTGGTGGGACAGATGTGCAGGCAGTTACAGTGGTGGGGCAGATGTGCAGGGGGTTACAGTGGTGGGGCAGATGTTCAGGGGGTTACAGTGGTGGGGCAGATGTGCAGGG
This sequence comes from Aquarana catesbeiana, assembly GCF_042186555.1. Taxonomy (NCBI): domain Eukaryota; kingdom Metazoa; phylum Chordata; class Amphibia; order Anura; family Ranidae; genus Aquarana; species Aquarana catesbeiana. Next base: position 204,249,542 of record NC_133336.1, read on the forward strand.
TGTTACAGTGGTGGGGCAGATGTGCAGGGGGTTACAGTGGTGGGGCAGATGTTCAGGGGGTTACAGTGGTGGGATAGATTTGCAGGGGGGACAGTGATCTGAGGTGTGAAGGTGCAAGAACTGGAGCTGATCTGAGGCGTGAGTGCAGGATGTTAACTTCTCACTACTATTCAAGTCATTTACAGCATTTACTTTATAAAAAATCCTTTTCGTGATTGAGTGTGTGAAGTCGGCACTCTCAATTTCTTTGAAAATATTTTTTGGCACATTGTGCTCAAAAGGTTGCCTACCCCTGGTATAGAGAGATGGTGTACACAGATGGTGTACAGAACGCCCCCTGAAAATGTCATGTCCTGCTTGTGTGATTGGCTCACTAATTTTCCCAGAAGTCTGCACTAAGATACAAGTCAGATTTGGGCATCCCCGCAACAAAAAATTTCATTTTTGGTGAGACACTGCCAAAGGGAAATCACGTCTAAAGAGATGCAGACCCTGCCACTTTCCTTATTAGAGCCCTGCAAGTGCAGCAGCTGTTTGATAATTATAAAATCACTCCCATTCACATTCACTCTGCACATGGACAAACAGCAATTTCTTCAGAATAACAAAAACTATGAATCTGCAACAAAGTTTGTTACAATCCCTGCAATGTACATAGATCAACCAGAGCGGAGGGTTTTTTAAAGGGTCGAATAAAGGATCCAGGGAAGGCTCCAAAATTGCAGCTGTATCAAAATCAATGGATGAAGGATGACCAGGGAGGAGAGGTGAGGGTTAGAAAAACACTGATCCATCAAAGTGTATAGGAATGCTTCTTATCTATGCTGATGTGACGTTTGTGAGACAACATAACAGGCTATGGGGCTGAATTCACACTGAAGTCCACCAGGAACCTTTTCCAAAATTGCACTGTGCTGAGATGATCAGAGGGACATCATTGAATATAATGTGATTTCCCTTGTCATACAATTTGTGAACCCAGGTTCAAGAACTTCTAAAGTAGCATTGAAGTTGCATCAAAGTCACATCAAATGTACAAGCAAGTAGCACTGCATAGTCACACTGGAAATTGTATTTGGATAGTGGGAAGTGATATGGGGAAAACACAACACAAACGTGGCAAAAACACATCATGTGTTATGTTAAATGTAACAATACAGGAAAACCACTGCAAAAATGCAGCAAAAACTCATATGCATTTTTTGTATATTTTTGATACAGAGCCGTGTGAAAGTAACCTAAAACACACTGATTTATTCACATATATTCATTCACACCCACTTTATAACATGCACTGAACCCACCCTGATCGGTTTTCTATGAATCAAAAGGTAAGAACCAACTTCATTCATCTCTTCTTTCTGGGTAAGATTCAAAATTTCATAAGAAATGTATTTCTCTTTTGGTTACAACGACCTACCAAATGTTACCTCCAGAGGGCGTTGTAGGCCCAAATTACAGTACATAGCTGTCAGCATTAGATGGAGAGGGTTGTTGGTGGTATTTCCACCCTTTACTGTATCCAAAAATAAAAAAAATAAAAGGTTTTGCCTTTAGTTCTACTTTGAAGTGGATGTAAACCCCATTCCTGAAAACTGACCTGGGCACATATATCTGTAGACAAGAAAGAGAGAAAAGTATTGTTGCGCTACTAAAATTTTTTTCTCTTAAAAGTGTAAATCAGCAGCCAGCATCACCAGTATGATAACTGTATACAAAATGTGATAAATAAATAAATGCAGCGCTAAGTGTCATTAACCATGCGTTTTTCTGTGGTTAAACAAACATATCACCTTTCATACGTAATAAGGTACTTCATCCGAAAAAATGTGATGGTGATTCAAAAAATATAAGTGAAAATAAACAACAAATTATAAGGTGGATGTGCTTACCAGAAGGGATGGACACTCTCACCGTACGGCGGGGTGTCATAAGGGCTTGTGGATCCAGATGATCCTATGGGTGTTGACTGGAAACTCGGTGAGGCGTGCCAATGGACAGTACCGGAAATTGCACACACAGCGACTTCAGAGACGAGGTAGACTGTAGGTCATCGGATGGATGGATTCACCTCTCCCAATTAGTGTGGTAACAGAGTAACAGCAGTCAGCAACCCAACATGTTTTGAAATGTCGGGTTGCTGACTGCTGTTACTCTGTTACCACGCTAATTTCCAATCCTATTTTTATTCAACTTGTGATCACTTGTTCAACCTTTTTTTCCCTATGTGGATGACATTGTGACGTGGTGAGAACTATATCCTTTCGGCCACCAGCGTATTGGGAGAGGTGAATCCATCCATCCATCCGATGACCTACAGTCTACCTGTCTCTGAAGTCGCTGTGTATGCAATTTCCGGTACTGTCCATTGGCACGCCTCACCGAGTTTCCAGTGAACACCCATAGGATCATCTGGATCCACAAGCCCTTATGACACCCCGCCGTACGGTGAGAGTGTCCATCCCTTCTGGTAAGCACATCCACCTTACTATTTCTATATGAAATCTGTATGCAGGAAGAATGCCCACCAGATGTAACAATCACTATGGGATCTCATCAGTGCCACAGTTTGCACAGCATTATCGCTAGAGTTTTTTATGTATGGACTTTATTCCTTTATATACTACTATACACTGCTGTGATGTAGGGTGATATATATTATTCTAATTAGATGATTCATGTGTGTAGACACTGCTCTTATAATTTGTTGTTTATTTTCACTTATATTTTTTGAATCACCATCACATTTTTTCGGATGAACATCCTTATTACCTATGAAAGGTGATATGTTTGATTATATGTTTGTATAATCACTGAAAATGCATATTTGATTATACGTTTGTTTAACCACAGAAAAACGCATGGTTAATGACACTTAGCGCTGCATTTATTTATTTATCACATATATCTGTAGTGTTTACTTATCTCTTTTCAAAGCCCCGTGTCCAGTGTCTTTCTGCTGCTTCGTTCCTCTGTTATCAGCATGATAACTTCTGACAAGCTCTTTGACACAGGAGATAAAAGCAGCTGGAAATTTGTGTCTGGGCAAGTGCTATAAATAGATTAGCAGAGAGCTTGTCTATTCACATTACAGCTCTGCATGTTTCTTCCTTCCTCTGCCTATGTGGAGGGGGGTGTGTGCCTTTCCTCCAATCATCTCACACACAGTGTATGCCCAGACTCCACACCCAGTGCTGGAACAGGAAGAAAAAAAATATAACACAACGTTCACTTTCTGAACAGTGTATAAAGCTGGAGACAGCAGATATACATGTACAACGTATGTAGGAGGATTTGTTTAATCTCTGTGTATCATCTGAGGCTGTTCCCTTCACTGGGTATATGTGAGGGTTTACATTCACTATAAGTCTTATCTGATGTATTCAGATAAATAGATGTGTACAGTCTGCATATAACAGAAAACAAATCACACCGATAATTAGTCATTTCTCTGGAAAAAACACCTGAAAATACCAATTTATTACAGCAATGTGATTATTCAGATTAAATACTTACATCAAACTCTTGATATTGTGTAGAGCCGGTATAAGTTTCCTCAATCCTTCACTCCGAATATTACATGAAAATAGATCTACTTCTGTCTCTCTGCAGGATTGAAGGATAAAAGACAGCACAGAGCAGTCCAGAGGGCTGAGGGGGACCTGAGAAAAGTCAACCTTGTTTGATCCAATACATTGTGCCACCAGAGCCTTATTCCTGCTCTCATAGAGATAGTAGAATACATTAAGAAGCTCTCTCTTGTCTTCTGTAGATTTGTCAGGTCTTTGTTCTGGTATTTTCTTCTGGATCCAGGTGATGACATGTCTGGCAGCCTGAGTAGACAATTCTCCCACATGAGACTTTAACATGGATCTAGTAGAAGAGTCTGAGAGACCGCAGAGGAAACGGAGGAATATTTCAGCACGGCCGTCTTTGTAATATTCAGCTTTATCAAGTGTTTCCTGTAATCTGTCAGGATTATTGTTCATAAAGTGGACTAAAGCAGCAAAAAACTCCTGAAGAGTGAGATGTAAGAAGGTGTAATCCACATCGGGAGGCTGACCAGATTCCATCATGAAAGATGAAAAGACATGATTATCATTTCTCACACTGAATGACTCCAGATGACGCTCATCAAATACAATCATGTGATTCATGACTCCATGTTCTGCCATCCACCCAATAGAGGTCAGCAGTTCCCGGGCAGTGGGACCACCATCTTTATTCTGGTTGTGATTGGTCAGAATGTTGGAGACAAAAGTCACAAAAAGTTGTGTCACGGTTTTGGGTAATGATGTCATCAGCTGATCAGTGATTGGTTGGGATCTGAAGCACATTGATAACACAGTACAGATAATCCAGCAGTATGATGGGATATAACAGAAAGTGTACAGTATGTCATTCTCCTCCACATAATGAAAAGCCTTCTCTGATAATTCCTCATTTCTAAAGAAATTATTGAAGAAGATCAGTCTGTCTCCATGGAGAAATCCCATGATCTCAGCTATTCTCTGGAAAACACTGGTATCAACTGATGCCACTCTGGTTGGGCGGCTGGTTATCAGTACAGAGCAACCCTTAAGAAGACTCTGCCTCACCAAACTGACCACAATCTCACCAAAATGTGATCTCTGTTTTGGATTGGACAGTTTACTTGATCTGAAATCCATTTGGTGAATACTTTCATCTAATCCATCAAATATAAACAGAAGTCTTTCTGGATCTTGTAAAATATCTCCAATCTGACTCTCCAGATATGGATATTGATGAAGAATCATCTCCTCCAAGCTGACCTCTCCCAGTCTATTAAGGTCCCGGAATCTGAAGAAGAAGAGAAAGGCAAATCTCTGGTAGTGTTTTCCGGTCACCCAGTCATAGACAAACTTCTGCATCAGTGTGGTCTTCCCTATTCCTGGCACTCCGCTCACCATTACTGCATGTGGTATACAATGTGACTGGTGGTTCCATCGGAACAGCTTGTTGGGGGAAATGTGTTCCAGTCTAGTTTGTGTTTTCTTCAAGCATTTCTCATGTTTTACCCCAGTCTGTATTATCTCATTCTGGGGACGTTTCCTGAACTGATTGGTGGAGACTACAATCAGATCCACATAACGATCATTGATGAGGAATCTTTGTGGTTCCAGGGTAGTTCCTGGGGGTCTATGCTCCACCAGAGTCTCAGTCTTCTCCATTAGATATTGTTTGTGCTTTTCCTGAATATCTGGAAATATAATGGAAATATTTTATGGATCAGGAGAAGACAAGAATGTTGATATCATTTTCTTCTGTATTGATCATAATATTAGTATGGTTTTATCATTACTACATTTTCATGTGAAATGATTACAATACAGATTACTTTGTGTGGTCATCCATATTACTGGAGAACAGAGATTTATTTTCTCAGCAATATATAAACACTTTTTATCCTTATAAAGACATGACAAGTACAGAAAAATACCAGATATACTTGTCCCCTAAATACCTCTTATGACAGAGAACACACAGCCCTAGACAGTTCAGGTTTTTTATACTCTATTACCTGAAAACCATGAAAGAAAGGAAATGGCGCTCACAGTGATACATAAATATCTTGATTTGGTTACAGATATAAAATGATGTCTTCAGTGGAAAAACATAATAATAGATTTCCAAAATCAGTAACAAAAAACAATACAAAGCAATATAGAAAGTCCAATGTGACAGTTCCCAACACCAAATAAGAGCTTCAATATAGAGATATCTTCTAGTTCTTCTCACCACTGGTGCTCAAAGGATAGATGGCAGTTTTCATGTGGCAGTTTTAATGGGGGCAGTTTTGATGGGGCAGTTTTGATGGGTCAATTTGATGGGGCAATTTTGATGGGGCAATTTTGATGGGGCAGTTTTGATGGGGGCAGTATGATGGAGGCAATTTTGATGGTGGCAGTATGATGGGGCACTTTGATGGGGGCAGTTTTGATGATGTGGCATTTTGATGGGGCAGTTTTGATAGGGCAATTTGATGAGGGCAGTATGATGGGACAATTTTGATGGGGCAATTTAATGGAGCAGTTTTGATGGGGGCAATTTTGATGGTGGCAGTATGATGGGGCAATTTGATGGGGGCAAATTGATGGGGACAGTTTTGATGATGGGGCAGTTTTGATGGGGCATTTTTGATGGGGGTAGTATGATGGGGCAATTGTGATGGGGCAATTGTGATGGGGCAATTTTGATGGTGCCATTTTGATGGTGGCAGTATGATGGGGCAGTATGATGGAGCAGTATGATGGGGCAATTTGATGGGGGCAAATTGATGGGGACAGTTTTGATGGGGCAGTTTTGATGGGGCAGTTTTGATGTGGGCAGTATGATGGGGCAATTTTGATGGGGCAGTATGAGGGGGCAGTTTCGATGGGGCAGTATGATGAGGGCAATTTGATGGGTCAATGTCGATGGGGCAATTTTGATGGTGGCAGTTTTGATTGTGCAATTTTGATGGGGCAATTTTGATGGGGTAGTTTTAATGGGGCAGTATGATGGGGCAATTTTGATGGGGGCAATATGATGGGGCAGTATAATGGGGCAGTTTTGATGGGGGCAGTTTTGATGGGGCAATTTTGACGGGGCAGTTTGGATGGTGGCAATTTTGATGGGGCAGTATGATGGGGTAGTTTTGATGGAGCAGTATGATGGGGACAATTTAATGGGGGCAATTTGATGGGGCAGTTTTGATGGGGGCAGTTTTGATGGGGGCAATATGACGGGGCAGGTATGATGGGGCAGTATGATGGGGCAATTTTGATGAGGCAGTTTTGATGGGGAAAATTTGATGGGGCAATTTTGATGGTGGCAGTATTACGGGGCAATTTGATGGGGGCAAATTGATGGTGACAATTTTGAAGATGGGGCAATTTTGATGGGGGCATTATGATGGGGCAATTTTGATGGGGCAGTATGATGGGGGCAGTTTCGATGGGGCAGTATGATGGGGCAATTTTGATGGGGGCAATAAGATGGGGCAACTTAATGGGGTCAATTTTGATGGGGCAATTTTGATGGTGGCAGTATGATGGGGCAATTTTGACGGGGCAGTTTTGACGTGGCAATTTTGATGGGGCAGTTTTGATGGGGCAATTTTGATGGTGGCAGTATGATGGGGCAATTTGATGGTGGCAGCATGATGGGGCAGTTTTGATGGGGCAATTTTGATGGGGGCAGTTTTGATGGGGCAATTTTGATGGGGCAGTATGATTATGCAGTTTTGATGGGGGCAATTTTGATGGGGGAAATTTGGGGCAGCTCCTGCAAAAGGTAATCATTTTTTTTTAAAGATGCTAATTGTAGATGATATCCCTTGTTTCTGTGCAGATATATCATTATATATATATATATATATATACACACACACACACACACATACACAAATAACAAGAGATTTTATCTATCTATCTATCTACATCTATATCTGAACAGAAACAAGGGATATCATTTACAATTAGCATCTTTTAAAAAGTAATTACCTTTTGCAGGACCTTTATTGTATTTCTAGATTTATAATCTTAATAAATGTAGATAAACTTTCTGTTTCCTGGAGGGGGAGGGGAGGTTTCCATAGCTAAGGGGTGGCAACTTCCTCTGACACTACTGTTGCTGTGGAAACCGGACTACAACCTATTACACTGCTCGTCCTGCTCTGAGCATGTGTGAGATCTGGAGGTGCATGCTGGGTAACCAGCATGCATGGAATACAGGAAGAGATACAGTCTGGCTTCAGATGCCCACACATGAGATGGTGGCGGCCTGCTGGGACTTACAAAAGTAAGAAATCAATGGTGCAAAAATACAACACAGACCTTCTTTTACAGCAAACCTTTACTAGAATACATTAAGCATGAGGATTATAGGAGGATTTATATCTAAAAAGTAAAATTTCAGCCTTAACACCTCTTTAAGTTCAGTATTATGTACAGAGGTACAGACCTACAAAAGGGCCTGCAGGTGTCCATGTCAGTATGGCGTACGGACCTCTTTTCTCCCTCTCCTATAATCTTATAGTCACTTCACTGACATAATCTTATAGAATTGTTCAGCAGAGTCTTCTGAACAATTCTATAACTCTGATCAGTGGATTACAACCCGCTGATCAGAGTTATTAATCCCTAATGTGACCCCCCTCTGTGCTGCCGCTTCCCTGTCCCCAGCCTCTCTACCTCCCGCACCTCCCTTCCACCTAAAACTACTCCCCCCACTCTCCTCTCCCCTTCAACCCCCTTCTCTCCCCCACACCCGATCTGACCCCCAAAATTTGATCCCCTGCAGCCCCCATCATAATCCGGCATCCCTCCTCTGCTGCTCCCGCCGGCTTCAGATGCTGCTGGGGGCTTGGGGGGTCCAGATGTGTCCCCCCATCACTCAGATAGCCCCCCAATACCTCCCCCGCACACCTGATCCATCCCTACTCTGGCAGCATCTCTCCCTCCCCTCCCGCAGCTTCTGTTCCGGTACGCTGACAGGTTGGGGATCACGGCGGGGGGAGGGGGAGCGATAGGGGTGATGTTTGGGCTTAGGGGGGCTTGGTAAACATGTGTTTACCATCCCCTAAGTGTGGCACCCTGGGCGCATGCAGCGATCACTGTAATCGCTCCGATATGTCCACTGCAAGAAATATGCCCCGTACACACAGTCAGATTTTCTTACGGGAAATGTTCGATGGGAGCTTGTTGTCAGAAATTCCGACCGTGTGTCGCCTCCATCGGACATTTTTCATCGGAATTTCCATCACACAAAATTTGAGATCTGGATCTCAAATTTTCCCACAAAATACGTAAATTCTGATCGTGTGTACACAATTCCGACGTACAAAGTTTCACGCATGCTCAGAATCAAGCAGAAGAGCCGCACTGGCTATTGAACTTCATTTTCTCGGCTCGTCATACGTCTTGTACATCACCGCGTTGTTGACATTCGGAATTTCCGACAACATTTGCGTGACCGTGTGAATGCAAGACAAGTTTGAGCCAACATCCGTCGGGAAAAATCAGATGGATTTTGTTGTCGGAATGTCTGATCAATGTCCGACCGTGTGTACAGGGCATAAGTCTTCTTAATGTTTTTTAAAGAAGATCTCTCTAGGTTGAGGACCCAACCTAGGTATTCCAGGCAGTTGATTGTGTTAGGGAAATTTGGCTGTAAGCTTTGCACACAGCCATATCTCCTATGCTAATAAGCACCCATCTCCGTCTTAATGATATAACGTACCTTTTGATCGTATGTCTCTCCTCTGGTTCCCCATTCCCCAGTAATCAGACATCACCACATTCTTATGTTCTCATCTCCACATCTCTGCCTCTCTTTGCAGTCCGCCTTGCTTTTATTTCCAACATCACAAAAGCTATGACAAACAGGAAGTGATGGCTACAAAAGCCAATCGCTTCCTCAATACATAATACATTGAGAAATAAATCCATGGATTTTGTTGTCGGAATGTCCGATCAATGTCCGATCGTGTGTAAAGGGCATTACTATGTATCAGACTGTCAGTTTATGAATGAATGGAATCTCTATACAGATTCCATTCAAGTAAAGTGATACAGAGAAAAGGACTTTCTTCAGTCCCTTTCTCTGTCTCATTTAAAAAAAGTAAAAACACATTAAGACCCCCCCAGGTCCTCCCGCACTCACCCCTCCATGGTGATCCCCCCCACACTAACCCCTCCACAGTGACGGTCCCCCTGCACTCACCCCTCCACAGTGTCGCCCCCCGCACTCACCCCTCCATGGTGGCGGTCCCCCCTGCACTCACCCCTCCACAGCGATGCCAACCTGCACTCACCCCTCCTTGGTGACGGTCCCACCCTGCACTCACCCCTCCACAGTGATGCCCCCCGCACTCACCCCTCCATGGATACCTCAGCTTCTCCTCCTGGCCAACCCGATCAATCCTGATTGGCCAGGAGAAGCCGGAAGATGAGGGGGTGGGTTTGGGGTGCAATGTTCTGCACCCCGAGCCCAACCTTTCAAGCCAATTAGAGCCTCAGGCTCTAATCTTGTGGCTTGAAAAAAAAACCTCATACAAACATATGAGTCCGGCGCCCTGCAGGGGGGTGGTGCCCCTAATGAACCGGCCACTCTTGGTAAGACCCCTTTATATGGAGCGGACTCTGTCAAGCAGATCTTCCTGCTCAGCGGGGGATCTGTCTGCTGATCTCTGCTGAGCAGGCGGATGACAGGTCCGCTACGCTAATGCAGAGCAGACACGGACACAGCCTGCTGTTCTCTATGGGGTGGTCAGATGGAAACAGACCGCCTGTCCATTTCCATTGGATGCCATCCGATCTGATCTGCTAGATGGATGGGGAATGGAATCCTCATCTGTCAGTTTTTAGTGGACTGGATCGAAAGCAGGTGGGTATAAACAGACACATGTTCAATTACATCAGTCTCTCCATAGAGAACAATGGGTGGTCTGATTTGGGCCACCTAAAAAAACGAACAGGCAGACCCAATCAGTGTGCTTGTGTGAAAGGGGCCTAAGGCCTTGTTCACACAGGGCATACACAGCGTACCTTTACAGGGATGAACAGGTGTTCCATGCCTCTCTGTGCAGGCAGTCCCATTGATGTCATTTGGGATGTAGCAACTGCACCAACAGAGCCATTGCTCCCAATTTTACATCCATGTAGGTCCGCATGCTTGTCCCTGAGCTCACACTGCCTGCATTCGGAGTCGTGTACCCACACGGATGTCAGATTGGGAACAGCAGCTATGCCTGTGCAGTCGTTGCATCCCAATTGATATAAATGGGATGGCCTGTACAAGGATGCATGGAACCCCTGTGCATCCCTGTGCAGGTAATCATGGCCTCCCATGGGCGTACACTTTAGTATGTCACATGTGAACGAAGCTTTAGTACTAATTTAGCAGGGATTTTGTAAGTTACGTTGTGTTTATGTGCAATATTAATGATTATAGTGTATTTTTATTGAAAATAGCGATATGATGAACATTTGTGCAATTATTGCGGGGTCCAAAAAATCTGTAGCACTTTTTTTATTCTGAAAGCACCCCTAAATGGTAAAAATGGATAGTGGCGCTATCCCCACTGGATGTGGGAGTGAGACAGGTGCTAGCACACACACTATTAACGTGGAGTGAACTAAAAGTGCACTGACTCAATTAAAGAATACATATGGGATATAGTATTGTGACCAAACAAGTATGAATCACCTTAAACTAGTGTTGAAGTATAAATAAACTTCTCAACATCTATGGTGCGCTAGATAAGCTTATATAAAATGTATATAAATAAAAAATGCATAGAAGCAGGGGCGTGGCCTACCGCGGAGAGGAATGGACGCCTGATCTCAGAGCTCCGTTCCACAGATACAGATCCGCAGCAACTCACTGCGACATTCCGACCCCGTTCCGGCTACATGGAGGGGATAAGGATCCGTGACCGTCCGGGGCATGTCCAGACGGCGGAATAAACCGCCCGCACCACGCCGCCTCACTGATTATTATTCTAGCGCGGCCATGAATGAGGCCCAAGATGGCGCCGGCTCCGGGAACATCGCCTCAGGCACAGCCCGCACTGCGGCAGATGAGGAGTGCCGTTCGGCTCCCTCACAAGAGGAATTCTCAGCACTATCATTTGGGGACAATATGATGAGAGAAGAGATGGACACCATACCCTCCCCAGACGCTGCAGCATCCCATTCCAGCATAGAGGTAAGAGGCTGGCTTCTTCTCCAGCCCTCTCCCCCAGCAAAGAGCCCCAGCCCAAGAAGCACCAGTGGGCAGACAGGGACACTGATACCACACACATCCCTGCTCTGGCAGCAGTCCCTGCATCAGATAATCCTGTTACTGAATCCATGCTGAAATCAATGCTCCTCACATTGCAAAAGGATCGCCACAGGGAACTACAACTCTCTGTTTCCCAAATACATGACAGGGTAGACTGCCTAGAAGGAACAGCTCATATGCTTGAAGAGAGCATGCATGACCATGTCAGAGCTCACAATGAATTATTGGATGCATATGAACACCATGCCTCCGAAATACACCACATAAAATTAAAATTGGCAGATTTGGAAGATCTTCCAGGAGGAACAATATAAAATTTAGAGGTGTTCCCGAATCTGTCAAATCGAATGAAATTACTCCTTACAACAATTATTCTCACGTTTACTGCCTCGTTTGAATGCACGGGATATTACCATTGACTGGGCACATAGGATTGCCAAACCTGCGCATCTATCCCCAGACATCCCGAGGGATATTCTTGCAAGAGTGCATTACTTTTATGTTAAAGAGCAAATTTTACAGGCAGCCAAAACCACTTCCAGCGCCATATACGAATGTCCTCCTGTTCAATGACCTCTCCAAAGCCACCATGGATATGAGAAGAGCATTCACCCCCATTACTGCCATTCTACAAGAAAAAAAAATCACTTACAAATGGGGTTTCCCTACCAAATGTCTGGTGACCTATCAACAACAAATGATCCCCATTCACACTCCCAAAGAAGGGTACAAAAAATTAACCAACTGGGGTTTTCTCCCCCTTCCTCCTGGCACGAGTGACCGCACGGGCTCCCATCCACTTTCCACATCATTCCGGAACCGGGTCCCTGATCGAGGCGACAACCTTTACAATCCAAAGGCCTTCGGTCACGAGCACTCATAGGATCCTCTGTGGACACTGCCTTAGTGTTAGCCTCATTCCCTCAGGTTATAGTGTGCCATGCACACTGATATTCTCGTTCTTGTTGTTAATTTTATCTTTTTGTTTGTTTGTTTGTTTGGTTACTCTCTTTTTGAGTACTTCACTTCTTGCTTGACCTGTATACTACTGAATTAAATCACCTGTTATATATTTAGTACAGCTCAGTACAATATACTTAGCGACATAACAAAGTTTCTATTTGACCTTCTCAGTGTTACTGTACACTCCTTGCTTCCATTACAAGACCTAAAGTTAAATAATCTTATAAGTGTAATCTCGCTCCCCTCGTCCCCATCCCAGGACATTCCCTGCTAAAATGGCCATTAAACTCAATTCATTAAATACCAAAGGCCTGAATTCCCCCTTTAAGCGCAATCTCCTCTGGAAAGAAGCTCTGACTCAGAGGGCAGACATATTCTGTGTACAAGAAACACATTTCATCAAAGACAAAGCCCCAAAATGCACACACAAACGTTACCCACATTGTTTCTTTGCTAATGCCCCCGCCAAAAAGAGAGGGGTTATGATAGCAATTAGTTCATCCATCTCTTTTCAGTTACAACACTGTGAAGCTGACGAAGATGGCAGATACTTGATTCTCTCCGCAACAATTGAGAACCAACGCCTCACGTGGGTAAATCTTTACGCACCCAACACAGGAAGTTTTACAACACTATACTCTCTAAAATGGCACCTTACAGATCCAGCCCAGTAGTAATATGTGGGGACTTTAATGAAATCATTGATAACTCTCTAGACACATCTAACACAAGCAAACGCAGACCCTCTACATTGTCCTCTCTCTTGCATAATGAAGACCTTTATGACCCCTGGAGATGCACACACGATACGGAGCGAGATTACACTTTTTACTCCAACTCTCAGCACTCTTACTCTTTGATTGATATGTTCCTCACAGATAAATTCCTACTACAAAAAATCACTGAAGCACAAATTGGTACAATTACCTAGTCTGACCACGCGCCGATATCAATCACATTATTTAACAGCAACAATTCTACATGACATACTATTTGGAGACTGAACACGTCCCTGCTCACTAACCCAATACTGGAAAAAGAACTTAGATCCGAGATTATGACCTACTTTGACAATAACCAATTTTCTGTTAATGATCAATCTATAATTTGGCATGCGCACAAAGCTTACTTACGTGGCCTTTTCATAAAATTCGGAGCACAGGCAAAAAAACAACACGTAGCCACTACTGAAAAATTATTAAAGAACATTTGTGCGTTAGAAATTGTCAACAAAAACAAAACATCCCATACCATCTCCAATGACCTGAAAAATTTAAGATACCAACTTAGCGAACACCTACATAAAAAATTTGAATATTATATAAAACGCCTTAAACTCCAGCACTACTCCTCAGCCAACAAATCAGGGGCGTTCTTGGCCAGACAAGTGAAAAAACATAACGCCAACACAAAAATACAGGCCCTAACTAACTCCCAAGGTAAACGAGTACATAACCCATTAGGTGTTGCAAACAAATTTAGTGCATTTTACGCCAAACTGTATAATCTTAAAGAATCAGATCAAGAAGCCCATCCTAAAATGGAGGACATTGAAAAGTTCCTCTCATTATTCCATCTACCCTCTATTTCCACTGCACAGCTGGAAACCATTTCTACAGCTTTCTCTCCCACTGAAATCCTCAAAACATTAAAAAAAACTGCCCCTACACAAAGACCCTGGTCCCGTCGGATTCCCAAACGAATATTACAAATGTTTCTCAGACTTACTCACACCACACCTATGCAATACCTTTAATTATTATACTACTATGGGCAAAATTCCCAAGGAATCTCTAGAGGCCCTGATAGTTACCCTACCCAAACCAGGCAAATCCCCTGACAATCCAGCAAATTATCGCCCAATCTAATTGTTAAACATAGACACCAAATTATATGCAAAATTGCTAGCTCAGCGGCTCTCGAATGAATGAATGAATGAATGAATGAATGAATGATTTATAAAGCGCTGCAAATGCGAACTGAATCGCCTCAAGGCGCTGGATGCATTCTCTGATGTCAACTTCTCCACAATCGTACCACAAATAATACATCCTGACCAGGTCAAATTTGTACCCGGCAGACAAGCTTCAGACGGAACTAGACGCCTCATTGATCTAATCCAATGGGTGGAGCATAGTCAAACGCCTTCTCTCTTCCTTTCACTAGATGCAGAGAAGGCGTTTGATAGAGTTCACTGGACATACATGGAAAAAGTCCTATGCAAGTTTGGGCTGTCAGGGTCTATCCTGACAGCAAATTTAAAATTGTATTCCTCCCCAAGCGCCCGAGTCTGGATGTCAGGGATAACGTTCACCCCATTCAACATCACTAATGGCACAAGGCAGGGGTGCCCACTTTCACCCTTGATTTTTGCCATGGTGATGGAACCCCTAGCACAAACCATCAGATCCGCATCAACAATTTTAGGTATCGAAATAGGAGGCGTAGAGCACAAAATAGGATTTTATGCAGACGATGTCATCATCACTCTAACAAAACCTGAAACCTCCCTTCCGAACGTTTTGAAAATTCTTGAAACATTCAGCCTAATATCTCTTTATAAAGTCAATAATGGTAAATCCACTATGCTAAACTTAGGGATAGATCAACAGACCAAACAGCTAATAATGAGAAACACACCATTCACATGGTCCAAAAACTCCTCACTTCAATACTTAGGGATTCACCTAACCTCCCCGAGCAATACATTGCTAAAAGTGATCTATGCCGTGTTACAAGAAAAGCTTATGCGCATTGCCAAAGACATAAGTAATTCATATGTCTCATGGGCTTACAAACGCTCATTTCTGTGCGCCAGCCAGACGTGCCGCACGAACGTGTGAACCCCGGACCAGGCACGCACGTTAGTACTCTCATACGAACGAGAGCACGTCTGCGTGGGCATGTCCGCACACCAACGAATCACAGCACAGGGCACCCTATTTAAAGCATCAGCATACTAGTATCAGTGCTGGATTGTCTCAGCTAGTTCCTGTATCCTTGATTGCTGTTTGATTGAACCTTGATCCTGAAACCTTGGCCTTCCTGACTACTCTTTTGGATTATCCCTGCAACTCTGCTTACTTCTGCTTCCTGTACTGAACCCGGCTTGAACTTCTGACCACGGCTCTGTCTTCCGATCTTGTACCTCTCTGCCAGCCCATTGCCAACCTCTGCTAGCCCCTGACTACGAACCTGTGTACCTTCCTGCCAGCACGTTGCCAACTCCTGCTTGTCCCCGACCTTGCAAGTTCTCCTGTTGGACTTTCCTGAACCAATCCAGGATCAACATCTCACCAGCACCTCTAAGGCTCCAGTGTTCCTGATCCTGCCAACAGGCACCTGCACCCTTCCGTTGCCCTAGCAGCCCTGTCTCCACCTCCAGGGGTTTTAGGACCGGAACCGTGCAAGAGGCCACCCTTGTCATTTCAGACTCCACAGTAAGGTACGTGACAGTACAATCCAGTGAAAATGGAGTCTGAAAGGGGGGCCTCAGCTATGGATGCTCTGTGACAGCAGATTGCAAACCTCACTCAAGCAGTCCAGGGCCTGCAGGGTGGCTATCAGCGACTTGAGCAACGAGTGGAGTCTCTCTCTCCAAGCACGCCAGACAGCCGCAGCACCTGCATCGTTGATCTCAACTTCTACTCCCACAGTAGTGGTACCACCCCCAGAGCCACAAGTTCCTGCTCCAGAAAGATTCATGGGAGACTGCAGTAAATTCTGCGCTTTCAGAAACGCCTGGCATCTGTATTTGCTACTTCAGCCTTGCACCTTCTCCTTGGAAAGTACCAAGGTGGGATTCATCATCTCATTGCTACAGGGAGAACCCCAGACCTGGGCTCACCATCTATTAGAACAAGCTAGTCCCTTGCTAGGCACCATGGACTCTTTTTTGGATGAAATGGCTAAGCTTTATGATGACCCTCAGCGCACCACTACAGCTGAGGCCAGTCTCCATGCCCTCCAGCAAGGCCGTAGGCCTCGGAGGGCTATGTCACAGACTTTAGACGGTGGAGTTCCGACACACAATGGAACGACGCCGCTCTCCATTTTCAGTTCCTCTCAGGACTGTCAGAGGCATTGAAAGATGAACTACCTCGGGTGGGGGTCCCCAATTCTCTTGAAGAACTGATTCAGATCGATCGCCGGCTGAGGGAGCGAAGATCTGAAAGAACCAGCCAATACCGGCCCATGTGGATGTTACCTAGGGTACCCAGCCACCCACCTATTCCTGCAACCCCACTATCTGCTCCAGTCACTGAAGCTCCCGAGCCAATGCAATTAGGCCTGCTTCGTGCCCCATTGACACCAGAAGAGAAGCAGCGCTGCCGTGTAAATAATCTCTGCCTTTACTGTGGAGGAGCTGGTCATTACGCCAACATGTGTCCTAACAAGACTCGTAAGTGTGTCTCTCCTTCTCTTGATCCTTGTGCTTTGGCTCTATCAAGATCAACTCACATTGCTGTTCCTGTCTCCCTACAGCTTCCAGAAGGGGCACTCCAGGTCCAGGCCATCATTGACTCAGGCACCTGTAGTTGCTTCGTCGACCATGCCTTCGCCCTGCAACACAAGATTCCCCTACGTCCCAAGCAACACAAATTGTCAATACGACTAGCTGATGGGTCCAACATCAAATCTGGGCCCATCATTCAAGAAACTCAACCTCTGCCCGCTGATATCTCACCCAACCACCAAGAACTGTTGTGCCTAGATGTGATATCCTCACCGCTCTTCCCAATCATCCTGGGAATGCCATGGTTGCAAGCACACAACTCACAGATCGATTGGACAACTGGCAAGGTGATCTTTCAGTCTGCCTATTGCCTCCATAACTGCCTCCAAACCCTCCACCACTCAGTACCAGTTGTTGGCTGTCTCAAACCCACTTCCGAATCCCAAGATTTTGTTCCACCCGTATACCACGACTTCCTGGATGTCTTTGATAAACAAAAAGCAGACACCCTTCCTCCCCACCAGGCCTACGATTGCCCAATTGAACTTTTACCAGGGGCAGAAATCCCCTTTGGCCAAATTTTCCCCCTCTCGGAACCTGAACTCTTGGTCCTGAAGGACTACGTCAACGAGAACCTCAAGAAGGGGTTCATCCGACACTCTACTTCTCCAGCCGGAGCAGGAATATTCTTTGTTGAAAAGAACTCCGGCCGTGTGTGGATTACATGGAACTAAATCGGATTACCGTTAAAAATCACTACCCCCTGACTGTAATTCCAGAATTGCGCCAGAGACTCCCCTCTGCAACGATTTTCACCAAGTTGGATTTACGAGGTGATTACAACTTGATCAGGATCAGAAAGGGTGATGAGTGGAAAACGGCCTTCTGAACGCGGTTTGGCCATTTCGAGTACCTCGTTATGCCCTTTGGGTTATGTAACGCACCAGCAACCTTCCAGCATTTCGGAAATAATATTTTCAGAGACTTCCTAGACCTATTCATGATCGTTTATCTAGACGATATTCTGATTTTCTCGGTTTCCCTGGAACTACATTGTGACCATGTGAAACAGGTCCTTCTTAGGTTAAGACAAAATGGACTCTATGCCAAGGCCGAGAAATGTGAATTCGAACGGCAGACCATTCACTTTCTCGGACTAGTAATCTCTACAGGAGGGATGGCAATGGATCCTCAAAAGGTCACAGCTATAATGTCCTGGCCGCCTCCCGTTGACAAGAAAGGGGTACAACAGTTTATTAGTTTCTCCAATTTTTACAGGAAATTTATTAAAAACTTTTCGGGTATCATCATGCCCATCACTCAGCTCACCAAAAAACAGAACCGCTTTCAGTGGACAGAGGTAGCTCAAGCTGCTTTTGACAAATTAAAGAGACTATTCACCTCTGCCCCAGTATTGAAGCACCCTGATCCTGCCCTTCCATACATACTGGAAGTAGATGCTTCAGAGAGCGCTGTAGGAGCCATCCTGTCTCAGCGCCAAGGACCTAAAGCTTTAATGCACCCTGTGGCCTTTTTCTCGAAGAAATTAGGGCCTTCAGAAAGGAACTATGATGTGGGGGACCGGGAACTGTTGGCAATCAAATTGGCTCTGGAAGAGTGGCGGTAACTCTTGGAGGGAGCAACACACCCAATACTGATCTTCACAGATCACAAAAATTTAGAGTATCTCAGGACTGCTAAACGTCTCAGACCCAGACAAGCAAGATGGGCTCTATTTTTTTCTCGCTTCAGTTTCCATATAACCTAACGGCCCGGATCCAAGAATGTGAAACCAGATGCGTTGTTGCGTATGTTCACGGAAATCGAGGTTCCATCTCAAACGGATACCATATTACAGGCTGGGAATTTTTTGCTCACACAAAACGATTTAATGACACAGATACGTCAAGCATCCAGGGGAATCTCTCTGCCTCCAGATATGAACCTTCAAGAAGACGATGGGCTCTATTGGCAGGGGAATAACATTTTCGTACCACAGAATCTGCGTACTACTATTTTACAAGTGTGCCATGACTACCCGCTGGCCGGCCACTTCAGGGGACACAAGACCATGGATTTGGTCCAGAGACATTTTTGGTGGCCCAGCTTAGCAAGGGACTGCAGGAAATATGTCGGCTCGTGCTCAATTTGTCTCAGAAACAAGAACAGCAAAAGCAAAGCATGGGGATTATTAAGACCACTACCCATTCCTGAAAGACCCTAGGATAAGATTGCGATGAATTTTATTGTAGAGCTCCCTCCATCGGAAGGATTTTCATCCATCTTTGTAGTGGTGGACCGCCTCTCCAGGATGTCACATTTTGTCCCCATGAAAGGGACCCCATCAGCAACAGAAACTGCTGAAGTTTTTATTAAAGAAGTGGTGAGATTGCATGGAATCCCTAGTGACTCAGATCGTGGAGTGCAGTTTACTTCAAGATTTTGGAAAACACTGTGCGAAGCACTGGGCATCAAACTAAATTTCTCCTCAGCTTACCATCCCCAGTCCAATGGACAGACTGAGCGTACCAACCAAATGCTAGAACAATACCTGGGATGCTTTACCTCTTTTTCCCAGGAAGATTGGGCCTCACTATTGCCCTTGGCAGAATTTGCATTTAATAACTCTGCCCATACAGCTACCAACCAATCTCCCTTCTTCTCTAATTATGGGTTTCATCCCTCTTTCTTGCCAACGCTAATTCCACACTCTCCGTTACCAGCTGTTCAGGACAGACTAAATTTCCTTGCTACTAATAACCAGGTTGCTGAGAGAGACCATTGCCAGGACACAGGAGGTTAATAAAAGATTCTTTGACAGAAAGAGGAGGGGAGAACTGGATTTGAAAGTGGGTGACCGTGTGTGGCTTTCGACAATCAATCTGAAACTGGCCTGCCCGTCCAGGAAATTGGGACCTAAATATGTGGGACCTTTCCCAGTCAAGAGAAAGATCAATTCAGTGGCGTATGAACTTGAACTTCCCGACACATTCAAGATACATCCTGTGTTTCATACTTCCTTGTTGAGACCTGACGTGGTTAATCCCTTTCCAGGACGTGAAGTGGGGCCCCCAGAGGCCATAATGGTGGATGGAGAGGAGGAGTTCGAGATCGAGACCATTGTGGACTGCAGAAAAAGGCAAGGACATAATCAATATTTAATTAAATGGAAAGGTTTTGGCCCAGAAGAAAACTCCTGGGAACCGGAAGCAAACCTTCATGCCCCGAGGCTTATACAAGCCTTTTATCGCTCTCATCGAGAAAGAAGGATCCAGAGGGGCATCCGGAGTCTGCCCATAAGGAGGGGGCAATGTCAGAGAACCATTACAAACGCTTGTTTCCGTGCGCCAGCCAGACATGCGGCACGAACGTGTGAACCCCGGACCAGGCACGCATGTTAGTACTTTCATACGAACGAGTGCACGTCGGCGTGGGCATGTCCGCACGCCAACTAATCACAGCACAGGGCGCCCTATTTAAAGCATCAGCATACTAGTATCAGTGCTGGATTGTCTCAGCTAGTTCCTGTATCCTTGATTGCTGTTTGATTGAACCTTGATCCTGAAACCTTGGCCTTCCTGACTATTCGTTTGGATTATCCCTGCAACTCTGCTTACTTCTGCTTCCTGTACCGAACCCGGCTTGAACTTCTGACCACGGCTCTGTCTTCCGATCTTGTACCTCTCTGCCAGCCCATTGCCAACCTCCGCTAGCCCCTGACTACGAACCTTGTGAGTACCTGTTTTTATGATTCATTAAATTTGTTTTAATACTGCACTTAGAGTGGCGCCATTGTTGTTCTTCTACTTCCTGACTACGAACCTGCCTATCGATTGTGTACCTTCCTGCCAGCACGTTGCCGACTCCTGCTTGTCCCCGACCTTGCAAGTTCTCCTGTTGGACTTTCCTGAACCAATCCAGGATCAACATCTCACCAGCACCTCTAAGGCTCCGGTGTTCCTGATCCTGCCAACAGGCACCTGCACCCTTCCGTTGCCCTAGCAGCCCTGTCTCCACCTCCAGGGGTGTTAGGACTGGAACCGTGCAAGAGGCCACCCTCGTCATTTCAGACTCCACAGTAAGGTACGTGACAGGCTGGTAGAATAGCCCTGGTCAAAATGTACCTGCTCCCTCATATCCTGTATGTGTTCCGTACAATCCCTCTGTCACTGCTTTCCACACAATTGAATCAGTTACAAGGGTTGCTCAATACATTTATCTGGCAACAGAAAAAACCCAGACTTAAACAAAACATTCTTTTATCACTAGTACAAAACAGAGGAATGGGAGCCCCCAACATTCATGCTTACTATAAGGCAGTGGTATTGGACCAATTGAAAGAATGGTGGTCACCCACCTCCAGGAAAACGTGGCATCAAATTGAGTCTGCAGCTCTCATGGCAAACCTGAAACACGTCCTATCGGCTAACCTACTCAACTTGAAACCACAACATCATTTTCTACAATCTACAACAACGGCTCTACGGGTCTGGACGGCCCTCACACAACAAGCTAAGGGAATACCTAACTCGACCCTTTCCAAACTCCCCATTCTAACAATGGAACTGATATCGCCTGACCTGTCCATTACACCTTGGACACAAAAAGGTCTTATCAACATTGGACAACTGATGTCCACAACAGGGATCCATTCATTCTTACAGCTACAACATCTATTCAACATCCCAACATCAACTTTTTTCTTATACCTACGGATTCGCTCTATCATCTCCCTAATCAATATACTCACTGACAATGCTCCAATGGCTGATATCGTGAAATTCTACGAAACTCCAGCTCCAGCAGTGAAAGGAATCTCAGGGATGTACAAGATATTGATGACACGTCCACAAACCACTCATCTCCTTCTATTGACTTTTGGTCCACGGAACGTCCCTCACTCCGCTTGAGTGCTTCCGTCATATACCACTTCCTCCCAGTATGTATACAGATATCCTAACCTCTCTGAGCACAAACAAGGCGACACTTGCTTCACTGCTAACATGGACTGTTTATTATGAATCAAAGTTACAAGACTTTATATGCCGTTGGAACCTCCTCTAACAATACAACTGTAACTTAATTAACATGAGCTAATTATCTAATCCTTTATACAGCCTAGGTGACTGAGACATGACCTTTCGCCCAGACTTGTGGTCACTGAGCTTCATACAGTTAATTAACACAATAGCAGTCGTCCCGTCTCCTACATTGTATAGAGGACAATGTCATTAGCTCATTCAATTAACATAAACACAGGTTGATGACACCAGCATCTCCTCACAGGATGTGTCCCAACAGAATGAATCCATTGAAAATCCAGGACCCATAATCAAAAGGCAACAGGCTTGCATACAGTCCTCTCCAACAGCCTCTGTCCTGGCTAGGTCTGTGACATTTCTCCCCTTTCGGCAGGAGACTAACACAGGAGGAGACCCCAGACGGGTTGACTCCAGAGTTAGTCCATAGTTCCAGTCCTCTACTGCCTGTACCCACACAGTACCCCAAACAAATTGTTCCAAACAGAGTATTACTCACCCAGCCAACCTCTGCCTATCTCAGAGAACATATCTGCCGCTGGGGAGAGGCCTGGACTGGCTCTTCTCCCTGGAATCCTTTCTGCCGCTGGAGAGAAGACAGGGTGTCTGGGCTCACTCTGTCATGCTGTTGGGGATCGGGGCCCACTGCCCAGCATCCCTGGGGTATACAGGTGGAGACTGAAGTCCCATCCACCTTCACAGGAAATCCATCCTCTGTTAGTTGAGGGCAGAGTCCAGCAGTCCTCGGCCCTGTTGCCAGCCCTTCTGCTGGAAACCCCACACCATCTGTTCCGGCTAACTGTTGGAGAGGGAGGCCGACTGCCCCGCCTCCCTGGAACTCTGTAGTTGTTGCCGGTGCTGGGCAGAGGTTGGTAGCACTCTGCCCTGTTGCCAGCACTTCTGCTGGGGACTCCGCATCCTCTGCTCTGGCTAACTGTTGGGGCAGGAGGCTGGCTTCCTCCACTCCCAAACTGTGTAGCTGCCATTGGGGAGGTGAGCCGGCTGCTTCCTTTTCCATTCCCTCATCTGGCTGCTGGGATGACATGTCAATGGTACTGTCTCCCAGGTACACGGATCTTTGCTGGGGAGGAAAGCCCACTTCCTCCACCCTGGCCAACTGTTGGGGAGAGACAACACACACCTCCTCTCCCTTCTCCCCCTGTATCTGCTGCTGGGAAGTGATTGCCATCTTCTCAGCCTGAGCCTCCACAATTGCTGTAGGTGTGGGGCAGAGGTCTTGGACCCTCTGTCCGGTTGCCAGCACTTCTGCTGGGGGTTTGCCAGGTGGTTCCTCCTCTACAGAAATGTCTATTAAATCCCCAGTCTCTGGAATTGGTAAAAGTGTGGGACAGAGGTCTTGGACCCTCTGTTCAGTTACCAGATCTTCAGCTGGAGAAGTTTGTTTTAACTCTATAGATGCTGCTGGCAGAAAATCACATGTCCCTGTCAGTGTTGTGGGAGAAAGGCCGACTACCTCTTCTCTCAGGAAGGCTGAAGCCACTGTTGGTACTGGGCAGAACACAGTGAACTTTGGCCCTGATAGCAGCTCTTCTGCTGGAGGCTCATCAGGTTGTTCTTCCTCAGCAGAAAAGTCTATCAAATCCCATGTCTCTGCAACTGATGTCTGGGGATAGAGGTTCACCCTCTCCTGTCCATGGAACCCAGAAGATGCTATCATTTCTGGGCAGAGGTTAGCAGAGCTCTGCCCTGTTTTCAGCACTTCAGGTTTGGGGACGGCAATCTCCGGATTTTCCACTGCCGATTCTCTGGCATGCTGCTGAACTTGTTCTAGCAGTTTCCTGTATGCCCTTTCCAGATGCTGTTCCTTCCTTAGCAAATGGTCCAGATCAGGTTTGAGCTCTGAGACCCCTGCAAGACCGAGCATAGACTCTCTATAGTCTCTCAGGTCCTCAAGGTCAGGTTCCCCTTCATCGCCAAACATAAAAAGATCTGTAAGGCTCTCCCACAGCAATCCAGGGCCGCCAAAGTCATATCCCTCCGGAGAGCATTCTGTTGTCTCCCCTAAATATCCCTCCTCTGCGTGCCATTGCAGAGCCCGATAACGATTGTCCAGCTCTATCTCCTGCTGGACCAACCTGTCCAACTCGGTCACCCATTGCTCCTGGGGCTGCTCTCCCAGGAATGCCATCCGCAATGCCCGTTGGTCACTGGCCCGTTGCTCTTGGGTTGGAAAGCACTTGCCCTGTTTTATACCAGCGAGATGGAGGGCTGCAATCCAGAGCTCCACCCGAATTTGCTGCCTAAGCTCCAGGTATTCATCCTCAGACACAGTCCTGGTGTATGTTGAAAGGATGATCCGCAGCAGCCCCGGGAATTCTGATGCCAGGTCCATATCTCCGCTGGGGTGACTGAAGTCTGCTTTGCTGATCTTGGATCCAGTTGGAGGTTTGGATGTCCCAGACTTCAGGAAGCTTTCCTGCTGCTTGCCACCAATGTCACGGAACGTCCCTCACTCCGCTTGAGTGCTTCCGTCATATACCACTTCCTCCCAGTCTGTATACAGATATCCCAACCTCTCTGAGCACAAACAAGGTGACACTTGCTTCACTGCTAACATGGACTGTTTATTATGAATCAAAGTTACAAGACTTTATATGCCGTTGGAACCTCCTCTAACAATACAACTGTAACTTAATTAACATGAGCTAATTATCTAATCCTTTATACAGCCTAGGTGACTGAGACATGACCTTTCGCCCAGACTTGTGGTCACCGAGCTTCATACAGTTAATTAACACAATAGCAGTCGTCCCGTCTCCTACATTGTATAGAGGACAATGTCATTAGCTCATTCAATTAACATAAACACAGGTTGATGACACCAGCATCTCCTCACAGGATGTGTCCCAACAGAATGAATCCATTGAAAATCCAGGGCCCATAATCAAAAGGCAACAGGCTTGCATACAGTCCTCTCCAACAGCCTCTGTCCCGGCTAGGTCTGTGACAGTCATCCTTTACTACCTCCCCACCAAAACCCGCAATATGGCACAAAGCCTTGACTCTTCCACTTCAAGTATCACGCTGCACCTCCCACTGGGAATCAATTCAAAAATTGTTCCATAAATGGTACTATACCCCAGCCAGACTGGCAAAGATATACCCAGCTACCTCACCTCAATGCTGGCGGAACTGCACCAAAATAGGCACTCTGCAACACGTTTGGTGGGAATGCCCTTTCATTCACAGATACTGGCTAGATGTTGCTACTCTCATCTCAACGGTCTGCAAGGTCCCCCCACCATCATCCTCACTGGATCTTCTTTTGGGTCTTGATGTCCCAAATTGGCCGAAACATGTCAGAGTAGTGGCGACTCACATCCTTATTGCAGCTCGCTTAGCTCTAGCGAGAAAGTGGAAATCACCACAACTTCCCCTTAGGTCAGATCTCATTGCTCTGTTAAATTACCATTTCCAAATGGAATTCGCCTTCGCTAAAGCCAACCTAACTATCACATAATTTCTTCAAAAATGGGAACCATGGATATCCGATCCGAGAAGCACAGATCTTTAATGGATATAAACTCATCAGAATTAAATAAATAGATCTGCAAAACATCCAACGGACATTCTATACCATCCCACTAGACCTAAACAACACCGATTTTCTGCATCCTGCTCTTACACCTATACCTGTACGGGCAGCATTTTGCCTGGCGATCTTCACCTGAGACACTATAAAAAGAAAAAAGAGTATATATTTACTGAGCAGGACTCCTAAATCTATGTGATCAATAACTACAAGTTATGCAATCCTTGGCTCACTTTAGTTGTTTTTGTTTTATTATAGCATATTTAACAACTGGTGGTTGAAGGGCTGCCTCCCCCTCCCCCGTGGCACAGTGAGTGCCCAATCTGGGGTGCCAGGGAGGGGAGACAGTACTGACACCATCAAATTTATGCATAAGTTATGTATAAATCATTAAAACTTCATACATTGCATCCTATCTTCATAAATGATACCTTTTGGACTCATTGTTGACGTATACTGTATTAATCAATAAGAAATGTTGATATAAGGCTACTAGGGATGAGCTTCGTGTTCGAGTCGAACCCATGTTCGACTCGAACATCGGCTGTTCGATCGTTCGTCGAATTGCTAACGATATGGGCCGTTCGCGCCAAATTCGTGTGGCGCGTCACGGCCCATAATTCACTGCGGCATCGCAGTGCATTGCTTGCTGATGATTGGCCAAGCATGCACTATGACCCGCATGCTTGGCCAATCACAGCGCCGCCTTAACAGAGAGCCGTAATTGGCCAAAGCCAAGGAGGCTTTGGCCAATTATGGCTCAGGGGATTTAGTACACGCCCCACACTATATAAGGCCGCCTGCATGGCGGCCCTGTGCAGTGTGTTCCGGTGTGCTGAGAAATAGAGAGAGAGAGAGACAGTGTCATTTCATTTGAGTTAGCTAGATTAGGCAGGACAGTCAGTCAGTTAGCTGCACTTAAAGTGTATTGTGTATATATATGCATCCCAGGTGTTGCATATATATATATATACACTGTATTCAGTTTAGCTAGATCCGTTCCTGTTATCTTCTAGACTATTTACATTTAGTGCAGTGCGTCCTGCTCACAGTGTTCAGCTAGATCCGTTCCTGTTATATTCCTACTGACAGGCAGGCTTGTCTTGTTACAGTATTTTGAAGAAAATTACTGGTGTTCTTTTGATCCTATTAGTACCACAGTCAGGCAGCTAGACTATTTACATTTAGTGCAGTGCGTCCTGATCACAGTGTTCAGCTAGATCCATTCCTGTTATCTTCTTACTGACAGGCAGGCTTGTCTTGTTACAGTATTTTGAAGAAAATTACTGGTGTATAGGGATGAGCCGAACACCCCCCTGTTCGGTTCGCACCAGAACATGCGAACAGGAAAAAAGTTTGCTCAATCACGCAAACACCGTTAAAGTCTATGGGACACGAACATGAATAATCAAAAGTGCTAATTTTAAAGGCTTATATGCAAGTTATTGTCATAAAAAGTGTTTGGGGACCTGGGTCCTGCCCCAGGGGACATGGATCAATGTAAAAAAAAGTTTTAAAAACGGCCGTTTTTTCAGGAGCAGTGATTTTAATAATGCTTAAAGTCAAAAAATAAAAGTGTAATATCCCTTTAAATTTCGTACCTGGGAGGTGTCTATAGTATGCCTGTAATGGGGCGCATGTTTCCCGTGTTTAGAACAGTCTGACAGCAAAATGACATTTCGAAGGAAAAAACTCATTTAAAACTACCGCGGCTATTAATGAATTGCCGGTCCGACAATACACATAAAAGTTCATTGATAAAAACGGCATGGGAATTCCCCACAGGGAAACCCCGAACCAAAATTAAAGAAAAAAAAAATGACGTGGGGGGGTCCCCCTAAATTCCATACCAGGCCCTTCAGGTCTGGTATGGATATTAAGGGGAACCCCGGCCAAAATTTAAAAAAAAAAATGACGTGGGGTTCCCCCTAAATTGGGTCTGGTATGGATTTTAAGGGGAACCCCGCGCCAAAAAAAAAAAAAACGGCGTGGGGTTCCCCCAAAAATCCATACCAGACCCTTATCCGAGCACGCAACCTGGCAGGCCGCAGGAAAAGAGGGGGGGACGAGAGTGCGGCCCCCCCCCTCCTAAACCGTACCTGGCCACATGCCCTCAACATTTGGAGGGTGCTTTGGGGTAGCCCCCCAAAACACCTTGTCCCCATGTTGATGAGGACAAGGGCCTCATCCCCACAACCGTAGCCGGTGGTTGTGGGGGTCTGCGGGCGGGGGGCTTATCGGAATCTGGAAGCCCCCTTTAACAAGGGGACCCCCAGATCCCGCCCCCCCCCTGTGTGAAATGGTAAGGGGGTACTTACCCCTACCATTTCACTAAAAAAGTGTCAAAATAGTTAAAAATGACAAGAGACAGTTTTTGACAATTCCTTTATTTAAATGCTTCTTCTATCTTCCTTCATCTTCTTCATCTTCTGGTTCTTCTGGCTCTTCTGGTTCTTCCTCCAGCGTTCTCATCCAGCATCTCCTCCGCGGCGTCTTCTATCTTCTTCTCCTCGGGCCGCTCCGCACCCATGGCATGAGGGGAGGCTCCCGCTCTTCTCTTCATCTTCTTCTTCATCCTCTTCTCTTTTTCATCTTCTTCATCTTCTTCATCTTCATCTTCTCTTCTTAATTTTCTTCTGCGGGCCGCTCCGCAGCCATGCTGGCATGGAGGGAGGCTCCCGCTGTGTGACGGCGTCTCCTCGTCTGACGGTTCTTAAATAACGGGGGGCGGGGCCACCCGGTGACCCCGCCCCCCTCTGACGCACGGGACATGACGGGACTTCCCTGTGGCATTCCCCGTGATGTCACAGGGAAGTCCCGTCAAGTCACCGTGCGTCAGAGGGGGGCGGGGTCACCGGGTGGCCCCGCCCCCATTATTTAAGAACCGTCAGACGAGGAGACGCCATCACACAGCGGGAGCCTCCCTCCATGCCAGCATGGCTGCGGAGCGGCCCGGAGAAGAAATGAAGAAGGAAGAAGAGATGAAGAAGAAGAAGATGAAGAAGAGAAGAGGATGAAGAAGAAGATGAAGAGAAGAGCGGGAGCCTCCCCTCATGCCATGGGTGCGGAGCAGCCCGAGGAGAAGAAGATAGAAGACGCCGCGGAGGAGATGCTGGACGAGAACGCCGGAGGAAGAACCAGAAGAGCCAGAAGAACCAGAAGATGAAGAAGATGAAGGAAGATAGAAGAAGCATTTAAATAAAGGAATTGTCAAAAACTGTCTCTTGTCATTTTTAACTATTTTGACACTTTTTTAGTGAAATGGTAGGGGTAAGTACCCCCTTACCATTTCACACAGGGGGGGGGGCGGGATCTGGGGGTCCCCTTGTTAAAGGGGGCTTCCAGATTCCGATAAGCCCCCCGCCCGCAGACCCCCACAACCACCGGCCACGGTTGTGGGGATGAGGCCCTTGTCCTCATCAACATGGGGACAAGGTGTTTTGGGGGGCTACCCCAAAGCACCCTCCCAATGTTGAGGGCATGTGGCCTGGTACGGTTCAGGAGGGGGGGGCGCACTCTCGTCCCCCCCTCTTTTCCTGCGGCCTGCCAGGTTGCGTGCTCGGATAAGGGTCTGGTATGGATTTTTGGGGGAACCCCACGCCGTTTTTTTTTTTTTTTTGGCGCGGGGTTCCCCTTAAAATCCATACCAGACCTGAAGGGTCTGGTATGGAATTTAGGGGGAACCCCACGTCATTTTTTTAAAAAAATTTTGGCCGGGGTTCCCCTTAATATCCATACCAGACCTGAAGGGCCTGGTATGGAATTTAGGGGGACCCCCCCACGTCATTTTTTTTTTTTTAATTTTGGTTCGGGGTTTCCCTGTGGGGAATTCCCATGCCGTTTTTATCAATGAACTTTTATGTGTATTGTCGGACCGGCAATTCATTAATAGCCGCGGTAGTTTTAAATGAGTTTTTTCCTTCGAAATGTCATTTTGCTGTCAGACTGTTCTAAACACGGGAAACATGCGCCCCTTTACAGGCATACTATAGACACCCCCCAGGTACGAAATTTAAAGGGATATTACACTTTTATTTTTTGACTTTAAGCATTATTAAAATCACTGCTCCTGAAAAAACGTCCGTTTTTAAAACTTTTTTTTGCATTGATCCATGTCCCCTGGGGCAGGACCCGGGTCCCCAAGCACTTTTTATGACAATTACTTGCATATAAGCCTTTAAAATTAGCACTTTTGATTTCTCCCATAGACTTTTAAAGGGTGTTCCGCGGCATTCGAATTTGCCGCGAACACCCCAAATTGTTCGGTGTTCGGCGAACTTGTGAACAGCCAATGTTCGAGTCGAACATGAGTTCGACTCAAACTCGAAGCTCATCCCTACTGGTGTTCTTTTGATCCTATTAGTACCACAGTCAGGCAGCTAGACTATTTACATTTAGTGCAGAGTGTCCTGCTCACAGTGTTCTGCTAAACCTACAAGTTAGTGGGGTGCGTCCTGCTCACAGTGTTCAGCTAGATCCGTTTCTGTTATCTTCTTACTGACAGGCAGGCTTGTCTTGTTACAGTAAATACAGCTACCTGAAGAAAATTGCTTGTGTTCTTTTGATCCTATTAGTACCACAGTCAGGCAGCTAGACTATTTACAGTTAGTGCAGTGCGTCCTGCTCACAGTGTTCTGCTAAACCTACAAGTTAGTGGGGTGCGTCCTGCTCACAGTGTTCAGCTAAACCTACAAATTAGTGGGGTGCGTCCACCTCACAGTGTTCAGCTAAACCTACAAGCTAGTGGGGTGCGTCCTGCTCACAGTGTTCAGCTAGATCCGTTTCTGTTATCTTCTTACTGACAGGCAGGCTTGTCTTGTTACAGTAAATACAGCTACCTGAAGAAAATTGCTTGTGTTCTTTTGATCCTATTAGTACCACAGTCAGGCAGCTAGACTATTTACAGTTAGTGCAGTGCGTCCTGTTCACTGTGTTCTGCTAAACCTACAAGTTAGTGGGGTGCGTCCTGCTCACAGTGTTCAGCTAAACCTACAAGCTAGTGGGGTGCGTCCTGCTCACAGTGTTCAGCTAGATCTGTTTCTGTTATCTTCTTACTGACAGGCAGGCTTGTCTTGTTACAGTAAATACAGCTACCTGAAGAAAATTGCTGGTGTTCTTTTGATCCTATTAGTACCACAGTCAGGCAGCTAGACTATTTACAGTTAGTGCAGTGCGTCCTGCTCACAGTGTTCTGCTAAACCTACAAGTTAGTGGGGTGCGTCCTGCTCACAGTGTTCAGCTAAACCTACAAGTTAGTGGGGTGCGTCCACCTCACAGTGTTCAGCTAAAAAAACAAGCTAGTGGGGTGCGTCCTGCTCACAGTGTTCAGCTAGATCCGTTTCTGTTATCTTCTTACTGACAGGCAGGCTTGTCTTGTTACAGTAAATACAGCTACCTGAAGAAAATTGCTTGTGTTCTTTTGATCCTATTAGTACCACAGTCAGGCAGCTAGACTATTTACAGTTAGTGCAGTGCGTCCTGCTCACAGTGTTCTGCTAAACCTACAAGTTAGTGGGGTGCGTCCTGCTCACAGTGTTTAGCTAAACCTACAAGTTAGTGGGGTGCGTCCACCTCACAGTGTTCAGCTAAACCTACAAGCTAGTGGAGTGCGTCCTGCTCACAGTGTTCAGCTAGATCCGTTTCTGTTATCTTCTTACTGACAGGCAGGCTTGTCTTGTTACAGTAAATACAGCTACCTGAAGAAAATTGCTTGTGTTCTTTTGATCCTATTAGTACCACAGTCAGGCAGCTAGACTATTTACAGTTAGTGCAGTGCGTCCTGCTCACAGTGTTCTGCTAAACCTACAAGTTAGTGGGGTGCGTCCACCTCACAGTGTTCAGCTAAAGCTACCTGTAGAAGGTTGGTGGTGTTCTCATACTACAGGCAGGCAGTTGATTTTGCTAGCTGCAGTATCAGTACATATATATATATATATATCCCAGCTTAGTGCAGCTACAGGCCATTAGTATGTCTGGAAGGCCAAGAAGGAGAGGCAGACAGTCACAAGCCAATAAGAGAGGGCAAGCAGGCTCTGTGTCTAGTGCTGGTCGTGGAGACGGTGCATCCTCATCAGCACGTGACCATGGGACACGCTTGGCTTTTTTTTGGCAGCTGGCCATGTTGAGCCGCAACATGCGGAAGACTTGGTCGGGTGGATGACCAAGCCGTCCTCATCCTCCTCATCCTCTCTCACCCATGCCCAGGGTACTTTGTCTGGCAAAGCAGCGGCCTCTTCCCTCGGCTCAATGTCATCAGTGACTCCTTCCCTAGCCCCACCATGTCCTCCTGAAGAGTCCCTCGAACTGTTTGACCACAGTGTTGGGTACATGCTCCAGGAGGATGCCCAGCGTTTGGAAGGCTCTGATGATGATACTGAGCTCGATGAAGGCAGTAACACGAGCACGGACAGAGGGGGTGCCCAAGAAGGACAGCAATCTGGCAGTCATGCTCCCCCTGCTGCAGCATACTGCCAGGTTTGCTCCAGTGATGAGGAGGGAGGGGATGATGAGGTCACTGACTCAACGTGGGTGCCTGATAGGAGAGAGGAGGAGGAGGAGGAGGTGGCACATCACCAACGAGGCAGGATGCCCTCCAGGGGCCAGCCTAAGGGCAGCACATTGACTGCATCACACCCCAAAGCTCCACATGTGCAGGGCGCTGCAGTCTCTGTGCGTTATTCAAAAAGTTATTTGGTGTGGGCCTTTTTTGAGACAAGTGCATCAGATCGCACCGCTGCTATTTGCAACATATGTCTCAAGCGTATCTCGCGTGGCCAAAACATCTCCCGCTTGGGTACCACATGCTTGACCAGACATATGTTGACCTGCCATGCAGTTCGTTGGCAAGCGTATCTAAAAGACCCACACCAAAGAACAAAGAGGACCTCTCCTTGCTCCTCATCAGCTGAGATTTCCAACCCCACTAGACCTTCAGTCCTCTCTGAGACCTGCACTGAGAGGAATGAAGGTGTAGAATTAGGTGTGTCACAGCCAAGTACTTGTGGGCAATCTGATTTTGGTACACCGACGTCAGATTGTACCAGGCAAATTTCCCTGCCCCAGCTGCTGCACCGCCGAAAGAAGTTTGCTCCCAGCCATCCACATGCCCAGCGGTTGAATGCTAGCTTGGCAAAATTGCTAGCACTTCAACTGCTGCATTTTCAGTTGGTAGACTCTGCCCCCTTCCGTGAGTTTGTGGAATGTGTGGTTCCTCAGTGGCAGGTACCCAAACGCCACTTTTTCTCATGGAAGGCGATTCCGGCTCTCTACCAGCATGTGGAAGGCAATGTCCACGCCTCGCTGGACAGGGCGGTCAGCGTTAAGGTGCATATTACCGCTGACTCATGGTCTAGCAGGCATGGACAGGGACATTACCTAAGTTTCATGGCGCATTGGGTGACTCTGCTGGCAGCTGGGAAGGATGCAGGACAAGGTGCAGTAGTGTTGGAGGTTGTTCCGCCACCACGCCTCCAAAATGCTAATGATTGTGACACACCTCTCTCCTCCACCCCCTCCTCTTCTTCTTCCTCCATGGCCTCTTCCTCGGAACCAGCGGTGCTCCGTATTCGTTCAAGGGGCTACGCAAGTACGCAGGCCAAAAGATGCCATGCGGTGCTTGAGCTGGTGTGCTTGGGTGACAGGAGCCACACTGGGGCAGAGGTTCCGTCAGCTCTGCAGGGGCAGGTTCAGAGGTGGTTGACGCCACGTCAACTTAAGGCAGGAATGGTGGTTTGTGACAATGGCACCAACCTCCTCTCTGCCCTCCGACAGGGACAAATGACCCATGTGCCCTGTTTGGCTCACGTCCTTAACTTGGTGGTGCAGCGGTTCTTGGGCAGGTACCCGGGCTTACAGGATGTCCTGAGGCAGGCCAGAAAAGTCTATGTGCATTTCCGCCGGTCATATAATGCCAGTGCTCGGCTGACGGACCTCCAAAAGGAGTTTAACCTGCCCAAGAACTGCCTAATCTGTGACATGCCCACCAGGTGGAACTCAACGTTGGCCATGCTGCAGTGGCTGCACACGCAGCAGAGGGCCATCAATGAGTACCTGTGCGACTATGGCACCAGGACAGGGTCAGGGGAGCTTGGTTTTTTTTCCCCACGCCAGTGGGCCATGATCAGGGATGCATGCACTGTCCTGTCACCATTTGAGGAGGCCACGAGGATGGTGAGCAGTGACAGTGCATGCATCAGTGACACTGTCCCCCTTGTCCACCTGTTGGAGCACACGCTGCATGGAATAATGGACAGGGCACTTGAGGCAGAACAGAGGCAGGAAGAGGAGGACTTCCTTAGCTCTCAAGGCCCCCTTTATCCAGACAGTGTTCCTGCGTGCCCGCCGATCACACAGGAAGAGGATGAGGAGGAGGAGGAGGAAGATTGTGTCAGTATGGAGGTGGAGCCTGGCACTCAGCATCAGCAGCAGTCTTTAAGGGATCAGTCCCAAGAAACACATGGACTTGTACGTGGCTGGGAGGAGGTGGCTGCGGGCCATGTCGTCCTTAGTGATCCAGAGGACTCCGGACCGAATGCCTCAGCAAACCTACACTGCATGGCCTCCCTGATCCTGCAAAGCCTGCGTAAGGATCCTCGTATTCGTGGTATCAAGGAGAAGGACCAATACTGGCTGGCAACCCTCCTTGATCCACGTTACAAGGGTAAGGTTGCGGACCTTATCTTGCCATCGCAGAGGGAGCAGAGGATGAAACATCTTCGGGAGGCCTTGCAGAAAGGTCTGTGCAATGCGTTCCCAGAGACTGGGAGGTTACAAACTCCTGTTTCTGGACAACGTGTTGCTGAGGCTTCGGTCAGTCAAAGAAGGAGCGGTGGAGAAGGTGGCCGTCTGACCGATGCGTTCACACAATTTTTTGGTCCGCAGCCCCAAGGTATGATCGGTTCCAGCAACCATCGCCAGCGTCTGTTTTACATGGTGCAGGAATACCTAGGGGCAAGATCAGACTTGGACACCTTTCCCACCGAAAATCCTCTGGGTTACTGGGTCTTGAGGATGGATCACTGGCCAGAGCTTGCACAGTATGCAATTGAGCTACTGGCCTGTCCTGCATCCAGCGTTCTTTCGGAACGCACATTCAGTGCTGCTGGAGGCGTGGTAACCGATCACAGGGTGCGTCTGTCCACTGACTCGGTCGATCGACTGACCTTCATAAAAATGAATCAGTCTTGGATCACCACCAGTTACCAAGCACCTGATGCTGATGTAACCGAATAATTTTTTTTGAAATCTCAGATCCCTTCAAAGACTGCCTATGCTGATGCTGAGTGACTATCCCTGAGTAATTATCCTCTTCCTCCTCAATCATCACGCTGATAGCTTGTAAGAACATTTTTGGTTCTGGGCGCCACCACCAGTGCCTTAGGCACAATTTTTCAGCCCCTGTTTAACAGGGGTGTGTAATTACAATTTTTGATGTAATACTTTGCAGCAGGGCTCGTTCCTGCGTTCCAACTAGAGTGTCTGTGAGGGGTTGCAGTGTTGTGGCACCAGCACCAGTGCCTAAGGCCCATTTTTTCTGCCCCTGTTTAACAGGGGCGTGTAATTACAATTTTTGATGCAATACTTTGCAGCAGGGCTCGTTCCTGCATTCCAACTAGAGTGTCTGTGAGGGGTTGCAGTGTTGTGGCACCAGCACCAGTGCCTAAGGCCTAATTTTTCAGCTCCTGTTCAACAGGGGCATGTAATTACAATTCTTGATCTAATATTTCACAGCAGGGCCCTGTGAGGGCTTACAGTGTTGTGGCCACAGCAACACCTAAGGCCCAAATTTCTGCTGAGTATATAGGGCAGGACCCTACTTTCAAACAACTAACTTACAAACGACTCCTACTTGCAAACGGAAGGAGACAACAGGAAGTGAGAATAAATCTACCCCTAGGAAGGGAAATTCTCTCCTGTAAGAGTTAATATGGGAAAAACATTTCTCCTTTCCACTGATGCTTTCCAATCCTTGTTCCACAAAAAAACCCAAATTTTCAAAAAACATTTTTCATTGGGACAAAAAGTGAGGTGAAATCTTCTGAAGAGGAGGAAAGACAGCAAAACAAATGTCACAGGGGTGATAACCCTTCCCTATGTTTTCCAAAAAGCTTAAAAAAGATTTTTTGGCTGGAGCTAAACACGTTAAAAATGTACCCGTTCAAAATTACAAAGAGATTCTACTTAACAACAACCTACAGTCCCTGTCTTGTTTGCACCGCCTGTATACTGCTGATCAGAGTATATAGGGCCTGGTGGCCCCACACCTTTCCTTATTTTAATTTGGGTGCGGGGTTCCCCTTAATATCCATACAAGACCCAAAAGGCCTGGTAATGGACTGGGGGGTACCCATGCCATTTGTCTCACTGATTTTCATCCATATTGCCAGGACCCGACATTACATTAAACCCGCAAGCAGTTTTAAATGAGATTTTTTCCTTTAAAAATGACATTTGGTGCAGGGACTGTTCTAAACACGGGAAACACGCATCACTTTACAGGCATACTATAGACACCCCTCAGGTACGATATTTAAAGGAATATTTCACTTTTTTTTTTACTTTAAGCATCATTAAAATCACTGCTCCCGAAAAAACGGACGTTTTTAAAAGTTTTTTTTGTATTGATACATGTGCCCTGGGGTAGGACCCGGGTCCCCAAACCCTTTTTAGGACAATACCATGCAAATTAACCTTTAAAATGAGCACTTTTGATTTCGAACGTTCGAGTCCCATAGACGTCAATGGGGTTCTAACGTTCGTACAAACTTTCGGTCCGTTCGCAGGTTCTGGTGCAAACCGAACCGGGGGGTGTTCGGCTCATCCCTAAAGGCTACTTTACACGCTCTGTACTGACTTCTCGTAAAACTTTAATAAATACATTTGTAAAAAAAAAAAAATTACATAGAAGCCTGGTGAAATATATCACTAAACCAAGTGAATAGATAAGCAATAATGACAAAGGTATACTATGACTGAAATACAAAAAATATATAATATACAACAATAATGACACCTCATGACAAATTTGTGAGACTGGTGTCATTATACCAGCAATGAAAAAACCTCCAAAAATGAAACAAAAAAAACATAAAAATAAAGTGAAGTACAGTCCACATGTAGTTTGAAAAAAAGAGTTCCAAGAGTGAAGGTATCTCCAATCAGAAATACTGTGATCCAATTATCCACCACACCTCAGTGACGTAATTCCACTCCCTTCTGAAATTCAAACTCACCAGCTGTTATAGCCTTCCATTCTCGTGTTTGGCCAACAAATGCCT
This sequence comes from Aquarana catesbeiana, assembly GCF_042186555.1. Taxonomy (NCBI): domain Eukaryota; kingdom Metazoa; phylum Chordata; class Amphibia; order Anura; family Ranidae; genus Aquarana; species Aquarana catesbeiana. The sequence goes on from NC_133336.1 coordinate 204,286,619, forward strand.
CAACCCACTCACGTTAGGGTTAACATGCGATCTTTGATATCCACTGCTGTATAAATCGAACGCTCTCCTTGAGGCAGTGATTCCACATATGAGATAAAAAGAAAATGCTCCAATAGTGTGATATCATTCAGAAAGTTTCTTTAAAACTGAACCAACACCGTTGCACTCACATTGTAGATAAAATCAGCAGGCAAATCACTTCACAGCAGTCGGAACACATCACAGCAATACATGCAGCAGTAGTGACACAGCAACAAACGGCCACTGCGGACCCAGATAGTATGGATACTGATGATTGTCTCACTCGTTCACAGCAAATGTTCCCCCACTGACCACCGCTCCGTAACCCATCACTCGTTCCTCTAACACACGTGTGAGATTGCCATGTAGCCACGCCCCGTCATGTTTCGTCACTAGGACTTAATCATGGGGTTGGCTAACCGGCAAGGCAATCATAAATTTATGCAAATTGAGTATTCTGTGGGCGGGCACAAATCGCTCTGCGTCTGCACACTTCCTGTGTCCCCGTGTCCGTGATACAACACAATAGCTCCACATAGACTGAAAAAACAGGTGAATGTTGGTGCATCTGGTCTAGCACTATGGATGAACCAGACCCAAGCTTCATCTACTGTAGCTGGTGATCAATACTACTCCCATATACATAAAATTAATCTAAATGAGCAACATGAAATATAAATATATTTTTTTTCATTTATAAATTAATATTATAAATTAAGACAATATATTGTATATTTAAATGCGAATGCAACCCTGAATCTTAAATGACCGGAGCAGGGCAAAACTAGTCAAACACACATATGGATCTCCTCCAAATCCAAATGCTGAAGATAGAAAAAATAGACAATCAACACAATAAGAGTCCCATCACTAAGGGTGTAAACCTGGCCCCTATACCTATACAAAATCTCCCAAAAAAGTGTACCTAGGATAGGTAAATAATGGCAATTATTAGTTATAGATTGCTGATGAAACAATTCAAATCAAGTTCGATGTTCATTCCTCTAGGGAATAAACTCTTCAGAAGGAAGATCCATCGGGTTTCTCTCTGGGATAAATCCCTAACCCGATTGGAGCCTCTCCAAGAATGATGAACCACATCTAGGCCACAAAATTGTAACAGGCTTGGGTCCTGATTGTGTTTCTCCTTAAAATGGAGGGACACTCTGTGGTATTGGAAACCTTTTTTAATGTTGGCTAAGTGCTCCGCAATACACACCTTGAGGAGTCTTTTGGTGCGTCCCACATAGAACAATCCACACGGACACCACAAGAGATACACTGCAAAGGAGGAATTGCATTGCGTAATGAATTCTCTAATCTTGAATGTTTCATCCTCAACATTAGTGATTTGGGTCATGCCTCTATTGGTCAACTGCACCGTTGTACAACAAATGCACTTTCTACATGCATAAAACCCCTGTAGGTCAATTCTTAAGGTTTGATGGTGCGGTTGATTTAAAATTTTCTTGACCACCCTATGACCAAAGTTCGGTGCCCGTCTGTAGATGAATGTAGGGTGGTTCGGCAAAACCTCCCCCAAATGTCTGTCTCTACACAAGATGTGCCAATGTTTTTTAAAAATCATTTCGACATCCCTATACTGGTGATGGAAATTTGAAATGAATCCCAACTGGTGTTGATCAGTTGGTGCACCAGTATCCTTTTCTTTCAAACACTGTTCTCTATGGATATTCGCTACTTCCTGAATGATACCATTTACAGTGTTTTCTTCATAGCCCTTTTGGAGAAATCTCTCCTTGAGTATATTCTCTTGAGAGGTGTAGATATTCAAATCCGAACAATTCCGTCGAACCCTAAGCATTTGTCCCTTCGGTATATTCTTTATCCAAGCAGGATGATGCACACTCCTGATGGACAGATAACTATTTCAGTCTGTGGTCTTGAAAAAACTTTTGTACTCGAAATGTTTATAGTCTTAACTATGGTTACATCTAGGAAATTGACTGCAATGTCACTGATAGCATAATCTAATCAGATGTTGTTGGAGTTATTTTTCAGGTGTACCACAAAATCTATCGCAGATTCCCTCAACCCCTCCCAAATGAACAGGAGGTCATCTATGAATCTGTGGTAAAATAGCAGATGGGGTGGTTTACTTCTAAATACTTGTCTGTCCTCTCATTCTGCCAAGAAGAGGTTGGCAAGGCTGGGAGCATATTTAGCTCCCATTGCCATGCCTACCTTCTGTGAAAAAAGTGTCCATTATACCATAAGTAATTGTGTGTCATGCAGAAGTCCAAAGCATGAGCAACAAAAATCTTCTGCATGTGGGGGATGTCATCTCTCTTACTAAGCGCCCAATTGAGTGCTACTGCTGCATCCTCATGCTGGATAATGGTGTACAGTGAGGCCACGTCGGCCGTCACAAGATATGAGTCAGAGGTTGGATTTAACCTGACCTCCTGTAAAGAGCGCAGTAGGTCAGTTATATCCTTAAGATACGCTTTTGTGACCTTCACGCTTGGTTGGAGGAATTTATCCAAAAATTCCCCCAATCTGGCTGTAACTGACTCTATACCATTCACAATAGGGTGCGCTGGTGGCACTTTTGCATCTTTGTGAATTTTGGATAGAGTATAAATTATGGGAATTCGACATGAACTGGGGACAAGATAACATCTTTCCCCATTAACATTAATGCCAAAGCCCCACTCAACCAGAGCGCTTAATTGCATTTTGTAACTATCTGTAGGATCTGACAGCAATTTACAATAAGTGGCTTGATCGCTCAACATCTCCAACAATTGGTTGTGATAAAAATCTTTCTCCAAAATGACCACACCTCCCCCTTATCTGCCGGCCGGATAATGATGTTGTTCCTCTCTTCTAATGATTTTATTCCATTTATGATATAGTCCGGATTGACTCTTTTGATTGGGTTCAAACGTTCTATATCACTCAGGACTAGATTCTTAAACACTTCAATGAAATGGTTATTAGAATTTTGGGGATTGAATAATGATTTTTTCATCAAACCAGTATCTATTCTAGTAGTACTGGTGGTAGTTCCCCCCTCGGGGCAACTGGATGACTAAGAAAATGTTTTTTGATATTCAAAGTGCGGATGAATTTATGGGTGTCTATGTGTACCTCAAATTTGTTCATAGGTTTCCTTGGTGCAAATTTCAACCCCAAACTCAATATATTTAATTCATTATCATTGAGTTGTACCTTACTTAAATTGAAAATCCCATTCTTTAAGTGTCCCTCATTCTCTTTTTTGGGTTGTTTGCGTCTCCCTGCTCTGCAGCCCCTTCTTCTCTTGGGAAAGGTATAAGGTCTCTGTTTGGATACTGATCTATTCCATTCCTCCCTCCCCCTTGTTGTTGACTGGGTGGGTATTCCCTCTGGGAGTCCCTCCACCTCTCCCCCCCTCCCTCGATGTCCTAAAATAGATGGTGGGCCCGGTTTTGGATTATTGTAATGGTACCCATTGGGTTCATAATCCATCAAGGGTGCGTATCTGTTATGAGTCGGAATCTGATTTCCCATATCAGAGTGATAATCATGGGGTGGAGTGGGGTACCCATCTTGATAAGATTGGGGGTAATGGTAGGTATTATAATTTGCAGGCTGATTGACTATGTTGTTGCATCGGGCGCGGTGGAGGATATTGGTTGAATTGTCAATATCCACCCCTAGCTACATTGGGAGGCCTTGGTGAGTAGTACCCCTCCCCTTGTTGGAAACCCCCATACTGATGGCCACCCCCATATTGCAGCTGTGAAGCTCTACGGGTGTGTCCCGGTGTGTTCTGCTCAGCTCTGCCCTTCCCACTCCTGGCCCCCGAGGGTCTATCTTGATGATTCACTGATGAGGAGTTGGGGACTGTGTCCTCTTTAATGAGCTCAGTGGACTCGTTACCCCCTAAATTGGAGTTTTGCCACAAATAAATTTTGTTATTTTTGAAATCTGAAGAATCTCTAATATATTTCTTAACCTTTTTTCTTCTGTACCTCACAATCTAATTTTTCCAGTTTTTTCTTCATATTATTGTTGAATTCTATAATAGGATTGGTCTCTTTAACCACTTGCCGACTGCCTAACGCACATATACGGCGGCAGAATGGCACGGGCAGGCAGAATCACGTACCTGTACGTGATCTGCCTCCCGCGGGCGGGGGGTCCGATCGGACTCCCCCCCGGTGCCAGCGGCGGTCGGCATTTGACTGGGAGCGTCGGGAGGCGAGGGGGAGACCATCTGATCGTGGCCCCCCCCTTGCGATCGCTCCCAGCCAATCGGAATCCTCCCCTGCCTGTGTGTAGTTTCACACAGGCAGAGGATGTGATGTCATCTCTCCTCGGCTTTGGCAGTTTCCGTCCAGCGCCGAGGAGAGAAGACATGTAAGTGCACAACACACACACACACACACAGTAGAACATGCCAGGCATACGTTACACCCCCGATCCCCCCCGATCGCCCCCTGATCCCCCCCAATCACCCCCCCGTCACAAACTGACAGCAAGCAGTATTTTTTTTTTTTTTCTGATTACTGCATGGTGTCAGTTTGTGACAGTTACAGTGTTAGGGCAGTGAGTATTACCCCCCTTTAGGTCTAGGGTACCCCCCTAACCCCCCCTAATAAAGTTTTAACCCCTTGATCACCCCCTGTCACCAGTGTCACTAAGCGATCATTTTTCTGATCGCTGTATTAGTGTCGCTGGTGACGCTAGTTAGGGACGTAAATATTTAGGTTCGCCGTCAGCGTTTTATAGCGACAGGGACCCCCACATACTACCTAATAAATGTTTTAACCCCTTGATTGCCCCCTAGTTAACCCTTTCACCACTGATCACCGTATAACTGTTATGGGTGACGCTGGTTACTTCGTTTATTTTTTATAGTGTCAGGGCACCCGCCGTTTATTACCGAATAAAGGTTTAGCCCCCCGATTGCCCGGCGGTGATATGCGTCGCCCCAGGCAGCGTCAGATTAGCGCCAGTACCGCTAACACCCACGCACGCAGCATACGCCTCCCTTAGTGGTATAGTATCTGTACGGATCAATATCTGATCCGATCAGATCTATACTAGCGTCCTCAGCAGTTTAGGGTTCCCAAAAACGCAGTGTTAGCGGGATCAGCCCAGATACCTGCTAGCACCTACGTTTTTCCCCTCTGCCCGGCCCACCCAAGTGCAGTATCAATCGATCACTGTCACTTACAAAACACTAAACGCATAACTGCAGCGTTCACAGAGTCAGGCCTGATCCCTGCGATCGCTAACAGTTTTCTTGGTAGCGTTTTGGTGAACTGGCAAGCACCAGCCCCAGGCAGCGTCAGGTTAGCGCCAGTAGCGCTAACACCCACGCACGCAGCGTACACCTCCCTTAGTGGTATAGTATCTGAACGGATCAATATCTGATCCGATCAGATCTATACTAGCGTCCCCAGCAGTTTAGGGTTCCCAAACATGCAGTGTTAGCGGGATCAGCCCAGATACCTGCTAGCACCTGCGTTTTGCCCCTCCGCCCGGCTCAGCCCACCCAAGTGCAGTATCGATCGATCACTGTCACTTACAAAACACTAAACGCATAACTGCAGCGTTCGCAGAGTCAGGCCTGATCCCTGCGATCGCTAACAGTTTTTTTGGTAGCGTTTTGGTGAACTGGCAAGCACCAGCCCCAGGCAGCGTCAGGTTAGCGCCAGTACCGCTAACACCCACGCACGCACCATACACCTCCCTTAGTGGTATAGTATCTGATCGGATCAATATCTGATCTGATCAGATCTATCCTAGCGTCCCTAGCAGTTTAGGGTTCCCACAAACGCAGTGTTAGCGGGATCAGCCCAGATACCTGCTAGCACCTGCGTTTTACCCCTCTGCCCGGCCCAGCCCAGCCCACCCAAGTGCAGTATCGATCGATCACTGACACTTACAAAACACTAAACGCATAACTGCAGCGTTCGCAGAGTCAGGCCTGATCCCTGCGATCGCTAACAGTTTTTTTTGTAGCGTTTTGGTGAACTGGCAAGCACCAGCGGCGTAGTACACCCCGGTCATAGTCAAACCAGCACTGCAGTAACACTTGGTGACGTGGCGAGTCCCATAAGTGCAGTTCAAGCTGGTGAGGTGGCAAGCACAAGTAGTGTCCCGCTGCCACCAAAAAGACAAACACAGGCCCGTCGTGCCCATAGTGCCCTTCCTGCTGCATTCGCCAATCCTAATTGGGAACCCACCGCTTCTACAGCGCCCGTACTTCCCCCATTCACATCCCCAACCAAATGCAGTCGGCTGCATGAGAGGCATTTTCTTTATGTCCTCCCGAGTACCCCTACCCAACGAACCCCCCCAAAAAAGATGTCGTGTCTGCAGCAAGCGCGGATATAGGTGTGACACCCGCTATTATTGTCCCTCCTGTCCTGACAATCCTGGTCTTTGCATTGGTGAATGTTTTGAACGCTACCATGCACTAGTTGAGTATTAGCGTAGGGTACAGCATTCCACAGACTAGGCACACTTTCACAGGGTCTCCCAAGATGCCATCGCATTTTGAGAGACCCGAACCTGGAACCGGTTACCGTTATAAAAGTTAGTTACAAAAAAAGTGTAAAAAAAAAAAAAAACACATACAAAAATATAAAATAAAAAAAAAATAGTTGTCGTTTTATTGTTCTCTCTCTCTCTATTCTCTCTCTATTGTTATGCTCTTTTTTTACTGTATTCTATTCTGCAATGTTTTATTGTTGTTATGTATTATCATGTTTGCTTTTCAGATATGCAATTTTTTATACCTTACCGTTTACTGTGCTTTATTGCTAACCATTTTTTTGTCTTCAGGTACGCCATTCACGACTTTGAGTGGTTATACCAGAATGATGCCTGCAGGTTTAGGTATCATCTTGGTATCATTCTTTTCAGCCAGCGATCGGCTTTCATGTAAAAGCAAAGCAATCCTAGCAGCTAATTAGCCTCTAGACTGCCTTTACAAGCAGTGGGAGGGAATGCCCCCCCCCCCCCAATGTCTTCCGTGTTTTTCTCTGGCTCTCCTGTCTCAACAGGGAACCTGAGAATGCAGCCGGTGATTCAGCCAGCTGACCATAGAGCTGATCAGAGACCAGAGTGGCTCCAAACATCTCTATGGCCTAAGAAACCGGAAGCTACGAGCATTTTATGACTTAGATTTCGCCGGATGTAAACAGCGCCATTGGGAAATTGGGAAAGCATTTTATCACACCGATCTTGGTGTGGTCAGATGCTTTGAGGGCAGAGGAGAAATCTAGGGTCTAATAGACCCCAATTTTTGCAAAAAAGAGTACCTGTCACTACCTATTGCTATGATAGGGGATATTTACATTCCCTGAGATAACAATAAAAATGATTTAAAAAAAAAAAAATGAAAGGAACAGTTTAAAAATAAGATAAAAAAATAATAATAATAAAGAAAAAAAAAAAAAAAAAAAGCACCCCTGTCCCCCCTGCTCTCGTGCTAAGGCGAACGCAAGCGTCGGTCTGGCGTCAAATGTAAACAGCAATTGCACCATGCATGTGAGGTATCACCGCGAACGTCAGATCGAGGGCAGTAATTTTAGCAGTAGACCTCCTCTGTAAATCTAAAGTGGTAACCTGTAAAGGCTTTTAAAGGCTTTTAAAAATGTATTTAGTTTGTCGCCACTGCACGTTTGTGCACAATTTTAAAGCATGTCATGTTTGGTATCCATGTACTCGGCCTAAGATCATCTTTTTTATTTCATCAAACATTTGGGCAATATAGTGTGTTTTAGTGCATTAAAATTTAAAAAAGTGTGTTTTTTCCCCAAAAAATGCGTTTGAAAAATCGCTGCGCAAATACTGTGTGAAAAAAAAATGAAACACCCACCATTTTAATCTGTAGGGCATTTGCTTTAAAAAAATATATAATGTTTGGGGGTTCAAAGTAATTTTCTTGCAAAAAAAAATTATTTTTTTATGTAATCAAAAAGTGTCAGAAAGGGCTTTGTCTTCAAGTGGTTAGAAGAGTGGGTGATGTGTGACATAAGCTTCTAGATGTTGTGCATAAAATGCCAGGACAGTTCAAACCCCCCCCAAATGACCCCATTTTGGAAAGTAGACACCCCAAGCTATTTGCTGAGAGGCATGTCGAGTCCATGGAATATTTTATATTGTGACACAAGTTGCGGGAAAGAGACAATTTTTTATTTCTTTTAATTTTTTTTGCGCAAAGTTGTCACTAAATGATATATTGCTCAAACATGCCATGGGAATATGTGAAATTACACCCCAAAATACATTCTGTTGCTTCTCCTGAGTACGGGGATAACACATGTGTGAGACTTTTTGGGAGCCTAGCTGCGTACGGGACCCCGAAAACCAAGCACCGCCTTCAGGCTTTCTAAGGGCGTGAATTTTTGATTTCACTCTTCACTGCCTATCACAGTTTCGGAGGCCATGGAATGCCCAGGTGGCAAAACCCCCCCCAAATGACCCCATTTTGGAAAGTAGACACCCCAAGCTATTTGATGAGAGGTATAGTTAGTATTTTGCAGACCTCACTGTTTGTCACAAAGTTTTGAAAATTGAAAAAAGAAAAAAAAATTTTTTTTCTCGTCTTTCTTTATTTTCAAAAACAAATGAGAGCTGCAAAATACTCACCATGCCTCTCAGCAAATAGCTTGGGGTGTCTACTTTCCAAAATGGGGTCATTTGGGGGGGGTTTGTGCCACCTGGGCATTCCATGGCCTCCGAAACTGTGATAGGTAGTGAGGAGTAAAATCAAAAATGTACGCCCTTAGAAATCCTGAAGGCAGTGATTGGTTTTCGGGGCCCCGTACGCGGCTAGGCTCCCAAAAAGTCCCACACATGTGGTATCCCCGTACTCAGGAGAAGCAGCTAAATGTATTTTGGGGTGCAATTCCACATATGCCCATGGCCTGTGTGAGCAATATATCATTTAGTGACAACTTTGTGCAAAAAAAAAAAAAAATTGTCACTTTCCCGCAACTTGTGTCAAAATATAAAACATTCCATGGACTCAACATGCCTCAAAGCAAATAGCTTGGGGTGTCTACTTTCCAAAATTGGGTCATTTGGGGGGGGTTTATGCCATCTGGGCATTTTATGGCCTTCAAAACTGTGATAGGTAGTGAGGAGTAAAATCAAAAATGTACGCCCTTAGAAATCCTGAAGGCAGTGATTGGTTTTCGGGGCCCCGTACGCGGCTAGGCTCCCAAAAAGTCCCACACATGTGGTATCCCCATACTCAGGAGAAGCAGCTAAATGTATTTTGGGGTGCAATTCCACATATGCCCATGGCCTGTGTGAGCAATTTATCATTTAGTGACAGCTTTTTGTAATTTTTTTTTTTTTTTTTTGTCATTATTCAATCACTTGGGACAAAAAAAATGAATATTCAATGGGCTCAACATGCCTCTCAGCAAATTCCTTGGGGTGTCTACTTTCCAAAATGGGGTCATTTGTGGGGGTTTTGTACTGCCCTGCCATTTTAGCACCTCAAGAAACGACATAGGCAGTCATAAATTAAAGGCTGTGTAAATTCCAGAAAATGTACCCTAGTTTGTAGGCGCTATAACCAATAAATATACACTTATTGACATTTTTTCTACCAAAGACATGTGGCCGAATACATTTTGGCCTAAATGTATGACTAAAAAAATTTTATTGGATTTTTTTTAGAACAAAAAGTAGAAAATATCATTTTTTTTCAAAATTTTTGGTCTTTTTCCGTGTATAGCGCAAAAAATAAAAACGGCAGAGGTGATCAAATACCATCAAAAGAAAGCTCTATTTGTGGGAAGAAAAGGACGCAAATTTTGTTTGGGTACAGCATTGCATGACTGCGCAATTAGCAGTTAAAGCGACGCAGTGCCGAATTGTAAAAAGTGCTCTGGTCAGGAAGGGGGTAAAACCTTCCGGGGCTGAAGTGGTTAATGGGTTCTAATTTTCTCTCTATATCATTAATCTGTTCATTAGTTTTAGCTAATTTGAACTGTTTTCTGGTTAAAACAAGATCCTGAAGCTCCATGCCCACTGTATTAAACATTCCAACCATTCATTCATAAAAGAAGGGTAGTGAGCCCATCCTGAGGGGGAACCTCCCATCTCAAACTTCTAAAAATGAGTTTTTCTTTAAGATAGTGTTCAAATGTGAACACATCCCACCAGGTTTTTACCTGTTTTTCAAGCAAGTGATCTAAATTCTTTAATAAACCTAAAGTGTCTTCCTCACACTCAGTCATTTCTTGGTTGTTTGAGAAAATGTTGTCAGGATTAATTTGTCTATTTGACAAAAAATCAATAGCTTCCATAGCTGCAGATGGTTAAAATAAAAATAATAAAAACTGTTGGTGAACAGGTACAACAGCCAAAGCCCGAGCGATTTGCGCCCGCCCACAGAATACTTAATTTGCATAAATTTATGATTGCCTTGCTAGTTAGCCAGCCTCATGATTAAGTCCTAGTGACGAAACATGTTGAAACATGTCGGGGCGTGGCTACACTGCAATCTCACACGTGTGTTAGAGGAAGGAGTGACGGGTTACGGAGCGGTGGTCAGTGGAAGAACGTTTGCTGCGAACGGGTGAGACAATCGTCAGTATCCATACTACCTGGGTCCGCCGTGGCCGTTTGTTGCTGTGTCACTACTGCTGCATGTATTGCTGTGATGTGTTCCGACTGCTGTGAAGTGATTTGCCTGCTGATTTTATCTACAATGTGAGTGCATCGTTGTTGGTTCAGTTTTAAATAAACTTTCTGAATGGTATCACATTATTGGAGCATTTTCTTTTTATCTCATATGTGGAATCACTGCCTCAAGGAGAGCGTTCGATTTATACAGCAGTGGATATCAAAGATCGCATGTTAACCCCAATGTGAGTGGGTTGAGGCATTTGTTGGACAAACACGAGAGTGGAAGGCTATAACAGCTGGTGAGTTTGAATTTCAGAAGGGAGTGGAATTACGTCACTGAGGTGTGGTGGATACTTGGATCACAGTATTGCTGATTGGAGATACCTTCACTCTTGGAACTCTTTTTTTTCACACTACATGTGGACTGTACTTCACTTTATTTTTATGGGGGGTTTTTTGTTTCATTTTTGGAGGTTTTTTCATTGCTGGTATAATGACACCAGTCTCACACATTTGTCATGAGGTGTCATTATTGTTGTATATTATATATTTTTTGTATTTCAGTCATATTATACCTTTATCATTATTGCTAATCTTTTTACTTGGTTTAGTGATATATTTCACCAGGCTTCTATGCATTTTTTATTTGTATACATTTTATATAAGCTTATCTAGCGCACCATAGATGTTGAGAAGTTTATTTATACTTCAACACTAGTTTAAGGTGATTCATACTTCTGGATTCTGATGTGCCACTCCTCTCTCTGTGTGCTCGGAGCTGTATGTCGGTGGTCGCATCCTTACCGGATTCCATGATCAGAGCCCGGTAAAGGTGGTGGCAGGAGGGGGACCCCCTTCCCCCACCTGTAAAAGTAATCCAGCAGCTGTATAGCCATTCCAATTACTTTTACTAAAAAGACAATCGCTAGTTGAAAAAAAATGATGCTGGGATGCAACACGGTATACCCACTTCAATGTAGGCCATTTATAAAAGGCCTAAGGTCATGAAGTGGTTAATTTGTTTTAACAACCTGTGTTCAAAATGAAAGTATTTATTATTGATAGTCCCAGGCCTCCAGAATATACACACTGGGTAATGGATGATCTGTTTTGTTTCTGCAGAAATTGTTCCACCACCTTGATCCTGACTCAGTTGGTATTGAGGTATATAAGGAAAATATATTCAATGTGGCAAGGAGCCAGTCTGGTTCAAAGTCAACTACTTGTGATCATTTGTATAAAAAGTCTTTGGTCCACCAGCCCATCATATCTCATTAGCCCTGGATTGGTATGAAATGCCCCTTGCCCAGTCCTCCCCTGCGGCAGTCTACAGGGGCAATTTCTCTTTACCCATCTGACAGTGTGGAAAGGTAGAAATCCTCTCTTTTTTGAAGAAAACATGCATTATCTGAATCAGTTAAGCACAAGGTCACTTTAACCCTTCCATTGCCAGGCCCTGTGCTCCATTTTGTACACTCAGGTGGCCAGACCATTTTTGCACTTTTTCCTTTGCTTTTTTATTTTTCACTTAGCACACGATCAGTAGAATAAAAAGAAGGTGCTACTGATTTTTTATACCCCACGGTATTTGTGCAAATGTTTATCAAAGCAATATATTTGCAAAAAATACACTAAAACCTTTATTAGCAGATAAAAACACAGCAAATTTTACAAAATTCCTGCTAAATTCTTACTAAATATAAAAGCTTAACCTGTATGGAGTTAATAAATAACAAATATTTTGTAAATTTTAAATTGCGCCTGTTTGCAAAATGGTAAAAATTGAACGTACCCAAAAGAGAAAGAAATCTGGAGGTTTTCATTTTTCACTTATGCCACGTACACACGGTCAGACATTGATCGAACATTCCGACAACAAAATCCATGGATTTTTTCCAACGGATGTTGGCTCAAACTTGTCTTGCATACACACGGTCACACAAAGTTGTCGGAAAATCCGATCGTTCTGAACATGGTGACGTAAAACATGTACGTCGGGACTATAAACGGGGCAATAGCCAATAGCTTTCGTCTCTTAATTTATTCTGAGCATGCGTGGCACTTTGTCCGTCGGAGATAAACAAGCGTTTGAAGAAGGGAGGGCTTACAAATGGGCCCAACAATCAGGGAATAATAGGACCAAACGAAATCCGGACCCTATCCCAAAAATACAGACACATCCGATTCCTCCTCCACATCATCCAATTCCCACTCCTCACATAGACAGCCTGGATAGAATAGGAAACCAAAAAGACACCAAGAAGGTGATCACCCCATAGGCAATGACATGAAAAAACCATTTGTTAAAAACCAGTCACGGACTCCCCGTGCAGGTGACCAAAGCTCGGTGACAAACCCGCCACCATCAGCTAATGATTCCAGTATACCACCGTTAGTTGAAAACTCTTCATCAACACTTCCCGTGAAGGTTCCATCAATATTTTTCCCAAAAAGCCAGGGGAACCCCCAAGCACCTCCAAACCCATGACCACAGGAATTGTACTACCGTCATTGGATGTAGTGAACCTATCCTCACACACTCCCACCCCAGAAGAAATACGAGTGCTTTCAAAAGGCCCCACTTTCTGCCCCAATAATAAATTAGATAAATTCACAGTCATAAAGGACCTACACTTGTACACACGTAAATTATTATTAAAAAGTATGTTTGACAAAAACAAATATGACTATGAAGGCTGTCACACCTTCAGTGAGCGACAAGCTCTTGATAACCTTAAATCACTGTTACAAGAAAGTGAGACCCCTGACCTAATAGACACCTTAGACTTGGAGACCCTCCTAGAAGGAAATGGGGACACACCTAGTACAAAAAAAATCGTCTCTGAGGAAAGCCTCCTCTATCTATCCAGCTCCTAGCTCTAACCCCGGGGTAGCGACCTTTTTGAAGATGACATCTCAGGAGATAAAATCGCTCAAATCCACACCCCTCCATACTCCCAATTTGACCAAAAATGAAAGAACAGCTTTATCTAATCTTTCCACCAACTATAACATCACCATCAAACCAAGTGATAAAGGGGGCAACATTGTCCTAATGGACAACGATTTCTATAAAAAAATGTGTCTTAAAATTCTTAGAAACAGGGACTGGTATCGCCCAGTCGGCACCGATATTGTAGAGGCCTTTAATAAGAAATTCTACACGTTTGTAGATGAGGCTTTCCATAACAACACCATTTCCAAACAAACGTGGGAGTTCATTCGAACCCCATATCCCCGGGTGCCAACCTTCTATGCACTCCCCAAATTACATAAGAATCAAAAGACCCCCCAGGGAGACCGATTCTATCAGGAAATGGTTCACTGACAGAAAATTTATCGAGACTCATAGATGAACACATCAGACCATTTGTCATGACCATCCCTTCCTACATCTGAGACACAATCCACCTTCTTCAAATACTGCAGGATATCCATACCCCAACTGAATGTACCCTTGTAACCATGTAGAGGCTCTCTACAGCTCTATTCCCCACAGTAAAGGGTTGGCGTGTATTCGAAGGGTGTTGTCGCAGACCAGCCATCATGAGACATCTTTTAATGAATTTATATCTGATTCATTGGAGTTTATACTCAACCACAACATCTTCTCCTTCGACGGGGGACTCTTCCTCCAGGTGCAGGGCGTAGCCAGGGGCACTTGCTGTGCCCCTGGCTACGCCAATCTGTACCTGGGGGAATGGGAAAAAAACATATTTAACGATGAGGATCTCTCTATGTACCTGTGCCATGTCCTTGTGTGGCACAGGTACATAGATGACATCTTCATCGTATGGGATGGCACCCAATCTCTACTGAATGAGTGCCTACAAGCATTAAACGAAAACCTTTTTAATCTCAAATTCACCATGACCTCAGACAAGAACACCATCATGTTTTTGGACGTTGAAATTTCAATTGATGAATCCAATGTATTATCTTCCAAACTATTTAGGAAACCGACTGCTGGAAACACAGTACTCCACTCCTCCAGCTTTCACCCCAAACCCCTAATAAACTCAATTCCCTACGGGGAATATCTGAGAATCAAACAAAACTGCTCAAATCAATTAGATTTCAAACATGAGGCCAATAAATTAAAGTGTCGATTACTACAGCGCGGATATAGTCATAAATGCCTGAAAAGAGCATTCAGACATGCCAACCAAAAAGACAGACGCCAACTACTAATTCCCAAACAAAAATCCATTACTGATGCCCCAACTAGAATAATTACAACATATACAAACGATCATAATAAAATCAGACAGATCTGCCAGAAATACTGGCATTTATTGACTTTAGACCCGACTATAGGTCCATTAGTGCCCCCAAGACCTCCAATCACATACAGACGTTCCACCTCTGTGCTAGACTTACTAATCAAAAGTGAGTTTAAAGGACAGGAAAGAGGAGATCCCTGCAAAGCAGTAGGCACGTTCCAATGTGGGTCATGTGCCTATTGCAAGTACATGGACATACGTAAGAATATACTCCTACCAAACGGGAAGCGTTTTGTTCCAAAACATTTCGCAAATTGCCAAACAACAGGAGTGGTATACATGCTAACATGCCATTGCGGTTGTTTTTATGTGGGGAAAACGCTACAAAAATTATGGCAACGCATCTATCGCCACCTTAGAGCGATGCAAGCTGCTGATCCTGACCTCCCCCTGGGCAGGCATGTGACCCAAGTTCATGGAGGTATATGCCCCAAAGTTTCGGTACTAATTCTGGATCGCCTGCATCCGAGTTCTCGTGGGGGAGACCTTAACAAGATTCTCCTACAGCGGGAACTCCGCTGGATATCCAACCTCGATGCGACAATGCCACCAGGCTTAAACAAAGCTTTTAATTTAAAACCCTATCTTCCTGGTTTCTCCACAGGAGGCTATGACAAAGAACTATAGGATTAATACTTACCACATTAAGTCACCTGGTCCTATTTTTTCCTCTTACCAGGCAATCTAGTATTCCTCACTATCCCCCATCCTTCATATATACTCATCAACCTCTGTCTTACCGGTTTTACTAGTGTGTGGTATCTGGCAGATATTCTTTGGTTAATGTTTTACAACAATTCCCTGCATAGGCGTGCGCAGGGGGTGTGCCAGGTGTGCCTGGGCACACCCTAATCCCTATGTACGGTACCCATACAGCCTACTGCCTGGGTTACCCCACCCCGCAGTGCTGCCAGCTTCCCTACTCTCCTCCCGGGTGCTGTGGGGGATGTTTCAGGATGGAGACCAGGGAAGGGGCTGGTAAGTATATCACTTAATATATCAATAATATGGTACACAGATTCTCCGCCCTCTCCTGTGTGCCAAACGCTGCGCTTAGGGGATTAAAGCCTCACTCTAAGCAGCTGCTTGAATAATAAAATATTGCAAAATAATAAATGATTCACTATAAACACGCCCTTCCAAATAGTGAAATCAAATTGCAGCGCTAATGAAATTCCCTCAAAAACTATATGTGAAAATTAACTGTAACAAAATAATTGTGACAAATTAATTAACACCACTCTTTGACAACACAATATTACCTTGTGCTCATAATCAACATATAATGTATATAACATCTATGTGATAAATTATAACAAAACCTACTTACAAATATAAAAATCAAATATAAAAATCAAATATAAAAATCAAATAATCAGTGTGACATAGTGATATTTGTGATAGTCCATAACATAATATAGTGCAGATCTTCAATGACAAAATCTTCCACCACACCGCTGTGACTGTGAAATCCACTCCCCTTCAGCGAGCACACTCACCAGCTACTTTTGCCTTACACTCTCGTGTTCGGCTCACAGGCTTTTCCCACACACTATGGGGCAGAGTAATGACCTCCAATGACTCCCCGTTTAGTATCCAGAGTGAATATGCATAGCTCTCTTGTGGAACTTAAGGGGTTAATCCTCTGCGTTGTATAAAAACGCACTTTGACACTATATGAACAGATCCTTCCCTCCTGCACTGTCTATCTTGGCAAGGCCATATACTACCGTGAGGGTGGCCGTCCTGCACATGCTCAGTTTAGAGAGCACAAGGTCATATTGTGTTGTCAAAGAGTGGTGTTAATTAATTTGTCACAATTATTTTGTTACAGTTAATTTTCACATATAGTTTTTGAGGGAATTTCATTAGCGCTGCTATTTGATTTCACTATTTGGGAGGGCGTGTTTATAGTGAATCATTAAGTATATCACTTGCCAGCCCTTTCCTTCTTTAAAGGAACACAGTAAACACACTCACTCACTGTGCCCATTCATAACAGAAGCATAGTAAACTGTTTGCTATGCTTCAGTTTGTGACTGAACGGGAAGTCCCTCAGCACAGAGCACTTCTGATTCATTCACTGCCCTGTGCAGCTGAGGCTGCAGAGTAAGGCACATGTGTTTGAGCTTTGGGGTGTACACCCTAATATAATAGGCTGCGCACACCTATGATTCCCTGCTTGTCACTCTAACCCATTCTTATCACACTCTTCGCCATCATGCTCCCTACCAGTCTGAATTTTGGGTTTAAATAAATGTCAATTTTGGACACAGTCAAAGGTCCACCCTATTAAAGGGAGGAACATTAAACAAATGAATTCACTTTAATTGTCATCCTAATTGTCTGTCTTCAATATACATTTGTACCTGAATACCAAGAATTTGTACTTATATATGTTTATGCTTTATTTCCAGGGATGCATTACAATGTAAAGATGGAACTCCCATGTCCAGCTAATCCATGAGAGATCAATTGAATTTTCTTCAAAGTACTTATGCTAATTATACACAATTATTGAACCCACGATCCCGGCTTGGGCCCGGGTCCCCGCTGGGATAGCTCGTCGGTGCTCCCCGACATGGAAAGGCCTCTGTCTCTCTTTTTTCTCAGGGAGACGGAGGCATTCTCTTAGCAGTGCTGATGCGCATGTGCACGACGATCGGTCTCACGCCTGCGCATATGGTAGTCTTCCATCCTGACCCCGCCAGCCTGCTGTCTTTCCGTGTCGGCTGCCTTTGTCAGCGGATGATGTCACCGCGCCTTCTGACGCGCTGGCGTCCTCCGCTGCTTAGGCTGAGGAATCGCAGTGGGCGGCACACATCACTCACACAGACAGCTGATGATCACCTGGTGTGGTATGCTTTTGCTCACCTACAAATCAGCTGTGTCATTTGCATTTGAGCTTACCCCGCCTTTGAAGTTAATGATTGGCCCGTTAACTCCACACCCTGTCCCACACAGGGTACTTATTACCACTCATACACACACTTTCCTCTGCTACACAGCCAAGAGGATCTTGCTCTCCCTGTTAGTGTATGCCTATGCTGAGAAACACCAGAAATTAGGTATGTAATTACAACCTCATTTACTATACACATTGATTATTCCTTTTACATACCCCTACACCCCAAGGCATGAACTTGGAGAGCCAAGCGCCCTGCATTTTGCTCTACATACTCATTGCTTGTAAATAGCAAAATATATCTCTGATTTCCTCTTTTTAATTCCAATTTCATAGATGTGTGCTTGGACTGCCTAACATTAGTGGCTCTTGTGAGCCCTGGCCGGCCACCTCTGTGGGGATCCACGCCAAGTCTGGAATGTGCGAAGCACCCCAGATTTTTACTTTCATCTCCTGGGTTTCAACCATACAGCTACACTTACTGCTGGCTTTCCATTCAATCAACCTCAATCCTCTGGACTGAAGGAGGTGGGAGTCCATCTCTTGATGCCTGTGTGTGCAATTTTTATGCTGAAGAGACAAGTTTTCTAGTGAGTACACCAAAATGTTCATGCCTGTTCAGACTGAGATTTTGTTTTTATCCTTATGCTTTGCTTAAAGTTTAACAGTCTCTCTTATACTTGGTGACACAGTTGTTTTATACTCCATGCTGGTGCTAATCATACTTATACTCTGTGATACATACCCACATATACATATATATCCTTGTTTTTCTTTTCCTTAGAAATTTATCTAAACTGCTACTTTGAAACTCCCGAAGAAGGAAATATACAGTATAGAAGGAATTGAGCCTTTCTATATTCCGAAACATGTAGAGTATCACGTGTTGCCGTACTTTCACCCCAGCGAAGAAATTCTTGAATTTCCTGGGTTGTTGCATGACAGCACCTTAGCAGTTTGATTACTGTCTCTACCTCTTTTTGTTTTGCTTTTATATTATAGAATATTTTGTACACTTTGTAACCAATAAAAATCGTTGTTATTAATTTTAACAAAATTGTATATCTAATTCTCTGCACCAGCCACTTGGTTTCCCGATGATACACTGTCCATATTATCCCTCTGGGGCACACCCTCCTTTTTTGTTTTTTGTCCGTCGGATTTGTGTACACACGCTCGGAATTTAAAGGATCAGATTTTGTTGTCGGAAAATTTTATAGCATGCTCTCAAACTTTGTGTCAGAAATTCCGATGGAAAAGTCCGATGGAGCCCACACATGGTCGGAATTTCCGACAACAAGCTTCGATCGCACATATTCCGTCGGAAAGTTCGACCGTGTGTACAGGGCATAACAGCTTTCAGAATTTGAAAAGACCAATCAAACTAGACATTTTCTAAAAGCCCATGACCTGTAGAATAAAAAAATTATAAAAACTGTTGGTGAACAGGTATAACCACCAAAGCCCGTACTACCACCACTGCGCTCTAGATGGTAAAATATGACCCAATTACAGCTGCCACTTAAAAAAATATATACAAAATCTGAATCCACCCCTAAATGGTAAAAATGGATAGTGGCGCTCTTCCCACTGGATGTGGGAGTGAGACAGGTGCTAGCACACACACTATTAACGTGGAGTGAACTAAAAGTGCACTGAATCAATTAAAGAATCCATATGGGATATAGTATTGTGACCGCTCCAAGCACACAGAGAGAGGAGTGGGACATCAGAATCCATCTTTTGTCACTTTCAGTTTCAGTTCTGTTTTTATTGGTTGGTTACCAGCCAGTGAAGCAGCTGTTCAGACCAATCTGTGTCTGATTACCTGCATTGGAGGCCAGAGAAGAGATATGGGATCTAATAGATCTCTCTAATAAGAAAACCTGCCATGGCCCACACTATCACAAGGTATGTTGATCATCCCTTGTGAAAGCAATAAAGTTGATAAAAAAAAAAGAATGTAAGTACAGTGTTAAAAAAAGAAATAAAATATATAATCACTTATAAAAAATAGTTTTTAAAGAACCCTGTCCCCTTGTGCTCACATGTAAAGGCACACATGTGCACACATTCCCGCACACATATATGTAAACATCAATTTCACCACACATGTGAGGTATTGCCACCAACGTCAGAGTGAGATCTATAATTCTAACACCAGACCTCCTATGTAACTCTAAACTGGTAACCTGTAAAGGCTTTTAAAGTGTCACCTATGGAGATTTTTAGGTACCGTAGTTTGGCATTGTTCCATGGGTGTACGCAATTTTAAAGTGCGACATGTTTGGTATCTATTTACGCAGCGTAACATCATCTTTTATACTTTACCAAGCAATTGGGTATTATATTTTGTTTTTGCACATTAAAATTCATTAAAATGTATTTTATCCAAAAAAAATGCAATTGAAATACTGCTGCGCAAATATTGTGTGACATAGAAATATGCAACACCCACCATTTTATTCTTTAGGGCCTCAGCTTAAAAATATATAATGTTTGGAGGTTCTAAGTAATTTTTTAGCAAAAAATTATGATTTTTTCTCAAGTCGTCTTCCAGGACGGCACCCTGAGAGATGACTGGTCCTCCTGACAGGAAACACAATCAAGAAAGAGGTTAAAAACCCCGCCCCTCCCTGCACTCCTCAGTTTTTGATTGTGTTTCCCCACAGCGAAACAGTTTGTTTTTTTTCCTTATAGACCTAAGGCCGTGGGCTGGAAGTCTCCCCCTGGGAACCAGACTGCAGGTTTTTGGAAAACCTTTGGGTCTGGTAGGGCTTACCCTTCCCGGGGGGTTCGTTTCCCCTATTTTCTCAGGGGGGCAATGAAGAGCTCACCATAAGAACTGGAGGACCCTGGGCACTGTGAGTCTCCAGAACTCCAGGGACCATTTTCCTGCTCCTCCCTCTCCTTACCTGTTGGTTTTTGGAGAGGATTTGCCAGTTCTGCCGTTTGCTGCAAGATACAGGTGTTTGCTGAGTGTCCTGGCCGCCTCAGCGCCGGCGGCTGTGTGTGTGTCCGGCGCCATTTTGCGGTGGACCTTTCCAGAGGAAATGACGTCACGGCGGCCCGGACACTAGAGCACGAATGCCTGAGACCTCGGCAAGATGGCGGCGGCGTTCGGAGCGCCATGAGGAGCCTGAAGCAGCACAGGGACTACAGGTACCAGCTGGGCAGGACCCTTTGTATATAAAGGGGGGTAGTTCCGGGCGGCAGAGGCAGCAGCACAACAGGCAGGAGCAGGCGTCCATTACTCACTGACTGCAATGGAGCAGGAGGAGTCTGCAGCTATTGTGGAGGCCACCGGGGGTGAGTCTAGCAGGCTGGAGGAGATAAGGGAGAGGGTGGCCCTCCAGCCTTTAACCTCATAAGGGATCTCTGTTTTATTGTTACTAGCTAAACGGGCTTCTTGTTTTTGCAGACACAGAAACCCAGAGTGTTGCCAGTAGACCGAGACCCAAAAATCCTTCCCGAACTAAGAGGTGTGGGTACTGCAATGACAAACTAGCTGCAGAGCACACCAAGCCGTTCTGTTATAAATGCATCCACAAATTGTCAGGGAAGGAGACTTCAGAAGTTATGAGGAATTTTCTCTCAGTACAATCTGAAATGCTGTCCACACATAAAGCCTTTCAGGCTAGCCTCAATACTAGGCAGGATAGCAGAGAAGGCTCATCCTCCCAGGATAGTGCCTTTTCTAGTGAGACAGGTAGGCACCATTCCGCAGAAACCGCCATCTTCTCAGGATTCTGAGGAGGAGGCGGAGGAGGTGGAGGGCCCCTGCTGTAGTCTCCTTGAAGAAGGGGAAGACGCAGAAGATAGCCAGGAGGAAGGGGAACACTCCAGGCCAGGCAGACATATCTTCTCAACAGATGATATGGAGGGCCTCCTAGGGGCTATTTATGCTTCTGAGGAGATCCAGGAGCCGGAGGCTCAGACTTCTGTACAAGTTAGGTTGTATCAGGGGTTGTCTAAGGCTCAGTCTAAAGTGTTACCTATCCACCAGTCTCTGAAAGACATTGTTCTAAGAGAATGGAAGGAGCCAGAAAATAAACTTCAGAAGTTTAAAACCTGGAAACGCAGGTGTCCGTTTAAGGAAGAGGAGCAGGAGAAGTTTTTTAAACTTCCCAAACTAGATGCATCTTTGGCCCAGGTGTCTAAACAATCTGACCTGTCTTTTGAAGACGCAGGTAACATCCGGGACCAAATGGACCGTAGGTCAGAGACCCTTTTACGCAGGGCCTGGGAGGCCAATGCGGCTACTTTAAGTCCGGCTTTAGCTTCAACTTGTATAGCCAGGAATACTAACATGTGGCTGAATAAGCTGACTGATCATGTGGCGAGTTCTTCCAGGTCCAAAGATCTTTTGGATTCCTTGGAAGTAATTGGTAAGGCAGTAGCCTTTCTTGCGGATGCGGCAGTGGAGTCGGTGCGGACTTCAGCTAAGACAGCAGCGCTTCTCAATTCTGCCAGAAGAGCCATATGGGTTAAGACCTGGGATGGGGATCATACCTCTAAGACCAGGTTATGCGGTCTTCCTTTTGAAGGATCTCTCCTGTTTGGTACAGGGTTGGACCAGACCCTCTCCAGATCTACGGAGAAGGGAAAGAAATTTCCGGTTAAACCTAAAAAGGCCAAAATTTTTTTTCGAGGCCCCCAGGTCAACAACCGGTTTAAAGACCGTAAGGAAGGAAAGAAGTGGGGTGTTGGTAAAGCCAAACAGAAGGGAGCTCTCCTTTTCTCCGGCCCTAAGGTCGCAGACAAGGATCCTAAGTGACGCCAGCACCAAGGTGGGAGGGAGGCTGGCACAATTTATCCCACAGTGGGAGCGGGTAGCCCAGAGCCCTCTGGTCCTTCAGTGGATAAGAGAGGGCTACGGGCTAGAATTTGCTTCCAGGCCTCCTCAGACTTTTCTACTGACCTTTTTACCCAGAGAAAGGCCAAAAGCCATAGGACTCATGGAAAATATCGAGCAGTTGGCGAGTCAGAGAGTCATTTTCCCAGTTCCGGCGGATCAGCAAGGAAGGGGTTTTTATTCCCATGTCTTTGTTGTGCCAAAACCGTCCGGGAAATTCAGGTTAATCCTGAATCTAAAGAAATTAAATACCTTCCTGCGATACAAAAGATTTCGCATGGAATCGGTCTATACGGTCAGAAAACTTCTGTTAAAAGAGGTCTTCATGGCTACCATAGACCTGAAGGATGCATATCTGCATATTCCCATTCTACCGCAGCACCAGGTATTCCTTCGCTTTGCTATCCGCACGGATCTGGGTACGCAGCACTGGCAGTTCCAGGCCCTACCATTCCGACTGGGCGCCAGTCCAAGGGTGTTTACAAAGATCCTTGCAGAGGTCATCTCCTACCTGCACCTTCAGGGGATTTCCCTGATACCATATTTAGACGATCTGTTGGTCTACAACCTTTCCAGAGAATCCCTTCTCCAGGATCTGGACAGGGTAATATCCACCTTGGAGTCCCTGGGGTGGTTGATAAGTCAGGAGAAATCCTCTCTGATTCCTTCCCAGACCAAACTCTACCTGGGTCTGTGGGTGGACTCGGTAAGGCAGAAACTGATCCTTCCGCAGGAGAAGATAGAAGCACTGATTGCTTCAGTGTCTTCAATCCGGCACCAGAAGGTAGTATCCAGAAGAGTGATCATGAGGATTCTAGGTCTTATGACCTCATGTATCCCAACAGTACCTTGGGCCCAGTTCCATTCAAGACCCCTGCAAAACTTCCTTCTATCCTCATGGGATGGAAAGAAGGAATCCCTAGATACTCTGGTGACCATCCCTCTAAGAATAAGAAATTCCTTACTTTGGTGGCTCAACCCCCAAAGGTTGGGGACAGGCCATCTTTGGTTCCAGCTCCAGCCGGTCAGAATAACGACCGATGTGGGGATGGGGGGCCCATCTAGAAGAACTGCAAGCTCAGGGTGTGTGGGACACACGACAGAGAATTGCGTCTTCCAATTTCCAGGAATTGTTAGCTGTCAGGGAGGCTCTAATAGCCTTCGAGGACAGGATCAAGGGGAAGGAAGTTCAGATCCTCTCCGACAATTCCACGACAGTGGCCTTTCTGAACCGTCAGGGGGGCACACGGTCGCTTCCCCTAATGAGTCTGACACAGGAGATTCTAGAATGGGTGGAGCAGAGAATTTCGTCCATTTCTGCGGTACACATAAGGGGAGTTTTCAACATAAAGGCAGACTTCCTCAGTCGTCAGACAGTACAGCAGGGAGAATGGGAGCTAAACCCCAAAATTTTCACCATGGTCTGTCAACAGCTGGGTACACCGGAGATAGATCTCTTTGCCTGCAGGGAAAACAGGAGAGTCAAGAGATACTTTTCCCTCTGCAGGGAACGAGGGTCCGAGGGGGTGGATGCATTGGCTCAGGAATGGGATTTCAGTCTGGCTTATGCGTTTCCTCCCTTACCTCTGATTCCAAGAATCCTTCAGAGACTGAGTCGGGCCAGGGGCAATTTGATCCTGATTGCCCCCTGGTGGCCCAAAAGGTCCTGGTTTCCCACGTTGTGGAACTGGGCGGTGGTGCCTTCGGTTCAGCTTCCAGAACGTCAGGATCTTCTGCTTCAAGGCCCTCTTTACCATCCGAACCCCGGTTTCTTCAGGTTGACAGCCTGGCTGTTGAAAGGGAGTGCCTGCGCAACAAGGGGTGTTCAGAGAAGGTGATTGACACCCTGTTACTGAGTAGAAAGCCGGTAACTAGACGCATTTATGCTAGGGTCTGGGGGTTTTTTTTCCCGTTGGTGTGAAGCGAGAAAAGTTCCCCAGAAGGAAATACCAGTTATTTTAGACTTCCTACAAGAGGGAGTAGACCGAGGTTTAGCCACCAAAACTCTGAAGGTTCAGGTGGCGGCCCTGTCTAGTTTTCTGGATGTTAGATTAGCCCTAGATCCTTTAATTAAGAGATTCTTGTCGGCTAGAGAGAGACTTTCCCCGGTGCAAATGAAGGAATTTCCACCGTGGGATTTATCTTTAGTCTTGGAAGCCCTGACCAGGGCACCTTTTGAGCCGTTTGCTCAATCTTCAGTCAGATTAATTTCTTTTAAGACCGCCTTCCTTCTGGCTGTTACTACAGCCAGAAGGGTGGGCGATTTACATGCTCTTTCTATGAAGGAGCCTTTTTTCCGCCTGTTAGAAGACCGAATTATTCTCAGGCAGGACCCTTTGTACCTTCCCAAGGTGGCTTCACGCTTCCATAGGTCACAGGAGATTATTTTACCCTCCTTCTGTCTCAATCCACAGAACGAGAAGGAAAGGGCCTTCCATACGTTGGATGTCAGGAGATGTCTGTTGCTTTACCTAGATAAGGTTAAAGAGTTCAGGAAATCTCAACATTTGTTGGTTAGTTTTTGTGGAGTTCGAAGAGGCGAACAGGCCTCTAGAACGACCATTGCTAGATGGATTAGACAGGCTATTGCCATAGCTTATGAGCATTCAGGTCAGACGGCTCCAACTAATCTTAAAGCTCACTCTACAAGGTCTCTGGCAACCTCTTGGGCAGAAAGAGCCGGAGCATCGGTTGATCAAATCTGTAAGGCAGCAACGTGGTCAAGCCAGAACACGTTCCTGAGACATTACAGAGTGGAACTGCTGCCACCCCAGGATCTGGCCTTCGGCAGAAAGGTCCTGCAAGCAGTGGTCCCGCCCTAAGGTAGGCCTGAGCTACTTGCTCCTCTCTCAGGGTGCCGTCCTGGAAGACGACTTGAGAAAATGACCAGTTACACTTACCGGTAACAGTGTTTCTGGGAAGTCTTCCAGGACGGCAGGCCTACTTCCCACCCGGTTTGTATTTTTATATAGTGGTACATTGGAGGTGTTTTTGTTTCACTTTCATGCACTGGTGTGGGTCAATACTTTTGCACAACTGAGGAGTGCAGGGAGGGGCGGGGTTTTTAACCTCTTTCTTGATTGTGTTTCCTGTCAGGAGGACCAGTCATATCTCAGGGTGCCGTCCTGGAAGACTTCCCAGAAACACTGTTACCGGTAAGTATAACTGGTCATTTTTTTTCATGTAGGAGAGAAATATAATTGGCCAGGACTGGAAATGGTTAAAGGCACAGCTATGGGCGGTTCTGCTGTATCAGCATTTATTCATTTATTTGTGGGGTTTTTATAAGAACATTTAATCTGTTCTTCTGCTCTATTTCCATCATTGTCTATATGTGGGTACACTATATATGTAGATGATGTGTTTGTCATTGCTCTCTGAATGTGTAACCTTATTGAATGGTATTTTCAATGACACCGTATTCAGCCCTGACATTTCACACACAGTATTACCTTTCTTAGAGTAAACGAACTGAACAGCTGACTTTACACAAATCCTAATGACAGAAACACCATAATTCCCTATAAAAGTGCTCATCCTGAATACCTCACCCAAGGTCTCTCTGTGTCACAGTTCCATAAGCCTCGTACACACTGTTCCATTGTTGGAAGGGGATTGTCTGTTGACAGACTGTTGTCCTAAATTCTTACCGTTAGTATGCTCCTTTACACAATTGTTTTCCAATTTTCAGCCAACAAATGTTGGATGACAGGCTAGTAAATTTTCGGCGGATGAAATTAGCAGAAGGGACCCAAAGGGTGGCGCTCAAGAGCTGAAATTCCTCGTAGTACGTCACTACATTCGTGTTTGTGGCACGACAATTGTGTAACGTTAGTATGCAAGACAAGATCCTGGCACACACCCTTTTGACATAAATCAGATGCTCGGTTGGCCAACAATCATACTGTGTGTACGAGGCTCGAGTAGAAGCATGGCAGGGGTATGTGCGGGGGGAGATTGGCACTTTTTGGGGTGTGTGGAAATTATTGGGCAGCCACACAGTCATCAGATCACTTCCATCTGACCAATAACAGCTGGGTTGTCAGATTTACACACACTCCCAGGAGCTGCAGCCACTGACGTTTGTGTAAACCCCCCACTGCCATGGCTCAGTGGCATTGCTGGAGGGTGTGGGGGTGAAGTCCACACCCGGGTGACACCCGCTTGAGGGGGACACTATCCCGACTCTCCCAAGGGTGAGTAAAGCCTTGTTTTTGTTTTGTTTTTTTCAACTGTCCCAGCCGGAACATGTCCAGTGCCGCAGCCACGCTGCCCTGGTCTGTGTCCTTCTTCCTCCACCTACTTCCCTGCTGCTTAGCCTGTCACATGTGTCACTATCTCTGCCTGGGCAGTGCAGCTGCACACTGTTCTCTCCACTCCAGCTGCCGCCCGGGACAGGTGTACTACAGTTTACCTAGCCACCCACCCTGCCCCTGAGCTGGTGCTGTAACGGGTGGGAGGGTGTCAGCTTTCATTGAGAGGGTCCCCGCCGCCGGCCCGAGGTGAGGTGGGGGGTTGCCATGGTGTCGGCACGCCACCCAGTTACACCTGAGAGCTAGTGTGGGACTGAGAGGAGTGTTTATGTCTAGCATCCTGTGCTGTTCTGATAACCATGGGGGGTGCCAACCTATGACAGCACAGGGAAAGCCACAGGGAACTCTCGTGAGAGGAGGGCGGGGTCACAGGGTGGCCCCGCCCTCAGTTATATAAGAAATGTCAGAAGAAGCGAAGCGTCAAACGGCTGAAGACTCCCACTGAGGCGGATCGTGTGGACGGAGCGGAGAAGAAGCCTGGAGGAAGATGCAGGATGAGAAGAGCGGAGGAAGAAGATGGAGGAAGAAGAAGAACACCGAAAGAACACCAGAAGATGGAAGAAGAAGCTGAAAGAAGAAGAAATTAATAAAGGACTTGTCAAAAACCGTCTCTTGTGTTTTTTAACCTTTTTGACTTTTTTTTTTTTGTGCAATGGTAGGGGTACATTTGTACCCCATTACTAATTCACACAGGGGGGCCGGGATATGGGGGTCCCCTTGTTAAAGGGGGCTTCCAGATTCCGATAAGCCCCCCACCTGCAGACCCCCACAACCACCGGGCAAGGGTTGTGGGGATGAGGCCCTTCTCCCCATCCACATGGGGACAAGGTGCTTTTGGCTACCTCAAAGCACCCTCCCAATGTTGAGGGCATGTGGCCTGGTACGGTTCAGGGGGGGCGCTCTCTCATCCCCCCTCTTTTCCTGTGGCCTGCCAGGTTGCGTGCTCAGATAAAGGTCTGGTAAGGATTTTTGGGGGGACCCCACACCATTTTTTTTTTTTAAATTTTGGAGCAGGGTTCCCCTTAATATCCATACCAGACCTGAAGGGCCTGGTATGGAATTTAGGGGGACCCCCATGCATTTTTTTCAATTTTGGTTCGGGGTTCCCCTGTGGGGAAATCCCATGCAGTTTTTATCAATGAACTTTTATGTGTATTGTCGGACCAACAATTCATTAATAGCCGCGAGTAGTTTTAAATGGCTTTTTTCCTTTGAAATGTCATTTTGCTGTCAGACTGTTCTAAACACGGGAAACATGCGCCCCTTTTACAGGCATACTATAGATACCCCCAGGTACGAAATTTCAAGGAATATTACACTTTTATTGTTTCACTTTAAGCATCATTAAAATCGCTGCTCCTGAAAAAA
This sequence comes from Aquarana catesbeiana, assembly GCF_042186555.1. NCBI lineage: Eukaryota > Metazoa > Chordata > Amphibia > Anura > Ranidae > Aquarana > Aquarana catesbeiana. Next base: position 204,314,975 of record NC_133336.1, read on the forward strand.
CATCCGTTTTTAAAACTTCTTTTGATACATGTCCCCTGGGGCAGGACCCAGGTCCCCAAACTTTTTATGACAATAACTTTCATATAAGCTTTTAAAATGAGCACTTTTGATTATTCATGTTGTGTCCCTTAGACTTTAACGGTGTTCGCATGAATTTTTTGCCTATTTGCATGTTCTGATGCGAACCAAACCGGGGGGTGAGCGGCTCATCCCTAGGAGGGAGCCAGGACCGCACGAAGCTGCAAGCACAGAGGTGCTGAACGTCAGGTCTGGGGAAGACAGACCAAGGACTAAGGTGTAAGGCCTGAGCAGGAGTGCTGTGTTTTTAGCCAGGAAGGCTGAATGCTGGTTGTTCTGAAGCAGGACTGTAATGCTGAATACGAGGGAATCTGATGTTTATTTTTGAAGTTTGTTTTGTTTGAATAAAAATGGACTGCCATGCCCTTGAAAATGCAGTCGGGACTGACATGATTTCTTTAACTCGGATGCACCACTAGAGATTAATCACCCCGGATGGAGAAATTGGCGGTGGGCAAGGATGGTGTTGGTCCAGATCCTCGCATGCCAGAAACTGTGAGTGTCAGACTGTGTGTATTGCTGTTGCTGTGTCAAGCAAAGTGAGGGTTGCTGTGTCTCAGGTGTAAGGAAACAGTACACCAAACAATTTTCTGAAGGAACTATGCATCTTTTGCTGCAAAGATGCATGTTGGTGCCTGTAGCAACAAAGGCAAGGTCAGTCGTGAGACCTATGGTGGATGATGGAATGATCCTGATGAGAGTCCTGGCTGGTGGGCTCAAGTGGAACTGTTACAGCCAGTTGGAGAAGCTCTGCAGGGAGAGTGCGGTCTCCCATGGTAACCAGAGATGAAGTGTCATCTGGATGGTGGGGCTACTATGAGGAGGTTGCTCACTGTTCCCACAGAGGGCTTGGATGCCCAAGAAAAGTCATCGGGATGATGGGGCTCCTATGAAGAGGTGGCTTACTATTCCCACAAAGAGGGCTGGGAAGCCGGAGAGTCTTTCATTTCACCCGGTAACCATATAGGGAAATACAGCAGGAGAGAGTAACAGGCTGACTATGGCTGTGCACATGGGAGTGGAAGTCACCCCAAATGGGAGATCCCCCTGTTTGTGCTAAAAAAGACTTGCCTTGCTGCAGTGCTCTGTTCAGTGGGGAGGCAAATGTTAAAATAAAAAATGACAGGGCATGAAGGTGGAGATATCCCTAGTGAGGCATGACATGCAGAAGCTGCGGGAGTGCACGTCTGCCCTGGAGGGTCGTTTGGGTACATTGGAAGAGGAATGGGAGCCCTGCAAAGAGATGTTAGTCATGTACAATCAGTGGCCACTGCCAATGCGGCCCGTTTGGAGGACATGGAGAACCGCTTACGTAGAAATAACATACATGCGGTGGGAATACCAGAGAGGGCGGAGGGCAAAAATACAGTGGCTTTTATTGAAGCATGGCTTACAGACACTTTTGGCTGTGAGGCTTTTTCACCCATGTTTGCTGTGGAGTGGGCGCACCAGGTCCCTGCAAGACCCCCACCACCGGGCGCACCACCAAGACCCTTCCTGTTCCGCCTCCTGAACTACAAAGACAGAGATGCCATCCTGAATAAGGCCAGGACGGCTGGCACACTCAAAGTTGATAATGCAAAAGTATCCCTGTTTCCTAACTTTTCTGCAGAAGTACAGAGGCAACGCTACAAGTTCATGTATATTAAGCGGAGGCTACATGATTTAAATGTCAAGTACTTCATGCTCTATCCTGCAAAATTGAAGGTCATTGCCAATGGCAACTCCCATTTCTTTGATAATCCTAAGGCTACAATGCACTGGCTTGACAGAGAGGAGAGACAGCTGGCACAGCATCCGCCCTAGTAAAATAGTGTAATTTACAGATATCTACAACTCCCTTCAAAGGTGCTTTTGAGGATTCTTAGATCAGCGGGGAGGATCAACGAGTTAATGTGTATCATTGCTGCAATGTACATTCTTCCGCCATTTTCGACAGCTCCCCTTAGAAGACTGGCACAATTTATGGCTCTGTTTCCAAATATCCCGGTGCTAGCCCTGGGTGATTTTAATAATGCCCTGGACTCTCGCTTGGACAGAATGCCTTTGGCTCCCAGAGCGGTGAGATTGTCAGAGGGGAAGACGGCTTTTGCCTCTTTGCTCTCTAAAATGGGGCTCCATGATGTGTGGTGCGAGAGGCATGCTGACGACAGGTGCTATTTGTGTCATTCTGCCACACATGATGGACTCTCCCGTATTGATTTGGGGCTGGGTAATGAAACACTAATGCAGCGGGTGAGGGACTCGGCTTATGAGCCGCGTCTATTATCCGATCACTCTCCATTCTGGGTAAGACTAGATGTCACAGCGGTGACGGGCCGTCCACTATGGAAAGTGAATCCTTTTTGGCTAACCCTGTTCCCGTCTCCCGACAGGGTCACGGGTGCACTACGGGTGTTCCTGCAAAATAATAGGGAATCTGCTAGTGCGACTTTGGTGTGGGATTTGCTCAATGCTTTTTTGAGGGGCTGCCTCATCAGAGAAATCAATAACAATAAAAACCGCTCCAGGGACTGTAGTACGGGATGAAATGAGAGCTAGAGAACAGGCATTAGTTGCAGACCCTTCCTAATCCAATCATGATTCTTGGACCAAGGCACAATCCCTATACAACTCTGTTCTGCTATCTGCAGCAGAGAAGAGAAGATACTTTCACCAGCAGAGCTACTTTGAGGAGGGAGAAAACACCGGTCACCTCCTGGCTCTTGTAGCCAGGGAACAAAATTAGTTCTCTAACATCTTAGCCATAAGGGCAGAGTTGAGGAGACACATACTCTCAATTCTGATATTTTAAACCATTTTCATCAGTTCTATGATTTGTATACATCTAAATCTTCCTATACTTCATCAGACCAGGCCCTGTTCTAACAAGACTGCCCCTTTCCCCAGCTCTTGAAGGCTGAGAAGGGGGTGCTAAATACACCAATCACTCTGACAGAACTTACAGGTGCTTTGGAAGCACCATAAATCGCCTGGTTCAGATGGCTTACCAGCGGAGGTGTACTCCCGCTATAGTTAAGTCCTTTTACTTCCACTGTTACAGGCCTTAACTGAAGCTGCTGAGATGGGCTGCCTACCTAATAGCATGCAGGAGGCAATAATTATAGTAATCCCCAAGCCGGGTAAGGATAAGCTTCTGCCAAACTCCTATCACCCGATCTCATTATTAAATGCTGACGTCAAGCTTCTGGCTAGAGTTTCGGCCACAAGACTTTCTCGGGGAATAGGTAGGCTGGTCCATCGTGACCAGTCAGGCTTTATCCCCACTCGCTCTATGGCCGATAACATTCGGCGGCTGTATCTGAACCTACAGGTGCTGGTGAATAATCCTGGGGGCTGGGGCCATTCAAGCGCTGGATGCCGCAAAGGCTTTTGACAGTGTGGAGTTGCCCTACCTCCTGGAAATTCTGGCAAGGTTCAGACTGGGGAACTAGTTTATCACATGGTTGAAGGTTCTGTATTTTAGACCTAGAGCCAGGATCTGCATAAACAATAATCTCTCGTCTCCATTTGAGTTGCACAGAGGCACTCGGCAAGGGTGCCCTTTGTCCCCATTAGTATTTGCTTTGGCAGTGGAGCCTTTGGCCATCTTGATACGTGCTGCAACAGAGGTGGTTGGGTTCTGCAGAGGTCAGCTGGAGGACAAAATTTCTTTATATGCGGATGACGTACTCATTTATCTGGGTGACTCCGCTGCCTCTCTGCGAGCAGTGATGGGGATAATGACAGAATTCGGGGGCTTCTCTGGCTTCACCCTAAACTGGTCCAAATTAACCATAATGCCTATTGACCCGCTGACGGAGCCTCTGCCGGTGGGAGCAGAGCAGATTGCCATAGTAAACAGCTTTAGATACCTGGGAGTGATGGTCTCGCCAGATCCTGCCGAATACCTTTGGCTGAACCTGGGTCCACTCTTAGATAGGCAAAAAGTAAAATGCTCCAGTTGGTGTAAGCTTCCCCTATCAGTGGTGGGATGGGTGAACTTAATAAAAATGGTATGGGCCCCGCAGCTTCTTTACATTTTTCATAATTCACCTATGTGGATTTCAAACAAATGGTTTAAAAGAATTGACTGCATGATGCGAGATTTGATCTGGAAGAAGGTGGCCAGGATAAGTTTAAATAGGAAAATAATGATGAATTTGCGCAATGGGGGTAGGTAAAAAAGTGGTTCAGAACTGCTGCCTCCACAAATGCAATCACCACCGAAGTGGAAAAAGCTGAACTGAGAAGAAATTAGGTGTGGGTGCGGCGCTGTTCTGGTTTTATGGCATAGTGTTATGACACTGTGATAACATATTAAAGTCACCTCTGATAGGTGAGTGAAAGTATGAAAATGTTGGTTGATAAAAATTCTTGAAAAAACTTTAAACTCAGTTTAAACGGTTAAACTCAGATCTTTTATGCTTGAATTGAACTTTTACAATGTGAGTACCATTTTGTTGCTTTTGGAATAAAGGTTTTAAACATTTTTTTACGCTATGGGCACCCCTTTCTCTTTTATGTTAACATAACACGATCCGGGATTGCCAGGAACTGCTGCACAGTGGCATAGACTGTGACTGCGCAATACCCCTGCAGGGGTGAAAGTATCCGGTGAGTGTTTGCAAAGTAAGAGCACGAATATCAAGCACTGTCACTAATGAACACTGGAATAAGAAGATTGTATTGAATAATATTGTTTACCAAGAGGAATAAGCTTTCAAGCACAACTATCACCTGCGCACTATAATTAAGACTATTCAAAGCAACATTGTTTTTTCTGATTAACACTTGTTGTTTTGAGCACAAGTCGCTTTACCATTGACTGGATCCCCCCCCCCCTTTTCCTTCCATTTCCCTTCCCCCACTCCTCCCCTTCCTTTTTCCTTCCCACTCACCTTAGTACTTCAAATCAATGTACGGTATGAATACATGGGCATATTTTGATATAACAGCACCACATGGTAAACAGTGAGTTGCATAAGATCAGCCACTGTTTGAAGCAAATTACATACACATCATTTTCTATTTTTATGCAAAATCCCTTTTGATTGTCACTCCTTTTTTGGGATAAAGTTTTTTTTTCAAGAATTTTTATCAACCAACATTTTCATACTTTCACTCATCTATCAGAGGTGACTTTAATATGTTATCACAGTGTCATAACACTTTGCCATAAAACCAGAACAGTGCCGCACCCACACTTAATTTCTTCTCAGGATAAGTTTAACCACTCTGCAATATGGAAAGGACAGGGGGGACTAGCAGTACCTCACCCTAAAATGTATTTCCTAGCCTCACAGCTTCAGCAGCTGGCAGGGTGGGGACAGGAGGTGGGGGATGACCCAGTGATCAATTTGGTGACAGTGTCTGACCCTTTGCTGAAGGCGGCCTCCCATATGTATATGGACCTACCAATCTTTCTGCATTCCGCCTCCACTAGTGTCCTCCTTAGGAAGGTGTGGAGGGAATGTCAGAAGATTTTGAAGATGGAGGGTCCACTGCCCTTCACCCCAGTGTGGAATAACCCTAAATATCTAGAGCTTAGAGATCTGCAGGAGTTTACCCCCTGGAAGGAGAGAGGGATCTGGTTCTTTCCAGTTATATGAGGGGGAGGTCTTAAAAACATATGAAAAATTATGTAAGGGATACCAATTAAGCCCTAGGGGCTTCTATAAATATCTCCAACTCCGACATGCCCTTCGGGCACAACAGCAAATCTGCTCCTTGACAATATCATCATCGCCATTGTTGATGGAAGTCCTCTGGGCAGTGGCCCGGAGAGGACTGATATCCAGGATCTACACAGTTATGTTGTCCTTGGTCCAAGACCATGCCTCCTTCAAAAGTAGAAGTAAGTGGGTGGAAGATGTAGGGGATAAAGACAGGGACCAATGGGACATTGGGACATGGCTTTAGAATCTATACCGGTGGTATCTGTATCTGCATCCCATAAACTGTCAACTATTTATCCTATATAGAACGCCAGTACAATTACATAGGTGGGGAAGAAGAGACTCCCTCTTATGCCCAAAATGCAAAATACACCAGGGGGACTTTATTCATGTAAATACATATATTTAATTTTATAATACAGTTCTGAACTACATCTCTTTTATTACAACAATGCTGAATTTCCCCTCACTGTATGAGTTTGGTATATGGGGGGGTTAGCAGCATTAAACCCCCCCACTGAGTCCTACAAAACACTTAAATGATGTATGTGTGTGTGACTGGTAACCTAACTCCTGCAGATCTCTCTACCCTACAGTGTACATGGAAGCTCCCTCCATGTACAAATTGAGAAGGCTTTCTGCTGTCACCATTTTGGGCAATCATGGTTTCATCACTATTAGTTATTACATGTAGTGTATTTAAAGGGGTTGTAAAGGTGTGTGTGTGTGTGTGTGTGTGTGTGTATGTGTATATATATATATATATATATATATATATATATATATATATATATATATATATATATACGAGATTTATATAGCGCCAACAGTTTACTCAGCGCTTTACAATGTATAAGGGGGACAACACAATTACAGTACAGTTCAATACAAAAGGTACAGGAGGGCCCTGCTTGTAGAGCTTACATTCTAAAGGGAGGGGGTGGTGGTACAAAAGGTAATAGCTGCAAAGAATGATTTGATGGGGGTGGCTCAGGGACAGTTATGTGGGTGTGGGATAGGCTTCCCTGAATAAATGAGTTTTCAAGGATCTCCTAAAGGTGGACAGGGTAGGGGCTGATCGGACATACTGGGGCAGGGAATTCCAGAGGATGGGAGAGGCTCTGGAGAAGTCCTGAAGGCGAGCATGGGAGGAGGTAACAAGGGAGCTAGAGAGCAGGAGGTCATGGGAGGAGCGGAGGGGGCGATTTGGGCGATATCTGCAGATGAGGTTGGTGATGTAGGTGGGGGCGATGTTGTGAATGGCCTTGTATGTTATGGTTATGTTATATATATATATATATATATATATATATATATATATATATATATATATATATATATATATATATATATATATATATATATATATATATATATATATATATATATATATATATAATTTTTTTTTTTTTTTTTTTTTTTTTTTTAAAATAACAAACATGTTATACTTACCTTCACCATGCTCCCTCGCATGGTGGTTAGTTCTTGCGGGCTCGTTCCCGTGATATAGTCGCTCACTGTATCACTCAGCCCCGCCCCCTGGCACGCCGCGTCATTGGATGTGATTGACAGCAGCGCGAGCCAATGGCTGCGCTGCTTTCAATCCTTCCACTGTAGCCAATCAGCGGCCAGGCTGAGTGGCGAAATGGATGTTGGGAGCGAGCGCAGGACTTTCGAGGGGTCAGGTAAGTAAAAAGGGGGGGGCTGGGGGCAGCGGTATTGTCGGAAGTTTTTTCACCTTAATGCATAGAATGCATTAAGGTGAGAAAACTTTTACCTTTACAACCCCTTTTTAATATATACATTGAAAGTTTAAACTGCCAAAAAGAATAAAGCATCAGGGAGAGAGGAACTAGTGCTGCCAAATGCAGTCAGGCAGCATTGAGTAGTGTGGTGACAGTGCTGGGCTGTAGTTATAATGTCAGCTTCTAGGGGGCAGCGAGGCCACTACAATGAATCACATTTATCGAAGTTGAGAAACTTATAACTGTACGTGGTGCCCATTCACAAACCAATCAGATTCAGATTTGCGAATGACAGCTGAAACATCTGGATTCTGCTCTTGTCCCATTTGACGTTACAAGCTAGGCTCAATTCACAACAACATAAATCACATGCTGCTTTCACTTTTTTTAATCAAACCATTAAAAAAAAAAATAGGGATCACTGCACAGATCAGCTGAATACACTGTGCACACCCTATTTTGTCTATTCTTTTTCTACATTTAACTCCCTGACCTCTGTAGCTGCAGGCCCCATGGTGCAGTATAAGCTGTAAATCACTGCTAGGAGAAGCAGCTAAAAAAAGTAAATAAAACAAAAAAAAGTAAAACAAATGTGCTTCTACTGTGCAATTTGAGGTTTACAAAGTGAAACTAAAGCTGGCCATAGATGGTTCAAATCTCGGCCAGTCCATGCTAAACTGACCGAGATTCACACCATCTATGAGTAGGCTGATTGTACCCAAGTAGATTCATCAGTTGACTTGGGTACAACCAGTATGTCGTATTTGTACAGGCGATTATTGTCAGCTGATATAGCGGTTAGCAAAATTCACTGTATTCTCCCAGAAGGAACGGCTCCCTCCCCACCGGGAGAACACAATGGCTCCGTAGGAGGGGTTCCCCCATCAACACTCACTGTGTTGATGGGGAGATCAAGCAATTTTGCAAACCCTGGTTGCAGAAAAGAAAATTGCATCATCTATGGCCTGCCTTCATCAGAGGGACACAAAGAAGAAAGCATTTGCATTAACATGTGTGGATATGCTACATTTTGTGAGCATTGGAGGGGGAAACAAACTTTTTTTCTGATATTCCTGATGTAGCACCCTGCTCCTTTTTGATCAGGTGATTGTAGGTAAATTTAGTTTTTGGCTGATCTGTAACCAGCTCAGATTTAATGTATGGTCTGTTCTGGAATTTACTTGGTTGTGCAGTTTCCCACTGTTGCCAGTAGGTGTCACTGGTACCATGGAACAGTGTGTGAATAACAACTTAGTAAAACTTTAATGAATATTCTTATTTCAGAAACAGCCCAGTGGGAGGTTCTTGCTGCTGTGAATTCTGGGGGAGAGTATTTATGGGACAGATGCCATGTGCTAGGGATCAGTTCTTACCTCATGGCCCTCCAGGCTGGATGGCTGCATTACTGCAGCTGTGCAAGTAGGCCCAGAAGCCTGTCTGGGGCCTACTACTGCACAGGTGGTCCTTAGGCTGCCTTGCCTGGGTGGAGGAAGCCGAGCCAAGCTGAGGAGATCCAGGGGAGGACCCTTGCTGGAGAGAGCCAGGATGAAGGCTGGTCTCTCAGAAGGGTCTGGTGACTTACTTGGAGGACACACCTATCTCTAACCTACTATCACAGTACTGCCGGGATGGCTTAAAGGTTTTGGTACTGTGAAGAAGCTGTTCTATCTCTAACCTACCCTTACAGTATCGCCGGATGGCTTAAAGGTTCTGGTACTGTGATGCTGTTCTACACTTCAATCAAGGTAATACATTCCTGGCTGCTAAGTTTGTGAGAGAGACTTATCCAGGTATCCGCTGGCTGCTAAGTCCTGTGAGAGAGGCTTATCCAGACATTGTAATGTTTGTTAGGTCTGTGGCAGAGACCTACTCAGCAATACAAGATTTACAGAGAGAAAACTGTTTTGTCCTCTAGTCTGTAAGATATCTGCTACAAAAAGGTATCTGCAACCTACCCTCAACCTCTGTACTGCTACTTCTTTCAAGTTTTTCATTAAAGCATTGAAAAATACTACAGTGACTGGCACCCGTATTTGTTCTCACTTCCCATTATTGCCATGGACTCAGCCCTGGGGTGAATGTAAGCCCGCTCCCGGTATCTGGAGGTGTCTCTTTGTTCCCAGTATACTCAGGGGGCGCTACACTGAAAAAAGAACAAATGAGAAGGGATGGAGGAGGGACAGTTGTAGTGTTACCGTAATGCGGATGGTACATATGCATGTAGGACATGTAAGGTGCGGGGAAGTCTGTGACGTTATATTTACAGCAAATAGACTGCACAGATATAAGAGGTGCTTTTCTGATCCCTAAGGGCTGGTACACCATACAGCTCTCTATCTTCTGGCTTTCATCTAGCCCCCATATCCAGCAGTACAACTCTTGGCTCTTGTACCCTTGTTTTAGGAATAGTCTGTTTTCAGCATACAAGGCAGGCTGTAAAAAGCTTTGCTATGTTTCACTGCTCCAAGCTTAAAGTCAGCAGCCAGGATGCAAGGATGCCCCTATAGAAGACTGGAAGGTGCTCCTTAATGAATTACAGGACAAGGCACAACAGGGAAGTGTTTGAGTTTAGAAGAGGGGTCAGGCAATGGAAGAGCATCCAGAACAACCTTCCAAGGTCAGGGTCCTTCATCTTCCTGTAAAGATTCAACAAAAGCACCAAACTCTTCCATGTTCTTTTCATGAATAGCCAACTTCTCTGGCAAGTAATCCAGATCTTCTGCCATTGACTGCACAGCGATGTCTATGGAGAGGCTACTCAGTTGCAGGACATATTTGGAGAAGGCTGGTCGAAAGTCCACCATCACAAAGTCATCCTGAGGAACCTCACTGCTGGAGCATGAACTCTGCAAGCTTTGAGCATCTGGTGACACCTCCTCGGGACTGTCAGGACACATCACCATGGGGTCATGCTCCTCAAGTTCAGCAAGCTTGGGTGCAAACACAGCAAAAGGAATACCGGTGCTGGCATAGGTGACCTGCGGGGAGGACTTGTCCACAAAGGCCCCTATTTTGCGGGTGAAGAGGATGTGAGGGGTCTTGTTTGGTGAGCCGCTTCATCCAGCAGTGTTGCTTCCTGACGGTGTGTCAGCTTCTTCGCTGCTGGAAGTGGTGCCTGTTACATTAGATGGTAAGGTCAGGAGAACCCGATCAGGCTGGGCAGTGATGTTGGGTAATCGCCCTCTTTTCCTGGTACCATCATCTGCGATGGTGGGGATGTATAAAAAGAAGTGGCGCAGACATCCTGGGAATCCTCCACAGATGGGTATATGGTTCCCTGCTCCTCAGACGCCCTGTAGTTGCAGAGATGCATGTGTGAGGTGCTGGGGAAAGGTCGGTCAAAAAAGTGATCAATAAAAATCCCCATGATGGGCTGAGTCCTCTCAAACTGAAGAGTAGACATAAAAGCCAGATTAGTTCTGTAGGCACAGGTCAGGGTAAGCGTCCCTATAGGGGTCCATACTGTTCCAACACGTACCGCCTGGAAACCTTCTTTAAGACCCAAAAGCTGAACATCTCCAAAATATATCCTGTAGAGAATGACATATTCATGCCCCTGCTTCCTGAACAGCCTGTAGGCCGGTGTTACCCTGGTGACTGCCAGTAAGGATTTCTGGTCATGTCAAACATGAGTTTGACTCGAACTCGAAGCTCATTCCTAGTGCTCATCTGTTGGAATTCAACATGAATATCATTTTTATGGAGTTTGTACATATGTTTCCTTACTAAGAGAAGCCAGACTCCCATGGTTTTTGAAAGACTGAAAGTTTCACACTTCCGGGAGGACAGGATGCTGCCACCCAGGTTGGAATGTAGCCTGTTTAGCTTCCATTGCGCATGACAATGCTGGCTCCGATCTGTCTATGGGAACTTCCTGATTAACTGCTATGCACACAGCCTTCAAAGGCAGCTAAACTGAGAGGGATGATGGGTGAGATAAAGGAAATCAGGGGCCCAGGTGTTTATGGAATTGGACATCGGTCGGATGATGGCAATTCATGGACCAACACTGCCCCCCAGAGGACAATTATGGCAAGACGGTCCATATGATAGCCTGTTGAGGGAACGCCCCAGAGACACTGTGATTTGTCCAAGGACAAAGTTGGGCAGGCAAAAAGGGGGGGGTCTGGATGAGGTATGTTTTTAAAAAGAAATGTTTGCCAGAGAAACAGTATCTTTAAGACCAGCCGAGGAGGATGTGCTAAGTATCAATCTTATATTGTGTTATGATTGTAGGCCTTGTAATATTGCAATTTCTTGTAGTATCTTTATGTTAGTTTTCCTAATTCTGCTGTTTTTCAGGGGCAATTGCCCCCTCCGAGAAATGCAGGTGACTGAGAGCAGGGTGTGTGAGAGCCGCCGGGCGGCTCGGTGACTGAGAGCGGCCGGGCGGCTCGGTGACAGAGAGCCGCTGGGCGGCTCGGTGACTGAGAGAGCCGCTGGGCGGCTCGGTGACTGAGGGAGCCGCTGGGTGGCTCGGTGACTGGGGGAGCCGCTGGGCGGCTCGGTGAATGAGGGAGTAAGTGAGGGAGCCGCCGGGCGGCTCCATAGGCGGGGGAGAGCCGCCGCTCAATGTGTTTGTGGGCGGGCTGCTGCCTGCTGACCAATCAGGGAGCCGGTGGGCGGGGGAGCAGAGAGATGACATCATCTCTCGGCGCCCGCCCTGCATCCCTGCAGTTCAACTTCCCCCCCCCCCCTCCATGCAGGCAGCTGCGGCAGCAGAGAGATTACATCATCTCTCTGCTGCCTGTCTCTGGGACACAAGAGACCACCTTAGCAGGTGGCAAGTGACAGGTGACGTGGCAAGTGACAATCCGCAACATGTGGCAGGCTACGTGGCAAGTGACATGGCAAGTGACAATCCGCAACGTGGCAAGTGAAAATCTGCATCTGGTGACAGGCGACGTGGCAAGTGACAATCCGCAACGTGGCAGGCGACGTGGCAAGTGACAATCTGCATCTGACAGGCGACGTGGCAAGTGACAATCCGCAACGTGGCAGGCGACGTGGCAAGTGACATGGCAAATGACAATCTGCAACGTGGCAGGCGACGTGGCAAGTGACAATCTGCATCTGGTGACAGGCGACGTGGCAAGTGACACACTCGGGGCTCCCACTGATTCTGCATTATGGTGAGTTAAACTATTTAATTTTTTATAACAATGTAATTATGGTAATAATGCGCTTCAATCATCCTGACACCATAACAACCATGGTGCCGTGATGATTGAAGCGCCAACACCAGCCATTTCCCCGATAAATGTACCCCAAAAAAATATATTTTCTGGCAGTGCCCCTCCCGAGACTAGACTCTGGATCCGCCCCTGGCTGTTTTAGTACATTCCTATTTTAGTGGGAAATAAATGTAACTTGTTTACTAAGCAGAGGTGTTTGTTATATCATTGTGCTTATCAGACTCATACAGAATATCAACTATAGGGATTAGACAAATTAATACATGGGTGCAATAGTTATATAGGATATATTAGATTGTATATTATTGCACCGATTACTTCATTTGACATCCAGAGAGAGTGTGAATTTTATTTTTACACAGAATCCACAAAAACCTAATGTATTTTTTGTCTTGTGTCCCTGTAAGCATAAATCCTCAAGTACACCCAGAACTGGAAATCATCTCTAGTGTGGACAAGATTGGTGCTGGCTCGTGAATTCCGAAACCACGCTTGGATGGTCATGAAGATTCTGTGAAATATTTAATCAGGGAGACAGACGCGTAGAACCTGGTGAGATCTTTGGCTGATGTATGTATATATGGTAAACGTTTGTATCGTTAATGTGTTTTAGGCCTGTAACCAGTAAAAGGTGCTGGTGAGTAGAGGGAGTGATCATCCCTGGTTCTGATGTAGCCTGCAGATTGACAGGGCAAACCACACATCTTTGAGGAAAAAGTGGGAGAAATATAGATTTGTTTTTATTATTCATTTTCATGTTTTCATTTTTTATTTTTTTTTTAGTTATTTTATTACTAGTGTATTTTTTTATTTGGTCCCCACGTGAGTGTGAAATAGCGCTCTGTTCCAACAGAAGTTCAATGTGGCCTGTGATCTAAGGGGTTGAAAATCAGTGGTAATATGATAAGGCATTGACTAAGAGTGTGCCTGGTGTTTTGCAGGCTGTAGAGCTGCAAGGAACAAAGTTGTTTTTAAACGGCTTTTGGATTTGTTTTTTTTTTGTTTTGTTTTTTTTTGCTCTTGGTTGTGGAACTACAAGTGAAAGTTTGCTTTCAAGCAGTTTTATCTGTGTGTGTTTTGTTGTCTAGCTGTGGGCATTGTGTAAGCAACTTCAGTGTAGCTAGGTGCAACTTAGCATATCAATGGAAGCCATTGAAGAATTTGTTAACAAGTATGGCTGTGTTAGATTTGAGTCTATACAAAAGAATGCATTAACACGCCAATACAATGATCTATTAAAACAATGCAGTACTTATAATGATGCCATAGAGTATAAAAAGTCTTCCAAAAAAGGCAAGAAACAGAGAATTGCCAAAGCCATATGCATGTTGGTGAAGATGAAATACATTGCGGAACAAAAAGAATTAGAATGGTATAGTGAGAGGAAACAATTATTTGAACAGGTACATAGTGTAACAGAGAATATATTGGCAATGGTTGCAAAAGCAGATGCAAATGTTGCTGATCACATTCAACAATTAGTGTCTGAGAAGTGTGTATTGGAACAGAGATTAGATGAGTTAGAAAAAACATGTATGTTGAAGGAACAATGTATCACATCATTGAATCAAACAGAGGCTGAGAATTTGCGTGTTATCAAACTGCTTAATGAGGAATTACAGGGTGCACAGGCAGCCATAATGGAGTTATCCTCCAAACATGCAAAAGGTGAATGTGCAATGGTGGAGGTACCCTCCGCACATTCACAGTGCTCAGCAAAGATAGAAGTGAAGCATGCTGAAAAAACAGATGCTCTTATAACTGCAAGTGATGTTGCGATGACAGAAATCAATGGTGGAGCTGTAAATAAAAGTGCGATAACTGTGCTTGAAAGTGATTCAGGAGTTGAAACTTCTGATGACTCCTCAGACGAAGAAAGTGTAAAGTCTGCTTATTCCAAGCATAGTAATCGTAGTAATAATGTCCAGTAATGTGAGTTTCCACTGCCGTATGCTCAAAGTAGGGCCCTTTACAGAGAGACCAGCCCTCAAATGTTTTTTGTGTAAAAGGGGGGGGTCACATCGCTAAATATTGTTGGGCGGCGAATAATGGTATCAAAAGAAGATCGCAGTACCCCAAGACGATCCCTAGGCATTATGAAGTGTATTCTGCCCAATTGGGTAGCAACCCAAAGCATGGAGGCCATAGTAATCAAACCCATTTCCCTTTAAAGACCCAAATGCGGAGACTACAGACTGAAAGTCATCGGTAGGGATGAGCCGAACACCCCACTGTTTGGTTCGCACCAGAACATGCGAACAGGAAAAAAGTTTGTTTGAACACCGTTAAAGTCTATGGGACACGAACATGAATAATCAAAAGTGCTAATTTTAAAGGCTAATATGCAAGTTATTGTCATAAAAAGTGTTTGGGGACCTGGGTCCTGCCCCAGGGGACATGGATCAATGCAAAAAAAAGTTTTAAAAACGGCCGTTTTTTCAGGAGCAGTGATTTTAATAATGCTTAAAGTCAAACAATAAAAGTGTAATATCCCTTTAAATTTTGTACCTGGGGGGGTGTCTATAGTATGCCTGTAAAGGGGCGCATGTTTCCTGTGTTTAGAACAGTCTGACAGCAAAATGACATTTTGAAGGAAAAAACTCATTTAAAACTACCAGCGGCTATTGCATTGCCGACAATACACATAGAAGTTCATTGATAAAAACGGCATGGGAATTCCCCAAAGGGGAACCCTGAACCAAAATTAAAAAAAAAAAAATGATGTGGGAGTCCCCCTAAATTCCATACCAGACCCTTCAGGTCTGGTATGAATTTTAAGGGGAACCCCGCGCCAAAATAAAAAAAAAAACTGCGTGGGGACCCCTCAAAAATCCATACCAGACCCTTACCCGAGCACGCAACCTGGCAGGCCGCAGGAAAAGAGGGGGGGACGAGAGTGCGCCCCCCCTCCTGAACCGTACCAGGCCACATGCCCTCAACATTGGGAGGGTGCTTTGGGGTAGCCCCCCAAAACACCTTGTCCCCATGTTGATGAGGACAAGGGCCTCATCCCCACAACCCTGGCCGGTGGTTGTGGGGGTCTGCGGGCGGGGGGCTTATCGGAATCTGGAAGCCCCCTTTAACAAGGGGACCCCCAGATCCCGGCCCCCCCCTGTGTGAAATGGTAAGGGGGTACTTACCCCTACCATTTCACTAAAAAACTGTCAAAAATGTTAAAAATGACAAGAGACAGTTTTTGACAATTCCTTTATTTAAATACTTCTTCCTTCATCTTCTGGTTCTTCTGGCTCTTCTGGTTCTTCCTCCGGTGTTCTCATCCAGCATCTCCTCCGCGGCGTCTTCTGTCTTCTTCTCCTCAGGCCGCTCCGCACACATGGCATGGGGGGGAGGCTCCCTCTCTTCTTCTTCTCTTCTTCTCCGGGCCGCTCCGCACCCATGCTGGCATGGAGGGTGGCTCCCGCTGTGTGACGGCGCTCCTCGTCTGACAGTTCTTAAATAACGGGGGCGGGGCCACCCGGTGACCCCGCCCCCCCTCTGACGCACGGTGACGTCACGCGGAATGCCACAGGGAAGTCCCGTCATGTCCCGTGCGTCAGAGGGGGGTGGGGTCTCCGGGTGGCCCCGCCCCCGTTATTTAAGAACTGTCAGACGAGGAGCGCCATCACACAGCGGGAGCCTCCCTCCATGCCAGCATGGGTGCGGAACACAGGAAACATGCGCCCCTTTACAGGCATACTATAGACACCCCCCAGGTATGAAATTTAAAGGGATATTACACTTTTATTGTTTGACTTTAAGCATTATTAAAATCACTGCTCCTGAAAAAACGGCCGTTTTTAAAACTTTTTTTGCATTGATCCATGTCCCCTGGGGCAGGACCTGGGTCCCCAAACACTTTTTATGACAATAACTTGCATATTAGCCTTTAAAATTAGCACTTTTGATTTCTCCCATAGACTTTTAAAGGGTGTTCCGCGGCATTCGAATTTGCCGCGAACACCCCAAATTGTTCGCTGTTCGGCGAACTTGCGAACAGCCAATGTTCGAGTCGAACATGAGTTCGACTCGAACTCGAAGCTCATCCCTAGTCATCAGTATGGAGAACAGTTACGTAAAGTCAAAATGGAGGTAGCCGCATGGTTATTCAAATGTAGCACTGGGGAAAACAATGTTAGCAGCACTTAGTGAGCTGCATGGATGCTCCTTGCCATATTTTATTTATATACAACGCTCACATCTAAACATTATACATAGCAAATGTTCCCCTAGATTACAATTAATGGGAAAAGGCTTGGGGGACTTAAAAAGTCAATTGTCATGACAATTGTGTGTAATCACCATCTTTGTGTTCCTTTTTCAGGGACCTTGGAAGAAGATAAAACTGGTTTGGATACTAATGTCTGTGTTTGTTTACAGGTTCTTCAAAGAGAGAACAGTGGGCACATTTAGCAAAACAGGGGTTAGGTTATGGTAAAGGCATAATCGATTATCAAATGGTACCATGAGCTCATTAATTAGTAATTGTTTGCAAATAATGAAAAAATAGGATAAACAATAGTTAGGCATTAAGGGTTTCAAGGGTGAAGTTACAAATGTTGTGATGAGGTACAGATGTTTTGTTTTTTTGTTTTTCCCATTAACTAATTGTCTTTCAGATGGAAATGAGCACTTACTCTTCTTAGGAGGAAAATCCATGAATGTCTTTAGTTAAAAGTTGAGTGTTTGTCATTGTCTTATGGTGGTTGTCTTGTCATGTTGTTTTTGTGTGATAATGGCCATAATTTTAATTTCTTTTGTTATTAAGTTTTTTAAACTGTTTTAATATTTTTGGTAGTTGTTTAGTCATCCATTTTAATTTTGTTTGTTCAGGTGGAGAAATTATTGTTTAGTCCACCTGAAAGGGGGGTAATTGGCTATTCCGTCAATTAGCAGCTGAATAGATGGTCATGGGATATGTCCTGCAGCTGAATACATTTTGTTGATTTAAGACAAGAGTTGTTGGTAGGAAGCCATTCTAGCCTCTGGAGTTCATTTTTTTTCTCTTTGTTTTATGTTCATCCAGGTGGAAAAAGTTACAAGGTGTACGCTTTGTCCACCTGAAAGGGAGGTTGGTGCGTAGGTCTGAAAGTACAGATAATGCATTGTCTTTTTGATGCTTAAAATTTTGAATTTTTGAGAAGCAACGTTCAAGTTCATGTTTTTTTAAAATTTTCGATCATACCAGGGGGATCCATTTTAGAGTAGGTTCAGCCTAAAGAGGTCATGGTTGTTTTGATAGGTTGGTCAGAGTTGCAGAAACCAGGAATACTAAGTTCCTGGGTTCCAAGGAAGGAACTATAAGTAAACGTAGTAAGCGAGCAGATATTATGGATAAGAATTTGATTCTGCTCTTGTTTTTTTCACTTCCAGAGTCCTGGTGAAGTGTGATTGGAGAGGTCTCTGGAACATTGATGACAGATGTTCATCTGGTTGGCAGTTTGTCTGTGCCATACCACACTGCAAATTTGTTCTGACAGACATCAGGAGAGAAAGGACAAACAAAAAGATTAAGTTTAATACTTGTTTTTGCTTATGGACAATTTAGTGCTAATCCTGAATCTGAAGGACTGTGCCTATCAACGACACTTGTGAGACATTTTTGCCGGAGTCTCTCCTGATGAATGCAAACGTGCTATTAATACATGTGCGATGGGTTGGAGGTTGGGGAAGGAATATACACATCCAATCTGTCAGAACCTGAAATGTAAAATATGTTTTTTTTTGTTGGAAGGAATTGAAAGAAGAAAAGGTTTTTAATGTATGACATGTATTTACGTAACGGAAGTAATATGGTGCAGGTACCCAGGAGACTGGCGCTTATACATAATAAGGTGTCGGTTGGCCAGACTAGAGGTTGGCCAGGTGACACATCAATGGGGTGAAAATTTCCTTGTATGGGGGAGATACGCCTGGTTGGTGTCTCACCTGAGAGGTTGAAACCCGGCACAGATAAGGCCAGTGAATACACACAGGAGCATGCTCCGTTAGATAAAGGGAACAAACGCTGGCTACCAGGGTACATGCCTTCACCACATGGCACTGCAACATCTCACAGTGGTTGATAAAAACCTATTACCCTATATGTGCTGAGTATACACTGAATCAAGTGCAATCATTGTACCAGTGACTTGCTCCCAGAGATGTGCGGACACAGAATGAGGTTCATGCAGGGCGCTTATGTCTAAGGAGTAACCGGAAGAGGAGGGATGTATTCAGCACCATATTGGGGGAATAGGAGCTGGGATGGGTGTTGTTAATGGGGTGGACATCGGCCTCCTGAGGAACAAACTCGCAGCCATAGTTTCAGAGAATAAGCGGGGCTTTATTACTCAGAGATTGGTGGCATCCTTAATAACATTCAACAAAGTCACATAAATACCCAGGTTAAAGTGGTTCAAGATTTTGTTACCCATGTTGAGAGGTTGGTAGAGAATGTGATGGTATAGGACAGGAATCTGTCATTGGCTCTTGTGTGCACGAAGTGGCAGGAGGAAGTGTCAACCAGCATTGAGCTGATTGTACAGCCTCCATATGAGGGACAGAGGTCTTATGAGTTAGCATCACTGCTCAGTAAGACTTTGCCAAACACGTCGCTTACACTGATCCAAAGTGGTGGTCAAATGCCTGGATGGGCTGTAACAGTTTGGATTGTGAAAGGTGTTATGCTGTATGATCTCATACAGAAGTGCAGACTCGGTCTGCATATTTGGTGGCATTAATGGGCTTACTGAATGGGGATTCTATCTTGTTGCGTTTGAGGCTAATTGCCCACATATGATCAGAGAAGATGGAAGCTGGAGGCAGGTTGATACTTCCCTCGGTCGGAAACATGACCATGATGTCCTTTGTATGCCAGGTCAATACATGGTGGTGAACAGAAAATGTTGGGAAGATTTTTCATTCTGTATTCGGGATGGAAGGATCGTTGCTGGGAAGGAAGCACCTGGGTATTATTTGGGACATAGACGAGTTTGTTTCCTTGTCCTAAAGAATGCCGATGTAACGTTAGTCATGGAACTAGGATGTTCTTTGAACCTGACAATAGCTAGAGGAGTATGGTGTACCCTTGGTGATGTCTCTGAAATCCAGACACAGGAATGGAATTATGTGGTACCGCATATGGCCAATCTGTCTGTGGATGTGAACCAAAACCGCCCTATTAATCTGAGAGCCCTGAACCTTGGTAGGGGAAGGAAGATACAGGAATGGTTAACAGATTAGGATAGAGATGAGAGCCTTATGAGGATGCTGCAGCAAGAGAGAGCTAATGCTACTATAGCCATCTACCATGACCAGAATGTAATAAAGGAGGTAGTACATAAACTAGAAAATGATGTGGGAAGGTCTTGGTGGGAGGTAATATTTGGACATTCCAGTAAGGCCAACAGTATTTTGAATTATTTGATACATCCCGTGGTAATATTGCTCATTATTGGTGCAGTTTGATCATTGGTTCAAGTTGGTATGTGTTGTTGGACTCGACATTTGTATAGGAAGGTCTTGCATTTATCTACACAAGTGGAGGGACGAATTGAAGGTAAGGTCTCTTCATACATGGTAGAGGCTTTGCTGCCAGTTCAGAACCCTGAAATACCACTGACGTGCCAGAATTGCGGTAGGAAAGGCCATTGTGAGCGAACCTGCCTAATCCCGGCCCGTATCTACAGTGAGGAGGTATAGGAGGTTGGGAATGGGATGTGTAGTCTGATGGATCATAGGTATATATGTATATATTATGGTAATGGGTTGATTTCATGTTATGGTATAGTGTGATAAAGGTGTATTTTAGGCTAATAACATGGGCCAAAGGCCCTCCTCGAGACTCTATATCAGAAAGCTGGTTGATAGGTTGCTCTGAATGTGTGTTGGTGAATGGTGAGTGAATGGACACCCCTTGCCTGTACTGCACCCCGTCCTGAAGGTATCGGAAAGAAGAAGACACAGAGTGGTGACATGGAAGCTGTCACGGAAGAATGATGTTGGTGTGTCACCCAGTAGCAAAGCGGCACGTGTTGGGAAACACAGCACGTTAAGACTGTTATGGACTGTTCCACATTAGCTGGTTCTGAGGCCTATGTTGAGAGGCGCAACACGCAGTAGGACCCTTATGGACTGTTCCATAGATGTTCCTGTTGAAAACCGCAATACGTTACCACAGTTAAGGACTGTTCCATAGGTACTGATTCGGAAGCACATGTTGGGGAGCAACACACGTTAAGACAGTTATGGCTGTTCAATAGGAGCCGTGCCTGAAGAAGGCTGGTATGCGCCCTTTAGGCACAAAGCGGCATATGTTGGAATTCAACATGAATATCATTTTTCTGGAGTTTGTACATATGTTTCCTTACTATGCCTAAGAGAAGCCAGACTCCCATGGTTTTTGAAAGACTGAAAGTTTCACACTTCCGGGAGGACAGGATGCTGCCACCCAGGTTGGAATGTAGCCTGTTTAGCTTCCATTGCACATAACAATGCTGGCTCCGATCTATCTATGGGAACTTCCTGATTAACTGCTATGCACACAGCCTTCAAAGGCAGCTAAACTGACAGGGATGATGGATGAGGTGAGATACAGGAAATCAAGGGCCCAGGTGTTTGTGGAATTGGACATCGGTCGGATGATGGCAATTCATAGACCAACACTGCCCCCAGAGGACAATTATGGCAAGACGGTCCATATGATAGCCTGTCGAGGGAACGCCCCAGAGACACTGTGATTCGTCCAAGGGCAAAGTTGGGCAGGCAAAAAGGGGGGGGTCTGGATGAGGTATGTTTGTTAAAAAAATGTTTGCCAGAGAAACAGTCTCTTTAAGACCTGAGGACCAGCCCAAGAGGATGTGCTAAGTATCAATCTCGTATTGTGTTATGATTGTAGGCCTTGTAATATTGCAATTTCTTGTAGTATCTTTATGTTAGTTTTCCTAATTCTGCTGTTTTAGTACATTCCTATTTTAGTGGGAAATAAATGTAACTTGTTTACTAAGCAGAGGTGTTTGCTATATCATTGTGCTTATCAGACTCATACAGAATATCAACTATAGGGATTAGACAAATTAATACATGGGTGCAATAGTTGTATAGGATATATTAGATTGTATATTATTGCACCGAGTACTTCATCTATGGAGACAGCTCCGCCTGGCAGACAGGAGTTCTGGCCTAGGAGTCAGGAGGGAGCCAGTGCAGCACGAAGCTGAAAAAATGTCAGGTCTGGGGAAGACAGACCAAGACAGACCAAGGCCTAAGGTGTAAGGCCTGAACAGGAGTGCTATGTTTTAAGCCAGAAAGGCTGAATGCTGGTTGTTCTGAAGCAGGACTGTAATGCTGAATAGTGCTGCAAGGGAATCTGATGTTTATTTTTTAACAAAAATGGGCTGCCATGCCTTTGAAAATGCAGTCGGGACTGACACGATTTCTTCAACTCGGATGCACCACTAGAGCGTAATCACCCCGGATTGTCACAGTGCATGGTCTATGCTTATGGAGTGGGGGTCTGCACTGAGGGGGGGTCAATGCTTATAGAGGGCAGGGTCTGCACTGAGTGGGGTCTCTGCTGATGGAGGGGGGTCTGCACTGAGGGGGATCTATGCTTATGGAGGGGGGTCTGCATTGAGGGGGATCTATGCTTATGGAGGGGGGGTCTGCACTGAGGGGTCTATGCTGATGGGGGAGTCTGCACAGAGGGGGGTATAAGCTGATGGGGGTCCACACAGAGGGGGTGTCTATACTTAATGGGTGGTTATACTGAGGAAAGGGAGTCTGTAATTAGTGGGGGGTTATACTGAGAAAAGGGAGTCTGTACTTAGTGGGGGCGTTATACTGAGGAAAGGGGGTCTGTACTTAGTGGGGGGGTCTGTACTGAGGGAGGGTGGTCTGTACTGAAGGGGGACTATAGTTGGCAGACGGGGGTGACACCAACCCTAGTAACGCCACTGCGATGGCTATAATATATATGGTGGTGATTGTAAAAAGGTTAGAGTTTGATTGTTTGTCTTGAACCTTGGACCTGATTTTCCTTCTTTGTTTAAAAGAGAAATATGGGTTTCCTTTTTTCTGCTTAATCCTTATCCTTATGAGCTGCTAGTATCTACAAATCTTTCCTGCCCTCTGAGAAGTGCACCGTTTCTGTTTAAAATAGTGTTAATTACCTGTGGGAGGGTTTGCAGACTTTCTTGAAGTGTCATACTGACAATGGGCAGTCTGGATCCACCCTCTACCTGTCATCTGTGTGATGACATCAGTTCTGGGCTCTCTGCTCGTTCCCGAGACTAAACACAACAAACAGAGCTGTTCTCCTCCTCCCCTCCTCCCTATTGCAAACAGAACGATCTCTGCACACATTCAGGAAAGCAGCAGGCATTAGTGAGTGTAGAAGTCAGTGACAGTCAGGGCCGCTGATAAGCCAGTACAACTGGCCCGGCCAGCAGGGGGGGGCAGGCAATATAAACAGTGAATGAAAAAATGCAAAGTAATTTAAAAAAAAGTGTTTCCCTCCCCTCCAGCCACTCACATTTGACTGTAAACAGTGCTGGAGTGGGGCTCAAGGGGGGAGCAAGGAGGGAGACACACAGAGGTATGACTACAGTAGCAATACAGGTTCTGCGAGACACACAGCTGTGGCTGAATGGAAACAGGATTGTTGGGAGCACAGTAACATGTTGCTGGCTGACTGCAGTGTCTTCCAAATATCTATGTGATCAGGTAGTGTACAGGTTACTGATCAGCCTCCCCTCCCTCTTGTCTTGTTGGTTACTTTTTTTTTAAATCTGCCTAACCTGACCTGCACATTGCCTGATCACACTGAGACAATCTCTGGAAGACTGCAGCAGCTGTAAACAATTTTAGCTTATCAGCTATTTAGCCAGAGCTCTGTGTGCTCCACAGATTGTTTGATGGGTTTTTTTGTTTGTTTTTTTGGAGGATTTACTGCTGGATCAGGCTAGAAACATCACAGCCCCATTAACTGGTTACTGTCCTCCACTAATTCTGACCAGTTTACTGTTTGTAAGAAAATTTGTATTTTGGAAATTGGATGTGATGCTGTCTTCTGTCACTTGGTTGTGCTTTCAAAGGAAAATCACTGACTTGCAGAGATGGTTTAAATGGAGTGGATCAGCCCTGTGATACTATATACTTGTACACTGGGTTCAGCCATAAACGCAGTCTCCGACCATCTCCTGAATCAATCATGTCTGCAATCCCTAACCATCTCCTGTACCATGTCTGCAGTCTGTGACCATCTCCTGTACCATGTCTGCAGTCTGTGACCATCTCCTGTATCATGTCTGCAGTCTCTGACCATCTCCTGTACCATGTCTGCAGTCTCTGACCGTCTCCTGTACCATGTCTGCAGTCTCTGACCGTCTCCTGTACCATGTCTGCAGTCTCTGACCGTCTCCTGTACCATGTCTGCAGTCTGACCATCTCCTGTACCATGTCTGCAGTCTCTGACCGTCTCCTGTACCATGTCTGCAGTCTGACCATCTCCTGTACCATGTCTGCAGTCTCTGACTGTCTACTGTACTATCAGAAAAAAGGGGAGGGGCATGACGCCATCACGCCCAGCATAACACGCACACGGACCCACCCATCAGCCCTGGGTTTCTGATTCGCTGAGCCGTCGAAGCCGCTGAGGCCTTGCCGCACGGAACCAGGAAGTGCTTGAGGAGTTACACCGCATCTAGGCGGCACGCTTTATACCTCCTTTCTATTTCCACTATCCCGGCTGGCATTTGGCCATCAAGACCTACGAGTTACCCCTACTTAACCAGAGGAGGATTCGGTTGCCTTGCATAAATGTGAGAAGATCCGAGGATGGGAGTGTCCTGTATGCCTGCTACACATTGATGTTCATGGACTGGTGAGACTGTACCTATCCAATATCTTTTGTGATTAATATCTCCATAGCTATATCAGTATCTTCGCTTCATGATCCAGCAACACGCTGTGTTCACTCATCACTATCCAAACAGGCACACACTCCCCCTTGTACCCACGCATTATTTTCATACAGCTGCTGATGGATGTTACCAGCAATGGCTGGGTACTTACCTGCAAGCGCCATCATCAGTAATCCCCGTGACTAACATTCTCAGTTATACTCTAGGCCTGTTACCGGCAGCGTGCATAGCGGATTCTCATCATCCACGGCTGCATACATTTACTTCCTGGCCTTCAACATTATTTTCCAAATACAATATATGAGACGGTTCTTGTCTATCCAGCCAGTTGTTTGTAATTGTATGTGGTGGCCATCTGTGTGTTTCTGTTCTTAGACAACGTTGTCTATTTTATTCTTAATGGTGGTATTTGGTTCACTCATTGTCATTTTTTGATTTTTGTTTGGTGTATATGTGGAATTATTTTTCTATAATAAATCATATATTTTTGCTATCCTGCTGGTTCCTTGTTGAAGAATTTGTTTTCCTCCCCTCCCCTTTTTTCTGATATGCTTTCCAATTCAGAGGAACACACCCATCTGTGATCTATTGAGTAACTGGGTGTTTGCAGGTAGCTTCATTTATATGCAGATGGTGTGAGGGTATCATCCCCATCTGCTAACATTCACATTTAATTAAGCAGAGCCTGGTTCATGAAATCCCTTTTGTTTGTTGATGTCTACTGTACTATGTCTGCAGTCTCTGACCTTCTGGGGAGGGGCCAGGGGTGGGGCTGAAGGAGGGACCATGGGCACGACCAGGGCCAGGGTGGGGCTGGAGGAGGGGCCAGGGGCAGGACCAGGGTGGGGCTGAAGGGAGCACAGTCAGGTTGGCTGTACGGGGCCCCATGTTTTCTATCAGTGGCCCTGGTGATAGTGCTCTGTACAGTATATTATATTCTACTTTCCTGCTAAAATTATAATGCAAATAATTCATTTTTAAAGTAAAATACAACACTGGCTTTTGTCAGCATTGCCTGTATTTACTGTAAAGCAATTAGAGCCAATATTGTGATTTTATTGGCTATTCAGATTGTTCTATGTGATTAAGGTCATGCAGCCTTCCATGTATAGATGCTTAGGCCGGTTTTACACTGCTAGGAGTACAGGGGATGTGTCATGGAAGACGTCCTGTTAGTTCAGCCGTCGGCGGAAGATCGGTTAACAGAACTACTGTCAATAGAGCCAGAGGACGCGTTCGGAGGCGCGTTGGTGCTAACGGATGTATGCGAGTGCGTGCTAATACGAGCGGGTGTACGCGGGTACACGATGGTATGAACGGGCACGTACGATCGGTACTCGGGCGTGCACGCGGAGGCACGCAGACGTGCAGTGTAACAGCTTTTGGCACCATTAGGCCTATTTAAGGGTGCCTGTCAGCATGCTTTCTTGCTGTCCGGTCTACAGCGTTTCCTGTGTCCCTAAGCTTTCCAGTATACCTGTTTACCTGATTCCTGTTACCCGGCTTGTTCCTGACTTCTCCTGTTTGCTGCCAGTCCCCGACCTCGGCTTGTCTGACGATTCTCCTGCTTCATCCTTCAGTTATTACCTGCCTGTCTGTTGCCGATCTGGTCCGTGCCCTGACTACTCTCCTGATTCCGTTTTGTACCTGCTCTGCTTGCCTGTGTTTTGACCCGGCCTGTCTGACTTTGCTAAGTGCTTCCAGTGGTACTACAGAACACCTCCCTGCTGCCTGCTTGTTCGTGGGTTTCTGCTAGCTACAGTGCTTCTCTATCCAGTCAACAGTTCCAGTGTTCCTGCCAAGAGTTCCGGTTCATCTACCAGTTGTTCCAGTGCTCCACTTGTACTACAGAACACCTCCCTGTTGCCTGTTGTTCCTGCCAGCTATAGTTCTTCTCTACTCTATCAGTGGATCCAGTGTTCCTGTCAGTCCTCCTCCTGCTGCTGCACCAGAGGTCCGGATCAACTCTACACCTGCCACTTGCCAAGCACTTGTGGCCCCTTGTGCTTTTGAGTCCCTGTCTTCTCTATCAGGGGCTCTCGAACCAGAGGCACACGAGAGGCTACTCCTTGCATTCTGGGCTCCACCACCAGGTACGTGACAGTACCGGACAGCCATGTCTGAGCCCACACAGGGAGCCTCTCCCATAGATGAACTCTGCCGCCATCTTGCTGGACTTACCCAGGCAGTAAAGAGCCTACAAGAAGGATACACCCAGCTGGAAGGCCGAGTCCAGGCTCTAGCAGCTTCTACACCTCCAGTATCTGGGACTTCTGCTTCACCATCAGTGGTTATGTTGCCGCCTGAACCCAGGGTCCCCACGCCTGAAAGATTTTCGGGTAACCGGAGCAAATTCAGGTCCTTCCGCAACTCGTGTGAACTCTTTTTTGCCCTTCAACCAAGGACCTTCTCCCTGGAGGCCACCAAGGTGGGGTTCGTGATCTCACTGCTGACCGGTGAGCCCCAGTCCTGGGCCCATCGCTTATTAGAAAAGAAAGATACCTCACTTGATACCCTGGATACCTTCTTTCGGGCTATGTCATCATTATATGAAGACCCACAGCTGGCCGCCACGGCAGAGGCAGCCTTGTACACCCTACAGCAAGGCCGCAGACCTGTTGAGGACTATGTGTCGGAATTCAGACGCTGGAGTTCCGACACAAATTGGAACAATGCCGCCCTACGGTATCAGTTCCGTATGGGCCTTTCAGAATCCTTGAAGGATGAACTAGCCCGAGTGGGCATTCCTGAGACTTTGGAGGACCTCATAGACCTTTCCATCCAAATAGACAGGCACCTGAGAGAATGACATACGGAGCAATCTTCTGGTCCTGCTCGTCCTGTCTGGATGCTGCCCCGGGTACCTAGTTCTCCCCACTCCGCTCCTCCCGCTTCTACTACCATGACCTCAGATACACCGGAACCAATGCAGCTGGGACTCTTACAGCCATCCCTCACTCCTGAAGAGCGTCAACGCCGTCGGGCTGGCAACCTGTGCCTATACTGCGGGGAACCCAGACACTTTGTACGAACATGCCCGGCCAAGCTTCGTAAGTGCCTCTCTGTCTCTCCTGCTCTTACCCCAGCTGCACTGAATAATATGTCTCACCTGGCTGTTCCGCTTCTTTTACAGCTCCCAGGAGGGAATATACCAACCAGCGCTATCATTGATTCTGGGGCCTGCAGTGGCTTTATAGACTTGTCCTTCGCTTCCAGACATCACATTCCCATCCGGCCCAGGGCGAAAGGACTTTCAGTATATCTGGCCGATGGTTCTACCCTCAGATCAGGACCAGTAACCCAGGAAACAGTACCCATGCTCACCACCATTGCTGGCACTCATCAAGAGCTACTTTGTCTGGATGTCATTGAATCTCCGCTATTCCCCATCATATTGGGCATGCCATGGCTCAAGGCCCATAACCCGCAAGTTGACTGGGCCTCAGGGAAAATTGAGTTTCCCTCCTCTTATTGCCACCAACACTGTCTACCAGAAGTTACTCAAGCTCCCTCTGCCCTGTTGTGCATGGAAACTGATTCCGAGACCTGTCAAGTTGTACCCGAAGTCTACCATAGCTTTCTGGACGTTTTCAGTCAAAAAGAGGCCGAGACCCTTCCTCCCCACCGGCCATATGACTGTCTGATTGAGCTTCTCCCAGGGGCAGAGATTCCTTTTGGGAGAATATTTCCATTGTCAGAGTTAGAACTAGGAGTATTAAAAACTTTGACGACAATCTAAAAGGCTTCATCCAACCTTCCACGTCCCCGGCAGGAGCAGGAATCTTTTTTGTGGAAAAGAAAGACCATTCCTTGCGCCCTCGTGTGGATTATCGGGCACTCAATAAAATCACGATCAAGAACCGTTATCACTTACCATTAGTGCCAGAACTTTTTCAGAGGCTGGGGTCTGCAGTAGTGTTTTCTAAGTTAGATCTTCGTGGTGCCTACAACCTTGTCCGCATTCGCAAGGGAGACGAATGGAAGACTGCTTTCCGTACCCGGTTTGGGCACTTCGAATATTTAGTCATGCCTTTCGGACTTTGTAGTGCTCCTGCTACATTTCAGCATTTTGTAAATAACATTTTCAGAGACTACCTTGACCTGTTTGTTGTTATTTATCTAGATGACATTCTAATCTTCTCCTCTTCCCTAGTTGAACACCGTGAACATGTCAGAAATGTTTTGACCCGACTTCGCCTGCACGGCCTTTACGCCAAGCCTGAGAAATGTGTCTTCGAACAAGAGAGTATTCAGTTCCTTGGTCTTATTATTTCTGTGGAAGGCATCAAAATGGACCCTCAGAAGATCTCCGCCATTCTGGACTGGCCCGCTCCTACTGACAAAAAAGCGATTCAACGTTTCGTGGGATTTTCAAACTTTTATAGAAAATTCATCAAGGGATTCTCCACCCTTATTTCTCCCATTACAAGATTAACCCAA
Source organism: Aquarana catesbeiana (assembly GCF_042186555.1). Classification (NCBI taxonomy): domain Eukaryota; kingdom Metazoa; phylum Chordata; class Amphibia; order Anura; family Ranidae; genus Aquarana; species Aquarana catesbeiana. The sequence continues at coordinate 204,343,990 of NC_133336.1, forward strand.
CAGGGCCTCAAGTTCCACTGGTCTACGGAAGCTCAGATGGCCTTTACTACACTGAAGGATCTGTTTGTCTCAGCCTCAGTTTTAAAACATCCTGATTCCACGTTACCCTACATCCTGGAGGTGGACGCCTCGGAGATAGCGGTCGGTGCAGTACTCTCCCAAAGACAGGGGTCTAGGGCTCTTCTGCACCCATTTGTTTTTTTCCCGTAAATTATCGGAAGCAGAAAGGAACTATGACGTGGGTGATCGAGAATTGTTAGCGATCAAAGCTGCGCTGGAGGAATGGCGATACCTGTTAGAGGGAGCAGCCCACCCGATTCTTGTTTATACAGATCACAAGAATCTAGAATATTTAAAGACTGCCAAGAGGTTGAAACCACGACAGGCCAGATGGGCACTGTTCTTTACTAGATTTTCTTTCCATATCACCTACCGTCCCGGGTCAAAAAATATCAAGCCTGACGCTCTGTCACGGATGTACAGTGATTCAGAAGCACCTTCTCCACCAGATACCATCTTGTTCTCAGGGAACTTTCTGTTACTCCAAGGGGATCTACTGTCACAGATCAAGCAAGCCTCCAGGAACGTTTCCACTCCACCTGATACAACCCTACAGGCCAGAGATGATCTTCTGTGGTTTAAGGATAGGATCTTTGTACCTCAGGAGATGCGAATGGCAGCTCTTAGTTCTTGCCATGACCATATGTTAGCCGGCCATTTCGGAGTACATAAAACATCTGAACTTCTTCAGCGCACGTTCTGGTGGCCATCATTGAGAAAGGACTGTAAGGACTATGTGGAAGCAGCAAGTCTAAAGCCTGGGGCCTGTTAAAACCACTATCTGTCCCGGAGAAGCCATGGAGGATGATCTCCATGGATTTTATTGTCGAGTTGCCACCTTCTGAAAACTACACTACGATCTTCGTAATAGTGGATAGATTATCCAAAATGGCACATTTCCTACCAATGAAGGGTACCCCTACTGCTGCTGAAACTGCCAGGACGTTTATTAAGGAGGTGGTGAGGCTTCATGGCATCCCTGCCAATATTACTTCTGATCGGGGGGTACAATTCACCTCCAGGTTTTGGAGAGCTCTTTGTGAATCCCTGAAAATTGATCTTGCCTTCTCTTCTGCCTATCACCCCCAAACAAATGGCCAGACGGAGAGAACGAATCAGACGCTGGAGCAGTATCTGCGCTGCTTTTCCTCGTTCTTCCAGGATGATTGGGCTCTGCTTCTTCCCCTTGCCGAATTTGCATACAACAACTCTGTTCATTCCGCTACAAAACAAACAACATTTTTTGCAAATTATGGGTTCCGTCCTCTGTTCTTGTCCACTAACATTCCGGAGTGTCCAGTACCAGCTGTTCAAGAAAACCTAAACTTCTTCAAATCAAAAAATAAGCTTCTGCAAGAGACTATGGCAAGGACCCAGAACTACAACAAAGAGGTGTTTGACAAGAAAAGAAGGGGGAGCTTGATCTTAAACCTGGAGATTTGGTTTGGCTATCCACTTTGAATCTAAGATTGGCTTGTCCTTCCAAAAAATTGGGTCCCAAGTTTGTGGGTTGTTTTCCAGTGATAAGAAAAATTAATAATGTGGCCTACGAACTAAAGCTACCAGAATCATTCCGGATTCACCCGGTCTTTCATGTTGCCCTACTCAAACCTGCAGTTCCTGATCCTTTTGTCAACCGGAGGGTCAATCCCCCTGAACCCGTGATCATTGACGGAGAAACCGAATATGAGGTTGAGTCCATTCTGGATTGTAGGAAGAGACGTAATCAAGTCCAGTTCTTGGTAAAATGAAAGGGGTATGGGCCTGAGGAAAACTCCTGGGAGCCGGAGTCCAACATCCATGCTAGGAGGTTGATTCTTGCCTTTAAAAGATCTCATCCAAGTAAGATGGCACAGTTGGGCATCCGGAGGCTGCCCCTTGGGGGGGCAATGTCATGGAAGACGTCCTGTTAGTTCAGCCGTCGGCGGAAGATCGGTTAACAGAACTACTGTCAATAGAGCCAGAGGAAGCGCTCGGAGGCGCGTTGGCACGGACGCATGCGGGTGTGCGCTAATACGACCGGGTGTACGCGGGTACACGATGATACGAACGGGCACGTACGATCGGTACTCAGGCGTGCACGCGGAGGCACGCAGACGTGCAGTGTGACAGCTTTTGGCGCCATTAGGCCTATTTAAGGGTGCCTGTCAGCATGCTTCCTTGCTGTCTGGTCTACAGCGTTTCCTGTGACCCTAAGCTTTCCAGTATACCTGTTTACCTGATTCCTGTTACTGGCTTGTTCCTGACTTCTCCTGTTTGCTGCCAGTCCCTGACCTCAGCTTGTCTGACGATTCTCCTGCCTCATCCTTCAGTTATTACCTGCCTGTCTGTTGCCAATCTGGTCCATGCCCTGACTACTCTCCTGATTCCGTTTTGTACCTGCTCTGCTTGCCTGTGTTTGACCCAGCCTGTATGACTTTGCTAAGTGCTTCCAGTGGTACTACAGAACACCTCCCTGCTGCCTGCTTGTTCGTGGGTTTCTGCTAGCTACAGTGCTTCTCTATCCAGTCAACAGTTCCAGTGTTCCTGCCAAGAGTTCCGGTTCATCTACCAGTTGTTCCAGTGCTCCACTTGTACTACAGAACACCTCCCTGTTGCCTGTTGTTCCTGAGTTCCTGCCAGCTATAGTTCTTCTCTACTCTATCAGTGGATCCAGTGTTCCTGTCAGTCCTCCTGCTGCTGCACCAGAGGTCCGGATAAACTCTACACCTGCCACTTGCCAAGCACTTGTGGCCCCCTGTGCTCTTGAATCCCTGTCTTCTCTATCAGGGGCTCTCAAACCAGAGGCACACGAGAGGCTACTCCTTGCATTCTGGGCTCCACCACCAGGTACGTGACAGGATGGGGATGATGGGATTGTATAAGAGTACAAGGGATGGGGATGATGGGACTGTATAGGTGTACAATGAATGGGGATGATGGGACTGTATAGCAAATCAGGGGATGGGGATGATGGGACTTTATAGGAGTACAGGGGATGTGGATGACTCAGTGACACTCTTCCCCCATTGGCTGGAGGAGACACTGACACAGACTTTGAACTACCCAGAGTGAGGGGAAGGGTGGAGGGAATTTGTAGGACACAGGAATGACAAAACCCACTGAAGGAGATGTTGGAGGCTTGCTGCTGGGAGGTGAGAACACTTCACTGCTTGTGTCACGCTGCCTCTGCTTCCGGGTTTTAGCTGGGGACACGCTGCCATGGAAACAGAGTCATGTGAAGAACGTGCTTGCTCTAGATAGCAGCTTGGGTGTGCACCTCTTCACCAAACTCACCCACATATCCAAGAGAATGAGGGACTGATGGAGGGGCTGGATTGAGGAGCAGTATCCACCCCCTGGAAACTTTTGAACTGAGAGAGAATGTTAGAGGCTGATCCTGGACTCTTCAAAAGACTATACTGCAAACACTAAAGGACTGGGGAAAGAAAGAAATGCAATTCAGGTATGAGGGTAACATGTACTACCTTTTTTGCATTCCCATACTTTTCCTTTAAGCAATATATTTTTGTTCATTTAGTAGATTCTACTTACCGTAAGTCTCTCTGAGTCATATAACACACCTTTATAAGATAAATATAAGTTTAAAGTGGTTGTAAACTCTTACATATACACAGAGATTAAACAAATCTTCCTATATAAGTTGTGTTGCAGAGTAAGATTGCTGGGTGCAGTTGAGTCAATTCAGATCAGACGTTGTGGAGTAACATGAACTGGCTTCTTTATTGGAACATAACTGGTAAGAAGTACACAGACAGGAAAAAGAAACCAACATGTACAACACTATGTATAGGAAATACAACACATCATAGAAAAATGCATAGCATAGCATATCACTGAGCATTAGCGACATCTAGTGTCCTGTTTGTGAACTGCAGTCAAAAGGCTAAGCTGAAAGTTGTTATATCTCCAACACCCCTTCTCAACAGCTAAGGCTTAGTCTATTAAACCCATCTTCTTTGTAAGCCTTGAATGTCTTTCAGCGGTCAGGGGCTTTGTAAACATATCTGCTGTCATATCCTCAGTTGGGAAATAAAGTAACTCAAGAAGACCTTGCTCTTGAAGATCTCTAAGAAAGTTTAACTTTATATCAATTTGCTTGGTTCTTGAATTAACTCCTTCCATGTGTGCAAGTACAAGGCATCCTTGATTGTCCTCATAGATTTCTGTTGGTCCCAACTGTGGTTGACCCAAGTCTGTTAATAGCTGCCTCAGCCATATGACTTCTTGGCTTGCCTGCGCTGCAGCAACGTATTCTGCTTCAGTAGACGACAGTGTAACAGAGAGTTGCTTTTTACTAGTCGAACTGATGGCACCACCTGATGGAAAGAATAAGTAGCCACTGGTAGATTTTCTGTCATTGGTGTCTCCTGCCCCGTCAGCATCCACATATCCTGTTTAGGTCCTTTCATCACTTGCTGGTAACTTTAACTTGTAGTGTGAAGTCCCTTTAAGATAGCGAATGATTCGCTTTACAGCATTCCAGTCCTTTTTACTTGACGTCAAAACCTTTCTGCATAGGATTCCAACAGTTGCTGCAATGTCCGGCCTTGTAGCAGTAGTAAGATACAGCAATTTTCCTATTGCTTACCTGTATTGAGTATTAGTAGGTAATGGGTTATCTTGACAATTCATCTCCTTTAGGTAGTTGGTTTCCATGGGAGACTTTACTGGTTTGGCGTCTTCCATTCCAAATGTTTCAAATATTTCTTGTATTTTGTGCCTTTGGTCAGAAGAAAGCTGCCATCTTCCTCTCTCTCGATCTGGATGTCGAGGTAATTCTTTATGTTGCCAAGGTCTTTGGTGTCAAAGAGCTGATTTAGTTTTTCCAGTATTTCTGCTTCATCCCTTTCTTGCTCAAAGCAAATCAGGATATCATCCACATAAATAAGCATACAGACCCATCTGTTTGCCAACCTCTTTGTGTATAAGCAGGGGTCTGCTTTACTCCTTAGAAAGTTTTGATGTATAAGCACTTCATTTATTTTTATATTCCACGCTCTGGCTGCTTGCTTTAGACCATATATACTCCTGCGAAGTTTGCACACTAGGTCTGACCTTTGTTCATCTTTGAATCCTGGCGGCTGTTCAATGTAAATTTCTTCTGTTAAATCGCCATGTAGAAACGCGGTTTTCACATCAAAATATTTCACTTGCATTTTCCTTATGACGGCTACTGTCAGCAAAGTCCGTGTTGTAGTGTGCTTGACTACTGGTGCAAACGTCTCATCATAATCCTCTCTGTATTTTTGAGAATAGCCCTTGGCTACTAGTATTGCTTTGTACTGTTCAATTGTGCCATCTGCATTGTATTTCACTTTAAAAATCCATTTACAGCCTATGGCTTTCCTTCCGGGTGGTAGTTCTGTAAGTGTCCATGTTTTAGTGTCATGCATTGATTTTATCTCTTCCTCAGCAGCCTTTATCCATTTACTTGCTTCTTGTTCTGAAAGCTGAGATATTTCTTCCCAGCTTGCAGGTTCGTTGATACTGGAAGTACTTGCTTTGTATGAGAGACGTATAAGTGGTTTACCTTTGTTTTCTCTTGTTGAACATCTCGTTTTTGTGTCTGAGCCTTCTTGTGTCTGTTCTTCAGTACTGGTTGAGTCTGCACTCACTTCAACTGTTTGTTCGGAAGTTACAGAGATGGGCTGGTCAATGTCAGTTTTCTCTTCTATTCTTGCTTCTACTGTTGTCATTACATTGTCTCTTAAATCTTCAACAAAAGTTATGCTGTTGCTAATGGTAACCTTGTTTGTTTTGGGATTTAGGATTCTGTAACCCTTGACATTGTCACTGTATCCAACGAAGATATCTTCAAACGCTCTGTTCTGGAGTTTGCTGCGTTTTTCTTCAGGTATGTAGATGAATGCTTTGAATCCAAAAACTCGTAGGTGTTTTACACTTGGCTTTTCATTGTGCCATAGTTCACATGGGGTTTTCTCCACTGTTCTGGAAAGAAGTCTGTTCTGCAAATATGTAGCTGTCATGGCTGCCTCACCCCAGTATTTTTGTGGTAGTCCAGAGTCTGTCAGCATACATCTGATCATTTCAGTCAAAGTTCTTTTTTTTTTTTTTTCAAATTTTTTATTTAAAGAATGGACACAAGACACACAGAATACATCGTCTCGAAATCAAACATGGAGAGAATATCATACAGAAAAATGAGTATGGCCCAATATCGCGATCTAATTAAAAATAAAGGTACAACAGTAAAGAGAATACAAAAATCCTTGATATTGGAACCGCTTCTGACCATGACCCCAATTGAAAGGAAGGGGCAACCTACTCCTGGGTTGCACATTAACTAGCGAGAGGTTCCGTGCATCTTGCTCCTATTTTCAAGATAGTAAGAGAGTAGGGCCAAGTAGACCACGGGGCATCCAAAATTACCCCAAACATCCACAATAGCCCCAATCAAGACAGGAATCAGAAAGGGGGAAAAGGGAAGAGATGAAAGGATAGTAGAAAAGAGAGAGGGACAGGGTAGGGGGGGACTGAAGGCAGTAGGGAGGAGGGTTATGGAGAGAATATGGCATATGGAGGCCGCATGCTTGTCTTTTTGCGAGTTGAGGAACAAAGTGGCTGAGTTAAACAATGTCTATATACCCATACAGATATCTGGCAGACTACAGTAGGACAATTTTAATTTTAATTTTGATCCGACATGTCCCTACCTAAAAGAGATTGACCTTCGTCTGAGAAGAAGACATTCCAGATGGACCGTTTCTTGGTAAAACGTTCATTTTGGTGGCGGGCCGTGAGGATTAAGTCCTCCATTTTTTTTTTTTTTTTGATGTCCTCAACCTTCCTGATCCATAAACTAATAGGAGGGGATTGTGTGGATTTCCAATACAAGGGTATACACGCCTTTGCTGCGTCAAGTAGGTGTGGTATTAATGAACGCTTATGTTTTCCGGGATTTGTCGGATGCATGCAGCAGAAAGAGGGCCGAGTCTGCTTGAATTGGGTATTCAGTGAACTTCTGCATCGTCTGGCGGACGGTTTTCCAAAACCCTTCCAACTGGGGGCAAGACCAGAAAATGTGGAGAATCGATCCACATTCTCTCTGGCACCTCCAGCAGAGGTCTGTGACGTCAGGGAATATCTTTTGTAACTTTGCCGGGGTGTTGTACCATCTGGTAACTATTTTATAGTTGGTTTCTTGTGTCTTTGAACAAATTGAAGATTTAAATGTGAATTGAAGAATGTTTTGTTTTTGTCTTGATGTAAAGGTACATTGGAGATCTCTTTCCCACCTATCTAAGCATTGGAGACGATGGCCTTCTGGTGGTGTGATCAACATTTGATAGATGGCAGATAGCGTATGGGGCATGGTACCCTCCTCTGAGCAGTAGGTCTCTAAGGTAGTTAAATTCGGGTCAGCGCAATTGGGTAGTGGCAGTGTTTTAAGAAAATGGTAGAGCTGTTGTGCTCTCCAAAAATCTAAATGAAAGGGACCGTCCATGTCCATAAGTTCTGTCAGTGACGGCCATTTACCATTAACCATGAAATGTGAGGCCTGGAAATAACCTGCCACTCTCATTGCACGGAAAATGGGGTCTGTGTAACCGGGAGCAAATTCTGGGTTTCCTAATACTGGACGTAAAGGGGACCTTGGTGACACAAGGCTGGCACGCGCAAAGAGGGTTGAGCATATTTGTGTAGTAATACCAATCAGAGGATGATTCCTCACCTCTCTCGGCAGTGATTTATGGCACCAAGGAGCCCTATTTAGGGGTATCTCACATTGGGTCTGTTCTAGACTAGTCCATAATTTCATGGATTGGTGTCGATTCCAGTCAATGAGTCTAGTTAAGTGTGTTGCTTGGTGATACTTGCGAAGGTCTGGTACCGCCAATCCCCCATATTATTTAGGTAACATAATCTGTCGTCTGTTTAGTCGAGGTCTTTTATGAGCCCAAATGAAGTAAAAAAATACTGTTCTGATCTGATCAAAGTAGCCAGAGGGAATCTGAATCGGAAGCGATTGGAGAAGATAAAGAAATTTAGGTAGGATGCACATCTTAAGGATATTGTATCTCCCGAACCACGAATGCATTCCTGACTGCCATTTGGCGAGAAGAGCTCTAACTTTGGTTAGCAAAGGGGGGAAATTAAGAGGAAACAGCTGCGAGAGTTTGGAGGGGATATATGTGCCTAGGTATTTCAGGGCTGAGGTTGTCCATCTAAATTTAAAACTGGATTGTAGGGCTGTGAGGTGCTGTGTGGGAATTCCTACATTCATAGCTTCGGATTTATTATAATTAATCTTCAGGTTCGAAAGGTCCCCGTACGTTTTTAAATTCTTTTAAAAGGTTTGGGAGAGAAATCAGTGGATTGGTGAGTGAGAACAACATATCGTCCGCATACGCGGCAATCTTCTGTTGTGAATTTCTCATACCAACTCCAGTGATATCCGGATTGGCTCTCACAGTACGCAGAAACGGTTCCAATGACAGGGCGAAAAGGAGTGGGGACAGGGGGCACCCCTGGCGTGTACCGTTCTTGATTTCAAAGGGATCCGATAATAGTCCATTGGCTCGGGCACGTGCCGAAGGGGCCCCATACAATGACTTAATCCAACATAACATGTTGTTGCCTAGACCAATATGTTTCAGAACAGCTGTCATAAAATGCCAGTTCACCCTGTCAAAGGCCTTCTCCGTGTCTGTGCTTTAAAAAATACAGGGGATATTGTCCTTATTGACCACATGTAGGAGGTTCAGGACCTTAATTGTGTTGTCCCTAGCTTCCCTCGTAGGGACAAAGCCCACTTGGTCCAGATGGATCAAGGAGGGAAGGTAGGGTTGGATCCTGGTAGAGAGTATTTTCGTGAAAATTTTTAGGTCGGTGTTTAGGAGAGAGATCGGTCTATAGCTCCCACAAAGGGTTAGATCTTTCTCTTCCTTGGGGATCACCGTAATGTGCGCCGACAAAGAGTCCCGGGGGAAGTTTATATCAGAGCCCAGCGAATTAAAGAATTTGTGCATGAACTTCTCCAGGGAGGGAAGTAGCGTTTTAAAATATTGTGTAGTAAGACCGTCCGGTCCTGGAGCTTTCCCTAATTTAGAGGCCCTCATTGCTAATTGTATCTCTTCTGTGGAAATCGGTTCGTCAAGTAGTTCTCCCATTTCCAGTGAGTTTGGGCATGCCTGAACTAGTGAGATAGTCCTCTATCTGAGAGTGCTGGGGAGCTGGAGTTTGCAGATTGTAAAGGGACGCATAGAACTCCTTGAATTCTCCGACGATGTTGCAGGGGAGTGTGGTTTTCTGACCGTTGGAGGTCTTAATATGCGGTATGTAGTTAGCCAATACTTGATCTCTTAGTGACCTGGCCAGAAGTTTACCACACTTATTTCCCGATTCATATGAGATTCGACGGCATATTTGAATCGCAGCTTTAGCTCGAAATTGCAAGAGTTCGGTAATCTTGTTACGGAGTGTCAGAATTTCCGCCTCTAGAGATTGGGTTTGGGCATGTTTATGTCGGGCCTCAGCAAGGTTCAGTTGATTTAAGAGCGATGTCATCTGTTCCGCACGTTGTTTCTTAATGCGCGAACCCTGTTTGATAAGCACTCCCCGGATCACAGCCTTGTGGGCTTCCCAAATGATACCAGGGTTGCTATCAGGGGTATCATTCGTTTGGAAATAAAAATCCAGCTCCCTGACTACATCCTGAAGTACCTCTTTGTCCTGTAGAAGACTCTCATTTAATCTCCAGGTTCTCGTAGAGGTAAAAATGTCAGTCAGGGCATAGGTCAACAGAACAGGGGCATGGTCAGACCATGTTATGGATCCAATAGAGGCCTCTCTAACCGCATGTAATTGGGAATGAGGGACCAGGAAGTAGTCGATTCTCGAGTATTGTTTGTGCGGGGATGAATAAAAAGTGTAATCCCTTTCGGTGGGATGCATAAGTCGCCAGGCATCAATCAACTGTGCTTTGTGCAATGAACGCGCAATGCGTTTCCTAACACTAGGGGTGATTGAGGAGTGTCTCACTGATGTGTCCTCTGAGGGGATCAGTGGTACATTGAAGTCTCCCCCCAGCAATGTCTGGCCTTTGGCAAATTCTAACAAGGTGTCAGTCATTTTGGAGATAAAGTAGTCTTGTCCGCTGTTTGGAACGTAGACGTTTGCTAAAGTCACCTCTACTCCTCCAATTGTTCCTCTAAGGAGCAGAAAGCGCCCCTCTGGGTCAGCCCTCATATCTTCAAAGATCCACGGGACTGAGCGAGAGATAAGAATGGATACGCCCCGAGATTTGGCATTCCCATTTGTAGCGTGATACACTCTCGGGAAAAAATTATTTTGCAATAAGGGAAACTTATCTCCCTTAAAATGTGTCTCCTGAATGAATGCCAGGTCAGTCTTCAGTCGGTGTAGGTCTTGAAATAACATACGCCTTTTTTCCGGAATATTTAGGCCTCTCACATTAAACGAGAGCACTTTTACTGTCTCCATGACCCTCACGTCACACAGAAAAAGTAAGGGGTATGGGAGGGGAAGGGAAGAAAATGGGTAAGGGAAGGGAAGAGGTGGGAGATTAGGGGTAGAAGTAGACTGAAGGAAGAAAGGTGTTAGCAGAAGAAAAAGAAGAGAAAAATGGGACAGGAAAAGCAGAGATTAATAGATACTAGATCACCCCAACGGGGTATTAAATTCAGGTTCTACTTAGAGAGTGTTCCTAAAACTAAGACGCTCACCAGAATAACTCCGGTTATCGAGCGCAGGCCTAAATGGGGGTTGTGGAAAGGAATGACCAGCGAGGTGCTCGCTGAACTCCCCTCCCACCTGCAGTGTGAAATATCATAAAAGGAAATATATATGATATGACGGTGATCAATTAGAGGTAAACATGTCAACATTAAAAGAATAACCTAAAGGCACAATAGGCTTAAGAAAGAAAGCGTAACCCATGTCTGGGAGCTGCGCCTCTTAATAGAGTGTCATCATCCATTGCTCCTGCACATCTTAAGTATAAAACAAACAGAACTGCAAGGAAAGTATATAATATCAACCTGAACAAGAACCACCCCTTACATGAACTAAATATACTAGCTAAAGAATATATATATATATATACTGGCATTTTCTAATTGCATATTATTTGGCTACTTACAGTGCTGAGAGGATGGTTTCCCCATTAGAACCACAAGAGCAACAGGAGGGTAGATACGTGAGCCATCGGCTCCAGATCCACTTTCATGCTATTCATTTTACTATCAGGTCCGTGGAGACTCATCCCTCTTTCCCTCTCTTGTGTGACGTATAGAAAAAATCCCACCCCCTCAGTATATATATCCCTCATAAAGTCCTCCTGAAAGGGAAAGCCCTCTCCCCCCACCCCCAGACAAATATCAGGGCCAGAAGGGAGGAACAGCCCCCAAAAGCAGAAGTAACCCACACAAGCATCATTCTATCCCTTCCACCCCTGTTCTCCCATCATAAGTAGTAATAATATAGATATTCTCTTACTTACACATCATGACTCCTGATCTTCCGTTTAATGTGACAGAACATAGTGTGCATAACAAGAATGGTATCGAGACAGGGGAGGTTTCCCAGGTTAAATAGGTAAGATCACACCCGTCTGTATTAACGTCTCGGTCCCAGAGACAACACAGCGTTGCTCAAAGTCTCCGCCAAAACGAACACTGCAAACGTTCAAAATAACATAGCAGCCGCTTGTTAGCAGACCTGGCGCGCTCATCACAGTAAGGGTAGAGCTGGGAAGTAAGGTATGCATGATTTCAAATGTAGTCGCAGTCCTCTCTGGTGTGGTATTAAAAGGATATGCGTGACCAGCCAGTTTTATGGTGGGGGGTGGTAAAATCCAACAAACAGGTATAACTAAATCAGATGCGTGTGGAGACCACAGTGGGGCAACTCATGGGAGTGACACTCATGATTCCCGGGTTCCTTCAGCAGATGGAGACCGGGCTCTTCTCCTGGGCCGCTGTCGGCGAGAGGATTGAGAGTTTTGTTGAGAAGAAGGTCCCGGACGACCTGAGGTGCGAGGTATGATGGTCAGCCAGTTCGGTAATTGTATGGGCTCTATTCCCAGGAAGGCGAAGAGAGCTGGTAAGTCTGCAGGAGTACGTAGCGTGAAGGAGGCATTTGTTTTACGAAAGCTGACCGCTAAGGGGTATCTCCAACGATAGGTGCAGTCATTTCTTCTGGCCACATCCAAAAGGGGTCTCAGCCCTTCTTTGTAGCGTGGCCCTAGACAGGTCTGGAAGAATTCTAATTGTGGCACCATCGAATTCTACTGGCCCATGTTCCCAAGCTTTACGGAGGATAAGTTCTTTTTGATTATAATGATGTATCCTGCACAGAACATCCCTTGGTCTGTCAGGGTCAGACGATTTAGGTCCCAGGGTTCTGTGGACACGATCTAACTCCAGCGACGGAGGGGAGGAACCCAGAACCTCATGAAAGATAGCCGTCACGGTAGCCGCCAGATCTTCTGAGCCGGTTGCCTCTGGAATACCCCGCAATCGAAGGTTGTTGCGTCTGCTACGATCCTCTAAATGAAGTTGTAGTTCAACGGCAGTGGTCTCTTGGGATTCCTGGGAATGTTCCAATGCCACAATCCTGTGAGTTAAAGATGTGATCGAAGCTTCTCCAGAGTCGACACGATCTGTAAGTGCGTGCGAATCTGCCCTTACTTCCTGAATATCCCTACTGTGTGCCTCCTCAATACGGAGAATGAGGCCTTCTATGTCTGCTTTGGTTGGTAGGGATTGCAAAATTGCTCGGATATCGTCCGGCATACCGCTGGACCTAGGAGAGGCATCAGCCATGTTTAAGGGCAATATAGTGGATGTCTCTTGATTTAGACTTGTATTGTCGGGTGAGATGGAAGGTCTCAGTGAGTCTAGTGCAGTATTCTCCGTTAAGCTGCGTGCATGTGGAGCCGCTATATTGGCACCCAGTGACACTCTCTGTGTGCCGCAGAAGTACCGCTGAATGCCACTGCTCGGGGTAGAGGGACGGTTACCTCCAGCTGACGATCTTGTCCGGTATCGTCTGGTAGCTATCATGCCTCTTTGTCGCTCATGAATCACCGTCAATTTAGCAGGATAGAGCGGGTGAGATCAGGAGCCCTCTTCAAAAGCGTCCTCACTCGGCCATTGCTAAGCCACGCCCCTTCAGTCAAAGTTCTATTCTTTCTTTCAGCTACTCCATTTTGTTCTGGTGTATACGGGACTGTCTTTTGATGTTCTATTCCATTCTGTCTTAAGTACTCTTGTATCTTACCTCCTGTGAATTCACCTCCATTATCGCTCCGAAGTATGAGAGGCTTCCTCTGAAACTTTTTTACTGGTCTTTATTATACAGTCTTGTAATTTGTCGAAAACTTCACTCTTGTGTTGCATTAGGTAGGTAACTGTGTATCTTGAATAGTCGTCTATGAAAGTCACTATGTACCTGTTGCCTCCAGGTGTAGGTGGGTTTAGGGGACCACACACGTCACTGTGAACTAAGTCAAGTGGTCTTGAAGCTCTCTTCTGACTGACTTTGGGAAGTGTTGCTCTTGTAGCTTTGGATTTAATGCAACATTCACACTTAACAGTTACTGGACAAGGGGATACTGTTAGATCCATTGTCAGATTCCTCCTTTGTAGTTCCTGTATGCATTCTGGGTGTCTGTGACCTAGACGTCTGTGCCATATATGTATACAGTCATTGTGCTTGTGTGTACATAGTCTCACCTTTTTCCTTCACTGTGTCGAGGTGATATAGATGATCATCCAGCTTGGCACTTGCTATTGTCTGTTTGCCGTTTAGAATAGAACACTTGTCACCTTGGAATTTTACAGTAAATCCTGTGGCTGTTAGAGGCTTCACAGATAAGAGTCCTCCTTCTAGATTAGGAACATAAAGCACATCTTTCACTGGTATGGCTAAATTGTGTCCCGCATCATCCGGGCATACAAGGGTTCCATGCCCATATCCTTCTGCATGTATTTTGCTTCCATCTGCAAGATAAATAGTTTCTTTGTTGTTCAGATCAAGTTCAGTGAAGAAACTTCTATCACTCGTCATGTGACTGGTTGCCCCTGAATCGATGCACCAGCCTTGGCATTTATTGTTGCCTGTCATTTTAAATGTGGCATTCCAGTTTCCTTCCCATGGATCATTGATTATGGTTTTGACCTTTTGTTTAGCATAAGAGGGACGCTGTCTCATTTGCTCTGCTTTCCATATAGTACAGTCTTTCTTTATGTGTCCCTGTTTGTGGCATCTGAAACACACTCTGGTCTCTTTCCTGTGTAACTTTGCGTCTAACTTTAAGAGCGGTTCTGGTGTCGGTTTCTGTGGAGTCACGCACTAATGCCTTTCTTCTCTGATACTCATCTATGAGCCTGGTTTACACAAATGCTAGCGTCAGATCTGTCTCAGGTCGTGTCTCCAGTGCATTGATTAGTGCACTATACGTATCGGGCAAACTGCATAACAACATGGCTGAAGTGTGACTGTCTGTTATATTCTCCCCGATTGATCTGAGTTGCGCAATCACTTCCAGCATTGCATTTATATGCTCCTGCATGTCCTGTTCTCTGCCAAGTCTCATTTTGTAAAGTTTCCGCAGCAGAAACAGCTTGCTGTTTAAACTAGATCTTTCATGCAATCTTTTCATTACCTCCCACATGCCTTTCGCTGTGTCCTCATGACGTATATGAATGAGCTGATCATCCTCCACTAGTAAACTTATGGTGGCCCGTGCCTGTCTGTTTTTCTTGTCCCAGTCCTGATTATTATCCTGTGGCCGCTCTGTGGTGGTAACCTCCCACAATTCATCTCTGGATAATAGCATTTCCACTTTGAACTTCCATAGCTGATAATTGTCAATGTTCAGCTTGGCCACTGAGAGTTTAAGCTCTGAGTTTCCGGCCATCTTTTAATTTCTTCCTTTATATATGAACAGTCTTACTTGTATATAGGAGATGTCACTGGAAAATGTCCTTATGCCGATCTCCGCATTAGTCACACTGTCTCCCGGCTTTGTTCTGCCTGGGCCTCACCTGGTTATGTAACTTTATCTGGACACTGGGCCCATAACCTGTTGCAGAGTAAGATTGCTGGGTGCAGTGGAGTCAATTCAGATCAGACGTTGTGGAGTAACAGGAACTGGCTTCTTTATTGGAACATAACTGGTAAGAAGTACACAGACAGGAAAAAGAAACCAACAAGTACAACACTATGTATAGGAAATACAACACATCATAGAAAAATGCATAGCATAGCATATCACTGAGCACTAGCAACATCTAGTTTCCTGTTTGTGAACTGCAGTCAATAGGTTAAGCTGAAAGTTGTTGTATCTCCAACAAGTTGTACCTGTTTATCTTCTGCCCAATCTTCTCTAAAGCCTTCTAAAACACACAGAACAAATGCTTTTTCTCAGTTCCAGCAGGAAAGTGGTAGGAATCTGATGTCACTGCATGACACAGCATAGAAAGAATAGCTGACTGCAATTTGAGACCTGAGTGGAAAGAGTAAGCACCCCCTCTCCACAAACACATAGGGACACATAAACAGCTGAGGTGTATTATGGGGGTGGGGTCATCTTCTGGGATTCTGTGGTATCAAGTTAGAGACTGTCAGAAGTGATTGATGCAGATAGAGGAATGAGGCTCAGTTCACACGATTGCAAATTGGATGTGGGGAATTCACATTAGCAGGAGATTGTGACCGGATCTCTTTAGAGCTGGTTCACATATCTCCACAGTGGGTCCGGTGCGATTTGCAGAAGAATGATGTGCGTCTTTTGGTCTGTTTCAGGTCTGAATTCAGACCAAAATTCAGGCTGAAATCAGACCTGAAACAGTGAACCAGGACGCACCGGACCCCTGCTGTGAGCCGCATGCAGCTCATATGTGAATCCAGCCTGAGACAGCAGACAGAAATCGAGTTAAGTGCTTTGGACTGAAGCAAATACACACTATAGAGGGATATACTTTATTAATTTTTCATTTCAGAGGTTTACAACCACTTTAAAGTGCACCTGTACCCAGACTATGAATGCTGTGGCTCATTCACATCATAACAGGTGAGCTGTGTTTAACTGCTTTAATCAATGCAGGTTCAATGCATAGATACATGAAAAAAACAAATCAGTTACTATTTGATGCACAAATAACATGAAGTACGCAAAAATCTAGATTTTTTGTTACTCACCGTAAAATCCTTTTCCCTGAGTTTATTGATGGACACAGCATCTTCTTCATTATCCATGACCATACAGGGTTTTATAGCACCTCTTATGGACAGTCCTCTCTGGGTATAAAACTCCCTCTCTGCTATAGGCCTCCAGTCAGTCACAAGCAGTGTCAGGTAGAAAACTCCATAGAGGGGTGGGTGCTGTGTCCATCAATGAACTCAGAGAAAGGTATTTTACAGTGATTTACAAAAAAAAACTTGAGAAACAGATGCCTGATGTTGGAATGCTTAGGAGCTGCTAACCACCCTGGTGGAGAGCACCGTAACAGGGAAGGGAGGTTCCCCCATGCTATCACGGGCACTGTAGCAACATCAGTATTCTTAGAGCTGGGGCTGTATGAGAGGCCTCCCTCTACATGTCAGGCTCTGACACAAGGTATGCAACAGCCACATCCACAAGTGAGATTATCCATCAGCACGTCTACAGGAACAGGACTGCCACCTTCAGGAGGGGGTCCAGGGGGTAGCAAGCCCCTGAGACTCCATAGGGACAGCACTACCTGACAGGTGCTGCTGCAACTAGGGACCCTAAAGGAAAGAGACCACCCCCAGGCTGCCCAGCAGAGAGGAAGATAGAGGGATACACAGGGGAGGATTCACCACAGGCTGCCATATGCTACCAGAAGTCAGCAATGTGTCTCTGCCACTGTGTACAACTCAGGACTCCACCACCAGGTGCTAGGGACCACTCCCACATCCTCTGACTCTCAGAAGCCAAGGTAAGGCCACTGCTGTGAGCTACAAGAAAATGGTGATTCATGACCACCCTGAGCCAGCTCTCCCAGCCTGTACTGGCACTTGGTCTTAGGGAAAATGGCTGCTGAGCATGGCAAATGCAGGATGTCTCCAAAAGAGAAGGTAAAATGGTGGCTGTGGCTCTGGGAAAATAGCTGTCGGAGAAAAAAAGCCACGTGGCAGCCATATGAACCTATGCTGGACCCAGAGATCCTCCTCTCCACTGAAGTGGGGGGTTGTCAGCCAGGGGTAACACTGTGACAGACAATAGGTGCCCAGTCATATGTGTCCACATGAGACATTTATCTCACTGGCCACCCCAGTCCAGGATGGGGCATTGTCGCTGTTGACTGAGAGCAGAGCTAGCAGTCTGTGTGCTCTCGCTGGTCAAACTGGGGTGACCTGACTGTTGATAGAAGATCTCCACATGAAAAAACCCCAGGAAAAGAAAAGGAAAACATAAGAAAGCTATAAGACCACAAGTCCCAGCATAAAACAATACATCCATACTCCTGGCACTAGGCACAATGACTGGAGCCTTATAGTAAAGAAGGGGTTTTAAGTCCAGGGAAGACTGTCCATAGGAGGTGCCAACATTTTTTCTGCCTAGTGTTCTACTCCTGTAGGTGTTGCTATAAAAACCTGTTTGGTCATGGATAAAGAAGAGACTGTCAATGAACATAAGAGAAATCTTCCTTTATCTTCATAGAATGCAAGAAGGTAAACAAAATCTTCAGCCTTTAGAACAACTTTAAGTGATATTACAAATGAGAACTAGGAATGTACATCTTTGTATGTTCCTTATTATTAACCACTTGCCGACCGGCTCACGCCGATATACGTCGGCAGAAGGGCACATACAGGCATATTAACGTACCTGTACGTTGCCCTTTAAGAAGTGGTTTGCAGGCGCGCGTGTGCACCGCGAGCTCGGCGAGCTCTGTGAGTGTGATTGCGGATCCCACAGACTTGATGTCCACGGGGATACCTGCGATCGTCTCACGGAGAAGAAGAAAGGGGAAATGTTGATGGAAACAAGCATTTCTCCGTTCTACCTAGTGACAGGACACTGATCACTGCTCCCTGTAATCAGGAGCAGTGATCAGTGTCATGTCACACACAGCCCCTCCCCCCATAGTTAGAATCACTCCCTAGGACACACTTAACCCCTGCAGCGCCCCCGAGTGATTAACCCCTTCACTGCCAGTCACATTTACACAGTAATCAATGCATTTTTAATTGCACTGATCGCTGTATAAATGTGAATGGTCCCAAAATAGCGCCAAAAGTGTCCGATCTGTCCGCCATAATGTTGCAGTCATGATAAAAATCACTGATTGCCGTCATTACTAGTAAAAAAAAAATTATTAATAAAAATGCCATAAAATTATCCCCTATTTTGTAGATGCTATAACTTTTGCGCAAACCAATCAAAAAATGCTTATTGCAATTTTTTTTTACCAAAAATATGTAGAATACGTATCGGCCTAAACTTAGGAAAAAGTTTTTTATATCATTTTTGGGGATATTTATTATAGCAAAAAGTAAAAAATAATGCTCTATTTGTGGGAAAAAAAAGGACGTCAATTTTGTTTGGGAGCAACGTCGCACAACCGTGCAATTGTCAGTTAAAGCAATGGAGTGCCGAATCACAAAATGTGCTCTGGTCTTTGGCCAGCCAAATGGTCCGGGGCTGAAGTGGTTAAGTGACATCCAAATCTCCTCTATTATTCAAGAACAAATCATCAAGATTTCCAGTCCTGTGATCACTATGAAATCTCTGACATGGTGATCATATAGTATTATTCACAAACACATCTGTTGGGTTATGATGTCACAATACCTCACACAGATAGAAGCATTTTGACATATGAAGTTATCAGGCTACAGATTTTAAAGGGCAATACAGTAGTTCATTGGTAAGAACACGTTTTATAGATCCATTTCCTGCAATGAGCTTCTGGCCACAGAATAAAATGGAATACAATTTAGAGTTCAAGAATAGGGATGAGCTTCATGTTCGAGTTGAACCCATGTTCGACTCGAACATCGGCTGTTCGGTCGTTCGCCGAATTGCGAACGATATGGGCCGTTCGTGCCAAATTCGCGTGGCGCGTCACGGCCCATAATTCACTGCGGCATCGCAGTGCATTGCTGGCTGATGATTGGCCAAGCATGCACTATGACCCGCATGCTTGGCCAATCACAGCACCGCCTGAACAGAGAGCCGTAATTGGCCAAAGCTAAGGAGGCTTTGGCCAATTATGGCTCAGGGGATTTAGTACACGCCCCACACTATATAAGGCCGCCTGCACGGCAGCCCTGTGTAGTGTGTGTTCCGGCGTTGAAAGAGAGACAGAGAGACAGTGTCATTTGATTTGAGTTAGATAGATTAGGCAGAACAGTCAGTCAGTTTAGCTGCACTTACAGTGTATTGTGTGTGTGTGTGTGTGTGTGTGTGTGTGTGTATATATGTATGTGTATATATATATATATATATATATATATATGCATCCCAGATGTTGCATATATATATACACTGTATTCAGTTTAGCTAGATCCGTTCCTGTTATCTTCCTACTGACAGGCAGGCTTGTCTTGTTACAGTATATACAGCTACCTGAAGAAAATTGCTGGTGTTCTTTTGATCCTATTAGTACCACAGTCAGGCAGCTAGACTATTTACAGTTAGTGCAGTGCGTCCTGCTCACAGTGTTCAGCTAGATCCGTTCTTGTTATCTTCTTACTGACAGGCAGGCTTGTCTTGTTACAGTATATACAGCTACCTGAAGAAAATTGCTGGTGTTCTTTTGATCCTATTAGTACCACAGTCAGGCAGCTAGACTATTTACAGTTAGTGCAGTGTGTCCTGCTCAGTGTTCAGCTAAACCTACAAGTTAGTGGGGTGCGTCCACCTCACAGTGTTCAGCTAAAGCTACCTGTAGAAGGTTGGTGGTGTTCTCATACTACAGGCAGGCAGTTGATTTTGCTAGCTGCAGTATCAGTACATATATATATCCCAGCTTAGTGCAGCTACAGGCCATTAGTATGTCTGGAAGGCCAAGAAGGAGAGGCAGACAGTCACAAGCCAATAAGAGAGGGCAAGCAGACTCTGTGTCTAGTGCTGGTCGTGGAGACGGTGCATCCTCATCAGCACGTGGCCGTGGGACACGCTTGGCCTTTTTTTCAGCAGCTGGCCGTGTTGAGCCACAACATGCGGAAGACTTGGTCGAGTGGATGACCAAGCCGTCCTCATCCTCCTCATCCTCTCTTACCCATGCCCAGGGTAATTTGTCTGGCAAAGCAGCGGCCTCTTCCCTCAGTTCAATGTCATCAGTGACTCCTTCCCTAGCCCCACCATGTCCTCCTGAGGAGTCCCTCGAACTGTTTGACCACAGTGTTGGGTACATACTCCAGGAGGATGCCCAGCATTTGGAAGGCTCTGATGATGATACTGAGCTTGATGAAGGCAGTAATATGAGAACGAACAGAGGGGGTGCCCAAGAAGGACAGCAATCTGGCAGTCATGCTCCCCCTGCTGCAGCATACTGCCAGATTTGCTCCAGTGATGAGGAGGGAGGGGATGATGAGGTCACTGACTCAACGTGGGTGCCTGATAGGAGAGAGGAGGAGGAGGCGGCACATCACCAACGAGGCGGATGCCCTCCAGGGGCCAGCCTAAGGGCAGCACATTGACTGCATCACACCCCAAAGCTCCACATGTGCAGGGCGCTGCAGTCTCTGCGCGTTATTCAAAAATTTCTTTGGTGTGGGCCTTTTTTGAGACGAGTGCATCAGATCGCACCGCTACTATTTGCAACATATGTCTCAAGCGTATCTCACGTGGCCAAAACATCTCCCGCTTGGGTACCACATGCTTGACCAGACATATGTTGACCTGCCATGCAGTTCGTTGGCAAGCGTATCTAAAAGACCCACACCAAAGAACAAAGAGGACCTCTCCTTGCTCCTCATCAGCTGAGATCTCCAACCCCACTAGACCTTCAGTCCTCTCTGAGACCTGCACTGAGAGGAATGAAGGTGTAGAATTAGGTGTGTCACAGCCAAGTACTTGTGGGCAATCTGCTTTTTGTACACCGATGTCAGATTGTACCAGGCAAATTTCCCTGCCCCAGCTGCTGCACCGCCGAAAGAAGTTTGCTCCCAGCCATCCACATGCCCAGCGGTTAAATGCTAGCTTGGCAAAATTGCTAGCACTTCAACTGCTGCCTTTTCAGTTGGTAGACTCTGCCCCCTTCCGTGAGTTTGTGGAATGTGCGGTTCCTCAGTGGCAGGTACCCAAACGCCACTTTTTCTCATGGAAGGCGATTCCGGCTCTCTACCGGCATGTGGAAGGCAATGTCCATGCCTCGCTGGACAGGGCGGTCAGCGGTAAGTTGCATATTACCGCTGACTCATGGTCCAGCAGGCATGGACAGGGACGTTACCTAAGTTTCACGGCGCATTGGGTGACTCTGCTGGCAGCTGGGAAGGATGCAGGCAAAGGTGCAGTAGTGTTGGAGGTTGTTCCGCCACCATGCCTCCAAAATGCTAATGATTGTGACACACCTCTCTCCTCCACCACCTCCTCTTCTTCTTCCTCCATGGCCTCTTCCTGTGCTTTGTCCTCGGAACCAGCGGTGCTCCGTAGCCATTCAAGGGGCTATGCAAGTACGCAGGCCAAAAGATGCCATGCGGTGCTTGAGCTGGTGTGCTTGGGGGACAGGAGCCACACTGGGGCAGAGGTTCTGTCAGCTCTGCAGGGGCAGGTTCAGAGGTGGTTGACGCCACGCCAACTTAAGGCAGGAATGGTGGTTTGCGACAATGGCTCTCTGCCCTCTGACGGGGACAAATGACCCATGTGCCCTGTTTGGCTTATGTCCTTAACTTGGTGGTGCAGCGGTTCTTGGGCAGGTACCCGGGCTTACAGGATGTCCTGAGGCAGGCCAGGAAAGTCTGTGTGCATTTCCGCCGGTCATATAATGCCAGTGCTCGGCTGACGGACCTCCAAAAAGGAGTTTAACCTGCCCAAGAACCGCCTAATCTGTGACATGCCCACCAGGTGGAACTCAACGTTGGCCATGCTGCAGCGGCTGCACACGCAGCAGAGGGCCATCAATGAGTACCTGTGCGACTATGGCACCAGGACAGGGTCAGGGGAGCTTGGTTTTTTTCACCATGCCAGTGGGCCATGATCAGGGATG
Organism: Aquarana catesbeiana; assembly: GCF_042186555.1. Classification (NCBI taxonomy): domain Eukaryota; kingdom Metazoa; phylum Chordata; class Amphibia; order Anura; family Ranidae; genus Aquarana; species Aquarana catesbeiana. The sequence continues at coordinate 204,366,222 of NC_133336.1, forward strand.
CATGCACTGTCCTGTCACCATTTGAGAAGGCCACGAGGATGGTGAGCAGTGACAGTGCATGCATCAGTGACACTGTCCCCCTTGTCCACCTGTTGGAGCACACGCTGCGTGGAATAATGGACAGGGCACTTGAGGCAGAACAGAGGCAGGAAGAGGAGGACTTCCTTAGCTCTCAAGGCCCCCTTTATCCAGACATTGTTCCTGCATGCCCGCCGATCACACAGGAAGAGGACGAGGAGGAGGAGGAGGAGGAAGATTGTGTCAGTATGGAGGTGGAGCCTGGCACTCAGCATCAGCAGCAGTCTTTAAGGGATCAGTCCCAAGAAACACATGGACTTGTACGTGGCTGGGAGGAGGTGGCTGCGGACCATGTCATCCTTAGTGACCCAGAGGACTCCAGACCAAATGCCTCAGCAAACCTAAGCTGCATGGCCTCCCTGATCCTGCAAAGCCTGCGTAAGGATCCTCATATTCGTGGTATCAAGGAGAAGGACCAATACTGGCTGGCAACTCTCCTTGATCCATGTTACAAGGGTAAGGTTGTGGACCTTATCTTGCCATTGCAGAGGGAGCAGAGGATGAAACATCTTCGGGAGGCCTTGCAGAAAGGTCTGTGCAACGCGTTCCAGAGACTGGGAGGTTACAAACTCCTGTTTCTGGACGTGTTGCTGAGGCTTCGGTCAGTCAAAGAAGGAGCGGTGGAGAAGGTGGCCGTCTGACCGATGCGTTCAGACAATTTTTTGGTCCGCAGCCCCAAGGTATGATCGGTTCCAGCAACCATCGCTAGCGTCTGTTTTACATGGTGCAGGAATACCTAGGGGCAAGATCAGCTTTGGACACCTTTCCCACCGAAAATCCTCTGGGTTACTGGGTCTTGAGGATGGATTAAAATTAAAAATAAAAATAATGTGTCTGCGCTAGAAAAAAATCACTACACTCAAAGTGCAGTATTAATGTAAGCAACCTGGGTGTTGAAATAAAATATAAAGTGCACAGTACTATATAAACAGAGAATGTGAATAATCAAACAAAGTGACATATCAAATTGAAATAACAAATAAATACTGGAGGATATAGCAAATGGTGAATAAATAAAGTCCAAAAGCGTGAATATCCAATGATATAAAAGTGCCCGAATAAATTAGTCCCAAAATTGGGTGATTTTCATATATTCTATCTTCCAAAATGTGCCACCAAGAAACATGCTGTAGTGTCTTCCAGCCGCCCCCACAGGTGTATATGCTCACCTTCCTGTGTGTGACACAGCGATTAAACTATGCCAAACAAAGCCTTGGAGCCACTCCTGTGCTCATTAGGAACCAGCTGTACAAACTTCCAATGTTCTCAAATGGAGATGGTTTATGCAAGAGAAAAAAACTCCATAGCGCAATATGTAGGTATAAAGCATTTAATAAAATAATTAGCTCCCCTGTCTGGGGTACTCACATATTGTGGGTGCGTGAGTGCACCAACCATATCAAGCATAAAACGGATAATCTCCCGGTGTGGCGTGCGGTGTAGCGTGTGTAACGAAAAGACTCCTTCTCTCTCTCTGCTGACAGCTCCGTCCAGGCCCCTCCCCTACGCGTGTTCGGCACCGGGACCACGTGCCTTCTTCAGGGGGATCTGATTGGACGAGAGCTTCAGAGTGAATATATATATAGCTCCGGCGGCCATTTTGCCTGAGACCGCAGACATATTTGTGTCTATGGCGGCCATTTTCCCTTAGGCCTTAAATCAGGTTGACGTACGCCGTGTCAATCATGGCAGCCATTTTGCCTAAGATTACAAAACTGAACTCTAATGGGCAGTAAAGGTAAGCACAGCGGCCATTTTCCCTAAGACTACACTTCTGTTAATTAGCCAGAAGTGTACTATTAATAACAGGATCTCACAATAAATGATCCAATGGGATGTTGAGTATTAAATTCAATGTAAATTCTATATTGATATAATTCAGGACGGAGCGGTCTGGCAAAGAGAGTATCACTACACACCACACACGTTTAGATCGCCACAAACGATATCACATAATGCCCTAACTGGTAAATAACCTACAGCATTCTATACAAGGGTTGACCAAAGGTAAAATTAAAATATTATTAAAATATTAAAAATAAACATAACATACTTTATTCTAAACATTATTGATCGCATAAAAAATCATAAACATCCTATAAAATATTGACTAAAAAGGTCTATTCTAAAAAATCATTCAAAATGAACAAATTATTCATAGAGTCACTGTGGGGAGGTAATAGAACTATCAAGGGGAAAGAACATCAATGTGTACAATCTATATTGGATGCCCCTACTGAGCCCAATAGATAGGGCATCCCTTATAACTCAAAATAAGAGAGAACAAAAAATAATAGAAAATGTACCGCCAAAGTAAACCGTATCAGTAATTACTAAGGAAACATCTCAAATCGAAATCTCTATTCAATCCTCCAGGAATCAAAGACCCAAGCTGGTGTATCCACCAGGATTCTCTTTTGCTTATCTCTCTAACGAAATTAGAACCCCTCCAGTGGCGTTTGGGCGCCTCAATCCCCCAAAACTTCATGCCTGCGGTACTTTGGTTATGTACCCTCTTAAAGTGCACATACAAACCATGTTTATCGGACCCATTGCATATATGCCTCACATGTTCTTCCATGCGGTCTTTGAGAGCCCTGGTGGTCCGCCCCACATACAACAGGTTACATGGGCACTTTAAGGCATAGACCACCCCTACTGTATCACAGGATATAAAATCCCTAATCTTATACGAAAAATTGTTTCTAGGGTTCAAGAACTCCTTTAACCTCCTAATGTTGCCCGGGATCCTCCTGCAACTGTAACACCTGCCACAGCTGTGGAATCCTTCTAGGTCCAGGAACATTTTAGGTTTTGGAGGGGGAGGATCTACCACATTGTGTATCAGCCTGTCCCGCAAGCTGGGAGCTCTCTTAAAAACAAATTTCGGTTTATCCGGAAGAACATCCTTGAGTTGGGTGTCCTGTTTCAACACACTCCAATATTTGCATATAATCCTCCTTACTTCGTGGCTTTGTGCTGAATAATCAAGTACTACACTAATACCCTCATGAACATCATTACCGGTTGATCTAATAGCATCTTTTAGAAGATCCGCCCTATCCATGTTGCCAATTCTACTTTTTTCTTTCTCCAAAAACTCCTTCTGGTATCCCTTCTCTAAGAACATAGTACTTAACCTCTCTGACTGGGTATCATAATCCACCATCCTGGTGCAATTCCTTCGCATCCTCATATATTGTCCACTCGGGATGTTTTTTAACCAGGGTTTATGATGACAACTCGTAACCGGGATATACGAATTCCGGTCCGTAGCTTTGAAAAAGGATTTGGTGATGATACCCTCATTAGTGTTGGAAATCTCTAAATCCAAAAAATGTATATTTTCTGTACTGACATTCCAGGTGAGGGAGATGTTCCGATCGTTGACATTCATGGAGTTCAGTAGGCCCATCAGACCTTCCATATCCCCTCTCCAAATAATTAAAAGATCGTCTATAAATCTTTTATATAGTACGATATCTCCATTGTCATCCATTAGGTTTTCCTCTTCCTCCCATTTAGCCATATAGAGATTTGCTACACTTGGGGCGAATTTGGCGCCCATCGCGACGCCTTTCTTCTGTAAGTAGATCTTGTTATCGTACCAGAAAAAATTATTCTGCAAACAAAATTCTAAACATTTCAAAAGAAAGAGTGTAAGATCCTCATCGATGGAATCTTCCTTATCCAAGGCCCATTTGACAGCGTTCAGGGCACCCTCATGGTCGATGTTAGTATATAATGAGGCCACATCTCCTGTGGCCATAATTATATTCTCATATGTAGTACATCCCCCAAGCAACTGCAAAGTGTGCTTGGTGTCCCTAAGGTAAGCATTGGTTTTCTTCACTAGGGGCTGTAGATGGATGTCTATATACTCTCCTAGTCTGGAGGTGAGGGATCCAATACCGCTCACTATCGGTCTTCCGGGTGGGTTCAGGCTGTCCTTATGGATTTTGGGCAAATAGTAGATTACAGGCATTTTGCTAACCATAGGGACTAGGTATTTGGCCTCATGCTTGTTCAACAATCCCTTATCGGTTCCATATTTGATAATGCCCTCCAATGCATTTTTACATGCCTTGGTGGGGTTGTCCTTAAGAGGCCGATAAGTATCCATATCACTTAGTATCCTTCCCATCTCATTTTTGTATTGTTGTAGTGAGAGGACGACGACACCTCCCCCTTTATCCGCCGGTCTAATCACTATGTCTTTCCTTCTTTCCAGTGAATCCATTCCTCTTTTAATATCTATATGCTCATGTACTTTCTTAACCGGTAGTTGCTCTAACTCTGAGGTAACCAATTTCTTGAATAAATCGACATACTTATTGTTGGATATATAAGGGTTAAACACTGAGTTATTTCTTAGGCTAGTGAACCTGTGATCAGTGACAGCCCTCTCAACAGGGTTGAGGGCATAATACTTTTTGATATTGAGTTTCCTGACCAATTTCTGTACCCCAACGTAGGTGTCGAATTTGTTCAGTCCCTTTTTTGGGGCATACTTGATTCCCTTATCTAAAACTAGTAATTCCACCCTTGATAGTTCTGCTCCGCTTAAATTATAAATTCCCCGTCCTAGTCTTCCCGCCTTCTTTTTCTGTTGTACTCTTCGTCCAGCTCTCCCTCCTCTCTTCCTGGATTTCGTACTTCTCGGGCGGGTCCTCCCCTGGTCCCCCCTAAAAAAGATTCATCTAAAAAGTGGTCATTGTCACTCAAAGGCTGGAAACCGTTAGCCACAGGTACCCCATAGTGGTCCTGCTGATGTGTTTCATATCTGACTCTTTGCGGCTTGGGGGAATAATAAGCTCCATCTCTGCCTGCATCTTCCCTTAAATGTATGGGCTGCCCCCTGAAAGGAGGTTGATACGGTAAGGGGCCCCTATATGGTGCACGATTTTCTCTCCGAGGTGTATTCTGCTGACTCCCATAACTCCTATATTGATGGTATGGAGTGCTGTGTTGATATCCATATGGTCTTTGATGGCCATATGAGTGATATTGGCTATTCCTAAAATTAGGTGCAGGGTTTGGAGGATGAGCAAAATCAAAAAGCTCCCTCTCCCTATAGCCATTATCTTGATAGATGGGTGCCTCGTATCTCCAATTTTCATTGTTAGGCGGCGGACCATTTCTCCCCTCATTGTTAGGTCGCCTCGAGCGATTTTGTTGCGGTTTCCTTGGAGGTTGGCGATAAGGTGTATGAGGTAACACCTCCTCCTGGCGATGCGGCGGAAACCCTCTATTAACTGGTCTGTTACTCTGTTGTTGTGAATAGGACTGACCCTGTGGTGGTACCATATTGGTAACTGTCCCCGCCTGTGAATGGGGGTTAACCACTGTGTTGGACGTCAGTGTTGATTGCTAACGAAAGACTTGTTTGTTTTGATAATCTTCGAAGTCCCTTTGGTACTTCTTCTTCTTTACGTTTTTGTTTTCCGTGTCTTTCTTCTGCATATTCCTCTGTAGTTCCCCCATAAGTCTAGTATATTCAGGGTGACCTATGAGGGCGCTGAGTTTCTCCCTAATATCCTTAATCTGGTTTTCTAAAAGATCTAGTTTACGCTGTTTTCTCTTCATAAGAAATTCCATAATCTCCCTTCCCTTGCCCACAAAAAACGCATACCACTCCTCTACATCATCAACCCCAAGTAAGCCATCATTAATGGGAACATCCCATCGTAACTTCCTAGGGACCAGACCATCCTTTAAATATTTCCTCATGGTGGACATATCCCACCATATATTACTCTTTTTGTCCATGCAGTGTCCTAATTTCCTAAAAAGCTGCGTGATATCATTCTCATTAGAGTTGGTGATGGAGAAAAGATCCTCCAGATCAATTTCTTTGTTCTCAAAAAAGGCAAAAGGATCCATCAGGCTACTAGCAGGAATAGGAAAATAGAGGAAACAGAATAATAGCTAAAAACCTTGCGAGCCACTTACGGACAAATGCCTATAAAGTAATAAGTGAACAGTGGAGTCCAGCTGCAAACACTCAATCACGTTCCATATTCGTGTATAGTATTAAAATTAAAAATAATGTGTCTGCGCTAGAAAAAAATCACTACACTCAAAGTGCAGTATTAATGTAAGCAACCTGGGTGTTGAAATAAAATATAAAGTGCACAGTACTATATAAACAGAGAATGTGAATAATCAAACAAAGTGACATATCAAATTGAAATAACAAATAAATACTGGAGGATATAGCAAATGGTGAATAAATAAAGTCCAAAAGCGTGAATATCCAATGATATAAAAGTGCCCGAATAAATTAGTCCCAAAATTGGGTGATTTTCATATATTCTATCTTCCAAAATGTGCCACCAAGAAACATGCTGTAGTGTCTTCCAGCCGCCCCCACAGGTGTATATGCTCACCTTCCTGTGTGTGACACAGCGATTAAACTATGCCAAACAAAGCCTTGGAGCCACTCCTGTGCTCATTAGGAACCAGCTGTACAAACTTCCAATGTTCTCAAATGGAGATGGTTTATGCAAGAGAAAAAAACTCCATAGCGCAATATGTAGGTATAAAGCATTTAATAAAATAATTAGCTCCCCTGTCTGGGGTACTCACATATTGTGGGTGCGTGAGTGCACCAACCATATCAAGCATAAAACGGATAATCTCCCGGTGTGGCGTGCGGTGTAGCGTGTGTAACGAAAAGACTCCTTCTCTCTCTCTGCTGACAGCTCCGTCCAGGCCCCTCCCCTACGCGTGTTCGGCACCGGGACCACGTGCCTTCTTCAGGGGGATCTGTGTTTAACCCTTATATATCCAACAATAAGTATGTCGATTTATTCAAGAAATTGGTTACCTCAGAGTTAGAGCAACTACCGGTTAAGAAAGTACATGAGCATATAGATATTAAAAGAGGAATGGATTCACTGGAAAGAAGGAAAGACATAGTGATTAGACCGGCGGATAAAGGGGGAGGTGTCGTCGTCCTCTCACTACAACAATACAAAAATGAGATGGGAAGGATACTAAGTGATATGGATACTTATCGGCCTCTTAAGGACAACCCCACCAAGGCATGTAAAAATGCATTGGAGGGCATTATCAAATATGGAACCGATAAGGGATTGTTGAACAAGCATGAGGCCAAATACCTAGTCCCTATGGTTAGCAAAATGCCTGTAATCTACTATTTGCCCAAAATCCATAAGGACAGCCTGAACCCACCCGGAAGACCGATAGTGAGCGGTATTGGATCCCTCACCTCCAGACTAGGAGAGTATATAGACATCCATCTACAGCCCCTAGTGAAGAAAACCAATGCTTACCTTAGGGACACCAAGCACACTTTGCAGTTGCTTGGGGGATGTACTACATATGAGAATATAATTATGGCCACAGGAGATGTGGCCTCATTATATACTAACATCGACCATGAGGGTGCCCTGAACGCTGTCAAATGGGCCTTGGATAAGGAAGATTCCATCGATGAGGATCTTACACTCTTTCTTTTGAAATGTTTAGAATTTTGTTTGCAGAATAATTTTTTCTGGTACGATAACAAGATCTACTTACAGAAGAAAGGCGTCGCGATGGGCGCCAAATTCGCCCCAAGTGTAGCAAATCTCTATATGGCTAAATGGGAGGAAGAGGAAAACCTAATGGATGACAATGGAGATATCGTACTATATAAAAGATTTATAGACGATCTTTTAATTATTTGGAGAGGGGATATGGAAGGTCTGATGGGCCTACTGAACTCCATGAATGTCAACGATCGGAACATCTCCCTCACCTGGAATGTCAGTACAGAAAATATACATTTTTTGGATTTAGAGATTTCCAACACTAATGAGGGTATCATCACCAAATCCTTTTTCAAAGCTACGGACCGGAATTCGTATATCCCGGTTACGAGTTGTCATCATAAACCCTGGTTAAAAAACATCCCGAGTGGACAATATATGAGGATGCGAAGGAATTGCACCAGGATGGTGGATTATGATACCCAGTCAGAGAGGTTAAGTACTATGTTCTTAGAGAAGGGATACCAGAAGGAGTTTTTGGAGAAAGAAAAAAGTAGAATTGGCAACATGGATAGGGCGGATCTTCTAAAAGATGCTATTAGATCAACCGGTAATGATGTTCATGAGGGTATTAGTGTAGTACTTGATTATTCAGCACAAAGCCACGAAGTAAGGAGGATTATATGCAAATATTGGAGTGTGTTGAAACAGGACACCCAACTCAAGGATGTTCTTCCGGATAAACCGAAATTTGTTTTTAAGAGAGCTCCCAGCTTGCGGGACAGGCTGATACACAATGTGGTAGATCCTCCCCCTCCAAAACCTAAAATGTTCCTGGACCTAGAAGGATTCCACAGCTGTGGCAGGTGTTACAGTTGCAGGAGGATCCCGGGCAACATTAGGAGGTTAAAGGAGTTCTTGAACCCTAGAAACAATTTTTCGTATAAGATTAGGGATTTTATATCCTGTGATACAGTAGGGGTGGTCTATGCCTTAAAGTGCCCATGTAACCTGTTGTATGTGGGGCGGACCACCAGGGCTCTCAAAGACCGCATGGAAGAACATGTGAGGCATATATGCAATGGGTCCGATAAACATGGTTTGTATGTGCACTTTAAGAGGGTACATAACCAAAGTACCGCAGGCATGAAGTTTTGGGGGATTGAGGCGCCCAAACGCCACTGGAGGGGTTCTAATTTCATTAGAGAGATAAGCAAAAGAGAATCCTGGTGGATACACCAGCTTGGGTCTTTGATTCCTGGAGGATTGAATAGAGATTTCGATTTGAGATGTTTCCTTAGTAATTACTGATACGGTTTACTTTGGCGGTACATTTTCTATTATTTTTTGTTCTCTCTTATTTTGAGTTATAAGGGATGCCCTATCTATTGGGCTCAGTAGGGGCATCCAATATAGATTGTACACATTGATGTTCTTTCCCCTTGATAGTTCTATTACCTCCCCACAGTGACTCTATGAATAATTTGTTCATTTTGAATGATTTTTTAGAATAGACCTTTTTAGTCAATATTTTATAGGATGTTTATGATTTTTTATGCGATCAATAATGTTTAGAATAAAGTATGTTATGTTTATTTTTAATATTTTAATAATATTTTAATTTTACCTTTGGTCAACCCTTGTATAGAATGCTGTAGGTTATTTACCAGTTAGGGCATTATGTGATATCGTTTGTGGCGATCTAAACGTGTGTGGTGTGTAGTGATACTCTCTTTGCCAGACCGCTCCGTCCTGAATTATATCAATATAGAATTTACATTGAATTTAATACTCAACATCCCATTGGATCATTTATTGTGAGATCCTGTTATTAATAGTACACTTCTGGCTAATTAACAGAAGTGTAGTCTTAGGGAAAATGGCCGCTGTGCTTACCTTTACTGCCCATTAGAGTTCAGTTTTGTAATCTTAGGCAAAATGGCTGCCATGATTGACACGGCGTACGTCAACCTGATTTAAGGCCTAAGGGAAAATGGCCGCCATAGACACAAATATGTCTGCGGTCTCAGGCAAAATGGCCGCCGGAGCTATATATATATTCACTCTGAAGCTCTCGTCCAATCAGATCCCCCTGAAGAAGGCACGTGGTCCCGGTGCCGAACACGCGTAGGGGAGGGGCCTGGACGGAGCTGTCAGCAGAGAGAGAGAAGGAGTCTTTTCGTTACACACGCTACACCGCACGCCACACCGGGAGATTATCCGTTTTATGCTTGATATGGTTGGTGCACTCACGCACCCACAATATGTGAGTACCCCAGACAGGGGAGCTAATTATTTTATTAAATGCTTTATACCTACATATTGCGCTATGGAGTTTTTTTCTCTTGCATAAACCATCTCCATTTGAGAACATTGGAAGTTTGTACAGCTGGTTCCTAATGAGCACAGGAGTGGCTCCAAGGCTTTGTTTGGCATAGTTTAATCGCTGTGTCACACACAGGAAGGTGAGCATATACACCTGTGGGGGCGGCTGGAAGACACTACAGCATGTTTCTTGGTGGCACATTTTGGAAGATAGAATATATGAAAATCACCCAATTTTGGGACTAATTTATTCGGGCACTTTTATATCATTGGATATTCACGCTTTTGGACTTTATTTATTCACCATTTGCTATATCCTCCAGTATTTATTTGTTATTTCAATTTGATATGTCACTTTGTTTGATTATTCACATTCTCTGTTTATATAGTACTGTGCACTTTATATTTTATTTCAACACCCAGGTTGCTTACATTAATACTGCACTTTGAGTGTAGTGATTTTTTTCTAGCGCAGACACATTATTTTTAATTTTAATACTATACACGAATATGGAACGTGATTGAGTGTTTGCAGCTGGACTCCACTGTTCACTTATTACTTTATAGGCATTTGTCCGTAAGTGGCTCGCAAGGTTTTTAGCTATTATTCTTGAGGATGGATCACTGGCCAGAGCTTGCACAGTATGCAATTGAGCTACTGGCCTGTCCTGCATCCAGTGTTCTTTCGGAACGCACATTCAGTGCTGCTGGAGGCGTGGTAACCGATCACAGGGTGCGTATGTCCACCGACTCGGTCGATCGACTGACCTTCATAAAAATGAATCAGTCTTGGATCACCACCAGCTACTAAGCACCTGATGCTGATGTAACCGAATAATTTTTTTAAAAATCTCAGATCCCTTCAAAGACTGCCTATGCTGAGTGACTATCCCTGAGTAATTATCCTCTTCCTCCTCAATCATCACGCTGATAGCTTGTAAGAACATTTTTGGTTCTGGGCGCCACCACCAGTGGTTTAACAGGGGCGTGTAATTACAATTTTTGATGCAATACTTTGCAGCAGGGCTCGTTCCTGCGTTCCAACTAGAGTGTCTGTCTGTGAGGGGTTGCAGTGTTGTGGCACCAGTGCCTAAGGCCTAATTTTTCAGCTCCTGTTCAATAGGGGCATGTAATTACAATTCTTGATTTAATATTTCACAGCAGGGCCCATTTCTGCACCCACCAAGAGCGAGTGAGGACTTACAGTGTTGTGGCACCAGCACCACCACCACCACAGGCCCAATTTTTCTGCCCTTGTTCAACAGGGGCATGTAATTACAATTCTTGATCTAATATTTCACAGCAGGGCCCTGTGAGGGCTTACAGTGTTGTGGCCACAACAACACCTAAGGCCCAAATTTCTGCTGAGTATATAGGGCAGGCCCCTATTTTCAAACATCTAACTTACAAGCGACTCCTACTTGCAAACGGAAGGAGACAACAGGAAGTGAGATGAAATCTACCCCTAGGAAGGGAAATTCTCCCCTGTAAGAGTTAATATGGGAAAAACATTTCTCCTTTCCACTAATGCTTTCCAATCCTTGTTCCACAAAAAACCCCAAATTTTCAAAAAACATTTGTCATTGGGACATAACTGAGGTGAAATCTTCTGAAGAGGAGGAAAGACAGCAAAACAAATATCACAGGGGTGATAACCCTTCCCTATGTTTTCCAAAAAGCTTAAAAAAGATTTTTTGGCTGGAGCTAAACACGTTAAAAATGTACCCATTCCAAATTACAAACAGATTCTACTTAACAACAAACCTACAGTCCCTGTCTTGTTTGCACCGCCTGTATACTGCTGTTCAGAGTATATAGGGCCTGGTGGCCCCACACCTTTCCTTATTTTAATTTGGGTGCGGGGTTCCCCTTAATATCCATACAAGACCCAAAGGGCCTGGTAATGGACTGGGGGGTACCCATGCCGTTTGTCTCACTGATTTTCATCCATATTGCCAGGACCCGACATTACATTAAACCCGCAAGCAGTTTTAAATGAGATTTTTTCCTTTAAAAATGACATTTGGTGCAGGGACTGCTCTAAACACGGGAAACACGCGCCACTTTACAGGCATACTATAGACACCCCCCAGGTACGATATTTAAAGGAATATTTCACTTTTTTTTTTTTTACTTTAAGCATCATTAAAATCACTGCTCCTGAAAAAACTGCCTTTTTTAAAAGTTTTTTTTGCATTGATACATGTCCCCTGTGGTAGATCCCGGGTCCCCAAACCCTTTTCAGGACAATACCATGCAAATTAGCCTTTAAAATGAGCACTTTTGATTTCGAACATTCGAGTCCCATAGACGCCAATGGGGTTCTAACGTTCGTGTGAACTTTCGGTCCATTCGCAGGTTCTGGTGCGAACCGAACTGGGGGGTGTTCGGCTCATCCCTATTCAAGAACTATGAACCTGGTAACAGAAGACAGACCCCAGATCCAGTATAATCGGTGTACATAGATCATCATAATTTCTAAAGATTCAGATCTAGAAGCCCTCAGTGGAGTAGATGGTACAAAAGAAGTGTAATTATTATTAACACCATCTCTATCATGGAACAAGAGTTTGCCCTCTCTTTTAACAGTTTTTTTACTTTTCTGACCAACTAGAGTCTGGTTGCCATAATAACCTCGCATATGACACTGGGGTTGCAGAATAGTAAAAAACAGATTGCTGTGCTTTGAAAAACAGCACAGAAAGCTCCAGCTTCACACAGTCCTTATGCTAGGAACAAGCAACAGTGACAGAGCTCTCTGACAAAGGGACTGCAAGCAACCTTACAACAATTCTGTCTTTACGGAATCTTCTCTCAGCATAGTTTAATGCCCTGTACACATGGTCGGATTTTCAATCGGATTGTGTTGTCGGAAATTTCGATCGTGTGTAGGCTCCATCGGACTTTTTCCATCAGAATTTCCAACACACAAAGTTTGAGAGCAGGCTATAAAATTTTCCGACAACAAAATCAGATCAGTTAAATAACGATCATGTGTACACAAATCCGACGCACAAAGTGCCACGCATGCTCAGAATAAATTAAGAGACAAAAGCTATTGGCTACTGCCCCGTTTATAGTCCCAACATACGTGTTTTATGTCACAGTGTTCAGAACAATCGGATTTTCCGACAACTGTGTGTGACTGTGTGTATGCAAGACATGTTTGAGCCAACATCCGTCGGAAAAAAAACATGGATTTTGTTGTCGGAATGTCTGATCGTGTGTACAGGGCATAACAGTGAGGAGCAGCCATCTTACCTACCAGTGCGCACGCCACCATTCAGCTGCCAGGATAAGGTTCAAGCACCAGGATACCTGTGAGTTCAGCTACCTCTATGCTGACTGTTGCAGGACACTGAAAGGCAACATCCGAGACTGACGCCCATCGCTGGCTAGGTAACAGACCGCACGCCACACACGCTGGCTAAAGGCCTACACACACCAGCAGCATGGCAGACACTTGACATTGCACAGGACAGTGATAACTTGGACACCAAGACCATTACACAACTGCGAGCAATGCAAGAAGGTGCAGTGCCTAAAGGAACAATCACTCATACACAAAAGGCCCATGAAAATTATGAAGCTAACATTGACATGCACCGCGCCAAGTTAGAAAGGGCTTGGGAAGACACAATATTTGAAATATGTAATGCCACAGGTGCTACCAGTCAAGAAGAACAGATTATGCAAACCATAACTCAGATTAAGTCATGCCATGGACGTAGCCATGTCAGTTACGTAGCACTGTCACAGACTTACTTCACCTATCTGACTAGAACGAATACAAACAGCCTGTAATAATGTGACCTGAAAAAAGCGATCGATCTGGAGCGAGAAGGCATTGTGGAGACCGCCATCAGAAAAGCGCAAAAAGAAAGAAAGGAGCTCCTCCTGGAGACAGTGTCACTGCGCTATAGCACATCCAGACACTCCTCAAGGTCAGGCAAATCAGTGCAGTCAAATACATCCAGTGCAAGCGCAAGTGCTATCAAGGCTCGAGCCACCACAGAGGCTGCATGTGCTAGGGCCAAATATGCCCAGAAAGAGGCAGTCATAAGAGCTGAGAGAGCACGGATAGAAGGAGGAGGAGCAGACAGCTGCCGCCAAAGCAGCCGCTGCCACTGCACGTAGAAAGGCTGAATTGGACGCAACCTTAGAAGCCCTAAGTAAGGAAGAGGACGCAGCAGCCGCCATAGCCCAGGCTGAAGTCTTGGAAGCAGCTGTGCAACTGGACGACGGGGAGCAAAAGTACGACCTGATGCTGCCAGAGGTTGCAGGCAGTCGTACGGAAGATAATGTGAGGAGCCTTCTCTGTTTCAACACCGGTGCATCTCAGTGCAGTGAGGGCGACATATCTGACACCAAAGACTTGCTAGACCCGAGAGAAGATGCTGTTCCTCCAAGGGTACTAAGTGCCTGGGATATCAGCAGTCAAAGAAATCATCAACATGCCAATATGCTCATAATTGCACCACCACAGGCTCGCCATGTGGCTGCACTAACACAGAGAGATACAGCTATACACACTGGCCAGCAATCATCAAACACTTGCATCAAAGAAGAGGCGATCACAAGACCCTTCCAGGGAACCACAACAGAACAAGATCAGCACACCAATGTATCAGGCTTGACCGACATGGGGAAGTACAGTATATGATCCGGCATGACATGGTGCAGACGGGACTCACCAACTTTGACGACCATCCTGAGAATTACAGGATATGGAAGTTCACATTCAAGGACGCTATTAAGAGTCTGGGCTTCTCCACCAGGGAGGAACTCAGCCTGCTGACCAAATGGATGGGGAAAGAATCCGTGGAACATGCTAAGAGTCTCAGGGCAGCCAACGTGAACCACCCCCAAGTAGGTCTGGACTTAGTATGGGAAAGGCTAGAGGAGTGCTATGGTAGCCCCGAGTCAGTTGAAGATGCACTCAAGAGGGTTGACAATTTTCCCAGAATTACTGCCAAAGACTATACAAAGTTACGAGAACTCAGGGATTTGCTGCAGGAGCTGCAGTCTGCAAGAACAGATCAATCCCTAACAGGCCTCAATGTCCTGGACTCCACTCATGGAGTGAGACCAATCTTGGAGAAGCTACCCTACAACCTCCAAGAAAGATGGATTTTGCGAGGCTCCAAATACAAAAGGGAGAAGCAGGTCACCTACCCCCCTTCTCTTTCTTCTTGAGCTTCATTCGCGAAGCAGCCTTCACAGAGAATGATCCCAGCTTCATTGTAGGTGCACAGACCACACTCAGTACAAGTAGCCTGAAGGATGAAAGACCAACGTCAAGACATGGCAGTGCTAGAACATCCCTCAGTTCGCAGGACGGATGTGTCCCCCACAACCCACACAAGCTCTGACCAGTCGGCCACTGGAGTCCAGAAGCAGAGAGACATAAACAAAGAATGTCCCATACATAAAAAAAACACATCCGCTTAACAAGTGCATCGTGTTCAGGATTAAATTCATAGAGGAACGCAAAAACTTACTATGAGAGTTGGGAGCTTGCTTTAAATGCTGTGCTTCTACAGGACATCTATCCAAGGAATGTAAAGAAGCCATAAAATGCACCAAGTTTAACAGTGATAGGCATGTGACAGCTCTACACCCAGAGACATTTAAGCCTAAAACATTCAAGACCCCTAACCCTATAATAAGGCAGGACGGGGAGGAAGAAGAGGTTAAGACACCCCCCCCCATCGGTAACATCTAAATGTACTGAGATTTGCGGAGATAGAGGCGAAGGTAGATCTTGTTCGAAGATATGCCTTGTTACAGTGCACCCAGAGGGACAACTGGAAAGAGCTGTAAGAATGTATGCTAACATCAATGATCAGAGCAATCGATCGTTGGTTAGATCGGAATTCTTTAACCTATTCAACATACAAGATAACGCCTCCCCTTACACGCTCCGAATGTGCGCAGGACGAATGGAGACAACAGGGAGGAGAGTAAATGGCTACATCATATGTTCCCTGGACGGTAAGGTAAAGATGCCACTCCCCACACTTATCGAGTGTAATCACATGGCAGAGGATAGGAGTGAAATCCCGATACCAGACGTGGCACGCCACCACCCTCATCTCAAGGCAATAGCTGACCGCATCCCATTACTAGATGAAAGCGCCCAAATATTGCTGCTACCCGGTAGGGACATTATGAGAGCTCATAAAATCCGTGAACAACGGGATGGGGAACATGATGACCCATGCACCCAGAGGCTTGACCTAGGATGGGTGATAGTAGGCGAAGTATGCATTGACAGGACACGCAGGTTGACAATGTAGAAACCCTACGTACAAACTTGCTGGAAAATGTGCATCTATCTTTGAGCCAAGTCTGAACCACTTTCATGTTAAGGAGATGCTCGGGAACAAATGGAGACATAGGCATGTCATCGGAGCACAACGAGAGCTTCCTGGGTTAGAGAAATGCACCGATAACCAAGGGTGCACAGCATTCCAGGCTACAAGGGATGATAAAAAACAAGCACCTTCAATAGAATATAGGGAATCCCTGAGGTTGATGGACAAGGAGCTCTACAAAGACAAATCGGGTAGCTGGGACTTCTCATTGCCTCCAGAAGGACAAAAAGAATGGGAAAAGTGGAAGGATTCTTTAAAGTTCCTTGAACAACTTGAGATCCCACTCCCCTACTCGCCAACATCTCAAAACAATCAACTGCCACAGTTGACATATCAGAAGATTCTTTGCAATCAGGGGACCAGTCAAACAAATATGTTCTGACCGTGGAACCAATTTCGTTGGAGCATGTAAGGAATTACAAATAGACACTGAAGACATTGAAGATTCCAGCATCCAAAAGTATCTGCGTGATCAATGGTGCATGTGGATATTCAACTACCCTCATTCCTCTCACATGGGTGGAGCATGGGAACGCATGATCGTAGTGACTCAACCCATTTTAGACTCTGATGATGACTACTAGCTTAGCTCGACTCACCCATGAAGTGCTAACCACATTTATGGCCGAAGTGTTAGCCATTGTCAATGCAAGGGCTTTGATTCCAGTATCAACAGATCCAGAATCACCAAGCATTCTGACCCCAGCAATGCTCCTCACACAGAAGATAGGTGACATTCCCACTCCAGTCGGGGACTTCAATTAAAAAAACCTGTATAAACGCCAATGGAGACAGATGCAGTGCCTCGCTAGCACCTTTTGGGACCGTTGGAGGGCGCAAATATCTTGTCACACTTCAGGAACGTCGCAAATGGCAAGCTGTCACACAGAAAATTCAAAAAGTAGATGTTGTTCTGTTAAGAGACAAGCAGGTGCTGCGAAACGAGTGGCCTATAGGTCTCATCATTAAATCCATCCCTAGTGCAGATGGGAAGGTCCACAAAGTCGAAGTAAAAATTGTCAGACAAGGGACGGTGAAAATCTTTACAAGGCCCAGTACAGAAACCATCCTTTTAATGGCCAAAGCGGACTATAACAAAGAAAAGGACTGAACACCCATTCTGGGAATCTTCAAAGGCATTGTGGTGCGCTCAAGCATCCTGAACAGTGCACCCCGCTGGCCTCAATTGCTGGAAGGGACTTTGGAGACTTGATATTGCATTATTATGTGTACACGATATTATGCACTGTTGTTTTGTTTTCACATATGTACCACGTAGTTAGTAATAGTGGTATCTCCAGATACCAGACGGGGAGTATCATGGAACAAGAGTCCCTAGTTTGTTTGCCCTGTCTCTCTTTTAACAGTGTTTACTTTTCTGATCAACTAGAGTCTGGTTGCCATAGTAACCTTTCAATTCTCTGGTAGAGGGAAGGGATTAGCCCACTCTCCCTGTCTAAATTTATTAGTTGGTTTCTCCCTGTTCCTTTTCCTGTTTAGCCAGACTTCTGGTCTTTTTCACTTATGGAAGACTCTGTAAGTACAAGCTGGCAAACCTTGCAATAAGCATTCTGTTTTTTACCTCCTTCCCTGGATAAGCACTCCACATAGAGAAGCTCTCTCTTAACACCCTGCAACATCTACAAACTCATCTACAAACTCTCTGCTGTTATTTCACAAATAAAGTTAGGAAAGTTAAAGGACTTTGTTGTGCTTTGATAGGAAGGCGAGTTAAGCTATCTGGCCTTATTCATATCCTCGCATATGATACTGGGGTTGCAGAATAATCTCCGCACCTTACACAAAGTGATTCCTATGATAGATACACTACGGATTTAATTTACCTTTCAGCTCCGGAGTCAGGGAATGTCCGAGTTCATCCAGCAGAATCTGATCCGGCAGACCCTCACCTATAGAGAGAAATATAAGATGATGGCTCTGAGTCATGTATGATTGAAGCTGACCTTTCACATACACCAAGCTACACATTACAATTATGTCCAAGCAGCAGAATATAATGAATCCTATGTTACATGTAACATGTCAGAGTAAAGTTCTCCATATTCTGGCCATATATAAATATACAGTAGTGATCTGATTAAGATTTTGTTCTGAATAAGTGTAAGGAATAGAGTTGGAGTGTGATATTGCAGTGGAGAGAGATAGAAAAGGGTTCTGTTCATTGCTACTAGCAAGTTAGTGTGCTATAGTGTAGAGTGAAAATAGTGATAGTGCAGTGTGTGTCGTGCGACCATTCATTTTTATAGTTTAGTGTTTCGGGCCGTGTTTACTGCAGTATATTAAGGTGCATTAGTGCACGTTTACTGCAGTATATTGAGGTGCGTTTGTGTATGTTCACTGCAATATATTACATAAGTCCATGCAGTTAAAAAAAAATACATACAATCCCATATACACAATCCTACACCCACACTTGATGCAAAAGAAGGCAAAAAAACAGCAAAGCATGATCCAATTTGCTTCAGCGGGGGAAACAATTCCTTCCTGATCCCTTGAGAGGCAAAATCGGATTTTGCCTGTATCAACTTTACCTATAAATGTCAGTATCCAGTTATGTTATGTACATTTAGGAAAGAATCCAGGCCTTTTTTAAAGCAATCTACTGAGCTGGCCAGAACCACCTCTGGAGGGAGTCTATTCCACATTTTCACAGCTCTTATGCCCTGTACACACGATCGGACATTGATCGGACATTCCGACAACAAAATCCATGGATTTTTTCCAACGGATGTTGGCTCAAACTTGTTTTGCATACACACAGTCACACAAAGTTGTCAGAATTTTCAAACGCCAAGAACACGGTGACGTACACAACGTACGACCAGACTATAAAAGGGCAGTTCAGAACCAAGTGCGGCACCCTTTGGGCCCCTTTTGCTAATCTCGTGTTAATAAAAGTTTGGTGAAAGAGGATTGGCGCTTTTTCAGACTCGTGGTTTTCAGATCGTATTTCTGCTGTTCAGTTTGTGCTTGTGGGTTTGTATCTGGTCTTCAGTGCGTGCAGCGAGTTACCCCTGACTTGTCATTGTGTTCTTGTTAGTTCGTTACTGATTTTCAGGTTGCTCTTCACAGGCCTTGCTGTTCTTCAGTGCGTTCTGTTACTTTGTTCTGAGCAGTCGACCGTTTTCTAGCCATGTTGCGTATACGTACTCATCGTAGAGTTTGTGCTGTGCGGGGGCTTGGTGTTGGGGTCCTTACCTTGACACAAGCCCAGTCCATGAACAGGGTGGGGAGGAGTTCATGGACCAAGAATTGGTTGCTCCAGCGTGACCAGTTCTGTCACATGCCTTTGCTCCGTGAGATCTGTGAGAATAATCCTGATGATTTCAGGAACTTTCTCTGGATGATGGACCCCGTATTTCACCGTTTGTTGGCTTTGCTGACCCCCTATATCAACAGGCAGGATACCTGCATGAGGCAAGCCATCACTACGAACCAGAGGTTAGTCGCCACCCTGCGGTACTTGGCGACAGGGAGAAGTCTGCAGGTCCTCAAGTTCTCAACAGGTATCTCCCCCCAGGCTCTGGGGATCATTATCCCAGAGACCTGTTCTGCCATCATCCAGGTTCTGCAGAAGTAGTATATTAAGGTAAGATTTTTATCCTTTAACATCACATTTTTTTGTATTTAATGTTTGATAATGTAATATATTTCTTTCCTCATTCCCTAATTACCATGATTGTAATATGCTGTGAATGCCCCCTTTGTCCTCATGCATGCTGGATTTTTATGTAATTTTTTTTTGTCCTTCATACATATTTGCCTTCCCTTACCTCCCCAGCATGCTCTCCTGGCCCTATATTCACCTTGTGTAGTCACTTAACAATGTATTTTGTCAGCTCCATAGTAGTGCTTTACCCTAAATACCCCCTAAAATGTTGAAAATTGTGATGTGTGCTTGAAATTCAGACAGAGTGCCAGAGGCTTTTTTTGGGGTTCACAAAATCATTTGGAACCCTCCCTAACCCCAACTGCTAACTCAGCTGATAACAATCCTCTATCAGCTGACTTTGCCAAACCCATACACACTATACCCACCTCTTTTGTGCTCCGATTTATGGATAAATTCCCCAAAGCATGTAATGCAAGGGCTTGCCTGAATACTTTAAATGTTAATGTTTAAAGTTTTTTTATCCTATTATTATCTTGATAGGTAATAGTAGAATGTCCAAATGTGCTCAAATGTGTACAGTGTGTATTTTTATCTTTGTATTATGACACTTCTTACCTGTCCAGTGGGCTGCCAATAGTGTAAGTAAGGAGGGGCTGGCCAAAGTAATACACATTATTTACGCATTCATTCCTCAATGAAGTGGAGAGGGTTACCTGTCCAAAACATCTCCCCCCCCATAAAATTTTTCAAATGGCCCATGAGAGGGGGGGGAATCTGATAGGTGTCTTTAAATACTCCCTAAAATAAATGTTATACTGATGTTGGCCAAGAATGTTTGTGACTACTCTGCTTTCCATGTTTATGTGCAAAATGAATAATTTATTTTTCTTGTTTGACTCCACAGTTTCCTTCCAACCCACAGGAATGGCAGACTGTGGCCCCCCACTTTGCCCAGCGGGGGGACTTTCCTAACTGCGTTGGGGCAATTGATGGGAAACACGTCCACATCGTCCCACCACCCAACTCGGGGTCATACTATTACAACTATAAGGGGTTCAATAGTATTGTGATGTTGGCGGTGGTGTCGGCTACTTACGAGTTCCTGTATGTGGACGTGGGGAAGAATGGCCGGATGTCAGATGGTGGAGTCATCGCCCAGACGGAGTTCTACAGGCGTCTCCAGAATGGCAGCTTGGTCTTGCCACCTCCAGAAGACAATGTGGAAGGACTCCCATTCATCTTCATTACGGATGAAGCATTTACACTGGGGGACCATCTTATGCGGCCATTCCCTATGAGGACCCTCACCCTGGACCAGAGGGTTTTTAATTACCGGCTGGCCAGAGCCAGAAGAGTGGTGGAGAACACGTTTGAAATAATGGCCAGCTGGTTCCGCCTATTTCTTACACCCATACACATGGCAGAGTATAAACTGAATCACATCAGGATGAAATTCTGCGAACCTTGCTGGCTCAGTTGGGCCTGAATCCGGAATTCATGTAAATTAACCAACCCTGATGGCGCTTGAATATGGCCATCCTGGCTTGCCCCCCCTGAGTGCCTGCGAGGTCCATCTAAGATACCTTGAATACTTTGCGGGTAGGGGGGCCATCAATATGCCAGACAATGTCTGAGACATTTTTTAAATAAAAAACAAATTTTAACTACCAAAATATTTGCTGACATTTACTGCTTGTGTTTCTTTTAGCTGACCCTGACATAAATTTGGGGAGTCCTGAAAATGGCGTGATTGTGTAACATTAGAAAGCACTGTTGGGTGTTATTTACTAAAGGCAAAGACACATTGCACTACAAGTGCACTTGAGACTGCACAGAAACTGCACTTGTAGTGCAAAGTGGATTTGCCCTTAGGAAATCACCCCCATTGTCCCAGAAAACACCAATTTTAATACACCAAAAGTTACGGAGCATTGCAAGAAGAATCCACACATTATTAATTATCAATCTTTTTAATACCAGCACAATCACATGTGCATTTATAAAAGGTTTTTAAAACAAACCAACATGTTTGTTGTATAACAATTTTTTGGGTCACATTAATAAAAGTAGAAATGTCCATTTAAGGTAAAACAGGCATGTTTAAAACCAACAAGAAATACACAAATCTGGAACTTACAAAGTTCAACTTTGTTATAAATTGAAGGCAATATAAGACATGAGTATTTATAAACTGTGTGTGATATTGCGTTCAGATGGGGTGAAGTCACCCCTGGAAAAGCCAAATTTTGAAGATGCACACAAATTGCCGAATGTCAACATGTGCTAGCTGCCATCACGGGGGATCAAGGAACGTGTTTTGGGGGTGCAACCCCTTCTTCTCAGCTACTTTATTATTGAGGAAGAGGTTGCACCCACAAAACGCCTACATTGATCTCCCGTGATGGCAGATAGCACATGTTGACACAGTGTGTGCATCTTCAAAATTTGGCTTTCTCGAATGTCAAAAAATGTGCTTTTTTTACAGAAAACATTTTTCACAACAAAGTAAGAGATTTGGAGGTGTTTTAAACTCTCCCTAAAACATCAATGATGTTCTTCATTTAGTTTTGAACATCATTGATGTTTTGCTTGATGTTTTCCAAGTCCCTATTACACCCTATGATCTCCCCGATCAGGATCTGGGCACTTTCACTGGTGAAATGACCTGGATCTACAACATCATGATCACCTCAAAATATATAAAAAAAACACACCATGTATTAAAAATATGCTGGCATCCATCTCTTACCTGAGCCTGTGGTCGCAGACACTCACCTGTTGTAACAATTTCCACCACGTCTCCATCCTCCTGCTCCTCTTGTTGGCTTTGGGGGATTTCCACTTCTTTGAGGTGTGGGGTCTGTGGTCTCCTCTAATGAGGGGTGTCCTCCGAGTCTTTTTTCCCCTATGTAAAAAAAAATAGGTATACTTAGCACACAGATATTTTATGGCAGAAATAGGAATATGAAACATTGCTTGGAAGTGGGGTACAATTGTCTATTTTGGCAGAGTTCCAAGATGAAGAAATATTTTGTCACTTTGTCAAGCTTGAATACTTACCTGTTTTGTACAAGCTTCACGGATGGAGACACCCCTATAGTATACACTGGAGCACCTGTGTGGGACCCCCTAATAAAAAGGGCGTTCTGGTGTCCCACACTAGTGATCCAGCGTCCAGATGTGTAAACAGCTGCTGAGTGTCCTCTCCTTACACAGAATCTAGTTTGCATTTCATTCTAGTTACTGACCCATCAAGACAACAAAATTTAGTTAACAGAAGTATGCGTGAAAAAATGTTTTGAACTGCACCTGGAAAAAACATGGTGCAGTTCAAACAACGAACGAATAATGTGCCCATGAACATGAAAGTTGCCATTTTAAACTGTACAACAGTTAAGAAAAGCACATGAAACAGCACAAACGTAATAAAAATAACGGATAGGAACACAGCACAACTACTTACTTTTTTGCAGCACTCTCCTGATCCTTCTGTACTGCTCATGCTCCCTTAATTTGAGGTCCGACCACCGCTTCCTCAGTTGATCCTTGGATCATCGTACCCCAAAATTCTGGTGCAGACTCTTGACTACTTTTGACATTATCTTGGCCTTTCTGACATTGGGGTTGGGGTAAGGTCCATACTTCCCGTCTTAGTCGGCCCTCTTCAGTATGTCGACCATTTCCAACATCTCCCCAAAGGACATATTTGAGGCCTTAAATTGTCTTCTCCGGGATCCTGATGTTTCTGGCTCTGGGCTTTCCTCCTCCTCGTTGCTGTAATTAGCATGCACCTGCTGTGCCTCTGCCATGTGCTCTTCCCCACTGCGCCGAACAAGAAGGGGCAGGGAATAGACTAGAAAGAATAACAGGGGCGGGCAGAGTTTCATGCATGTGCAGTGTATATAAAGCGTAACATGCGTGCGTAGTACGTACGATCTGTGAGCGGAGGAAGGAGTATCGGAGGCGCCGATCGTGATAACGAAGGTAAGATTTAAACTGGGGCCTATACTGCTTCTAGATTGAGGCCTATATTGTGACATGATTAGGAGAGTTTCGCCTGACATTAGGGTTTGTCTTGTGTTGTGTCTTGCAGATAAAATGGATGGCTTCAAACACCACAACTTCCTCCCCCTGTTCTTATGCCCCGTACACACGATCGGACATTGATCGGACATTCCGACAACAAAATCCTCAGATTTTTTCCGACGGATGTTGGCTCAAACTTGTTTTGTGTCGCACAAAGTTGTTGGAATTTCCGATCGCCAACCACGCGGTCACGTACACCACGTACGACGAGACTAGAAAAGGCCAGTTCAGAACCAAGCGCGGCACCCTTTGGGCTCCTTTTGCTAATCTCGTGTTAGTAAAAGTTTGGTGAGAGACGATTCGCGCTTTTTCAGACTCGTGGCTTTCAGATCGTTTTCTGCTGTTCAGTTTGTGCTTGTGGGTTTGTATTTGCTCTTCAGTGCGTGCAAGCAAGTTCCGCGTGACTTTAATTAGTCATTGTGTTCTTGTTCGTTCGTTACTGTTTTTCAGGTCGCTCTTCACAGGCCTTGCTGTTCTTCAGTGTGTTCTGTTACTTCGTTCTGAGCAGCCGACCGTTTTCTAGCCATGTTTCGTATACGTACTCCTCATAGAGTTTGTGCTGTGCGGGGGCTTGGTGTTGCGTCAAGGTCAGGACCCCAAGTCCAGTCCATGAACAGGGTGGGGAGGAGTTCATGGACCAAGAATTGGTTGCTTCAGCGTGACCAGTTCTCTCATGTGCCTTTGCTCCATGAGATCCGTGAGAATAATCCTGATGATTTCAGGAACTTTCTCAGGATGACGGACCCCGTATTTCACCGTTTGTTGGCTTCGCTGACCCCCTATATTAGCAGGCAGGATACCTGCATGAGGCAAGCCATCACTCCGGAGCAGAGGCTGGTCGCTACCCTGCGGTACTTGGCGACAGGGAGAAGTCTGCAGGACTTGAAGTTCTCATCAGGCATCTCCCCCCAGGCTCTGGGGATCATTATCCCAGAGACCTGTTCTGCCATCATCCAGGTCCTGCTGTAGGACTATATGAAGGTAAGATTTTTATCCTTTAATATCACATTTTATTGTATTGAATGTTTGCTAATATATTGTATTTCTTTCCTCATTCCCTAATTACCATGATTGTAATATGCTGTGAATGTCCCCTTTCTCCTAATGCATGCTGTATTTTTATGTAATTATTTTTGTTGTCCTTCATACATATTTGCCTTCACTAACCTCCCCAGCATGTTCTCCTGGCCCTATATTCACCTCATGTAGTCACTTAACAATGTATTTATTCAGCTCCATAGTAGTGCTTTACCCCAAACACCCCCTAAATTTTTTAGAAATGTGATTTGTGCAGAGTGCCAGAGGCTTTGTTTTTTAGTGTCCCCAAATCATTTTTATTAACCCTCCCTCCCCCCAACTGCTAAGTCAGCTGATCCCAATTCTCTATCTATCCTCAATCATCTATCTGCTGACTTTGCCAAACCCATACACACTATACCCACCTCTTTTGTGGTCAGATGTATTGATGAATTCCCCAAAGCATGTAGTGCAAGGGCCTGCCTGTATACTTTCAAATGGTACTGTTTCAAGTTTTTGTATCCTATTATTATCTTGATAGGTAATAGTAGAATGTCAAAATGTGCTCAAATGTGTATTTATATCTTTGTATTATGACACTTCGTACCTGTCCAGTGGGCTGCCAATAGTGTAACTAAGGAGGGGCTGTTCCAAGTAATACCCTGTATTTAGGCATTCATCTCTCAATGAAGTGAAGAGGGTTACCTGTCAAAGATCCCCCCTCCTATAATGTTAGAAATGGCCCATGAGAGGGGGTGGGAGGGGGAATATGATAGGTGTACCTTATACTTTGGTGTTGTAAAATTCCCCTTAATAAATGCGATCTGGATGTTGGCCAAGAATGTTTGTGTCTAATCTGCTTTCCATGGTTATGTGCAAAAATACTAATGTTTTTTTTTTTTCCTCAACAGTTTCCTTCCACGCCACAGGAATGGCAGACTGTGGCCTCCCACTTTGCCCAGCGGTGGGACTTTCCTAACTGCGGAGGGGCAATTGATGGGAAACACGTCCACATTGTCCCACTGCCCAACTCGGGGTCGTACTATTATAATTACAAGGGGTTCAATAGTATTGTGATGTTGGCGGTGGTGTCGGCTACTTATGAGTTCCTGTATGTGGACGTGGGGAAGAATGGCCGGATGTCCGATGGTGGAGTCATCATCCAGACGGAGTTTTACAGGCGGCTCCAGAATGGCAGCTTGGACTTACCACCTCCAGAAGACAATGTAGAAGGACTCCCATTCGTCTTTGTTGCGGATGAAGCCTTTGCGCTGGGGGACCATCTTATGCGGCCATTCCCAATGAGGACCCTCACCCCAGAACAGAGGGTTTTTAATTACCGGCTGGCCAGAGCCAGAAGAGTGGTGGAGAACACATTTGGAATCATGGCCAGCTGGTTCCGCCTATTTCTGACACCCATCCATATGTCGGAGTATAAACTTAATCATATAATCCTGGCGTGCTGTGTTCTACATAACTTTTTACGCAAACATTCTGCCAACTATGCTGGCTCAGTTGGGCCTGAGGCCGGAATGATCAATGAACCAACCCTGATGGCGCTTGAAAGTGGCCGTCCTGGCTTGCCCTCCCTGAGTGCCCGGTTAAGATACCTTGAGTTCTTTGCGGGTAGGGGGGCCATCAATATGCCAGACAATTTGTGAAGCCTTTATCAAATAAAATAAAAAAAAGCAAATCTTTGGTGACATTTACTGCTTGTGTTTGTTTTACCTGACCCTGACAGAAATGTGGGGAGTCCTGAAAATGGCGTGATTGTGTAACCTTACAAAGCACTGTTGGGTGTTATTTACCAAAGGCAAAGACACTTTGCACTACAAGTGCACCTGAAACTGCACTGAAACTGCACTTGTAGTGCAAAGAGGATTTGCCCTTAGGAAATAACCCCCATTTTCACAGAAAACACCAATTACATCACCACCAAAGTGTTGTAGTGTTGACACAATAATCCACACATTCTTCATTAACAATCATTTTAATACCTGCACAATTACAGGTGCATTTAGAAAAGGTTTTTAAAACAAACCAACATGTTTGTTGTATAACAATTTTTGGGGTGGCATTATCACAAATAGAAATTTCCAGTTAAGATAAAACAGGCATGTGTAAAATCAACAAGAAAGACACAATTCTTGAACTTACAAAGTTCACATTAGGTAGAACTTGAAGGCAATTTTAGACATGAGTATTTAGGAACTGTGTTTGATATTGCGTTCAGATGGGGGGGAAATCACCCCTGGAAAAGCCAAATTTGGAAGATTCACACCAATTTCAGAATGTCAACATGTGCTAGCTGCCATCACAGGGGATCAAGGGACGTGTTTTGGGTGAGAAACCCCTTCCTCTCAGCTACTTTATTATTGAGGAAGGGGTTGCACCCCCAAAACGCGTTCATTGATCTCCCGTGATGGCAGATAGCACATGTTGGCACACTGTGTGCATCCTCCAAATTGAGCTTTTAGAAAAATTGCTAAAACTTTTTTAACTTTGTAGAACACAAAAGAAGAAAGTGATTTTGAGGGGTTTTAAACTCGCCCCAAAACATCAATGATGTTCTTATTTTTTTGGATAACATCATTGATGTTTTTCTTGAGGTTTTCCAAAGCTAAATTACACCCCATGATCACCCCAATCAGGATCTGGGCACTTTCTGATGTGAAAGGATCTGGATCCACAACATCACAATCACCTAAAAAGAGAGAAAAAAAAAAACAGGTATCAAAAATATGCCGGCATCCATCTCTTACCTGAGCCTGTGGTCGCAGACACTCACCTGTTGTGGTGACAATTTCCACCACGTCTTCTTCCACCTCCTGCTCTTCTTGTGTTGGGGGTATTTCCCCTTCTTCCAGAGGGGGCGGCTCTGGTCTCCTCAGATGAAGGGTGTCCTCCGAGTCTTTTCTCCCCTATGTAAAACAAAAATGCTATACTTAGCACACAGATATTTGAGGGAAGAACTATAAATAGGAAACATTGCTTGGAAGTGGGGTACAATTGTCAATTTTAGCAGAGTTCCAAGATGTAGCATTTTCAGTGTCCTTTTTTCAAGCTGCAGTACTTTACCTGTTTTGTACAAGCTTCACAGATGGAGTCACCCCTATAGTATACACTGGAGCACCTGTGTGGGTCCCCTAAGAAAAATGGGGTTCTTGTGTCCCACACTAGTGCTCCAGTGTCCAGATGTGAAAACAGCTGCTGAGTGTCCTCTCCTTACACAGAATCTAGTTTGCATTTCATTCTAGTAACAAAGCCATCTACATCACCAAATTAGTTTCATACAAGTAGGGCGTAAAAAATGTGGCGAAATGCATATGGCCAAAACAATGGTGTTTTATAGGCCGAAAGAAAAATGTTTGATACGAACGAATAATGTGCCCATGAACATGAAAGTTGCCATTTTAAAATGTACTTTTAAGAAAAGCACATGGAGCAGCACGAACATAATAAACATAAAGAATAGGAACACAGCACAACTACTTACTTTTTTGCAGCACTCTCCAGATCTTTCTGTACTGCTCGTGTTCTCGTAATTTCAGGTCCGACCACCGCTTCCTGAGCTGATCTTTGGATCGACGTACCCCGAAATTCCGGTGCAGACTCTTGACCACTTTCGCCATGATCTTGGCCTTTCTGACATTGGGGTTGGGGTAAGGTCTATACTTCCCATCATAGTCGGTCCTCTTCAGGATGTCCACCATCTCCAACATCTCCCCAAAGGACATATTTGAGGCCTTAAATCTCCTTCTGGATCGGGACGTGTCCGTATCCAGGCTTTCCTCCTCCTCGTTCCTGTAATTAGCACGCACCTGCTGTGTAACCGCCATGTGCTCTTCCCCCACTGCGGCGAACGAAAAGGGGCGGGGAATAGACTAGAAAGAACGTCAGGGGTGGGCGGAGTTACATGCATGCGCAGTGTGTATGAAGCGTAACACGCGTGCGTATTACGTACGATATGTGAGCGGAGGAAGGAGCATTGGAGGCGCCGATCGTAAGAACAAAGGTAAGAGACATACTTGTGCCTATACTGCTTCTACATTGAGGCCTATATTGTAACAAGATTAGGAGAGTTTTGGCTGACATTAGGGTTTGTCTTGTGTTGTCTTGCAGTGAAAATGGATATCTTTCAAGATACTGACTTCATGGCAATATTCATTGACATGTTCAGGGAGCTGCCTTGTCTGTGGGAGATCAACCACCCACATTATAGGAACCAAACAAAGAGGAAGGCAGCGCTGGATCAATTGTTGGAAATTGTGAAGCAGGTGATCCCCACGGCAGACATCACATATTTGAAGATCCTAATTGGTGGCCTGAGGAGCACATATGTAAGGGAGCAGCAGAAAGTCCAGGATTTGCAGAGATCCGGAGCTGCAGATGACATCTATGTCCCCAGACTGTGGTACAATGACAGGCTGCATTTTCTGGCAGGCCAGACTGAACCCAGGTCATCACTCTCCAGTGTTCCTTCCATGCTTCCTTCCCCCCCAGCTGAGGCTTCTGACGCCCAACCTGGGCCTTCCAGGCAGCAACATGTGGAGAAAACCCAGCTTGAGCCAGGTATAGCATTCCTCTAAATATTTCTGCTTGTCAAATCAATGATGTTAACTAGATGTTAGTTTGGAGTACTAATTTATGATTGTGATTGATGATGCAAAACATAAAACCGTGTCCCTTTTTCATACACAGGGAAGTCTCAGCCAGGAGGTGGCTGGGACGAGCAGGCTGCCTGATATGCAGGTCCCTCCCCCTACACCTGCAAAGAGAAAGTGGCAGGAAAAGGAGTGCCCTAGAGGAGGCTGCCATAGGCCTCTTTTGGAAGGCTACAGAGGCCCTGGGAGCACCACACACCGTGTAGGAGGACATTGCTGCCATCATTGCCTGTAAAATGCAGCGGATGGAGGAGGGCCAACAACTCATGTGTGAGTCCTTAATTTTGGAGGCTCTCCATAAGGGGTTGAGGGCCCAAATAACATCTGATACCCACCTTTGTGACCTCACACATGGTCCTCCTCCTCCAGCTCCTCCTCCTCCTCCTTCTCCTCCGGGTCCTACTAGTCCTCCTCCTACTCCTCCTCCTGCCACATCTCCAACAGCAGAGCCACAGCCAGGAAGGAAGCGTGGAAGGAAGACCAAAAAGTGAGGACCCTGGATCCAGTCTGGTCTGGCAAAAGATGCAGCCTCTTGTAGTACCACAGCCTGGGGACACAGATGTCATCTGCTGCTTTCTGGATCTCTGGGACTTCTGGACCAGACTGCACTCCCTTACATATGGACTCCTCAGGCCACCAATTTTGATGTTCAAGAATTGATGTCTGCCCTGGGGGTCCAAGGCTTCGCTAATTTCAACTGTTTATCCAGCGTTGCCTCCCTCTTTGTTTGGTTCTGAGCCCTTAATAAAGGATTTTTTGTTTCAATTATACTTGACTATGTGTATTTTACTTTAGAAAGGACAGTTTGTTTGTGAGGATTCAGGTACATTTCAAATATACAATGTGAAATTAACAAGGGACACCAACACCAAGCAATCTCCTTGAGATTAAATAATACAAGATAATAAAGGTGTTGTGGTAACTTGACACACAAAACACACACAAAAAAATACTGGAGTAAAACTAAAAAAAAAATAAAACAAAGATCAGCCTTTGAAAAAATACAAACATAAAATCAAAAAAAAATCTGGCTTTAAAAAAATAAAAAAACAAAAAAAAACAAAAATATTTTTGTCAGATGTGACAAATGAAAATAGATTAAGGGAATCCCGATAAATAATAAAGAAATAAGTTTGTGAGAAGTCTGTGTGAATATGAGCAGCAAAACTACTTCATTCTTCTCACATTATAAAGAAGAAGAGAGTGCGCTGTAATAAACCATTTTTAACATTGCAGCGTGACGAAAGTGCTGTATCCATTGCGAACGCTAAGTTTACCAGACCGAGCTGTTCCGTGTCAGGATTTCTTCTGAGCATGCGTGGCACTTTGTGCGTCAGAACAGGCCACACACGGTCGGAATTGACGCGATCGGATTTTGTTGTCGGAAAATTTTATAGCCTGCTCTCAAACTTTGTGGGTCGGAAAATCCGATGGAAAATGTCCGATGGAGCCCACACACGGTCAGAATTTCCGACAACACGCTCCGATCGGACATTTTCCATCGAAAAATCCGTCCGTGTGTACGGAGCAATAGACAAATACAGGGATCTGCTCTGTCTGTGGCAGATCAAACACCCGCAGTACAATAATAAACAAAAGAGGCAGGCAGCGCTGCAGAAACTGCTGGAGTTGGTGAAGCTGGTGGTCCCCACAGCAACCTTCCCCTATTTAAAAGCCAAAATTGGTGGCCTGAGGAGCACTTATCTTAGGGAGCGCAAGAAGGTCAAGGATTCCCAGAGATCCGGAGCTGCAGCAGATGACATTTATGTCCCCAGGCTCTGGTACTATGAGAGACTTTGTTTTCTGTCAGACCACACTGAAGTCAGGGAATCCCTCTCAACCCTTCCTTCCACTCTACCTTCCACACCAGCTGAGGCGTCCGATGTCCAACCTAGGACTTCCAGCCAGGAAGAAGTGGAGGAGTCCAGCTGGAGCCAGGTATAGCATTGTTCTACAGATTTCTGGTCAAGAAATAAATGATGTTTAATAGATTTTATTATTGATCACTATTGCTGATTTAATAAAGTGTTTTACATATCAATAGACAGTAGTGGGCAAAAATAATTGGGACAAGAATGAAAAATGTTGGGCTCAGAATGATAATCTGTTATATTTGTCAACATTCAATTTGCAACAGTCATGAGGTGAAAATTGTGTGTGATTGATGAAGAAAAAACTAAAACTATGTCCCTTTTTCATACACAGGAAGACCTCAGCCAGGAGGAGGCTGTGGAATGTGGCACACAGGAGGAGGCTGTGGAATGTGGCACACAGGAGGAGGCTGTGGAATGTGGCACACAGGAGGAGGCTGTGGAATGTGGCACACAGGAGGAGGCTGTGGAATGTGGCAGCCAAGAGGAGGTGGAGGTTAGTGGCAGCCAGGAGAAGGCCGTGCCCTCACAGAATCGCAGGTTCCTCCCCTCCGCCTTCCAAACAAAAGACCCAGGAAGGGGAGTAACGTGCAGGATTCAGCACTCAGGCTGATTCAGGAGGCTTCTGCGTCCCTCAGAGCCTTCCCCACTCATGGAGAGGCATTTGCCTGCATGGCTGCCACAAAACTGATGGACATGCAGGAAGGGCAACTCCTCATGTGTGAGGACATTCTTTATAAAGCCTTAACTAAGGGGTTGAGGGGCAAAATCACACACAAAACCCATCTGTGTGAGTTGGACCATCCTCCTCCTCCTCCTCCTGCCACAACTCCACCACCACAGACACAGCGTGGAAGGAAGCGTGGAAGGAAGACCAGAGAGTGATGGCCTGGGTTCAGTCTGGTCTGACAAAAGATGCAGGCTCTTGTATGACCACAGCCTGGGGACATACATGTCATCTGCTGCTGTTCATGATCTCTTGGACTTCTGGACCAGACTGCACTCCCTTAGATATGGACTCCTCAGGCCACCAATTTTGCAGTAAAATAATTGATGTGTGCCCTGGGGGCCAAAGGCTTCACCAATTTCTGCTGTTTCTCCAGCGTTGCCTCCCTCTTTGTTTGGTTAGGACCCCTTAATAAAGGAATTTTTGTTTCAATTATACGTGCCTATGTGTTTTCCTTCAAAAAGAACAGTTTGTTTGTGAGGAGGCAGGTACATTTCAAAAATACAATGTGAAATTAACAAGAGACAATAACACCAAGCAACCTCCTTGAGATTAAATAATACAAGATAATAATCGTGTTGTGGTAACTTGACACACAAAACACACCCAAAAATATTCTGGAGTTAAAAAAAAAAAAAAAAAAACACACAAGATCAGGATTGAAAAAAATACAAACAAAAAAATAAATAAATACATCCGATGTGACAAATCAAAATATATTGATGAAATCACGATAAATAATAAAGAAATAAGTTTGTGAGAACTCACAAAGAAGAAGATAGTGCGCTGCATTAAAAAATTTTAATTGGCCACACACGGTTGGAATTGACGCAATCGGATTTTGTTGTCGGAAAATTTTATAGTCTGCTCTCAAACTTTGTGTGTCGGAAAATTCGATGGAAAAAGTCCAATGTAGCCCAGACACGGTCGGAATTTCCGACAACAAGCTCCGATCGCACATTTTCCATCGGAAAACTCGACCATGTGTACGGGGCATAACTGTGAATAAACCTTTCCATATTTGGAGATAAAATCCTTTTTCCTCCAGATGAAAAGAGTGCCCCCTTGATGACCTTAACCACTTAAGGACCAGCCTTGTTTTGAGATTTTGGCGTTTACATGTTTTTTTGCTAGAAAATTACTTAGAACCCCCAAACACTATATTTTTTTTTCTAACACCCTAGAGAATAAAATGGCGGTCATTGCAATACTTTTTTTCACAGTATTTGCGCAGCGGTCTTACAAGCGCACTTTTTTGGTAAAAATTCACTTTTTTGAATAAAAAAATAAGACAACAGTAAAATTAGCACAATTTTTTTATGGTGTGAAAGATAATGTTACGCCGAGTAAATTGATACCCAACATGTCACGCTTCAAAATTGCGCCCTCTTGTGGAATGCGGTCAAACTTTTACCCTCAAAAATCTCCATAGGTGAGGTTAAAAAAATTCTACAGGTTGCATGTTTTGAGTTACATAGGTCTAGCGGGCGCTACTCACGTATGTGTTCACTTCTGTGCGCAAGCTCATCGGGATGGGGCGTTTTAAATTTTTTTTTCTCATTTATTTTACTTGATTTTATTTATTTTTACACAGTTTTTTTTAAAAAAAGTTGGGTCACTTTTTTTCTTATTACAAGGAATGTAAACATCCCTTGTAATAGAAAAAGAAAAGCATGACAGGTCCTCTTAAATAGGAGATCTGGGGTCAAAAAGTCCTCAGATATCATATTTGGACTTAAATGCAATAAAAAAAAAATTGTCATTTGAAAAAAATGACAACAAAAAAATGTGCCTTTTAGAGGTATGGACAGAAGTGACGTTTTGACATCACTTCCACCCTGCTGTGGTATGGAGACGGGTGGGGGCCATCTTCCCCTCACTCATCTCCATACCCAGCAAGGGGACAGACGATATCGCCTCCGCCGCTGCCGACGGCTCGGGTAAGTGGCGGAGGGCACTGGATCATGGCAGGAGGGGGCCCTCTCCCACCACAGATAAAAGTGATCTCATGGTGAATCCACCGCAGAGACCACTTTTATCTTGTAGCTGACCGCCAGCCAAACACGGGGATACCAGGGTTATGGCACGTGATAAAAGAGGGGAGAAATTTCAGACTGAACCAATTAGAGGACTTACAAGACTTCTGTAGAAATGTAAATATTACAGTACCATCTATCCTAGGTGGGGAGATCCCATAATTAGAGGAGTGGTTTGGGAGGGGGAAGGGGGGCAAAGGAGAGGAGGAGGAAGGTTAGGCTGTGGGGGGTGGGGAAGGGGTGGGGGGTGAGGAGGAGGGAATGGTAAAGAGATCTCCGCGTCCTTCCTCCCCCTCTCCTTGTTCGAGGGGGGGGACACCTGGGCCCACTGTGAGAGCTCCAACCTACTGCACGGGGGACGTAGGCTGAGATGGTGGATACCTGGACGCTGCGGCCCGAGGTCAGGTATTGGGGGGTGGGAGAGGGGGATGGGGGGGTGGTACGGGGAGGAGGAGGAGGAGGAGTGGGGTTCCCGCAGATTTTTTCCATTTTTTCCTTTGTTCTTTTTTTTGGCACAAATACTGGGTGAAGTTGAGGCGTATGTGATTGAAATAAGAGAATCATTGAAAATTTGGGTGGATGGAAGTTAAATGTTTGTCATATAACGTAAAAGGGTTAAACTCTCCCGGGAAAAGGCACAAAGTGTTGAAAGAGTTACAGCTCTATGGTGCAGATATTGTTATTTTTGCAGGAGACGCACCTGGTGTTGGAGGAGGGTATCAAGCTTGACTCAAGAAATTTCCCGGTCTGGATTTATTGTGATTCGCCCATCAAACGGGCGAAGGGAGTGGTTATCGGATTCTCGAAATGGACTAAATACACATTGTTAGAGAGGAGGGTGGACCCAGAGGGCCGTTTTTTATTTTTAAAGGTAAAATTAGGGGATAGGATCTATACATTGGCTAATGTTTATTGTCCGAACAGAGATCCTATTAAATACCTATCCCGGACCCTGAATAGACTGATGGAATTCAAAGACGGGGAAGTGATACTGGCAGGAGATTTTAATTTCTGTTTAGATCCAGCCTTGGATAGGTTGTCTAGAACTCGGGAGGCAAGTAAAAATCTGCTATTGAGCCTAGTGAGAAAGTTGCATGAATGTCAACTGATGAATGTATGGAGGGTACAGCATCCAAAAGAGAGAGATTACACTTTCTTCTCGCCGGTGCATGGGACCTATTCAAGGCTGGACTACATAATGGTGGACCACAGTTTACTGGATTCTATTGAGGAGTCGAAGATAGAAATCATGACACTGTCAGATCACACCCCCGTCACATTGAAGGTAAAGATAAAAGGGCTTCATAGGGTTCCATTCACTTGGCGTTTAAATGAAAAACTCCTTGAGGAAGATAAGATAGCTGTGGAAATCCAACAGGAAATAGATGCTTTTTTCCTAAACAATGATACTAGAGAGATCTTGGGGGCTGTTATTTGGGAGGCCTTCAAGACATATATAAGGGGGTCTTAATATCCATTGGCGCGGGGGAGAAGAGAGAGAGAACTAAAAGGAAAGAAAGTCTCATAGCTAAAATCCACCAACTAGAACAACTTCATAAAACCTCTATGGGAAACGATAGGCCCGTATTACAGCAACTGATAATTAAAAGAGAAGAGCTGAGGGACTTATTGGAAAAAGAGTCACATAAGATTGAGAAACAAACATTTAAAAGATAGCTACCAGGGGGGAAATAAGGTAGGGAAACAACTGGCAACAATTGTAAGAAAAAAAAAGGATGCAAACTTCATAGAGAAGAGCGAAAATAAAAAAGGCGAAATGAGGCACACAACCAAAGAGATAGGAGAAGAATTTAGACAGTATTTCTCATCCCTCTACTCGGTTGGGCAGAGGGAAAAATGTTGTGGAAATAAGGAGGAGAAGGTGAGAGACTTTTTAAAAGGGGCGGGACTTCCTATTCTGTCAGAAAACGATATAATAGAACTAGAGAAACCGATAACTGAAGAAGATGTATGCTTGGCCCTAAAATCATCCCCCCCATAAGAGTCCTGGGCCAGATGGTTTTACAACCAGCTTCTAAAAAATATTTAAAGATTCCCTGGTTCCATGGCTCTGTCAGGTTTGGAACAGGCTTGGGAAGCAGGGAGAAATGTGTAGGGGTGCGTTAGCTGCATCAGTGACACTAATTCCTAAAGAGGGGAAAGACCACACCCTATGCTCTAGCTATAGGCCGATTGTGCTTTTAAATGCTGACATTAAATTATATGCCAAGGTGCTGGCGCTTCGGCTCAAGGAAAAATGCCCTGCCTGGTCCACCTGGACCAGGTGGGATTTATCTCAGTGAGAGAAGGTAAAGATAACGGGGTGCGGTCTCTTTTCATATTGGAGGCTATTAAATCAAGTGGATCCCCAGGTCTATTTCTGTCGATAGACGCTGAGAAGGCATTCGACAGAGTAGACTGGGGATTCATGTTCAAAAAGCTTGAAGTAATGGGAATAGGGCCAACAATGCTAAAATGGATTAAAATACTGTACAATCAACCAACAGCATTCGTGAAGGTCAATAACCTACCTTCAGCACAGTTTGCCATGGAAAACGGGACCAGACAAGGATGCCCGTTGTCCCCCCTTCTATTCGTCCTAACCTTAGAACCCTTATTAGCTACAATCCGAAAAAATCCGGATATTAGTGGCTGTTCAGTGGGAAATGAAGAGCACAAACTGGCTGCTTTTGCCGACGATGTTCTCCTTTATATCTCTAAACCCAGAATTACGATCCCCAATTTGCTGTCCACATTGAGGAAATTTAGTGAGCTATCAAACTATAAAATTAACCCTGAGAAATCAGAAGCCTTAAAAATTAATATTGACAAACAGGAAGTCGCTAGACTCAGTAAGGTGTTTCACTTCCCCTGGAGAGATAATATAAATACCTGGGCGTAAAGCTTGCAGGATCCATTAGGAAGTTATATAGGCTGAATTAATTTCTGATCTAATTTCATTAAGAAGAGGAATGAAAAAGAATATCACATCGTCCTGTCTCATGGATAGGGCGAATTAACATAGTTAAAATAGTGCTAGCCCCTAAGGTGTTCTACAAGATGCAGATGCTCCCTATTCCCTTACCTCAAACCTATTTTAGAATGTTAACAGATTTAATAAGTAGATATGTATGGGACAATAAGAAACCTAGGATAGCGTACACAGTGTTGAGTAGAGAAAAAGCACAGGGAGGGTTGGCTATCCCAGACTTTAGAAATTATTACAAAGCGATTGTATTTTTTTTTAATAATCAAAATTTTATTCATTTATATAATACATCATTTATACAACATACTATACCCCTAAATTCAACCCAATAACAAGACTACACATTACCCCACATATCCCATTTAACCGAGGTTTGTAAATTACCACAAAAAAAAAAATTCTTTATTAAAGTCTGTAGTTCTTCCCTCCACCCCTATCCTTGGTATTAATTACTCCAACTCCTTCCTCCCCACTACAAACGTGATTAAACAATAATTATAATGTGGCTTCTCCAATTTATAAAGTGAGAAGAAGAGAGAGAGAAAAAAAAAAAATTATTTACTATCTGTGATATCCCCTCCCCCTCCTTAATATTAATTTTCCCTTCCTCCCATCGTGCATACAAATAAATGAAATTGTAAAGTGATTTCCCCCTTTTTCTAATTCATGTCTTAAATCCCTATAGTTCATAATTATATAATTTATATTTTGCGCGAGAGAAAAAAACAAAAACGTGCTGTCTTCATTATATTTTCTTTCACGGTGTATTTGTGAATTTTACAGATTACATCTCTAGGTGCGTCAGTTTTTGTGTTCTGGAGAGGGACCCGATGTACCCGATCTATTTCAATAACGTTTGGGGCTTGATCCCCCAGTATCTGCCCAAAAATTTTTTGTGCTGCTGGAGCTAATTCTGTCACTGTTATTGACTCCTTTAATCCTTTTATGCGTTTATTTTGTTGCCTGTCCCTGTTCTCGTACTCATCCAGCTGTTCTCTGTATGAATTTAGTATCTCTTCATATTTTCTCATGGACGCTTGAATGTCTACCACTACCTGTGTGATAGTCTCTTGTTCTTTTTCCGCCCCTTCTACTCTGTGTCCCAGATCCCTGATGTCCTCCTTTAAACTTGCATACAGCTTGTATACAGGATTGCTCAACTGCTTTTATTAATTGCTGAATGTCATTTTTGGTGGGGAGGGCCTTCAGAAATTCCCAGATGTTCCTTTCTGAATTTGCATTTTGTCCATCCCACCCCTGTGGGTTCCCCTCGCCATCCTGAGTGCTCTCCTGATCACCCTCGTGTCTTTGTGGCAGCCCGCTTACTCCCATATCCCCCTTTGTTATTTCTAGATGTTCCTGTCTGGTACTTTGATCCGTATTAGGGATTGGGTTCTCTCCTCCTCTTCCCATCATAGTCTCTGTGTCAATAGACTGTGCCTCTTCTGATGACCACCTGTTATCCTCCAATTGCGTCCTTGTATCCCGGCTCTCTACCAGTGTGCTTTGTATGTCCATTGGTAGATGTCCCTTATTCTTAGCCCCCATTACTTCGGGGGGCCCATCACTTCCAGGGGGGCTAGGCTCTGGGGACTTCCTCCCTCTCCCTGCTGTCGGGGATCTCTTACCATTTGCCACAACACTGTCACTTGTCATCTGGGTACTCGCCTGCCTTGTCCGGGATTCCCGCTCTGCTGTTTCTGCACAGCCCGTGGTGTTACCCCCACTTCGCTTCTTTGTATCCAGCTTGCCTATTTGCTCAGGTACGAGGGGGGATAAGTACGCCTTAATGCCATCTGTTGACTTTCTGCCTCTCCCTGCTGTTGGTTGCAGGGCTACTTGTCTGCGTGTTGTCATCCTCAGACTTTTATCACACTCTGCCTGTATATATAAAATAAAAAAATAAAAACAAAAGGAATGGGGGGGGCAGCCTGTGAGTGCAGCCGCTCCTCTATCTACCTCTCACACTCTCCCACTCCAGCTGGCTGCTCGTCTGCTTTCAGAAGAATGCTGGTGTGTATTTACTTTGTATTTACTTGTATTTACTTTGTTGCACGGAGGGGCTGTAAACATGCAGGCAGATTACCAAAGATCTCTCTCCCTTACACCATTTCTCCACTTTCTATCACACTGTCACGCTGTGGAGTCTACCTGTGTAGAGTGGTGTGGTGAAGTGGGAAAATAGCCGTACCTTTTTCTCTCTCCACCTCAGCTGGCTGCCCGTCTGTTATCCAGGAGAACGCCGGCGTGTGTCTGCCTTGTTACACGGAAAGGCTGAAGACAGGTAAACAGGCTCTCACCCATACACCGCTTTTCAGCTTTCAGCTTTCTGTCCTTCTTTGCCTTGTTTCGCTGCACTGGCCGCCCATCTGCTGTCAAGGAAGCACCGGTGTGTGATCGCTTTACTACACCGGGAGACTGGAAACAGATGAGGGGATAGGGGGGAAGTAGCCAGTGATAGCAGTCGCCCTTCTCCCTCTCGAATGCCGGCGTGTCTTTGCTTACTGCACGGGGGTGGCTGAAGACAGGCGAGTCAGCGGAGCCCTCTCTCACATACACCGCATCTCAGCTGTCTGCCGAGTGATTGTCCATTAGCCCGGGATCACGGAGGGGGGAGGAGCACTCACTTACTCACACTCGCACACACCCATCACCCCCACAAAGCAATTGTATTATCATGGGCACTAGATTGGGCAAAAGGAAGTAATAAAAAAATGGGTTAATTTAGAATTGGGTTTAAGCAATGCACGATTGAATCACATGATTGGGAATTATGTAAAATTTAAATAAAGAATTAAAAAAAAAAAGACCAACACAAAGCGGCACATAATTGTAAAGCAGCACAAAAATGATAAATGGTTTTCAATTTCTTTTATAAATAAATATGTGAAAAGTGTGGGGGGCATTTGTATTCAGCCCCCTTTACTCTGATACCCCTAACTAAAATCTAGTGGAACCAATTGCTTTCAGAAGTCACCTAATTAGTAAATAGAGTCCACCTGTGTGTAATGTAATCTCAGTATAAATACAGCTGTTCTGTGAACCCCTTAGAGGTTTGTTAGAAATCTTAGTTATCAAACCTCATCATGAAGGCCAAGCAACACACCAGACAGGTCAGAGATAAAGTTGTGAAGAAGTATAAAGCAGGGTTAGATTATAAAAAATATCCAAAGTTTTGAACATCTCACAGAGTACTGTTCAATCCATCATCCGAAAATGGAGATTATGGCACAACTGCAAATCTACCACAACATTGCATGTCCACCTAAACTGACCGGCCGGGCAAGGAGAGCATTCATCAGAGAAGAGCCAAGAGGTCCATGGTAACTCTGGAGGATCTGCAGAGATCCACAGCTCAGGTGGGAGAATCTGTCCACAGGACAACTATTAGTCGTGTTCTCCACAAATCTGCCCTTTATGGAAGAGTGACAAGAAGAAAGCCATTGGTGAAAGAAAGCCATAGGATGTCCTATTTGCAGTTTGCGAGAAGCTATGTGGAGGACACAGCAAACATGTGGAAGAAGGTGCTCTGGTCAGATGAGACCAAAATTGAACTTTTTGGCCAAAAAGCCAAACGCTATGTGTGGCAGAAAACTAACACTGCACATCACCCTGAACACACCATCCCCACTGTGAAACATGGTGGTGGCAGCATCATGTGGTGGGGATGGTTTTCTTCAGCAGGGACAGGGAAGCTGGTCAGAGTTGATGGGAAGATGGATGGAGCCAAATACAGAACAATCTTAGAAGAAAACCTGTTATGCCCCGTACACACGGTCGGACATTGATCGGACATTCCGACAACAAAATCCTCGGATTTTTTCCTACGGATGTTGGCTCAAACTTGTTTTGCCTACACACGGTCGCACAAAGTTGTCGGAATTTCCGATCGCCAAGAACGCGGTGACATCAAGCACGTACGACGAGACTAGAAAAGGCCGGTTCAGAACCAAGCGCAGCACCCTTTGGGCTCCTTTTGCTAATCTCGTGTTAGTAAAAGTTTGGTGAGAGACGATTCGCGCTTTTTCAGACTCGTGGCTTTCAGATCGTTTTCTGCCGTTCAGTTTGTGCTTGTGGGTTTGTATCTGCTCTTCAGTGCGTGCAAGCAAGTTCCGCGTGACTTTAGTCACTGTATTCTTGTTCGTTCGTTACTGGTTTTCAGGTCACTCTTCACAGGCCTTGCTGTTCTTCAGTGCGTTCTGTTACTTCGTTCTGAGCAGCCGACCGTTTTCTAGCCATGTTTCGTATGCGTACTCCTCGTAGAGTTCGTGCTGTGCGGGGGCTTGGTGTTGGGGTCCTGACCTTGACACAAGTCCAGTCCATGAACAGGGTGGGGAGGAGTTCATGGACCAAGAATTGGTTGCTTCAGCGTGACCAGTTCTCTCATATGCCTTTGCTCTGTGAGATCCGTGAGAATAATCCTGATGATTTCAGGAACTTTCTCAGGATGACGGACCCCGTATTTCACCGTTTGTTGGCTTCGCTGACCCCCTATATCAGCAGGCAGGATACCTGCATGAGGCAAGCCATCACTCCGGAGCAGAGGTTGGTTGCTACCTTGCGGTATTTGGCCACAGGGAGAAGCCTGCAGGACTTGAAGTTCTCGACAGGCATCTCCCCCCAGGCTCTGGGTATCATTATCCCAGAGACCTGTTCTGCCATCATCCAGGTCCTGCAGAAGGAGT
Organism: Aquarana catesbeiana; assembly: GCF_042186555.1. Lineage (NCBI taxonomy): Eukaryota > Metazoa > Chordata > Amphibia > Anura > Ranidae > Aquarana > Aquarana catesbeiana. Next base: position 204,408,207 of record NC_133336.1, read on the forward strand.
ATATGAAGGTAAGATTTTTATCCTTTTATATCACATTTTATTGTATTGAATGTTTGCTAATATATTGTATTTCTTTCCTCATTCCCTAATTACCATGGTTGTAATATGCTGTGAATGTCCCCTTTGTCCTCATGCATGCTGGATTTTTATGTAATTATTATTTTATGTCCTTCATACATATTTGCCCTTCAATAACCTCCCCAGCATGGTGTCTCCTGCCCTATATTCACCTCATGTAGTCACTTAACAATGTATTTTATCAGCTCCATAGTAGTGCTTTACCCCAAACACCCCCTAAAATGTTTGGAAATGTTATTTTGGATTTAAATTCAGGCAGAGGGCCAGAGGCTTTTTTTTGTGGTGTCCCCAAATTTTTTGTAACCCTCCCTCCCCCAACTGCTAAGTCAGCTGATTCCAATTCTCTATCCTCAATCATCTATCTGCTGACTTTGCCAAACCCATACACACTATACCCATCTCTTTACTGGTCAGATTTATGGATGAATTCCCCAAAGCATGTAGTGCAAGGGCCTGCCTGTATACTTTCCAATGGTACTGTTTAAAGTTCTTGTATCCTATTATTATCTTGATAGGTAATAGCAGAATGTCCAAATGTGTACAGTGTGTGTTTATATCTTTGTATTATGACACTTCTTACCTGTCCAGTGGGCTGTCAATAGTGTAACTAAGGAGGGGCTGTTCCAAGTAATACCCTGTATTTAGGCATTCATCTCTCAATGAAGTGGAGAGGGTTACCTGTCCAAGAGTTCCCCCCCCCCTATAATGTTAGAAATGGCCCATAAGAGGGGGGGAGGGGAAATATGATAGGTGTACCTTATACTTTGTTGTTGTTAAATTCCCCTTAATAAATGCTATCTGGAGGTTGACCCATAATGTTTGTGTCTAATCTGCTTGCCAGGTTTCTGTGAAAAAATAGTAATGTTTATTGTTTTTTCCTCAACAGTTTCCTTCAACGCCACAGGAATGGCAGACTGTGGCCTCCCACTTTGCCCAGCGGTGGGACTTTCCTAACTGGGGAGGGGCAATTGATGGGAAACACGTCCACATCGTCCCACCACCCAACTCGAGGTCGTACTATTATAATTACAAGGGGTTTAATAGTATAGTGATGTTGGCGGTGGTGTCGGCTAATTACGACTTCTTGTATGTGGACGTGGGGAAGAATGGCCGGATGTCTGATGGTGGAGTGATCGCCCAGACGGAGTTCTACAGGCGTCTCCAGAATGGCAGCTTGGACTTGCCACCTCCAGAGGACAATGTTGAAGGTCTCCCATTTGTGTTCGTTGCTGATGAAGCATTTGCGCTGGGGGACCACCTGATGCGGCCATTCCCGATGAGGACCCTCACCCCGGAACAGAGGGTTTTTAATTACCGGCTGGCCAGAGCCCGAAGAGTGGTGGAGAACACATTTGGAATCCTGGCCAGCCGGTTCTGACTATTTCTGACACCCATCCATATGGCGGAGTATAAACTGAACCATATTATACTGGCGTGCTGTGTTCTCCATAATTTTTTAAGAAAACATTCAGCCAACTATGCTGGCTCAGTTGGGCCTGAGGCCGGAATACCAAATACATCAACAATGACGGCACTTGAAAGCGGCCGTCCTGGCTTGCCCTCCCTGAATGCCCGTGATGTCCGGTTACGATACCTGGAGTTCTTTGCGGGTAGCGGGGCTATCAATATGCCAGACAATCTGTGACACCTTTTTCAAATAAAAAACAACCAAAAGCAATTCTTGGTGGACATTTACTGCTTGTGTTTGTTTGAGCTGACCCTGACAGAAATGTGTTGAGTGCAGAAAATGTCGTGATTGGGTAACCTTATAAAGAATAGTGTTGGCTGGTACTTCCTAAATGCAAAAACACATTTCACTACAAGTGCACTTGCAACTGCACTGAACCTGCACTTGTAGTGCAAAGTGTATTTGCCCTTAGGAAATAACCCCCATTTTTGCATAAAACAGCAATTACATCACCCCAAAAGTGTTGTAGTGTTGAGACAATAATCCACACATTCTTGAGTAAGGCACTTTTTTATACCTGCACAATCACATGTGCATTTACCAAAGGTTTTTAAAACAAACCAACATGTTTGTTGTATAAAATGTTTGCAGTAGCATTATGAAAAATCAAAATATCCATTTCAGATAAAACAGGCCTGTGTAAAACCAACAAGAAAGCCAAAAAACTAGAACTTACAAAGTTCACATTAGGTAAAACCTGAAGGCTATATCAGACATCAGTATTTAGGAACTGTGTTTGATATAGCGTTCAGATGGGGGGAAATCACCCCTGGAAAAGCCAAATTTGGAAGATGCACACCAATTTACGAATGTCAACATGTGCTATCTGCCATCAGGGGGGATCAAGGGACATGTTTTGGGGGAGCAAGCCCTTCCTCAACGCTACTTTATAATTGAGGAAGGGGTTGCCCCCCCAAAACGCGTCCATTGATCTCCCGTGATGGCAGATAGCACATGTCGGCACACTGTGTGCATCCTCCAAATTTGGCTTTTCGAAACATTGTAAAAATTTAATTAACATAAAACAGGTGATTTTGTGGGGTTTAAATTCGCCCCAAAACATCAATGATGTTATTATTTTTTTTAATAACATCAGTGATTTGTTGCTGGATGTTTTGCAATTGGAGATTACACCCCATGATCTCCCCTATCAGTATCTGGGCACTTTCTGATGTAAAGCGTTCTGGATCCCGATCACCTAAAAAGAGATAAAGAACAAAAAAAACAGGTCTCAAAAATCTGCCACCAGCCATCTCTTTTACCTGAGTCTGTGGTCGCAGACACTCACCTGTTGTGGTGCCAATCTCCACCACGTCTTCTTCTTCCTCCTGCTCTTCTTCTTGTGTTTGGGGTATTTCCCCTTCTTCCAGAGGGGGGGGGCTCTGGTCTCCTGGGATGAGGAGTGACCTCCGAGTCTTTTCTCCCCTATGTAAAACAAAAATGGTATACTTAGCACACAGATATTTGATGGCAGAACTCTAGAAATAGGAAACATTGCTTGGAAGTGGGGTACAATTTTCTATGTTAGCAGAGTTCAAAGATGTATTTTTTTATTGCCCTTTGTCAAGCTGCAATACTTTACCTGTTTGGTACAAGCTTCACAGATGGAGCCCCCCTATAGTATACACTGGAGCACCTGTGTGCCCCCCCTAATAAAAATGGTGTTCTGGGGTCCCACACTAGTGCTCCAGTGTCCAGATGTGAAAACAGCTGCTCAGTGTCCTCTCCTTACACACAATCTAGTTTGCATTTCATTCTAGTAACAAACCCATCTACACAAACAAATATTTGGCATCCAAGTAGGCCCAAAAAAAATGTGTGAAAATGCATATGGCCTAAACAATGGTGTTCTAGAGGCCGAAAGAAAAAATGTTTGATACGAACGAATAATGGGCCCATGAACATAAAAGTTGCCCTTTTAAACGTTACAATTACTAAAAGCATATGGAGCAGAACGAACGGAATAAAGACAGAAAGAATATGAACACAGCACAACTACTTACTTTTTTGCAGCACTCTCCGGATCTTTCGGTACTGCTCCGGCTCTCTCAACTTCAGGTCCGACCACCGCTTCCTGAGCTGATCTTTAGACCTTCGTACCCCGAAATTCCTATCCAGACTCCGGACCACTTTTGCCATGATTTTGGCCTTTCGGATGTTGGGGTTGGGGTAAGGCCCATATTTTCCGTCATAGTCGGACTTCTTCATGATGTGTACCATCTCCAACATCTCCCCAAACGACATATTTGTGGCCTTAAAATGTCTCCTTCTGGATTGGGACATGCCTGGATCCGGGCTTTCCTCCTCCTCCTCGTTGTTCGAATTATCACGCACCTGGTGTAACTCCGCCATCATGCTCTTCCCCCACTGCGCCAAACGAAAAGGGGCGGGGAATAGAATAGAAAGAACGTCAGGGGCGGGCGGAGTTACACACATGCGCAGTGTGTATAAAGCGTAACAAGCGTATTACGTACGATCTGTGAGCGAAGGAAGGAGCATTGGACACGCCGATCGTAAGAATGAAGGTAAGAGACAAACTTGGGCCTATACTGCTTCTAGATTAAGGCCTATATTGTAACAAGATTAGGAGAGTTTGGTCTGACATTAGGCTTTGTCTTGTGTTGTGTCTTGCAGTGAACATGGATATCCTAATGAGAGATACTGACTTCATGTCACTATTCATTGATATGCTAAGGGAGCTGCCCTGTCTGTGGGAGATTACCCACCCCCATTTCAAGAACCAAGCAAAGAGGAAGGCAGCACTGGAGCAATTGTGTGAAATTGTGAAGCAGGTGATCCCCACGGCAGACATCACTTATTTAACGATTTTCATTGGTGGCCTGAGGAGCACATATCTGAGGGAGCGCAAGAAAGTCCTGGATTCACAGAGATCCGGAGCAGCAGGTGACATCTATGTCCCCAGGATGTTGTACTATGACAGGCTGCACTTTCTGGCAGGCCAGACTGAACCCAGGCCATCCCTCTCCAGTCTTCCTTCCACGCTTCCTTCCCCCCCGGCTGAGGCTTCTGACGCCCAACCTGGGCCTTCCAGGCCACATGTGGAGGAGCCCAGATTGAGCCAGGTATAGCATTCCTCTAAATATTTCTGCTTGTACAATCAATGATGTTAACTAGATGTTAGTTGGGAGTACTAATTTATGATTGTGATTGATGAAGCAAAAACTAAAACCATGTCCCTTTTTCATACACAGGGAAGTCTCAGCCAGGAGGTGGCTGATCTGCAGGTCCCTCCACCCCCCCTGAAAACAGAAAGTGGCAGCAGGAGGAGTAGCCTAGAGGAGGCGGCTATCAGATTTTTTTGGAGGGCTACAGAAGTCCTGGGAGCACCACACACCATGCAGGAGAACCTTGCGGCATTCATTGCCTATGGAATGCAGAGGATGGAGGAGGGCCAACAAGCCATGTGTCAGGCCCTCATATCAGAGGCTCTGGCGAAAGGTGTGAGGGGCCAACTTACACCTCACACACAGCTTTGGGATGGTCCTCCTCCTCCTCCTCCCTCTCCTCCAGGTCCCCCCAGTCCTCCTCCAGGTCCCCCCAGTCCTCCTCCAGGTCCCCCCAGTCCTCCTCCAGGTCCTCCCAGTCCTCCTCCTCCTCCAGGTCCTACTCCTCCTCCTGCCACATCTCCAACTGCACAGTCACAGCCGGGAAGGAAGCGTGGAAGGAAGACCAGAGAGTGATTGCCCTGGGTCCAGTCTGGTCGGCCAAAAAATGCAGCCTCTTGTGGTACCACAGCCTGGGGACACACATGTCATCTGCTGCTATCCAAGTCTCTGTGAATCCTGGACCAGACTGCCCTCCCTTAGATATGGACTCCTCAGGCCACCAATTTTGATGTTGAAGAATTGATGTCTGCCGTGGGGGTCCCAGGCTTCACTAATTTCTCATGTTGATCCAGTGTTGCCTTCCTCTTTGTTTGGTTCTGATCCCTTAATAAAGGATTTTTGTTTGGAATTATACTCTCCTATGTGTTTTACTTCAAAAATGACAGTTGGTTTGTGAGGATTCAGGTACATTTCAAATATACAATGTGAAATGAACAAGGGACACCAACACCAAACAATCTCCTGGAGATTAAATAATAAAAGATATCAATGGTGTTGGGGTAACTTGCCACACAAAACACACCCAAAAATATTCTGGAGTAAAAATAAAAATAACATTGAACAGAGATCAGCCTTGGAAAAAATCCAAACATTAAAGAAAAAAAAAGGCTTAAAAAGAAAAAAATAAAAACATAAAAAATATAAAACTGTCAGATGTGACAACTAATAACAATATATTGAGGGAATCCCACTAAAAAAACACAAATAAAACTTTGTGAGAAGTGTGTGTGAATATGAGCAGCAAAACGACTTAATTCTTGTCACATTATAAAGAAGAAGAGAGTGCGCTGTATTAAACCATTTTTAACATTGCAGCGTGACGAAAGTGCTGTATCCATTGCGAACGCTAAGTTTACCAGAACGAGCTGTCCCATGTCGGAATTTCTTCTGAGCATGCGTGGCACTTTGTGCGTCGGAACAGGCCACACATGGTCAGAATTGACGCGATCGGATTTTGTTGTCGGAAAATTTTATCTCCTGCTGTCCAACTTTGTGTGTCGGAAAATCCGATGGAAAATGTCCGATGGAGCCCACACACGGTCGGAATTTCCGACAACACGCTCCGATCGGACATTTTCCATCGGAAAATCCGACCGTGTGTACGGGGCATTAGAGTCTGCAAAAGACTTGAGACTGGGGCGGAGGTTCACCTTCCAGCAGAACAACGACCCGAAACATACAGCCAGAGCTACAATGGAATGGTTTAGATCAAAGCATATTCATGTGTTAGATTGGCCCAGACACAGTCCAGACCTAAATCCAATTGGGAATCTGTGGCAAGACTTGAAAATGTCTGTTCACAGACGCTCTCCATCCAATCTGACAGAGCTTGAGATATTTTGTAAAGAAGAATGGGCAAAAATGTCCCTCTCTAGATGTGCAAAGTTGGTAGAGACATCCCCAAAAAGACTTGCAGCTGTAATTGCAGAGAAAGGGGGTTCTACAAAGTATTGACTTAGGGGGGGCGCTATACAAATGCCCCCCCCACACACACACACACACACTTTTCACATATTTATTTGTAAACAAAAATTGAAAACCATTTATCATTTTCCTTTCACTTCAAAATTACCACTTTGTGTTGGTCTATCATATAAAATCCCAATAACATACATTTAAGTTTTTGGTTGTAACATGACAAAATGTTGAAAATGTCAAGGGGTATGAATACTTTTTCAAGGCATTGTATAGTATACTGACATTGTTTATGTACACATATATACATACATATCCTTTTTTTTTATTTATGCGTGCTACTTCTCTCAAGGTGTCTGAAGTATGGGATCCCATATATATATTTATATATGTATATACAGTATAATACAGTACAATATATGTGTGTATATATATATATATATATATATATATATATGTGTGTGTATAACACGCACTTTTTTCCCCTTAAAATCAGGGGGAAATTGCGGGTGCGTGTTATACGCCCTGCGATCCCCCACTGACTGAGTGGAGCGATCGCCGGCCGCCGATTTGAAAATGGCGCTGCCGGCGCCGAAATACACAGAGCCGGTCCTTGGCTCTTCTCAGCCACTTTCGGCTCCACTCGAGCGGCGCCCATATACAGATAGCCGAGTGTACTCGGCTAGGTTCGGCTAGCTACGCTCACAGTCACACCCAGTCCCGCTCTATGATGGACACAGGGACTGTGCGTGACTGTGAGCGGAGCTAGCCAAACCTAGCTGAGTACACTCGGCTATCTGTATATGGGCGGTGCTCAGCCCCGCTCACAGTCACGCCCATCTCGAGCGGGACTACGAGTGGAGTCGAAAGTGACCGAGAGCCGCCGAGAAGAGCCGAGAACTGGCTCTGTGTATTTCGGCACCGGCGGTGCATTTTCAAACTGCAGTGACACTGACAAGTCACTGCAGTTTAACTGCAGCCTGGGCAAGACTGCAAATGGACACAGACAAAGCTGCAGATCGGCACTAACAAAGCTGCAAGGCTGCAAAATGGACACTGCTAAGGCTGCAAATGACACCAAGGCTGCAAATGACACCAAGGCTGCAAATGACACTGGACAAGCATGCAGATGGACGCTGTGCAAGGCTGCATTGATGGGCATTTAAATGTAAGTTTTTTTCCTTAAAACATTTTTTTCCTTATAATTCCCTTTTAAACTTGGGAACTTGGGGTGCGTGTTATACGTCGGCGCGTGTTATATGCCGATAAATATGGTATATATATATATATATATATATATATATATATATATATATATATATATATATATAGTGAGTGTACAGCTTGTATAACTGTGTAAAAAAATTGACATTTTGGGCCCAATTTGGACATTTTCACTTAGGGGTGTACTGACTTTTGTTGCCAGCGGTTTAGACATTAATGGCTGTGTGTTGAGTTATTTTGAGGGGACAGCAAATTTACACTGTTATACAAGCTGTACACTCACTACTTTACATTGTAGACAAGTGTCATTTCTTCAGTGTTGTCACATGAAAAGATATACACAAATATTTACAAAAATGTGAGGGGTGTACTCACTTTTGTGAGATACTGTATATATATATATATATATATATATATATATATATATAAATATTGAAAAGTAAACTATTTGTAAGACTAATCCTGAGGGATAGTATGGGCAGGGAGCCAACACAGGATCGATAAACAATAGATGCAAAAAAGTATAAAAATACAAATTGTATTCAGTATACAAAAATATCAACATCTAAAAACATTGGTGAAGATGGGAACAAGGATATAGAAATACAGCTGCTAAATGCTGCAGCAAACAATGATTCTGAAAGCCAAGGTGAGAAGCAATTGGTAGCTGCAAAAACAACCCTACATGTTTCGGAAAACACAAAAAGATTCATTTCTTTTCATGATACTGTACTTCCTTCTTCAGGGGTTCAGACAAAGCGTGCTGTTTCCTCCCATCACCGGGCTATTTAATACAGGTAAGTGCCGCACAGCCGAGATGAGCATTACCCTTGCATTTCTATATCCTTGTTCCCATCTTCACCAATGCTTTTAGATGTTGATATTTTTGTATACTGTATATATTTTGTATTTTTATACTTTTTTGCATCTATTGTTTATCAATCCTGTGTTGGCTCCCTGCCCATACTATCCCTTTTGGGGCATTTCTCTTTCCGTATATATATATATATATATATATATATATATATATATATATCACTCAGGAATTGCTGATAATTGTTTGGGTCTGAACTCTGCCTCCCAACCCCAGAAATGAACTCGACCCCCTTGGCACAACTGTATGGTAATGTTAGTGTAAGACCCAAATGGTAAAGAGAAACACAGTAGTAACACACTATACTGTATATTTATCGTCACCTTAGTCTTCGTCACTCCACCAACTGTAGTAAGAGATAGAGTCTCACACAAGTTGTAAATCAACCACATAAACAGTTTACTGAAGAAACTTGTTTAACACATTAGACACAGGGGTCATTCCAATATAAAGAATGAAAGTAATAACAATCAAAGTGTATGTGAAAACCAAAAACTCAATGGTCACTTGAGGAGCATATGCAGACAAGTAGAGTGGGACTTATGCTCAATATGATAAAGCCCTGATATTGAGCACCTTCCTAATCCAACCTCAGAGCACACACCAAACCTGCAGAAAAATATTAAGCACCATGCAGCAGTGAAATACAATACATTTGTCCATATCATGTACTCAAGGGCTCCCCTTAGATTGCAGTACACTGTTCAGCTCTGTGAACCTGAAGTTGTGATGTTGTATAGGAAATGACAAAGTCTCTTTTCTTCCTCTTCAGCTAGCTTAATTAGACTATACTGCAGTGTTTGTAAATCCAGGTAAGGAAATTAGTAGGTAGTAAATTAATAATAGAACTGATGTGCTGGTAACTGAAAGTTTGCACATAGAACACACTGGTAAAGCTTCTTCTTTAATAAATGTTGCAACTCAATATTACTTTGCTGTTCAGGGAAAACAACCCTGAAATTGTACTGTACACAGTCTATGTCTGAATGAACTACTCATGTGGGACTACAGATCCCAGCGACAGTCTGGAACTAGTTTAAATAGCAACAGTGCACTGTGTTTATCTGGGCAAGTGCCCACTCACCAACACAGGTCCAGATGCTTGCAAGGCTCTTCTCTTGGTGTCTCAAGCCATTCTGAGCTGGCGCCATCACAACGCGCTGCTCCTTCTGATGGCTGATGTAACTGTAGTGCAGGAAACCTTTAGAAATCTTGGATCCTCCGGTCCATCCGCACACCGGTCCCGCTGACTGTGATCTGGAGCTCCTTAGAGGCCAAATGATTCCGCTCCACGCCGTCCAGGCCACAGTCTGTTGGCCACACACCAACTTCTCTGTAGACATGTGCAATTAGTTTCGTATGAATCAGAAATTCGTACGAATTTCCAAAAATTCGTACATTCGTGAGGATCCGAAATACAAATTTTTATGCATACGAATTTTGTACGAAATTTAGTTTATTAACTTCGGATACATTTTTTATAACGAACTTTTGTTATTGTTATGAAAAGTTAATAAAACTAAAAGTTAAAAACCCCAGGAAGTCAGCACAGCACAGGGATGGTGGGAGCCCCTCATAATGATAAATTTATCATAACAAAATGTCGTTATTGTTACGAAAAGTTTACGAACCTAACTAAAATTCTTATTTCGTACAAATCCAAATTGGATTTCGAACACAAATTACGAGTTACAAATTCATTTTGTAAACTGAAAGGTAACCAGGAGAGTCCGCCTAAACCTGCACTACCACCTCCGCGCTAGATGAAATAGAGAGCACAAAATAGAGCTGCCACTTAAAGTGGGGTTCCACCCAAAAAAACAAAAATATCTAAAAAATTCTAAAAAAAAAAACAAAAAAACATTTGGATATTTTTTTTTTTTTAACTTACCTCTAAATGCCTGTTGCTAGGTGGTCCCTCGTAGTCTGCCCCTTCGTCTGCCTGGGCTGGTGACATCACTTCCCCCTGGCACAGGAAGGGCTTGGCTCTTCTCCCTCCCTGCTGTCAATCATCTGGGACCCTGTGCAGGTCCCAGGTGATTGAGCGGCCAATCACGGCGCTCGGCGCCGCTCGTGCATGCGCAGTGGGTGCCAGGCTGTGAAGCCACAGCCCGGCGCCCACAGTTGAAATGCCGGCGCCGACGAGCGGAGGGGGGGGACGAGCGGGGCTTCGATCCCCCGCACCGCTGGACCCAGGGACAGGTGAGTGTCCAATTAAAAGTCAGCAGCTGCAGTATTTGTAGCTGCTGACTTTTAATTTTTTTTTTTTCCTGGGTGGAACTCCTCTTTAAATATCAAATCATATATAAACAGAATCCACCCTCCAATGGTGCAGATAGATAGCGGCGCTAACTATAACAATGATGGAAAAAAATAAATAAATAAATAAAATAAAAAAATTGCTTAAAACCTCACTGTTCTTAGTACCTTGGGGTGAGTTAGAGATGTGCTGAATCTCAAAGGTGATGCATCATAACTTAGCACTCCCTCTTATAACACATATAGTATTAGTGATCTAAATGAATAGAACACTCCCGTGTGTACAACAAAATAAATGTCCCCCAATATTCCAACTAATATGTGATGAATATATATTACCATACACCACGTGAAAAAAAACAAATAGTTCCTACAATATATAGTCACTTGAAAAATATATAAAAACTAAAAATAGAATAGTATATGAAAACTAAAACTAAAAATTAAATAATAATATATTAAATAAATAAATTCCAAAGTGAAATAAAAAAAATCCAAAAATAGTCCACAAAAACAGTGATGATAATGTGTGACAAGAAAACACCACTCCAGGAAGAAAGTTCAGGTGTCCTCAAAATCGTTCTGCTGTGATCTGCAAATTTCACCACACCTCAGTGACGTGATTCCACTCCCGTCTGAAATTCAAACTCACCAGCTGTTAAGGCCTCCCACTCTCGTGTTTGGCCGAACAGAGCCTCAACCCACTCTCATGGGGGTTAGCATGCGTTCCAGATCTCTACTGCTACACACTGGCTTTCCTCCTCATAATCGTGAATTCATATATGAGATAAAAGAAATGCTCCAATAATGTAGTACCGTTAAAAAGATCAATTTATTCACACTAAAACTGCGTCAAATGAACTCACATTCAAATAAAAACTGGTAGGCAAAACACACTTCACAGTAGTATGGAAAACAGCACGGCACACTGCACAGGATACAAAGCGAAACCACAACACACGGCCACGACGGACCCAGGGAGTATGGAAGCTGGAGTACGTCTCACCCGCCTGCAGCGACCCGTCCCTCGGCCGATCCCCCGCTCCGTCACCCATCACTCCTTCCTCTAATCTAAGTGTTAGATTGCCAGACAGCTACGCCCCGACATATTTCATGACCAGCACTTGAATACTCCCTGGGTCCGCCGTGGCCGTGTTGTGGTTTCACTTTGTATCCTGTTCAGTGTGCCATGCTGTTTTCCATACTACTGTGAAGTGTGTTTTGCCTACCAGTTTTTCCCTTTTCTAGTTCTAGCAGTGGTGGCCTGTCCATAGGGGGCAAAAAAAAAAGCAAAAAAAAGTAAAAAAAAAAAAAAACAAGTGTTCCAGATCTCCACTGCTACACACTGGCTTTCCTCCTCATAATCGTGAATTCATATATGAGATAAAAGAAATGCTCCAATAGTGTAGTACCGTTAAAAAGATCAATTTATTCACACTAAAACTGCGTCAAATGAACAAATGGGGGACACCTGCTGTGGGGGGACTTTGATGGGGACACCTGCTGTGGGGGGACTCTGATGGAGACACCCTGCTGTGGGGGACACCTGCTGTGGGGGGACTCTGATGGAGACACCCTGCTGTGGGGGACACCTGCTGGGGGGGCTCTAAAGGGGACACCTGCTGTTGGGGGCTCTGATGGGGGACACCTGCTGTGGGGGGCTCTGATGGGGGACACCTGCTGTGGGGGGCACATGCTGTGGGGGGACACTGATGGCAACTCTGATGTAAGGGGACAGAGGCTGTTTTTTGGGGGGGGGCAGAGGTTGCATTTGGGGGGACAGAGGCTGCATTTGGGGGGCAGAGGCTTCATTGGGGGGGACACAGGCATGCTGTATTTGGGGGGGGGACAGAGGCTGCATTTGGGGGGACAGAGGCTGCATTTGGGGGGACAGAGGCTGCATTTAATGGGACACAGGCATGCTGCATTTGGGGGGACAGAGGCTGCATTTGGGGGAACAGAGGCTGCATTTAATGGGACACAGGCATGCTGCATTTGGGGGGGACAGAGGCTGTATTTAATGGGAACAGAGGCTGATTGTTAAACTTTGTAGAATACACATTTCTATTGTTGTGTAGGATCTAGGCTTGCTGTCCCTCTCTCCCTCCATCCCTCGTTCATCTCAGACGCTAACCACACCACCTTAGAGCCATGCCCACTATTTCGCCGAAACCACGCCCATTTTCACCAAGTGGGAGGGGTCAAAAAGGAAGGGCGGGGTCTGGCGCCCCCCCATCCTAAAACTTCACCAGCCGCCACTGATTTCTAGTAAGTGTGATTTTATCCTTGGGCAATAAATTAAGCTTTGTGTTACTGCACTTAGAAGTGTCTGTTTGTTTTTAATTTGCCAGAGTTTTTGCTTCCCTCTTGGAGTGCTGCTCAAGTGCCATCCTAGCCTGCTCTTTGCCTGATCAACACCACCATCTCTGTGGACTAATATCTCTGCTCAGTCTTTTTTTCAGAGCACCCTCTTCCCATCACCGTGTTTGTTAAGTTTTACTGTGTGCAAATGGAATTGAAGTGGAGTGTGTCTGTTAACCAAGTTAAAGTTAACCAAACACCTCTTTCTATTGATTAAAGTGCATCAAAGTACACATTTCCCTGTCTCTAATATAATTCAGTAATAAGCCCCACATCATGTTTGGGTGGCCAACAAGAAGAAGCGAACATTCCCATGGCACTGTGAGGGGCCCAGTTGGCCAACAGCATCTGTGTCCACGGGCAAAGGTGGACGTAGTCCATCCTCGGGGAGGGCACCATTTCCTCTGTTTAGTGATGTTGCCCTGATATCCAGCCACAGCATGCAGAGGAGGTGGTGGACTGGCTTACTAAACCATCCTCATCCTCTGTCACACAAGCAGAGATTGGCGCGCAGTCCACCACAGCTCCCAGAGTGGCTAAATCTGCCTCCTTGTCCACAGCTACTCCTGCCATAGCCCCAGCATCAGGCATGGAGGAGTCAGCTGAGTTATTTGAACACAGCATCAGCCACTTGCTCCTTGATGATGCACAGCCATTACTTGGATCTGAAGTTTGGGAAGGTAGGAACATGAGCCTACATGGGAGAACACTGGTTAACAACAAATTGGCAGTTATGTTCACCCAGCCACAGCGTATTGCCAAGTTGGCTCCAGTGATGGTGAGGATGGAGGGGATGATGATGATTGGGTCACTGATGGAACTTGGGTGCCGGATAGACCAGAGGAGGAAATTGAGAGGGAGGCACAACCCCAATGAGGCAGCCATCATGGAAGAGTAGAGAGCAGTCACCCCATTCCATCAGATTATGGAGCTGTGATCTCCCGGCTCACTTCCCATAGCTCAGCTGTTTGGGCCTTTTTTAGCACATGTGCAGCCGATCGCACTGTTGCAATTTGCAAACTTTACAACAAGCAGATCAAGTGTGGCAAAAAAGCCTAGGCTAATGACATCATCCACAGCTCTTTCGCTCACTCTTGTGAGAGTTTGCCAGGAAGGGAGGGGGAGAAGTCATAAGAGGGTCAATGCAGGGCTGCAGAGCTGAAGGTGTGCCTCTGTGTGTCTGTGTAAATCCAGGAAGTGAACAGGCAGCAGCTTCAGCTGCCCACAGGTAAAATGGCTGCAGCCAGACTTAGTGGAGAGAGATTTCTGCAGCATATTTTGCAAGTACAGAATCACTGTATATATAAAATATTATGCAAAGTGGTTGGAGGGAAGCTTCAGAATGGCAAAGATGTTTTATTACAAATTATGTGAGCAGACTGCAGTTCCTCTTTAATTGGCTGTATCCCATTGTTCTATTGTTTCTGTCTACCTTGGGAGCAAAGTATTATGGGATGTATATGTGTATGTGGATTAGCTGTGAGAGGGGAGGGGGAATTTCTCCTGCAGCCCTTCCTAATGGCTGTCTATTTGTCTCTTGTTACTGAATGTAGTTTACCCCACCCTTTGTCATTATGCAAAGAAGGGGGGATTGTCCCCTGAGTGTATATCTCTCTGTACCTGTGTTTTAATAAACAGTCTTATGTTTTCCACCACCCTACACTGATGTCTCGACAAGTAATTGGGTGGGCTAAGGAATCTTGGATCATGCTGGTACCGGGCAAGGGAAGCTCATACAGCGCACATACTCCTCTTGAGTATGGAAGTCCGTCACAGTCACCCCTGCACATCTGGTAATGAGCAGTGTGTTTGTCTGTGTGTCAGGAATACATGCAATTTTGTGACATGCAGCAATGTGAGCCAAGCCTTTGATTGGGGTGGTGTGAGACTGAAAATACTTTTCAAGGGTGCCTTGACTAGAAAAAGGTTGTGAAATGCTTTCCTACACTAACATGTGCACCTGATGGGCACACTGTGTGAACTGCATGAATAAATGCAAAGCTTCCTCTGATTGGCTGAGGTGGAGAGGTGGGTGGATGATGTCATGATGTGGAATGGGATGTTCAAGTCCCATAGCCAGAACAAAGCGCTGTGGAGAGTTTATACAGTGCACTTGGGCCAGCATGGACCAAACAAATTAGTTAAAGTAAAGCTGGAGATTAGTTTTAAGGTTTGACCCTTTGGGTATCTATACCACAAAATGTATATTTTATTTAAAAAAATAGCAATATATTGTGTTTTTGTGCACTAATTTTTTTTTTTGTACTGAAAATATGTTTGATAAACTGTTGCCTTCAGAATATATATAATGTGTGGGGATTTTAACTAATCTTTAGGCCTAAAATGTGCCATTAATGGTCATGGCCCTATGACCGAGACAACTATGGAACACATAAACATGCGACAAGACTTAACCGATTCAATACCAGGCATTTTCACCCCCTTCCTTCCCAGACCAATTTTTAGTTTTCAGCGATGTCGCATTTTAATTGACAGTTGCGTGGTTGTGCGACGTTGTACCCAAACAAAATTGACGTCCTTTTTCCCCCCACAAATAGAGCTTTCTTTTGGTGGTATTTGATCACCTCTGTGGTTTTTATTTTTTGCGCTATAAAAAAAAGAAGAGCGACAATTTTGAAAAAAACACAATATTTTTTACTTTTTGCTATAATAAATATCCCAATTTTTAAAAAAAAAAAACAATTTTTTTCCTCAGTTTTGGCCGATATGTATTCTTCTACATATTTTTGGTAAAAAAAAAAATCGCAATAAGCGTATATTGATGGGTTTGCACAAAAGTTATAGTGTCTATAAAATATGGGATAGATTTATGGCATTTTTAAAAAAAAAATATTTAGTAATAGCGACGATCACATTTTTTTTTTCTTGACTGCGACATTATGGCGGACACATCGGACACTTTTGACACATTTTTGGGATCATTCACATTTATTGCATTGATTACTGTGTAAATGTGACAGGCAGTGAAGGGGTTAACCACTAAGGGACGGGGAGGGGTTAAATGTGTTTCCTAGGGAATGCTTCTAACTGTAGGGGGAGGGGACGCACAAGGGGAGGAGACCGATCAGTGTTCCTCCGTTCTGGGAACACAGATCAGTCTCCTCTGAGCTGACAGGACATGGATCTGTGTGTTTACACACAGAGATTCATGGTCCGGCCCGGTAAACGGGCAATCGCGGGTGCCCGGCGGACATCGCGGCCGCCGGGCATACGCACCAGGTCCCGAGCAAAGTGGCGGGCGCGCAAGCATGCGAGCGTGCCCCCCCTAGACGGCCGGGAACCCGAGGCGTCATATGACATCCACCCAGGATGGGAGATCCCATCTGTGGACGTCATTTGACAATAGGCCGGTATTGAAGTGGTTAAAACATAAAATAGACCTGAGGTGTGCCTTGGTCATCTGGCCGGTATGCCAAGAAAAAGGGGCATACCCAAGATAAGTAATGAATGATTGTGGAGAGAAATGTGCTGAGAAGTGCCCTGAAAAGGGGGAAAAATGGGGGGAGGGTATCACACACTGGAACTGACCAGGAGCATGGGCGAGTGTTCTGCTTAAATACACCCCGGGCTCCTCCCATAAATTCAGGCCGCCATGCTGGCTTTCTTATTTAACATGTATGAAAAGAAATATGGAAAAACAGCCCTGGCAGTGAAAGGGTTAATACACTATGATCTAACATGGCTGGTATAATATTGATATATGTTCCATACAAGCAGTCAGAACACAATATTAATCAGATCACTTCTATATATTTATATATGGTCAGAATATGGGGACCTTTACCAGGGTCGTCTTTAACCACTTCAGCCCCGGAAGAATTTACCCCTTCCTGACCAGGCCATTTTTTGCGATTCGGCACTGCATCCCTTTAACTGACAATTGCGTGGTCGTGTGACGTTGTACCCAAACAAAATTGATGTCCTTTTTCCCCACAAATAGAGATTTCTTTTGGTGGTATTTGATCACCTCTGCGGTTTTTATATTTTGTGCTATAAACAAAAAAAGAGCAACAATTTTGAAAAAAAACAATATTTTTTACTTTTTGCTATAATAAATATCCCCCAAAAATGTAAAAAAAACAAATTTCTTCTTTAGTTTAGGCTGATATATATTCTGCTACATATTTTTGGTAAAAAAAAGCCAAATTAGCGTATATTGATTGGTTCGCGCAAAAGTTCTTGCATCTCCAAAATATGGGGATATATTTATGGCCTTTTTATTATTTTTTTTACTAGTAATGGTGGCGATCTGCCAATTTTAGTGGGACTACAACATTGCAGCGGACAAATTAGACACTTTTGACACTTTTTTGGGACCATATAAAAATGCACTGAATACTGTATAAATAACACTGGCAGGGAAGGGGTTAACACTAGTGGTGATCAAGGGGTTAAATGTGTTCCCTGAGAGGTGTTTCTAACTGTATGGGGGCTGGGCTAACTGGAGGAAGAGAGAGATTGCTGTTCCTAATCACTAGGAACAGACAATCTCACTCTACTTCCCTGACAGAACGGGGATCTGTTTGTTTACACTGGCAGATCCCCGTTCTGCCTCTCCCTGGAGGGATTGCGGGTGGACCTGCTGGCTGGCTCCCCCGCTAGCGAATCGGCACAGTTTGCCGTGTACACGCCCAACATACAATGACAGCGATTTATACAGCTGAGCCAACCTGCCACAGTACAACTGCAGTGGCTGGTCGGCAAGCAGTTAATAACTACTGGGACCCCATGACTGACTGCATAGACTATTTTCTGGAAAAGTGATCTTGGCCTTTAAAATTGTGCACAACTCTGAAAAAGGAAACAAACTTTGCTACACAATATTTTTTGTACAAATAAAACCGATATAACAAATCACTTCCAATGACACATTTAATATTTTTTAGGGTTTACATTCACTTTCCAGTTTTATAACCTCTCCATTCCAATGTGCAGTAAAGAATGATTTTCTAAAACAAGGTTGTTTCATTATAATCTAATATCAGTTTTCACATATAATTATTTTAGTAGTTAGGAGACTGGACATGGTGTACCAGAGAAAGGGGGAGGAGTAATGTGGTCACATGGTTTACAGTCCATAAAAAAGACATTATTAGAAATCCTATCTATACTGTTAAAAAAATACAAATTCTGATCTGACAGTGAGGATTTGTTTGAAAATGGGAACAAGAACAAATCTGCCATAGAGAAAAGAAGAGAACAAAGATAGTGGTGAGGAGTGCGGTGTATGTGTACTGTGTTTATCACTGACAATGGAGGCACACTTGGGATAATTGGTGTCAATCATTATTTTGGGATAATTAGTGTCAATCATTAATTTGGGATAATTAGTGCCAATCATTAATTTGGGAGAATTAGTATCAATCATTATTTTATCACAAAGTCCTGTTACCTGTCTGTGTGATCTCATCCAGAACAGACAATAAATTAGGATGAGGATGATCTTTCTGTACTGCATAGAGACATTTCCAGAGTCCAATCACAGCTTTTCTTCCCCGATCCCGAATATCTTGTAACAAGGTGTGAGAGAAGGAAGACGGGTCTTTTTCCATTGATCGGTATTTCTGGAAAATAGATCTTATTATTGTTTCATATCTGATGTTATAATGTAACTTCATTTTTTTGGATAAGTACATAAAATAATTCTGGGTGCTTTGAACACTTAATTCAGAAAAGAACATCTTGTTACAAGGAAGTTATACTGGGTACTGCTGACACATGTCTGAACGCTTCCAGGCCTTTGTGTGCTTTTGCATTTCTCCCATCACAATTGGATGTAAGAGGACACTACCAGAGCTCCAGGTGTTCCATCAGATATGGCAACCCAATATAAACAACACAGGAGTAAATGAACTAATAACTTTGCTTAATTCAATATTAGTAGCAACAGGTGAGGATAGAATACTAATAACACCTGTGTTTTGTATTGAGCTAATTGCGAGCACCCAAGGCTCTGAGGCGTGCAGATGGTTGTGTTCCTCTGAATTAAACGAGCATATCAGAAAAACAAAGGGAAGAGAACGGGATTGGATACCAGTTCCACCCGAAAAGAATTCATCGATGAGGAACAGGCAATATAGCAAAAATTTAATTGAAACAGATTCACATATACACCAATCAAAAAAATCAGACAATGTGATAAATAATGAACCAAAAAACCGTCACCATTAAATAAAATAGACAACGTTTTCTAGGGACAAAACACAGATGGCCACCACTAAACACACACATACACACTACTAATCAAAACGAAGAAGCAAGTCTTTTCAGTATATGCATATGATTGCTGTATGTAACAGGGAGGTAGGTGTGTGCAGTCGTAAATGATGGGGATCCACCAGCAGAATGCTAACATCAAGATTGATGAATGTCCTGCAATAAGGGCCACAGTGATAGTTAACTGCAGTTAGTAAAGTTAGATGCAATGAACCAGGTGGCCAGTAATGTAGGATTAATGTCCTATGCAGAGTGCTGTGAGTAAGTAGAGATGGGAATGTGCCTGAGTAGATACTTATGGTCAGTCACAGCCTTGGTGCTAATTCGGGGAGAGAAACACACTTTTGTATAGATATAGCATTCCCATGTGGGGAATAAGTGGATTCAATCTCACCACTCCGTAGACACCGATATGCAGCAGGCATGCAGAACAATTGGATCCATCTCAGACCATCTCGGACCATGCAGGACAGTTGGGTCCTTCTCAGACCATCTCCATACAGCTAAGCATTCATCTGTTGGCGGGATACATACAGTGACGATCGGGGGTAGTGGTGTTGAATTGAGGAGTGCCGCATATGAGCGGTATAGATCGTCATCCACTTCCCAGGTCTGTAAGGTGAGCCTCGCCGGCAAGCGAGCGGAATCCCCAAAGCTGGTGGGTGGGTCTGTGTGCATGCTAAGCAGGGCATGATGGCGTCATGCTGACGCATTTCATCTGTCACAGGGATTTCCTCAGAGCATGCGCCGTAGCCTGGGCAGACAGTTTATATAGCCCTCACGCTAAAGTACGTGAATACAACGGCTTCTAGTTGTCCAGGCAACAGCGTAATCAATGGACTGCCATTCGTACAAGAAGACAACACAAATTATTGAAAAAACTGGCCAGTCCTTGGGTGCAATAACTCCCCAAAATAGATAGTAAGAAGATAGATAGAAAAAATAAAGGAATTAGAAGCAATGCAGAAATAAAATAGTAATTAAATTAACCTCACCGAATTTGCACTTAATGAACATCACCTCTCATTGCTCAGTAGAGGCCTCTCCTTCTCTCCTAAGTCAGGGATGAACAAGTTTGAGGTATATAAGGATATTTCCCTCTATCTCAGAAAAGTAATTTTTAGATACTGGCATTCATCTAGACATTCTGAAATTAATCCAAGTACACAAAATAAGGAGGAAAGGGAGGCCCTAGATGCACTTGTCTCCCTTTTACAAGAGAATGCTGATTCTGACTCAGATATGGAGACATCTTATGAGCAGTCTGTACTGACACGTTCTGCTAATTTATCAGATCAGTTAAAATGCCCCCACTGTCCAAACGTAAATCTATTGAATTCTTCCTGGCACAGGTCAGGAGGGACTTATCTAAGATTAATTGGAAGTATAGGGGTATTGATAATCTCACGAGAGAAGAGAGGAAAGCCCTTAAAGAACTTAAGGAGACCCTGGGTATTGTCATCAAGGGAAGCGATAAGGGGGGTAACCTGGTCCTTCTCATCGAGGACCAATATGAAAATGAAGTGCTGAGATTACTGGGTGATAAATCCACTTATCGCAAACTTGACTCAAATCCCTTCCCTGACATTGTCAATTCATTAAATGACCTACTGAGCTTAGCTCTGGAGGAGAAATGAATCACTAGGAAGGAGTTCAATTATCTACGGGTATCTCAGTTTAATACTCCAACCTTCTACATTATACCTAAGCTTCATAAATCTCTACATAACCCACACGGCAGACCCATTGTGTCTGCTGTCAATGGTCCCCTTGAAAAAATTGGCAAATTTATTGATGCACTAATTAAGGAGTTACCATGACCTACCATCTTATGTGCAGAACACAAGGGATGTATTGCTACAACTGGACCCCATGGTCCTGCCAGAGGGATCTCTTATTGTAGGTATAGACGTTGAGTCTTTGTACACGTCGATTCCCCATGCATGGGGGGCTTAAGGCTGTCCAATTTTTTCTCGATAAGAAATTCCCACTCCTTGGACAGTAAAATGAGTTTATAGGTGAGGTTTTAACCTTTCTACTGGAACACAAATGTTTCCAGTTCTTGGGCACTTACTACCAGCAAATCAGGGGGACTTTAATGGGGGCACCCTGGGCTCCCTCATATGCATGCCTTCATCTGGGCATGTGGGAGGAGGAATCCGTTTATCCGTTGCCAATGTACCTCCGCCACAGTCATCTGTGGCTGAGGTACATTGATGACGTGCTGATGGTATGGGTGGGCACTGAGCAAGAGTTGTTGCTATTTATTAACGAACTTAACACCAATGATCGCAACATTAAACTTACGTACACTGCCCACCACCATACCCTTCCCTTTCTTGATCTGACTTTGATAGCTGAAAATGGGAAGATTAGTACCAAAACCCACAGGAAGCCCACAGCAGCGAACACACTTCTTTAGGCCACTAGTGACCACCCAAGATCCCTGATTAAGGGAATACCCATCGGTCAGTTCCTTAGAATTTGTAGGAACTGCTCCAGACAACAAGATTTTGATGTGGAAGCTAGGGACCTATATGGCAGGTTTAGGGATAGAGGTTATTCCCATTCATCTATTAGGGTAGCTAAGAAAAAAGCTCTCCAAACAGACCGTCAGCAACTCCGTATCAGAAAGTACTCCAAAGTTTCAAAAGACAGACATGAACCCCCTAGGATCATTACCAAATATGGTGCCCAATGGGAAAAAATTAAAATCATTCTTAACCATTGGCATATCCTTTCTGATTCTCCTGTCCTTGGTGAAATTGTGGGTGAACGTCCTCTTCTCACTGCTCGCCATTCTCGGAACCTTAGGGATCACCTAATTCACTCAGAATACAAAAGATCTCCTACCCATAATTGGCTCACCCAACTCCCACCTCTAAAGGGTATGTTTAAATGTGGCAGATGCGCTGTATGCAAGTTTGTTGATCGCACGGATGTGTTCGCCGATTCTGATGGTAAAAGACAGTTTAAAATTTACAACTTCATCAACTGTAATACCACGCGAGTAATTTACATGCTCACTTGCCCATGTGGAAAAAACTATGTGGGTAAGACTAAAAGGCAACTTAAAATCAGAATCAGTGAACACTTCCAAAGCATTCTAAGTAAGGATGATGAGCGCCCCATTTCACTACATTTTCTTAAATTTCATGGTGGGGATCCAACTGGACTTACATTCAAGGGTATCTACAGGATAAATCTCCCCCTGAGAAGGGGTGATTTTGACAGAATCCTTTGTCAGAAAGAAAAAATGTGGATATATACCCTTGACAGTATGTCTCCCCATGGGTTAAATAATGAGTGTAATCTATCTGTGTTCCTTACACCCTAAATTATATCACTGAGATATCTTTCTTTTCCCTCCCCCTGTTGTTATGTCAGAATCTGAATTCACATCCAACCCCGCTGATTATTCAACTTAATTTAATTACTATTTTATTTCTGCATTGCTTCTAATTCCTTTATTTTTTCTATCTATCTTCTTACTATTTTGGAGAGTTATTGCACCCAAGGACTGGCCAGTTTTTTCAATAATTTGTGTTGTCTTCTTGTACGAATGGCAGTCCATTGGTTACGCTGTTGCCTGGACAACTAGAAGCCGTTGTATTCACGTACTTTAGTGTGAGGGCTATATAAACTGTCTGCCCAGGCTACGGCGCATGCTCTGAAGAAATCCCTGTGACAGATGAAACGCGTCAGCATGACGCCATCACGCCCTGCTTAGCGTGCACACAGACCCACCCACCAGCCTTGGGGATTCCGCTCGCTTGCCGGCGAGGCTCACCTTACAGACCTGGGAATTGGATGACGATCTATACCGCTCATATGCGGCACTCCTCAATTCAACACCACAACCCCCCGATCGTCACTGTATGTATCCCGCCAACAGATGAATGCTTAGCTGTATGGAGATGGTCTGAGAAGGACCCAACTGTCCTGCATGGTCCGAGATGGTCTGAGATGGATCCAATTGTTCCGCATGCCTGCTGCATATCGGTGTCTACGGAGTGGTGAGATTGAATCCACTTATTCCCCACATGGGAATGCTATATCTATACAAAAGTGTGTTTCTCTCCCCGAATTAGCACCAAGGCTGTGACTGACCATAAGTATCTACTCAGGCACATTCCCATCTCTACTTACTCACAGCACTCTGCATAGGACATTAATCCTACATTACTGGCCACCTGGTTCATTGCATCTAACTTTACTAACTGCAGTTAACTATCACTGTGGCCCTTATTGCAGGACATTCATCAATCTTGATGTTAGCATTCTGCTGGTGGATCCCCATCATTTACGACTGCACACACCTACCTCCCTGTTACATACAGCAATCATATGCATATACTGAAAAGACTTGCTTCTTCGTTTTGATTAGTAGTGTGTATGTGTGTGTTTAGTGGTGGCCATCTGTGTTTTTGTCCCTAGAAAACGTTGTCTATTTTATTTAATGGTGACGGTTTTTTGGTTCATTATTTATCACATTGTCTGATTTTTTGATTGGTGTATATGTGAATCTGTTTCAATTAAACTTATTTATATTTTTGCTATATTGCCTGTTCCTCATTGATGAATTCTTTTTGGGTGGAACTGGTATCCAATCCCGTTCTCTTCCCTTTGTTTTTCAGATATGGCGACCCATCAGATTTAGTAACGGAAGTGACGTTTCATTGCGGCCTTCTTGCTACACCCCACAGTCCTCCATAGTAAGAATACAGTGAGAAGGCGGCAAGCGGACATCTTTATACACCCACCGGAGTCTTGCATCACACACTTATTTTTAACAGTTAACTCAGCTTATACAGTCAAATTAAGTATTTTGAAATCCGTCTGAATGTTTACATATTGAAAAAAAAAGCAGCGGTGAGCCTGGTGATCTCACATGTTTGCTAATATGATAGAACACCGCTGATTAGAAAAATCAACATCAAAACAGTCTGACAGATTTCAAAATACTCAATTTGGCTATATAAGCTGAGTTTACTTGTAAAAATAAGTGTAAAATGCAAGACTCCGGAGGGTGTAACAAGATGTCCGCTTGTCGATTTCTCACTGTATCCTTACTGTGGACGAGTGCGGGGTGTACCAAGATGGAGGCGACAGAACGTTACTCCTGTTACTAAATCTGATGGAACACAGGCAAGAGAGACAACAGATTAGATTGATACTATTCACTACAGGGGGTGATAATGGGATTAAAAACATATATTTAACCACATCCCACCTGACCAATAGCAAAATGATGGCCACAAAATGATGACCACAGCAGAGATCAGCTGTCCTGACTGTAGTCATATGATGTCTAGTAGGATAAGCTGCTTATGCGCGCCCTCGGGGGCATGCAGCACAGCGATCGGTGGTGCGGTGTGTCAGTTCGACACACCGCTTCTCCGATCTAGGTAAAGAGCCTATGAAGTAGGCTTTTTACCACATGGTCAGTTCTGTCCAATTACAGCTGATCACATGGTAACCAGGAAGTGCTTTTTATCCGCTTTCCTCTATTTGCACTGACAGGTGTGAGTAGAGGAGAGCTGATCAATGGCTCTCCTGACGGGGGGGTCTGTGATGATAACCAGCATATTGATTATCAGTGCAGACCAATCAGTGATGTCCACCAGTGCCCACCAGTAATGCCAATGAGTGCCCATAAGGGATGTCAATCAGTTCCCATCAGTAATGCCAGTCAGTGCCTCCTCATCAGTGCTGCCTATCAGTGCCATCTATCAGTGCCCCCCATCAGTGCCCATCATTGCTGCCCATCAGTGCCCATAATTGTCACCTATCAGTACCCATCAGTGCTACATATCAGTGCTGCCTATTCATGCCCATCAGTGCTGCATATTCGTGCCTCCTCATCAGTGCTACCTCATCTGTGCGCCTCATCAGTGCCCATCAGTGAAAGGAGAAAACTTATTTACAAAATCTTATAACAAAAACAAAAAGAACATTTATTTTTTCAAAAATTTTGGTATTTTTTTTATTTGTAGCAAGTGGTGATCAAATACCACCAAAAGACCGGTGGGGGCCCATCCATAGGGGGTGCCCGGGCACCGCTCCCCCTGCTGTGGTCACAAAAAAATTAAAAAAAGAATAAAATTTTTTTTTTTGAAACTGCCCCTTTAAGAATTTTTTTAAAAAAATGTCCGTTAACCAAGTGCACTGTATCCGGGCGCCGGACACAGTGCACTATGGGAAGCGCCACGTCAATGAAATCACGAGATTGCAGACGCAGTGCTTCATTGGCGATCGCGCCAACCAGCATCCGCCCGGCCAGGTGCTTTGTTCTCAGTCTGAGAACAAAGTCACTTCTGGCGGGCTAAAAAAAGATGGCCGCCGCGAGGACAAATCCCCGTGTGTTCAGTGGAGAGGGGAGGCCCCTCCCCTCTCCACTGAGCACACGGAGAAAACAAGAAAGGAATACATAGGCCGCTGCTGCTGGCTGGTCTGAACATGAGCAGCGGAGTTGGCCGGTAATCGGGACACATTACTGAAGCTGCTAGCAGGTAAGATTAAGCAACTTGTGTTGTGCTCTCAGACCTGCAGCAGCTGCCTGTGTAGTGGATCTGGGGAGGAGGAGGGGGAGTGCAGTGAAGGCTTGAGAGAGAAGCTTTTAGCACATTCCGGAGACATTACATCTGGATGGGGCTGCTAGTGTGGCAGGTAGGGGGAGGGACAGCCTGTCACACAGTGGATAATGCTATGTTATGCTAGTTGTTCAGGCTGTCCTCTCCTCTCATCCAGCTGCATTTACACCCAGTCTGAGAGCAGAGACCAGAGCTTTTCCCTGGCAGGGGGGATCCGATCATACTGGATGGCATGGTGACATTGTGCTGGGAGGACAGGAGATGACAGCAGGAGGGGAAGACAAGCTTCCTTCACTGTAGACTGATCTGTGATGGATCAGAACACTGACAGGCAGATCTACCATCTCCTGATCATTAAATATCTCCTTCCCTGCTGCATCCATCCATCCCATCCATCCATACATCCATCCATCCATCCACCCCACTCATCCATCCACTGCATTCATCCATCCATCCATCCCTCCACCCCACTCATCCATCCATCCACCCCATTCATCCATCCCATCCATCCATCCACCCACCCCATCATCCACCCACCTATCCATCCATCCATCCATCCCATCCATCCGCCCACCTATCCATCCATCCGCCCACCTATCCATCCATCCACCCCACTCATCGATTCATCTACCCATCCATCCACCCCACTCATCCATCCATCCACCCCATCCATCCATCCCATCCATCCATCCACCGCATCCATCCATCCACCCCATCTATCCATCCATCCACCCCATCCATCCAGACAAGCTTCCTTCACTGTACACTGATCTGTGATGGATCAGAACACTGACAGGCATATCTACCATCTCCTGATCATCAAATATCTCCTTCATCACTGCATCCATCCATCCCATCATCCATCCACCCCATCCATCCATCCCATCATCCATCCACCTATCCATCCATCCATCCACCTATCCATCCACCCACCCACCTATCCATCCCATCCACCCACCCACCTATCCATCCCATCCATCCACCCACCCACCCACCTATCCATCCCATCCATCCACCCACCCACCTATCCATCCACCCACCCACCTATCCATCCCATCCATCCACCCACCCACCCATCCATCCCATCCATCCACCCACCCACCTATCCATCCCATCCATCCACCCACCTATCCATCCACCCACCCACCTATCCATTCAATCCATCCACCCACCTATCCATCCCATCCATCCACCCACCCACCCATCCATCCCATCCATCCACCCACCCACCCACCTATCCATCCCATCCATAAACCCACCCACCCACCCACCTATCCATCCCATCCATCCACCCACCCACCCACCTATCCATCCCATCCATCCACCCACCCACCTATCCATCCACCCACCCACCTATCCATCCCATCCATCCACCCACCCACCCATCCATCCCATCCATCCACCCACCTATCCATCCACCCACCCACCTATCCATCCCATCCATCCACCCACCTATCCATCCACCCACCCACCTATCCATTCAATCCATCCACCCACCTATCCATCCCATCCATCCACCCACCCACCCATCCATCCCATCCATCCACCCACCCACCCACCTATCCATCCCATCCACCCACCCACCCACCCACCTATCTATCCCATCCATCCACCCACCCACCTATCCATCCACCCACCCACCCACCCACCTATCCATCCCATCCATCCACCCACCCACCTATCCATCCACCCACCCACCTATCCATCCCATCCATCCACCCACCCACCTATCCATCCACCCACCCACCTATCCATTCAATCCATCCACCCACCTATCCATCCCATCCATCCACCCACCCACCCATCCATCCCATCCATCCACCCACCCACCCACCTATCCATCCCATCCATAAACCCACCCACCCACCCACCTATCCATCCCATCCATCCATCCATCCATCCACCCACCCACCCACCCACCTATCCATCCCATCCATCCACCCACCCACCTATCCATCCACCCACCCACCTATCCATCCCATCCATCCACCCACCCACCCATCCATCCCATCCATCCACCCACCTATCCATCCACCCACCCACCTATCCATCCCATCCATCCACCCACCTATCCATCCACCCACCCACCTATCCATTCAATCCATCCACCCACCTATCCATCCCATCCATCCACCCACCCACCCATCCATCCCATCCATCCACCCACCCACCCACCTATCCATCCCATCCACCCACCCACCCACCCACCTATCTATCCCATCCATCCACCCACCCACCTATCCATCCACCCACCCACCCACCCACCTATCCATCCCATCCATCCACCCACCCACCTATCCATCCACCCACCCACCTATCCATCCCATCCATCCACCCACCCACCTATCCATCCACCCACCCACCTATCCATTCAATCCATCCACCCACCTATCCATCCCATCCATCCACCCACCCACCCATCCATCCCATCCATCCACCCACCCATCCATCCCATCCATCCACCCACCTATCCATCCCATCCATCCACCCGCCTATCCATCCCATCCATCCATCCATCCACCTATCCATCCACCCACCCACCTATCCATCCCATTCAACCACCCACCCACCCACCTATCCATCCCATCCACCCACCCACCTATCCATCCCATCCATCCACCCACCCACCCACCCACCTATCCATCCCATCCACCCACCCACCTATCCATCCCATCCATCCACCCACCCACCCACCTATCCATCCCATCCATCCACCCACCCACCTATCCATCCCATCCATCCACCCACCCACCTATCCATCCCATCCATCCACCCACCCACCCACCTATCCATCCCATCCATCCACCCACCCATCCATCCCATCCATCCACCCACCCACCTATCCATCCATCCACCCACCCACCCACTCACCTACCTGTACATCCATCCCTGCACACCCCTTCCTGCTGGTTGTGTATATCCTGGCTATCCATTCTCTTTCCTATATGAAAGCAGTTTATTTCTTGGTATTGTCCTAAAGCTGACCATACTCTGTCCAATCCCCAATTTTTATCAGACCATACACAATACAGTCTGTGCAATCTCCTATAGATCTGCCATCTACTATGTAGTGCAAGATAGTTCTGCCATCTACTATGTAGTGCAAGAGCCCGCCTTGGGGGGGGGGGTGCGAGTGAGAAGGCCAGGTCTGTTTTGCGCCCCCTAAAATTTTGACCACCAGCCGCCACTGCAGAAGACAGCTCTATGTGTGGGAAAAAAAGATAAAAATGTCATATGGTTAGTGTTGAATGACAGTGCAATTGTCACTCAAAGTGTGACAGCCCTGAAAGCTGAAAATTGGCCTGGGCAGGAAGGGAGTGAAAGTGCCCGATATTGAAGTGGTAACCACTTGACAACTGGGCACTTAAACCCCCTTAATAACCAGACCAATTTTCAGCTTTTGGTGCTCTCACATTTTGAATGACAATTACTCAGTCACGCAACACTGTACCCATATGAATTTTTTTCCTTTTTTTCACACAAATAGAGCTTTCTTTTGGTGGTATTTAATCACTGCTGGGTTCTTTATTTTTTTGCGCTATAAAAGAAAAAAGCCCGAAAAATCTGTAAAAAAATAAATTTTTCTTTGTTTCTGTTATAAAATTTTGAAAATTAGTAATTTTTCTTCATATATTTTGGCCAAAATTTATACTGTTACATATCTTTGGTAAAAATAACCCAAATTAGTGTATATTATTTGGTCTTTGTGAAAGTTATAGCGTCCAAAAGCTATGGTGCCAATCTCTGAAAATTGATCACACCTGAAGTACTGACGGCCTATCTCATTTCTTGAGACCCTAACATGCCAGAAAAGTACAAATACCACCTAAATGACTTTTTGGAAAGAAGACATTCCAAGGTATTTAGAAAGATGCATGGTGAGTTTTTTGAAGTTGTCATTTTTTCCCACAATTCTTCAGTTTTTTTTTTCTTTTTTTTTCACAAAATTGTCATATTAGCAGGTTATTTCTCACACACAGCATATGCATACCACAAATTACACCCCAAAACACATTCTGCTATTACTCCCGAGTATGGCGATACCACATGTGTGAGACTTTTAAACAGCGTGGCCACATACAGAGGCCCAACATGCAGGGGAGCACCTTCAGGCGTTCTGGAGCACCCAGGCCAATTCTGACATTTCTCTCCTACATGTAAAAATCATCATTTATTTGATAGAAAATTACATAGAACCCCAAAACATTATATATGTTTTTTAGCAAAGACCCTAGAGAATACAATAGCGGTCATTGCAACTTTTTATCTCGCATGATATTTGCGCAGCAATTTTTCGAACGCGTTTTTTTTGGAAAAAAAAATGTTTTTTGCTTTAAAAAAAAAAAACAAAACAGTAAGGTTAGCCCAATGTTTTTGCATAATATTAAAGATGAAGTTACGCCGAGTAAATAGATACCTAACATGTCACCTTTCAAAATTGCACACGCTTGTGGAATGGCGCCAAACTTCGCCACTTAAAAATCCCCATAGGTGACGCTTTAAAATTTTTTACTGGTTACATGTTTTGAGTTAGAGGAGGTCTAGGGCCAAAATTATTGCTCTCGCTCTGCCGATCGCAGCGATATCTCACATGTGTAGTTTGAACACCGTTTTCATATGTGGGCGGGACTTATGTATGCGTTCGCTTCTGCATGCGAGCACACGGACAGGGGCGCTTTAAAAAAATTTTATTTTTTTTTATTGTTCATTTTACTTTATTTATTTTAGTTTGACACTTTTTTCCAAAAAAATAAATTTTTTGATCACTTTTATTCCTTTTACAAGGAATGTGAACATCCCTTGTAATAGGAATATGGCATGACAGGTCCTCTTTACAGTGAGATATGGGGTCAATAAGACCCCACATCTCACCTCTAGGCTGTGCCTGAAATAAAAAAAAAAAAAGATCCTGGCTTCGATCGTAGCGGTGAGTCAGTAGAAGCACCGGAGGGCGGTGGGAGGGGGGGACGTCCCCTCTCGCCTCCCGTAAGAACGATCAAGCAGTGTAACAGCCGCTATGATCGTTCTCATGGTATAGGGAATCGCTGGCTGAAAAAGCTGATATCTGAATGATGCCTGTAGCTGCACCCATCATTCAGATATCCCTGCACAAAGTCAAGCCACTGTGCCATCAAGCGCAGCCACTGTACCCATAAATTGCTGCCACTGTGCCATCAAACGCTGCCACTGTACCCATAAATTGCCACCACTGTGACCATCAAACGCAGCCACTGTGCCATCAAACGCAGCCACTGTGCCATCAAACACAGCCACTGTACCATCAAACGCAGCCACTGTACCCATCAATTGCCACCTCTGTGCCAATTAAACGCAGCCACTGTACTATCAAATGCAGCCACTGTACCCAAAAATTGCCACCACTGTGCCCACTAAACGCAGCCACTGTGCCATTAAGCGCAGCCAATGTGCCACTACCATCAAACGCAGCCACTGTAACCATCATATTTTGTGGCAGTCACATTTGTCTGCAGTTTGTACCCATAAATTGCCACCACTGTGCCCATTAAACGCTGTCACTGTGCCCATCAAACGCAGCCACTATGCCATCAAACACAGCCACTGTACCCATAAATTGCCGCCACTGTGCCATCAAATGCAGCCACTGTACCCATAAATTGCCACCACTGTGCCCATCAAATGCAGCCACTGTGCCATCAAACGCAGCCACTGCCATCAAGCGCAGCCACTGTACTCATAAATTGCCACCACTGTGCCCATTAAACGCTGTCACTGTGCCCATCAAACACAGCCACTGTACCATCAAATGCAGCCACTGTACTCATAAATTGCTGCCACTGTGCCCATCAAACACAGCCACTGTGCCATCAAATGCAGCCACTGCCATCAAGTGCAGCCACTGTACCCATAAATTGCCACCACTGTGCCCATTAAACGCTGCCACTGTGCCCATCAAACGCAGCCACTATGCCATCAAACGCAGCCACTGTACCATCAAACGCAGCCACTGTACCCATCAATTGCCACCTGTGCCCATCAAGCGCAGCCATTGTACCCATTAAACGCAGCCACTGTGCCCATCAAACGCAGCCACTGTGCCCATCAAAGGCAGCCACTGTGCCATCAAACGCAGCCACTGTGCCCATCAATTGCCACCTCTGTGCCCATTAAACGCAGCCACTGTATTATCAAACGCAGCCACTGTACCCAAAAATTGCCACCACTGTGCCCACTAAACGCAGCCACTGTGCCATTAAGCACAGCCAATGTGCCACTACCATCAAATGCAGCCACTGTAACCATCAATTGCCACCAGTTTGCCCCATCAATTGCCACCAGTTTGCCCATCAAATGCTGCCAGTGTCCCCCCTCCCCCCGCCCGGCACTTACCTGTCTCAGGTCAGCGCGTTCCTCCACGCTCCCTCCGATAGGCATCCAATCACAGCGCCTGTCGCTTCAGCCAATCAGGTGACAGGTAACCAGACCCAGTGCACCTGATTGGCTGAGAGGCGGGTCAGTGTTAGGGAAGCAATTTATTTGATTTCCTAACACAGCACTGTGTAAACAGCGAACGTACAGCAGTGTGCCCACTGTTTACCAATTTGGAAGCCTATTAGAGCCGACGGCTCTAATCAGGCACTTCTAAAAACACCCCGCCGCTGTAATTCAGATGCCCGGTGCCCGACAAGGGGCTGGACACCTGAATAGGGGGCAGCAGCAGCGACAATAGATAGATTCATGCAATGCATGAATCTATCTATTGAAGATTGACGGTTGCAATGGACGCACCGCCACTGCCCAGTTGTATTTCCCCTGGGTGGGGAAATCCACCATGTTTTACATTATACGTCCCTATACACTGTGTGCCCTATAAAAAAGAGGTGGGCTTTTATATGTTTCTTATCTATATATAATGCACTCTTCAAATGTGCTTTAAAATGCATGGTTTTCCATTTTATGAACAAGAAAATAATAACATTATGCTGTTGGTTGGGTATATTAATGCTATGGGGCTGGTATGACATTTTTTCCAGGGCTGGTTTTCATTCCCAGTCCGGCCCTGCATGTATGAGACTTCCACAGTCTGGCCACATACAGAGGCTGGGTATGGCTGAGCATGGCTGGGTATGGCTGAGCATGGCTGGGTATGGCTGAGCATGGCTGGGTATGGCTGAGCATGGCTGGGTATGGCTGAGCATGGCTGGGTATTGCAGAGTATTGCCGAGTATGACTGGGTATGGCAGAGTATGGCTGGTTATCACCGAGTATTGCAGAGCATGGCTGGGTATTGCAGGGTATTGCAGAGTATGGCTGGGTATGGCAGAGTATTGCAGATTTTTGCGGGGTATTGCAGAGCATAGCGGGGTATCACCGAGTATTGCAGAGTATGGCTGGGTATTGCGGGGTATTGCAGAGTATTGCGGGATATTTCGGGGTATGGCAGAGTATTGCGTGGTATTTCAGGGTATTGCAGGGTATGGTAGAGTATTGTGGGGTATTGCAGGGTATGGCAGAGTATTACGGGGTATTGCAGAGTATGGCAGAGTATTGCGGGGTATTGCAGGGTATGGCAGAGTATTGCGGGGTATTGCAGGGTATGCAGAGTATTGTGGGGTATTGCAGGGTATGGCAGAGTATTGCGGGGTATTGCAGGATATGGCAGAGTATTGCGGGGTATTGCAGGGTATGGCAGAGTATTGTGGGGTATTGCAGGGTATGGCAGAGTATTGCGGGGTATTGCAGGGTATGGCAGAGTATTGCGGGGTATTGCAGGGTATGGCAGAATATTGCGGGGTATTGCAGGGTATGGCAGAGTATTGTGGGGTATTCCAGGGTATGGCAGAGTATTGCGGGGTATTGCAGGGTATGGCAGAGTATTGCAGGGTATTGGAGGGTATGGCAGAGTATTGCGGGGTATTGCAGGGTATGGCAGAGTATTTTGGGGTATTGCAGGGTATTGCAGGGTATGGCAGAGTATTGCGGGGTATTGCAGGGTATGGCAGAATATTGCGGGGTATTGCAGGGTATGGCAGAGTATTGTGGGGTATTCCAGGGTATGGCAGAGTATTGCGGGGTATTGCAGGGTATGGCAGAGTATTGCAGGGTATTGGAGGGTATGGCAGAGTATTGCGGGGTATTGCAGGGTATGGCAGAGTATTTTGGGGTATTGCAGGGTATTGCAGGGTATGGCAGAGTATTGCGGGGTATTCCAGGGTATGGCAGAGTATTGCAGGGGTATTGTGGGCATAGCAGAGTATTGTGGGGCATTGCAGAGGGAATTGCAGAGTATTGCACAGCATTGCAGGGCATGCAGAGTAGTAGGGATGGCTGAGCATGGATGGATGGATGGCTGGATGTCTCTGTGCAGCGCTGTGGGCACTACAGATGCAGCCCACAACGCTGCTACCATCCATCCATCCCCCTCTCCGCTCACAGTGTACCGATCAGTACACAGGAGGGGAGGAGAGGAACCATTTGACGGCGCGATCACATGGTAAACGGCTGCGATTAGCGGCCATTTACCGAGATCCGTGATGCTCTCGAGTGCGCGCCCTAGGGGGCGCGCGAGAGCATAATTCTGGGAGGACGTCCCTGGACGCCCTCCCAGAGTTAAGCAACCGCCCTGTAGCCGTCATTTGGCTATGGGCCGGTTATTTCAACATTTCATATTTCTGATATGTGCCTGCTGTACCAGGTAATTGTGTTAAACAGTATCTCATTCTTTTTATTGCTTTATTTTATATCTGTACACAAATGCTTTGCCTTTCATTTCTATTTTAAACTGAATGGATTGTTTTACAAGGTGATGGTTCACAAACACTTTAAGGGCAATTTAATATAAGATATTTTAAAATTAGAGGGTGTGGCCAGATGTAAGCGAGGCAGCAAGCGTTTCTTCAGAGCTCCGTCTATCCTGCACTCATCCGTTCCTTAGGAGCAGTTTTGCCCATGTTCAGAGCACAAATCCAGGCAGGGCTCAGTGTGCTCATCCCAGGGATGCCCTCATCAGCCGCCAAGAGGGCTCAGAAGGAGCAGAATGAGCAGCACCTGACCCGTTCTATGAGAGACATGGAGATTGTGTCCGCCTCCGCCATCTTGTCTTCTTGGTCAGCAGATCAGCGTGCCAAACGGAACGCTACAAGGATGGAGCAGGGGGGGAGTGGGGGAGCAAAACACTGGGGGAGATCTTCCTGATGATCTGGTGCTCTCAGCAGAGCATGAAGCAATCACCAGACCCATCCTGGAGGCCTGCAAGCAAGGCTGAACTCATGGGGCGGATAGACCACCTCTCTACAGAATGCACCCTGGTCAGGCACGACCTAGATAAGATCCAGGGAAGGCAGTGGAGGACAAAGTCTCTGAGGTGGAAGATACCTTGCACTCCCATGACACACACCTATCGGAAATGCGTGATCTGGTAAGATCCCTCCCAGTGGCTTTGCTATGGGGGTGCAGGGGGTGTGGCCCAGACCCAGATCCTTTCCCAGCTGAATCCATCCCACCAATCCCATACTGGCTCCATCCATCCTCCAATCCCATCCCGACTTCATCCACCCCACCCCAATCCTGATCCCATCCCAGCTCCATCAACCCCACCCCAATCCCATCCTCGCTCCATCCATTGCCCCCGATCCTGGCTCCATCCATCCCCCCATACCATCCCGGGTTCATCCACCCCCCGATCCCATTCCGGCTCTATCTATTCCCCTGAACCCATCCCGGCTTCATCTACCACCCTGATCCCATCCCAGCTCTATCCATCTCCCAATCCCATTCTGGCGCCATCCATTCCCCGGTCCCATTCCAGCTCTATCCACCCACCCAATCTGTCAGGGGAATGCCAGAATCAGGGCCTGTCAGTATAGGCATTTCCCCATGCGCCTGCGTGTTCTTGGACTTTGTCTCTGCTTACCCAGTGTTGGACTATTTGCCTACTTGAATACCGGTGTTTGACCCCCGGCCTGCTTCCGGACTTCTGCCTTGTGGTTGACCCTCAGTATTCGGCTCAGCCACCCTGCACAGATCTCTTCTCTACCCGAAGAATCGCCCAGCTCCTCTGCTACCTGCTGGCGACCCATGCTTCTTCGTGCCCAATACCCGCTGTGCCATTCCCAGAGGGTATCGTGCGCCCAGCTGCAAGGGGAGCCTCTCTCAGCAACTCGGCCTTGGTAAGTACCTGACAGTACAAACCAGCCATGAGCGAGGCCGACAGAGCTGGCTCTCCCCTTGAGGCACTCTGCCAGCAGGTTACAGCCCTCACCCAGGCTGTCCAGAGACTCCAAGACGGCTACTTCCAGATTGAGGGTCGTCTGCAACATCTAACCACATTTCCTAACCCCTCGGACGCCGCACCAGCATCTGCCAGTGGAACATATTCCTCTCGGGATCTAGCTAACCCAGCTCCTGCAGCAGTAATGGTTTTACCTGAACCCAGGGTTCCCATTCTGGTACGATTCTCTGGGAACCAGAAGAAGTACAGGGCATTTAGAAATGCTTGCTTATTATATATATTTTCCCTTCAACCCAGGACTTTTTATTCTGAGACTGTGAAAGTGGGGTTCATTATCTCTTTGCTTTCTGACGAACCGCAATCCTGGGCTCACAACCTTCTCGAGCAAAAGAGTCCCCTCCTTGACTCTGCAGATACATTTTTCGATTCCATGGCCCAGCTATACGATGACCCTCAACGTACGGCCACGGCTGAGTCCATCCTGCATACCCTGACCCAGGGAAAAAGACCATTGGAAGATTACACTGTGGAATTTTGAAAATGGTCAGGGGACACCAACTGGAACGAGGCCGCATTAAAATATCAGTATCGCCAGGGACTCTCAGAGATCCTAAAGGATGAATTGGCTCGAGTAGATACCCCGGCCTCCCTAGAAGACTGATCCAGCTCGCTATGAAACTGGACAGACGTCTCCGGGAATGTCGCAGCGAGCGTTTCCAGTCTCCAAGACCCACTTGGATGATGCCACGGGTACCACCTGTTCCTGCACCCCCTACAACTTCTTCGTCATCCTCTCATGGTGAACCCATGCAACTGGGTTTAGTTCGACCCCCACTCTCTCCTGATGAAAAGCTCCGCCGGCGCCAGGCTAACCTTTGTCTATATTGTGGAGGGGCCGGTCACTTCTTAAACAACTGCCCTGTTAGACCCAGTAAGTACCGCCCACGGTCTGCCATGAACTTTCAAGTCGCTAGTTCAAGCCAGTCTCATCTTGTCCTCATGATCTCATTACAGGTGGCGGAAGAGAAGGTCCGGTTGCCAGCCATCGCTGACTCAGGAGCCTGCAGTTGCTTCTTGGATGCATCTTTGGCCCAAAACCTGCACATCCCTCTACGGGTTAAGGAGCAACAGCTACAAATCCATCTGGCAGATGGATCCCTACCCTGTTCTGGGCCTGTCACACTGGAAAC
Source organism: Aquarana catesbeiana (assembly GCF_042186555.1). NCBI lineage: Eukaryota > Metazoa > Chordata > Amphibia > Anura > Ranidae > Aquarana > Aquarana catesbeiana. The sequence continues at coordinate 204,445,743 of NC_133336.1, forward strand.
TAAGCCTATCCTCACCCACATAGACTCTGATCATTCCGAATTTCTTTGCTTTGACATTATAAGCTCACCTATGTTTCCCATCATTCTGGGGTTTCCATGGTTGCAGGCCCATGATCCTCAGATAAATTGGAGCAAGAAAGAAGTCCTCTTCTCTTCCATGTACTGCTTTCTGCATTGCTTTTCACCAAAAAGCAACAGAACGGTTCCATGTCTAACTCTACAACCAGTACCGGATAATCTCCAACATATCCCAACAGCATACCATGAATTCCTGGAGATCTTTGATAAGAAGAAAGCTGACAGTCTACCACCGCACCGACCCTATGATTGCCCCATCGACCTCCTACCTGGTTACGAAATCCCCTTCGGCCGCATTAGGGGCAATCCTGTCTCAGAGAAGTGGCCAAAAAGCCTTGCTCCATCCGGTGACCTTTGCCTCTCGTAAGCTCAACCCTCCGGAGAAGAATTATGATGTCGGGGATCGAGAGTTACTTGCTATAAAATTTGCCTTAGAAGAGTGGAGATATCTGCTGGAAGGGGCATTCCAACCCATCATGATCTTCACCGACCACCGTAACCTAGAATAAACGCCTCCGACCTCGTCAGGCCTGTTGGGCCTTGTTCTTCTCCAGGTTTAACTTCCATATTACCTATCGACCTGGCTCTAAGAACGGGAAGGCGGACGCGCTTTCCCGTATGTTCCCAGAAACCAGTGGACCGGAAGAACCTGGAACCATCCTAGCTCCTCACAACTTTCTTAGCCTCGTTCAGCCCAATCTTAGGTCAATTATTATACAAGCCTCCAGTCAATGTACAGAACCTGAAGTATCCTCCCTAGAAAAGAAAGATGGTTTGCTATGGGCCCAGGACAAGGTATTCGTGCCACTCCCAGTAAGACTTCAGATTCTTCAAACCTTCCACGATCACAAGTTGGCAGGACATTTTGGTATACAAAAAACCTCCAAACTAATTAATCGCTCGTTCTGGTGGCCGGGGTGGAGACAAGACTGCAGAAGATATATACAATCTTGCATTACTTGCCAACGCAATAAGGGATCTAATGCCAAGTCGTGGGGACTCTTAAAATCTTTATCTATACCAGAACATCCCTGGACAGAAGTCTCTATGGACTTTATTGTCGATCTGCCTCCTTCCGAGAAGTTTACTACCATCTTAGTGGTTGTTGACTGCCTTTCAAAGATGGCCCACTTCCTGCCATTGGTAGGCACCCCTTCTGCTTCCACAACTGCAGAAGTCTTTATAAGAGAAGTAGTAAGACTCGATGGCGTCCCCCACAATATTGTATCCGATAGGGGGATTCAGTTCACGTCAAGATTCTGGAAGTCCTTAGAAATCAAGACATCCCTCTCTTCCGCCTATCACCCACAAAGTAATGGCCAGACAGAAAGAACAAATCAATCTTTAGAGCAATACCTTCGATGTTTCTGCTCCTGGTCCCAGGACAACTGGTCTTCCCTCCTACCGTGCGCAGAGTTCGCCTACAACAATTCTGTACATTCCGCCATCAACCAAACACCTTTCTGGGCAAACTATGGTTTCCACCCTTCCTTTCTCCCGGATTCTATTCCCGAAGTCACAACTCCCGCAGTACAAGACCGTATACATGTTATCCAAACAAACTTTTTGCAAATTCAGGAAACAATGAAGAAAGCTCAAGAAAGTTATGAAGAGTTCTATAACATGGGAAGAAGAAGTAACCCAAGTTTCAAGGTTGGAGATAAAGTATGGCTATCAGCCATCAACCTCAAATTACCTTGCCCATCACGCAAACTAGGCCCAAAATTCATTGGTCCTTTTGAGATTAAGAGGGTTGTAAACCCCGTGGCTTTTGAACTGACCTTACCTAATTTCTATCGGATAAATCCAGTGTTCCATGCCTCTTTACTAAAACCAGTCACTCCTAACTCTTTTCCAGGAAGGGAAGAACTACCTCCTCCACCAATCTGGATTGAAGGGGAGGAAGAATTCGAAGTGGAGGCAATAGTAGATTACAAATGGAGGGGGGGCAGAAACAGTATCTAGTTAAATGGAAAGGATACCCCCAGAGGACAGTTCTTGGGAGCCCGCTAGCAATATCCATGCCCCTCGTTTAGTGCGAGAGTTTCACAGAAGACATCCTGGGATCCGAGCTAGGTTGGGCACCCGGAGGTTGCCCCTTGGGGGGGGCACTGTCAGGGGAATGCCAGAATCAGGGCCTGTCAGTATAGGCATTTCCCTATGTGCCTGCGTGGTAGAATTGCACATCGCCGCGTACCGTTTCACAGTCAGCAGGTACAAGCGCGTGTCCCGAACGGATCAGCTCACGTGGGTGCACGACGCAGTGCATCAATACGAACGCGTGCACGCACATTGGGACGTTCCCCTGGCGGGCCTATATAAAGACAGCTATGTCCTGTGTTTGTTGCTGGTTTGTCTTTTCAGCACCTGTAATGTTCCTGAATCTGTGTACCTGTGCCTACCCATTGTGACCTGGACTGACCCCGACTCTGCTTGAACCTCTCTTGTGCTTGACCCTCGGCTGCCTTCTGGACTTCGCTACCTGCCTAACTACCTGTGTTTGACCCTCGGCCTGCTCCTGGACTTGCCTCTGCCTTACCATACTGTGGATTATCTGCCTGCTTGATTACCTGTGTTTGACCCTCGGCCTGCTCCTGGACTTGCCTCTGCCTCATCCTACTGTGGATTATCTGCCTGCCTGACCACCTGTGTTTGACCCCCGGCCTGTTCTTGGACTTTGTCTCTGCTTACCCAGTGTTGGACTATTTGCCTACTTGTATACCGGTGTTTGACCTCCGGCCTGCTTCCGGACTTCTGCCTTGTGGTTGACCCTCAGTATCCGGCTCAGCCACCCTGCACGGATCTCTTCTCTACCCAAAGAATCGCCCCGCTCCTCTGTTACCTGCTGGCGACCCATGCTTCTTCGTGCCCAATACCCGCTGTGCCATTCCCAGAGGGTATCGTGCGCCCAGCTGCAAGGGGAGCCTCTCTCAGCAACTCGGCCTTGGTAAGTACCTGACATAATCCCATCCCAGCTCCATCCATTGTGGCAGGTTAAGGGGGAGAGCTGCGCCGATGCACTAGCCTGCTAAGTTCGTGGGGGGGCCACCATGTTTTACCGCACCAAGTGACACCAACCCTAGTGACGCCACTGATCCCTCCAACACAGGGCGGATGATGCAGAGGACAGGCATAGAAGGATTAATATTTGGGTAGTGGGATTCCCTGAGGAATCAGAGGAGGCTACACCTGTTACTTTTGCTGAGCAGTTCTTCAAGCAGTTACTCTCCCTGCAAGATCTACCCCCCACCCAGTGTTGCCAACCGCCCGTAGATTTACCGGCAGCCTGTAAAAACAAGGCGTTTTTCCGGTGTCCGTGAAAGCCTGTAGTAAGGGAAAAGTGCCAGTAAAAATGGCGGCAATCGGCTCGGGTCAGAACTGCGCATGCGCAATTCCGGAAATCCCGGAGAAGATCCGATCTTGAATCGAGTTTCCAGCAGAGCCTCTGCCTAGCCCACCACCACCATGGCCCGCACAGCCAATAATATCAGTGCATTTTCTCCGCCAACCTTGAACCTATATCAACTATCAACACAGGCAGGAGGCGGAGCTGAGTGAGCACACTGAGAGGAGCCTCGTGAACTGGAGAGCAGACATCTGAGCGGCGAGTCGGGGGGAGGAGACACGTCACGCTGTGCAGGGGACTCTGGTCTTTAGAGTGGATGGACTGGATATTATTACAGGTGATGGTGGTGGGGGCAGGAGCTGGCGGTGACAGGAGAAGCTGGTGGTGACAGGAGCTGGTGATGGTGGTGGGGGCAGGCAGTGACAGGAGGAGCTGATGGTTGCAGGAACTGGTGGGGGCAGGAGGAGCTGGCGGTGGCAGGAGGAGATGGTGATGGTGGCAGGAGCTGGTGGGGGCAGGAGGAGCTTGTGGCAGGAGCTTGTGATGGTGGTAGGAGCTGGAGGGGGCTGGTGGTTGGGGCAGGAGGTGATGGGGGCAGGAGCTGGTGGTTGCAGGAGGTGACGGCAGGAGGAGCTGGTGGTGGCAGGAGGTGACGGTGGTGGCAGGAGCTTGTTGGGGCAGGAGAAGCATGTGGCAAGAGCTGGTGATGGCGGTAGGAGCTGGAGGGGGCTGGTGGTTGGGGTAGGAGCTGGTGGTGGCAGGAGGTGATGGGGGCAGGAGCTGGTGGTGGCAGGAGGTGACGGTGGTGGCAGGAGGAGCTTGTTGCAGGAGCTGGTGCTGGTGGTAGGAGCTGGAGGGGGCTGGTGGTTGGGGCAGGAGGTGATGGGGGCAGGAGCTGGTGGTGGCAGGAGGTGATGGGGGCAGGAGCTGGTGGTGGCAGGAGGTGATGGTGGCAGGAGGAGCTGGTGGTGGCAGGAGCTGGTGTGGGCAGGAGGAGCTTGTGGCAGGAGCTGGTGATGGTGGTAGGAGCTGGAGGGGGCTGGTGGTTGGGGCAGGAGGTGATGGGGCAGGAGCTGGTGGTGGCAGGAGGTGACATCAGGAGGAGCTGGTGGTGGCAGGAGGTGACGGTGGTGGCAGGAGCTTGTTGGGGCAGGAGAAGCTTGTGGCAGGAGCTGGTGATGGCGGTAGGAGCTGGAGGGGGCTGGTGGTTGGGGCAGGAGCTGGTGGTGGCAGGAGGTGATGGGGCAGGAGCTGGTGGTGGCAGGAGGTGACGTGGTGGCAGGAGGAGCTTGTTGCAGGAGCTGGTGATGGCGGTAGGAGCTGGAGGGGGCTGGTGGTTGGGGCAGGAGGTGATGGGGGCAGGAGCTGGTGGTGGCAGGAGGTGATGGGGGCAGGAGCTGGTGGTGGCAGGAGGAGCTGGTGGTGGCAGGAGCTGGTGTGGGCAGGAGGAGCTTGTGGCAGGAGCTGGTGATGGTGGTAGGAGCTGGAGGGGGCTGGTGGTTGGGGCAGGAGGTGATGGGGCAGGAGCTGGTGGTGGCAGGAGGTGATGGGGGCAGGAGCTGGTGGTGGCAGGAGGTGATGGGGGCAGGAGCTGGTGGTGGCAGGAGGTGACGGTGGCAGGAGGAGCTGGTGGTGGCAGGAGCTGGTGTGGGCAGGAGGAGCTTGTGGCAGGAGCTGGTGATGGTGGTAGGAGCTGGAGGGGGCTGGTGGTTGGGGCAGGAGGTGATGGGGCAGGAGCTGGTGGTGGCAGGAGGTGACGGTGGTGGCAGGAGCTGGTTGGGGCAGGAGGTGACAGGAGGAGCTGGTAGTGGCTGGTGGAGTCAGGAGGGGGTGGTGATGGTGGCAGGAGGTGATGGTGAACAAAATCTGATGGACTATTTTTATATTGAAAATTACAGAAATATGTTTTTTTTTTTACCTTTAATATCTACCTTAAATTGCATTGCTAATCAGATAGTGTACTTGTCTGTAGCCTAAATACTGAAATTTGCACTCAAAACTGTAATTTTGTAACTTTTGTAAAATGTCAGTAAAAAAAGTTGGCTTTGCCAGTAAATTTTGGGTGTTGTGTCAGTAAATTTCATTCTGGTAGGTTGGCAACGCTGCCCCCACCTATGTAGTGGAAAGAGTGCACAGGGTCCCCACAGGTATCCGTCCCCCAGGTGCTTTCCCAAGGCCCTTCCTGGTTAGATTCCTGAACTAAAGGGATCGCAACATGATTGTAGCCCAATCCAGGAAGCATCAGGATCTGTGTTTTGAGAATACCCGAGTGATGTTGCTCCCTGATTTTTCGGCTGAAACCCAGACAAAACACCACTCATTTACCAAAGTTCTTAAACAGCTCAGAGAAAGGGTGATACAATATAGTATATTTTACCCTAGAAAGCTCCGAATCCAATACAAAGGGGCTGTGAAGATGGATTGCACCAGACTGCCTATCCTTTGCAAATGACACTGTTGCACCCATGGTGCCCTGTTAAATATGCTCCTTCTGACTACATGTTAAAGTCTGCACTGATTTTATTATGGTTACATTCCTCATCGTACCACTAGATGGAGCCAGCTTCCTTGTATAGTTCTTCCCCTTTTTTTTTTTACTGCACTTTCTTGGTCATACATCACGGGACACAGAGTATTCATTACATAGTGGGTTAGATAGGCACCATCGGTGATTGGACACTGGTTAACCCCAATTAAGGAGAATTCCTCCCCTATATAACCCCTCCCATACGGGGAGGTCCTCAGTTTTTTCACCAGTATCTAAGGTGGTTGGTCACATAAAACATGTGCTGTGAAGAAAGCTCCAGTTTGGTCCCTGCGGGGGCTTAAAGGGCTATGCTGACCGCTTCCATATCTCGGGACGATATTTTGACTCCCAAGATGGTATGGTACCCGGGCCTCCTCACCCGAAGAAGCAAGGTTTTGCCTGTAAGTCTCTCTTTGGAGGACTGGGCTCTGAGAAAACCAGGCTTGGTGTACTATTAAAACAGTGGCACAAAAGTTTCTGGCAGAGTCTTTTACAGGTCCAGGTAAGAGGTTTCTCTGAGTAGGAACCCAAAAAACCCAGAAGGTTGGCACAACGCTACCCGCCGTGATAGGTGAAGGCTGGAAACTGTCTGTTCTCAGCAGTTCCTGCAGCGGGGACAGGTAAGAGAAGTTAATCCTATATATATATATTACAAATGGATTTTCTTCAATGAGTAGTTGCATGTCTTACCTGATTTCCACCACTAGAGGGAGTAAGGAGCAAACTTACGTGCCTTTAAGATACACACTCAGTGAAGCTGGTGTCCAATCCGCTCACTTCCTCCACTGCAGGTGTGCACACGCCAGGTGGCTAATTTAAAAGCCCAGAGCGTTCAGAGCTCTGTAAACAAATGGGCACAGAGTGTGGACAGTGAGCATCCTAAAGTGGTCGGATCCAGGCTAATCCTAAGACACCTACTCGGCATCAGGTTGTGCAGTATTAAGCATATATGTATATTGTGAGACTTTTAACACAACAGTGATTGAATATGTACTAGTACCTCTGCTTTGTAGCTTGGGACTATGTCTCCTCGTAAGAGGGTCTCGGGGGGAGGTAACAAAGGCACAAGAAAGTCCCCGCCTGTGTCTAGGGGTTCTAAAGATGCCTGCAGCTTGCCATCCCCCCTACAAGACTGGAGCCAGCCTCACAGGATAAGTCAGTGCCCCTGTCAGGTTTGCAGCCTCTCCTAATGTTACAGCTCCAGCGTATGTCACAGAGGATTCCCTTAGGGCTACATTGGAGGGTTTTGAGGGAAGAATTGTGAATTTTATTTCATCTTCCTTAAAAGATAGCAGAAAAAGGGGTAGATCCCCTCCCTCTGCTGCACTTTCTCTTTCAGATGAATCTTCTGACAATGAGGAGAGATCCCTATCCAGAGATAGGGATCAAGAGCAGTCTGAGGATTCAGAGGAAGAGGAGAGAGCTTCTTTCTCTCAGGCACTCAAGAAAAAGGTCCAGTATTATACTGAACTAGTGCATTCCACATTTAAAATGCCCTCTGCTGAGGCCGCTACATCCTCTGTTTCTTCCCTGGGGGTCAGAAGGATCCCACAGACTGCCTTTTCCTTTCCAATTCATCCTTTAATGGATAAATTGTTGTATGAGGACTGGGGACATCCCGATAAACTGTTTATTCCTCCTAAAAGGTTTTCTATGCTTTATCCTCTGGAGGAAAGCTTCACCAAGAAGTGGGAGGTCCCATCTGTGGATGCGGCTGTCTCTTGTGTGAATAAAAACCTGACCTGTCCCTTGGACAATGCTCAGGTGTTTAAAGATCCAACTGATAAAAAGCTGGAAACTTTATTAAAAGCCTCCTTCTCCATGAATGGCGCTGTAGTCCAACCTACAGTCGCAACTGTGGGAACTGTGGGTTTGTGTCAATTCCTCAAGGAACAGGTTAAGCAGATGCTTGGCCTCCTTCCCAGTGAGGAAGTGGAGAACTATGCAGACCTTCCACAGGTGCTGTGTTTTATGATTGATGCCATTCTGGATTCTGCCCAGCAAGCATCTCGTTTGTCTCTCCTGTTGGTACACATGCGTAGGTCCCTTTGGCTTAAAAGTTGGGCAGAAGAGCTTTCATGCAAAAGATATTTAGCTGGCTTCCCATTCAAAGGGGAATGCCTATTTGGGGATGACCTAGATAATTTTATCCAAAAAAATTACAGGTGGTAAATCTACACTCCTACCAGTTAAGAGGAGTAAACATCCACCATTCAAATGGTCTCTTTCCCCTTCCCCTGGAACATCAGGCGCTAAGCAGTGGCAACAGCCTTCCCAATCTACTTTCAGAGGAAAGGCCCAGGGTCACACCCAAGGGCAGAAAAAGGCTTGGGGATGAAATTCTGCCAAGCAGAGCCCCAAAACATCCCTGTGAAGGGGCGTCCCTATTCGGCCGAGTGGGGGGAAGGCTCCTACAGTTTTCAGGAGCCTGGCGGGAAGAGGTTCAAGACATGTGGGTGGTCTCTTCAGTATCTCTAGGTTACAAAATAGAGTTCCTAGAGCTTCCACCAGCTTGTTTCCTAAGGTCAAGAGTTCCCAAAGATCCAGTAAAGCGAGAACCGCTACTACTGGCCTTAGATCGCCTACTATCCCAGGGAGTGATAGTAGAAATGAACCCAAAAGATCAGGGTTCAGGGTTCTACTCGAATCTCTTCACTGTTCCAAAGCCAAATGGAGATGTCAGACCCATTCAAGATCTAAAGGATCTGAATCAGTTTCTACACATTCGATCCTTCCGAATGCAGTCAATTTGTTTGACGGTCTCCAGCCTGCGGAGGGGAGAATTTATGGCATCAATAGATATCAAGGATGCATATCTTCATGTGCCGATTTTACCCACTCACCAAAGATATCTAAGGTTCGCGGTAGACCAGCGCCATTTCCAGTTTGTGACCCTTCCTTTCGGTCTCGCTACAGCTCCTTGAATTTTTACAAAAATTCTAGACCCTTTCTTAGCAAATCTAAGAGCTCAGGGCATAACTGTGGTAGCTTATCTAGACGATTTGCTACTCATAGAGCAATCGGTGGCACACCTGAACTGCGCTGTCTTCAAGACAGTAAGATATTTGGAAAGACTAGGCTGGATAATCAACCTAGAAAAGACTTCTTTGCAACCTTCAACAAGGTTGGAGTATCTAGGCATGATCATAGACACCGCTCAAGGCAGGGTGTTTCTACCAGAGCCAAAGGTCAAGGCCGTAAGAGCTCTAGTCCGCTTAGTATTAAGCAAAAAGAGTCCATCAATTCGGCTATGTATGAGACTGTTAGGAAAGATGGTTGCCACTTTCGAGGCTGTTCCCTTTGCCCAGTTTCACTCAAGGCCCCTGCAGAGAAGCATTCTCGCAGCTTGGAACAAAAAGACTCTTTCCTTGGATCTTCTGATGTGCCTATCCCCAAGGATACGCAAAAGCCTCAATTGGTGGTTACGAACCAAAAATCTTTTGAAAGGCAAAGCCTTTCTTCCACTACAATGGAAGATCGTAACCACAGATGCCAGTCTGACAGGCTGGGGAGCAGTTCTGGAAGAAACATGCACGCAGGGAAGATGGTCTGCAACCGAGAGATGCTTGCCCATCAATATTCTAGAAATTCGGGCAATTTACTTGGCCCTCATGGACTGGTCTTACAGGCTACAGGGTCATCCTATTCGGATACAATCCAACAATGCCACGGCTGTGGCTTACATCAATCACCAAGGAGGCACCAGAAGTCTGTATGCCCAAAGGGAGGTGAATCGCATTCTTGCATGGGCAGAAAGCCATGTTCCCTGCCTGTCTGCGGTATTCATCCCAGGAGTGGAAAATTGGCAAGCGGATTTCTTAAGCCGCCAGCAATTATCCAATTATTCCAAACCATATGTCAAAGGTGGGGAACACCAGATGTGGATCTATTCGCGTCCAGATTCAACAGGAAGCTGGACAAATTTGTGTCCAGAACAAGGGATGTACTTGCTCAGGGTTCAGATGCTCTGACAATCCCATGGGATCAGTACAATCTAATGTATGCCTTTCCTCCGAACCCACTTCTTACACGGTTCCTGGGAAGGGTCAAAAGGGAAGCAAAGTCGGTCCTTTTAGTTGGCCCAGACGACCTTGGTATGCAGAGATCGTAAAGATGGCAGTGGGCAAGCCTTGGGTCCTCCCATTCCGGCCAAATCTGCTCACACAGGGTCCGATTTGCCACCCTGCTTTACGAAGTCTAAATTTGACGGCTTGGCTGCTGAAACACACATTTTAAAAGACCGTGGGCTCTCGGAGTCAGTCCTTTCCACTCTGGTCAGTGCCAGAAAGCCAGCCTCCAGGTTTATTTACTACAAAATCTGGAAGTCATATGTTTCCTGGTGTGAACCCAGGGGATGGCATCCTAGAAGGTATATGATTAGCAGAATCTTGACCTTTCTTCAGTCAGGCCTAGAAATCAGATTGGCTTTGAGCACTATCAAAGTCCAAATTTCGGCTTTGTCTGTATTTTTTCAGAAACCAAATGCTTCACATTCCCTTGTCCGGGCCTTTATTCAGGGGGCACTATGGTTGAATCCGCCAGTCAAACCTCCAGTATGCCCATGGGATTTGAATTTGGTGTTGTCGGCTTTATAGGGACAACCCTTTGAGCCACTGCACCTGGCTCCTTTAGCGCTTTTGACTAAAAAATTAGTCTTCTTGATAGCCATATCCTCTGCTAGGAGAGTATCAGAATTGGCAGCTTTTTCTTGTAAAGAGCCATATTTAATTATTCACAAGGACATGATTGTTATGCGTTCTAATCGTTCCTTCTTACCTAAGGTGGTTTCAGGATTCCATTTAAATCAAGATGTAATCCTACCATCCTTTTTTCCAGATCCGCAGTCTGCGGAGGAAGAATCTTTGCACACTCTTGATGTGGTTAGAGCAGTCAGTGTCTATCTGCAGGCAACCGCTCAGATATGGAAAACTGATTGTTTGTTTATTCTGCCAGATGGCCATAAGAAAGGCCAAGCAATGTCGAAATCCACTCTTTCTAGATGGATTAGACAGGTTATTTTTCAGTCTTATGATATAAAGAGGAAGACTCTTCCTTTTCATGTGAAAGCACACTCAACTAGGGCTGTTAGTGCTTCTTGGGCAGTGCATCACCAGGCCTCCATGGCTCAGATATGTAAGGCTGCGACTTGGTCTTCAGTCCATACATTCACCAGATTCTATCAGGTGGATGTAAGAGGGCAAGAGGATACCACCTTCGGGCGCAGTGTACTGCAGGCTGCAGTTTAGTTCCTCTGGTCCGCTTGCGGTCTATATTTTCTGATCTGTGTCTCCCTCCCCTCAAATGAGCATTGCTTTGGGACATCCCACTATGTAATGAATACTCTGTGTCCCGTGATGTATGATCAAGAAAATAGGATTTTTAAATACAGCTTACTTGTAAAATGCTTTTCTTGAGAGTACATAACGGGACACAGAGCTCCCACCCTTCTATGGGTTTTATGTGATTACCTATTGCTTTGCTACAAAACTGAGGTCCTCCCCATATGGGAGGGGTTATATAGGGGAGGAATGCTCCTTAATTGGGGTTAACCAGTGTCCAATCACCGATGGTGCCTATCTAACCCACTATGTAATGAATACTCTGTGTCCCGTATTGTATTCTCAAGAAAAGGAAGGTAAGCTGTATTTAAAAATCCTATTTTTTGGTCTGTATTACTCCATACTCGTGGCAAAGGTAAGAAAATCCATTACGACCTGCCATATGTATGCAGGCTCCCTGTATATCACAAAGCAGCTGGGGAAGTGTGGATTACCTGTTGGAGCCACGGGAATGACTGGAGAATGAGCTGCAATATTAGTGCTGATAACATTCGACTTTCTTCTCTAATCTAGACCAATGATATTGCAGTTGGTATAAGTGATCACTGAGCCAACTGAGGGTTAAATTGTAACTACTCCATTCCCTCCTATTCACACATGGCTGACTATGCTGTCCTGCATACTGGGAACATAACATCACACACCACTGGAGGGTGCCATTGTCCCAATATGGTTTCCTACATTCTTGTCGTTACACCTTACTTTGTTCCTTTTGCTCCAAGAACCTATCAAATGGAGTGTCCAGAGGAACTGCAGAACCACCAATGAAGCTGCCAAACTTTTGTTTGCTTCAGATGGACCTCACCATTGTTTTTTTGTTGGTTTTTGGGACTAAACTACATACAGGATGTTTTCTTTTTAGTTTTTTTACTTGGGTATCTGGTATAATAGCAGGGGGAATTTTGTTTGTCACGGTTCTGCAATGTGCCTTAGCTTTTGATACCATTCCACAATGGATTGGCTCCATGGTTTTTCGTGGTCACTACATAGCCATAGATCTATTGTTATTATCTTGATGGGATGCATTCATGGGTTATAGCAGTCATGGCTAATAAGGATAGATTTCTGTCCTGGATTATCAGGGACTTGCATTACAAATACAAAAGGGCTTTTATTTTCCAATACTTAAAACAGACCAAGCTGCATATCGTTTTTCTGCAGGAGACTCACCTGGATTGCAATCATATCTTGGCTTTGTGTAGGCCATGGATCCAGAGAGCCCTGTGCTCTACTTATTCAACATTTGCTAGGGGTGTCTCCATTCTAATTAGCAAGGCTACCCTGTGCACAATCCACCAGGTGATCTCAGATCCAGGTGGTCGATACATGGCGGTGCTTCTGGATGTTTGTTTTCACAAATTATTATTGATAAATGTTTATTTGCCTCCTCCCTTTCAGGTCCAGATACTTTATGATCTACTGGCTAAAGTGGCCCAATTTTATAACCTTCCTATTGTCTTGATGGGTGATTTTAATGCTATGTTAGACGTGGCATTGGACTCTTCAAATCTGAACAGAATGGGTAACTCTGATTTGGTCAACTGGACAAATGTAGCAGGGCTATCAGAGTTATGGCGTTGGAAGCATCCAGCAGTCAGGTGCTTCTCCCACGTATCCACAGCCCATAGATCCTCAGCCAGGATAGATCTAGCTTTTGGCAATGGGCTTTTGTTGCTGTTCCTGACTGAAATAGAATATTTGGCGGGGTGTTTATCTGACCATAACCCTCTTTCTCTTACTTTGACCTTTCCAACGGGGGCAAAAGGGGGAGGATGTTACCCAGCTGGTTACAAAATGAGCAGGTGTCTGCCCAACTAGAGGAATCAATTGAATCATACTGGACTTCTAATGCTGAATCAGCAGGTCCGCCTATAGTGTGGGATGCATTCAAGGTTGTGGCTAGGGGGGAATTTATCTCTGCATTTAAGACGGCCCATGTGAACAACAATGAGGAATTTCAAACTCTACAGACTAGGGAGAGGGAGTGTGCTGAGGCTCACGTGGGTTCCCCCACGAGGACCTCATTTGAGTCTCTGTTGGAGGCAAGGCATCTTTTGTCCCTACATTTTATGGACCTGGCGCATTTAGAAGCACAGCAGAGGGCTCACACAAAATTTTCTGAAGGAGATAAAAATGGGAAATTATTAGCTATGTTAGTTGCTGACTATTACCCAATCACAAATATTCCAGTAATCAGAACTGGGGGGGTGACTTGGTCTCTGAGCCACAGACCACAATGAAGGAATTTATTGACTTCTTCTCAGCTCTATACTCCCCTATAGCACCTTATGATGTGACTGCTCTTGATATCTTATCGTAAGGCCTATCGCTCCCAAGGTTGTTAGTGGAAGATAGAAACGCTTTAGATGCCAAAATTACCAATAAGGAGATTGAAACAGCCATTTTTGCTTCCCCCCATAAAGCCCCTGGACCAGATGGCTTTCTGGCTTATTTTTATAAGTCATATGTTACACAGTTAGCCCCCCCAGACTTGAATAACTCCTGGAATATTGCCTTGCAAATGACACTCTGCCGGGTTCCATGCTGGATGCATATATGATCCTTTTATTAAAATTTTAACTAAAGTATTAGCGACCAGGCTAGCAAGGTTTATTTCCTCTATAATTAATATAGCTCAAACGGAGTTTATGTCGGGTAAATCCACAGACACAAATCTAACGAGACTTTTTACCCATTTGCAACTTCCACCTATGGAGTCCCAGTCTAGAATAGTGGTTTTAATTAGGGATGAGCTTTATGTTCGGGTCGAACATGAGGCATCGACTTGAACATTGGCTGTTCGAGCATTCAGTGACATACGAACATTATGGGGCACATATGACATACGAACATATGGGGCATTATGCGACATCGCAGTGCATTGCTGTCTGATGATTGGCCAAGCATGCACTTCAACCCGCATGCTTTGGCCAATCACAGCACCATCAGCAAAGAGAGCCATAATTGGCCAAAGGCCGGGTGCCTTTGGCCAATTATGGCTCAGGGGGTTAAGTTCATGCCCCACACTATATAATGCCGCCTGCAAGTCGGCCCTGTGTAGTGTGTTGCTGGTGTGGACCGAGAGAGAGTGTCATTTCATTTAGATTGAGCAGGCAGGCGATTCAGTTAGCTGCAGCGTATTTAATATATATATATATATATTTACCAGGAAGGGACTGCAGTCAGATCTAGCTAAACTGGATACAGTGGATACAGTATCCAGTTTAGCTAGATCTGACTGCAGTCCCTTCCTGGTAAATATATATATATGTATATATTTAATATATATATATTAAATACGCTGCAGCTAACTGAATCGCCTGCCTGCTCAATCTAAATGAAATGACACTCTCTCTCTTGGTCCACACCAGCAACACACTACATTCTGTTAGCTGCAGTGTATTTAATATATATACAGGGCTTTTTTTTCTCAAACAATAGGTGCTGGAACACAACCACAACCCCCCCAAAACCCCTCCACCCACAAACACCCTCCAAATCACATCAAATAGTGGGTGTGGTCAGTCAAATTTTACAAACAGTAGGAGGGTCCTAAAGGAGCATTAAATACCAAGATTGCATTATATACAGAGTGCAGAGTTCAGGGGGTTACACACAGAGTGCAGAGCTGTCACTTATAAACACAGAAACCTGACTTCTGTGTTTACAAGTGATTGTGGTCAGCAGCCCCCCCCCAAGGGTCTGAGCCAGAGGTGGTGGAACTAAGTTCCACCAAGTTCCCCCTGAAAAAAGCCATATATATATATATATATATATATATATATATATATACATATACACACAGTCAGTCTCGTATATATACATATATCCACTGTATCCAGTTTAGCTAAATCTGACTGCAGTCCTTTCCTGGTGTACTGTTTATAATATACTTCAGGCAGGCAGGTGATTCAGCTAGCTGCAGTGCATTTAATATATATAACACTCAAACAGGTAAAATTACTGCGCTATCCCCATGAAATCTGTATATGAGAATATACAGTGTGTGAAATATACAAAGCTGCAACTAAAAATGTGAGACACCTCCACTATAATATACAAAAGAACAAAAGTAGCTGCGCTGTGAACCTTAAATAATTAATATATAGAACAATATAATCACCTCTATACATAAGGATTATTCACCCATTGTAGCGTGACAAACAGTGAAGAAAAAACTTGATTTTCATCATAAATTAAAATATAATAAAATAAAACATGGATAGATGAATATGATCAGTCCAATTCAAAGATGTATGGAATAAAAGTTCACTGGCAGAGCAATCCTTCAAAGGACGTAATGACAAGCATCCATGCGGTGTGAAACATGTGACCATAACACCCAGAAGAGCATGATGACAGAAGGGTTCCTCCACCAATAAAAATGCTGCCCCTTACCAGCTCCTACGATCTCTTATTAAGGAGATCATGCAGGCGTGTGGCTTTCTACCCCAGCCTCGGGTCTTTTATGAGGACAGATCCCAATGTGTCTCCTCACCGAGAATCCTCTAGATGGTAGATGGGCACTCGTCCCCCATGAAAGGAGGCTTTGATAGCGTAACACATTTTATCACAATTTATTAAAATAACAAAGAAAAGCACTTACAATATCGTTGTTTTTGTTTTTAAACGAGCTTTTGTTTACAACGATATTGTAAGTGCATTTCTTTGTTAAAGAAAGAAAAGATAAAATCAAGTTTATCTTTGTATATATTTTATGTAGCACTGACCCCCGAAGGAGCTGCTGGTATTTGATTTGGGCTTACCGCTCCTCTACTGTCTCACCATCTCCATCTTCTAGGGGTCCCATTGATGACTTTTACTTTAATAACTGTAGCTCCGACACACAGTCTCTTTCTTCAATGTTTTATTCAAGAAAACAAACTACTTGCAACAGAGGGGTGGAAGGTTTAGGGGAATTCAGGCACCTTGAATTTGCAGATCAGGGATACTTTCTTTTATCCAGAGGACAAGAGCTCCATAACTGGATTTAGCAACCCACAGATAGACCTCTCTCACTGACCTAACAGCCGATGCGATGCTCGGTCATAGTCTCTGCCACAGATTTTAAGATTCAGTATAAATGTTACACAATCCTCTGCCACAGGATTGGGCAATTAACGATTTGTTGCAATATCAAGGTTTAAACACACAGTACCAGTTCCCTTGCTTCGAACTTACGGCACTGTATGATAGGTGATCTGGGATGCATCCTCCAACTAAGTCTCCAGGTTCTTCTAGAGGCACTGGCCTTTTTGCGCAGTCCTCTCCTGAAAAGTCCTCCCCTGGATCCTCCAGTCGCTTGGTCTCTTCTCGCAGGCAAGACAGCACAGGACCACCCATGGATCGGCAGGCCTCCCAAGACTTTTGGGGCCTACCTTCAGCAGTAACGCCTCGGGCCAGCCGGCCCTGAGACAAGTTGACAGCAGCCATACACCTTAGGCCAGGAGGGCCATCAGGTTAGAAAAACAAACTCCCCCCGTGTCACGGGGTCTGTCTCTTAAGTACCCCCTCCCAGAAAGCACAGCAGGCACACCACACCCACTGACTGTTTCCGAGCAAAGAGGTGCTCAAAACACCTAGCTTATTGCAATTTCCAACCTTAGCCTGATTAGTTGGGCGCCACCCCCAGGCCAAAGGGAAAACCACACAACCAGCCAAGCTGAGACAGAGCCAGAAATTACAACAATTGCAATCTGAGCTAATTACAGCTGCAGACAACTAAATTTGTACTTATAGCGTCTGTATTGAATATACCATATATATATATATATACATCCACTGTATGCAGTGTAGCTAGATCTGACTGCAGGCTGTTCCTGATGTACTTTTTCTAATATACTGTCAGGCAGGCAAGTGATTCAGTGAGCTGCAGTGCATTAAATATATATACAGTTTCCAACATATATATATCCACTGCATTCTAGTCTAGCCAAACCTATATCTGACTGCAGGCCATTCCTGGTGTACGTTTTCAAATACACTTTCAGGCAGAAAGGCATGTAATTCAGTGATCTGCAGTGCATTAAATATATATACAGTCTCCTACATATATATATCCACTGCATTCTAGTCTAGCCAAGCCTATATCTGACTGCAGGCCATTCCTAGTATACTTTTTCTAGTAAACTTCAGGCAGTGTTTTGCTAATAAAATTTTACAGCATGTTTGGTAGGCCACCAAGGAGAGGCAGATGCTTACAGGCCACTAAAAGAGGGCAAGCAGGCTCTGTGTCTACAGCCAACAGTGCTGGTCATGGACACGGTGCATCCTCAGCACATGGCCGTGGGGCATGCTTGTCCTTTTTTTCGGCAGCTGGCCGTGTTGATCCACAACATGCAGAAGAGTTGGTAGAGTGGATAACTAAGCCATTCTCATCCTCCTCATCCTCTGTCTCCCAGGCTCAGAGTAGTTTGCCTGCCAATGCAGCTGCCAAAGAGGCCTATTCCATCAGCTCAATGTCATCAGTCACCCCTTCCCTAGCCCCACCATCATACACAGAGGAGTCCCCCGAACTGTTTGACCACAGTGTCGGGTACATGCTGCAGGAGGATGCGCAGCGTTTTGAAGGCTCCGATGATGGTACCCAGGTTGAGGAAGCCATTAACGTGAGCCCAGAGAGAGGGGTGCCCAAGAAGGACAAGAAACTGGCAGTCATGTTCCCCCAGCTGCAGCATACTGCCAGGTTTGCTCCAGTGATGAGGGAGGGGATGATGAGGTCACTGACTCTACGTGGGTGCCTGATAGAACAGAGGAGGAGGAGGCACATCTCCTACGAGGCAGGATGCCCTCCAGGGGCCAGCTTAAGGGCAGCCTCCCGACTGCATCACACCGCAGAGCTCCGCATGTGCAGGCCACTGCTGACTCCCCGCATATTTTGAAACGTTCTTTGGTGTGGGCTTTTTTTGATACATGTGCAGCAGATCGCACCGTTGCTGATTGCAACATATGTCTGAAGCGTATCAAGTGTGGCCAAAACAGTAGCCACTTGGGCACCACATGCTTGACCAGACATATGTCAACCTCCCATGCAGTCTGTTGGTAACAGTACTTAAAAGACCCACACCAAAGAACAAGGCTGAACTCTCCTTGCTCCTCATCAGCTGGGATCTCCAACCCCACTATACCTTCAGTCCTCTCAGAAATCTGCACTGAGAGGAATGAAGGTGTAGAATTAGGTGTGCCAAGTACTTGCGGGCAATCTGCTATCGCTACACCAACATCCGATTGTAGCAGGCAAATTTTCCTACCCCAGTTGAAAGAAATTTGGTCCCAGCCGCTAGCACTCCAACTGCTGCCTTTTCAGCTGGTAGACTCTGCCCCCTTTTGTGAATTTGGGGAATGTGTGGTACCTCAGTGGCAGGTTCCCAAACGCCATTTCTCTTCACGGAAGGCAATTCCGGCTCTCTACCGTCATGTGGAAGGCAATGTCTTGGCCTCGTTGAACAGGGCGATCAGCGGTAAGGTGCATATTACCGCTGAGTCATGGTCCAGCAGGCATGGACAGGGACATTACCTTTCTTTCACGGTGCACTGGGTAACTCTGCTGGCAGCTGGGAAGGATGCAGTACAGGGTGCAGTATTGCTGGAGCTTGTTCTGCCACCATGCCTCCAAAATGCTAGTAGTGGTGATTCTGCCACACCTCTCACCTCCACCCCCTCCTCTTCTTCTTCCTCTATGGCCTCTTCCTCTGCAGATCTCTCCTCTGAACCAGCGGTGCTCCGTAGGCGTTCAAGGGGCTACGCAAGCACTTAGGCAAAAAGATGCCATGCGGTGCTTGAGTTGGTCTGCTTAGGGGACAGGAGCCACACTGGGGCAGAGATTCTGTCAGCTCTGCAGGGGCAGACTCAGAGGTCATTGACGCCACACCAGCTTCAGCCAGGAATGGTTGTTTGCGACAATGGCACCAACCTCCTCTCTGCCCTCCGACAGGGACACTTGACTCATGTTCCCTGTTTGGCTCACATCCTTAATCTGGTGGTGCAGCAGTTCTTGTGCAGGTACCCGGGCTTACAGGATCTCCAGAGGCAGGCCAGGAAAGTCTGTGGGCATTTCTGCCGGTCATATAATGCCAGTGCTTGGCTGGCTGACCTTCAAAAGGAATGCAACCTGCCCAAGAACCGCCTCATTTGTGACATACACCACGTGAAACTCAACGTTGGCAATGCTGCAATGGCTGCACATGCAGCAGAGGGCCATCAATGAGTACCTGTGTGAGTATGGCACCAGGACAAGATCAGGGGAGCTTGGCTTTTTTTGCTACACCAGTGACTACTGATCAATGATGCATGCACTGTCCCTGTCACCATTTGAGGAGGCCACAAGGATGGTGAGCAGTGACAGTGCATGCATCAGTGATACTGTCCATCTTGTCTTCCTGTTGGAGCACACGCTTTGTGGAATAATGGACAGGGCACTTGAGGCAGAACAGAGGGAGGAAGAGGAGGACTTCCTTACCTCTCAAGGCCCCCTTTATCCAGACAGTATTCCTGCGGGCCTGCCAATCACACAGGAAGAGGAGGAGGGTGAGGATTGTGTCAGCATGGAGGTGGAGCCTAGCACTCAGCATCAGCAGCTGTCTTCAAGGGATCATTTTCAGTCCCCAGAAACCCTTGGACTTGTACGTGGCTGGGAGGGGGTGGCTGTGGATCATGTCATCCTTAGTGACCCAGAGGACTCCGGATCGAATGCCTCAGCAAACCTACGCTGCATGGCCTCCCTGATCCTCAGTTTAGGCTGATATGTATTCTTCTACATATTTTTGGTAAAAAAAAAAATCGCCATAAGCGTCTGGTTTGTGCAAAAGTTATAGCTTCTACAAAATAGGGGATAGTTTTATGGCATTTTTATTAATATTTTTTTTTACTAGTAATGGCGGCGATCAGCGATTTTTATCATGACTGCGACATTATGGCGGACACAGGCATTTTTTACACATTTTTGGGATCATTGTCATTCATATATCAATCAGTGCTAAGCACTGATTCCTGTGTAAATGACACTGGCCGTGAAGGGGTTAACCACTAGGGGGCAGTTAAGGGGTTAAGTGTGTCCTAGGGAGTGATTCTAACTGTGGGGGGGGGCATGGCTACATCTGACATGTCACTGATAACCACTCCCGATTACAGGGAGCTGTGATCAGTGACACTGTCACTAGGCAGAAAGGGGAAATGCTGGTTTACATTAGCATCTCCCCATTTCTTTCGAGTCCGCGGGACCTGCGATTCTAATCACAGAGCTTGCCACAGGCCGCCTTTTAAAGGGCAACATACAGGTACATTAGTACATTAGTTTGCCTGTACGTGTCATTCTGCCACAGTATATCTGCGTGAGGCGGTCGACAAGCAGTTAACAGGAGCGTATAATTATAATTTTTGCTGTATTATTTTACGCTCAACTAGAGTATCTGTGAGGGGTTGCAGTATTGTGGCACCACCACCAGTGCCTAAGGCCCAATTTTTCAGCCCTTGTTTAAAAGGGGCGTGTAATTACAATTTTGCTGTAATATTTCACAGCAGGGCCCATTCCTGCGCTCAACAAGAGTATCTGGGTGGCTTTACAGTGTTGTGCCACCACCACCACCTAAGGTCCAATTTTTCTGTCCCTGTTTAACAGGGGCACGTAATTACAATATTTGCTCTAATATTTAACAGCAGGGCTCGTTCCTGCGCTCAACAACAGAATCTGTGAGGGTTTACAGTGTTGTGGCACCACCGCCACTGACTAAGACTCAATTTTTCTGCCCCTGTTTAACAGGGTTGTGTAATTACAATTTTTGATCTAACATTTCAAAGCAGGGCCCGTTCCTGCACCCACCAAGAGTAACTGTGAGAGCTTACAGTGTTGTGGCACCACCACCAAACCCAATTTTTTCTGCCCCTGTTCAACAGGGGCATGTAATTACAATTCTTGATATAATATTTCACAGCAGGGCCCGTTCCAGCGCCCACCAAGAGTAACTGTGAGGGCTTACAGTGTTCTGGTACCACCAACACCTAAGGCCCAATTTTCTGCAGAGTATATAGGGGCAGGCCGTATAGTATATACAGGCGGCCCCCTACTTTCAAACATCTGACTTACAAATGACTCCTACTTACAAATGGAGGGAGACAACAGGAAGTGAGAGTAAATCTACCCCTAGGAAGGGAAATTCTCTCCTGAGTTAATATGGGAAAAAGGTGTCTTTCAAAATTCAATTGTCATTGGGACAGAAAGTGAGGTGAAATCTTCTGAACAGGGGCACAGACAGCAAAACAAATGTTACAGGGGTGATAACCCTTCCCTATGTCATCCAAAAAGCTTAAAAATTATTTTTTTTGGTTGGAGCTACACTTACAAAATGTACCTGTCCAAAATTACAAACAGATTCAACTTAAGAACAAACCTACAGTCCCTGTCTTGTTTGGACCGCCTGTATACTGCTGTTCAGAGTATATAGGGCCTGGGGGCCCCAAGCCTTTTCTTTTTTTAATTTGGGTGCGGGGTTCCCCTTAATATCCATACAAGACCCAAAGGACCTGGTAATGGGCTGGGGGGTACCCATGCCATTTTTCTCAATAATTTTCATCCATATTGCCGGGACCCGACATTACATTACAGCCGCAAGCTGTTTTAAATGACTTTTATTCCTTTAGAAATGTCATTTTGTGCAGGGACTGTTCTAAAAATGGGAAACACGCACCACTTTACAGGCATACTATATTCACCCCCCAGGTATGATATTTAAAGGAATATTTCACTTTTATTGTTTCACTTTAAGCATTATTAAAATCGCTGCTCCTGAAAAAACAGCCATTTTTAAAACTTTTTTTGCATTGATCCATGTCCCCTGGGGCAGGACCCGGGTCCCCAAACATGTTTTAGGACAATAACTTGCATATTAGCCTTTAAAATTCGTACTTTTGATTTCTCACGTTTGGGTCCCATAGACTTTAACTGTGTTTGAATGTTCGCGCAAACTTTTGGTCCATTCCCATGTTCTGCCGCAAACTGAACCGGGGGGGGGTGTTTGGCTAATCCCTAGTTTCAATAGACATAGAAAAAGTGTTCAATTCAGTTGATTGGTGTTATATGCACAAGGTCCTTCGAACGCATGGGTTTTCAGACCTATTTACAGGAAGTGGATATCCATGCTATAAAAAACGCCCTAGAGTAGCAATAGGATTAGGATTGTCAGTGTCTGAATTTTTTGAGGTTGGCAGAGGCACTAGGCAGGGGTTTTCATTATCACCTTACCTATTGGAACCCATAGCAGTTGCTCTTCGGTCATCAGGGGAGTTCAGGGCCATCAGGGTGGGCACGATCAATGAGTCCCTTGCGCTTTATGCTGACGACGTGCTCCTGTTTCTTAAAGACCCGGGTGCCTCACTGCAAGCAGCGTTAGTTATTCTTGATCAATTTGCTTCATTTTCTGGGTTGAGGGTGAACTGGAGCAAGTCTATTCTACCTATATATGTGGGAGCTAAAGAGGGGGCAAACCCAGACCTCCCGCTACAATGGGTATCCTCTTTTAAATACTTGGGGGTGAAAATTACAGCAAATGTTCAGGATTATATGCCCCTTAATTTACATCCTCTCTTGACACTCCTCAAGCAGGCTTGGATGAGGCTACCCTTATACTTGATAGACAGATATAGTTTGCTTAAAATAAAACTTCTCCCTGTCATTTTATATTTCCTGAGACATGAGCCATTGTGGGTACCGAAATAAAGATTAAAAAGAATGATGATGGCATAGTCAGTTCCTTCCTATGGGCGCCTAAACCCCCTAGAATAGGCATAAAAATGCTACAAGAACCTGGGGATCAGGGGGGTTTGGCCTTGCCCGACTAGCAGAAATACTATCTGGCTAGCCAGATGGTTTTTGCCCATTGATGGCTTCTAGCAGACGATGGGGACTCAGCCACTGTTCTAGAAGTAGCCCATCTGGGGTCTTATGAAAGCCTGAGAATGGATCCTTATAGAGGAATTAAATCAGACCTCCCGCTCACTTTAACAATGAGGGACACTATTAAAGCCTGGGAATCTGCGGTTAAACTTGCGCGCCCAAGTTACAAGGGAATCTCCCCCTCTGCCCCATTGTGGATGTACCCTACACTTTCCCATTTCTATAACATACCAGACCCTATGGTCTGGGCAATCAAGGGAATAAAAACACTAAAGGATATAACCTGTTATGGGGATCTGTTGACCTTTGCACAAATAAAAGCAAGGCATGACCTACCTAATTCTTATCTATTTCAATTTTTTTCAATTATGTCATGCCTCTCAAGTGCAGTTTAGAGGTGTAAAAGTGGAATCCCTGCCCTCTGACTTGGAGAGTTTATTACTAGATGAGGAGCTTACCAAACCCCTATCTGTGACATATAAGGAATTCTTTAAAAAGACACCACAGGCCTTAATCAGGTGCCAGGAAAAGTGGGAAGCAAAGGTACCAGACATACAGGGAGAGGACTGGGATAACATGTGGACACAACCCTTTAAACACCTTGTATCGGCCAGGGATAAATTGATTCAATTCAAGTTTTTACATAGGGGGTACCATGGGCATCCGCAGTACTTTTATCAGGGGGGGCATCATTTTAGGGTCACCCATGCGCCGCCCCTTTTTCAACAATGTCATTATCACATTGTCATGGTCAGAGACAGCAGGCATAGTACAGTCCCTAGGATAAGTAATGGATAATGGCCGACAGGCCCTCTTACCAGACCCAGCGAAACTACAGCAGTGATCCCTCCTGCTGGACCATCGCTCACTCTGGGTTACCCGGGGGCAATTCTGGTCAGTATTGTAGCATGTCTGTACCCTGGCAGTGGCTCAGTCTCTCTCTCTTTGGTGGCGCTGGGCAGCATGGCTCTCTCTGGTGGTGCTGGGTAGTGTGGCTCTCTCTGGTGGTGCTGGGTAGCGTGGCTCTCTCTGGTGGCGCTGGGCAGTGTGGCGCTCTCTCTCTGGCTTCTGCCCAGCACATGCCTCTTTCTTTGTACTGTAGCATTTACTCCCTCAGCTTTTTTCCAGGCTGCAGTCTCTCAATCTCTCTCGATCGAGCTGTAACCTCCTTCCTGTGGAAAATGGGGCAGCCAATCTTCGAGACTATATGTCCCATGATACTCTCCTCTCCTAGTCTCCTTTGATTGGCCCTCAGTTATGGCCAATGGGGAAGGAACGGAGCAGGCAGGAAGCTGAGTGGGGAACTTAGTGAGAGCCGCCGTCTCTTCTCCCTGACAGGAGAAAGGGGGGCGAGCGGGGGAAACCTCTGACAGCCCGCAGCTCACCTTTCTCCTGACACAGTGCCGCCGAGTTCTCTGCTAGACTGAGCAGGGAAAAGAGCACACAGTCACATTGCACTGATGGGGGGCTTGACAACACCTTGATGGTGTCACCCCGCTGGTTGCTCGCACCCCCATAGTGACGCCACTGTGCTGAATGTGCTGATCTGATCCCTGATTTCAGGGGGGGCACTTTACCTACCTGCAGATGCCCATGGGAGCTACTTTACCCCAGCTAGGTTGGCCAAGATTTTTCACTCTGGCTCAGCTAAGTGCTGGAGATGCTCCTTTTCGCCTGCCAATGCAGATCATATTTTCTGGAAGTGTCCACAAATCCAGCAGTTTTGGTCCGAGGTCACATTCTGTATATCGGATCTTTTGGTAATACCTATGACTGTGAGGGTCTGACTATTGGGCCTAGTGGATGAGTTAGCGCCCTCTAGGGCTCTTAGGACTCTACTGAATATATTATTTTTCTATGGGAGGAAGACCATACTTCCAAATTGGAAGAAGCCAAGGGCTCCTGACATGGTATTCTGGAAGGGCTTGGTGAATTCCATGATGCCTTATTATAAGGCTACCTATATAGCCAGGGGATGTGGGAAGAAGTTTCCTAAAGTGTGGCAGGCATGGTATAACTCTACTGACACAGTAGGCTAAATTAGTGAATAGTGGAGGGCAGCACAGTGGTGTAGGGGTTAGTACTTTCACCTAGCAGCAATAGGGTCGCTGGTTCAAATCCCGACCACGACACCATCTACCTCGAGTTTGCATGTTCTCCCGGTGCCTGCGCGGGTTTCCTCCGGGTACTCCAGTTTCCTCCCACACTCCAAAGACATGCTGGTAAGTTAATTAGAGCCTAACTAAAAAAAATGGCCAAATATGTATATGTTGTATGTGTTTGTAAGCGCATCGGGACCCCATGGGGTAAAGGACCGCGCCATACCACAGATGGACACCAGCGGCAAAAAGCGCCCTGAGGTGATTCAGTTCACATAGGTAGCGCTATACAAGTCACTCATTCATTCAATATCTAAATATATTAATGGCAGGATTTGCTCAATTTCTGGAGATGGGTTCACTCAGGATCTAAACGACCACTTACCTTGGAAGTCGGTACCTTAGAAATCAAGATAGTAGCAATTGCTGTTCCATTGCTAATGCATACATCTTGTGACTAAATATATTATAAATAATATTATATATTATAATACTATTTAACCAGGTATAAGGGGATACCACGGAAGCCTTGGTGGAGCTGTGACAAAGGGGAAAGGGGAAAGGGGGAAGGGGGGAAGGGGGGAAGGGGGAGGGGGGTTAAAGTTGGATGTTTTTTGTTAGTCAGTTGGACTATGTTAGTTTGCTATCATATTATTATATATCGCTATAATATAATATTCACTATAATATTGTACTTTTTTGGCCCTGTGTGGCCACTATGTGGGCTGGTGTTATGTTGACACAGCTTGAATGTTCTATGTTATGTATAAAATCTAAATAAAAAGAATTTTCAAAAAGAAAAAAAATTGGGATTGGATGGAAAACGTCTGTGAACATCAATTTTCCAGTCGTGCCACAGATTCTCAATTGGATTTAGGTCTGGACTGTGACTGGGCCATTCTAACACATGAATATGCTTTGATCTAAACCATTACATTGTAGCTCTGGCTGTATGTTTAGGGTCGTTGACCTGCTGGAAGGTGAACCTCCGCCCCAGTCTCAAGTTTTTTGCAGACTAACAGGTTTTCTTCTAAGATTGCCCTTTATTTGGTTCCATCCATCTTCCCATCAACTCTGACCAGCTTCCCTGTCCCTGCTAAGGAAAAGCATCAGCACAACATGATGCTGCCACCACCATGTTTCACGGTGGGGATGGTGCGTTCAGGGTGATTTGCAATGTTAGTTTTCTGCCACACATAGCGTTTTGATCTTAGGCCAAAAAAGTCAATTTTGGTCTCATCTCACCAGAGCACCTTCTTCCACATGTTTGCTGTGTCCCCCACATGGCTTCTCGCAAACTGCAAATGGGACTTATTATGGTTTTCTTTCAACAATGGCTTTTTTCTTGTCACTCTTCCGTAACAGGCAGATTTGTGGAGAGCACGACTAATAGTTGTCCTGTGGACAGATTCTCCCACCTGAGCTGTGGATCTCTGCAGCTCCTCCAGAGTTACCATGGACCTCTTGGCTGCTTCTCTGATGAATGTTCTCCTTGCCTGGCCAGTCAGTTTAGGTGGACGGCCATGTCTTGGTAAGTTTGCAGTTGTTATATACTCTTTCCATTTTCGGATGATGGATTGAACAGTGCTCCGTGAGATGTTCAAAGCTTGGGATATTTTTTTATAATCTAACCCTGCTTTATACTTCTCCACAACTTTGTCCCTGACCTGTCTGGTGTGTTCCTTGGCCTTCATGGTTCTGTTTGTTCACTAAGGTGCTCTAACAAACCTCTAAGGGCTTCACAGAACAGCTGTATTTCTACTGTGACTAAATTACACACAGGTAGACTCTATTTACTAATTAGGTGACTTCTAAAGGCAATTGGTTCCACTAGATTTTAGTTAGGGGTATCAGAGTAAAGGAGGCTGAATACAAATTCACACCACACTTTTTACAGTTATTTATGAAAAAAAAATTAAAACCATTTATCATTTTCCTTTCACTCCACAATTATGTGCCACTTTGTGTTGGACGATCAAATAAAATCCCAACAAAATACATTTAAATTTTTGGTTGTAACATGACAAAATGTGGAAAATTTTAAGGGGTATGAATACTTTTTCAAGGCACTGTAGATCTATAGTGCTTTTACCTTTCAAAATAAAATGCTTTAAAACTAATTTTAAGACAAATTGTGTCATATTTCACTACAAAACCAAGTTGGTGAAAACGTTCTGCTTATCCCCAGATGACATGCAGCTATAGGAAGACGGTATCATGTCTGATATGTATATGGGGTTATGGATGGGAGAGTGTAAGATGTGAAAGCTGCAATGTAACATTGGGGATGATGTACTTATACAGGCATTATTTCTGTGGTAACATTGTCATATTACTGGACCTCATACAGTATATTGTAATCCAAATGGACATTTAAATATTTGTGTAAAAAGTAAATATATTCCATGAAGACTATATGGTGCCATATAATAGAAAACTATGGTGAAGTCATAATGTTATACAATCACCCCTCATTCATGTTTCTAAAGCCTTATTATAACAACACTATATACAGTACAGTAAGCCATCTCATATCACACATACACTTACATAGAACACACTGTCTAAATTCAAAGTCATTCAAGGAACAGCACACTATGCTAGGAGTAAGGGCTCTTTCACACTGACAATCCGAATGTCCGTTTTTCATCCTTTCCGCTTTTGGATGAAAAACAGACATACATGTATCCCTATGGAGCGTCGGATGTCAGCGGTGACATGTCCGCTGACATCCGACCCGCTCCGATCCAAAAAGTGTAACAGAGGAAAACCCTACCTTTCCATCTATTATCGGATCGGATCGGGTGACAACGGACTCTATGGTCCGTCTTCATCCGATCCCCCATAGGGGAGAACAGCGCTCGGACAGGTCCGTCGCTGCACAGTGTGCAGAGACAGACCTGTCATCTTCCTGCTCAGCGGGGATCGGCGATCCCTGCTGAGCAAGCGGATGTTCACGGGGCGGATCATCACTGATCCGCCCCGTGTGAAAGAGCCCTTAGAAATCTCTGATTTGTATTATGAGAACATTCATTTGCTACTGCGATGAGTGAAAAGTATTTTTAGCAATAAAAGGATATAAAAGAAGATGATTATAATATACTGTAGATACAATTGGATACATTGATAGAAGCAAGTTTAAAGGCAATTGGGGTGGATTTACTAAAGGCAAATAGATTGTGCACTTTGAAAGTACAGAAGAACGTATTTTCCCCAGAGCTTTGTGAATGTGGTATAGTTCTGCTGGTTTCCATCATCCAATCATGTGCAAGAATAATGTTTATTTTCCTTGCATCTGATTGGGTATTCTTTGCAAAATGAAGCTTCACCACATTTGCTAAGCTCTGGAAAAATGATTGCAACTGTACTTCCAAAGTGTACAGTCTATTTCCCTTTAGTAAATCAACACCTTAGTGCATTATTACATTCTGGTGGTAGAAAGCCCCCTTTATTCTGGTGGGAGCAGTGGTGTAAATGGTTTCAATATTTTTTGCGGGATGTAATGAAGTTTTGATGTGATCATGTTTATTGGGAGGACTTATATATTCAGCTGTTTATGTTCAGTATGGAGTGATAAGGTGTACAATTATAAAGGACTCTATGAATGCAAATATGAATCAGAGTTTCCCTTTACTTGTAAATATATTGCTGTAGGTAAATTAGAAATATATTTTTCTTACCTTTGTGTTTAGGACATTCTGAGATTTTAGTTGTACCAGGACAGTATGAGGATCCATGTTCTCCAGGATGTAGATCAGATCATCTCTATAATACTCATATATCCTCCTCAGTGATGGATCATTATATGATGACAGCTGATGGCGGAACCTCCCGATGTCCTCTAGAAAACACAAATACATTTTCTGATTTATAAATGATGCAAATTCATATCCAGCATGAATTTTATTTCACTGGAGATCTCTGCAATTGAGAAAAGAAGCACTGGAGGTGAGAATCACTATAAGGATCAATAGCTTTAAATCTTCACTGAGAACTTTGAGCTTTAACTAAAAACATAAACGTAAAAAAAAATTATATATATATTCTTAGATTGTAAACTCTAATGAGCAGGGCCCTCTGAATCCTCGTGTATTGAATTGTATTGTAACTGTACCGTGTGCCCTCATGGTGTAAAGCACTGCGCAAACTGTTTAAACGATATAAATCCTGTATAATAATAATTTATTTAAAATACTCCCCTGCAGTATTTCCTTTTTTACCACTAGATGGTGCTCCTCTCCCAGGTAGAATGATGCCCAGTGTCATTCATCCCATTTTCTATGAGCTCAGGGTGTCAAGGGCCGACCCCCTGGGGAGTGACCTCAGACCCCTCTGGACTTACAGGAGAATGCTGAAGAGAGTATTCTGCATCATTCAGTACCTGCCCACTGCAGAGGACAGAAGAGGACCAGAACATAGAGCCCAGGAATAAAGGGATATATAATGATTTTTACAATGCAAAAATTATATCCAAAGGGGATGGAGGGAAATTGGGAGTGCTGGAATTGGGTTTTAAGGTTTATATCTCAGGTGAATATAAAGATATATTTTATTAGCTGTGTATTCTATTTTATAGTATATGATGATTTGTTGTACTATGTTATGATGCTCCATTTGATATCTTATGAAAAAAGGGTCAATGACTCCTCATTCTGGTCTCCAATTTATTAAATAGAGTTTTGGATAGATCTAATATATTATTGGATTGAGTTTAGTTTGCTAAGCAATGTGTGTCATAAACAAAGACCATTTTATTTTCATACAATTGTGTTTTCATCTTTTATAAATCTGTGACAACACAGGATCTCAATGAAGAGACAGGAACAGGGTGGTGTCACCTTATAAGAGGAAATGCCTCAGCAAAGACTGTCATGACATGATCACTAGGGAGTATTTTATTAAAAGTTGCACATTCATATACTATTGAACATGTCTGGAAATATAGAGATACCGTATTTATCAGTGTATAACACACACTTTTGTGTGCCAATATTTTCTTTGGGTTGCCTCGGAGGGGAAGGGGTGCGAGTGCTGCCAGATTACACATAGCGAGGATCTCCTGTTTACTCAGTGGCCTCTGTAATACAAAGTCCAACCTCCTGGACTGGCTCCTATGATAGACATCCCGGCATTGGACCAGTATTCTGTCTATCATAGGAGCCGGTCCAGGAGGTGGGACTTCTTATTACAGAGGCCATTGAGTAAATGGGAGATCGCCGCTCTGTGTAATCTGGCAGCGCTCGTACCCCCTTCCCCTCTGAGGCAGCCCAAAGAAAAGGCCATTTTTTGCGATACGGCACTGCGTCGCTTTAACTGACATTTGCGCGGTCGCAACAAAAAAAGAACGACAATTTTGAAAAAAAAAATATTTTTTAACTTTTTGCTATAATAAATATCCCCCAAAAAATGCTTCATCAGTTTAGGCCAATATGTATTCTTCTACATATTTTTGGTAAAAAATTGCAATTATTATATTATTATACACGATTTATATAGCGCCAACAGTTTATGCAGCACTTTACAATGTAGAGGGGGGACAGCACAATTACAGTACAGTTCAATGCAGAAGGTACAATAGGGCCCGGCTCATAGAGCTTACATTCTAAAGGGAGGGGGTTGTGGTACAAAAGGTAATAAATGTGGGTAATGATTTGATGGGGTGGCGGATATTGATTAGTTTGTGCAAAAGTTATAGCATCTACAAAATATGGACTAGATTAATGGCATTTTTATTTTTTTTTTTTACTAGTAATGGCGGTGATCTGCAATTTTTATCAGGACTGAGACATTGCGGTGGACAGATTGGACATTTTTAACACTTGTTTGAGACCATTAACAATTATACAGTGATCAGAGCTAAAAATAGCCACTGGTTACTGTATAAATGTCACTGGCAGGGAAGGGGTTAACACTAGGGGGCGATCAAGGGGTTAAGTGTTCCCTAGGGAGGTGTTTCTAACTGTGGGGGGAGTGTAGTGACTGGAGGAGGAGAGAGATTTCTGTTCCTGATTACTTGAAACAGCAGATCTCTCTCTACTTCCCTGACAGAATGAGGATCTGTCTGTTTACATTGACCGATCCCTGTTCTGTCTCTCTCAGGAGTGATTGCAGGTCATCAGCGGACATCTTGGCCGCCGGCCACGCACATCGGCTCCGACATCACATGGTGGGTGTGCGCGCCCCCTATACCCCTTAAAGCGCCCACTGTACAGCTACACCGATTCGCGCAGGGAAGCCAGCCTGCCGCCGTATAACGACGGCGGCTGGGCAGCAAGTAGTTAATGGGCACTGATCAGGCTGCATTAATAGGCAATGGTGAGGCTGCAGATGAGCACTGATAAGGCTGCATTGATGGGCACTGACCCCTATTTTGCTTTGAAGTTCTTTATTTAAAATTATTTTTTGCCTGAAACTTCCCTCTTAAAATTAAGGTGCGTGTTATACGCCTGTGCATGTTAATTGCCGAAAAATAATATGTAAAAGTTTCAATGATAATTATTTCTCTAACATTGCTTTCCATGCAGGCCTCATATCAAGAGTTAAAATATAACCCTATTTTTTTTATAGAGAGAGAGGGTTATATCCTCTGTCAGGATTTTATCATGCATTAGACTCAATTCACAAAGTACTAAAACAAGGATAAGGCTCTCAGTTATAGCTATGGACTTATGATAACTGGCACCTTTTAAAATAAGTCTTATCCTTCTGTGTTTGCTTTGTAAGTAGAGCCTCTAGGGGGAGATTTAGACCCCTTTCACACTGGGGAGGTGCGGGCGTTGGTGGTAACGTTTTGATAGTTTTAGCGGCGCTTTACCCCTGTAATAGTGGCACTTTGGTGCTGCTAGCAGGGCATTCCTAACTGCCAGAATGTGTTAGAAAAAGGGTTAAAAGTGCCCTGCTGGGGATATTTGCCCTCATATTCACCCCACATGGGTGTAGAGGCACGCTCAGTATAGAAGATTTTCACACTTGAAGTTATTATGTAGAATATTTATCAAAAATCACAGTTCACGGGTGGCAAGCAAAGGCAATGTGTTTTTGGGAAAGTGCCCCCCCTTCATTAGGACTGTGATGATGGGTGTGGTCAGGAACCAAAGATTCAATTACAATAAAGCCCTTTAGGTGTGTGGGTGATGGATAAGATGTCAGATGATAGAGGATCATACATACTGCTTCTCTGTCATCTGACAATGTATTCATCACCCACAACACCAAAGGCTGGCCATAGATGGTTCAAATCTCTGCCAGTTCAGAAGGAAATGGCTGATATTCAAACCATGTATAGGCAGGCTGAATGTACCAAGTTGATCGATCAATCAACTTGGGTACAACCAGCCTGCCAGATTTTACATATGATTATCACTAGTGGCTGGTATAGCCCCTAGCAATAATCACTGTCTTCTCCAGGTGGGGACAGCTTCCCCCACCCCCACAGGGAGAATGCAATGGCTTGGCAGGAGGGATTACCCTGTCAACACTGTGTGTGTTAATGGGGCAGTGTTGCCAACCCCCCAAATTGAAATTTACTGGCAGGACACCAACATTTACAAAAGGCACCAATTTTTTTTTTACTGGCAAAAATCATGCCATTTACTGGCAGAGCCACATTTTTTACTGACAATGCAAAAAAATACCTAAAATGACAGTTTTCAGTGCTGAACAGTACACATATCAATATTTAAACTATAAACATAGCTAGTGATATTAGCAATGTGTTTAAGTTAAACAAAAGTCAAAAACTATATTTCTCCATTGATAATGAAGGTCAGGTTACTATAACCCAGCCAGCACAGAGTTCCCCCTTACATCAGAGTCTGCAGGATTCCTTCTTACAGTGAAAGGGAACTCTTATGTAAGGGGCAATGCTGCATATCATGATCTAAGGGGGAGGCTCTGGTGTGAGGGGAGGCTCTGGTGACCAGAGACCACCTTATATCAGAGTCCACTGTATTCCCTTTACATCAGAGTTCCCACTTACATCAGGGTCTGCAGACTGAGTTCCCCCTTGCACTGTAAGGGGTAATCCTGCAGACTCTGATGTAAAGGAGAACACTAGGAACTCTGATGTGGGGGGCACTCTGGTGACCAGAGATCACCTTCTGCAGAGTGAATACACTAAGGTAAGGAGGTGTTACTAATATAGGAGAGGACCTATATATCAGTATCCCCTTACATTATTGTATTCACTCCCCCTTTTATCAGCAACCCCCCCAGACTTGTCTGCCGGTGCTGTCACTGATGACCTCTCAGGTGCACCGTGCAGGACTCAGTCAAACGGCTCCAGCTTGGCATCTCTGGATTTATCCTATAGTCTCCTCTCCAGGGTCCACACACTGACTCCTCCCGTGACTCCCATCCCGACGACGCTGTGGACAGGATATAGTAACAGATGGTTAGAGGCTGTGGACAGGATACAGTAACAGATGGTTAGAAGCTGCGGACAGGATACAGTAACAGATGGTTAGAGGTTGCAGTCAGGATACAGTAACAGATAGTTAGAGGCTGCGGTCAGAATACAGTAACAGATGGTTAGAGGCTGCGGTCAGGATACAGTAACAGATGGTTAGAAGCTGTGGACAGGATACAGTAACAGATGGTTAGAGGCTGCGGACAGGATACAGTAACAGATGGTTAGAGGCTGCGGCCAGGATACAGTAACAGATGGTTAGAAGCTGTGGACAGGATACAGTAACAGATGGTTAGAGGCTGCAGACAGGATACAATAACAGATAGTTAGAGGCTGTGGACCGGATACAGTAACAGATGGTTAGAGGCTGCAGTCAGGATACAGTAACAGATGGTTAGAAGCTGTGGACAGGATACAGTAACAGATGGTTAGAGGCTGCGGACAGGATACAGTAACAGATGGTTAGAGGCTGCGGCCAGGATACAGTAACAGATGGTTAGAAGCTGTGGACAGGATACAGTAACATATGGTTAGAGGCTGCAGACAGGATACAATAACAGATAGTTAGAGGCTGTGGACCGGATACAGTAACAGATGGTTAGAGGCTGCGGACAGGATACAGTAACAGATGGTTAGAGGCTGCGGACAGGATACAATAACAGGTAGTTAGAGGCTGTGGACAGGATATAGTAACAGATGGTTAGAGGCTGCGGACAGGATACAGTAACAGATGGTTAGAGGCTGCGGACAGGATACAGTAACAGATGGTTAGGGGCTGCGGACATGGTAGTTTCCTCCTCTGTCCCCCTTCATAATACCATACCTGTCTCCACATCAGTCAGTGTCCACCTTCTGTCACTGTGTCTGTTCTGTTCTCGCTACACATTTGCCCCTGGCATGTATGTAGCTCAACATACAGCTTAAACCTTGAATCCTAAAATAACCAGACTGTCTGTAACTTTGGATCTTTATTACAATGAACAGGAGGTGGCCATATAAGAATAGGATGTACACTCGGTGAAACTAGAAATAAACAGTTAATAAGAACATATAATAATTACTAGGGGTGAGCCCGATGTTTGACTCGAACATCGGGTGTTCACTGAACAGTGAACAATATTCAGTGTTCGCGGCAAATTCGAAAGCTGCCAGAACACAGTTAAAGATCTATGGGACACTAACATGAAAAATCAAAAGTGGTAATTTTAAAGGCTTATATGCACAGGCCACGGGAAGCCCCCATGGCATCAGAGGGGGGAGGGGTCACCCATATATGTCACTGGGTGGCCCCGCCCTCAGCTATATAAGAACTGTCACAGAGAAGAAGCGTCATTAGGTGGGAGCCTCCCATGGAGGCGGATCAGTTGCAGCTTTTTTTTATTGGAATCTGGAAGTCCCTTTAACAAGGGGACCCCCAGATCCTGGCCTCCCCCCGTTAAAGGGGGCTTCCAGATTCTGATAAGCCCCCCGCCCGCATACCCCACAACCACTGGGCAAGGGTTGTGGGGATGAGGCCCTTGTCCCCATCAACATGGGGACAAGGTGTTTTGGGGTCAGACCCCAAAGCACCCTCCCCTTGTTGGGGGCATGTGGCCTGCTACAGTACAGGAGGGGGGTGCTCTCTCATCCCCCCTCTTTTCCTGTGGCCTGCCAGGTTTCGTGCTCGGATAAGGGTCCGGTATGGATTTTGGGGGATTTTGGCACAGGGTTCCCCTTAATTTCCATATCAGACCTGAAGGGCCTGGTATGGATTTTAGGGGGACCCCCACGCAATTTTTAAAAAAATTTTGGTAATATTCATACCAGACCCAAGGGGCCAGTAATGGACAGGGGGGAAACCATGCTCTTTTTTTCAATGAGTTCTATCTATATTGCCGAGACCCGACAATTCATTACAGCCGCGATCAGTTTTAAATGACTTTTTTTAGTTTAGAAATGTCATTTTGCTGTGGTACTGTTCTAAACGTGGGAAAAATGCACCACTTTGCAGTCATACTATAGACACCCCCAAGCATGATATTTAAAGGAATATTTAATTTTTATTGTTTAACTTTAAGCATTAAAAAAATCACTGCACCCGAAAAAACGTCAGTTTTTTGAAAAAAATTTGTATTGATACATGTCCCCTGGGGCAGAACCTAGGTCCCCAAACACTTTTTATAACAATAACTTGCAAATAAGCCTTTAAAATTAGCACTTTTGATTATTCATGTTCGTGTCCCATAGACTTTAACGGTGTTCGTAGGTTCTGCCAAATTTTTTGCCTGTTCGCATGTTCTGCTGTGAACCGAATTGGGGGTGTTCAGCTCATCCCCAATAATTACATGAACATAAACAAATGTCCACTGGGTATACAGTTAAACAATCTTTTAGCATACCAGCGATGCTGCCTTAGAAGGACCAGGATTTTCCTCCTTTCCCAGGGTGGCTTTGGCCAATTATGGCTCAGGGGGTTTAGTACACGCCCCACAGTATATAAGGCTGCCTGCATGTTGGCCCTGTGAAGTGTGTTCCGGTGTTAAGAGACAGAGACAGAGAGACAGTGTTGTTTGATTTAAGTTAGATAGATTATGCAGGACAGTCAGTCAATTAGCTGCACTTACAGTGTATTGTGTATATATATATATGCATCCCAGGTATTGTGTGTATATATATATATATATATATACTGTATTCAGTTTAGCTAGCTCTGTTCCTGTTATTATCTTCCTACTGACAGGCAGGGCAGGTGTTGTTACAGTATTTACAGCTACCTGAAGAAAATTGCTGGTGTTCTCCTGATCCTATTAGTACCAAAGTCAGGCAGCTACAGTATTTACAGTGATCAGTGTTCAGCTAAAGTTAGAAGTTAGTGTAGTGCGACCTCTGCACAGTGTTCAGCTAAAGCTACAAGTTGGTGTAGTGCGACCTCTGCACAGTGCTCAGCTAAAGCTACAAGTTGGTGTAGTGCGACCTCTGCACAGTGTTCAGCTAAAGCTACCTGTAGAAGATTAGTGGTGTTTTTCTGATCCTATCACTACCGCAGGCAGCTACATTATTTACACGTTAGTGTAGTGCGACCTCGGCACAGTGTTCAGCTAAAGCTACAAGTTAGTGTAGTGCGACCTCTGCACAGTGTTCAGCTAAAGCTACCTGTAGAAGATTGGTGGTGTTTTTCTGATCCTATCACTACCGCAGGCAGCTACATTATTTACACGTTAGTGTAGTGCGACCTCGGCACAGTGTTCAGCTAAAGCTACAAGTTAGTGTAGTGCGACCTCTGCACAGTGTTCAGCTAAAGCTACAAGTTAGTGTAGTGCGACCTCTGCACAGTGCTCAGCTAAAGCTACAAGTTAGTGTAGTGCGACCTCTGCACAGTGCTCAGCTAAAGATACTTGTAGAAGATTGGTGGTGTTTTTCTGGTCCTATGACTACCGCAGGCAGCTACATTATTTACATGTTAGTGTAGTGTGTCCTCTGCACAGTGTTCAGCTAAAGCTACAAGTTAGTGTAGTGCAACCTCTGCACAGTGTTCAGCTAAAGCTACAGGTTAGTGTAGTGCGACCTCTGCACAGTGCTCAGCTAAAGCTACAAGTTAGTGTAGTACGACTTCTGCACAGTGTTCAGCTAAAGCTACCTGTAGAAGATTGGTGGTGTTTTTCTGATCCTATCACTACCACAGGCAGCTACATTATTTACACGTTAGTGTAGTGTGACCTCAGCAAAGTGTTCAGCTAAAGCTACAAGTTAGTGTACTGTCACCTCTGCACAGATCTCAGCTTAAGCTACAAGTTAGTGTAGTGCGACCTATGCACAGTGTTCAGCTAAAGCTACAAGTTAGTGTAGTGTGACTTCTGCACAGTGTTCAGCTAAAGCTACAAGTTAGTGTAGTGCGACCTCTGCTTAGTGTTCAGCTAAAGCTACAAGTTAGTGTAGTGCGATCTCTGCACAGTGTTCAGCTAAAGCTACAAGTTAGTGTAGTGCGACCTCTGCACAGTGTTCAGCTAAAGCTACAAGTTAGTGTAGTGCGACCTCTGCACAGTTTTCAGCTAAAGCTACAAGTTAGTGTAGTGCAACCTCTGCACAGTGTTCAGCTAAAGCTACAAGTTAGTGTAGTGCGATCTCTGCACAGTGCTCAGCTAAAGCTACAAGTTAGTGTAGTGCAACCTCTGCACAGTGTTCAGCTAAAGCTACCTGTAGAATATTGGTGGTGTTTTTCTGATCCTATCACTACCGCAGGCAGCTACATTATTTACATGTTAGTGTAGTGCGACCTTGGCACAGTGTCCAGCTAAAGCTACAAGTTAGTGTAGTGCGACCTCTGCACAGTGCTCAGCTAAAGCTACAAGTTAGTGTAGTGCGACCTCTGCACAGTATTCAGCTAAAGCTACCTGTAGAAGATTGGTGGTGTTTTTCTGATCCTATCACTACCGCAGGCAGCTACATTATTTACACGTTAGTGTAGTGCGACCTCGGCACAGTGTTCAGCTTAAGCTACAAGTTAGTGTAGTGCAACCTCTGCACAGTGTTCAGCTAAAGCTACAAGTTAGTGTAGTGAGACCTCTGCACAGTGCTTAGCTAAAGCTACAAGTTAGTGTAGTGTGACCTCTGCACAGTGTTCAGCTAAAGCTACCTGTAGAAGATTAGTGGTGTTTTTCTGATCCTATCACTACCGCAGGCAGCTACATTATTTACACGTTAGTGTAGTGCGACCTCTGCACAGTGTTCAGCTAAAGCTACAAGTTAGTGTACTGCCACCTCTTCAGAGCTCTCAGCTAAAGCTACAAGTTAGTGTAGTGCGACCTATGCACAGTGTTCAGCTAAAGCTACAAGTTAGTGTAGTGTGACCTCTGCACAGTGTTCAGCTAAAGCTACAAGTTAGTGTAGTGCGACCTCTGCTTAGTGTTCAGCTAAAGCTACAAGTTAGTGTAGTGCGACCTCTGCACAGTGTTCAGCTAAAGCTACAAGTTAGTGTAGTGCAACCTCTGCACAGTGTTCAGCTAAAGCTACAAGTTAGTGTAGTGCAATCTCTGCACAGTGCTCAGCTAAAGCTACAAGTTAGTGTAGTGCAACCTCTGCACAGTGTTCAGCTAAAGCTACCTGTAGAATATTGGTGGTGTTTTTCTGATCCTATCACTACCGCAGGCAGCTACATTATTTACACGTTAGTGTAGTGCGACCTTGGCACAGTGTCCAGCTAAAGCTACAAGTTAGTGTAGTGCGACCTCTGCACAGTGCTCAGCTAAAGCTACAAGTTAGTGTAGTGCGACCTCTGCACAGTATTCAGCTAAAGCTACCTGTAGAAGATTGGCGGTGTTTTTCTGATCCTATCACTACCGCAGGCAGCTACATTATTTACACGTTAGTGTAGTGCGACCTCGGCACAGTGTTCAGCTTAAGCTACAAGTTAGTGTAGTGCAACCTCTGCACAGTGTTCAGGTAAAGCTACAAGTTAGAGTAGTGCGACCTCTGCACAGTGCTTAGATAAAGCTACAAGTTAGTGTAGTGCGACCTCTGCACAGTGTTCAGCTAAAGCTACAAGTTAGTGTAGTGCAACCTCTGCACAGTGTTCAGCTAAAGCTACAAGTTAGTGTAGTGCGACCTCTGCACAGTGTTAAGCTAAAGCTACAAGTTAGTGTAGTGCGACCTCTGCACAGTGTTCAGCTACGGCTACAAGTTAGTGTAGTGTGACCTCTGCACAGTGCTCAGCTAAAGCTACATGTTAGTGTAGTGGGACCTCTGCACAGTGTTCATACCACATGCAGGCAGTTGATTTTACTAGCTGCAGTTTTAGTATATATATATATATATATATATAGGAGAGGCAAACAGTCACAAGCCAATAAAAGAGGGCAAGCAGGCTCTGTGTCTAGAGGCAACAGTGCTGGTCATGGACACGGTGCATCCTCATCAGCACATGGCCGTGGGACACGCTTGGCCTTTTTTTCGGCAGCTGGCCGTGTTTAGCCGCAACATGCGGAAGACTTGGTCAAGTGGATGACCAAGCTGTCCTCATCCTCCTCATCCTCTCTCACCCATGCTCAGGGTACTTTGTCTGGCAAAGCAGCTGCCAACCCGGCCTCTTCCCTCGGCTCAATGGAATCAGTGGCTCCTTCCCTAGCCCCACCATGTCCTCCTGAGGAGTCCCCTGAACTGTTTGACCACAGTGTTGGGTACATGCTCCAGGAGGATGCCCAGCGTTTTAAAGGCTCCGATGATGGTACTCAGCTAGAGGAAGGCAGTAACGTGAGCCCAGACAGAGGGGGTGCCTAAGAAGGACAGCAATCTGGCAGTCATGTTGCCACTGCTGCAGCATACTGCCAGGTTTGCTCCAGTGATGAGGAGGGAGGGGATGATGAGGTCACTGACTCCACGTGGGTGCCTGATAGGAGAGAGGAGGAGGAGGCACATCACCAACGAGGCAGGATGCGCTCCAGGGGCCAGCTTAAGGGCAGCACACTGACTGCATCACACCGCAAAGCTCCGCATGTGCAGGGCGCTGCCTTTTTTGAGACGAGTGCATAAGATCGCACCGCTGCTATTTGCAACATATATCTCAAGCGTATCTCGCATGGCCAAAACATCTCCCGCTTGGGCACCACATGCTTGACCAGACATATGTTGACCTGCCATGCAGTTCGTTGGCAAGTGTACCTAAAAGACCCACACCAAAGAACAAAGAGGACCTCTCCTTGCTCCTTTTCAGCTGAGATCTCCAACCCCACTATACCTTCATTCCTCTCTAAGACCTGACTGCTGACTCATGGTCCAGCAGGCATGGACAGGGATGTTACCTAAGTTTCACAGCGCATTGGGTGACTCTGCTGGCAGCTGGGAAGGATGCAGGACAAGGTGCAGTAGTGTTGGAGGTTGTTCCGCCACCATGCCTCCAAAATACTACTACTGGTGATTCTGACACACCTCTCTCCTCCACCCCCTCCTCTTCTTCCTCCATGGCCTCTTCCTTTTTCCTTTTCCTCTGAACCAGCGGTGCTCCGTAGGCGTTCAAGGGGCTACGCAAGTACACAGGCCAAAAGATGCCATGCGGTGCTTGAGCTGGTGTTCTTGGGGGACAGGAGCCACACTGGGGCAGAGGTTCTGTCAGCTCTGCAGGGGCAGGTTCAGAGGTGGTTGACGCCACATCAATTTAAGGCAGGAATGGTGGTTTGTGACAATGGCATTAACCTCCTCTCCGCCCTCCAACAGGGACAAATGACCCATGTGCCCTGTTTGACTCACGTCCTTAACTTGGTGGTGCAGCGGTTCGTGGGCAGGTACCTAGGCTTACAGGATGTCCTGAGGCAGGCCAGGAAAGTCTGTGTGCATTTCCGCCGGTCATATAATGCCAGTGTTTGGCTGGCTGACCTCCAAAAGGAATTTAACCTGCCCAAGAACCACCTAATCCGTGACATGCCCACCAGGTGGAACTCAACCTTGGCCATGCTGCAGTGGCTGCACACGCAGCAGAGGGCCATCAATGAGTACCTGTGCGACTATGGCACCAGGACAGGGTCAGGGGAGCTTGTTTTTTTTCCCCACGCCAGTGGGCCATGATCAGGGATGCATGCAATGTCCTGTCACCATTTGAGGAGGCCATGAGGATGGTGACCAGTGACAGTGCATGCATCAGTGACACTGTCCCCCTTGTCCACCTGTTGGAGCACACGCTGCATGGAATAATGGACAGGGCACTTGAGGCAGATCAGAGGCAGGAAGAGGCAGACTTCCTTAGCTCTCAAGGCCCCCTTTATCCAGACAGTGTTCCTGCGTGCCTGCCGATCACACAGGAAGAGGACAAGGAGGAGGAGGAGGAAGAGGAGGATTGTGTCAGCATGGAGGTGGAGCCTGGCACTCAGCATCAGCAGAAGTCTTTAAGGGATCATTTACAGTCCCAAGAAACCCATGGACTTGTACGTGGCTGGGAGGAGGTAGCTGCGGATCATGTAGTCCTTAGTGACCCAGAGGACTCCGGACCGAATGCCTCAGCAAACCTACGCTGCATGGCCTCCCTGATCCTGCAAAGCCTGCGGAAGGATCCTCGTATTCGCGGTATCAAGGAGAGGGATCAATACTGGCTGGCAACCCTCCTTGATCCATGTTACAAGGGTAAGGTTGCAGACCTTATCTTGCCGTCGCAGA
Source organism: Aquarana catesbeiana (assembly GCF_042186555.1). NCBI lineage: Eukaryota > Metazoa > Chordata > Amphibia > Anura > Ranidae > Aquarana > Aquarana catesbeiana. Next base: position 204,487,544 of record NC_133336.1, read on the forward strand.
GAGAGCAGAGGATGAAACATCTTCAGGAGGCCTTGCAGAAAGGTCTGTGCAATGCGTTCCCAGAGACTGGGAGGTTACAAACTCCTCTTCTTGAACAACATGTTGCTGAGGCTTCGGTCAGTCAAAGAAGGGGCGGTGTAGAAGGTGGCCGTCTGACCAATGCTTTCAGACAATTTTTTAGTCCGCAGACCCAAGGTATGATTGGTTCCAGCAACCATTGCCAGCATCTGTTTTACATGGTGCAGGAATATCTAGGGGCAACATCTGACTTGGACACCTTTCCCACCAAAAATCCTCTGGGTTACTGGGTCTTGAGGATGGATCACTGGCCAGAGCTTGCACAGTATGCAATTTGAGCTACTGGCCTGTCCTGCATCCAGCGTTCTTTCGGAATGCACATTCAGTGCTGCTGGAGGTTTTGTAACCGATCACAGGGTGCGCCTGTCCACCGACTCGGTCGATCGACTGACCTTCATAAAAATGAATCAGTCTTGGATCACCACCAGCTACCAAGCACCTGATGCTGATGTAACTGAATATTTTTTTTCTGAAATGTCAGATCCCTTCTAGACTGCCTATGCTGATGCTGAGTGACTATCCTGTTATGCTGAGTGACTATCCTCTTCCTCCTCAATGATCATGCTGATAGCTTGTAAGAATATTTTTGGTTCTGGGTGCCTCCACCAGTGGCTAAGGCCCAATTTTTCAGCCCCTGTTTAACAGGGGTGTGTAATTACTATTTTTGATGCAATATTTTGCAAGGAGGGTTCGTTGCTGCACTCAACTAGAGTATCTGTGAGGGATTGCAGTGTTGTGGCACCAGCACCAGTGCCTAAGGCCCAATTTTTCAGCCCCTGTTCAACAGGGACATGTAATTACAATTCTTCATCTAATATCTCACAGCAGGGCCCGTTTCTGCGCCCACCAAGAGTAACTGTGAGGACTTATAGTGTTGTGGCACCAGCACCACCACCACCACCACCAAAGGCCCAATTTTTCTGCCCCTGTTCAACAGGTGCATGTAATTACAATTCTTGATCTAATATTTCACAGCAGGGCCCGTTCCAGCTCCCACCAAGAGTAACTGTGAGGACTTACAGTGTTGTGGCAACACCACCACCACCAAAGGTCCAATTTTTCTGACCCTGTTCAACAGGGGCATGTAATTACAATTCTTGATCTAATATTTCACAGCAGAGCCCGTTCCTGCGCCCACCAAGAGTAACTATGAGGGCTTACAGTGTTGTGGCAACACCAACACCTAAGGCCCCAATTTCTGCAGAATATATAGGGCAGGCCCCTACTTTCAAACATCCAACTTACAAACGACTCCTACTTGCAAACGGAAGGAGACAACAGGAAGTGAGATGAAATCTACCCCTAGGAAGGGAAATTCTCTCCTGTTATGCCCCGTACACACGGTCGGATTTTCCGATGGACAATGTCCGATCGGAGCGTGTTGTCGGAAATTCCGACCGTGTGTGGGCGCCATCGGACATTTTCCATCGGATTTTCCGACACACAAAGTTGGACAGCAGGAGATAAAATTTTCCGACAACAAAATCCGATCACGTCAATTCCGACCGTTTGTGGCCTGTTCCGACGCACAAAGTGCCACGCATGCTCAGAAGAAATTCCGACACGGGACAGCTCGTTTTGGTAAACTTAGCGTTCGCAATGGATACAGCACTTTCGTCACGCTGCAATGTTCAAAATGGTTTAATACAGCGCACTCTCTTCTTCTTTAGAATGTGACAAGAATTAAGTCGTTTTGCTGCTCGTGTTCACACACATTTCTCACAAACTTTTATTTGTGTTGTTTTAGTGGGATTCCCTCAATATATTGTTATTAGTTGTCACATCTGACAGTTTTATATTTTTTATTTTTTTTTTATTTTGGATTTTAAGCCTTTTTTTTTATTTAATGTTTGGATTTTTTCCAAGGCTGATCTTTGTTCAATGTTATTTTTATTTTTACTCCAGAATATTTTTGGGTGTGTTTTGTGTGTCAGGTTACCCCAACACCATTGATATCTTTTATTATTTAATCTCAAGGAGATTGTTTGTTGTTGGTGTCCCTTGTTCATTTCACATTGTATATTTGAAATGTACCTGAATCCTCACAAACCAACTGTCCTTTTTGAAGTAAAACACATAGGAGAGTATAATTCAAAACAAAAATCCTTTATTAAGGGATCAGAACCAAACAAAGAGGAAGGCAACACTGGATCAACAAGAGAAATTAGCGAAGCCTGGGACCCCCACGGCAGACATCAATTCTTGAACATCAAAATTGGTGTCCTGAGGAGTCCATATGTAAGGGAGGGCAGTCTGGTCCGGGATTCACAGAGACTTGGATAGCAGCAGATGACATCTGTGTCCGCAGGCTGTGGTACCACAAGAGGCTGCAATTTTTGGCCCACCAGACTGGATCCAGGGTCCTCACTGTCTGGTCTTCCTTTCACACTTCCTTCCGGGCTGTGGCTGTGCAGTTGGAGATGTGGCAGGAGGAGGAGTAGGACCTGGAGGAGGAGTAGGACCTGCAGGAGGAGGAGGAGGACCATCCCAAAGCTGTGTGTGAGGTGTAATTTGGCCCCTCACACCTTTCGCCAGAGCCAGAGATATGAGGGCCTCACACATGGCTTTTTGGCCCTCCTCCATCCTCTGCATTTTATAGGCAATGAATGCAGCAATGTTCTCCTGCCTGGTGTGTGGTGCTCCCAGGACCTCTGTAGCCCTCCAAAAGAATCTGATAGCCGCCTCCTCTAGGGCACTCCTCCTACTGCCACTTTCTGTTTCCAGGGGGGGTGGAGGGACCTGCAGATCAGCCAGCCGGCTCGGCCCGGCCACCTCCTGGCTGGGACTTCCCTGTGTATGAAAAAGGGACATAGTTGTAATGTTTTGCATCATCAATCACAATCCTTAATTAGTACTCCCAACTAACATCTAGTTCACATCATTGATTGGACAAGCAGAAATATTGAGAGGAATGCTATACCTGGCTCAATCTGGGCTCCTCCACATGCGGCCTGGAAGGCCCAGGTTGGGCGTCAGAAGCCTCAGCCGGGGGGGAAGGAAGCGTGGAAGGAAGACTGGAGAGGGATGGCCTGGGTTCAGTCTGGCCTGCCAGAAAGTGCAGCCTGTCGTAGTACAACATCCTGGGGACATAGATGTCACCTGCTGCTCCGGATCTCTGTGAATCCAGGACTTTATTGCGCTCCCTCAGATATGTGCTCCTCAGGCCACCAATGAAAATCTTTAAAAAAGTGATGTCTGCCGTGGGGATCACCTGCTTCACAATTTCACACAATTGCTCCAGTGCTGCCTTCCTCTTTGCTTGGTTCTTGTAATGGGGGTGTTTAATCTCCCACAGACAGGGCAGCTCCCTTAGCATCTCTATGAAGACTGAAATGAAGTCCTTATCTTTCAGTACCATATCCATGTTCACTGCAAGACACAACACAAGACAAAGCCTAATGTCACACAAAACTCTCCTATTCTTGTTACAATATAGGCCTCAATCTAGAAGCAGTATAGGCACAAGTTTGTCTCTTACCTTCGTTCTTACGATCGCCGCGTCCAATGCTCCTTCCTCCGCTCACAGATCAAACGTAATACGCACGCGTGTTACGCTTTGTATACACTGCGCATGCGTGTAACTCCGCCCGCCCTGACGTTCTTTCTAGTGTATTCCCCGCCCCTTTTCGTTCGGCGCAGTGGGTGAAGAGCATGATGGCGGACATACAGCAGGTGCGGGCTAATTGTAGCAACGAGGAGGAGGAGGAGGAAAGCCCGGATCCAGGCACGTCCCGATCCAGAAGGAGACGTTTTAAGGCCACAAATATGTCGTTTGGGGAGATGTTGGAGATGGTCAACATCATGAGGAAGTCTGACAATGACGGAAAATATGGGCCTTACCCCAACCCGAATATCCGAAAGGCCAAGATCATGGCGAAAGTGGTCAGGAGTCTAGAGCGGAATTTCGGGGTACGAAGGTCTAAAGATCAGCTCAGGAAGCGGTGGTCGGACCTGAAGTTGAGAGAGCCAGAGCAGTACCGAAAGATCCGGAGAGTGCTGCAAAAAAGTAAGTAGTTGTGCTGTGTTCCTATTCTTTCTGTCTTTATTACGTTCGTTCTGCTCCATATGCTTTTATTAGTTGTAACGTTTCAAAAGGTCAACTTTAATGTTCATGGGGCACATTATTCGTTCGTATCAAACATTTTTCTTTCGGCCTCTAGAACACCATTGTTTAGGCCATATGCATTTTCACACATTTTTGGGGGCCTACTTGGATGCCAAATATTTGTTTGTGTAGATGGGTTTGTTACTAGAATGGAATGCAAACTAGATTGTGTGTAAGGAGAGGACTCTGAGCAGCTGTTTTCATATCTGGACACTGGAGCACTAGTGTGGGACACAAGAACACCATTTTTATTAGGGGGGGCCACACAGGTGCTCCAGTGTATACTATAGGGGGGGCTACATCTGTGAAGCTTGTACAAAACAGGTAAAGTATTGCAGCTTGACAAAGGGCAATAAAAAATATACATCTTGGAACTCTGCTAAAATAGACAATTGTACCCCACTTCCGAGCAATGTTTCCTATTTCTAGTTCTGCCATCAAATATCTGTGTGCTAAGTATACCATTTTTGTTTTACATAGGGGAGAAAAGACTCAGACACCCCTCATCCCAGGAGACCAGAGACCCCCCCCTCTGGAAGAAGGGGAAATACCCCCAACCCAAGCGGAGCAGGAGGAAGAAGAAGACGTGGTGGAGATTGGCACCACAACAGGTGAGTGTCTGCGACCACAGGCTCAGGTAAAAGAGATGGCTGGTGGCAGATTTTTGAGACCTTTTTTTGTTCTTTATCTCTTTTTAGGTGATCGTGATCCAGAACGCTTTACATCTGAAAGTGCCCAGATACTGATCGGGGAGATCATGGGGTGTAATCTCCAATTGCAAAACATCCAGCAACAAATAAGTGATGTTATTAAAAAAAATAATAACATCATTGATGTTTTGGGGCGAATTTAAACCCCACAAAATCACCTGTTTTATCGTACCAAAATTTTTTAAATGTTTAGAAAAGCCAAATTTGGAGGATGCACACAGTGTGCCAACATGTGCTATCTGCCATCACGGGAGATCAATGGACGCGTTTTGGGGGTGCAACCCCTTCCTCAATTATAAAGTAGCAATGAGGAAGGGCTTGCTCCCCCAAAACACGTCCCTTGATCCCCCCTGATGGCAGATAGCACATGTTGACATTCGTAAATTGGTGTGCATCTTCCAAATTTGGCTTTTCCAGGGGTGATTTCCCCCCATCTGAACGCTATATCAAACACAGTTCCTAAATACTGATGTCTGATATAGCCTTCAGGTTTTACCTAATGTGAACTTTGTAAGTTCAAGTTTTTTGGCTTTCTTGTTGGTTTTACACAGGCCTGTTTTATCTGAAATGGATATTTTGATTTTTCATAATGCTACTGCAAACATTGTTATACAACAAACATGTTGGTTTGTTTTAAAAACCTTTGGGAAATGCACATGTGATTGTGCAGGTATAAAAAAGTGCCTTACTCAAGAATGTGTGGATTATTGTCTCAACACTACAACACTTTTGGGGTGATGTAATTGCTGTTTTATGCAAAAATGGGGGTTATTTCCTAAGGGCAAATCCTCTTTGCACTACAAGTGCAGGTTCAGTGCAGTTGCAAGTGCACTTGTAGTGAAATGTGTTTTTGCATTTAGGAAGTACCAGCCAACACTGTTTTTTATAAGGTTACCCAATCACGACATTTTCTGCACTCAACACATTTCTGTCAGGGTCAGCTAAAACAAACACAAGCAGTAAATGTCCACAAAGAATTTCTTTTGGTTGTTTTTTATTTGAAAAAGGTGTCACAGATTGTCTGGCATATTGATAGTCCCCCTACCCGCAAAGAACTCCAGGTAGCGTAACCGGACATCACAGGCATTCAGGGAGGGCAAGCCAGGACGGCCACTTTCAAGCGCCGTCAGTGTTGATGGATTAGAGATTCCGGCCTCAGGCCCAACTGAGCCAGCATAGTTGGCTGAATGTTTTCTTAAAAAATTATGGAGAACACAGCAGGCAAGTATTATATGGTTCAGTTTATACTCCGCCATATGGATGGGTGTCAGAAATAATCAGAACCGGCTGGCCAGGATTCCAAATGTGTTCTCCACCACTCTTCGGGCTCTGGCCAGCCGGTAATTAAAAACCCTCTGTTCCGGGGTGAGGGTCCTCATCGGGAATGGCCGCATCAGGTGGTCCCCCAGCGCAAATGCTTCATCAGCAACAAACACAAATGGGAAACCTTCAATATTGTCCTCTGGAGGTGGCAAGTCCAAGCTGCCATTCTGGAGACGCCTGTAGAACTCCGTCTGGGCGATCACTCCACCATCTGACATCCGGCCATTCTTCCCCACGTCCACATACAAGAACTCGCAATTAGCCGACACCACAGCCAACATCACTATACTATTAAACCCCTTGTAATTATAATAGTACGACCCCGAGTTGGGTGGTGGGACGATGTGGACGTGTTTCCCATCAATTGCCCCTCCGCACTTAGGAAAGTCCCACCGCTGGGCAAAGTGGGAGGCCACAGTCTGCCATTCCTGTGGCGTTGAAGGAAACTGTTGAGGAAAAAAAATAAACCTTACTATTTTTTCACAGAAACATGGCAAGCAGATTAGACACAAACATTATGGGGCAACCTCCAGATAGCATTTACTAAGGGGAATTTAACAAGGCCAAAGTATAAGGTACACCTATCATATTCACATTCTGCTATTACCTATCAAGATAATAATAGGATACAAAAACTTTAAACAGTACCATTGGAAAATATACAGGCAGGCCCTTGCACTACATGCTTTGGGGAATTCATCCATAAATCTGACCAGTAAAGAGGTGGGTATAGTGTGTATGGGTTTGGCAAAGTCAGCAGATAGATGATTGAGGATAGAGAATTGGGATCAGCTGACTTAGCAGTTGGGGGAGGGTTAAAAAAAATTTGGGGACACCACAAAAAAAAGCCTCTGGCACTCTGCCTGAATTTAAATCAAAAATAACATTTCCAAACATTTTAGGGGGTGTTTGGGGTAAAGCACTACTATGGAGCTGATAAAATACATTGTTAAGTGACTACATGAGGTGAATATAGGCCAGGAGACACCATGCTGGGGAGTTTATTGAAGGGCAAATATGTATGAAGGACCTAAATTAATAATTATATAAAAATTCAGCATGCATGAGAACAAAGGGGACATTCACAGCATATTCCAATCATGGTAATTAGGGAATGAGGGAAGAAATACAATATATTATCAAACATTCAATACAATAAAATGTGATATAAAAGGATAAAAATCTTACCTTCATATACTCCTTCTGCAGGACCTGGATGATGGCAGAACAGGTCTCTGGGATAATGATCCCCAGAGCCTGGGGGGAGATGCCTGTCGAGAACATGAGGTCCTGCAGGCTTCTCCCTGTGGCCAAATACCGCAAGGTAGCGACCAACCTCTGCTCCGGAGTGATGGCTTGCCTCATGCAGGTATCCTGCCTGCTAATATAGGGGGTCAGCGCAGCCAACAAACGGTGAAACACGGGGTCCGTCATCCTGAGAAAATTCCTGAAATCATCAGGATTATTCTCACGGATCTCACGGAGCAAAGGCATGTGACAGAACTGGTCACGCTGAAGCAACCAATTCTTGGTCCATGAACTCCTCCCCACCCTGTTCATGGACTGGACTTGTGTCAAGGTCAGGACCCCAACACCAAGCCCCCGCACAGCACGAACTCTACGAGGAGTACGCATACAAAACATGGCTAGAAAACGGTCGGCTGCTCAGAACGAAGTAACAGAACGCACTGAAGAACAGCAAGGCCTGTGAAGAGCGACCTGAAAAACAGCAACGAGCAGGCAAGATCACACAGAAAACTCCGATACGAACTGACTGCACGCACTGAAGAGCAGATACAAACCCACAAGCACAAACTGAACGTCAGAAAACGATCTGAAAGCCACGAGTCTGAAAAAGCGCGAATCGTCTCTCACCAAACTTTTACTAACACGAGATTAGCAAAAGGAGCCCAAAGGGTGCCGAGCTTGGTTCTGAACTGGCCTTTTCTAGTCTCGTCGTACGTGGTGTACGTCACCGCGTTCTTGGCGATTGGAAATTCCGACAACTTTGTGCGACCGTGTGTATGCAAAACAAGTTTGAGCCAACATCCGTCGGAAAAAATCCAAGGATTTTGTTGTCGGAATGTCCGAACAAAGTCCGACCGTGTGTACGGGGCATAAGAGTTAATATGGGAAAAACGTGTCTCCTTTCCACTGATGCTTTATCACCAATCCTTGTTTCACTAAAAACCCCAAATTGTCAAAAAACATTTGTCATTGGGACAGAAAGTGAGGTAAAATCTTCTAAAGAGGTGCACAGACAGCAAAACAAATGTCACAGGGGTGATAACCCTTCCCCATGTTTTCCAAAAAGCTTAAAAATAGAGATTTTTTGGCTGGAGCTACACTTTAAAAATGTACCAGTTCAAAATTACAGATTCTACTTAACAACAAACCTACAGTCCCTGTCTTGTTTGCACCGCCTGTATACTGCTGTTCAGAAGGCCTGGGGCCCCACGCCTTTCCTTTTTTTTAAATTGGGTGTGGGGTTCCCCTTAATATCCAAACAAGACCCAAAGGGCCTGGTAATGGATGGGGGGTACCCATGCCATTTGTCTCACTGATTTTCATTCATATTACCGGGACTGGACCATTACATTAAAGCTGTAAGCAGTTTTAAATTACTTTTTTCCTTTAAAAATGTCATTTTGTGCAGGGACTGTTCTAAGCACGGGAAACATGCGCCACTTTACAGGCATACGATAGACACCCCCCAGGTACGATATTTAAAGGAATATTTCACTTTTATTTTCACTTTAAGCATCATGACATTTGTAGGACTTAAGCCCAGTATAATATTGACACTCGTTTTACCCCAAAAGTATTTCCCCCTCCTTACTCACATAAACCACTCGACCCGGTTGGAGTAAATGGCCTTCACGGCCTGTTTATTAACAACTTATAAATTACATAAAACATTATAAATAACCATAAATTCTTTATAAAACTTTTGAGGTAGTATAAGAAATCAACATAACACAGATCACTGTGAACAACATCCTTAGAACTTTAAAGGCCTCCAGTCGTTAACCCCTGACTCGGAGGCGGTACCCCCACATTCGCAATGACCTAACATTTTAACCCCTTCCAGGTTACCCCCTCGTGACCTGGAAGTACTTAAATCAACCTCCATCCTTCCATGGATGGGTACCAAACACCTCCCATCCCATGGATGGGTACCATCAAACAACCCCCATCCCATGGATGGGTACCATCAAACAACCCCCATCCCATGGATGGGTACCACCTTTTCCATACCTGCACCTAATAATTACTTAATTCCAGCAACACAACACTGCCATAGCACGCAAGGGGTAACCCCTTACCCTTGCGAGCACCTCCACACCCGCAGCCCTCGCTGTATTCCATCCTGTAGACCCAGGGACCACAAATCCGTCCTCACCTCATTAAGATGAACCCCATCACTCCGCAAATACCTCCAAGTATCCACCTCGAGCTCCCTGTGGTGAATGGCTAAGCCCCCATTCTTAATCACAAACCTGCTAACTTCTTTGATGACCTTAATTCTAGCCCTGTCAACCTTCTTAGCTGACCAGGCCCACCGCCATGACAACCTACCCACCATATCTGACCGCACTATTACCATACTCGGATAGGCCGCACGTAGCCGTAAAAAAAAATCGCATTTTACATCCCTGATAAGGTCCCTCATAGATCTCATTCCCATATCATCCCCCCCACATGTAATAGCAACACATCTGGTGCCCTGTCCAAGCGGGAAAACCTGTACACTTCCCCCAACACCCTGTTCCACCGCATAGCCGGGATCCCAATCCACCTGATTTTAGCCTCCTGTCTGGGGATGCGAAGCTGCCTGCCATTCGGCCACACATCACCTCTCGTGGCCCCCCAATAAATGTAAGAGTGCCCGAGAATCCATACTAGTCCCCTGTCATAACCTGTGGACAAGAAGACAACAACACAAAACATAAATTCCAAAATCAGTGCCATAAACCCACACCAACAATATACAAAATTTGTTATTAAATCATTTGTGGGCGAACGTACAACTTAAATCTGTCTGAATCCCATCTACCAATCCGCCTGATTACCTCCTGACTCAGACCCACCCTAGCCGTCTCTGTGGCTGCCTCTATACGAAAGGAGTGAGAAGAAAAACTGCCCGATTCGTATCCCTCGATAGCCACACATTTTATAAAAACCGCCACAAACTGGAATTTTGATAGGAACGTACCGTCCTCATGAATGAGAAAGAACCCCGCGACTCCTGGTCGCACAGCCAAGTATGCCGCCACTGCCCTAACCAGGCAGATGCGGGACTCCTCTATCCTGTGGAACTCGAGCTGCCGGCCCTTACCGACCTGATCAGTTTTAGATCATCTGATCCAGAGCCTGATACAATTCTGCAAATTTTCCACATCCCCACACAAAAGCCCCCCTTTTACCTTCTTAGATGGACTGACCAGCTCCCCTACACGCAAAGCCCCAAAGAAGGCCAGCGCGAATGCAGCCTGAAATAACAAACATTCATAGGATGATATGCAGACTCTCTCCAAACTATTATACAAAACATATAGCATCTCAAAGGAGACCAGGCGCCTACTATCCCTCTTCTTGTGCTCCTTCCTGTACCCTTTAACTGCCTGTCTCAGCCAAAACTTTCATGTGATCCTTTTGCCCCTGCCACTTAAAAAGAAAGGCCAAACCTGCCAACTCACGATCGATGGCAGCTGCCGGGATACCCCTGTCCATTACCAGAGTAACAAAAAAGAGTACCGCCTGTGCAACTTCTGGACCCTCTGAGGGTATGCCTAGCTCTCTCAAGCAGGCAAACCAATTCCTCCATACCTTTGAGTAGGCATTCCACGTAGCCTTACTCACTGATTGCTTAATCCACTTTGCTGCAGTCCCAAAGCAATGTTCCACATCCACTCGGGACAGGCGACCCCATGTTGTTCCACTTCTGATGCCAACTTCCGGAACTTGTCCCTCTGAAAACAAGACAAAGCATCAACGAAAGTGTTGTCAATCCCAGGTAAGTGCATAGCATATATGAATGCATTCACTTGTAGGCAGCGCAGGACCAGATGTCGCAAAAGCCTGACCACTGGCACTGATGCCGCTGTCAGCCGATTAACCACCTGTACCACGGCCATATTATTGCAATGAAAACACACCTTCAGGTTGCGAAAAGTTTCCCCCCAAATTTCCATGGCCACCACAATTGGAAACAATTCCAATAGCACCAGATTCCCCAGAAACCCTACCTCTTGCCAAGCTAAAGGCCATCTGGCGGCACACCATTGTCCCTTGCAAAACACCCCAAAGCCCGTGGAACCCGCTGCACCCGTAAACAGCTCCAAGTCCCCGTTACTGATGGGACCTGACATCCAAAGAGCCTGCCCTTTAAACGATTCTAGGAACTCCTGCCACACTCTCACATCCTCCCTGTGTTCCCTGCCTAGACTCACAAAGTGTGTAGGTCCCCGGACCCCCGCGGTGGCTGCCGCCAACCAACGGCAAAAGATCCTACCCATCGGAATTATGCGGCAAGCAAAATTCAGCTTTCCCAGCAAAGATTGCAGTTAGCGTAATGGTCCCACGCACCTCCTCCTTCAATTTTTCCAGCTTGTCCGCCGGCAGTCGGCACTCCATCCTCGTCGAGTCAATTTCAATTTCCAGGAATGTAATCGTAGCAGTTGGACCTTCCGTCTTTTCAACAGCTAGGGGTACCCCAAAATGGTCTGCCAGATGTTGTAGCGTCCCTAACAAGACCACACATCTATTGGAACCCTCCGGGCCGACACATAGAAAATCATCCAAATAATGAATGACTGAGTTAATCCCCAAAACATCCCGAACTGCCCATTCCAAAAATGAGCTGAACGTTTCAAAGAGGGCGCATGAGATGGAGCATCCCATAGGCAAGCAAAGATCCACATAGTAGGCCCCGTTCCACGTACAACCCAGCAGCCGAAAGCTTTCTGGGTGTACCGGCAATAGCCTGAAAGCCGACTCGATATCTGCCTTAGCCATCAAGGCCCCCTGCCCACATCTCCTAACCCAAGACACCGCCACATCAAAGGAGGTGTACGTCATTGCACTCTCTTCAGGGGCAATGGAATCGTTGACCGAACCACCCTTCCGAAATGAAAGGTGGTGGATAAGTCTGAATTTGTTGAGCTTTTTCTTGGGCACTACACCCAACAGAGAGACCACCAAGTCTGCAAGATGTGACTCTTTAAAAGGGCCTGCCATGTGCCCCAACGTAACCTCGTTACCCAACTTTTCCGAAACCACCGCTGGGTGCAGCAGTGCTGACCTTAAATTCTTCACCTCAGGTGGGACTGTAGCTAGAGAACAAGGTATTCTGAAGCCACTAGTAAAGCCATTTTCCAATATGTTCGCCGCTGCCCTGTCAGGGTACCTACTGAGAAATGGAAGCATCCTTTCCACCCGCACCAGTGTCATCCCTCTTACCCGCAGAATCTCCAGCACGTCCTTTTCCTTTTTTGAAGCACTTTGACAGTGCATGGGATCTGCCGCAGCCCGAACACAAATGCTTGAATCGACAATTGGACCCAAACTTGCATGTGCCCTCATTGAACTGCCAACAAAAGCCCCATCTTTTGCTGGTCGGTTGTCCTGGAGCTGACGAACCCCTTACCCCTGCCTGAAAAAACTGATTCGGGGCCCACGCCGCAGTCATCAACTTCATCCACAGGCTTATGTCCTTATGATCCCAGTGTATAGTCCTGCGTACAGCCATCCGTTGTCTGAACTGTTCATTGTACCGCAGCCAAGCCCTGCCTCCATAAGTCCTGTGGGCCTCGCTAATAGCTTCCAGGTACATGAACATCGATGAGCAGTGTTGGGGGGCCTTTTCCCCTACCACGCTTGCCAAAATGGCAAAGGCCTGCTGCCAGTTGGAAAAAGTAAGCGGAATTAAATGGTACCTCCTTTTTTCTTCATCTTCCTTCTTGCCTTCCACTGGCTTCAGCCTGTCCAGGTTAAATTTTTCCAAAAGCAATAGCGTGAAAATCTCCACGTATTCCCCTTTCCAAATTTTTTCTCTGACTTCTGTCTTCAAGTGGGCCCCCAAAGGGCCCTCAAAGCAGACTTAAAGTTCGCTTTTTGCAGAGTCCGCTAACCTAACCGACTCAGCTTTCTTATCTCCTACCTCCACTTGGTCTGCAGGAGTAGCAGCGCCAACTGTGGCACTGGCAGACTCGTTGTTGGCCACGCCCGTTGCAGAAATAGACACTGGCACATCACCCGCGGCTTGTGTAGTGCCCACTTCCAGAGGAGCAGTCTGCCCAGTTACCCAAGCCCGCTCCGGGCCTGCTGCTGTCCCTGACTCCACGCGTTGTATCAGTTCTTTTAGCCCTGTCAATAATGCCGTGAAACCCTTGTGCCCTGTCCTAAGGGGCGTTACCAGCGATGTCGCTGTATGCGACACTGCCCCCACTACACTTGCTTCAACCCCCAAACCAGCCTGCCCAGGTTGTTTACTCTGACCTAACAAGCTATGTAAGAAAGTAGAAAAAACAATAGATGAATCGCACTCACCGGGCTGCCCAGGACTGGGCCCACCAGCCGCCACTCCTGGAACCACCGCTGCTGGATGTCCCTGATCCTCACTCCCATCGGATCCAGATAGTTCGCCTTCCAATCTCTCTTAGCTGATCGCCTCCCTGTTGACCACCGGTTCACCTCCAGATGTCTTTTCCCTGGCTGCCATGGGTCGGCATTGTTGAGCCCATCCCACTCTCTCCGCCTGACCGCCAGACCCGCTCAGTGCCCCTCTTGACAGGCTCCTGCGTCTGTGACTCTGCGGAGCTAGGATCTGCTGCCTCCCTCCTAAACTGGCCCCTGGCCCGGCGCTGTCACCCTGTCCTCTCCTGGACGGTGCTATACCGCTGGCCAACCCTGCTGTTATGGCTGCCTCATTCTGCGATGGACCCTGCTCCTGTGCACTCTGTTCGTTACGTTCCTCCCCCACAGACCCCTCCTCACGCTCTGTACATCTGCGGTGGGCGGGGGAGGAAGAGCTGTGATCTATGCTGGGCTCTCTTTGCCGTGATCTATTCTGGGCTCTCTTCCCCCTGTGCCTCTGCCTCCGCGCCGGGATCCACTCACCACCCCCTGACCGATCATCCAGGTCGCTGGTGTCTTGGAGAGCCGGGGATCCCCCCCATGTCCTGCGGTCTCCTCCTCTGAGAAGTACTGTGGCCTGTGTCTGGGCTGAACCTTTCCAGTGGCCGGGACCACCGCACACGTGGCGTAGCCGCCCCCCCCCGCTGGCGCCTGTACTGTCATCCCTTGCTATGGCATCCAGCTGCCATAGTCCAGTCCGCGCCCTGAGCGGCGACCGCTGCTCTAAGTTGTCCCATGAACCCCTCCATCACAACCATGTGCCCAGGGAAGAGATGCAGAGCAGTGAGGGTAGCGTGCAATCTCTTCCTCCTCTGCTCCGGACTGACGTCACTTCCTCCTTCTCTTTTCTCTCTACACTATGGTCATCTGACCTACCCAGCCCCACCCCCTTTCTAAAAGGGGAAACTAGCCTTAAAGTGGCGCTGTGCTGTCCAGCACTGTCATGCCATCCCTATGCCCATTTCTTTTTGTATTGTGGCTCCGGGACTTTCTTTAAAATCACTGCTCCTGAAAAAACGTCCATTTTTAAAACTTGTTTTTGCATTGATACATGTTCCCTGGGGCAGGACCCGGGTCCCCAAACCCTTTTTAGGACAATACCATGCAAATTAGCCTTTAAAATAAGCACTTTTGATTTTGAACGTTTGAGTCCCATAGACTTCAATAAAGGTTCTAACGTTCGTGCAAATTTTCGGTCTGTTCACGGGTTCTGGTGCGAACCGAACCGGGGGGGTGTTCGGCTCATCCCGAGTAATAACCATAGAACACTGCCCATTAGTAGTGTTTTGTTAGAGTGGCATCTAGTGGACAATGTTGGTATTGCAAGTCCAGAAGATATTGTTTTTCCTTATAGGCCGAAGGCATGACAGTGTCCCTTTCCCCTCTCCAGTCAGGCACTGAAACTGTGCACATCAGTGTCCTCCTCTGCCAGGCCGGCTTTATCACCCAGTAATGTCCTCCTGAGTCCTGTGGCTTATGCCACTTTTTCTTACCTTTCTCTGTCACCACTGGATTAGCTTATCTATAAAAATGCTTCCATTTTCCCTTCTCCCCCACACCAGCCAATATCTTGCTCTACCTCAGTCCCATCATTCATGTACAACCAGAATGGTCAGCAATTCATATTTACCAAATAGTACTGCTCACACAAACTGTTCTCCTTTCTCACAATTTTAAAAACAAACAGCCTTCTCCTCTAACCTACCCTCAGCCGTCACCACCAAATATATCCCTCTCCCCAACCTCACACTCAGTTCTGCCTTCAGTCCATTTGTGTTCACACAATTGTTCTGACAGCTCCCCCTCCTCCCCCTCTCCTACTACAGCTCCACATTCCTGGTATATTGTTCTTCCTGTCACCAACTACCATCCAGCTTACCTCTTCCCATTACCAGCACTTAATAGCACATTCCCCATTGCCTATTTCTGCCCTGCTCCATCCATCCCATCCATGCATGCCCTACATTCCTCCTGCTTCATCTCCTGTCAATAACAGCACATAATCCGAAAGCTGCCCTCCTCCAACACTAAAGTCCCCTCCTTCAGCTTGCTACTCACCCACAACCTTACCCCCCACCCCAACCACTAGCTCTTTTCAGTGTTGGCACTGCAGAGAACAAATGCCATTAAACATGGCACCAGGCGGTGCCATTATGTTACTGCGCATGCGTCACCCGGCCGAGCCTGTACTATGTTTCCCAGAATGGCGCATGTGCAGTTGCATGGTCGGCCTGCAGCCAACTTTTTTTCGACAGCATTGCCCATAACAGACATTTACAGGCATCACAAAAATGAGGTGAAATTTACGGGCTGTCCGTAAATTAACCACTTCAGCCCTGGAAGATTTGGCTGCTGAATGACCTGCCATTTTTTGTGATTTGGCACTGCGTCACTTTAACTGACAATTGCGCGGTCGTGCAACATTGCACTCAAACAAAGTTGACGTCCTTTTTTTCCCATAAATAGAGCTTTCTTTTGGTGGTATTTGATCGCCTCTGCGGTTTTTATTTTTTGCACTATAAACAAAAAAGTGCGACAATTTTGAAAAAAACGCAATATTTTGTACTTTTTGCTATAATAAATATCCCCATTTTTTTTTAAAAAAGCTATTTTTTTCTCAGTTTAGGCCGATATGTATTCTTCTATATATTTTTGGTAAAAAAATTGCAATAAGCGTATATTGATTGGTTTGCGCAAAAGTTATAGCGTCTACAAAATAGGGGATAGATTTATAGCATTAATGGGACCCCTATGATGAATATGGTGAAACAGTAAAGGAACGGTAAGCCCAATCAAATACCAGCAGCTCCTTCGGGGGGGAGGGGTTACACTAGTAATGGCGGCGATCTGCGATTTTTATCGGGACTGCGACATTATGGCAGACACATCGGACACTTTTGATGCATTTTTGGGACCATTGGCATTTATACAGCGATCAGTGCTATATAAAATGCACTTATTACTGTAAAAATGTCACTGGCAGGGAAGGGGTTAACACTAGGGGGCAATCAAGGGATTAACATTGTTCCCTAGATGTGTTTCTAATTGTAGGGGGAGGGGACTGACCTAGAGGAAGTGACAGATCGTGGTTCCTAGCTAATAGAAACTCACGTTCTGTCACGCCTCTCCTCACATAACAGGGATTTGTGTTTTTACACTTCCCTTTTCTGCCTCTCATGCCCACGATCGCTCGTGGCCAGCGGTCGTCGTGACTATAGGCCATGAGCATCGGCACCCCCGCTGTGCAGTGTGCATGCCTGCTATCCAGATCCTGTGAGCCGTTGTATAGCTACGATGGCTTGCGGGATCATGTTGACCTGCGCAAGTAAAATGACGGTGGCTGGTCGGCAAGGGGTTAATGGGTGGTTGGCAACACTGTAATGGGATATCAAGCAAATTTCTTTCTTGCAAATAACTCTATATATGGCCTACATTAAAGTATAGGCTTTATCATAATTGACCTTCAGTTCCAGGTCAGTGATGACCACACCAACCATCATAGCCTGACAAAGGGGAGCACTTACCGAAAACATGTTGACTTTACTAACCACCTCTGGACTGTGATTTCCAATAAACATCCTCAAAGAGGATGTAAACTCCCAGGCATATATTGTACCTATAGGTAATCCTATAATAAGGCTTAATTATAGGTACTGTAAATATCTCCTAAACATGCGCCATTCAGGAGATATTTACTGTATATGTAGATGTTGTCATTGGCGCATGCGATCTGAAGGAACGGCCGTCCGTGCCATTTCTTCAGAGCCCTATGCCATAACCAGAAGCTCCTGCATGCCCGTGCGGGAGTGACATCATGTGGCTCCAGCCAGTCACACAGCCAGAGTCCGTGGACCCAGAAGGAAGATGGGTGAAGATAGATGCGGCCTCCAGCAGGGATGAGGGTTTCATTTTCAGGTACGTTTCACATAATGTGCTAGTATGCAATGCCTTTACTTTGCAGGTCACCAAAAAAAAAGAGGCAGTGATTACTTCTTCTTTAATAATAACCTCAAGTGTGACAATCTTCTATATCGATGTCAATATTCCTGTCAAACATAATCATGGATCAGGCTTAAAGAAGAGCTGAGTACTGGAAACTTCCCAGATGAATGCACATATCTGTCAGCACACCACGGATCTTCAAAAACTTTCAAAAGGTTTTATTCAAAGTGATCACATCACAGAGGAAGAGTTCAATGTTTTAGGAATGCGCAGGACCCATTCATCAGTCATTTGATCACGTGATTGATGAAGGGGTCCAGTGCAGCCCTAAAATGTTGCATTTCTTCACTGTGATTTGATCACTTTAAATAAAGCCTTTGGAAAGGTTTTGAAGATCTGTGGTGTGCTGGTGATTATAAATGGTAATTTTATATATTGAGCATGCCTCTACAGCCATCTGAATCTCTCTTGTGGAATGCCTTTCCATTGCTACCAGACAGGCAGCAGCTGAGACCCTAAAAAGGCCCACCTACATAATATCTTCCATTGGCCGAATACCCTCTTTAAGGACAACACATACCAGATCTCCTCCAGTAATACCAAACCACATACTGCCCCAGCATTGCCACACACATTGCAACCCCAACAACTAAGGAGAGTTAGTACTTCTGTCAGGGTTTTATCACTGTCTGGTCATTGCTCTCTGTGTCCCTATTTCCCTACATGACAAAGACTCGTTGTCTAATCTATAGCTAAAGAGGAAAGGTTTTAGTTGGAATGTGACTGTCATTAACTGGATCACCTGCTGGTGGCACTGTGGTTTACAGATCTGAAGGGTGCTATATTGGTGCCCACCAGTGGGTGTATTTTTGTAACTAGGGATGAGCCGAACACCCCCCTGTTCGGTTCGCACCAGAACATGCGAACAGGAAAAAAGTTTGTTCGAACATGTGAACACCGTTAAAGTCTATGGGACACGAACATGAATAATCAAAAGTGCTAATTTTAAAGGCTAATATGCAAGTTATTGTCATAAAAAGTGTTTGGGGACCTGGGTCCTGCCCCAGGGGACATGGATCAATGCAAAAAAAAAGTTTTAAAAACGGCCGTTTTTTCAGGAGCAGTGATTTTAATAATGCTTAAAGTCAAACAATAAAAGTGTAATATCCCTTTAAATTTCGTACCTGGGGGGTGTCCATAGTATGCCTGTAAAGGGGCGCATGTTTCCTGTGTTTAGAACAGTCTGACAGCAAAATGACATTTTGAAGGAAAAAACTCATTTAAAACTACCCGCGGCTATTGCATTGCCGACAATACACATAGAAGTTCATTGATAAAAACGGCATGGGAATTCCCCAAAGGGGAACCCCGAACCAAAATTAAAAAAAAAAAATGACGTGGGAGTCCCCCTAAATTCCATACCAGGCCCTTCAGGTCTGGTATGGATATTAAGGGGAACCCCGGCCAAAATTTAAAAAAAAAAATGACGTGGGGTTCCCCCTAAATTCCATACCAGACCCTTCAGGTCTGGTATGGATTTTAAGGGGAACCCCATGCCAAAAAAAAAAAAACGGCGTGGGGTCCCCCCAAAAATCCATACCAGACCCTTATCCGAGCACGCAACCTGGCAGGCCGCAGGAAAAGAGGGGGGGACGAGAGTGCAGCCCCCCCCTCCTGAACCGTACCAGGCCACATGCCCTCAACATTGGGAGGGTGCTTTGGGGTAGCCCCCAAAACACCTTGTCCCCATGTTGATGAGGACAAGGGCCTCATCCCCACAACCCTGGCCGGTGGTTGTGGGGGTCTGCGGGCGGGGGGTTTATCGGAATCTGGAAGCCCCCTTTAACAAGGGGACCCCCAGATCCCAGCCCCCCCCTGTGTGAAATGGTAAGGGGGTACTTTTGTACCCCTACCATTTCACTAAAAAACTGTCAAAAATGTTAAAAATGACAAGAGACAGTTTTTGACAATTCCTTTATTTAAATACTTCTTCTTTCTTCTATCTTCCTTCATCTTCTGGTTCTTCTGGTTCTTCTGGCTCTTCTGGTTCTTCCTCCGGCGTTCTCGATCTCCTCCGCGGCGTCTTCTATCTTCTTCTCCTCGGGCCGCTCCGCACCCATGGCATGGGGGGAGGCTCCCGCTCTTCTCTTCATTTTCTTCTCTTCTTCTTTTCTTCTCTTCTTCTCTTCTTCATTTTCTTCTCCGGGCCGCTCCGCATCCATGCTGGCATCATGGAGGGAGGCTCCCGCTGTGTGACGGCGCTCCTCGTCTGACAGTTCTTAAATAACGGGGGGCGGGGCCACCCGGTGACCCCGCCCCCCTCTGACGCACGGTGACTTGACGGGACTTCCCTGTGACGTCACGGGGAATGCCACAGGGAAGTCCCGTCATGTCCCGTGCATCAGAGGGGGCGGGGTCACCGGGTGGCCCCGCCCCCCGTTATTTAAGAACTGTCAGACGAGGAGCGCCGTCACACAGCGGGAGCCTCCCTCCATGATGCCAGCATGGATGCGGAGCGGCCCGGAGAAGAAAATGAAGAAGAGAAGAAAAGAAGAAGATGAAGAAGAAGAAAAGAGCGGGAGCCTCCCCCCATGCCATGGGTGCGGAGCGGCCCGAGGAGAAGAAGATAGAAGACGCCGCAGAGGAGATGCTGGACGAGAACGCCGGAGGAAGAACCAGAAGAGCCAGAAGAACCAGAAGATGAAGGAAGATAGAAGAAAGAAGAAGTATTTAAATAAAGGAATTGTCAAAAACTGTCTCTTGTCATTTTTAACATTTTTGACAGTTTTTTAGTGAAATGGTAGGGGTACTTTTGTACCCCCTTACCATTTCACACAGGGGGGGCCGGGATCTGGGGGTCCCCTTGTTAAAGGGGGCTTCCAGATTCCGATAAACCCCCGCCCGCAGACCCCCACAACCACTGGCCAGGGTTGTGGGGATGAGGCCCTTGTCCTCATCAACATGGGGACAAGGTGTTTTGGGGGGCTACCCCAAAGCACCCTCCCAATGTTGAGGGCATGTGGCCTGGTACGGTTCAGGAGGGGGGGGCCGCACTCTCGTCCCCCCCTCTTTTCCTGCGGCCTGCCAGGTTGCGTGCTCGGATAAGGGTCTGGTATGGATTTTTGGGGGGACCCCACGCCGTTTTTTTTTTTTTTGGCGCGGGGTTCCCCTTAAAATCCATACCAGACCTGAAGGGTCTGGTATGGAATTTAGGGGGAACCCCACGTCATTTTTTTTTTTTAAATTTTGGCCGGGGTTCCCCTTAATATCCATATCAGACTTGAAGGGCCTGGTATGGAATTTAGGGGGACTCCCACGTCATTTTTTTTTTTTTAATTTTGGTTCGGGGTTCCCCTTTGGGGAATTCCCATGCCGTTTTTATCAATGAACTTCTATGTGTATTGTCGGCAATGCAATAGCCGCGGGTAGTTTTAAATGAGTTTTTTCCTTCAAAATGTCATTTTGCTGTCAGACTGTTCTAAACACAGGAAACATGCGCCCCTTTACAGGCATACTATAGACACCCCCCAGGTACGAAATTTAAAGGGATATTACACTTTTATTGTTTCACTTTAAGCATTATTACAATCACTGCTCCTGAAAAAACGGCCGTTTTTAAAACTTTTTTTTGCATTGATCCATGTCCCCTGGGGCAGGACCCAGGTCCCCAAACACTTTTTATGACAATAAATTGCATATTAGCCTTTAAAATTAGCACTTTTGATTTCTCCCATAGACTTTTAAAGGGTGTTCCGCAGCATTCGAATTTGCCGCGAACACCCCAAATTGTTCGCTGTTCAGCGAACTTGCGAACAGCCAATGTTCGAGTCGAACATGAGTTCGACTCGAACTCGAAGCTCATCCCTATTTGTAACCAACAGATAAAGCCGTTCGCCTCCACCTGATGCTGGTTGCTGGGAGGGTATTTAGCTTCTCTGCTAGTATTCTACAGTGCCTCAGTGCTTTGCCTCTGTGCCCCATGTGCTCTGCTTCTTATAACCTGTAATCCTGTTCCTGTTACTTCTCTGCCCGATTTATCCTGCCATCTGTACATAGCTTAGTTTGCTAGGCAGGCCATACCACAGGTTGCAAGAAAGAAAATTGCTCAATTCCTCCATCAACACAGTCAGTGTAGATGGGGAATCCATCCCACAGTGCTATTGTGTTGTGTTGGTGGGGAACACAGGCAGTCTTCCCCACTGGCAGAATACAATGATCACTGCTGGTGGCTATAGCCATGATTGGACAAGAAAACCCAACAAGCTGGTTGTAGTGAACTTAATCAATAAATGAATACAATACAACCAGCCTGCCCATAGATGGATCAAATGTCTGCCGGTTCCTGCTGAACCAAACAAATTTCAAACCCTCTATGGACAGATTAAATTTAGATAGCTTTGCTTAGTTGCAATCACTTTCACTGAATAGATTCACTGGGTTTTGTACTCGGTGTACTTATTGTGCTCATCGCTTGTCTTGTTTCCCTAATAAACCACATTTACTTCCATTTAGTGTTGAGCCTGGTGTTCTCTGTGCAGATCCATACATATCTGGTCATGTCTGCTTTACAGGATACAGCACTTGTAGTCCTAAAAATGACTTTCAAAGTTCTCCCTCATCTTTATTCCCATGCTCTGACTGGTTAATTAGGTCCTAACGTGGTAGTAAACCACAAAAAATGAGCTCCTACAGGATAATGTCATAATGCATACTAGTACAATATGTGACAGCAGGCAGGTAAAAATGCCAGGTTGAATCCAGGATGGCAAATATGACCTCTGCCGGGTTAGCCCCATATCAAAATTTTTGAAAAAATCTTATGTTAGATCTTTGTTAGATCAGGTTAGATCAAGAGTTGTTTATGTTAGATCTCACACAGAAGAAGCAATATTAACAGTTATTTGCTGGGGGGCTAACCTATCATCAGCCCCCCTTATCAAAAATTGACAAAACAGTTCGCTATTTTGGAAGCTATTTGTTAGATCCAGTAAGATCAAGTGGTTTTAAAGTTAGATCTCACATAATTACAGACTTATTAGGTGATTAATGAGGGAGGCTGGACCCCCTTATCAAATTTTCTGGCCAAAAATCATTCAGACTAATAGTTATTCGTTAGATCCGGTAAGATCAAGAGGTTTTAACGTTAGATCTCACATAATTTCATAGATATTCCACATCAAAAAAGAGATATTAGGTGGTACATAATGATGGGTTAGCCCCCCTTATCAAATTTTCTGGCCAAAAATCATTCAGGCTAATAGATATTCGTTAGATCCGGTAAGATCAAGTGGTTTATCATTAGATCTCACATAGTTTCAGAGATATTCCACATCAAAATAGAGATATTAGGTGGTACATATGGACGGGTTAGCCCCCTAGAATACATTACACTATAATATCCTCGCTAAATCCAACCTATAGCCCCCCCCACCTCCCAACCCCCAAACCACCCCTCACTTATTTCACCCCCTGCTCCCACTCCCGCTTTATTCTCCTCTTGTCTTCCCTGGAATCCACTTGTTAACCTATTATTTACTGTCATTCGATGTCCAGACCCCTGAGCTAGTTAACCCATACCTCAGCGGCTCTTAGTGAGTCCTTAAACTCCACCCATGCCCTCCACTTCATCTCAAAGACTGCCATTTTGGTCCCTTCACTGAACCTAAGATATTCTAGGCTTTGGATTTTGTTGATTTTATTAAACCATTCACTCATCGTGGGTCTTCCTTTCTTTTGCCAATGCCTGGGAATAAGACTTTTAGCCGCATTGGTAAGCTGTGGTAGTAGCATTTTCAGGTAAGTTTTTATGGGCATTTCTCTCTTATGAAATAAACATTCCCAAGGGTCGTCAGAGATGTCTATACTGGTTATTTCTTTGATAATTTTCCTTACCTCCCCCCAGAATTTTTTAACTTCTGGGCAAGACCACCAAATATGGGCCATTGACCCTTTTTCTTTGCAACCCCTCCAGCGAAGTTGCAAAGTTTCCTTCTGGCATTTATGCACACAATCAGGGGTCATGTACATTCTCGCCAAACACTTATAGTTCAATTCCAATATTTTGCAGTTAACCTAGGTGGTGTTCGCTCTCCTCAGTATCTGCCATGCCTCTGGGTCTGTAAGCTTACTTTCCAATTCCTTCTCCCACCTTCTAATGTATGCTGGGATGTCCGTGTTCCCCAACTCTATTAGTACTTTATAGGTCTTAGAGAACCCCCCTCTTGTTGTTTTCCATACAAATTTTCTCCAATGGGAGTAGGTTGTCTGCCGATCTAATTGGCTGTGAGAGAGAGTCGATGAAGTGACTCAGTTGGTTGTACCGCCATGGGTCAATGACTAACAGATTTTCCCTTACTTTAAGTTCCTGAAATGTACATATTTTATCCTGGCACATTATGTCTTTTAATTGGGCATTTTCCTCCAAGATCCACCCTCCAAACCACTCCTCTTTCCCCGGTGCAAAATATTCTGAGTCCCTAAGTGGAATTAGGGGTGAATTGAACCCCCAGTGCTCTCTTTTGTGCAATATGTCCCAAATTTTGAGTGCATTTCTTGTAATGTCTTGTGTTTCAGCACTGCATTTTCTTAAGTGAGGTGGGATCCATACAATTTTGTTCAATTTTGTTTCACTAATTCTATTTTCCATTTTTACCCAGTGTTTTTCTACAATATTTTTAACCCAATCTATTACCTGTGCCAAGGCTATAGCCTAGTAATACTTACGAATGTCTGGTGCTCCCCATCCCCCCTTACCCTTATCTTTAATCAATTGTGTGAATTTTAAACAAGGTTTTTTCCTCTCCAAATGAATCTTAGGAACATAGTGTGTATACTTCTGAGGTATGCTTGTGGAAGTGTTATTGGAAGCATCAAGTGGTTTTAACGTTAGAGCTCACATAATTTCAGAGATATTCCACATCAAAATAGAGATATTAGGTGGTACATAAGGACGGGTTAGCCCCCCCCTTATCAAATTTTCTGGCCAAAAATCATTCAGGCTAATAGATATTCGATAGATCCGGTAAGATCAAGTGGTTTTAAAGTTAGATCTCACATAGTTACAGAGATATTCCACATCAAAATAGAGATATTTGGTGGTACATATGGACAGGTTAGCCTCCCCTTATCAAATTTTTTGGCCAAAAATCATTCAGGCTAATAGACATTCGTTAGATATTGTAAGATGAAAAGGTTTTAACGTTAGATCTCACATCATTATCAACCTTATCAAATTTTCTAGCCAAAAATCATTCAGGCTAATAGATATTCATTAGATCTGTTAAGATCAAGTGGTTTTAACGTTAGATCTCACATTGTTTCAGAGATATTCCACATCAAAATAGATATTAGGTGATACATAAGGACGGGTTAGCCCCCCTTATCAAATTTTCTGGCCAAAAATCATTCAGGCTAATAGATCTTTATTAGATCCGGCAAGATCAAGTGGTTTTAACATTAGATCTCACATCATTTCAGAGATATTCCACATCAAAATAGAGATATTAGGTGGTACATATTGATGGGCTAGCCCCCCCACATGCAATTTTCTGGCCAAAAATCATTCAGGCTTATAGATATTTGTTAGATCCAGTAAGATCAAGTGGGTTTAACGTTAGATCCCACATCATTTCGGAGATATTCCACATCAAAATAGAGATATTAGGTGGTACATAAGGACAAGTTAGCCCCCTTATCAAATTTTCTGGCCAAAAATCATTCAGGCTAATAGATATTCATTAGATCCGGTAAGATCAAATGGTTTTAACGTTAGATCTCACATCATTTCAGAGATATTCCACATCAAAATAGAGATATTAGGTGGTACATATGAAAGGGTTAGTCCCCCTTATCAAATTTTCTGGCCAAAAATCATTCAGGCTAATAGATATTCGTTAGACCCGGTAAGATCAAGTGGTTTTAACGTTAGAACTCACATCATTTCAGAGATATTACACATCAAAATAGAGATATTAGGTGGTATATATGGATGGGTTAGCCCCCCAAATGCAATTTTCTGGCCAATTTAGGCTAATAGATATTCCTTAGATCCGGTAAGATCAAGTGGTTTTAACGTTAGAGATATTAGGTGGTGGTACATAAGGATGAGAATAGATCTCACATAATTAGAGACTTATTAAGTGATTAATGAGGGGGGCTGACCCCCTCTTATCAAATTTTCTGGCCAAAAAATCACCCCGGCTAATTGATATTTATTAGATCCGGTAAGATCAAGTGATTTTAATGTTTGATTATCCATAAGTACAGGGATATTATGGATATTTGGTAGCGATGCACGGATATCCATACTAGTGTCTATATCGGAGCCGATAATGAGCATTTTCACGTGTACCAGTGAGGAGTGCCATTGAGCATACCGAGGTATGCTGAAATTATGTGGGACATTAATCGACAGGTGTGTCCAAGCCCAGTGAAGCCTGAAGCACAGTACCAGAAGCCAGAGGGAAACTTCGGAGGGCTCTTGTAAAGGAGCCAACCAGGTGCCCATCTACGGTAGCTGGCTCAAAACCAATGACACAAAGAGACAGCAGCGAAAGTCCAAACCCTTGCAGAGGGCCCCCATTGTTGCCTCCAAGCAACCCAGTGTCCTGTTTCCTTTGACACATGCTGCCTGCTGTCAGAGAGTCAATGCACACCAGACTCCCAGAACTTAGCGCAGACTTAAGCCCGATCAGAATCTCTGCAGACAGGAGTGCGGATACAAACCACCGAACAGGCCAGGGCCACCACTTCCTCTATGCTCCATGACAAGCTGGTGGGACCTTCTCCTGTTGTTCCCATCCAAGTAAGGGAGTCTACACCAAGGCCCTTCTGGATACTGGAGCTTAAGTGACCCTTATCTACAGAGACTTCTATGACAGGCACCTTAAGCACCTGCCTTTGCAGAAGTTGGAAGAGCTGCAGATATGGGGCATTGTGCGTCAGAACTTCCCCTATGATGGCTATCTACCAGTCAAGCTGACCTTCGATCTCTCCATGGCTGGGAAAGCCGAGACTTTTGACACTCAGGCAGTGGTCTGTCCTCGCCCACCAGCGGCCAGTAAGAGTTCTCTCATCATAGGGACCAATACTGATCTTGTCAGAAGGCTGTTGACACCTCTTGTTCTGGAACCAAGCGCTTCAACTACAAGTGTGCACCCCATGCTGAGACTAGCCTACCAGCACCTGGTACAGAAACAGAAGGCTCCAGCTGAAGGAGTGGGAAAGATCTGGTGCTTGGACCAGTGTGAGAGGTGTTACAGCCTGGTAAAGTGGCCTATTCACGAGCATCTGTCAAGCTAAATTGGAAGCAACCAGGCCCTTTCATTGTCCTTGAATTGGACGGACAGAGAGAAGACATGGGAGTGGAGATAATTCCCAAGGTGGTTTCAACCAACAGGTTGCAAAGAAGTCACGGGAAGATCTTGGTTAGTGTCCGCAACATAACAGCCTTGCCAGTGAAGATGCCAGCTCAGATGTTGCTGGGTGAAGTGAATCTGGCCACCCCAGTCTGATTTGGTGGGGGGAGCAAAGGATGGGATCTCTGTGGAGGAGTTCTATCTGAAGAATACTCCCCTTTTGCCTGAATGGAAAGAAAGGGCCAAGACTCAGCTCCTGAGATGGCAGGCTGCATTCTCCAAGATTGAATTTGATGTGGGTTGTGCAAAAAGTGCCCAATACCGGATCCATCTCTTCGAGTGCATAAGTCGTTCAGGGTTTGATTCCTTTAGGGCACTTGCAGGATCTGCGTGAACAACTGGCAGAGTTGAAGAGGGCAGGTATCATCCGAGAGTCCCAGAGTCTATGTGCCTCCCCAATAGTGGTGGTGCGGAAGAAGAATGGGTCACTGAGGCTGGGTATTAATTACCGGATGCTGAACCGAAGGACCATTCCCGACCAATAAAGCACAAGGATAGAAGATGCCTTGCAGAGCCTGTCAGGAGCAAAGTGGTTCAGCATGCTGGATTTGAAGAGTGGGTATTACCAAATCCCCATGCACCCTGAGGATTGGGAGAAGACCATTTTCATTACTCTGGAGGGGATCTTTGGATTTGACCGTATGCATAAAGGCCTGTCTGGTGCCCCAGCTACCTTCCAAGGGCTAATGGAGAAGACCGTGGGTGACATGAAACTGATCGAGGTGTTGGTGTACTTAGACGACATCATCGTTTTTGGCAAGACCCTGGAAGAGCACAAAGAGTGTCTGCAGAAGGTCCTGAAGAGACTCCATGATGAGGGGGTTGAAGCTGTGTCTGGAAAAGTGTCAGTTTTATCAACCCTCAGTCAACTACCTTGGCCATATTGTGTCTGCTGATGAAATGGCGATCGACCTTAAGAAGCTGGAAACTGTCAACTCCTAGCCGAGGCCTACCAACGTGACTGAGCTTAGGTCATTTCTGGGATTCTGCTCTTATTACAGGAGATTTGTCAAGGACTTCGCTAAGACACTGACCCTGATCTGGTGGAGCCTGTCAGACCAGCTGGAGGGCCCAGAAAACCCAGAGAGTCCATTCGGGAACAATGGACTCCAAAGTGTGAAGAGGTTTTAGGCAGCTGAAGTGAAGCCTAACAACCGCTCCAGTCATGGCCTATGCAGATCCAACCAAGCCATACGAGCTACACTTTGATGCCAGTCGGAATGGGTTGGGTGGGGTGCTATATCAAGAGCATGACGGCCATCTATGGCCTGTTGCCTACGTGAGTCGGAACTTTGCCCCCGCCAAGAACTACCCCATGCACAAACTTGAGTTCCTGGCCTTGAAGTGGGCAGTGATGGATAAGCTGAGGGATTACCTGTATGGAGCGGAGTTCGTGATCAAGACCGACAACAATCCTCTCACCTACATCCTCACTACCACCAAGTTGGATGCCACGGGTCACAGGTGGTTGGCTGCTCTACCAGGTTTTATTTTCAGCCTGAATTATCAACCGGGGTCAGGAAACAAGATGTGGATGCTTTGTCAAGAAGGCCAGATTGTTCCAGGGACCCTCCATAAGAATAGGCCCAGCTGACACCTGAAGGGGTACGAGCCTTATGTCAAGGAGCAGAACATCAACCTGGAGTAGGATCCAGGACCGAAGAGGTTGGAGTGTCAGCCGCTGGTGTCCCCAAATGTTATTGCAATGTCACCCAAGTCGGGGATGAAGATCTGCCCAAGCTGTCAAAGAAAGACCTGCAGAGGGACCAGTTGGAGAACCCTCCCTGTAGCTTGGCATTGAAGGCCTTGGAGAGCCAACGCCCTGACTTGCTCCTCACTGACTACCCGAAGGAAACCCATCTGCTGCACCAAGAGTGGCATCAGTTTCAGGTGCACAGAGGGTTGGTCTACTGAAGGGGCCCCTCTAACGTTTCTGAAGAAAAATGGGAGCTATTCCTATCTGAAAAACATAGGGAGACAGTATTAACTGCCCTACACCACAACCATGGCCACCTAGGGCCCAAGAGGACTTTTCACTTGGTGAGGGACCGGTTCGACTGGCCCTGCATGCAGGCTGAAGTTGAGGACTATTGCCACTCCTGTATCAGATGTATCCAAAGGAAGACTTTGCCTCACCGAGCTGCCCCAATGGGCCATCTTCAGAGTCAGGGACCCATGGAGCTGGTGTGCATTGACATTCTGTACTTGGAGCCTGATCTGAGCGGGCAGGGAAATATCCTGGTAGTGAGTTACCATTCCCCTCCATATGCCCAGGCGTTTTCCACAAGGGACCAACAAGCATCCACGGTGGCCAAGATCTTCGCTGAGAAATTCTTTGTGCACTATGGTCTGTCCCAATGCATCCACTCTGATCAAGGGAGAGATTTTGAGAGTAGACTCATCAAGAGACTTTTAGACCTGTTGGGCATCAGGAAGTCTAAAACCACCCTGTATCATCCTCAAGGAGATTCTCAACCAGAGAGATTCAACCAAACCCTCCTGGATATGCTCGGAACTCTAAGTTCAGAACAAAAGCAGCAATGGAGCAAGCATATAGTGGCTGTTGTGCATGCTTATAACAGCACCGCCAATGATGCCACAGGTTACACTCAATATAGTTTGATGTTCGGACCGTAGGCCTGGCTGCCAGTAGACTTGGCCTTCGGCACATCCCTCGACCATACCTCAGCAACTTCCCACAGAGGGTATGTGGATCACCTGCAGAGACGTCTGAAAATTGCCTATGATAAGGCTCAAGCTGCCTCATATGCCCGAGGACTGAGAAACAAAATAAATTTTGACCTCACAGTACGAGTGCAGGACCTACAGCCGGATGACAAGGTACTGCTGAGAAACCTGGGTGTCCCTGGAAAGCAAAGGTTGACTGACCACTGGAAGTCACAGCCCTATGTCATTTGCAAGCATCTGCCAGGACATCCAGTATATCAAATCAGGCCAGAGGGAAGCACAGGCCCGCTGAAGACTTGGCATCGCAATCATCTATTGCCTCTGTCAGAAGCAGTTCATGTACTACCACAGCCAGATTTACAGTCCACACCCATGGCCTCTCAAAGATCCCAGCCAGTGACTAGATCTCACTCTGTACTCCTTGCTGAAGATGAAAACAGCAAGGATGAAGAGAAAAATTGTCTATTAGCCTGAATGATTTTTGGCCAGAAAATTTGATAAGGGGGGCTAACCCATCCATATGTAGCACCTAATATCACTATTTTGATGTGGAATATCTCTGAAATGATGTGAGCTCTAACCTTAAAACCACCTGATCTTACCAGATCTAATGAATATCTATTAGCCTGAATGATTTTTGGCCAGAAAATTTGATAAGGGGGGCTAACCTGTCCATATGTACCACCTAATATCTCTATTTTGATGAGGAATATCTCTGAAATTTTGTGAGATCTAACGTTAAAACCACTTGATCTTACCAGATCTAATGAATATCTGTTAGTCTGAATGATTTTTGGGCAGAAAATTTGATAAGGGGGGCCAACCCCCCTCATTAATCACTTAATAAGTCTTTAATTATGTGAGATCTAACTTTAAAACCACTTGATCTTACCGGATCTAACAAATAGCTTTCAAAATAGCTAACTCTTTGGTCAATTTTTTGATAAGGGGGGCTGATGACTGGTTAGCCCCCCCAGCAAATAACTGTTAATATTGCTTCTTCTGTGTGAGATCTAACGCAAACAACGTTTGATCTAACCTGATCTAACAAAGATCTAACAAACTGCATAAGATTTTTTCAAAAATTTTGATATGGGGCTATGCATTTCTGGAAGGATCAACAAGTTTTTTGCACTAATTGAACAAATATAACAGAAAACTTTCAATTATACATTTAAGAGAGGAAATTAGTGCAAATAAGGTAAATTCATTGTTAGGCTACTTTCACATTCAGGTGCTTTACAGGTGCTATAGCGCTAAATATAGCACCTGTAAAGCGCCTCTCCTGTCACTCCAGTGTGAAGTCCAGAGGGCTCTCACACTGGAGTGGTGCGCTGGCAGGACGCTAAAAAAAGTCTTGCAAGCAGCATCTTTAAAGGTGGTTTAGGAGTGGTGTATACACCGCTCCTAAAGCACCCCTGCCCATTGAAATCAATGGGCAGCACCACTGAAGCGTCAGCAAAGTTGCGCTTTGCGGGTGCTTTTAACTGTTTTTCATCCACTAGTGGGGGGTTAAAAAAAGCAGTGTTTTACCCTTAATGCCCAGTGTGAAAGTGCCCTTAGTGCTTACATACACTTTATACATCTTTTCCTCATCCCTAGCTAACTTCCACATCATCTAGGTGAGGATGATTTCACTGTCTGTCTGGTGAGATCCCAAGGTATGCCTGAATCTCCTGAGAAGACAATCCTGCACTGTGCAGAGTCATCTCCTCATGAGATTTGGAGTACTCAGCATTCCCCGGGATCTCATCAGGAGGACAGGGATTTGTGTGCCCCAACATTAACCACTTCAGCCCTGGAAGGTTTACCCCAATTCATGACCAGGCTATTTTTTGTGATACGGCACTGC
Organism: Aquarana catesbeiana; assembly: GCF_042186555.1. NCBI lineage: Eukaryota > Metazoa > Chordata > Amphibia > Anura > Ranidae > Aquarana > Aquarana catesbeiana. The sequence continues at coordinate 204,519,296 of NC_133336.1, forward strand.
ATCACTTAAACTGACAATTGCGTGGTCGTGCGACACTGTACCCAAATAAAATTTGCATTCTTTTCTTCCCACAAATAGAGCTTTCTTTTGGTGGTATTTGATCACCTCTGCAGTTTTTATTATTTGTGCTAGAAACAAAAAAAGACCTACGATTTTGAAAAAACTGTTTTTTACTTTCTGCTATAAAACATTTCCAATAAAAAAATCTAATTTCTTCATCGGTTTGGACCAATGTGTATTCTGCTACATATTTTTGGTAAAAAAATCCCAACAAGTGTATATTGATTGGTTTGCGTAAAAGTTCTAGCGTCTACAAACTATGGGATAGATTTATGGACTTTCTTTTATTGTTTTTACTAGTAATGGCAGCGATCAGCAATTTTTTTTTTGTGGGACTGCGACATTGCAGTGGACAAATCTGACAAAAAGTGACACTTTTTGGTGACCAGTGACACCAATACAGTGATCAGTGCTAAAAAAAATGCACTGGCAGGAAGGAGGTAATACCAGGGGCAATCAGGGGGTTAAGTGTACTCCTAGGGGATGCTTTCTAACTGTGGAGGGATGGATGCACTTAAGGAAAAGAGATTCGTGTCTCAGCTAAGCTGAAACACAAGATCTCTCTTTTACACTCTGACAGAACAGAGGACTGCCTTGTTTACATAGGCACAGAGGTGGCTCTCCAATTAGGCAAATTAGGCAATCGCCTCAGGCCCCGCCATCATAGGGGCCTCGCCATCGCTGAATTTGCCTGATATGTGCCGCCGGCAAATGACAGGAGCAGGTCCGAGGAGACCTCCTTCACCCCCCTGCTCGAGCCTCCGCTAAAAGACTGGAGGGCATTCTCTCTCTCTCTCTGCTTCCTACCCATCCCCCCTCCTTCCTCCTGTCAGAGTTGAGCAGAGCAGCAGAAAAACGGAGCAGCTGTCTGTGTGGAGAGAGAGAAGCTGCTGCGGGCTCTTCTCCCCCTCTCCTCCTCTCAGCACTGTACTCGTGTTTCTTCCCCCTCCTTATTGGACAAGGGGGAAAAAAACACTAAAATGAAACAGAGGAGGATTGTGGGAAATGTAGTCTCGAGTGGTGGACATTGCAAAGAAACTGCAGCCCCCAGCATGCCCAGCTGAAGAGGAGGGAGAGAGATCCAGAAGTTCACTCAGAACTCCATCAGAGAGAGAGAGAATTCCACTGCACTGCACCACCACAGAGAAATCCACACAGCCTATCACCATCCCTTCTGAAGAAAGGCATGAAGTTATTTCCAGAATACAGATCTGGGCACTACCCAGCGGAGTCACCACAGGCAACCCAGAATGAGCTAACTCCTGATCAGAGGAACCATTGTTGCTGTATCCCCAGGTCAGGTAAGAGGGCCAGTCGGCCATTATCTACTGCCATCTATGGGAACTTCCCACCCTGGTATTCTTTGGCCCTAATATTGCTCACAGGCCCTATTCACAGCTGCAAGAGATGAAGATTTATGACTTAGTGCTAGTTCACACTGCAGTGATGTTCAACATCTGATGTGATTTGTACCACACTGCAGTGCAAATCACATGCGACTTCTATGCGATTTCAGCCATACAGATTGTATGGCTGAATTCGTATTGCATTCGGACCAAACTCGCACAGGACCTCTTTTCTGATCTGCAGCAGAATTGGAATGCATGGGTGTTAACATCCATGTGATCTGATTCCTGTCCAAATTTGCAGTTCACACTGCGATATGCAAACTGATTTGGGGGTGTCATTAACTTTGTATCGACACTCCAAGCAGTTCGCATAGGGCAGTGTGAACTGCCACCAGGAGACATACGATGCGGGAACCCGCAGCGGATTCGCAGGGTTCCCACATCGCTGCAGTGTGAACCAACACTTAGGCTTGGTTCACACTGGTGCGATGCGAGAACCCTGTGAATCCACTGCCGGTTCCTGCATCGCACCTGACTCGGTTCACACTGCCTTATGCGAACTGCTGAAAGTGTCAATACAAAGTTAATGACACCCCCAGATCGGTTCACATATTGATGTGTAAACTGTCAATTTAGACATGAATCGGATCGCATGGGTGTGACCACCCATGCGATCCGATTCTGGTGTGGACCAAAAAAGGGTCCTGCATGACCTTGGTCCAAATGCGATGCAAATTCAGCAAAAATATCTGTATGGCAGAAATCGCATAGCACAGACTTCACATGTGATTTGCACTGCAGTGTGGTGCGAATCACATGTGAGGTTGCACAGCACACTGGTGTGAACCGAGCCTAAAGACTGCCCTATAACTGTAATGGCCCCAGGGCTATGGCCAGCACTACCATATGGTGGCTTAAGCAGCCACCTCAGGGCACCAGGATAGGTGGGCAGTAAAATCCTAATCACCAGCCCCTATAGCAGCTCGAAGTGTGTGTACTATAGTAATGCTGACTGTCGCCTTCCATCTGGAAGTGTTACAAGTGGCTGGGAAGCCGCCTATCACTTCCACCACTGACACAATGTGCAACCCCCTTCACCATGTTTACTGGGCACCACTGTCCTACCTGTGGGCCCGGTGCTGTCATGATGGGTGGCACTGGGAAGGGTGGCCGTAGCTCAGCAGACCTTCATCTACTAGTCACCCTCCTGTACACAGACTTGGAAGTGTCATGTATGACGTCAGGGACAGGCTGGGCCGGGGGTACAGAGTGCCCCCTAGGCCACTCTAATCTATGTTGAAAACAGCTGGCAGCTGCTGCCCGCTGCCTTTTTTTTTCTTCTGTAGGAAATTGGGCCGGCGGCCCAGCCGGCTGCTGTTGCATTCCGGGAGTTGTAGTCCATGCTCAAGCTCCCGAGCAGGGCAGAGGAACTACAACTCTGGTGAGGCTGCATTGAAAAACCAGGTGGGCATGGATGAGCTGATTTGGTGTTTCAATGGGCCACTTGACTGGACAGGCCCCTGTATGACATCACTTCTTGGACCAGGGATAAGTAAACAAAAATCCTTGCACTGGCCCTGCACAGTTTGTTGTTGCCATTTAAAGGGGGACCCCACCTTCTCTCATTTTTTCGAGTGCACTCGAAAACAATTAGGAAACTGCTATTCCTTTAAACACGTTTAGATTACATATATAAATGGGTGGTGCTGCGCTAGTCCTATATGTAAAACCAAAAGTGGTTTAAAGGTTGATCATATTTTGTATCACCAAAGTACATATAAATAATAAAGTATTTAAAAAGTATTAGAAAACTAATAGGGTGACTCCTACAAATGATGCGTCTCACTGGACTAAAATAAACATAATAAGGGTGTAAGCAAATATATGTAATATAATACGCATATTAAAAAACTTAGATCACCATACTAAATATCTAGTTCAAAGTAAGTGACAAACAATTTGAATAAAGTGTAAAGTGATTTAGACTATAAACATATACAGTCCAAAAGTGACAGTGTGCATTGTGCAAACAGTGTGCACAATGTAAATAGTTACACCTCTAGTTGCATACAGTGTTAATGAACAGAACTTCATATAAAGTGCAAAATGTGCAAAAGACTCCAGAAATAAATACGGTAATTAATGTCCCAAAAAGTAAAAATATATATAAAAAAGTATATATAAAAAAGGAATTTCACACAAAAAAGTGTCCTTTTTAAATGAAATCTGTGACAGCAACGTGCTAGCATGCACATGTGGCAGTTAAAGTGCTTGGTGAATCAAATCTCGTGCATCTTCATGTGCAGACACTTCAGTGGGTAGTGGCCCCTTACCTTAAAGTAATGGGGCAACAGCATATGACCAATAGGGCTCTTTTTCTCTCATCCTCCTAGGGGCTCCTGCGCATCCCTCACCGTCCTAAGTCCTAGGATACGTTCCCTCAGATGTAGTGCGGGGGGATAATAAGGGTAATAGAGCAGAGAAGAACCCAATATTGTAATTCTGTTTTCTTAAAGTAACTTGTTTTTATTAGGCAAAAGCAGGTACTCACATTATCAGTTGAGAAAGACAATAATAGTATCCGACGAGCGGCAAGCTCGTATGCTTCTCACAGTGTGTACAGCCTATCCCGTCCCTACGCGTGACGTCACACCACACGTGACTTCTTCAGGGGATAAGTATAGGCTGAAATAGTGTCCTTAAATAGTTTAATATTGGCTGGCAATGGGCGGCCATTTTCCCGGAGTTTAATAAATGGTATTACGGCGGCCATTTTCTTAGAGATTTTGAGGCTCAGGTTCCGCTTATGGTGTGTATCAGCTGACTTCACCGGCCAATGGGCACTGTCAGCTAGTTTGATACCGCTTGTACTGTCAGCAGAGGGGGACAATTGCTGCTTCTAATGATAGAAGCCGAGCGAGGGAGAACCAGACTGGAATTAAGGCTACAAATATAGGGTTGCCTGCACGATGTTGTAAATGGCCTCAAACCGCCCTAATTTAGATTTAAGTGGGCAGGGCTTATAAGATAGTATTAATAATGGATATGATACTAGAAGCGAAGGAAGAGAGAGGCAGCAGACACTGATAGCATGCTAAATGTACATAATGAATAAAATAGTATATATAAAAGGCAATACATACAAGTAAATAATGTAAAATTAACTAAAATATCATTACACTTGTTACCAAAGGTCCTAAAAAATATTTTTTAAAAATATTAGGAGCAGTTGTATAACTTTAATTGAATGTATATAATTAAGCAATAAGGTATATAAAAGGACTCCAAAAAATTTTTATTTAATCGCAGGAAAAAACGGTTAAAGTTAAAAGAGAGGGAGCTGCAGTAAATATTTTAAACACTTCCGTATAGTGCAACTGGTTGATAAGGGGAAGTGAATGGTCATAGGAAGAAAAGGAGATATAAAAAAGGAGATATATAAAAAGGGGGGGTGGTGGTCTTTACCCAAAATCTCCAGACATTTGGGGGTGGGTAGATTATTTGTCTGATATATGGCTAAACTTAGAGGCCATGTCAGGCTTTACATGAATGCATAGAACATGCATTCATGTGGGCAATTCATTAAAGGTAGACAAATAAATATATATATAAAATTCCATTAAAAAGTTGAAGTATGTTTAAAATTTTAAAAGAAAAAAAGTTAAAAAAGTTAAAAATCACTCAGGAAACAATTTAGCTCAAACTCAATGTTTAGACCACGGGGCCAGAAAGTATCCAAGGTGAAGATCCATTTGGATTCCAGTTCACTTAGGGTTCTCACCTTGTGACCCCCGCCAGTGTTTAATGTATGGAGTAATCCCCCAGAAGCTTAGATGGGTAGGGTCTTTATTATGGCAAGTAAGGAAATGTTTTGATACACAATGTTTATCATAGCCGTTAAGGATATTTTTAACGTGTTCCTTAATGCGGACTCTGAGGGGTCTTTTTGTACGGCCTACATACTGAAGGCCACAGCTACATTCAAGTGCGTATACTGCCAATTCAGTATTGCAACAAATGAAATCTTTGATTTCATGGTTCTCTCCAGTGCTGGTTGAAGTGAAATTAAACACTTTCTTATTTGGACGTTTAGTCCTAAGGCAAGCGAAACACCTCTTGCACGGAAAAAATCTGTTACCGGAAAAGAAAGTGAATGGTTTCTTGGGTGGGTCCACTACGTTTTTTACTACTATATCCCTAATCGTTGGTGCCCTTTTATATATGAATTTTGGGTTCTTAGGGAGAATATCTTGTAATTGCTTATCTGCCAGTAGGACATGCCAGTGGCGCTTAATTATCCTTTCTATTTTCTTGTGTTGTACGTTGAAGTCAAGGATAAAAGGTATTCCTTCAATTGTATTTTTTCGTTGTGTGGTTTTTTCTTCAATCAATTGGTTCCGGTCAAGCTTAGAAACTTCAGCAATTTTGGTCTTGATAAATTTCCGGTGATAGCCTTTTGTCATAAATCTCTTGCCCATTTTTTCTGCCTGTTCGAAGTATGTATCTATTTTGGTGCAGTTTCTCTTTATTCGCATCAATTGCCCTTTCGGGATATTGAAAATCCAGTTTTTGTGGTGGCAACTTGTGGTTGGGAGGTAGCTGTTCCTATCAGCTCCCTTAAAGTGCGTTTTCATGCTAATATGGAGTTATCTAGTGAAATCTCTAGATCTAGGAAGTTGATTTTTTCTGAACTAACATCCCAAGTTAGTGAGATGTTTCTATCATTGTTGTTAAGTTTCATAAGGAATTCAATTAGGTGTCCTTCTTCTCCATCCCATAATATAAAAATGTCGTCGATATATCTTTTGTATATGACGAGTTGGCTTGGGCGCTCACTAAAAACGTTGTATTCTTCCCACTGTGCCATGAACAGGCGGCTATGCTCGAGGCAAACCTGGCACCATATGGAGACCAAGAATTAAACAGGCCTTTTTTAGACCGGAGCAGAGAGAATCATCCGGTGAGAAATCCAGACGAAATGCGGGGTTTCAGAAAAAGCCCTGAAAGAAGAGAGGACGAAGATCAGGCAAGAGACAACAAAAGAAAGAGAGAATAAAAGGAGAGGGGATCTTTAACCTCAGCGGGTTGGCATTGACACACAAAGAAGTTGGGGTACTCGATAAAGGGTTGAAATACGCACCCACAAAAAACCTTAACAAATTTGAGACCTACATTGGGATCCAAAAATTTGTACGAAAGCTACACATCCAAAAATATATGGCAGGAAATCCTCCAATGCCTAGAATTCTACAACCACCAGACAATTGGATCTTACATAGTTCACTCAGGAACAAATCTGTTTTTAATCCGCCAGCAAAAGATAACAAACATATTGATGTTTTTAAAAAAATTGTTTTAGATGAAATAAAAGATGTGCAAATTAAGAAAAAAGAAAAACCTAATCACATTAAAAGTGGGATCCGCAAACTAACTAAAAGGTGAGATATTGTCATTCGACCAGCCAATAAGGGAGGAGGGATTGTAATACTCTCTAAAGAACAATATCACAATACAATGACCCTTATGCTGAATGATAACAATACATATAAAAAATTACTGAAGAATCCAGTTTTTGGGTGCCGTAAAGCGCTTGAGCAAGTTGTCTCCCTCGCTCGGCTTCTATCATTAGAAGCAGTAATTGTCCCCCTCTGCTGACAGTACAAGCGGTATCAAACTAGCTGACAGTGCCCATTGGCCGGTGAAGTCAGCTGATACACACCATAAGCGGAACCTGAGCCTCAAAATCTCTAGGAAAATGGCCGCCGTAATACCATTCATTAAACTCCGGGAAAATGGCCGCCCATTGCCGGCCAATATTAAACTATTTAAGGACACTATTTCAGCCTATACTTATCCCCTGAAGAAGTCACGTGTGGTGTGACGTCACGCGTAGGGACGGGATAGGCTGTACACACTGTGAGAAGCATACAAGCTCGCCACTCGTCGGATACAATTATTGTCTTTCTCAACTGCTAATGTGAGTACCTGCTTTTGCCTAATAAAAACAAGTTACTTTAAGAAAATGGAATTACACTATTGGGTTCTTCTCTGCTCTATTACCCTTATAACCCCCCGCACTACATCTGAGGGAACGTATCCTAGGACTTAGGATGGTGAGGGATGCGCAGGAGCCCCTAGGAGGATGAGAGAAAAAGAGCCCTATTGGTCATATGCTGTTGCCCCATTACTTTAAGGTAAGGGGCCACTACCCACTGAAGTGTCTGCACACGAAGATGCACGAGATTTGATTCACCAAGCACTTTAACTGCCACATGTGCATGCTAACATGCTGCTGTCACAGATTTCATTTAAAAAGGACACTTTTTTGTGTGAAATTCCATTTTTATATATACTTTTTTATATATATTTTTATTCTTTGGGACATTAATTACCGTATTTATTTCTGGAGTCTTTTGCACATTTTGCACTTTATATGAAGTTCTGTTCATTAACACTGTATGCAACTAGAGGTGTAACTATTTACATTGTGCACACTGTTTGCACAATGCACACTGTCACTTTTGGACTGTATATGTTTATAGTCTAAATCACTTTACACTTTATTCAAATTGTTTGTCACTTACTTTGAACTAGATATTTAGTATGGTGATCTAAGTTTTTTAATATGCGTATTATATTACATATATTTGCTTACACCCTTATTATGGTTATTTTAGTCCAGTGAGACGCATCATTTGTAGGAGTCACCCTATTAGTTTTCTAATACTTTAATACTTTATTATTTATATGTACTTTGGTGATACAAAATATGATCAACCTTTAAACCACTTTTGGTTTTACATATAGGACTAGCGCAGCACCACCCATTTATATATTCAAACTAAAAGGTCAGGTGTTTACCCAAATAGGTGCATGCAGCTTTTCCACCCTCAGCCACCTCTATATTTGATAGCGCAGGAATATCTCTCTTAAATATACATTTAGATTACAGTTGTGTTGCTAAATATTGATTTACCTTTTCTCGTATTGATTTTTTTGCTATTGATATAGAGCTGCTTTTATAGATATATTTGTTTACCTTTATTACCTGAGGGTAGTTCTACTCTGCTTTGTGAACTGCATTTTTTATCATTTATGCAAGTTCCTAATTCTAGACAAATAGTGTCTACCACTAAACACGTGTGTAATTGTTTATTGCCTATATCCTACAGTAAGGTGAAAGGTACTATACGCTATGTGTGTCTGTAGTGATTCAATCAACCAGGTGTGTCAGAGGGGCTGAAGGTGTTCTTGGAGTTGAGGCGCAGAACAGGGAACCCAAAATTACTAAGCGGCTCCTTCAGGGGTAGTGCAACACACATTACCCCAGTTTTGATTGACAGAGGACCTTAACACTGCTGTGCTCAGGCAGCATTAAGAGCCCTGTCTCACTTAAGCATGTCGAACATCTGATCTGCAGCCCTTTATTTTACAGATGACAGGACATCTTAATGCTGCTGTATGCAGGCAACGTTAAAAGCCCTGTTACACTTACTTCTCACGTAACCTAAGACTCCTGATGTTCTGCCTACCAACCAATGAGGAGTGATGTTGCGTCTGCGCACGTCACTTTTCCCATCCACCGCACGAGCATCTCAATCTGGGAAGGCATGCTGCATAGTTCAAGGGCATCAGTGGGGCCTCATGTCGACGTTTTGCCTAAGGCCTCACAAAGCCTAGAGCCGCCTCTGCATAGGCAGACCGCTGTTCTCCCTTTCTTCTAAATGATCTGCACTGTGTCCAATCACAGTGGGAGTGACGCTCTGGTGGTGCGTGCCCCCTGGATCTCGTGCCCAAAATCACATACCTGTACATGTTTTTGCGGAGCTGGGCTGCCCTGCCTCAGTATATATGCGATGGGCGGTCCAGAAATGGTTAACTTTAGTGTCTTTTAACTGACATTTTGTGCTTGATAAACCATTCCATCTGTGTGTATATACCAGGAATTGTATGGATAAAAGCTGATTAGATATTAAGTATGTATTTTGCAGAGCAGAAGTGAAACGAAGTTGATGTCTGATCAGCTGTAAACATAACATGGAGATATGATGAGAAGTCTTATCAATCATAAGAGGGGTCTGGCTGAGGGAGAAGAGAGAAGAGATAAAATATTTTTTGTATCAAGGACTGTAATAAATACATTTTAATAGATGTATTTATAGCTATAGCCGGCAACACTGATCATTAGACTTGAAACATCCGCTGGCTTGTATATAATTTTTTGGCCTTTTTCCAAGGCACCCCCTGAAGAAACCTGAACACACCCTGATTGGACAAAGCAGATACATAGCAATTAGAAAATATAGATGACATTGCATGAAATATCAACACATTAAATGGATTAGTAGAAGTATTCAGTATTTGGTGCTCCATATAATTTGTTATATTTCATTAAAACTGATCAGAGAAATAAAAGACAAAAAGTGATTACCGGGGATCCTTTTTTCCTCTTCCTCATCCTCTTCCTCATCCTCATCCTCTTCCTCTTCCTCTTCCTCTTCCTCTTCCTCTTCCTCTTTCTCTTTCTCTTTCTCTTTATCTTTCCTTCTCTTTCTCTTAAACAATCTTTTGAAGGATTTTGACAATCTCCCCGCCATCTCTTTGCTCGGTCTTAGTTCTTCTACATCTGAATGCCAGTCATGTCACAGAACACCTAGACACAGAGATACATTGTCACTAATGGTTACTATATTGTTCAGATCCCTCAGATGTAATATGTCTGAGGATTCATTTCCTGCCAGAGACTGAAATCTTTGTGGAACTTTATTTTTTATAATAATATTTCCAAAACTAAAATCCAGAGACAGATAAACTGCTTGTTCTCAATCCATGCAGAGATAAATGAATACAAGTCTGTCATCATTAATATATTAATAAATGTATTTTATATGGAAGAAGTATTTTAAACTCTTGCTGACCAGCCACTGTTATTATACGGCGGCAGGTCGGCTCTCCTGCACAAATCGCCGTGGCTGTATGGTGGTGCACGCAGGCATGATAGCGGGAGGGCGCTCATTGCAAGCTGCGAGAGTGTGCCCGTGGGTCGGCAGACTTGATGTCCGCCTGTGACCCGCAATCGCCTAGCACAGAGGCAGAATGGGGATCTGTCTTTGTACACAAGGTGGATCCCCATTCTGACAGATGACATGACAGAGATCTTCTGTTCCCAGTCATCAGGAACAGCGATCTGTCATGTCCCTGCCAGCCCATCCTCCACACAGTTAGAACACACCCAGGGAACACAGTTAACCCCTTGATTGCCTCCTAGTGTTAACCCCTTCCCTGCCAGTGTCATTTTTACATTGATTAGTGCATTTTTATAGCACTTATCAATGTAATAATGTCACTATTCCACAAAAAGTGTAATTTGGGGTCAGATTTGTTGGCTGCAATGTCGCAGTCCCGCTAAAAATCGCAGATCGCCGCCAATACTAGTAAAAACAATTAAAAAAAATTAAAGTCTCTAAATCTATCCCATAGTTTGTAAACTCGATAACTTTTGCGCAAACCGACCAATATACGCCTATTGTGAATTTTCTTACCAAAAATATGTAGAAGAATATATATCGGCCTAAACTGATGAATAAATTAGTTTGGTTTTTTTTGGATATGTATTATAGCAAAAAGTAATAATTTTATTTTTTTCTAAATTGTCGCTCTTTGTTTATAGCACAAGAAATAAAAAACACAGGTGATCAAATACCACCAAAAGAAAGCTCTATTTGTGGGAAAAAAGGACGTCAATTCTGTTTGTATACAACGTTGCATCACCGCGCAATTGTCAGTTAAAACTATGCAGTGTCATATCACAAAAAATGGCCTGGTCATTAAGGGAGTGAAGTGATTAATCTGACCTGGTATTATTCTCCTGCAGAAGAAGCCAATCTGTTAATGTGCTGACAAGGAGCATGCTGATAGGAGGAGAGAGCAGAGTGATGGAAAGATGAGCTTATCACTGCTGCTTCTCCTTTCACTGTCCAGTCACAGGCATTTTTATATGAAAATATACAGGTATATATCTATACTCACATCATTGCACCCCACAAAAACTAACTGGAAAATAATCACTTTTCCTGGGAATAAATGATGAGTAGAATTAACCATTCCCTGCCCATAGGACATACCTGTACATCCTTGGATGGGAAGGGTGATATGTCAGTCATTGTTGCATCTGAGATATCATTTTTTCTAGCCAACGATTTTGCACATTGTAAAAGTAATCCAAGTGGCTATAGAGTCACTGGATTACTTTTACAGGCAGGGGAAGGGGGTCTCCACTCCCGCTTCCACCTTTACTGAACTTATTCAGGGAACCCAGGAAGGACACCTTACTGCCACTGTAGGCGATACTCTCTTGTAATTTAATAAGGTAGGTTTGGGACCGGTCTGAATATGGTCTTTCTCTTAGGTTCCCTGCCCCCCGCCATCTTGTTCTTTTTCACATTTACCATTTCAATGCTCTGCTAGAATATACATCCCTGGTGTGCTTCTTGTATTTCTACACTCCTTTTATATCTGGACTTTCTATACCATTTAATTGCTAATATTCCCCTTGTGAATTCTAATGCCACGTACACACGATCTGGATTTTGGTCAGAAAAAGATATGATGGCTTTTCTGACGGGATTTCGCTCAAGCTTGCCTTGCATGCACACGGTCACACAAAAATTTGCTGAACTTTCGACCGTCAAGAACACAGTGACGTACAACACTATGATGAGCCGAGAAAATGAAGTTCAATGCTTCCGAGCATGCGTCAAATTGTTTCCGGGCATGTGTAGGAATTTTGCGCATCGGAATTGCTACAGACAATCGCATTTTCGGATAGGAACTTTTTCCTACCTAGAGAACATGCTCTCAATCTTTTGCTGGCTGAAATTCGGCCAGCAAAAGTCAAGTCCGATGGAGCATACACACGGTCGCATTTTCCGACCAAAAGCTCTCATCTGTCTTTTGCTGGACAAATTTCCATTCGTGTGTACGCAGCATAATACTGCATTACATGATTTGTAACATCACATTCTATGTATATTGGAATGATGCACTTGTGGTGATCTTTGCTTTTAATATGACTTTGTTTCTACATCTTGATTAACTTAAAAAAAATAATAATAAAAATACAATTATAAAAAAAAAGAGAAAATGAAGCCTGCACCATCCCCCACCCCCAGTACTTACCTCTGTAGATGGTTGGCCTTCACTGCCCAAGTAGTTGGTGCAGCAGTCCGGGGTACATTATCCTTCCACCTCAAGATAAAGAGAATTTTAGCTCATACTATGTAGAAGGCCAAGCCCAGGTCTGCAGGAAAGGAGAAGATTTCCGTGACTTCACCTTCCAGTATTACTGGATCTCAGTGGCGGCTGGGGCTCCATTTTTTGGGGGGCAGCAAACAAACCACCATTGAAATCCATGTGTCCAGTGTCCTGCATGTAGATTAGGGGGCGGGTGCATGGATTAGGGGGTGGTGCCCCCTGTGCCCCTAATGGACGGGCCACCACTGCTGGTTCCATGGAGTTCTGTAGATGTGTGATGGGTGTAAGGTGTCCCTGTCACCAGATCTACACCATAGAAAGAGAATCATTCTGTAAAAGCCGGTGATGTTCTACAGATATCACCACACACACCGGAGAGAACAATCATTATCGGATCATTAATAATAGTGAACTCTAAACTGATGACCTGGAGGGAATTGTAAAGCATTGCCTGTGGAAAATTTACAGCATGGAAGTTTGTTGCAGTTTTAGGACTTGACATTATGGATCAGTTAGATGCTGATTGGCTGCCATGCAGAGCTGCACTAGTTTTTGCACTCTCCAGTTTTAGTAAATTAACTCCATTGGGTGTCCATTTACTCGGCACAATCTCATCTTTTATATTGTACCAACAATCGGGTAACATATTGCATTTCTGTGCCCTAAAATGAACTTTAGTGTGTTTTCTACTGAAATTTTGTGCTTGATAAACCAAATGTGCTAATAATGTGTTACATAATAAATTGAAATTACCACCATTTTATTCTCCAGGGTCTCTCCTTTTTGTAAATATCAGTTTTAGTGGTTTTAAGTAATCAGGCCTAAATATTTTTAAACGTGTGTACAAAAAAGAGTTGCTCTGGCAGCAAAATGATTCAAATGATACTACAGCCCAATTCTACTGAAAGATCCGACCTTTTTCTGATACGCTTTGTTTACAAGTAAAAATCTGTATTTTATGCTGGAAAATTACTTTAGGACCCCGAAACATTATATATATATTTTTTTTACAGAGGCCCTAGGAATAAAATGGCGGTTATTACAATTTTTTTATGTCACGCGGTTTTTGTGCAGAAGTACCGTATTTATCGGCGTATAACACGCACCCCAAGTTTAGGAGGGAATTTTAAGGAAAAAAACTTTTAGGAGTAAAGTTTAAGGAAGAAAAACTTACATTAAAATGCCCATCAATGCAGCGTTATCGGTGTCCATCTGCAGCCTTGTCAGTGCAGCTTTGTCCCAGTGCAGCCATGTCAGTGCAGCTTTGTCCCAGTGCAGCCATGTCAGTGCAGCTTTGCCCCAGTGCAGCCTTATCAGTGCAGCCTTGCCCCAGTGCAGCCTTGCCAGTGCAGCTTTGCCTCAGTGCAGCCTTGTCAGTGCAGCCATGTCAGTGCAGCCTTGCCCCAGTGCAGCCTTGTCAGTGCAGCTTTGCCCCAGTGCAGCCTTGCCCCAGTGCAGCCTTGTGTGATTGCATACAGCCGTGTTTAAATTCAAATATGGCGCCGAGACTGCAGGGACTCGTCGGAGCTGAGATACACATACCCGAGTATCCTCGGCTTTTCTCGGCGCTGCTCACAGTCACGCCCAGTCCCGCCCTATGATGGACATAACACAGGTCCAATGGCGGGACTGGGCGTGACTGTGAGCGGTGCCGAGAAAAGCCGAAGGTACTCGGGTATGTGTATCTCAGCTCCGACGAGTCCCTGCAGTCTCGGCGCCATATTTGAATTTACACACGGCTGTATATGTCGGCGGCGATCGCGGCAATAGCTGCGATCGCTCCGATCAGAACAAAATTGGCGGGGATCGGCCTATAACACGCACCCACAAATTTCCCCTGATTTTAAGGGGAAAAAAGTGCGTGTTATATGCCGATAAATACGGTATTTCAAAAGCAATTTTTGGGAAATAGTACACTTTAATGAACTAAAAAAAAAAAACACAATATATATCCCATTTTTTTGTAAAATGTGAAAGATGATGTTACAGCGAGTAAATACCTAACATGTCATGCTTTAAAATTGCTTGTGGAATGGCGCCAAACTATGGTACTTAAAAATCTCCATAGGCGACACTTTAAAATTCTCTACAGGTTACTAGTTTAGCCTTACAGAAGAGGTCTAGTGCTAGAATTATTGCACTTGTTTGCGGTGATACCTCACATGAGTAGTGTGATCAATGGTTACATATCTGTGTGTGACCTACATATGTGTTCACCACTGCATGTGAGCACGGGGGAGTGGGGGCTTTTTACATTTTTTAAAATAATTTTTTATTTTATTACTTTTACACTGTTCTTTAAAAAAAGTGATCAATTTATTGCTGTCACAAAAAATGTAAGCATTCCTTGTGATAACAATACAGCATGACAGGTCCTTCCCCGTGGCGTCAGAGGAGGTGGAGTCACCCAGTTACGTCACCGGGTGACCCCGCCCTCAGTTATATAAGAGATGTCACAGCAAAGACACGTCAGTCGGCGGGAGCCTCCCACAGAGGCAGGGTTTTTTTTTCCGGTCCGTCGGGCGGCGTGAACTTACTTCGTGGGACATTTTTATTTTTTAATAAAGGACTTGTCCCAAGCTGTCTCTTGTCTTTTTTTATCATTTTGACACCTTTTTGTGAAATGGTAGGGGTACTTGTACCTAGTTACTATCTCACACAGGGGGGAGGCCGGGATCTGGGGGTCCCCTTGTTAAAGGAGGTTTTCAGATTTTGATAAGCCCCCCACCCACAGACCCCCACAACAACCAGGCAAGGGTTGTGGGAATGAGGCCTTTGTCTCCATCAACATGTTGAGCACCCTCCCCATGTTGAGGGCATGTGGCCTGGTACAGTTCAGGAGGGGGAGCGCTCTCTTGTCCCCCTTCTTTTCCTGCGGCCTGCCAGGTTGCATGCTTGGGTAAGGGCCTGGTATGGATTTTATGGGACCCCCATGCAATTTTTTTTTTAATTTTGATTCAGGGTTCCCCTTAATATTCATACCAGACCCAAAGGGCCTTGTAATAGATGGGGGGATCCCATGCTCTTTTTTCAATTATCTGTATCTATATTTCTGAGACCCGACAATTTATTTCAGCCGCGATCAGTTTTAAATGACAATTTTTCCTTTAGAAATGTCATTTTGCTGTGGTACTGTTCTAAACACGGGAAAAATGTGCCACTTTACAGGCATACTATAGACACCCCCCAGGCACAATATTTAAAGGAATATTTCATTTTTATTGTATCACTTTAAGCTTTAAAAAAATCACTGCTCCCGAAAAAACGTCCGTTTAACCACTTGAGCCCCGGACCATTATGCTGCCTAAGGACCAGAGGTCTTTTTCCAATTTGGCACTGCATCACTTTAACTTTTAATTGCGCGGTCATGCAATGCTGTACCCAAACGAAATTTGCGCCCTTTTCTTCCCACAAATAGAGCTTTCTTTTGATGGCATTTGATCACCTCTGCCGTTTTTATTTTTTGCGCTATAAACGGAAAAAGACCGAAAATTTTGAAAAAAAATGATATTTTCTACTTTTTGTTCTAAAAAAAATCCAATAAACTCAATTTTAGTCATACATTTAGGCCAAAATTTATTCGGCCACATGTCTTTGGTAAAAAAAAAGTTAATAAGCGTATATTCATTGGTTTGCGCAAAAGTTATAGCGTCTACAAACTAGGGTACATTTTCTGGAATTTACACAGCTTTTAGTTTATGACTGCCTATGTCATTTCATGAGGTGCTAAAATGGCAGGGCAGTACAAACCCCCCCCAAATGACCCCATTTTGGAAAGTAGACACCCCAAGGAAATTGCTGAGAGGCATGTTGAACCCATTGAATATTTATTTTTTTTGTCCCAAGTGATTGAATAATGACAAAAAAAAAAAAAAAAAAAAAAATATTTACAAAAAGTTGTCACTAAATGATATATTGCTCACACAGGCCATGGGCCTATGTGGAATTGCACCCCAAAATACATTCAGCTGCTTCTCCTGAGTATGGGGATACCACATGTGTGGGACTTTTTGGGAGCCTAGCCGCGTACGGGGCCCCGAAAACCAAGCACCGCCTTCAGGATTTCTAAGGGCGTAATGTTGTGATTTGACTCCTCACTACCTATCACAGTTTTGAAGGCCATAAAATGCCAAGATGGCACAAAACCCCCCCAAATGACCCCATTTTGGAAAGTAGACACCCCAAGGTAATTGCTGAGAGGCATGTTGAGTCCATGGAATATTTTATTTTTTGACACAAGTTGCGGGAAAGTGACAATTTTTTTTTTTTTTGCACAAAGTTGTCACTAAATTATATATTTCTCACACAGGCCATGGGCATATGTGGAATTGCACCCCAAAATACATTTAGCTGCTTCTCCTGAGTATGGGGATACCACATGTGTGGGACTTTTTGGGAGCCTAGCCGCATACGGGGCCCCGAAAACCAAGCACCGCCTTCAGGATTTCTAAGGGCGTAATGTTGTGATTTGACTCCTCACTACCTATCACAGTTTTGAAGGCCATAAAATGCCAAGATGGCACAAACCCCCCCCAAATGACCCCATTTTGGAAAGTAGACACCCCAAACTATTTGCTGAGAGGCATGTTGAGTCCATGGAATATTTTATATTTTGACACAAGTTGCGGGAAAGTAACACTTTTTTTTTTTTTTTTTTTTTTTTTGCACAAAGTTGTCACTAAATGATATATTGCTCAAACATGCCATGGGCATATGTGGAATTACACCCCAAAATACATTCTGCTGCTTCTCCTGAGTATGGGGATACCACATGTTTAGGACTTTTTGGGAGCCTAGCCGCGTACGGGGCCCCGAAAACCAAGCACCGCCTTCAGGATTTCTAAGGGCATAAATTTTTGATTTCACTCCTCACTTCCTATAACAGTTTTGAAGGCCATAAAATGCCAAGATGGCACAAAACCCCCCCAAATGACCCCATTTTGGAAAGTAGACACCCCAAGCTATTTGCTGAGAGGCATGGTGAGTATTTTGCAGCTCTCATTTGTTTTTGAAAATGAAGAAAGACAAAAAAAATGTATTTTTTTTTTCTTTTTTCAATTTTCGAAAGTTTGTGACAAAAAGTGAGGTCTGCAAAATACTCACTATACCTCTCAGCAAATAGCTTGGGGTGTCTATTTTCCAAAATGGGGTCATTTGGGGGGGGGTTGTGCTATCTGGGCATTCCATGGCCTCCGAAACTGTGCTAGGCAGTGAAGAGTGAAATCAAAAATTTACGCCCTTAGAAAGCCTGAAGGCGGGGCTTGTTTTTCGGGGTCCCGTGCGCGGCTAGGCTCCCAAAAAGTCCCACACATGTGGTATCCCCATACTCAGGAGAAGCAACAGAATGTATTTTGGGGTGTAATTTCACATATTCCCATGGCATGTTTGAGCAATATATCATTTAGTGACATCTTTGTGCAAAAAAAAAAAAAAAAAAAAAATATTTGTCTCTTTCCCGCAGCTTGTGTCACAATATAAAATATTCCATGGACTCGACATGCCTCTCAGCAAATAGCTTGGGGTGTCTACTTTCCAAAATGGGGTCATTTGGGGGGGGTTTGAACTGTCCTGGCATTTTATGCACAACATTTAGAAGCTTATGTCACACATCACCCACTCTTCTAACCACTTGAAGACAAAGCCCTTTCTGACACTTTTTGATTACATGAAACAATAATTTCTTTTTGCAAGAAAATTACTTTGAACCCCCAAACATTATATATTTTTTTTAAAGCAAATGCCCTACAGATTAAAATGGTGGGTGTTTCATATTTTTTTTTCACACAGTATTTGCGCAGCGATTTTTCAAACGCATTTTTTGGGGAAAAAACACACTTTTTTAAATTTTAATGCACTAAAACACACTATATTGCCCAAATGTTTGATGAAATAAAAAAGATGATCTTAGGCCGAGTACATGGATACCAAACATGACATGCTTTAAAATTGCGCACAAACGCGCAGCGGCGACAAAATAAATACATTTTTAAAAGCCTTTAAAAGCCTTTACAGGTTACCACTTTAGATTTACAGAGGAGGTCTACTGCTAAAATTACTGCCCTTGTTCTGTCCTTCGCGGTGATACCTCACATGCATGGTGCAATTGCTGTTTACATTTGACGCCAGACCGACGCTTGCGTTCGCCTTTGCGCGAGAGCAGGGGGGGACAGGGGTGCTTTTTTTTTTTTTTTTTTTTTTCTTTATTATTTTTTTGCTTTTTTATCTTATTTTTAAACTGTTCCTTTCATTTTTATTTTTTTTAAATTAATTTTATTGTTATCTCAGGGAATGTAAATATCCCCTATGATAGCAATAGGTAGTGACAGGTACTCTTTTTTTAAAAAATTGGGCTCTATTAGACCCTAGATCTCTCCTCTGCCCTCAAAGCATCTGATCACACCAAGATCGGTGTGATAAAATGCTTTCCCAATTTCCCAATGGCGCTGTTTACATTCGGCAAAATCTAAGTCATAAAATGCTCGTAGCTTCCGGTTTCTTAGGCCATAGAGATGTTTGGAGCCATTCTGGTCTCTGATCAGCTCTATGGTCAGCTGGCTGAATGACCGGCTGCATTTTCAGGTTCCCTGTTGGGACAGGAAAGCCAGAGAAAAACATGGAAGACGGTGGGGGAGGGGGGGCATTCCCTCCCACTGCTTGCAAAAGCAGTCTAGAGGCTAATTAGCCGCTAGGATTGCTTTTACATGAAAGCCGACCGCTGGCTGAAAAGAATGATACCAAGATGATACCTAAACCTGCAGGCATCATTCTGGTATAACCACTCAAAGTCCAGCAACATACCAGTACGTTGCTGGTCCTTGTTAGGCATATATTGTAAACTTTTTTTTCATGCAGCCTGTGGGCTGAACGAAAAAAAGATATTGATCGGTGGGTATGCCCACCATTAGAATACCTCCCTTCATCCACCCACTTCTAATGATGGGCATACATGCACCATTTATATATGCCGAAGCATGGGGGCATCCTCCCGCAAAAGGCAGGAGCAAATTGCTCCTCCACCCACTGCTGCCCCCACGCTTCGGCATATATGCTGAAGTATGTAACTGTGGTGGTGAAATCACCTCCGACAGCGCTGGAGTCACGGCTTTATATATCGTGGGAGCAAACGCTGTTGCTGTCAAGATAAATAAATCTGCGCTGCAACTGAATGGCGTACCTGCTAAGCAAATGATGGTTAACAATAAAACAAAGTAACATTACAGTATAACAGTAAGACTTACCATACCTGCAAAGCAAATACAAAAAAAAAACATAGTAAAAAATAAAACATTTAACGCAACCTGTGCCTAAAATATATATATGCCGAAGCATGGGGGCATCCTCCCGCAAAAGGCAGGAGCAAATTGCTCCTCCACCCACTGCTGCCCCCACGCTTCGGCATATATGCTGAAGTATGTAACTGTGGTGGTGAAATCACCTCCGACAGCGCTGGAGTCACGGCTTTATATATCGTGGGAGCAAACGCTGTTGCTGTCAAGATAAATAAATCCGCGCTGCAACTGAATGGCGTACCTGCTAAGCAAATGATGGTTAACAATAAAACAAAGTAACATTACAGTATAACAGTAAGACTTACCATACCTGCAAAGCAAATACAAAAAAAAACCATAGTAAAAAATAAAACATTTAACGCAACCTGTGCCTAAAATATATATATATATGCCGAAGCATGGGGGCATCCTCCCGCAAAAGGCAGGAGCAAATTGCTCCTCCACCCACTGCTGCCCCCACGCTTCGGCATATATGCTGAAGTATGTAACTGTGGTGGTGAAATCACCTCCGACAGCGCTGGAGTCACGGCTTTAGATATCGTGGGAGCAAACGCTGTTGCTGTCAAGATAAATAAATCCGCGCTGCAACTGAATGGTGTACCTGAAAACAATAAAATGGTTACCAACAAAACAAAGTAAACGGTAAAGTATGAAAAATCTGAAAAGGAAACATGGTAAAACATAATAACAATAAAACATTGCAGAATAGAATAGAGTAAAAAAGAGAAGAACAATAGAGAGAGAATAGAGAGAGAGAGAACAATAAAACAACAACTATTTTTGGTTTTTTTATTTTATATTTTTTTTTGTTTTTATTTTTTTTAATTTTTTTTTAATTTTTTTTTTACACTTTTTTTTAGTAACTTTTAACTTTTGTAACTTGTTCCAGGTTTGGGTCTCTCAAAATGCAATGGCATCTTGGGAGACCCTGTGTTAGTGTGCCTAGTCTGTGCAGTGCTGAACCCTACGCTAATACTCAACTAATGTATGGTAGCGTTCAAAGCATTCACCCATGCAAAGACCAGGATTGCCAGGACAGGAGGGACAATAAGACCGGGTGTCACGCCTAAATCCGCGCTTGCTACAGACACGACATCTTTTTTGGGGGGCTCGTTGGGTAGGGGTACTCGGGATGGCATAAAGAAAATGCCGCTCATGCAGCCGGCTTACTGCATTTGGTTGGGGAAGGTGAGGTAGAGCACCGTCTGGAAACAGAAGGGCTCTGACGATCTCTTCCTGGAATTTAAGGAAGGATCCAGTCTGTCCTGAAGCTCTGTATAGCACATGAGCATTCAGCAAAGCCAATTGAAATAAGTATACAGACACTTTTTTGTACCAGCGTCTGGCCTTACGGGCAACTAAGTACGGCGCCAACAACTGGTCGTTGAGGTCCACCCCTCCCATATTAAGGTTGTATTCGTGGACACAGAGGGGTTTCTCCACAACACCAGTCGCCGTAGAAATTTGGGTCGTCGTGTCTGCATGAAGGGAGGTGAGAACGAAAACATTCTTCTTATCCCTCCACTTCATAGCGAGCAAATTATTATACTTCAAGCAGGCTCTCTCCCCCAGCCTAAGACGGGAATCTACAAGCCGCTGGGGAAAGCCCCGGCGATTAGGTCGCACGGTGCCACATGCTCCAATCTGCTGATCAAACAAGTGACTAAAAAGTGGCACGCTCGTATAATAATTGTCCACGTACAAGTGGTACCCCTTTCCGAATAAGGGTGACACCAAGTCCCACACTATCTTGCCAGCGCTTCCTATGTAGTCAGGGCAGTTGATCGGCTCTACGTGACTATCTTTGCCCTCGTAAACCATAAATCTACATGTATAGCCTGTGGCCCTGTCACAGAGCTTATACATCTTGACCCCGTATCTGGCACGCTTGCTGGGAAGGTACTGTTTGAATGACAAGCGGCCAGAAAACTTAATCAGGGACTCATCAACGCAGACAACTTGATGGGGGGTAAACAAGTCTGCAAAACGTTGGTTGAAGTGGTTTACGAGGGGCCGAATTTTGTAGAGCCGATCGTATGCAGGGTCTCCACGAGGACGACAGAGTTCATTGTCGTTGAAGTGCATGAACCGCAAAATCTGCTCGTATCGTGCCCTGGCCATGGAAGCAGAGAACAAGGGTGAATGGTAAATTGGGTCAGTGGACCAATATGACCGCAACTTACTCTTTTTATTCAACCCCATGAGGAGGGAAAGGCCCAGAAAGGTCTTAAATTCGGAGACCGTAATTGGTCTCCAATCTCTGGCAAGGGAGGACTGGGGATTAGCGGCGATGTGTTGACCAGCGTATAAATTGCTTTGGTCCACAATAGATCTATAGAGATCTTCGGTGAAAAACAGTGAATAAAAATCCAGTGGCGTAAAGTCAACTGTTTCCACCTGAATTCCGGGTTGGCCAGTGAAAGGGGGAAGTACGGGTGCTGCAGAAGTGGAAGGTTCCCAATTCGGATTGGCCAATGCAGCAGGAAGGGCACTATGGGCACGACGGGCCTGTCTTTGTCTTCTTGGTGGCAGCGGGACACTACTAGTGCTTGCCACCTCGCCAGCTTGAACTGCACTTATGGGACTCGCCACGTCACCACGTGATACTGCAGTGCTGGATGTACGACCAGGGTGTACTAGGCCGCTGGTGCTTGCCAGTTCACCAGAAGGAATAGCGGCACTAGTACTTCTCTGCTCCATACGAGAGCCCTGCGGTTCTTGCACTTCAAGGACAGAAGAAGAAGAATGGGGTCTGGTACGCCTGACTCTAGCAGGGACCACAACTCTGTCGTCAGAGCTATCTGTCATGGAGCCGCTGTCCTCTACAGGTTCGTATTCTGAGCCTGAACTTGACAGATGAGTGACTTCCTCTTCACTATCTGTCATACTCAGAAACGTGTAGGCCTCTTCACTAGTGTACCTTCGATTTGCCATTTTGGCCTCTAAATTTAGGGGTACACTAGTGAGACTCACAGGCAAAAAAGCTCCTGACTGTTGGCGACTGTATAAAAACGCTACCAAAAAACTGTTAGCGATCGCAGGGATCAGGCCTGACTCTGCGAACGCTGCAGTTATGTGTGCTTAGTGTTTTGTAAGTGTCAGTTATCGATCGATACTGCACTTGGGTGGGCTGGGCAGGGCTGGGCCGAGGAGCAAAACGCAGGTGCTAGCAGGTATCTGGGCTGATCCCGCTAACACTGCGTTTCAGGGAACCCTAAACTGCTGGGGAGTATAGATCTGATCGGATCAGATATCGATCCGTTCAGATACTATAGCACTAAGGGAGGTGTATGCTGCGTGCGTGGGTTTTAGCGGTACTGGCGCTAACCTGACGCTGCCTGGGGCGACGCAGACCTTATCTGATCCTAAAAACTTAACTTCTATCACCGCCGGGCAATTAGGGGGTTAAACCTTTATAGGGTAATAAACGGCGGGTGCCCTAAAACTATAATAAACTGTAATAAACTGTAATAAACTACAAAAAACAAACTAGCTAACCAGCGTCACCCGTAACAGTTATACGGTGATCGCTGGTGAAAGGGTTAACTAGGGGGCAATCAGGGGGTTAAAACCTTTAGCAGGTAGTATATGGGGGTCCCTGTCGCTATAAAACACTGACAGCGAACCTATATACTTACCTCCCTAACTAGCGTCACCTGTGTCACTAATACAGCGATCAGAAAAACGATCGCTTAGCGACACTGGTGACGGGGGGTAATCAAGGGGTTAACTTTTATTAGGGGGGGTTAGGGGGGTACCCTGGACCTAAGGGGGGGTACCCTAGACCTAAAGGGGGCTAACCTAACTGCCCTAACACTTCTAACTGACACAAACTGACACCAATGCAAAAAAAAAAAAAACTGCTATTGGTGACAGAGTGACAGGGGGTACAGGGGGGTGATCGGGGGGTGATCGGGGGGTGACAGGGGGGTGAAATGTGTGCCTGCGTGTTCTACTGTAAGTGTAGTGTTGGTGCACTTACTTGGATGTCTTCTCTCCTCTGCGTCGGATCAAAAAGACCGACTCGAGGAGAGATGACATCACTTCCTTTCCCTCTGTTTACATTACAGAGGGAAAGGAAGCATTTTCATTCGCCGGGAGCGATCGGGAGGGGGTGGCCAACAATGGATGGCCGCCCCCTCACCTCTCATCGCCCGGGAACAAATGGCGACCGCCTCGGGCACCGGGGGGGGGACCGATCGGACCCCCCACCCGCGGAAGGCAAATCACGTACATGTACGTGATTTTGCCTGTCCGTGCCACCTTGCCGACGTACATCGGCGTGAGGCGGTCGTCAAGTGGTTAAAAAAAAAAATGTTTGCATTGATCCATGTCCCCTGGGGCAGGACCCGGGTCCCCAAACACTTTTTATGACAATAACTTGCATATAAGCCTTTAAAATTAGCACTTTTGATTTCTCATATTAGTGTCCTATAGACTTTAACATCCGCAGCTTTCAAATTTGCCGCGAACACCGCATATTGTTCGGCGAACAGTTGAACACCCGATGTTCGAGTCAAACTTACGCTCGACTCGAAAATCAGGGTCATCCCTAGTTATGACACTTTCTATAGTGTCTAGGTACACTATGTTTGGTGTCCCCACTTTTAATTAAGGCAATATGTTCATTAACTCTGATAGAAAATGTTCAAATTGTTCGGCCAACATATTGTTTGCCACAAGAGCAAGTGATCAAATAGACGACATGTTTAGTCGCACAGGTACAAAAATGTTTGATGGGATACACGCGATTAGTTATGGAAGATTTAAACTCAACAGTTTTGCGCCTTCCCAATATATTGTATTGACAAACACCACATTTTTTACATGGGAAAAAATGAACAAATTATGAAAAAAGGATGTACGGACTGGTTGATTAATAATACTGGGTGTTATTCTACTCTGTAGAGAAGGAGCACCCCTAAAAATAACCCTAGCCTGGTCGGGCAATGTTGTACTAAGAATACGGTCACTTTTAAGAATATTCCAAAGTTTATTCATAATCACTTTGAGGTCACCATAGACCATTTATAATTATCATCTGGCTGGCGTCGAGGTTTTGCAACCAATAAAGAACCCCTCTCAACATCTAAGATATTCTGTAACTCAGAGTCTATATCAACTGAATGATAACCTTTATCAAGAAACCTCTGTCTAAGGACCATGCATTTTGAAGGTCTCTGTTTCAGTACAGTTTCTGAGTAATGGAACAGAGCAAAGCCAAGATCTGTGATGGCAACTATCGATGGGGATAAAGCCATTATGATCAGTGGGTTTAAAGAAAGTTTTAAATTTGAACGGTCGGTCCTTAATTTCAGTTTCGAGATCCAAAAAGTTTTACTTTGACTGGACTCATAAGACAGGGAAATACCTCTATTATTTGAGAGACTGTTTCAAAGAGTCCGCACTGCCATTCCATAGGAGGAGGATGTCATTGATTTACCTGGCCCATAAAACCAAGGATGGTGTGTCTTGGGAATAGACAACATCCTCCTCCCATTTGGCCATAAACAAATTGGTGAGGCTGGGGGCAAATTTAGCTCCCATTGCTAAACCTCTCTGCTGAAGATAAAAGCGATTATCGAACCAGAAGTAGTTGTGTTTAGTGGCAAACTCTAAAAGTTTGATAATATAACTCCTCTGGAAATCAGTAAGAGACAATTCTTGACTAGGGATGAGCCGAACACCCCCCTGTTCGGTTCGCACCAGAACATGCGAACAGGAAAAAAATTCGTTCGAACACGCGAACACCGTTAAAGTCTATGGGACACGAACATGAATAATCAAAAGTGCTAATTTTAAAGGCTAATATGCAAGTTATTGTCAATAAAAGTGTTTGGGGACCTGGGTCCTGCCCCAGGGAACATGGATCAATGCAAAAAAAAGTTTTAAAAACGGCCGTTTTTTCAGGAGCAGTGATTTTAATAATGCTTAAAGTCAAACAATAAAAGTGTAATATCCCTTTAAATTTCGTACCTGGGGGGTGTCTATAGTATGCCTGTAAAGGGGCGCATGTTTCCCGTGTTTAGAACAGTCTGACAGCAAAATGACATTTTGAAGGAAAAAACACATTTAAAACTACCGCGGCTATTGCATTGCCGACAATACACATAGAAGTTCATTGATAAAAACGGCATGGGAATTCCCCACAGGGCAACCCCGAACCAAAATTAAAAAAAAAAAATGATGTGGGAGTCCCCCTAAATTCCATACAAGGCCCTTCAGGTCTGGTATGGATATTAAGGGGAACCCCAGCCAAAATTTAAAAAAAAAATTGACGTGGGGTTCCCCCTAAATTCCATACCAGACCCTTCAGGTCTGGTATAGATTTTAAGGGGAACCCCGCGCCAAAAAAAAAAAAAAAAAAAACGGCGTGGGGTCCCCCTAAAAATCCATACCAGACCCTTATCCGAGCACGCAACCTGGCAGGCCGCAGGAAAAGAGGGGGGGACGAGAGTGCGGCCCCCCCCCTCCTGAACCGTACCAGGCCACATGCCCTCAACATTGGGAGGGTGCTTTGGGGTAGCCCCCCAAAACACCTTGTCCCCATGTTGATGAAGACAAGGGCCTCATCCCCACAACCCTGGCCGGTGGTTGTGGGGGTCTGCGGGCGGGGGGCTTATCGGAATCTGGAAGCCCCCTTTAACAAGGGGACCCCCAGATCCCGGCCCCCCCCTGTGTGAAATGGTAAGGGGGTACTTACCCCTACCATTTCACTAAAAAACTGTCAAAAATGTTAAAAATGACAAGAGACAGTTTTTGACAATTCCTTTATTTAAATGCTTCTTCTTTCTTCCTTCATCTTCTTCTTCTTCTGGTTCTTCTGGCTCTTCTGGTTCTTCCTCCGGCGTTCTCGTCCAGCATCTTCTCCGCGGCGTCTTCTATCTTCTTCTCCTCGGGCCGCTCCGCACCGATGGCATGGGGGGGAGGCTCCCGCTCTTCTTTTCATCTTCTTCTCTTCTTCATCTTCTTCTTCATCTTCTTCTTCTTCTTCTCTTCTTCCTTCTTCTGTTCTTCATGTCTTCTCCGGGCCGCTCCGCAGCCATGCTGTGGCATGGAGGGAGGCTCCCGCTGTGTGACGGCGTCTCTTCGTCTGACGGTTCTTAAATAACGGGGGGCGGGGCCACCCGGTGACCCCGCCCCCTCTGACGCACGGTGACATGACGGGACTTCCCTGTGGCATTCCCCGTGACGTCACAGGGAAGTCCCTCAAGTCACCGTGCGTCAGAGGGGGGCGGGGTCACCGGATGGCCCCGCCCCCCGTTATTTAAGAACCGTCAGACGAAGAGACGTCACACAGCGGGAGCCTCCCTCCATGCCAGCATGGCTGCGGAGCGGCCCGGAGAAGACATGAAGAACAGAAGAAGGAAGAAGAGAAGAAGAAGAAGAAGATGAAGAAGAAGATGAAGAAGAGAAGAAGATGAAGAGAAGAGCGGGAGCCTCCCCCCCCATGCCATGGGTGCGGAGCGGCCCGAGGAGAAGAAGATAGAAGACGCCGCGGAGAAGATGCTGGACGAGAACGCCGGAGGAAGAACCAGAAGAGCCAGAAGAACCAGAAGAAGAAGAAGATGAAGGAAGAAAGAAGAAGCATTTAAATAAAGGAATTGTCAAAAACTGTCTCTTGTCATTTTTAACATTTTTGACAGTTTTTTAGTGAAATGGTAGGGGTAAGTACCCCCTTACCATTTCACACAGGGGGGGGCGGGATCTGGGGGTCCCCTTGTTAAAGGGGGCTTCCAGATTCCGATAAGCCCCCCGCCCGCAGACCCCCACAACCACCGGCCAGGGTTGTGGGGATGAGGCCCTTGTCTTCATCAACATGGGGACAAGGTGTTTTGGGGGGCTACCCCAAAGCACCCTCCCAATGTTGAGGGCATGTGGCCTGGTACGGTTCAGGAGGGGGGGGGGCCGCACTCTCGTCCCCCCCTCTTTTCCTGCGGCCTGCCAGGTTGCGTGCTCGGATAAGGGTCTGGTATGGATTTTTGGGGGGACCCCACGCCGTTTTTTTTTTTTTTTTTTGGCGCGGGGTTCCCCTTAAAATCCATACCAGACCTGAAGGGTCTGGTATGGAATTTAGGGGGAACCCCACGTCAATTTTTTTTTTAAATTTTGGCTGGGGTTCCCCTTAATATCCATACCAGACCTGAAGGGCCTTGTATGGAATTTAGGGGGACCCCCACATCATTTTTTTTTTTTATTTTGGTTCAGGGTTGCCCTGTGGGGAATTCCCATGCCGTTTTTATCAATGAACTTCTATGTGTATTGTCGGCCATGCAATAGCCGCGGGTAGTTTTAAATGAGTTTTTTCCTTCCAAATGTCATTTTGCTGTCAGACTGTTCTAAACACAGGAAACATGCGCCCCTTTACAGGCATACTATAGACACCCCCCAGGTACGAAATTTAAAGGGATATTACACTTTTATTGTTTGACTTTAAGCATTAATAAAATCACTGTTCCTGAAAAAACGTCCGTTTTTAAAACTTTTTTTTGCATTGATCCATGTCCCCTGGGGCAGGACCCGGGTCCCCAAACACTTTTTATGACAATAACTTGCATATAAGCCTTTAAAATTAGCACTTTTGATTTCTCCCATAGACTTTTAAAGGGTGTTCCGCGGCATTCGAATTTGCCGCGAACACCCCAAATTGTTCGCTGTTCGGCGAACTTGCGAACAGCCAATGTTCGAGTAGAACATGAGTTCGACTCGAACTCGAAGCTCATCCCTGTTCTTGACTCAAATAATGGTGGACTGCTTCCATGCCCAACCGGTAGGGTATACAGGTATACTGGAATATTTAGCTTTTTTGGACCCCATAGGAAAAGGATCAATCACAATGGATCACTGGCATTTTATATGCAATATATTCATACATTGTATGCATCCATAGAAGCGGAATCCTAGATATTCAGTGAAAGGATCACACATGAGCATGCAAACATGGACACCATAATCAGGTACCTCTCCTTATGCTGCATGTATATATCCTCCACGTGTAGTGGAATCTGTATGATGGAGCTGTATAATAACAAATGGTGATCAGCTTTTTGCTGCAATGTTGGGGGAGCAAACATCCTGATAAATCAACAAGACAATATGAAGATTATAAAACCTAGGAGAAGCCACCTTTACAATGTAAAATGTGGAAGTAACCTATCATTATAAAAACTAGAACGACCACCATGTTATTCTTCAGGGTCTCTATTTTCATAAAATATATTATATTTTGGAGATTTTATCTAATCTTCAGGCCTAAAATGTTTTTTTAAGCATGTGTGAAATCAAAAGATCTAACAATGAAAGGAATACAAACTTCTTCAAACTGAATGCGGAGGATTTATTGCAGAAGTACAAACCGCTATCTTGTCAGTCCTTAGCTCAGCAGAAACTCTGAGATTATTAGAGTCTGAGGCTCTAAAAGGCTTCAAAAAGGGTGGGCTTGGGGCACAGAGCACTGAGCTGGGGAGCCCACCCAGTTGTGTGACATTAGTTTAATTAATATTCACTAATGTCATACTGTTCCTCCTCCCAGCCAATCAAGAAGTGGGTCCTGAGACCCGATTGGCCGGGAGTCCTAAGACCCCATTGGCCAGATTTCAGGACCCCTGATTGGCCGGTAAGAGACCACTGGGACTCAGGGAGAGAGACGCAAGGATGAAAATAGGTGTGGGGCTGGTGGGGGACCTGGCAGGCAGTGGGCAACGGGCAAGGGAGTGAAGCTGCGATTGATGAGGGGTGGGTGGTGGGAGGGTAGCGGCGATCGATCAAGCAATGGGGGGTTTGGGGGGTTATTGGTGGTGGTCAGATGACTGGCTGGGTGGGGGCTGCCCCCCTAAGAAATTTGAGCACCAGCCGCCACTGCTGTGTACTCTGCAAGTGCAGTTGCACTCACCTTCCCCAGAGCTCAGTGAATGTGGTGAAGCTCTGCTGATTTCCATCATCCAAATTATATTTTAAAAAATGCAGTTTTTTATGTTTCTTGCACCTGATTGGATATTCTTAAAGTGAAGCTTTACCACATTTACATTTACTAAAGAAAATTAGCGCAACTGCATTTGCAATGTACACAGTCTCTCTGCATTTAGTAAATCCACCACAAATTCTCCTTACTGCACAGCCTGCAGAGGGGTTCTATGACTAGTGATAGGGGGCTCCATTCACTAAAGAATATCTCATGACATAATTGAATCACGTGACACATTTTTCCCAATTATCTCATACTGAAAATGTCAATTCATTATCACCTTATGACTTATTTACTTCACAAACCAAAACCACTCGGTAAATACCTCCATAAAATGGTGTTAACATCCATTCACAGAAGGAAATAAATAAATGCATGCGGTAATTAAGTAGTGGTCTGGCATGCGGTATTTAACCACTTCTGGACTGCCCACCACACATACTACATCAGGGCGGCCCAACTGCGCTAAACAACGTGGACACAGCGGGAGCCAATTAGCATTTTTCAGCAGATGCAATGTCGACCGGGGACCTGTCGATCGTTAACAGGAGAGGCAGAACGGCTGTCTGCCTATGTAAACAAGGCAGATCATCATTCTGTCAGAGGAAGAGAGATACCTTGTTTTTCTGTTAAGCAGGAACAGTGATCTCTCTCTTCCTCCAGCTAAGCACTTCCCCCACAGTTAGAAATCACTCCCTAGGAGCACACTTAACCCTTTGATTGCCCCTGATCTTAACCCCTTCCCTGCCAGTGTCATTAGTACAGTGACAGTGCATTTTTTTAGCACTGATCTCTGTATTAGTGTCACTGGTCCCCAAATAGTGTCACTTAGTGTCTGATTTGTCTGCTGCAATAGCGCAGTCCTGCTAAAAATCGCTGATTGCCGCCATTACTAGTAAACATAAAAATGCCATAATTTGTAGACGCTATATCTTTTGTGCAAACCAATCAATATACGCTTATTGGGATTGTTTTAACCAAAAAATATGTAGCAGAATACATATTGGCCTGAATTGATTAAGAAATTCGATTTTGTACATATTTTTTATTGGATGTATATTATAGCAGAAAGTAAAAAATACAGTTTTTTAAAATTGTCAGTCTTTTTTTGTTTTTAGTGCAAGAAAATGAAAACTGCAGAGGTGATCAAATACCAGCAAAAAAAGCTCTATTTGTGGGGAAAAAATGGACATCAATTTTATTTGGGTACATCGCACGGCCGCGCAATTGTCAGTTAAAGCAATGCAGTGCCGTATCACAAAAAATGGCCTGGTCATGAAGGAGGTAAAACCTTCCGGGACTGAAGTGTTAAGGAATGTAAAAATATAATAACCCATTTGGAGGAGTCTCCACATTTTTGGATGAGTTCTCTCAACAGTAATGCATAGAAACCTAAATATGGGAAAACACAGAATCATTGGGGCTGGTTTACTTTAAGTATGACTAAAGGCAAAACTTTTTTATAGTTTTGGATAGAGGGGAGATGGATTAGAACCCCTTTCAGGTTTTTATTGTGGTCTGTGCCCCTGTTAGGAAGATTCACCACCCTCTCTATTTGTCCCGTTTACCGTTATCATTGAAAGTGAAAGAAAATCACAAATTTTGGGTTGTCCCCAGAAAAGTATATAGCAAAACAGAATAAGTGATAGGACTTTGAATACCCCTCCAGTGAACACAAAAATACTCTAACCACCCTTGAATAATATTTGTTTTAGCTTTTATTTCAATTGGCACCCCAGAAGGTGTGTGGAATTTATTTCTGCACAGAACCCAAACCCTATTGTATTTTTGTCTTGAGTCCCTATAAGCTAAAGAGTCCTCATCTACACCCAGGACTGAAAGCCTTCTCTACTGTGAACAAGATTTGCGCTGGTTTGTGAATTCTGAAGCCCTGCGTGAGTGTTCCTGAAAGTTCTATGAAATATTTAATCAGTGTGCAGACACGCAAACCTGGTGAGATTTTTGGCTGGTATACATGCATGTGTTAACCTTTATTGTATTGCTAATGCAAATTGTTTGAGGCCTGTGTAGCTGGTCAATTGTGCCGGCAAGTGAGAAGCTGATCACCCTTGGTTATCTGATATAGCCTGCAGATTGATGGCATAAACCACACATCTTTGAGGAGAAAGTGGGAGAAATATTTATTTTTATTTTTTTATTATTATTTTTATTTTTACATTTTTATTTTTTCCCTATGTGAGAGTGAAATAGCTCTCCGTTCCAATAGAAGTTTAATGTGGCCTGCAATCTAAGGGGGCTAAAGTCAGTGGTAATAGTAGAGGATTGATTAGGAGTGTGCTCTGCCTTGTGTGCTGTAGAACTACAAGTAAAAGTTAGCTTTTAAACAGCTTTTATCTGTGTGTGTTGTCTGTGTGCATTGTCTAAGCAGCTGCTGTGTATAGACTGGCTGAGAAACCTCAGTGTAGACTAATTAGCATATCAATGGAGGTCATTGAAGATTTTCTTAAAAAAACATGCCTGTGTTAAATTTAACACTATGCCAGAAAACACTTTAATGCAACAATTTAATTAGTTATTGAGACAATCTGATGTTCATAATGATCAGATAAAACATAAGACGTCTTTGAAAAAAGGCAGGAAAGCAAGGATGGCCAATGGTGTATGCATGTTATTGAACATTAAAGACCTTGCTATAGCGAAAGAAGGCCAATGGTGTACTGACAGAAAGCACTTATTGGAGCAGGTACAAAGTGTAACTAAGAATATATTAACAATGGTTGCAAAGGCAGATGCAAATGGTTGTGATCACATTAAACAATTAGTGACTGAAACATGTGTATTGGAACAGAAAATGAATGAATTAGAGGAAATGTGTAAACAAAGAGAAAGTTGCATTGCCTCTTTGAATCAGAGAGAGGCTGAGAATGAACATATTATAATACTGCTTAGAAAGGAATTACATGAAGCCCAGTCTGCCATTATGGAGTTATCCTCCACACATGCTCAGTGCTTAGCAAAGATAGAGGCTCTGAAACAACATGTAGAAAAGCCAATTGCTAGTGTTGATGCAAGTGATGTTGCTATGGTGGGAATCAATGTTGGAGATCTGAATGAGGAATATTTAAAAAAAGGGCGGTAACCGCGCTTGAAATTGATTCAGGAGTTGAAACAGTAGAGACTTCTGATGAGTCCATTGCTAGTGAATACTCAGACAATGAAAGTGTAAAATCTGTTGATTCCAATCATAGTAATGCAGCAATGTGAGTAGGGATGAGCTTCGAGTTCGAGTCGAACTCATGTTCGACTCGAACATTGGCTGTTCGCAAGTTCACCGAACAGCGAACAATTTGGGGTGTTCGCGGCAAATTCGAATGCCGCGGAACACCCTTTAAAAGTCTATGGGAGAAATCAAAAGTGCTAATTTTAAAGGCTAATATGCAAGTTATTGTCATAAAAAGTGTTTGGGGACCTGGGTCCTGCCCCAGGGGACATGGATCAATGCAAAAAAAAGTTTTAAAAACGGCCGTTTTTTCAGGAGCAGTGATTTTAATAATACTTAAAGTCAATCAATAAAAGTGTAATATCCCTTTAAATTTCGTACCTGGGGGGTGTCTATAGTGTGCCTGTAAAGGGGCGCATGTTTCCTGTGTTTAGAACAGTCTGACAGCAAAATGACATTTTGAAGGAAAAAACTCATTTAAAACTACCCGCGGCTATTGCATTGCCGACAATACACATAGAAGTTCATTGATAAAAACGGCATGGGAATTCCCCAAAGGGGAACCCCGAACCAAAATTAAAAAAAAAAAATGACGTGGGGGTCCCCCTAAATTCCATACCAGGCCCTTCAGGTCTGGTATGGATATTAAGGGGAACCCCGGCCAAAATTTAAAAAAAAAAATGACGTGGGGTTCCCCCTAAATTCCATACCAGACCCTTCAGGTCTGGTATGGATTTTAAGGGGAACCCCGCGCCAAAAAAAAAAAAAAAAAACGGCGTGGGGTCCCCCCAAAAATCCATACCAGACCCTTATCCGAGCACGCAACCTGGCAGGCCGCAGGAAAAGAGGGGGGGACAAGAGTGCGGCCCCCCCTCCCTCCTGAACCGTACCAGGCCACATGCCCTCAACATTGGGAGGGTGCTTTGGGGTAGCCCCCCAAAACACCTTGTCCCCATGTTGATGAGGACAAGGGCCTCATCCCCACAACCCTGGCCGGTGGTTGTGGGGGTCTGCGGGCGGGGGGCTTATCGGAATCTGGAAGCCCCCTTTAACAAGGTGACCCCCAGATCCCGGCCCCCCCCTGTGTGAAATGGTAAGGGGGTACATAAGTACCCCTACCATTTCACGAAAAAAGTGTCAAAAATGTTAAAAATGACAAGAGACAGTTTTTGACAATTCCTTTATTTAAATGCTTCTTCTTTCTTCTATCTTGCTTCATCTTCTGGTTCTTCTGGCTCTTCTGGTTCTTCTGGTTCTTCCTCCGGCGTTCTCGTCCAGCATCTCCTCCGCGGCGTCTTCTGTCTTCTTCTCCTCGGGCCGCTCCGCACCCATGGCATGGGGGGGAGGCTCCCGCTCTTCTCTTCTTCTCTTCTTTTCTTCTTTTCTTCTTTTCTTCTCTTCTTCTCTTCTTCCTATTCATTTTCTTCTCCGGGCCGCTCCGCAATCCATGCTGGCATGGAGGGAGGCTCCCGCTGTGTGACGGCGCTCCTCGTCTGACAGTTCTTAAATAACAGAGGGGGGCGGGGCCACCCGGTGACCCCGCCCCCCTCTGACGCACGGTGACTTGACGGGACTTCCCTGTGGCATTCCCCGTGACGTCACAGGGAAGTCCCGTCAAGTCACCGTGCGTCAGAGGGGGCGGGGTCACCGGGTGGCCCCGCCCCCCTCTGTTATTTAAGAACTGTCAGACGAGGAGCGCCGTCACACAGCGGGAGCCTCCCTCCATGCCAGCATGGATTGCGGAGCGGCCCGGAGAAGAAAATGAAGAAGAAGAGAAGAAAAGAAGAAAAGAAGAAAAGAAGAAGAGAAGAAGAGAAGAAGAGAAGAGCGGGAGCCTCCCCCCCATGCCATGGGTGCGGAGCGGCCCGAGGAGAAGAAGACAGAAGACGCCGCGGAGGAGATGCTGGACGAGAACGCCGGAGGAAGAACCAGAAGAACCAGAAGAGCCAGAAGAACCAGAAGATGAAGCAAGATAGAAGAAAGAAGAAGCATTTAAATAAAGGAATTGTCAAAAACTGTCTCTTGTCATTTTTAACATTTTTGACACTTTTTTCGTGAAATGGTAGGGGTACTTATGTACCCCCTTACCATTTCACACAGGGGGGGGGCCGGGATCTGGGGGTCACCTTGTTAAAGGGGGCTTCCAGATTCCGATAAGCCCCCCGCCCGCAGACCCCCACAACCACCGGCCAGGGTTGTGGGGATGAGGCCCTTGTCCTCATCAACATGGGGACAAGGTGTTTTGGGGGGCTACCCCAAAGCACCCTCCCAATGTTGAGGGCATGTGGCCTGGTACGGTTCAGGAGGGAGGGGGGGCCGCACTCTTGTCCCCCCCTCTTTTCCTGCGGCCTGCCAGGTTGCGTGCTCGGATAAGGGTCTGGTATGGATTTTTGGGGGGACCCCACGCCGGTTTTTTTTTTTTTTTTTGGCGCGGGGTTCCCCTTAAAATCCATACCAGACCTGAAGGGTCTGGTATGGAATTTAGGGGGAACCCCACGTCATTTTTTTTTTTAAATTTTGGCCGGGGTTCCCCTTAATATCCATACCAGACCTGAAGGGCCTGGTATGGAATTTAGGGGGACCCCCACGTCATTTTTTTTTTTTAATTTTGGTTCGGGGTTCCCCTTTGGGGAATTCCCATGCCGTTTTTATCAATGAACTTCTATGTGTATTGTCGGCAATGCAATAGCCGCGGGTAGTTTTAAATGAGTTTTTTCCTTCAAAATGTCATTTTGCTGTCAGACTGTTCTAAACACAGGAAACATGCGCCCCTTTACAGGCACACTATAGACACCCCCCAGGTACGAAATTTAAAGGGATATTACACTTTTATTGTTTGACTTTAAGCATTATTAAAATCACTGCTCCTGAAAAAACGGCCGTTTTTAAAACTTTTTTTTGCATTGATCCATGTCCCCTGGGGCAGGACCCAGGTCCCCAAACACTTTTTATGACAATAACTTGCATATAAGCCTTGAAAATTAGCACTTTTGATTATTCATGTTCGTGTCCCATAGACTTTAACGGTGTTCGCATGTTCGAACGAACTTTTTTCCTGTTCGCATGTTCTGGTGCGAACCGAACAGGGGGGTGTTCGGCTCATCCCTAAATGTGAGTCTCCATCACCATATGCTCAGAGAAGGGCCTATGCAGGGAGACCAGCTCTCAAGTGCTTTGTTTGTAAAAAGGGGGGTCACATAGCTAGGTATTGTTTGATGTCTAATAATGATATGCAAAGGAGGTTGCACTACCCAAAAACTACACCAAGGCGTTATGAATTTTATTCTGTGAGATGTGGTATCAATCCAAGGCATAGAGGCCATAGTAATCAAACCTGTTTCCCTTTTTAAGACCCAAATTCGAGACTACAAACTGAAAATAGTCAATTAAGACAGGAAAGGCATCGCTATGTAGAACAGTTGCATAAACTCGAAATGGAGGTAGTGTCATGACCTTGCAGTAATACATTCATGACCTGTCTGTCTCTTACCTGGTCTGTGTATCAGCCTTGAGGCTTGTGCTCTCACACCTGCATGCTTAAGTAATTTTCCCTCTGTGTGGCTCCACCCTAGCCTCAACAGGAACCACTATTTAACACCGTATTCTCCAAGCCTGCCTTGCCGTGCAATATTGTGTGTTTGGCTTCCTGTTTGCCGTCTGCTCTAGTTTGTCTCTGTCTCTGTTACCGATCTTGGCGTGTTCCCGACTATTCCTGTCTGCTTGTGACCCTGACCTTTGGCGCGTTCTCGACTGTCCCTCTTTGCCTGTTATCCTGACTTTTGGCGTGTTCTCTGTTATCCTTGTCTGCTAGTCGCCCTGACATTTGGCTACCTCCTTACTATTCCTTGCTGTCCTGGGCTGCTGTTTCCTCTTCATCCTCCTGTAGCCTACCATGAGCGTGAGCTGGGAGACCCTGGGGGCCACGACCTGGATCCAGTTGCAGCCCAGTCCATCCGTGTTGGTTCTCCAGGGAACCTGCCTTCCTGAACCACCCCGAGTTCCATCTGCAGCAGTCAGCCTTAGGGTCCACTATCATAGCGGTGCACTCCTGACCCCAACAGGGTGCATCTGTCACCTGGATACAGGTGACCTGACAGGTAGCCGTATGTTCATTCAAATATAGCACTGGAGGAAAACAATGTTAGCAGCCCTTAGAAAGTTGCATGGATGGTAAGAATGTTCTGGTTAATGTTTTTTTGCTATGAATAAGGTTTAGATGTGAGTTTCAAAGATTAGCCCTTCATGTTTGGAAAATTATAGAGGACCTTGATATATTTTTAGTATTTTCAAGGATAAGCCTCTGGATTGTTATAATTTTAATTTTTTATTATTTTGTCATTTATTAAAATTGTTTATTCATTTATTTTATTTTTGTTTTGTTCAGGTGGAAAAAATGTTGGGTTTAGTCCACCTGAAAGGGGGTTCATTGGATATGTCTTCAATTAGCAGCTGAATACATTTTGTTTAAGACAAGAGTCGGTAGGAAGCCATTCTAGCCCCTGGAGTTATTGTAGTTTTTTTATTTTGTTTTTATTTTCATTCAGGTGGAAAAAGATAAAAAGGTTTAGGCTTGGTCCACCTAAAAGGGGAGTTAGTGCATAGGTCTTAAGGTACAGATAAATGTATTTTTTTGCGTTTAAATTGAGAATTTGTGAGAAGCAACATTCACGTTCATTTTTTATTTTTTTGCTTCTACCATGGGGATCCATTTTAGAGTGGGTTCACCGTAAAGAAATCATGGGTGTTCGATAATTTGTTCAGAGTGGCAGAAGCCAGGAATACAGGGGGTCCCCTAGTTACAAACATCCGACTTACAAACGACTCCTACTTACAAACGGAGGGAGACAACAGGAAGTGAGAGCAAATCTACCCCTAGGAAGGGAAATTCAGTCCTGTAAGAGCTATTATGGGGAAAAGGTACCTCCACTGATGCTTTATCACCAATCCTTGTTTCCACAACAACCCAAAATTTTCAAAATCCAATTGTCATTGGGACAGAAAGGGAGGTGAAATCTTCTGAACAGGGGCACACACAGCAAAACAAATGTTACAGGGGTGTTAACCCTTCCCTATGCTATCCAAAAAGCTTAAAAATAGTTTTTTTGTCTGGAGCTACACTTAAAAAATGTACCTGTTCCGACTTACAAACAGATTCAACTTAAGAACAAACCTACAGTCCCTAACTTGTTTGTAACCCGGGGACCCCCTGTATTAGGTTCCTGGGTAATAAGGAGGGAACTATAAGTAAACATAGCAAGCGAGCATATATTGTGGATAAGAATTTTATTCTGCTCTTGTTTTTCACTTCCAGAGTCCAGGTGGAGAGAGATTGGAGAGGTTTCTGGAACAGAGATGAAAGATTTTCATCTGGTTGGCATTTTGTCTGTGCCATACCACACCGCAAATTTGTTCTGATAAACATTCAGGGGAGAAGGGACAAACAAAAATATTCAGATTAATACTTGCAATATATGGTTTCTTTTTCTTATGGACAATTTAGCGCTAATGCTGAATC
Source organism: Aquarana catesbeiana (assembly GCF_042186555.1). Taxonomy (NCBI): domain Eukaryota; kingdom Metazoa; phylum Chordata; class Amphibia; order Anura; family Ranidae; genus Aquarana; species Aquarana catesbeiana. The sequence goes on from NC_133336.1 coordinate 204,557,907, forward strand.
TGAAAGACTTTGCCCAGCAACGAGGCTTGTGAAACATTTTGCTGGAGTCTCTTCTGTCATTTATGAATGCAAACGTACTGTGAATACAAGTGCAATGGGTTGGAGGTTGGGGAAGGAATATAACCTATCCAATCCTTCACAACAAGAAATGTAAAATAGTTTTTTTTTATGGAGGGAGGAATTGAAAGAAGGAAAGGTTTTTAATGTGTAACATGTTTTAACATAGCTGAATTAATATGGTGCAGGTACCCAGGAAACTGGCACTTACGCATAAGTAAGATGTCTGTTGGCCAGGTGACAAATCAATAGGGTGAAAATTATGAGCTACTAATAGAAGTAAAGGATCTCGCCAGATACCCTAATTATTGCTCTAAGAAGACAGATAGATTGCAATCGTTATTCAACCCAAGGGGTTGCATGCTATTTAAATTAAAAATCCACATCTTCTCTTTTTTTTTCTCCACATCATTTCTTTTCTGAATGTTTTAGTGTGGAGTCTACCCTCCTTGATTGAAATAGTGAGGCCCAGAAAGGGCAAAACGGCAGGATCAAAAGGAATAAGTTACCTAATATTCCTATCATTATTGTTCAGCTCCTCGATAAAAGAAACCAGGTCTAGGGGTGAGCCCCCCAGACCATGATCACGTCATTGATGTACCTCAGCCACAGATGACAGTGGCTAAGGTACATCGACGAGGGGTATACACATTCCATCTCCCATAAGCCCAGATGCAAACATGCATACAAGGGGGCCCAAGGGGCATCCATCGAGGTGAACCTAATCTGATGATAATACGTTCCAAGATATGGAAAACAGTTGCGTTCAAGCATGAACTGTAAAAAGGTCCACAATGAATTAATTTTGTGTGGCCAGCAGAGGAAATTTATTGTCCAAAAAGTGATGTACCGCTTTTAGGCCCCAATTATATGGAATCAATGTGTAAAGGGATTCAACATCTATTCCCACCAGGATTGCTCCCGGTGGTAATTAAACCCTATCCAACCTCCTAAGTACATCACGTGTGTCCTGTACAAAAGAGAGGAGTTCACATACCAGCTCTTCCACATATTATTATTATTATTATTAATAAAAAGGAGAAGCTCTATCTTATCCCTAAGGCACCTCGCATGCCTGTTATTTACTACCTACCTAAGGTTCATAAACATCCGACTTGCCCCCCCGGGACGTCCCATCGTAAGTGGAATTGATTCCCTTACGTCCTGGGTGGGCAAGTATATAGATTATCTCTTACAACCTTTGGTTAACAAGATGCCTTCCCTCATTAAGGATTCAAAACATGTAATCAATTTAATATCCAATTATACTCCCACTCCATCCATGTGGATGGTTACTGCAGACGTGACATCTCTGTACACGGTAATACCTCATGATCTAGGCCTTTTCGCTGTCGAGTATTATTTAAGGCGAGACTCAGAATTGTTTGATGAACAGATTAACTTCATTATGGATCTCCTAAGATATGCGGCATCGCATAATTATTTTTGGTTTGATGGACGGTTTTACCGTCAAGATCGAGGAGTGGCTATGGGGGCTAAATATGCCCCCAGCCTCGCTAACCTCTTTATGGCCTTATGGGAGGAGGATGTCGTCAATGTTGGCCAGAGACCCCATCTCAAATTATGGGCGAGGTACATTGACGACGTCCTCCTCCTGTGGGATGGGCCTCGTAGTGAATTAGATCTCTTTATGGAAGATCTTAATAGAAATACCAGGGGGATCTTTCTGAATTTTGAGGCGAGCCAATCTGATATCAATTTTTTAGATCTTAACATAGTTGTCTGTCATAATCAGTTTGTCACTTCCACTTTTTTCAAAAGCACGGACCGCAACTCCTATATATCGATTGACAGTTGCCACCATAGATCATGGCTTCAGTCTGTACCTAAAAGCCAGTACACGCGTCTCAAGAGAAATTGCTCAGAAAACACCAAGTTTTTGGAACAGGCAGATGTGCTGACTCAACGTTTTCTAGAGAAGGGTTACCCCCTGGACTCTTTAAAATCTGCTTTAGAATCAGTTAATAATTTAGACAGAAATTAACTTCTTGGGATTAGGCCATCTCGCGAATGGGATTCCTCTCGTATTCCCTTTATTACTACTTATTCCGTACAATATAACCATATTAAAAACTTGATTCGTAAGCATTGGCATATTTTAGAAAATGATTCAGTCCTTAAATCTATTCTGCCAGCTAAACCACAGGTGGTGTTCAGAGGGGCATCGTGTCTGAAAGACAGATTGGCTCCTAATGTTCTGGATCCTCCCTCCATTAAACCCTGTTTCTTTGGTAACTTGACAGGCTATTATAAATGTGGGAGGTGTCGAGTGTGCTCTTTAATAGGGGCACACAAAGACGCACCCATTCGTTTATTTCCCACAGCACACAAAAGGAACATCACATCGAGCCTTTTATTACATGTTCGACGGAGGGGGTCGTCTATCTGCTCCAGTGCCCTTGTGGGCTGCAGTATGTGGGCAGGACTAGGCGACCCCTCTCCGTCAGATTAAACGAACATATTTCTAATATTAAAAATGGATTCCCTAAACATTCAGTTTCCAAACACTATTTAACCACACATAACAAGGATCCCTCAAACACCATTTTTTTGGGGATTGATAAATATCGACCCCATTGGAGGGGTAGCTCTCTGGTCAGGAGCATTTCCAGACTAGAGATGCTATGGATGCATAAAATCAAATGTTACACCCCATATGGACTCAATGTTGACATTGACACAAATGCCTTCATTGATAACTCTTGAGGGTGCCCTGTATCTGAATCTAGGGGGAGGAGCCCCTAGTTACACTTATTATTGGTTTGTGGTACATATTTGTTTACTTTATTTTTCAGAAAATTTTCTCCATCATTTCTAATTTTTTTATTCTTCTTCTTATTATTATTTTCATTATTTTTTCATATATTTTTTGTTCTGGTATTTTTCCCAATAATTAGAACAGCTTATCCTACCTGTGAATAGATTCAATTGACAATATGTAATGTTTGATATTTCCATACTATGTTATTTGGTTGATCTATATATAGGAACTGGACTCGATGTGGGCCACAGGAAATTGCCTTCGGTTTTTTGCTTTTTAGTGAATGATGGCTCTTTCTATAGGTTATGTGATATACCCAGAAAATATACAGCCCTTTTTTGGGACATATGCCTCAGTTTATTACCTCTTCTGAGATTCACCTAAAGTGACCTTATTTCCACCTTTTGGTAGTGTTTTTATTTCTTGTGACAAACATGTTATTCGTCACTTAATTTTATTACATTTTTTTGTTCCTTGTGTCCTCTTCGATTTTTAATGGTTTTTATTTAATAATTTTTTCATTTTCGGTACTATTATACCAGTAACTGGAAATTAGTATCCTTTACACGTTTTTAGTTTTTATCTACCTTCCAAGTATTTTATTTTTCAACAAATTCAATTAGGCTGATGTTATTAAGCGGCTTATCTACTCTCCTGGTAGACTGTGTAAAGCGGTTTACGATTTGCCCACTTGTTTTAACATCCGTTCTGTCTTTGGATCTATCTTTCCAGTGCCCAACATGGCGGAATTGGAATCGCTCCATGTGTTCGAATGGAACGCGAGATGATTTCCTGGTCTCACATCAAGGCTTGGTTCTCCTGGTACTATTTACACGCGACACGTCAGTGCGTCGCCCGTGCCCCAGACGACGTCATCGTATGACGAAACGCGATTCGGGAGGAGCTGACGTGCTGACGTCCCGTGTGTTCCGTCTGTAGGACGGGTGTTCGCTGTAGCCGGCCGGCTTATACGATTTATGCTGTTTTTCTTCATTTTAAATGTAAGTGCGTTTCCTATTTTATAATAAATTACCCATATCAGGATTACGCTATGTTGTTACTTCTTTCCTTTTGGGGAACCCCTGTATGGTAAACGTGTTCCGGTGCTCTGGAGGTGCGCATGGAGGTTTTTTGCAGCAGCTGACTCTTCCAGATGGTGTAGCGGACTATCGCCATCCAGGCATCCGCATTGGTTAAAGGCCCTGACCGGGTTAAGGTTACAGGCTTGTCTAGCTTGCCTTGTGGTAAGCACATTATTTTACTGGTGATAACACAGTGGTGCGGTGGAGGAATAAATTAGCCATCTACCCTTTAACAATAAGAAGAATCCATTGTACACCTTTGGACTTTTATTTTCCTTGCACTTAGATGGACTTTTTTTCTGCTCATTTACTCAGCTGTTTGTTCACATTTAAATTCACGTTATGAGTTATGAAACAGTTTATCCTTATTGTTTATTACTAACAGTTATGTCACATATAATATTGATATCCATTTATTAATATTGCTATATATTGTTATAGTTTATTGAGTGCTGCTATTTATTATTTTCCATTTGAACAGGTGTGTATCTCACTTATAGCAGCAGCTTTTCCTTTAGGTGATAGTAGTTAATCAATTTTGCTTGGTGTTTTGGCCAAAATTGCTTTGGCCATCTTGTTACAGCGCGGTAATTTTCCATTTTTATCTATTCCCACCAGGATTGCTCCCGGTGGTAATGAAACCCTATCCAATCTCCTAAGTACATCACATGTGTCCTGTACAAAAGAGGGGAGTTCATATACCAGCTCTTTAATTAGAGCATCCACATATTTTCCGACCCTCTTCAGGGGGCCCTTGATGGCCGAAACGATCGGCCTCCCCGGGGGGTTAGTCATGGACTTGTGGAGCTTAGGGATCATATAGAAGATGGGGGTGTTGATCTCTTGGACACTGAGATATTTACATTCCTTACAAATAATAAGATGTTCCTCTAGGGCCATATTTAGTTTAAAATTGAGGCTAGCCACAATTTCGGTAAAGGGATTTAGAGAAAGCCTCTAGTATGTGGTTCCATCTTGGAGGAGACGCATAGTTTCTCCCTCATACAGGGTCCGCGAAAGCAGAACAGTGTTGCCCACCTTTATCACTACCCTTTATAATGATATCAGAGGCCTCCTCCAACTCCCTGAGTGCCTTCCTCTCCTCTTTAGTAAGATTATCCAGCCCTTTGTATTTCCAATCAATCTAGGACAGGTCTTTTTTGACCTGTTCCAAGAATAGATGGATCCCTTTATGCTTGGATAGGGGGGCATTTTATGGGATTTAATAGGTAGTTTAGAGGGACGGGGACACATTTGTGATGAACTAAGAGTTTCGGTACCAGAATCAAAATCTTGATTCTCCTCAAGAAGTGCAATTAGTGCATTGAGAGATTCACGTTCTTCTTTACTTTGTTCATCTGTTTCTACAGCTTGATTTTTTCGTTCCGAATGCCAATATCTAAAAATTACTTTCCGCAGAAAGAGGCTAACATCTTTGAATACTTCAAATTCACTCATCGTAGCGGTGGGTGAAAACGACAGTCCCTTCTGTAGTAGTGAGATGTGATGCTGATTGAGTGGGAAATCAGATTGACCACCTTCCTGTCTAAGTGTGACCTATCAGTAATATGAATATCGGAGTTGTCTGTAGTTTTTACTAGACTCTCCGTGATCCTGATCTGAGTTTCCTTTGATTTCCTTTTGCGTCTTTCTCTTTTCCTTGCCCTCCCGTGTTGGTTTGGGGGAGAGGTCTGCCCGTGGGTGTAGTTTTTGGTTTACCCTTTCTGGAGACCCGGTCGTCTATACTGTCCCCCTCCTGCTCTAAAAAAAGCAACTGCTTTTTCCTGATATCCAGATTCACGGTCAGTGGATTAATGTCTAGAGCGGGCAGTGTTAAATTTATTTTTTCTGCCTCTGCATGACCTGCTTCTCCCTCTAGGGATTGTAGAGTCAAATATATCCCCACTTTCCCAGTCTAGGAGATTCTGTTTAAATTTTTCCTGTTTGGTGGACTTTAGGGTTTTCTGTGCTTTTTCAACTTTTTTTTTAAGGAGATCGTTACTTTTAATGAACTCCGGATCTGATTTATATGGTTCCAACAGCTGCACGCTGCTGTCTGTTTCTTTTTTAATTTCATCAAGTTGTATTTGTTCCTCATCCACAATCATATTCAAGATCGCAAGGCCACATTCCAGACAACTTTTTTTCCATAATTCGAGGAATCGTGGTGTATGTAGGTCACCTGCCGGAGTGACCTTTTCCCTCAAGCCCCTAGGTATGATTTTATGCTCGATGTGTGATTTTAGTGATGAGATGTCCCACTTTCTGTTAAGGAATTTAATGGTTAGTTTTTTTATGATTCTTTAGTAATTTTTTCAAGCTATCATTGCCACTATAAGGAGTCGATGAGTCACAAGAAAAAGCTGATTGTATCTCAAGGTCGATTTCTTCATCCAGGAGATACGCCATACTATGATGTAAGAAATGTAGAAAGTCCCTATTAATGTACAATATTCGGGAATCGCCTAGAGCTACTCAAAAAGAAAGGGACCAGTGTGTGCAAAAAACAAACCACAATAAGGGATCGCCCCTATACAAATTAAAAATAAAAATTTAAAACATGAGTTGGAGGTAAGGGTGTGTAAGGAAATGGAGATCCAAAGTCCAGAAGGGAAGTAAAATCCCTAAATTACTAAACTAGAGACAAAACAAAAGGAAGGGGACCTATGGCTCATCCAATTTAGCGCAGATCCGATGGGGTAAAGAAATTGGCCTAGAAGTTGCCTACCCGATTTAGAGATCTGTTTACACCATCAGCCTGAGGTATATAGCACAATGGGTTAAACCTCAAGGGGTAGTAGTCCTCTGAATTAGAAGTCATGCATACAAAAAATATATATATATATATATATATATATATATATATATATATATATATATAGGAAAGGCCCAACGGTAATTCATCAGAGAGGACAAACTGGTGAAAGCTAAATATCTTTATTGATAATCCAAGTTCAAATAAATAAACAATATAGAAAACTTCACCCACCTCCAACACATTTTTTTTTTTAAAGGTGTTTATTTTCATTTTTAGACAACAAAAGAAGGACAGAACCAAAAAAACAAGTACAGACTGGGAGTACATACATGTATGGTGTAAACAGCACATTAATTCTGATATAAGATCACGGATTAGGTCGTTTGTATAAAACATTAATACCCCAAACAAGAAAAGAAACAACCACTCACACCCATTCACACACCTAGCACACACAACCTCATTAGCGCAGTACATTTCCAGAAACCCACAGGGAGTAAACTTTAAGAGCATATGTGAATCTCTATCCATACATAGATATATGTCAAATAATGTTTACTGGATCACATCAACATACCACATCATTGAGATAACTGTGAGGAGAGAACATCCCCCAGAAGTCCCCCAAAACATCCAGCCATGGCTGCCATATTTTGGTGAACTTCTTAGGGCATGCCCTACTTTTATATATTAATTTGAATTTAGGGAGGGTCCCATGAACAATACGGAAGAAAGCTTGGGCCGAGAAGAGAGCAGTATCTTTCCAATGTAACAAAATTGTTTTACGTGCGTAAAACAACAATATACATATCAACGTTCCAGCATGAGTGCGAGGAACATGATCATTCAATACCCCCAAAAGTCCAACCTCCGGAGTATGAGGCAATGGCATATGGAGCTTACGGTTGAAAAAAGAAAACAAATCCTTCCAGAAGGTTGTAAGTCCAGAACATGTCCAAAACATATGAAAAAAGTTGGCAGCAATCATGTTACATCTAGCACATGCAATATCTCGACCCAGACCCATTTTAACCAACCTAGCAGGTGTATAGTGTAAGTGATGTATAAACTTGAATTGTATCAGGACATCAGCCATGCTGATGATATCCTGAAAGCATATTTCCACTGCCTCTTCCCAATCCTCTTCAGAAAGCTCAGGCATAACCATCTGCCATTTACATTGAGAATTCTGAAAGGGATCTTCACCCATCACCTGAAGGCGCCCATAAAAGGTCATCACTAGTTTGTTTATTTCTGGGAATGACAGAAGGTCCTCAATAGAGGATTCCTTGAGCTCTATGGTCAATGATCCAAATTGTGTCCTAAGGGCATGTCGTAATAAAAGGTACTTGAAGAAGAATTTATTCTCATGGCCATATTTAAGTCTAAGGGATCCAAAAGGCAGTAAGGTATTCTCCTCAAATATATGAAAGACGTGTGTGATTCCAAAACGGCCCACCACGTCAAGTCCGGATGACCAGAGAGCTCAGGAATATTTGGATTTCACCATAGGGGAGCCTGTGGCAAAATATCCACTTGGGATTGTGTCAGTGTCTTTCCCCCCTCCCTCCAAGCCATAAAACAAACCTCAATGGGAGAAAATCTGGAGCCACCTGTTTTCCTTGATCTATGCAATTCATCCTTCAAAGAGGTAGGAGGTGCAAACAAGGTCAAAAGAAAGGCAGTGGCAGGAGTTTGGGGATCAGAGTGCAGCCAATCATGGATATAGGTGAGCTGGGAAGCGAGAAAATAATTTCTTAAGTTCGGGCAAGCCAAGCCGCCTACGGCTTTGTCCGTTTGTAGAGAGGATTTGGCTATACGAGGTTGGCAACCATTCCAAATAAAAGTAAACAGGGCAGAGTCAAGTTTTGCAAATAATTTTTTGGTGAGGAAAACTGGGGAAGCCCTAAAGCTATAGAGAAATTTCGGTAGCAAAATCATTTTAAATATATTTATACGACCAATTAGATTGAGGGGCAGTGACGACCAAGTAGGGAATTTATCCATCATCTGATGGACTATAGGGGCGATATTGAGTTCTTCATATCTAGGGAGATCGGCATGTATCTGAATACCAAGGTACTTAAAGGAGGGTGTTAGTTGAATACATGACCTCTGTAGATAATCATAGGAAGAAGGGGGACCGATAGCAAAGGCCTGAGATTTTTCCCAGCCCACCCAGAGCCCCGAGACCGCACCAAACTCCTCCACCACTTGTAGTAATTTAGTAAAAGAGCTCTCCCTACCATCCAGATATACCAGGGCATCATCTGCATATAAAGAGATCTTCTCTTCTAGCGGGCCAGAACGGATACCCCCAATCTCAGGCGTCTGCCGCACTGCCAGAGCCAATGGCTCAATGGCTACTGCAAACAGCAGAGAGAGAGGGCATCCCTGCCGAGTACCCCGGTTCAAAGAAAATGGTGCAGAAATGTCAATGTTTGTGCGAACCCTAGCCCTTGGGTCAGCATATAGTAATCGAACCCAGTGCATAAAATTTGGGCCAATACCCATCCGTGCCATAGCTTCCCATAGGAAAGACCAACTTACAGTATCAAAAGCTTTCAATATGTCCAGGGACAGGACTAAACCAGAAAATTTTGCACGTGCTGCCTCATGGACATGTAAGTACAATCTGCGGATATTATCAAATGTACTCCTGCCAGGCATGAAACCAGATTGGTCCGGCGGTATGAGGGACAGGATGACCGACTGAAGTCTGAGGGCAAGTATTTTTGCTAAAATCTTTGCATCACCGTTCAGGAGTGAGATAGGCCGGTAGGATCCACATTGTTGTCTATCCTTACCGGGCTTGGGTATAACAACGAGTGCCTCATTCATAGAATCAGGAAGCTTCCCCAATTTAAGGGAGTCCTGAAACATTTTGAGGAGCCTAGGAGCCAGTACCTCTATATGTGTCTGATACCACTCCGAAGGAAGCCCATCCAGGCCCGGAGTTTTATTAGAGGGTAGGAGGCATATGGCCTTGGTGACCTCCTCCAGCATAATGGGTTTATCCAAAAGGGATTGTTGAGTGTCACTAAGCGCTGGGAGGTCAAGGGATTCAAAGAAGCCCATAAAGTCTGTTTCTGAAGGGATATCAGTGCCCCTGTACAGTGTGGCATAGAAATCCGCAAAAGTTTGGTTAATAGTCAGTGCGTCAGATTTAGTCGACCCATCTGGTAATTGAATTGTGGCAATCGCAGCTTCCTGACAGTCCACGTGTGCAAGATATGCAAGGAGCCTACCATTTTTCCCTCCATGCTCGTGAATATGAGCCGAGAGGTACAACTGCTGTTTCCTGGTCAAGTCTACCATGTGCAACTGCAGACCCCGATGGGCCTCTGTCAGAATGCCCCTAGTTTCAGAGGAAGGGGCACCCGTATGACGGGCATGGGCCTCCTCCAATACTTTTCGAAGATCCTCCTGTGTCCTCCGCCCGGCAGCTCTGTAGTACTTAATTCTAGAAATATAGGAACCCCTGACCACAGCCTTAAAAGGCATCCCAGACAGGGCCCGCAGGAGCAGAGTCCGTGTTAAGGGACCAGTAATTAGTCATGTCAGTCGGGATGCCCTCAGATATCTCCACTGTAGAGATCAAGAGAGGGCTGAGTCTCCAGGTTCGGAATGCCGGTCTATGGCCCACAGTCAAACCCACCTGTATCATAGAATGATCAGACTCCGTCTGGGGCAGATACGCTATTGATCGAACAGCAGGTAAAAAATCCTTTGTGGCCAGGGCATAATCAATTCTAGAAAGGACTGCATAGAACCTAGACTGGCAGGAGTATACTTTGGCATCTGGAAATTTCCAGCGCCACAGATCCACATATCCATAAGTATTACACCACGCACAAAACAACTTGGATTCTGATTGTAGGGGTTTTAGTCTATCTAAATCAGGTTGCAAGACCGAATTGAAATCCCCAAGGATAAGCATAGGACAATTAGACAGGTTAGCAAAATGAATATTGAGATCAGAGAACATTGCAGCCATGACGGGGGAGGGAGATATACTGTGACCAAAATAAGGGATGTGCCATGTATTGACATATGTAAAATAGCATACTGCCCCTTGGGATCTAGGACAACTTGATGACACACGAAGGGCAACCCCTTACGAATTAGGATAGCAACCCCCCGGGCATAATTTGAGTAGGTAGATTGATAGTGATTGGCCACCCAGTGTTTTTTAAGTGCCATCACTTTGGACTCCATTAGGTGAGTCTCCTGGAGGCATAGAATATGTGGCTTACTATGTTTCAGGGCCTCAAAGATAGATGCTCTTTTAAATTTAGAGTTCAGCCCGCGGACATTCCATGAACAAACGGTTACTTCAGACATGGGGTTGGTATTATAAGTGCTGGGTCAGGGGGGATAGGATCAGACACTGGGGTCTCAGAGGGCTTCCCACCCTCGGTCACAGCCACATAGAAAATTAAGGGCCGCAGTGCTAGACATATAATCATCCATACAGAAACCATGCATACAACCACACAATTACATACATTAACATGCTTATTACCCAACAAGGGCAATTAATTCCCTGCCCAGCTCCAAAAAAGGGGAGTGGGCCTATACCCTAAACTTGTACCATGCATGGGGCGCATGGCCCGGAACAGGAGGCAAGAAAAAAAAAAGAAGTTCAAAAGCAAAAAAAAGTCAGTGTTCAACAACAATATTTCCAGAAGAAAAAGGAGGGGACTGAACCCCAAGGCAGCTCAGGCTCAGTTAAAGATGCAGAAAAGGAGAACCCAGAGAAGGGAGGAAACTTCAGTTACAGCAGTGGAGCCAGCAAAATGTGGGGATCCGCATCAGGCAGGAGGCTTAGGAGGGCAGGGTAGTGATTCCCACCAGGACATGGTGTCATGTGGGGACTGAAAGAAATGGGCTTTCCCTTGGTATGTGATCTGAAGGGTGGCAGGGAATAGCATGCAATACTGAATATCTTGCTCCCGGAGCTTCTGCTTGACACGCTGGTAGCTGGCTCTATGGTTGCGGACTGTCGCAGAGTAGTCTAGAAAGAGTGACACCACAGCATTATTAATGCAGAGACTTCCTTTCCACCTGGCAGCCCCCAATATGGAGTCACAGTCCCTGTAATTAAGGAGATGGATCACCACCGTACGTGGGGGGTGACCTTCAGGAAGGGGACCTCCGGGAACTCGGTTGTCCCTCTCAATCACAAAACAGGGGGACAGCTGCTCTCGGCCAAATACTTGCTCAAACCAGCTCTCTAGGAAGGCTACAGCGTCAGAACCCTCCACCCACTCCGGAAGTCCTACCAGGCGCAGGTTATTTCTGCGTAGGCGGTTTTCGAGGTCATCAACCTTATCCTCTAGAGATGTAATCTTTCCCCCATATATATTGAGTTTAGGTAGAATGGGAGTGACAGTGTCCTCCAAATCACTGATATATTGCTCAGTTTCATTAACCCAGCCACGTAACTTGTGCATGTCCTGCCGCATAATAGTTAGGTCAAATCTTAAGCCCATCCACCTTCCCCACAAGGTCCGCATGGTTTACCTTGATAATGGCAAGGACATCCACCAGGGTGGGTTCCTTGTCGCCATCCACAATGGCACGGCTGCAGGGTCCGGAATCTCAGGGGAGGGTATTGGGGACCCGTCCTGGCCATCTCCAAAGAGATCCGGAGCGGAGGCTGGAGATGAGCTGGGCCCATGGACGGTGTTGCGGCGGCCATCTTGGCAGGAGCGGGTGGCGATGCTCATCTTTAACGGGGTTTGTTTCTTCACTCGCCGCTTTCCCATCCACCAAAATGCCCCCTGATGATGCAGGAGACACACCGGGAGGGATTAGGCAAAAAAGAATTTGACTGCTGACAATGGTCAATCAGGATGGAGCAGGATTGTATAGGGAGAGACCGGAGCTACACAGGAACACATCCGATCACATCCTGAGCCAGGCCACGCCCTCCCTCCCACTCCAACACATGGTTAAAATTAAGACAAACGTCTTAATAGGACACAGGTGGCCACCACACCGGATTCAAGCACCTCATATTCGTCTCACACACAAACAAAAATATATCCTGAAGCCAGATCTGGAAATAAATTAATAAATGATCAATCATTAAAAGTTCACTGTGCGAATAATAAATGACAAGATTCCTATGATAAAGATGTTAGAGCGCTCAGGTAAGTATTCCAATAGGGATGTATAGAAAAAGTGCTTGTGCTTTTTGAGATATAAGAAAATTCCCTCAAATATAAAGACAGATGCCGGTGGGTGATGAAGGGTAAAACACAGGTTGAACATGGGGTGACATTGCACGAGGAAAACAAACGGGATATGCTATGTGTGATGCTCCCCTTCAAATGCTTGGGGCAGGATACAGCTCACCGTTTGACGTCTTCTGTATGCAGCCATTGCCCCAGGAAGTCTGATCCCTGTAGCGGTAACCCCACCGTATTGAAGACCACACTGGAGGCCAGGTCGTGAGTGTCAGCTCGGAGTAATTCCGACCAAAATTGACGATGGATAGTAAAGTCCAATGCACCCAGGCTTCCAGTATCGCAAGGCTGTTTAAGGAACCACAGACCAGAGCAGCATTGCAAGCATTTCACGCCAGCTGGTGGAGCCGTGTGGCAGCTTGAGATTTTGAGGTTAATGGAGGTGGATCATTGTGTATGATGGAGATCACTGTGTCCTCACAACGAACAACGTGATGGCGTAATTCTTACGCGTTTCGCTTGAACCCAAGCTTCCTCAGAGCATGCGCAGTGATTTAGGGTCTGTACTTAAATATTCAAGTTATTAAAAAGTGATTGACTACCATCGAGGACATCACCAGAGCACTGCAGCCTAATCAAGACGTCATTCACGCACTGTGCAGACACACAATAACATACAGGGGCGATCCACAGTTAATCAACAAATATATACAGAAAAGTGAAAGTTTCAATCAGTAAACCAAAAAATGAAAAACAATGAAATACATGCAGTCACTGTCAGCTAACCAAAAAAGGTTACACACCGAGCTGAGCTAATCACAGCTGCAGTATCCACATAGATGCCTACCCAGAACTCCTCAGGTATGTAGCTATTTATAGAAGTAAAGGATCTCGCCAGATACCCTAATTATTGCTCTAAGAAGACAGATAGATTGCACTCGTTATTCAACCTAAGGGGTTGCATGCTATTTAAATTAAAAATCCACATCTTCTCTTTTTGATATAATATCCTGTCAAAATCCCCTCTTCTGGGTGTGAGATTGAGTCTATAAATGCCTTTGCACTTAAGGCGCTTCGGTTCACCTCTATGTGTTTTCAAAAAATGCAGGGAGAGGGGACGATCATCATCTTTATTGATATTACTCTGAACATGTTCACCAATCCTGATTTTGAGCTGTCTCTTTGTTTTACCCACATAAATCAGTCCACAGGGACAGGTGAGCATATAAATCCCGTGTGTTGTGGAACAGTTTATGAAGCTATCAATTTTAAATTGTTTGCTACCATCAGAACTGGTGAACATGTCAGATTTTTCTACATATCTGCAGATGTGTCATCTGCCACAGGGGTACATGCCCCTAAGAGGTGGGAGGCTAGTGAGCCAATCCAACCTCATAGGTCTATGATATTCGGAATGAACCAGACTATCCCTCAGATTGGTAGCTCTTCTTGCTGTGAGTAGGGGTCGGTCACCAACAATATTCCCAAGAATAGGGGCCTCAGCTAAAATATGCCAGTGACGGCTAAGTACATTTCTAGTCTGTTCCCACTGTGCCCCAAATTTTGTAATGATCCTAATTGGGGCTTGGTTGGGAATTTTGTGTTTTTCCCCAGTGTCATTGGTAAGGAGGGACTGTTTATCTGTTTGAAAAGCCCTTCTCTTGGCTTTTCTAATGCAGGCATGAGAGTAGCCACGGTCACGAAATCTCCTGTACAGTTCAAATGCCTCAGTTTGGAAATCAGGGTCTTCCGAACAGTTCCTCCTAGCACGGAGGAACTGGCCTACCGGGATTCCCTGTATGAGTGATTTGGGATGGTGACTGGACACCAACAGCAATGTATTTGCTGCCGTTTCTTTTCTGAATGTTTTAGTGTGGAGTCTACCCTCCTTGATGTAAATAGTGAGGTCCAGAAAGGGAAAAACAGAAGGATCAAAGGAATAAGTTAACCTAATATTCCTATCATTATTATTCAGCTCCTCGATGAAAGAAACCAGGTCTAGGGGTGAGCCCCCCCAGACCATGATCACGTCATCGATGTACCTCAGCCACAGATGACAGTGGCTGAGGTACACCGACGAGGGGTATACACATTCCATCTCCCATAAGCCCACATGCAAACATGCATACGAGGGGTCCCAAGGTGCCCCCATCGAGGTGCCCCTAATATGATGATAATATGTTCCAAGAAGTTGAAAACAGTTGTGTTCAAGCATGAACTGTAAAAGGTCCACAATGAATTGATTTTGTGTGGCCAGCAGAGGAAATTTATTGTCCAAAAAGTGATGTACCGCTTTTAGGCCCCAATTATGTGGAACCGATGTGTAAAGGGATTCAACATCTATTCCCACCAGGATTGCTCCCGGTGGTAATTAAACCCTATCCAACTTCCTAAGTACATCACGTGTGTCCTGTACAAAAGAGAGGAGTTCACATACCAGCTCTTCCACATATTTTCTGACCCTCTCCAGGGGGCCCTTGATGGCCGAAACTATCGGCCTCCCCGGGGGGTTAGTCATGGACTTGTGGAGCTTAGGGATCGTATAGAAGGTGGGGGTGTTGAACTCTTGGACACTGAAATATTTACATTCCTTACGAATAATAAGATGTTCCTCTAGGGCCATATTTAGTTTAAAATTGAGGCTAGCCACAATTTTGGTAAAGGGATTTAGAGAAAGCCTCTGGTATGTGGTTTCATCTTTGAGGAGACACATAGTTTCTCCCTCATACAGGGTCTGTGAAAGCAGAACGGTGTTGCCACCTTTATCACTACCCTTTATAATGATATCAGAGGCCTCCTCCAAATCCCTGAGTGCCTTCCTCTCCGCTTTAGTAAGATTATCCTGCCCTTTGTATTTCCAATCAATCTTGGACAGGTATTTTTTGACCTGTTCCAAGAATAGATGGATCCGTTTATGCTTGGCATTGTAAGGGATTTAATAGGTAGTTTAGAGGGACAGGGACACATTTGTGATGAACTAAGAGTTTCGGTATCAGAATCAAAATCTTGATTCTCCTCAAGAAGTGCAATCAGTGCATTGAGAGATTCACGCTCTTTACTTTGATTTACCCCCTTCCTGACCAGAGCACTTTTTGCGATGCGGCACTACGTCACTTTAATTGCTCGGTCGTGTGACATTGCACAGAAACAAAATTGACATCCTTTTTTTCCCCCACATATAGAGCTTTCTTTTGGTGGTATTTGATCACTTCTGTGGTTTTTATTTTTTGCGCTATAAACAAAACAAAGCAACAATTTTGAAAAAAAAGCAATATTTTTTGCTTTTTTCTATAATAAATATCCAAAAAAATATATAAAAAAACGAATTTCTTTCTCGGTTTAGGTGATATGTATTCTTCTACATATTTTTGGTAAAAAATTGCAATAAGGCCCCTTTCACACTGGGGCAGGGGCATCATCGGCAGTAAAGCACCGCTATTTTTAATGGCGTTTTACCGTTGTATTTGCATAGGTATTCAGCCGCTAGCGGAGCGATTTTACCCCCCGCTAGCAGCCGAGAAAGGGTTAAAACCACCGCAAAGTGCTGATTTCAATGTGCAGGAGCGGTGGAGAAGCAGTATACACACCGCTCCTTCACCGCTCCAAAGATGCTGCTAGCAGGACTTTTTTTACCGTCCTGTCAGTGCACCGCTCCAGTGTGAAAGCCCCCGAGCTTTCACACTGAAGAGACAGGAGTGGCTCTTTCAGGGCGCTTACAGGCACCATTTTAGCGATGTAGCGCCTGCAAAGCGCCCCGGTGTGAAAGGGGTCCAAGTGTACATTGATTGGTTTGTGCAAAAGTTATCGCGTCTACAAAATAGGGGATAGATTTATGGCATTTTTATTATTAATTTCAATTTTATAATTAATAATGGCATCGATCTGCGATTTTTATCGTGACTGCGACATTATGGCGGACACATTGGACACTTTTGACACTATTTTGAGACCATTGTAATTTATACAGCGATCAGTGCTATAAAAATGCACTGATTACTGTGTAAATGACACTGGCAGGGAAGGGGTTAAACACTAGGGAGCGATCAAGGGGTGTGTCCTAGGGAGGTGTTCAAACTGTGGGGGGATGGGCTACCACTGACATGACAGCGATCACTGCTCCCGATTACAGGGAGCAGTAGATCCCTGTCATGTCACTAGGCAGAACAGGGAAATGCCTTGTTCACAAAGGCAGTTTCCCGTTCTGCCACTCCGTGACATGATTGCTCGACACTGGCGGACATCGAGGCCATGAGTCACGTGGGCATGGTCACGGAGTATGCCCACAATGCCACGTCTTAAAGGGGACATACAGGTACATCCATTTGCACATCCGTGCCATTGTGCCGACGTATATCATCATGCACTGGTCGGAAAGCAGTTAAAAATGTCAGTTTTGCCACGTGTACATGCCGTGTTTAGCTGCGTTTGCGTTTAGAAGCATTTTTTTTAAGTAAAAAAATGAAAAATGTCTGTAAATGAAATGCGGACACATAGGATGACATGGACACATAGGATGACATGGACACATAGGATAACATGGACACATAGGATAACATGGACACATAGGATAACTGGGACACATAGGAGAACATGGGACACATAGGATAACTGGGACACATAGGATAACTGGGACACATAGGATAACACGAACACATAGGATAACACGGACACATAGGATAACATGGGGCACATAGGATAGCATGGACACATAGGATAACTGGGACACATAGGATAACTGGGACACATAGGATAACTGGGACACATAGGATAACATGGACACATAGGATAACATGGACACATAGGATAACACGGACACATAGGATAACACGGACACAGAGGATAACATGGACACAGAGGATAACATGGGACACACAGGATAACATGGACACACATGATAACATGGGGCACATAGGATAACATGGACACATAGGAGAACATGGGACGCATAGGAGAACATGGGACACATAGGAGAACATGGGACGCATAGGAGAACATGGGACACATAGGATAACATGGAGACATAGGATAACATGGACACATAGGATAACATGGTGGGGAGTTTATTGACTGTAGAAAAAAACATCTGAAGCCAAAAACAGCCGCTGTAAAAATGTCCAAAAACATCCGATGTTCATGAGACCTAAAAGGTGAGATTAGATGAGGAATACAAAGTATAAGAAAAATATCTGATGGAAGTTTATTAATGGCAGACATGAACACAGAGTGACTGATCGTTCTCCATACAATCGTTCATCACACATCTGCACCCTCCATCCCCCATCCTAACACTCAGTAGTATCACTCGGCATCACTCAGTATATTAGATCCGGTTCTATGTAATCTTACCTTTCCGGTCACACCGGTCTGTGAAGAGACGATCGGGAAGCTCAGGACACAAACAACAAAATGAAGAATTTTGAGCGTGGGAGAGAAAGAAATGGATGAGGAAGTTTCACTTTTTCACCGAGATCCTCCCATCTACAGATATTGTACCCTGTGAGTATAAGGCTGCATTCACACACCGGCGTTTTCAGCTCATAAATCGCTTGTAAAACCCCCCCAACAAGCAAAATCCCATTCATTTCAATGGCACCTGTTCACATCTGAGCGTTTTGTCACCTGAAGCAAAACGCTTGAAAAATGCCTTATGGGTGGAGATGGGCGGAGCCTAACGGAGCAGACATGCATTGTTAGAGCTCCACACCGCTGAGGAGAGAAGAGAAGGACAAAGCGGAGCCTGCAGACTCAAAAGGTATCCATTTGAACCTTTTTGCCCCAGGGAACAAACTGTGAAAGTTTGGGCAGGAAATATGGTACTGGGAGGAAACCGTGGCAGAAATAAAAATCACCTCACAAAGAGCTCACAGGCACTCACTGCAACTAAAGCAGCTCCAGTCACCTCACAAGATACAGCATCAGGGCGCTCTCACAGACAGAAAATGTCACAGCAAGACTCTCATTTGAGTCAGATACAGAACAAATCCTCTCACAAACTTCTCCACAAGCCTCCTCAGTATCCCCAGTAATATTATTACAATTTGAAAAGATGCTTCATAAGGCTTTAAAACAAACCTCAGACCAAATAACAAAAAGCCTAACCAAAGAAATAAGAGAGCTGGGAAACCGCACCGCAGCCTTAGAAATAAAAATGGATGAAATTGAAATTACAACCCAAGTAAATATAACAGAATTGGAACAATTAAAAGAAGAGAATTTAATACTTCAAACTAAGCTCGAAGATTACGAAAATAGAGCCAGACGTTCAAACTTGCGCATAAGGGGAATACCTGAAACTGTGACAGACCTGCAATCTACTATTACTGCTCTATTACAAGAACTAAAGCCAGATATCCCTATTGAACGTTTAGAACTGGACAGAGTACACAGAGCCCTCACAGCCAAAAAGAAAGATGGACCCCCACGTGATATAATCACAAAATTTCATTATTACAGAACTAAAGAACAAATACTAATTGCTGCAAGAGAAAAAAAGGAACTTAATTTTCAAGGACACAGTTATCAAATTTTTGCTGACCTATCCCAACTTACTATTATGCCCCGTACACACGGTCGGACATTGATCGTACATTCCGACAACAAAATCCTAGGATTTTTTCCGACGGATGTTGGCTCAAACTTGTCTTGCATACACACGGTCACACAAAGTTGTCGGAAAATCCGATCGTTCTAAACGCGGTGACGTAAAACACATACATTGGGACTATAAACGGGGCAGTGACCAATAGCGTTCATCTCTTTATTTATTCTGAGCATGCGTGGCACTTTGTCCGTCGGATTTGTGTACACACGATCGGAATTTCCGACAACGGATTTTGTTGTTGGAAAATTTTATCTCCTGCTCTCCAACTTTGTGTGTCGGAAAATCCGATGGAAAATGTCCGATGGAGCCCACACACGTTCGGAATTTCCGACAACACGCTCCGATCGGACATTTTCCATCGGAAAATCCGACCGTGTGTACGGGGCATTACTAAAAGACGATCCATGAAACCCCAACTAATGGAACTGCAACGCCACAACATTATGTATCAATGGGGCTTCCCCTTTTCAGTCAGATTTAACTACCAAGGTACAATTTACAGAAGCAGATCAGCAGATGAACTACAACAAACCCTTTTAAAATTAAATCTGACAGAACCCACAAGCAGCAACACTCCCACACGCAGAAGAATGGCATCATCTTCACCTTCAGGCAGCACCCAGAAAATTTCAGAACAAAATGGGAATCATCATTCTCACAAAAGAGGCCGTTATGCCACATCATCCATGGACCAAGAAGATTCAATGGACTGACATCCTAATTCCTGATATCTCTTCATTTATTATACTAAGAGATGGTTCTCTATAAAAAACCTGTATTTATAACTGAATGTAACTGCATTCTGATAGTCACGCACTGTGTGGGATCATGTTACATTCCAGTTATATTTCTTATTACTTCTGATTCATATAGCCTTAGAATATATAAGTGAAATAAGGAAATTCTTGTTCAGTTATATATTATCAGGTAATAACAATAGATTTATTACTTTTTAGGACAAATATGTTCAATAATCCAGAAGTAATGGAAGCTTTTTCTTTCTTTTCTTAAAACAAATATATTATTACCTAACTAGTTCTTAGAATTATGTTTTTGTTTATTCTAATCTGAAGCAATACAACCTCAATTTTATGAGTTAACATATCTAAACAGTTACATATGAATAAAATATGTAATTGTTTACTCTAAAATGGTTAAAATCCCAAAATAATTCAAACTATCTTCATCAATACCAAAGTTATTAACAGTACCTTTCTAACTGAATTATTTAGCCTAGGGCAAGACTAACCATATACAACCACCCTGGAATAAATAATTTCAACAAAAACTATATTCTGCACTCCAATTAATGAAACATCATTTTGATGTCTTTTGACATAGCACTTCTCTCCTGTAAGCGGAAGATCCGTGTACCCCCATTAGCCCTCCTCATTCTCCCAACCATATTATGTGGGAGTGTGATGAAGGCACTTATTCCCCTGAGAGAGATATTTACTCTCTTTCACGGGTAAATTGTGATTACTTGCAAAAAATAATTTATACAATGTATCAACTAATCTCATTTGTTTTTTGTTTACTCTTTACTCCAGAATTCACTGGTTTCTTTTCTATCTATTCATCTCTTCAGTCCACACAGGTTGATCTGCGCAGTCAGCTCTGCATAACAAAAAGTAAGTCAAAACTATTTGATCTGTTGCCATGGCACCACTGAATATACTTTCCCTGAATGTTCAGGGAATAAATGTCCCTCAAAAAAGGACCAAAGCCTTCCGTACTTTTCATAACAAGAAGGCTCACATAGTATGCCTCCAAGAAACACACTTTACCAAAGATTCTACTCCAAAATATATTTCTCCTTTTTATCAACAAATTTACACGGCTTCTGCATGTACCAAGCAAAGGGGAACTCTAATTGCATTTCGCTAATCCACACCATTCACCTTATCATCAGAAATTAAAGACCCAGAAGGTAGATACCTGATACTCATGGGTTATATAATGGATACAGCAATCACGGTGATTTCCTACTACGCTCCTAACAAACAACCTACACCATTCCTCTCACATATATTACAAGTGATTAATACACACAAAATAGGAACAGTGATAATGTGTGGGGATTCGAACCAGGTCCTCCTCCCATTTCTAGATAAATCACCTTTTACACCATCCAAAATAACCTCTAGATTACCTTTTTCTCAACTTCTTTCCAAATACAATCTGGTAGATTCGTGGAGAGAAAGTAACCCAATGAAAAAGAAATTCACTTATTTCTCGCACCCTCATCAAACCTTCACCAGAATAGATCATATTTTTCTAACAATAGGAATGATACCAGAAATTATTGCATCAGATATAATTAAGATTCCGTGGTCTGACCATAATGCAGTATACACTACTATAGCCTCAGCCATACCAAAAGCGCATGACCCAACGTGGTACTTACCGGACATAATGCTCAAACAACCACTACATCAGATGGCCATTGAACAAGCTTTAAAGGAATACATATCAATTAATAATACAACAGACATCTCCCCAATAACACTGTGGGAAGCTCATAAGCCTGTCTTGCGTGGTACAATACAAAGACAAATGGCACTATTTAAACGGGAACGCAAAAATCTAGCAAAAAAACTAGAACTCAATTTTAATGCAGCCTACATATCATTCCAAGATAATCCATCTCAGAGTACAAAATCTCATCTGGAAAAATCTAGATTGGAATACGATCTATTTCTCACTGAGTCAGTTGATAAATCCCTGAAACGCTCCAAACACAATTTCTACATGAATACAAACAAACCAGGTACATATTTGGCTCAGGCATTAAATTCAACTAACAAATCTTTCAAACCAATACGTTTGAAATTATCAAAAAATGTTTACACTTGTAATCCAGTTAAAATAGTCCATAAATTTCACTCACATCTCGCAACTTTATACAAGACAAACAATGAATTTAATCCTACAGAGGCTGAATCCTTCTTCTCAAAAATAACCTTACCTGAGTTATCTCAGAATCAAAAAAGCAGTTTGGATGAGCCTATAACTATAGATGAAGTATAGATGAAGTTGCTAACGCCATAAAAGACCTAAAACTTAACAAAAGACCAGGCCCAGATGGCTACTCGGCTTTATACTATAAAACATTCTCAGAAATACTCTCCCCCATTCGCACTGAAACTTTTAACAAACTTCTAGATGGACATTCTTTTCGGCAAGAAACACTAATGGCAATTGTTTGTATGATCCCAAAACCCCTTTCTGATGATACTTCCTGTGTGAATTATCGGCCTATCTCTCTGTTAAACCTCGATATTAAATTATTAGCAAAAATAATAGCAAAACGCCTCAATAGCATTATAGGAAAATTAATACATAGAGATCAAGTAGGCTTCATGCCAAATAGACAGGCAGGCGATAATATACGCAGGGCAGTGTTATTGGCACATATTGCTAAAAAACGGAAAATCCCTTTATGTTTTCTAGCTCTCGATATTAAGAGGGCATTTGACACAGTATCCTGGCAATATATGCAATATTCATTACAAAAATGGGGTTTTGGACCCCACTTTTTAACATGGATCAAAGCATTATATAATAAACCCAAAGCCTATATAAAATATGCTGGATACAAATCTGATGCCTTTAATATCGAAAGAGGTACCCGACAGGGTTGCCCTTTATCTCCCTTATTATTTGCCCTTATACTCGAACCCATGGCCCAATACATCAGAACAAACCAAACTATAACTGGCATTGAAGTAGGAGGTATTACACACAAATTATGTATATTTGCAGACGATATATTACTTTTTCTATCATCACCACAGGTCTCTGGTCCTAACTTAATACCAGCTCTTGATGGATTTGCAGCCCTATCCGGCCTTATGATTAATCCTAAGAAATGCCTAGTGCTTAATATTTCACTCACAAACATGGAATTGATCCCGGCTAGGGCTGCACTCCCATTCACATGGGCAGAAAAATCAATCCCATATCTTGGAATTCATTTAACAGCATCTCATTCTGACTTATTCTCAACCAATTATCCTCCTGTATTAAGACAGATCACAAATCTAATAAAACAATGGTCACAACTTCCTTTATCCTGGATGGGGAAGATTAATGCAATCAAAATGACTATTCTACCCAAATTGCTTTATCTATTCAGAGTCCTCCCTATTCCAATTCCTTCCTATTTTTTGAGAATAGTACAAAAAAGAGCAACTTCGTTTATATGGGGCTCTTCTAAACCACGTATACCTATACACACACTACATCTTCCCAAAAATAAAGGAGGCCTGGGATACCCTAATTTTACTAACTACTACAGAGCAGCACATTTGGCCAGTCTGTCCAAATACCATGCAAAACAGGAAATCCCATTATGGGTATTTATAGAGGCTTCAGAAAATGACCCTCTATTAATATCAAATTTATTATGGCTTGATCCTAAAGACCGCTTTAGAATTCATAATCCCATAACTAAACACTTCTTATCTCTCTGGGATAAACTAAAAACCAAATATCAGTTACAATCTCCACACAATCCTCTCCTTTCTTTTATCAGAAATCCGGCCTTTTATCCGGCATAGATCTACCCAAATTCTTTTAAAGCTTGGACAACATCAGGCATTCAGACACTAAATGACTTCATAGCATCTAAATCATTCCTTTCATTCCCATCGCTTAGAGAAAAATATGATCTACCAAACTCTGAGATATTTAGATATCTCCAAATCAAAAATTTCTATACACCATTCCTAAAGGGGGATACACCATTATCCCAATTATCCATTTTTGAATCAATCTGTACAAAAGATCCATTTGCTAAAGGTACAATTTCATCACTTTATAATCAATTATATGGAGTAGCAAATCTTAATAGACCCTCTTACGTTCAGAGGTGGGAGGAGGACCTGGGATGAACTTTAGAAGACACGGACTGGTCTAACATATGGCTCACATCTAAGTCATCTTCACACAACATCTTAGCATTGGAGACAAATTATAAAGTCCTAACTCGCTGGTACCTTGTACCCGCTAGAGTGGCAAAATATTCACCTAATACCTCAGCTCTTTGTTTTCGAGGATGCCCAGAAATAGGCACATATTTACACATATGGTGGACGTGCCCAGTAATCCAAACCTTCTGGAAGGAAGTCTTCGTGATTGCATCTAAAATATTTAAAAAAATAATACAACCAGATCCATATTTAACTTTACTTAATCTAAAACCGGAATGGTTAACACTCTCTCAATTCAAACTTATGATCCAACTAATAACGGCTGCAAAACAAACAGTGGCCAAGGCATGGAAATCTCCTACATTGGTACTAGCAGAAACAATTCACAGAATGAATAATACAATGTCCCATGCTAAGATGGTAGCCATCGATCAAAATCAAATTCCAAAATTTGGAAAACTTTGGCATCCTTGGATAAAACAACAGTTCCTGTCAAACTTCAATGACTCTGTCCTGTTGCCATGGTAACAGATTAAATTACTTACAGAGACACCCATTCTAAGGCTTCAAAGAGAACTAAAAAGAATAATAAACTGACGAGCGGGACAACCTTGTGGACCATACCTCTACCTTTCAACCCTTTTTCTTCTTTCTCTTTCCTTTTCTCCATCTTACGATTAAAGCTCATTATCAGAATTTATTTGACCTATATACACTCTAGTTGTAAACAATATATATAGTAGGTATAAATCATTTAAATACCTACAAAAGTAACTAAGGAAATGATATATATCTTTAATTTAGGTTTACGTAAACCAATGTTTAATATTTGAAATTTCATGATATTTACCTATATAAACCCTACTGTAAAACAATGAGCTTACTTTATAGATCCTTGTAAACTTACTTTATGTATCTTTATAATATTGTATACTCAATAAACTTATTTTGACAAGGAAAAATGCCTTACGGCCAGCTCACACCAGATGTAGTTCTGTGCACTTTTTTTCTGCACTAAAAATGCATGCACAGTGTTTTCCATATATTCAAATGGCTCTAGTTCACACCATGCAGTCAGTTTCTGGTGCAGAAACTGACCGGAAACTGACTGGAACTGACTTCATCTGGTGTGAACTGACCCAAGCTCAAAGAACATGAGCTTCTTTGGGGCAGATTACAGGCGTTTTTCTGCTTTTTACATTGGTGACCTTTTGACCCGTACAAAAACGTGGTAATAATCGTGGCAAAAATCGCAGTAAAAACACTCAGGTGTGAATGCAGCCAAACTGTCACATCTCAGACTGTTGTGTTTTATTCAAAGCCGTAATAAACCCAACACCAGAAATGTCATATATTGCAGCTCCATGGGTGTGCACCCTAAAGATCAAACATGTGTGTGTATATATATATATATATATATATATATATATATATATATATATATATATTGACTACAGTCAATTATATTTTTATTCTTTTTTTATTATTTGCTACATAATTTGTTTTACAATAATTTTTTATTATGTTTTTTACAATTTTTTATGAGCCCCTTTGGGGGGCTTTGGTGAAATATCACAAGTCTAAACAGACCCCCCGATGTCTCACATTTGAGACAGAGAAAGGGACTGAGGACAGAGATTTCCCAGTCCCTTTCTCTGCAGCCAAGCAGCAAGGGGAATCTGCGCAGCACAGGGTGATTAGGGTGTGCCCAGGCATACCTGGCACACCCTGTGCGCACGCCTATGTGCAGCTCCAATCATTGGATGTGGCGGCTGCATTCCTTTTCTTTTTATGGCTTTTTACCCTCTGTTTTCCCCTGATCTGGCCAGTAACACCCCTCCTGTAAAATTCTCCTGCCAAGAGGGGCGTGGCTTGACGCTAGAGAAGATGGCTGCCTAATCCCAGAGCTCTCGCTGACAGGGATTGAATACTATTTACCACAGAAGGTGGAAGTATCATAAACATCTGAAAATATTATGGGAACGGCTTCTAGAACATCCTCGACATCGAGGTCATGTTTGCCCCATGATTTGACCAGCGGAATACCTCAAAACCTTCCAGAGTTATTCCGCTCCCAGGCCGGCAATATGGCAATGGCTTTTACCTCACAGAACACACAGCGCCGGCTGACAGGATCTAATGATGGAGCTGTCACCTCTCCCCACTTGGAAAACAACGATGGAGGAATTGTTCTGACTCCACACTCAGATGTTATCCAACAGCCCAGCTTGAATGTTCTTAGGTCTGTGGCTGCAGATATTAATAATACCCTGACGGCTGCTATTACGGATCTGAGCATCAACATTCAGGCTATTACAGGCAGAGTAATGGCAGTTGAGAAGATGACAGCATCACACTCTACAGAGCTCCGTAAAAATCATATGATAATAGACACCCACACAAGACAACTTAGAGATATGAATCGGCATTTAGAAGATTTGGATAATTGTGGTAGACACCACAACCTTCGCTTACGAGGTTTGACTGAATCTGTGGATACTGAGCATCTGCTAACAGAAGTTATAAGCATTTTTAATAATGTGCTAAATAGACCAAAGGATACCCCAATCACCATGGAACATATAAACCGAGCCCTTAGACCTAAGGGAAAAGATTCAGATCCACCAAGAGACGTAATTTGCTGCATAGTAGATTACCAGCTTAAAGAAGAAATATTGAGAAGAGCACGTACTATGACACCGCTATTATACCATGGTAAGGAGCTTCGCATATTCCAAGATCTCTCCAGCATTACTTTACAACGCAGGAGAGAATTAAAACCTTTGCTGGAAATATTACGTACCAAAGGTATAATATATCGTTGGAAATTTCCTTTTGGTCTGGCAGCCTCAGTACATGGACGCTCTGCTCTTCTCAGAGTTCCTGAAGATCTTAATTACTTCTGTGACACATTGGATATCCCACTCCCAGAGATACCAGATTTGTATGCAGAATTCCGTCCTTCACTGGCATCCTCACATCACCTCAGGAATGAACCGATGGAGACCCAGGAAGTCCGCTACTGCAGACACCGCTCATCGTCTGAAGAAAGATCATCTCAGCAAGGACCACTATCTCCTTCAATCAACAGCCCGATGAAACCCAGGTGCAACCGTAAAGCCAGACGAGATAGATAAATGATAGGTCCTCAGACTGTAATCTTAGAGGGATATCCTCACTCAGTCTAATTCTGTTTTTCTTTATTGCTTCGATTTTGATCCTATCTCTGTCCCTCCTTTTTATACAGCTTAAATGTTGTAACTTGTTTTCTCCACAAATCTCTCTTCACTAATAATCCACTATAGGGAGATTCTCTTTTTTCTTTCCTCAAAGATGCTAAACATGATTTTGGTTTGGACTAACCTGTTTTAATTGACTTATTCATTCTCATATTTAGATACAAGGATTTTCCTGCTTTATATCTTAGCCCTAAGTCTTCTAACTACCGATTGGAGGGCTGAGGGCTCTGAGATTTACTTAAGAAATATTTCGGAATTCGGTTGCTCAACTCTTGGTTATTTATTACTTCCTCAGTTAACACTGTTGCACAGAGATACATTGTTTTTAAGTAGGTTATCTCTTTGATAAATGAAAAGGAAAGGGAAAGAAAAGAAATACAGTACAGAGAAAGGAAGGGAGGGGGTGCAGAAGGGAGTGACAAAAGTTAGAGGGAGTGAATGTTTTGATGCTATCTCTTTTTCTACTTTTAAGAGTCATTGTTTTATCTGTATTAGTTTGTTGATGTTTAAATTTGTTACAATATGTTTATATAGCATATTCTATAATATTGTATATCAATTCTTAAGATATAAGTTACGTACTATATATTTAGGATTCTAAATAATTCTAACAGTTATCCTTATCAATTAGTTTAAGGTATATTAGCATATTGATTTTATTTCTACAGTTAATGCCATACTCATAAAATTCATTTGATCTTACACGAAATAAACATAACCATAAATATCACGGTTTGTTTTTTTTTACTTTTTATACAAGCCGGAAAAAAAAATGGTATGTTCCCACTTCTCAGATTCAATCAAAATTATAGACACCTTCTTCATATATATCATTAAAAGAGTATTCTCCCGAAGTCAGCGAGATTTACTTCCTATTGCTAAAGTTATACCACACTCCAGTGTTGATTTATCCTCCCACACAGTGGTTTCCTCTGATTTTTTGGTTCTTCTGAACTATTTTTTTCCCTCTCTTTATACAAAAACCACTGACTCAATCCGGCTGCGTATACATTTAGGTATTTACTGCATTTGGACTAGCGAGCAGGTCTTGCAAGTCTCCAGAATATTTATTTATTTATTTATTTATCTATTTATTTATTAATTTATTAATTTAATTTATTTTTAATTTATTTTTACTTATTTATTTATTTTTTCTTTTCCCTTTTTCCTCTTCCTTTTTAGGCTCTATTTCCACTTTCATAACTTTCAATTATCATAGATCTGTACATATTACCCTCTCACCTACACTGCATTCTAATTTACACAAACAAATCTTTTTGTTCCAGTACTTGACAAACCTAAGTGAATCCTCTCCTGGTATATAATTAGGGTATTCTTCCTAGCTACTATTAATTTCACGAATATATATATTGCGTCTTTCCTGTACATACATTAACACATCGACAAACATGCATGCACAAAAATATGGGTCAGATCGCACAATATCGCCTAATAAGGTTACATCTCATCCTAAGGTTAACCACAATGCTACAGCCAAAATCATTTCAGTAAATGCTAAAGGTCTCAATATCCCTGAAAAACGTTCGCAAGTACTCCACTCCATGTACAAATTAAAAGCGGATATTGTGTTCATCCAAGAAACAGATTTCAAAACCGACAATGTACCAAAATTTTTAAATCACCATTTTCCAACGGTAATACATGCCACCAATAAGGACTCTAAAACTAAAGGAGTTTCTATTTTTTTTTCAAAAAATTGCCCATTCCAAATAACAGACAGATAGACGAGGATGGTCGTTTCCTGTTTCTCAAAGGATCCTTGTTTGACAAACGCCTAACCCTAGCTAATATTTACTCCCCCAATGTCAAACAGGTTTCCTTTTTCACAAGTACAATGCAGGAGCTTGCTTCCTTTCAAGAAGGAATTTTAATAGTAGGGGGAGATTTTAATGTCCCTTTAAATCCTATTCAAGACACCTCTTCAGGCTCATCTAAATTACCATTTAAGGCATTACGTACTATTAAGAAATCCCTCCAAGAACTCACATTGCATGACTCCTGGTGTACTTTACATCCTACCACTAAAGATTATACTTTTTATTCTAATCCTCATGGAAGGTATTCCAGAATTGACTATTTCTTTATCACACAGAGAGACCTTTCCATGCTCGTTAAAGCAACTATAGAACTAATGTTTTTATCGGATCATCACCCTATCACCATGTTGATTGAATTTCCGATCACTCAATCTCGATCACAGATATGGCATCTTGATCCATCTCTACTTACGGATAATAAAATAGCGTCACACATTCAACTTAGGCTCACTCAATACTTCACTGAGAACGATAATGCCGACATTTCCCCAATGCTAATATGGGAAGCTCATAAATGCATTATTCGTGGTGAATTAATAGCGATAGCCTCCAAAAGACGACATGAAAGACAAAAATTAATATCCAATCTGGCTGTCCGTATTCATGAATTTGAAAAATCTCACAAAAAAACACAAGCTATTTCGACCCTCCAAGAACTCACCTTAGCTAGAACCAAAATGACGGAGGAACTTACTAAAATAACGAAACGTAAATATATACTTTATCAAAAACAATTTTTATAAATTTGGTAACAAAACAGGTAAATTACTAGCTAGAGCACTTCAGGCAAAACAATCGACTACAATAATACACTCTATTAATTCCCCTGAAGGAACCAAATTATCTTCTAACAATCAAATAGCAGAACAATTTGTCAATTATAATACACAACTGTACAATATTAAAAACACATCTACCGAAATAAAACAGAAAACAGATTGAATTTAATCAAAAACTTTCTAGCACTTTCGTCACAGGGAAGTCCCGTCAAGTCACTGTGCGCCAGAGGGGGGCGGGGTCACCGGGTGGCCCCGCCCCCCTTTATTTAAGAACCGTCAGACAAGGAGACACCGTCACACAGCGGGAGCCTCCCTCCATGCCAGCATGGGTGCGGAGCGGCCCGGAAAAGAAAATGAAGAAGAGAAGAAGAGAAAAAAAGAAGAAGATGAAGAGAACAGCGGGAGACTCCCCCCATGCCATGGGTGCAGAGCGGCCTGAGGAGAAGAAGATAGAAGACGCTGCGGAGGAGATGCCAGACGAGAATGCCGGAGGAAGAACCAGAAGAACCAGAAGAAGAAGAAGATGAAGGAAGATAGAAGAAAGAAGAAGCATTTAAATAAAAGAATTGTCAAAAACTGTCTCTTGTCATTTTTGACAGTTTTTTAGTTAAATGGTAGGGGTAAGTACCCTCTTACCATTTCACACAGGGGGGCGGGATCTGGGGGTCCCCTTGTTAAAGGGGGCTTCCAGATTCTGATAAGCCCCCCACTCGCAGACCCCCACAACCACCGGCCAGGGTTGTGGGGATGAAGCCCTTGTCCTCTTCAACATGGGGACAAGGTGTTTTGGGGGGCTACCCCAAAGCACCCTCCCAATGTTTAGGGCATGTGGCCTGGTACGGTTCAGGAGGGGGGGCGCACTCTTGTCCCCCCCTCTTTTCCTGCGGCCTGCCAGGTTGCGTGCTCGGATAAGGGTCTGGTATGGATTTTTGGGGGGACCCCACGCCGTTTTTTTTTTTTGGCGTGGGGTTCCCCTTAAAATCCATACCAGACCTGAAGGGCCTGGTATGGAATTTAGGGGGACCCCCACGTCATTTTTTTTTAAATTTTGGTTCGGGGTTCCCCTGTGGGGAATTCCCATCCCATTTTTATCAATGAACTTCTATGTGTATTGTCGGACGGCAATGCAATAGCCGCAAGTAGTTTTAAATGGGTTTTTTCCTTCGAAATGTCATTTTGTTGTCAGACTGTTCTAAACACAGGAAACATGCGCCCCTTTACAGGCATACTATAGACACCCCCAGCTACAAAATTTAAAGGGATATTACACTTTTATTGTTTGACTTTAAGCATTATTAAAATCACTGCTCCTGAAAAAACGGCCATTTTTAAAACTTTTTTTTGCATTGATCCATGTCCCCTGGGGCAGGACCCAGGTCCCCAAACACTTTTTATGAAAATAACTTGCATATAAGCCTTTAAAATTAGCACTTTTGATTTCTTCCATAGACTTTTAAAGGGTGTTCCGCGGCATTCTAATTTGCCGCGAACACCCCAAATTGTTCGATGTTCGGCGAACTTACGAACAGCCAATGTTCGAGTCGAACATGAGTTCGACTCAAACTCGAAGCTCATCCCTACTGATGATATACTATTATTCCTACGAGATCCTCACCTTTTACTTCCCAATCTCCTCAAAGATCTCTTTTCGAAAACCTAACTAATCTTAAAATTATTTTTGATAAATCTGAAGCACTTAATGTATCTTTACCACATGAGACCAAAACCTTATGCCAGGCAAATTTTCCTTTCAGATGGAGCGCGAATTACATTAAATACCTTGGAATACCTAAACCGACCAATCTTTCAGATCTTTATAGCAAAAACTATGTACCAATTTTACAAAATATCCAGAAAGATCTTGAGGCTTGGTTGTCTGGTTTATTTTCTTGGTTTGGTAGATCCTCTATTATTAAAATGAACATCTTGCCAAAAATTCTTTATTTGTTCCAAATGATTCCAATAAAATTACCACAGACATTTTTTACATCCTTCCGTAAAGCTTGTTCAAAATTCATCTGGAGTGGAAAAAGAGCTAGATTAAGCTTTGATAGATTATCCTTACCTAAATTGAAAGGTGGATTGGGATTGCCGGACATCCGAAAATACTATTTGGCATGTCAATTGGCCAGAATAGTAGATTGGAATGTACATACAACCACCAAAGCATGGATTTCTATCGAACAGGCCTTCTCAAATTTACCACTCCAAAATATAGCCTGGATAAATACTAGACATATTCCTCAACAATGTAAACACCATCCACTAATTAGCAACACATTGCATGCTTTTAATATTACATGCCGTCAATACCATATCTCTTCAATCCCAAGTCCACTCACATCGATTAGACATAATCCTGAGTTTCCTCCAGACTTTGTTAGATCCTTTTTATTAGAATTAGGACCCCATGACAATCCAAAGGCAGAAGACTTCTTTGATCGAAACTCTTTCCTTCCTTTATCTACATTAAATACATGAAGGACAGATAACCAGATTTCTTTATGGTCATATATGCAACTCAAAAATTATCTAACTATCCCACAATCACGATCAGCCTTCTCAAGAGATCGAACACATTTCAAATCCATTTGTTCTAACTTAGAACCACAACGTCATCTCATATCTATTATCTACTCCATACTTTTTGATGACCAAAAGCTTAAATCGAATCTTGTAAGTTCAAAATGGGAAAGAGATCTCTCTATCAATCTCTCAGACATAGAATGGGCAAAGATATACACAATAATACATAAAGGTTCAATTAATGTGAATGTACAAGAGAATGGTTTTAAATTGTTTTCCAGATGGTATAACACACCACTTAAATTAAATTAAACAAAATCAATCCGGGGATTCCATCCACATGCTGGAGATGCAATAAGGAGGAAGGTTCGCTTCTTCACATTTGGTGGGAATGTCCTCCAATCATGAAATTCTGGACTGATGTATTCCGGTATATCACCAAAATTACAACTATACACTTAGAATTCTCCCCAGCCCAAGCTCTGCTTCATCATTCCAATTTACCGATGAAAATTTACCACAGATCATTCGCTCAACATCTCATTAATGCGGCAAAACTTTGCATTCCGGCCCTCTGGAAATCTCCCAATCCACCTACGATTACCAACTGGATTACCAGAGTAAACAAAATAGCTTTAATGGAAGAAGTCATACACCAAGCTCATGACTCCTCTACAAAATTTAGAAACACGTGGGCTTGCTGGCAACAATTTCAAACAACTTCCAAATATACCCAACTTCTTAATTAAGTAGCTACTTGTATCCCTATAACAATTCCTTTACACAGCAAGTTTTTACACATGTATAGAGAAAGACGTGATTACAAACCCTTATAAAGAAAACCCATTATTTCGAAGAGTTTCCACACATGATTCCCTAACACTTGGAAATCTACCATTGGGTGGTATTTAGATAGGAAAAAAAAAACATATCCTTAAGAGGAATACCTCTATTAACACTTTATGATTTGACTTTAATACACAGGTCATATTCCGATCTTGAGGGAAAATTAACCTCATATGTTTTCCACACTATTATTAGTAACAAACATACTAATGTACTAGAACCACTCTAAATTTATTACAGATTAGATCTGATTTTCACGTGGAAGGCCAATCTTTCAATATAATTTAATTTGCCATGTCTTTATGGTTATTATCTAATGTTCTCTATTTTATCTTAATGTTTTTATCTAACATTTTATTTTTGATCTTGCTTACTAGTTATTACTTCATATATTTGCTATCCATGCACTGTAACTTGATGTAATTTTTTAATAAGCTTGTATTCTTATATATATCCTTCAATAAACTTTTTCTTGGAAAAAAAAAAAATTCTCCTGCCACACCACACCGCACATTTCTTCTGATAAACATTCAGGAGAGAAGGGACAAACGAAGATTCAGATTAATACTTGCAATATAAGGTTTCTTTTTCTTATGGACAATTTAGTGCTAATGCTGAATCTGAAAGACTTTGCCCATCAATGAGACTTGTGAAACATTTTGCCAGAGTCTCTCCTGTCATTTATGAATGTAAACGTACTGTGAATACAAGTGCAATGGGTTGGAGGTTGGGGAAGGAATATAACGTATCCAATCCTTACAACAAGATATGTAAAATATGTTTTTTTGTTGGAGGGAGGAATTGAAAGAAGGAAATCATGTTTGTAATGTGGGACATGTATTGACATAACTGAATTCATATGGTGCAGGTACCCAGGAGGTTGGCACTTATGCATAATAAGGTGTCTGTTGGCCAGACTAGAGGGTGCCAGGTGACCCATCAATGGGGTGAACATTTCCTTGTAGGGGTGATGTCTCAATCTTAGCAGTCCTACAGAGAGGTTCTCCATTACTGAAACACCAGAGCTGGATATGGGGGAGATACGTCTGGCTGATGTCTCCCCTGAGAAGTTGGAACCTTGCACAGGTAATGCCAGTGACTACACACAGGAGAATGCTCCATTAGGTAAAAGGAACAAACGCTGGCTACCAGGGCACACATAAGGGAAGTTGTCCCTTTTCACTCTTGGCTCTTGCCTGATGGTTCTCTGAGCCTCATGACTCTCTGTTACCATCCTGTGCCCAGCTGGTGAGACCATGTCTAGGGGGGCAGCCTTTCAATGAGTATCTTTGATGTTATTATTATTATTATTTAGGGTTGTCCCGATACCGATACTAGTATCGGTATCGGCACCGATACCGAGCATTTGCCCAAGTACTTGTACTCAGGCAAATGCTCCCGATGCTTCCCCCGATACCTAGAGGACAGCTGTGATCGGCGCGTGGGGGAGTTACAAGATTCTCCCCCAGCGGCTTTCAGCAGCTTTAGTGACATACAGCGGTGATCGCTCACAGCTGACTGTCACTGCATCCTCCTCCATGCCCCCTCCGTTCCTCTGTGCCTCTCCACTGTCCCCTGCATTCCTGTCTCCTTATCTGTCCCCCTCCGTTCTCCCCCTCCGTTCCTCTCTCCTTATCTGTCCCCCTCCGTTCTCCCCCTCCGTTCCTCTCTCCTTATCTGTCCCCCTCCGTTCTCCCCCTCCGTTCCTCTCTCCTTATCTGTCCCCCTCCGCTCTCCCCCTCCGTTCCTCTCTCCTTATCTGTCCCCTCCGTTCTCCCCCTCCGTTCCTCTCTCCTTATCTGTCCCCTCCGTTCTCCCCCTCCGTTCCTCTCTCCTTATCTGTCCCCTCCGTTCTCCCCCTCCGTTCCTCTCTCCTTATCTGTCCCCTCCGTTCTCCCCCTCCGTTCCTCTCTCCTTATCTGTCCCCCTCCGTTCTCCCCCTCCGTTCCTCTCTCCTTATCTGTCCCCCTCCGTTCTCCCCCTCCGTTCCTCTCTCCTTACCTGTCCCCTCCGTTCTCCCCCTCCGTTCCTCTCTCCTTATCTGTCCCCTCCGTTCTCCCCCTCCGTTCCTCTCTCCTTACCTGTCCCCTCCGCTCTCCCCCTCCGTTCCTCTCTCCTTATCTGTCCCCTCCGCTCTCCCCCTCCGTTCCTCTCTCCTTACCTGTCCCCTCCGCTCTCCCCCTCCGTTCCTCTCTCCTTATCTGTCCCCTCCGTTCTCCCCCTCCGTTCCTCTCTCCTTACCTGTCCCCTCCGCTCTCCCCCGCAGTTCCTCCGTCCCCCTACTCCTTCCTTTGTGTATGGATAGAGTCAGCTGACCCTGTCCATTCACATAACTGAAACATTGTAACCTCCTGTGATTACGATGTGTCAGTTTATGAATGGAGAGAAGCCGCTGTCTTCTCTCCATTCATTCTCAGTGCAGCTGAGGCTGCAGCGAAAGGGACTGGGGAATCTTTATCCTCGGTCTCTTTCTCTGTCTCAAGGGGGAGATATCAGAGGTCTGATATCTCACCAAAGCCCCCCAAAAGGGCTGATTAAAAAAAAAAAAAAAAAAAAAACAACAATAAAGAATAAAAAAATATCATTGTAAAAAATAAAAATTGTAAAAAAAAAAAAAAAAAACACACACACATACAACGTTCACCCCCCCAAAAAAAATAGCAAAAAAAAAAAAACTGTTACGTGACATTAAAAAAAAAGTATCGGTAATCGGTATCGGCGAGTACTTGAAAAAAAGTATCGGTACTTGTACTCGGTCCTAAAAAAGTGGTATCGGGACAACCCTATTATTATTATTATTATTATACAGGATTTATATAGCGCTACCAGTTTGAGCAGCACTTTACAACATCAGGGAAGACAGTACAATTACAATTCAATACAGGAAGGATCAGAGGGCCCTGCTCATTAGAGCTTACAATCTAGAAGATCTATTGTTATATGCTTTGTAATGTGAAAAGTGTAGTGTATCTCGAGCCAAAAAATTGAAATGAAAAATTAATTTAATATAAAAATAAAAGTGTAATAATTAATGAGCTGCTGTCCCCAAACTGAAACTAGATTGGTAGGGAGCGCTTAAGTAAAACCCTCTGTGAGTAAAAGTTTAAGTAAAAAATCTATATAAAAAAATTGGTGAATTTGCATATAAAATAATAAAGCACCAACCTACCTACTTAAAAACTAACATTCATCTGACTTTTTCAATTAACTCATGTAGAAAGAGATAAATCTACTACAATGGTATCAGCAGTCTTGTGCAAATGTACACACACAGTGAACAGTCCTCTGAAACGTGATCATATTGATTTGCCTTATCCCATCTGTGACCCCCAATGGAGTGAAGGGTGAATCCAGTCCACAGTCTCCCCATTTGCAGCAAGCATTATCTTGCTAAAGCCTATTTGACCTTTTTTTCATTAATTAGGTCAACATCATCTGGTAAGCTGCCACCCATTTACTGAGCACTTTCGGTGATGTTTTAATCGGTGAAGGTGTTCTACCTATCAGGATTAAAAGTTTTTTTCACAGGAATCACCATATTTGGATTTGAATTATCTATATCTGTGACACTTTTCTCTTTGATTAATCATAGGACTATTGTGTTAACACATAAGGCAAATACGATCACGTTTCAGAGGACTGTTCACTGTGTGTGTACATTTGCATAAGACTGCTGATAACCTTGTAGTAGATTTAGCTCTTTCTACATGATTTAATTGAACCAGTCAGATGAATGTTAGTTTTTTAGTATGTAGTGTTGTAAATTCATGAAGAAATATATTTTATATTTACTGGCAGAAACATGAGAGATGCTTAGGCCTCAAAAAGTACTGTATATACTCGAGTATAAGTCGAATTTTTCAGCACATTTTTTTGTGCTGAAAGTGCCCCCCTCGACTTATACTCCAGTCAAGCACTTTTCTGCAGCAAAAAATTTCATTTTCCGCACTGACTTTGGGGCCCCATATCTCAGGGCCACTTGGTGCTAGGAACCCCAAATTTGGTGTGCAAACCCAGTGGAACTGGTTCCATAACATATCCAAAGCTGGGGTTCTTAGCACCAAGTGGCCCTGAGATATGGGGCCCCAAACTAGTTAGGAAAATGTCATTCTCTGCTGCAGAAAAGTGCTTGACATTTTCTGAACTGATTTTTGGGGCCCTGTATCTCGGGGCCACTTGGTGCTAGAAACCCCAGCTTTGGAAATTCTATGGTGCTAGTTCTACTGGGTTTGCACACCAAATTTGGGGTTCTTAGCACTACGTGGCCCCGAGATACAGGGCCCCAAATTCGGTCAACTGTGTCCATCTGCAGCAATGTCATTTCGGGACCCTTTGGGTTCAGAGACCCCAAATTTTGGCTGCAGCTAGGGGGCATCTAGGAACCCTTAACTACCGAGTTTGAAGTTCAGGGGACCTATGGCTGCAAATGGGCACAGTGAGGCTGCAAATGGGCATTGTTGACCCTCTTTTCCACTTACAGTAGCTGTGCATTTCTCACCCTCGTCTTATACTCGGGTCAATAAGTTTTTCCAATTTTTTTTGCGGTAAATTAGGGCCTCGACTTATACTCGGAACGACTTATACTCGAGTATATACGGTAGATGAACTGTGATGTGCAATAATTGAACTGTTCCCCTCTTGGAACCATTTAATGCAAAATAGGTGAACTCACATACTTGACAAAGCTTAATGCATCAACCATCTCTTAAAGTTTTACAAGCCTATTTTGAGACAGAAACTCGATGGAACAATGGCTGCTCTCTTCACAAAACAAGGAGATATTTACATGGTATTAGTGAATAAACGAAAACTATCCTTATAGCCATAGGAAACAAGGTTATACAGACTATTCTCACATAGAAATAACCTCACCTGGCCTAAACCTATTGTGTTCAAGTGAGAGACTGTTTAAATAGCTAACACCTTGGCTAACAAAACCCATTGTGTGAATTTTTAGGAACTGTTTAGACAAACAAGTCATTTCTAAACATCCAGTGGGAAAGATTTGAAGTTGGTGCAAGTCAAAAATATTTTAACCACTTGCTTACTGGGCACTTAAACCCCCCTCCTGCCCAGACCAATTATCAGCTTTCAGCACTGTCACACTTTGAATGACAATTGCGCGGTCATACAACACTGTACCCAAATGAAATTTTTATCATTTTTTTCCCACAAATAGAGCTTTCTTTTGGTGGTATTTAATCACAGCTGGGGTTTTTATTTTTTGCTAAACAAACAAAAAAAGATGGAAATTTTTGAAAAAAATAAAAATCATGTTTAATTGTTTGTTATAAAATTTTGCAAACAGGTAATTTTTCTCCTTCATTGATATGCGCTGATGAGGCGGCACTGATGGGCACTGATAGGCTGCACTGATGGGCACTGATAGGCACAGATAAGGCAGCACTGATAGGTACAGTTAAGGCGGCCATGATAGGCACAGTTAAGGCGGCACTGATAGGCACAGTTAAGGCAGCACTGATGGGGACAGATAAGGCGGTACTGATGGCCACCGATGGGCGCTGATGGGTGGCACTGGGTGGCACTGATGGGTGGCACTGATGGGTGGCACGGATAGGTGTGACTGATGGGCACTGATAGGTACCACTGATGGGGGCACTGATGGGTGGCACTGATGGGCAGTAATGGGCGGCACTGATGGGCACTGGTAGGTGACACTGATAGGTGGCACTGATGTGCAGCACTGTTGCACTGATGTTGGCGCTGATGGGTGGCACTGATGGGTGGCACTGTAGGCACTGGGTGGCACTGTGGGCACTGATGGATGGCACTGTGAACACTGATGGGTGGCACTGTGGGCACTGATGGATGGCACTGTGGGCACTGATGGGTGACGCTGGCGGGCACTGGTAGGCAGCACTGCTGCCTATTGCTTTGTGACAGTCTGATCGCCGTGATCGGGACTGATGTCCCGATCACAGCCGCCGGTGATCGGGTATTTTTTTCCTCCTCACGCTGTCAGCGCGAGGAGGAAAAATAGCCGATTAACGGCTCTGTTTACATCACATGATCAGCTGTCATTGACTGACAGCTGATCAGGACCAACCCCTTACTCTGATCTGTGATCAGGCGAGTCTCATAGACTCGCTGATCACCGAGCGCGCCGCTTGTGCACGGGATGATGTCAATAGACGTAGTCCCGGCAATTCAGATCCGCGCTGTTGCCGTCATTTGGCAATGGCCCGGATCTGAAGCGGTTAAAAGTATCTATAAGGTTATTATAAGTCATTTCAAACTATCTATGACATTGTAGGTCACAGAGACATATTATAATGTTGCCATCTGCGGACCCAACAACTTTGGTATGAAGAAAATATATATGAAAGTGTGATTTTATAAGTAGAAGTGTTTTAGGAAACAAATTAGTATTAGGAAAAACATATAATTATGATTATAATTATATAAGATTGTAGCCTATGCTTAGATAAACGAATATTCATTGGAGATACCAGAATTATACAGGTATCCATATAGATAATCATTTTTAGGTAGTATTGATTAATATATATAACAATGTGTGTATTTCATAGATAGACCAGTTTTTATAGACGTACATTTATAGAGATACATATATATAACCAAGTTATGTAATGGTGACTAACCTTATACTGAGTGTATTTTACATTAGACCGATTACCAGAATATTTAAAGATATATACTTATCCTTTACCATTATACACATTATGAAAATAGAATGTATTAACTTAAAAGGATGGACTCAAAACACATGTGAGACACCTGGTGGTTGAAGGTGGTATTATTTGAACTAAATTTACGAGAAAGGTAAATGATTAAGTTTATAACCAATAGAAAGAAGCCACGTCCTTTTGGGCAGAGCCATTATAATTTTTATGGTCTTATTATCTGAGATGGTATTTAGAGGCAAGTAAGATGCCAGGAAAGGGAAGAAAGGGGGGAGAAAAAAGAAAAAGATGGAGAGGAAGAAAGCTCAGGGTTAGAGCTCAGAAGGAAGCTCAGGGATCCATCCTGAGGGGGGACACTGGGAGACACACACACTCCCAGACTGACACTCATGCACCATGCATGAATACATTTCTTTACATTCATGAAGATTCCTCAACACCTAATACTTAGAACTCGGAGGTCACAAGAAGTAAATCCTCTTTAAGAGTATCCATTTTGAAACTACGGCAGCCATCTTAACTCCGGTAACCAGCCAATAGGAACAGTAGCCATCCTGGAATGGGTAATTATGTCATGTTGATTTTATCTTGTATGTTCTCTCAAATATTGATATGTTCTCTCAAATATTGATGTATTGAATATTATACAATTGATAATCATTCTCCGGAATCAATAACTGCCTTGTAGATTTTTCTCTAAAGATTCAAATTTTCATTATATTTTTCTTTTTGCATAGTTGCCACATTTATTGACAAAAGAAACGTCTAATTTATTACACATTTTTAACCACTTACTTACCTGCAGCATAGTAACGGTTGTACGTGTGAAATACAGACGTTCTGTTTAATTGTCAAGTTCACAAGGTTATTGATTCTACCGAGAAGTTATCATGGTGGTATTATGTCAAAGGGACTGTACGCCCATTTTTGCAAGTGTTTTTATTGATTTTCAAGATGTTCATGTAACGCAATCGGTATCTTAATTTCATGTGATTATTTGTGTTTGTTAACCAATAAATGACTATTTCGTATGCTCACATGTCTCTGTGAATAAGTTTCACATGCATAGACCGTGTCATCTAGATTGATTTTGTATTTTAAAAATATCCTCGTTAAAAAGTACTCAATAATAATTATTGTGCGGGAAACCTGTCCTTAAAAAGGCACAACTTATTCTGACTTATTATTCACGACAGTAGGCTGGTGCTTTATTATTTTATATGCAAATTCACCTATTATTTTATATAGATTTTTTTCATATGCTTTGTAATATCTTCCTTTAGTGTTTTAATGTTAACATTTTCCTACTTTCTTGGGAAATAAATAAGACGTTGTTTTACTGAGCAGTGTGTTTGTTTTCATAGCTAACCTTATATCATTATGCTTATCAACAGTGACATTATTAGAGTTTTAATAGACTAGCTAACTATAGGAATAGACAAGTCAATACATATATGCAATAAATAGAGGGAATCCATAACCACCCTCGGAATATATTTATCGTAAAAGTTATTTCAGCAGCACTGCCCATTAATTCCAATGGGCAGGGCATTTTAAGAATGCTAAATACAGCGCTCCCAACCCGCCCCAAAGATGCTGCTTTCAGGTCTTTTCCCAACGCCCCACAAACACACCGCCCCGGTGTGAAAAGTCACACTGAAATGAAGGGGAGGTGGTTTTCCGGCACGTTACAGGCGCTATTTCTAGCGTGAAAACTGCCTCAGTGTGAAAGGGGTCTAAGGCTTATATACACTATACAACTTTTGTTGTCAGATTTCCTATAGATTTACCAAAACCATGTAGTGCAAGGGCCGGCCTGATTACACACAAATTGAAACTCCTAAGGTTTGATCTCATATTATATGGTTTTGGTAAATCTGAAGGAAAAAAATCTACAGAAAATTGAATAGTGTGTATCCAGCTTTAATATACACGAGACGCTTCAAAACCTCTTCTGAATGATTCAACTTGACAGATAGTAACCGATGTTTAAAAACGTCAGTTTTGCCTTGTGTACATGCCGTGTTTAGCCTCATTTGCACTTAGAAGCGTTTTTTTTTTTTAAGTTAAAAATGAAAAATGCCTGTTAATGAAATGGGACTAAACACAAGTTACTGCGTTTACAAGCTGTTACAGGCATTTGGTGTTTCAAATGCCTCTGACCATCCATCCTGAACGCAGTTTTTTTTGCTTTCCCAAAAAAATGCTTCTAAACTCAACTGCCTAAAAATGACTATAAGGCCTCATGCACACTAGACGTTAATATAACGTTATAAAAACGGCAGCCAAAAACAGTTGATAACAGACTATGTGTGCATAGTCACATAGGATAACATGGGACTCAGAGGATAACATGGGACTCAGAGGATAACATGGGACTCAGAGTATAACATGGGACACATAGCATAACATGATGTGGAGTTTATTGACTGTAGAAAAAAAAACATCTGAAGCCAAAAACAGCCACTGTAAAAATGTCCAAAAACATCCGATGTGCATGAGGCCTAAAGGGGAGATTCATTGAGAAATACAAAGTATAAGAAAAGTATCTGATGGAAGTTTATTAATAACAGACATGAACACAGAGTGACTGATCGTCCTCCATACAATCGTTCATCACACATCTACACCCTCCATTCCCCATCCTAACACTCAGTATTATCACTCTGCATCACTCAGTATATTAGATCGGGTTCTATGTAATCTTACCTTTCCGGTCACACCGGTCTGTGAAGAGACGATCTGGAATCTCTGAATACAAAAAACAAAATGAAGAATTTTGAGTGTGCGAGAGAAAAATGTGGATGAGGAAGTTTCACTTTTTCAACAAGATCCTCCCATCTACAGATATTGTACCCTGTGAGTATAAGGCTGCATTCACACCCGGGCATTTTCAGCTCATAAAGTGCTCATAAAATGACCAACAAGCAAAATCCCATTCATTTCAATGGCACCTGTTCACATCTGAGCATTTTGTCACCTGAAGCAAAATGCTTGAAAAACGCCTTAGGCCCAGTTCACACCAGATGCAGTTCCATGAACTTTTTTCTGCACTAAGGGCCAGTTCAAACCAGATACAGTTCCATACAGTTCCATGCGCTTTTTTTCTGCACTAAAAATGCATGCGCAGTGTTTTCCATGTATTCCAATGGCTCTAGTTCACACCATGCAGTCAGTTCCAGTTAGTTTACAGTGCAGAAACTTACTGGAACGGACTGCATCTGGTGTGAACTGGCCCAAGCTCGAAGAACATGGGATTGCACTCTGCACTCTTTCCCATCTCCAAACACACACAATAAATAATGGACACGACACTCAAATATTAGCATAAATTGGCGCCTTTATTGGTTTACAAATAAATTAATCACTTTTCATAACCATATCACAATTCTAACTCGAATCAAATTATCATTCTCAAAATTGCTTAGCCTTGATGACTCAACCAAATTATATTTCATCAACTTTTATAATAACCAGTCCCCACAAAGTCGGGGCTTTGCCCATCAATGGCCAAAGCACCGACCTACCCCAAACCCGTTGCCATTTCAATCATGTCCTGCAGACCCCAGTTAAAAATGTCCAAGCCCACCTTGGAGAGATGCATAAAATCCTCCCAATACAGGCCTGAAAAACCACCCTCCAAATTGATATGTTGAAATGATAACCCCCCGATAAGAGGCATACATTTCTCCACAGTGATTCACCCTCTTCCTAATTTTCTCAAATTTCTTTAACTCTGGATGTGATAACCATAGTAGTCTGGGAATGATATCAGAAAAAACAATAGTTGTGTTTGGAGATGACATACTCAAATGGTGCAGGTCATGCTTGATCCTGTTGATCAAATCTAAAATCTTCATATGACCCACATCATTCCCACCCAGGTGAAGAATCATCACCAAAGGTGATGGCCACAGTAAATACAATTCATATAATCATTCAATATAATAAGATAAATTCAACCAACGCAATCCTCTTACTCCTTTCCATTGAATGGTGCAAGTTTCGGGGTTGATATTTAAATTAGGAGCTACGAAGTGAATGTGACCTGTCTCAACCTTTAATCAGACACTGACATGCCTCCATCCCTGTATATATATGTAAAAAGAGAAGGGGTGATTGGGACTTTAATTGAAACATGTGGGTGTATTTAATCATTTGTATGGAATGTAAATAAATTGAGTATCTCAATCCCAGGGTGTAGTTCATGATAGTGATAATAATACACATGATTCAATAGTATAATAAAGCATTTATGATGTAGAAATACAATCATAAAAAGGTTCAACATAAGTTGATATAATAATAATTAATTTATTGATACAAGGTTATTCACTAAACATGATTTGTGACACATATTACATTTCATAGCAGAAAACAAATAAATAGAGATAAAAAATATGAAAATATATAATATATATGTAATTCACATAATGAGTACAAATAGAAACCATGATTGGTTAGAGTTATTGGAGCAAGCATAGCTTGGCATCCCTGGATGAACACTCTACGCGTTTCATGGCCTTGTGCTAATCGTCAGGAGTTGGATGCAGGTATTATGCTATAAAGTAGGAAAAACATTGATGGATTTATTATTTAGTTATGCATTTTATCCTAAAGGTGAAAAAAAGGGTAATTCCTTTACTACTTACAAAGTAGCTTAGGAATGAAGTTCAGCTCCAGAAGGTGGTCT
Organism: Aquarana catesbeiana; assembly: GCF_042186555.1. Lineage (NCBI taxonomy): Eukaryota > Metazoa > Chordata > Amphibia > Anura > Ranidae > Aquarana > Aquarana catesbeiana. Next base: position 204,602,901 of record NC_133336.1, read on the forward strand.
GGTGTAAGTAGTCTCACCCGGGGCTGAGGTGGGGAATAGCCAGACAGAAACCAGGGTAGAAAACCAAACCCCAGGACCAGGTCGACGATCACTATATGAAAGTGTATGATACATGTTGTGCGCATATCAAGCGCCTACCAAGTGCTCTATGGCAAAGAAAGAAAAAAAAAAGAATAAATGAATGAAAAACTTAATGAAAAAGGGGGGTGAGAAACAATATGAAAAAGTGTATGAAAAGGTAATGTGTGTGTAGTGATAATGAAGGTGCTGGCAATGGGGAAAAGTGAATGGCAAGACTGTGTGAATGTGTGAGGGGAAAGATGTGAATAAATGTAATTATATATACATACCTAGCAATAGGTGTAGTTAATACACGTATAGGGTGATTGATACAAGTAAAATAATCATTATCAAATTAAAGTAACTGAGTTACATTGTATGAATGTAAATGTGTGTGTATAAATGTGTGGTATGTGTGAATGTAAATGTTAGTGTCAGTGTGTGGGATCATGTTTGAAGAAATGTATATGTGTATGTTTGTGTGTGTGTGGGTGAGTGTGAGTTTGAATGATTTGGGGTGAAAGAGATGGATGAAAAGGAAATGTGAAATGGTTCTGAGTTACCTGGATTGAGAAGGAGTGAGATATTGGGAGTCTGCTTAGCATAAATAATGGTAAAGTGAGACGTCGGTCTGCTCCAGGTCTCCGACCCCCTGGCTCTTGCTGAATAGCCCTGCCAGCGTCATATATACCTTGTGATGGCAGGGGGAGGGACGGCAAGGCTCCACAGGTGGTTTGGTGAAAAAATAAAAAGGTACTTCCTTTACTACTTACAAAGTAGCCCAGGAATGAAATTTAGCTCCAGAAGTGAGGTTAAAAGGTGGTCTGGTGTAAGTAGTCTTACCCAGGGCTGAGGCAGGGAATAGCCAGACAGAAACCAGGGTAGAAAACCAAACCCCAGGACCATGTTGATGATCACTATATGAAAGTGTATGATACATGTTGTGCACGTATCAAGCGCCTACCAAGTGCTGTATGGCAAAGAAAGAAAAAAAAACAAAATTTAAATTAGCCGTATAACAATGATGAGATGCCTGTTTATGCGCTCAGAAAATGTAAGAATGACGATTATCCAAACATTTTTTCTGACCTAAAATTCAAAGCAAAAGGTTAGGCGGTCATAAATACTATAACGCTAATGCCCCGTACACACAGTCAGACTTTTCGACCGGACTGGTCCGACGGACTTTCCAAAGGACTTTTGACAAACAGACTTGCCTACACACGATCACACCAAAGTCCGATGGATTTGTACGTGATGACGTACATCGGACTAAAATAAGTAAGTTGATAGCCAGTAGCCAATAACTGCCCTAGCGTCAGTTTTTGTCAGTCGAAATAGCATACAGACGAGCGGATTTCTGAGTCTGGTGGAGTTACAACGTAAAGATTTGAAGCATGTTCCAAATCTAAAGTCCGTCAGACTTTCGACAGAAAAAGTCAGCTGAAGGTCCGATGAACCCCACACACGATCGGATTGTCCGCCGGACTCGGTCCGTCAGGCCAGTCTAATAAAAAAAGTCTGCTCGTGTGAGGATTACTCTTCTCTTGTGATCAGTCGAACTCCAGATGTATTGAAAAGCAGACAATTTATTTCAGATGTGTCACACAAAAGGATGATGCTTACAAGCCAAAATATGCAGTAAGGATCACACAAAGAGATGTACATCCCCCTCCTAATACGTACAATAATATAGCTATAACGCTTCTATTGGCTGGGGACACACAGATAGCGTGCCTGGTACAAAATGGTACTTTATTTGGCTAATTAGTGTTTCCTGTACAGTCTTGTTCTACCATATATGGTTAGCCTCATCATCCTACAACTTACTATGGAGTTAGTTAAAGCAAACAATATAGCAAGTTAATACAACATCGTGCTCAGAAGTCATCTTAAAAATCAGTATCAGAGTTATTGTTTTTCTAATAGTTATTCTAATAGTCACACAATAAACATTTAAAACTTTTCTAACATTCCCTCCTCTTGTGTGACTATTTTATCTCAACACATTTCGATGATAGTCCCTGTGTTATACACTTTTGGTCTGTATGTCATTAAGTTCAGTTGAGCTTCAATGTCCACATAGGTCTCCTCAGAGGTAGGAAGGGCTTGATACATCGTTCTTGAGACTGCAGTTTTAATCAGTTTTTGTGAAAGTCCTCGAATACTGGGAATGCAGCAGTATCCGCAAGTGACCAAAACGGCCAAAGCCACAGCAATTGAGATCAAACATGAAGTGATAAGTTCAGTCCACTTACCGAACCATCCTTCAACCAATTTGTAAATGGATCATTAATACCTGAGTTTTCCGCTAATTCATTAGATAGAGCAGTCAGTTCTTCCAAGGCTCTGGTCGCAGTCCCTCCAGGAACTGTATTGTTAGAGATAAAGGTGAAAACATGCTACCAAACATTTTGCATACCCCTCCTCTTTCAACTAGGACCATACCTAAGGCCATTCGGTTCTGCCATGCCATTAGAGATGTGGTGGCCAACTGTTCTGCTAGGCCCTTCACATATAGTTCCTGTGGCATTCCCTGTGACGTCACAGGGAAGTCCCGTCAAGTCACCGTGCGTCAGAGGGGGGCGGGGTCACCAGGTGGCCCCACCCCCCGTTATTTAAGAACTGTCAGATGAGGAGACGTCGTCACACAGCGGGAGCCTCCCTCCATGCCAGCATGGATGCGGAGCAGCCCGGAGAAGAAAATGAAGAAGAGAAGAGCGGGAGCCTCCCCCCATGCCCGAGGAGAAGAAGATAGAAGACACCGCGGAGGAGATGCTGGACGAGAACACCGGAGGAAGAACCAGAAGAACCAGAAGAAGAAGAAGAAGATGAAGGAAGATAGAAGATAGAAGAAAGAAGAAGCATTTAAATAAAGGAATTGTCAAAAACGGTCTCTTGTCATTTTTAACATTTTTGACAGTTTTTTAGTGAAATGGTAGGGGTAAGTACCCCCTTAACATTTCACACGGGGGGGCGGGATCTGGGGGTCCCCTTGTTAAAGGGGGCTTCCAGATTACGATAAGCCCCCCGCCCGCAGACCCCCACAACCACCGGCCAGTGTTGTGGGGATGAGGCCCTTGTCCTCATCAACATGGGGACAAGGTGTTTTGGGGGGCTACCACAAAGCACCCTCCCAATGTTGAGGGCATGTGGCCTGGTATGGTTCAGGAGGGGGGGCGCACTCTTGTCCCCCCCTCTTTTTTTGTGGCCTGCCAGGTTGCGTGCTCGGATAAGGGTCTGGTATGGATCTTTGGGGGGACCCCATGCTGTTTTTTGTTTTTTTTGGCGCGGGGTTCCCCTTAAAATCCATACCAGACCGGAAGGGTCTGGTATGGAATTTAGGGGGACCCCCACGTCATTTTTTTTTTAAATTTTGGCCGGGGTTCCCCTTAATATCCATACCAGACCTGAAGGGCCTGGTATGGAATTTAGGGGGACCCCCATGTCATTTTTTTTTTTTGGTTCGGGGTTCCCCTGTGGGGAATTCCCATGCCGTTTTTATCAATGAACTTCTATGTGTATTGTCGGACGGCAATGCAATAGCCGCGAGTAGTTTTAAGTGGGTTTTTTCCTTCGAAATGTCATTTTGCTGTCAGACTGTTCTAAACACGGGAAACATGTGCCCCTTTACAGGCATACTATAGACACCCCCAGCTATGAAATTTAAAGGGATATTACACTTTTATTGTTTGACTTTAAGCATTATTAAAATCACTGCTCCTGAAAAAACGTCCATTTTTAAAACTTTTTTTTGCATTGATCCATGTCCCCTGGGGCAGGACCCAGGTCGCCAAACACTTTTTATGACAATAACTTGCATATAAGCCTTTAAAATTAGCACTTTTGATTATTCATGTTCGTGTCCCATAGACTTTAACGGTGTTCGAACAAACTTTTTTCCTGTTCGCATGTTCTGGTGCGAACCAAACAGGGGGGTGTTCGGCTCATCCCTATCACCCACCAGAGAAGAGACTCAAACCCAGTTGTCACCTGATTCCTGGCCCTAAACTTATCCAGCACCCCACGCTCATCTATGTAGATCCGAGAGTCAAATGACCCTATGGGAGAGGTGTCCCTCCGATACCGTTGGTGACTCTTAGTCCACAGGTGTTCTGACAGGATCCTCAGGGGCATAGCCAGCTGGACCATAGCGCAATTCCTTCAGGCATTGGCCAGTATCCTAGCTCACAGTTTCTTATCCCCACACATCCACCAGACATCAGCCCTCTGAATGTCATGTTTAACCCAGTCACCATTGCCCATGTTAATCCTCTCCACACAGTAGTCATCGGGTAGTGACCCAAGATCCCCCCCGCTACGGTTCCCTGGGAGTGCAAAACAAGTAAAGTTGCCCGGATCAGCAGTAACCGCTGGAAGTATCTGAGGTCTCTGTACTAGGGGAAACAACAAGTCAACATGTGACAGGTATAATTTGTTTCAGGTTTATAGCTCTTATTATACAATCGCAACATACATTTTAAACCTTCTGGATCTGTATTGTGATCTAGAGGAAAAGGAATAGTTGCTAAATATAGTCTGGCTCTAGCACAAACTAAACAATTAGTTTGAGACAAGTCCCACCTTGTGTGAGACCTCTCTTTGTCGCCGGATTTTCTGAACCTCTTGCAGCCAACTGACCCTATTCTGCCTGTGAAACCTTTTTGCAATGGGACTGGTGAATCCAGGTAGACCTCTCTGCAATTCTTATCGCAGTAGGGGTAGTTAGGAGGACTTTGAAAGGACCATCCCACCTTGGGGAGTACCACTGCTTTTTCTTATTACTTTTTGTTAAGACCCAATCTCCCACATGCACCTTTTCATCTTCTTGAATTGGACCTTCTAGGACAGAACAAAAATCATTAGTACATCTTTGTCTTAACAGCCTAGCTATGTATTCTGCTAGTGTGAGCCCAGACTCCTCAGTAGGTGTTTCATTTGGTTGTGACTGTGAGGGTATCTTATATGGCCTTCTATGTATCATTTCAAATGGGCTTAAACCTTCTTTTGTGGGTGTGATATGCATACTGGTCACAGCTACTAGTAGACAGTACATCCAATTTTTACCTGTTTCTTCCATAGCTTTCCTCAGTTTGCTTTTTAGAATGCCATTATGTCTTTCCACCAATCCAGCTGATTGGGAATGATAGGCACAATGGTATTTCACTTGAATTCCCATCATTTCTGTCAAATGTTTGTAGCACTAACTCTCGGTGGAGCTGCTGGTTTAAGCGGGTCTGTTACCTTCACCTTGCTTCCCTCTGTTTCACCGGCACCGGGTCTAGGGTTCCGTTGAGTTTACTTCTGGACGACACACGCACCAACACTGGAGTACGTATTCAATGCTTTATTAAACAGACAAACTTTAGGAAGTAGCAGGAAAGAGGCGGAAAAGGAAACTTTCAGGAGAAACTCAAATATTTTCTTGTAGAATCTTAGTGACAAATGTCCTGGTGGAAATTCAGTTAATTATGTGGAATGCGCTCCCCTTGTGGGACACACTCCTTGCTCGTCTGGATAGGCCTCTCTCACCGGTCTAGCAACCAGTACGCAGCACGAATCAAAAGTCTCTGCCTCAGACTTGTTTGGGGGTAAACCCGTACGATCCTCTGCCACAGGATGCATCAGATTTTTCTGCAGGGAAAGTCAGTCACAGTGCCTGAACCTTTAAGCCGAACCGGCAACACTATGTTGTATAGTTACTTCTTTTGGATACGTCCTCCAGTTGAGTCACCAGGCCCCTCTATAGACCAGCACGCTGCGTGATCTCTCCAAGACAGGTCCTCTCCTGGGATCTCCTCGGCTGTCCAGCTTCGTCACACAGGACCGACAGCTCAGGACCATTCCTCGGCCGCGGTGGTAGGCCCCAGACAAGCCTCTGGGCCCACCCCTGTGCCGCTGTATCGTGGGCCTCCCGATCGGAGGACCACGAGGTAGCTCCTTAACGCATACCTGTCAGCCAGGAGGGCCAGCAGGTGGCTGTAAAACGAACCCTAGAACATGGTGTCTGTCCCATAAATACCCTCTTCCCAGAATGCAACTCGGAGGACCACCTCCACCGAGCTTGTCTCTGAGACAGAGGAGCATCCATACACTTTGACACGTTGCCTTTCCAACACTGACCAGTGGCAACAGCGACACCCACCGGTCAGCACAGAAACACACACAACGTCAGCCAAGCTGGAACAGAGGCAAACTTTTACCTTCCTAATGCACAATTTACTAAATTTACCTTACATGCGGTAGATTGTAAATCTACCAGCGCTACATATTGTATAGTTTTATTTACAAAATGGGGTCCATTATCACTGTCTGTGCATCTGCACTTCCTGTCGGGAATATCTCCACCCATTTGGTCAGGGTGTCTATGATTACCAAACAATATTTCTTCCTTTTACATTTGTCTAATTCAATAAAATCCATGCAAATGTGTTGGAATGGATATTGCAGTGTGGGGAACTTCCCTTTCCTTGGTCTTATGCCTCCCTGAGCATTGTATCTTGCACATATAATCCATTGAGAGCAAAAAATGTTTTAGTAGTTAGTGAAGCCAAAGGCTGTACATACCTTATTAAACATCTCAGTCATCCCCCTGTTTGACACATGTGTTACTCCATGTGTCAATACTGCTGCATACCTAAAGGATTTTGGCAATACCGGTTTTCAATCAGGTGACATGTAGATGTTATCTATACTTGTGCAACCTTTTGTTCTGCAATTTTGTTTCTCCCCAGGGGGTGCATTCTGCTGCATATCAGTAAGGACTGTATGATCTATCTCTATGGATTTCCTTTTGATAGTATGCATGCTCTTGTCAGTGCTACAAGTTCTGCTACTTGTGCTGAATAATATTTTGGTAATGGCCTGGCTTCCAAAATTTCCTCCTGTGTCACTACTGCATATCCAGTTGCATGTGTGCCATCTGGATTTTTCTTACTGGAGCCATCAAAAAAAGTGTCATGTCAGAGTTAGATAATGGTACATGTTTCAAATTACTCCATGGCAGTACCTTTTCAGCGATGGCACCAGTTTATGACCATCAGTAGGAAGTGGTATTAGTGTGGATGGGTTTAATGTAGTACATCTCTGTATTGTTAAGTGAGGTTGTGTCAAGAGTATTGTCATACAGGAAAGGTGTCGTTCTGGGCTCAAATGTGATATCTTTTGTTGTAATAGGATAACAGATACTGCATGTGGTACTTTAAGTATGAACGTTTGATATAGCACTATAGATGCTGAGGCCTTAACAGCTTCCGCTGCAGCTACCACTGCCTGTACACAGGGTGGAAGTACTCTAGTTACACTGTCTAATTTTGTAGAATAGTAAGCAATCGGCCTCTGGCGCCCGCCATGTGACTGTGTAAGTACTGATGTCATGTGACCTTCCCTTGAGTTTACTTTTTGTTTGAAAGGTTTGTCATAGTTTGGTAAGGCTAGCACTAATGAACTAGAAAGGACTTGTTTTAGGTCAGTAAAGGCTGTCTCTGTTTCCTCACTCCATTTTATAGCATCCTGGGGGGCCATAGGGCTCCCATGTATTGCCTGAACCAACGGGGCCGTCAGCATGGAATACCCGGGAATCCAGGCTCTACAAAATGTGTCATACCCAGGAAGGACATCATTTGTTTCTTTGTCTCTAAGGACTGTGCAGTCTACATTATTTCATACCTTAATTTAATGTTCTAAACTCTAAAATACCTCTAAAGGTTCAATTTTGTACCCATTCATGTAATCACTAGACACCCACCCCATAAAAAGGAACTCGCCTCATTCTTCAGTTGTGTAGAAGGAGGGGGGTGTCATATCTTTACTTGAATTGGGGCTGGGGAAAATGGATATAAGTCCATAAGTCCACCAAGTATGCAGACATAAAATGTTTCCTAGCAACATTTACATTATTTGACATATATATTCAATATATATATATAAATATTTTTCTCAGACCCCGATATTTTAGCAGAATTAAATAAAACATGAATCCCTTTTGTATTGTTCCCCTTATTCTCTGGTCCCAAGTGAAATCCACAGGGTCCCAAAACATTTATTTTTTATTTAACCCAAACACATATTCTGATTCAGAACTTAGCCTTTTAACTTTATAAATGTACCCAAATATAAACAGCATTGCATCATTAACACTTTACAGTTGAAAATCTGTGAATTCTAAAAGTAACATGTCCACAAAATATTTACTTTAACCACTTGCCGACCGCCTCACGCATATATACGTGAGCAGAGCGGCACGGGCAGGCAAAATCACGTACCTGGTACGTGATTGCCTTCCCGCGGGCGGGGGGTCCGATCGGACCCCCCCCCGGTGCCATCGGCGGTCGGCGTTTGGCTGGGAGAGTTGAGAGACGAGGGGGAGACCATCCGATCGTGGCCCCCCCCTCGCGATCGCTCCCAGCCAATGAGAAACATCCCCTGCCTCTGTATAGTACACAGAGGCAGAGGATGTGATGTCATCTCTCCTCGGCTGGCCAGTTTCCGTTCCAGCACCGAGGAGAGAAGACATGTAAGTGCACAACACACACACACAACACAGTAGAACATGCCAGGCACACTAAACACCCCCGATCCCCCCCCGATCGCCCCCCGATCCCCCCCCAATCACCCCCCCCCCTGTCACAAACTGACACCAAGCAGGTTTTTTTGTTTTGTTTTGTTTTTTTCCTGATTACTGCATAGTGTCAGTTTGTGACAGTTAGCAGTGGTAGGACAGTTAGTATTACCCCCCTTTAGGTCTAGGGTACCCCCCTAACCCCCCCTAATAAAGTTTTAACCCCTTGATCACCCCCTGTCACCAGTGTCGCTAAGCGATCATTTTTCTGATCACTGTATTAGTGTCGCTGGTGACGCTAGTTAGGAACGTAAATATTTAGGTTCGCTGTCAGCGTTTTATAGCGACAGGGACCCCCATATACTATCTAATAAATGTTTTAACCCCTTGATTGCCCCCTAGTTAACCCTTTCACCACTGATCACCGTATAACTGTTACGGGTGACGCTGGTTAGTTTGTTTATTTTTTTTAGTGTCAGGGCACCCGCCGTTTATTACCGAATAAAGGTTTAGCCCCCTGATCGCCCGGCGGTGATATGCGTCGCCCCAGGCAGCGTCAGATTAGCGCCAGTACCGCGAACACCCACGCACGCACCGTACACGCACCGTACACCTCCCTTAGTGGTATAGTATCTGAACACATCAATATCTGATCCGATCAGATCTATACTAGCGTCCCCAGCAGTTTAGGGTTCCCAAAAACGCAGTGTTAGCGGGATCAGCCCAGATACCTGCTAGCACCTGCGTTTTGCCCCTCCGCCCAGCCCACCCAAGTGCAGTATCGATCGATCACTGTCACTTACAAAACACTAAACGCATAACTGCAGCATTCGCAGAGTCAGGCCTGATCCCTGCGATCGCTAACAGTTTTTTTGGTAGCATTTTGGTGAACTGGCAAGCACCAGCCCCAAGCAGCGTCAGATTAGCGCCAGTACCACTAACACCCACGCACGCACCGTACACCTCCCTTAGTGGTATAGTATCTGATCGGAGCAATATCTGATCCGATCAGATCTATACTAGCGTCCCCAGCAGTTTAGGGTTCCCAAAAACGCAGTGTTAGTGGGATAAGCCCAGATACCTGCTAGCACCTGTGTTTTGCCCCTCCGCCCGGCCCAGCCCACCCAAGTGCAGTATCGATCGATCACTGTCACTTTTTTTTGTAGCGTTTTGGTGAACTGGCAAGCGCCAGCGGCCTAGTACACCCCGGTCGTAGTCATACCAGCACTGCAGTAACACTTGGTGACGTGGCGAGTCCCATAAGTGCAGTTCAAGCTGGTGAGGTGGCAAGCACAAGTAGTGTCCCGCTGCCACCAAAAAGACAAACACAGGCCCGTCGTGCCCATAATGCCCTTCCTGCTGCATTCGCCAATCCTAATTGGGAACCCACCACTTCTGCAGCGCCCGTATTTCCCCCATTCACATCCCCAACCAAATGCAGTCGGCTGCATGAGAGGCATTTATATGTCCTCCCGAGTACCCCTACCCAACGAACCCCCCCAAAAAAGATGTCGTGTCTGCAGCAAGCACGTATATAGACGTGACACCCGCTATTATTGTCCCTCCTGTCCTGATAATCCTGGTCTTTGCATTGGTGAATGTTTTGAACGCTACCATTCACTAGTTGAGTATTAGCGTAGGGTACAGCATTGCACAGACTAGGCACACTTTCACAGGGTCTCCCAAGATGCCATCACATTTTGAGAGACCCGAACCTGGAACCGGTTACAGTTATAAAAGTTACAGTTACAAAAAAAAAGTGTAAAAAAAAAAAAAAAACACAAACAAAAATAAAAAAAAATAGTTGTCGTTTTATTGTTCTCTCTCTCTCTATTCTCTCTCTGGTGTTCTGCTCTTTTTTACTGTATTCTATTCTGCAATGTTTTATTGTTATTATGTTTTATCATGTTTGCTTTTCAGGTATGCAATTTTTTATACTTTACCGTTTACTGTGCTTTATTGTTAACCATTTTTTTGTCTTCAGGTACGCCATTCACGACTTTGAGTGGTTATACCAGACAGCCAGCGGTCGGCTTTCATGTAAAAGCAATCCTAGTGGCTAATTAGCCTCTAGACTGCTTTTACAAGCAGTGGGAGGGAATGCCCCCCCCCCCCCACCGTCTTCCGTGTTTTTCTCTGGCTCTCCTGTCTCAACAGGGAACCTGAGAATGCAGCCGGTGATTCAGCCAGCTGACCATAGAGCTGATCAGAGACCAGAGTGGCTCCAAACATCTCTATGGCCTAAGAAACCGGAAGCTACGAGCATTTTAGGACTTAGATTTCGCCGGATGTAAACAGCGCCATTGGGAAATTGGGAAAGCATTTTATCACACCGATCTTGGTGTGGTCAGATGCTTTGAGGGCAGAGGAGAAATCTAGGGTCTAATAGACCCCAATTTTTTCAAAAAAGAGTACCTGTCACTACCTATTGCTATCATAGGGGATATTTACATTCCCTGAGATAACAATAAAAATGATTTAAAAAAAAATATGAAAGGAACAGTTTAAAAATAAGATAAAAAAGCAAAAAAATAATAATAAAGAAAAAAAAAAAAAAAAAAAAAAAAGCACCCCTGTCCCCCCTGCTCTCGCGCTAAGGCGAACGCAAGCGTCGGTCTGGCGTCAAATGTAAACAGCAATTGCACCATGCATGTGAGGTATCACCGCGAAGGTCAGATCGAAGGCAGTAATTTTAGCAGTAGACCTCCTCTGTAAATCTAAAGTGGTAACCTGTAAAGGCTTTTAAAGGCTTTTAAAAATGTATTAATTTTGTTGCCACTGCACGTTTGTGCGCAATTGTAAAGCATGTCATGTTTGGTATCCATGTACTCGGCCTAAGATCATCTTTTTTATTTCATCAAACATTTGGGCAATATAGTGTGTTTTAGTGCATTAAAATTTAAAAAAGTGTGTTTTTTCCACAAAAAATGCGTTTGAAAAATCGCTGCGCAATTACTGTGTGAAAAAAAAAAATGAAACACCCACCATTTTAATCTGTAGGGCATTTGCTTTAAAATAATATATAATGTTTGGGGGTTCAAAGTAATTTTCTTGCAAAAAAAAATAATTTTTTCATGTAATCAAAAAGTGTCAGAAAGGGCTTTGTCTTCAAGTGGTTAGAAGAGTGGGTGATGTGTGACATAAGCTTCTAAATGTTGTGCATAAAATGCCAGGACAGTTCAAACCCCCCCAAATGACCCCATTTTGGAAAGTAGACACCCCAAGCTATTTGCTGAGAGGCATGTCGAGTCCATGGAATATTTTATATTGTGACACAAGTTGCGGGAAAGAGACAAATTTTTTTTTTTTTTTTTTTTTTTTTTGCACAAAGTTGTCACTAAATGTTATATTGCTCAAACATGCCATGGGGATTTGTGAAATTACACCCCAAAATAAATTCTGTTGCTTCTCCTGAGTACGGGGATACCACATGTGTGGGACTTTTTGGGAGCCTAGCCGCGTACGGGACCCCGAAAACCAAGAACCGCCTTCAGGCTTTCTAAGGCCGTAAATTTTTGATTTCACTCTTCACTGCCTATCACAGTTTCGGAGGCCATGGAAAGCCCAGGTGGCACAAACCCCCCCCAAATGACCCCATTTTGGAAAGTAGACACCCCAAGCTATTTGCTGAGAGGTATAGTGAGTATTTTGCAGACCTCACTTTTTGTCACAAGGTTTTGAAAATTGAAAAAAGAAAAAAAAAATTTTTTTTTTCTGGTCTTTCTTCATTTTCAAAAACAAATGAGAGCTGCAAAATACTCACCATGCCTCTCAGCAAATAGCTTGGGGTGTCTACTTTCCAAAATGGGGTCATTTGGGGGGGGGTTGTGCCATCTTGGCATTTTATGGCCTTCAAAACTGTGATAGGTAGTGAGGAGTGAAATCAAAAATGTATGCCCTTAGAAATCCTGAAGGTGGTGCTGGGTTTTCGGGGCCCCGTACGCGGCTAGGCTCCCAAAAAGTGCCACACATGTGGTATCCCCGTACTCAGGAGAAGCAGCTGAATGTATTTTGGGGTGCAATTCCACATATGCCCATGGCCTATGTGAGCAATATATCATTTAGTGACAACTTTTTGTAAATTTTTTTTTTTTTTTGTCATTATTCAATCACTTGGGACAAAAAAAATAAATATTCAATGGGCTCAACATGCCTCTCAGCAATTTCCTTGGGGTGTCTACTTTCCAAAATGGGGTCATTTGGGGGGGGTTTGTACTGCCCTGCCATTTTAGCACCTCAAGAAATGACATAGGCAGTCATAAACTAAAAGCTGTGTAAATTCCAGAAAATGTACCCTAGTTTGTAGACGCTATAACTTTTGCGCAAACCAATAAATATACGCTTATTGACATTTTTTTTACCAAAGACATGTGGCCGAATACATTTTGGCCTAAATGTATGACTAAAATTTAGTTTATTGGATTTTTTTTATAACAAAAAGTAGAAAATATCATTTTTTTTCAAAATTTTCAGTCTTTTTCCGTTTATAGCGCAAAAAATAAAAACGGCAGAGGTGATCAAATACCATCAAAAGAAAGCTCTATTTGTGGGAAGAAAAGGACGCAAATTTCGTTTGGGTAGAGCATTGCATGACCGCGCAATTAGCAGTTAAAGCGACGCAGTGCCGAATTGTAAAAAGTGCTCTGGTCAGGAAGGGGGTAAATCCTTCCGGGGCTGAAGTGGTTAAGACTATTATTCAGACTTTCTTTCCCACCGAAAGTCCTAATATTTTCACAGATGCACAAATTAACCTCTGTGTGCTCAAAGGGTTAATTCTGCCCTACTAGTCATCCATCATCAGCTCCCTCTCTCTTCTGCTATGTCTGTCAGTCAATCTGCATTTTCTTGTTTCTGAGAAACAGCTTCTTGACCATCATTTTTGTGCTGTAAAAGCATCAAGTCTGTTGTATTCCCTTCTCTCCTCTCTCTGGGCTTCAAAACTACGGCACGCTTCTCTTAGCAAAGCCCATTCAAATCCCTGTTTCCTTATGGCAGTAAAATTAGCACTCAGTCACATCCTGTCTCTGGACTGGACACATTTAAAGTAATCAAAACATTCTCAGCCTTTCCTTTTCTCACATTCATCAAGCCACTTGATAATTCTACAACATTCTGTTCACTTTATAGTGCAATTCACTTTCATGTTTCCTATCTACTTTTTTAAAACCATTAATAATTTCTGCCATGTACTTCCTTTAATATTATGGCATGCTAAAATAATAAAGCGACCATTATCAGTGTACCTTTTTTTTTTACGCTCAGTTTCAATATTTACAATATAACCATTCTGTATTCTCATAGCTGGTCAAGAGTTTTTTTTTTTTTTTTACAGACACAATCTCTCACACAGGAATTTGAAATGGAGGAGCAATTCACTCCTTCCTTACAGGTGATTTACACGAGGGGAGGGCGTGAGGAAAAACTGCAGGCTTTAATCTCCCTGTGATGATTTCTCACACTTATTTTTTTATTTTTTCCACTCAGCCATACTTAGCTATTTTTCTGCTTCTCAAATATTTGTTAAACATTTAGATAATACTTGCGTCTTGTCTAATTCTCTTTTGCTAGACCCATCAGTGATATGACTATTGGATCACCTTTACCTGAACTTGCAGCTCCAACAGTTTGGTTCCTATGAGTCTGACCGATGGTTGTCCCCGAGCAGGAAGCCCAGATGTAGCACAGTCTCCCAGACAATGTTGTCCAGTAGTACCTGAGATGATGCAGTAATCCAAGACGCTGGCTCCGGTCCAATCCCCATGGGCCATATAATGCAATGTCACCTAGTATTTTACATATTTATCTGCTTAATACATCAGCTAGCAAGGTGTTGGCTGCCTTACAGAGCGAAGCCATAAGACAATTCAACCAAGTATCTCTTTAAGCTTTTGCAAAGTTTCCTGCTTCTCTGCCAGCTCCCAATCTGTCACTGATAGGCAAGCAGGCTACAACACAAGTTTTACAGGCACACAAAACATGAGGTGTGAAGAATGATTTTTTGCTGGTTATTTAAACTCTTATTATCAACCCATACCTTTTTTGATCTTTGGGTCCTAACAATTTAAGTTTATCCACCAAATCCTGACACTTTTACAGTTAGTTTACTGTTGCATCCAAACTTCCCCTCCCACTTGGCACATAAGGAACACAGCAGCCTCATAAGCAGGCACAAAACATTATTTTACAGAGACTATTACCCATTGTCAGCGCCAGTCGGGTCTCTCATTTACCTATAAAACACTGGGATAGTGACCCTCGGCCCATGGTAGCAATAGGAATACAAGAAGAGTAAAAATATCATCAATCCCCACACTATAGGGAGAATCAAAAAATAATTAACTTGTCTCTGCAGTACTGTTGTTTTTTCAATAAGGTTACAGCAGCAACAGAAAGGTTAAACATGAGAAAGGAGAAACTAAACACACAGAAGAAAGTTAACAGAAAACAAAAACTCCTGCGCACAGGTGGATCACCATATAGAGATGCGTCAACACAGGCCTTGCTGCCCTCAAGGACGGGAAACCCTAGTGCAAACCGAGACAAAAGAAAAACAGGGGCGCACCAGCCTAGTGTATTAACTTTTATAAAAGGATTTATTTAAAAATGATTAAAAGAAACAACTCACAAGCAATGGATGGAAGAGGCACAACACGAAGTGTACTGACAGCCAGCATGCGACTATAGAGAATTGCATACATATCACAACAGCTTATGCGTTTCGAAGGGCAAATCCCTTCTTCATCAGAGCTATACCTATAGTCGCATGCTGGCTGTCGGTACACTTCATGTTGTGCCTCTTCCATCCATTGCTTGTGAGTTGTTTCTTTTGATCATTTTTCAATAAAATCCTTTTATAAAAGTTAATACACTAGGCTGGTGCGCCCCTGTTTTTCTTTTGTCACAGAAGAAAGTTAGCCTTGCGATCTTTTTAGATCACTTAACTAAATAGCACTTAAATCATCGGTCAATCAACCTCCGACGACATCAGGCAATCAACCTCTGACATTTGGTATACCTCAAATATTTTTTTTATCTGTCGGGACAGCGGCTGACATAATTTTTTACCTTAGACAATGTCCCCAAATGTCTCTGTCTTCGAACATCGGATTATCAAGATATTATACGATCAATCCCAGTGTCGGCAATTACAACACATTAAACCAGAATCAAACAGAAAGAGAAGAAGAGACTCTTAGAAAGAATTAAGAATAATTTAAATTATCTTACCTCTTAAACACTAGGAGGACTGGATCACAAAGTTCGAAACCAGACAGTGGATCTGGGTCTCAGGCCCCCGCCCCTATTTCACCACTAACGTTGAGTGGGGGGACTTTTAAATCTCAGTGAGCTTTGAGGTCCAATACTCACCAAAGTTTTTGTCGGGACCATCTAACCCGAAATATACTTGTTGGTTCTGGCTCGAAGGACCAAAAAATGTTAGGATTACTCTTCTCTTGTGATCTGTCGAACTCCATATGTATTGAAAAGCAGACAATTTATTTCAGATGTGTCACACAAAAGGATGATGCTTACAAGCCAAAAGATGCAGTAAGAATCACACAAAGAGATGTACATCCCCCTCCTAATACCTACAATAATATAGCTATAATGCTTCTATTGGTTGAGGAAAGACAGATAGCGTGCCTGGTACAAAATGGTACTTTATTTGGCTAATTAGTGTTTCCTGTACAGTCTTATTCTACCATATATGGTTAAGCCTAATCATCCTACAACTTACTATGGAGTTAGTTAAAGCAAACGATATAGCAAGTTAATACAACATCGTGCTCAGAAGTCATCTTAAAAATCAGTCTCAGGGTTATTGTTTTTCTAATAGTTTTTCTAGTCACACAATAAACATTTAAAACTTTTCTAACAGCTCGTGTGTACGCTGCATTATGCAAGCAATTAACTGCAAAAACTACCCCTTTATTTTCAGCTTGAATGGCGATGCGTATATTATTGAAAAACTCCCCCCAGATTTCTATTGCCACAATGACTGGAAAGACTTCCAGAAGCACAATGTTCTACCCACCGCATCTGTAAACAATTCAAAATCAGCTGCATTTATGAATTCCTCCTGAAAGAAAGACCTCTCATTTTATGTATCCAAAAATCGTGACCAAATCAGCAAATCCGCTTTAAGGTCATTATTCAACCGTACATGAGAAAAAAGGACTTTAAACCCAATGTTGTTAAATAAAGCCTCCTAGAAAAAATTCTTCCGACTGGCATAATGCGACACGCAAAAGCCAGGACCCCAAACAACAACTGAAGCTCTTTTAGTAGGACTTTCCGTTTCCTAATCAAAAAATATATCAGATTTTTTGCCTTCTCTATCTTTTCTGTGGGCAAACTAAATACTGACAACTATGTGAATTCCTAAAAATTGCAATGAAGTGGAAGTTTTTGAGTTCCTGCGCCATGGGAACTCAAAAATGGCTCATAAGGAGTGAAAAAAAGTTTCAAGGAGTAAAAACAACTGATGAATCTGCCGGCCCTATTATCAGGAAATCTAAATAGTGGACGATGGGAGCGTGGCCTAGCGCATGGAGCTGTAGGACATCACGGTAGCTCCCGGTCTTGATGGTCTCCATGGGGCTCTAGCTCCTCCATTGCAGTACACCTACAACATCCCCAAATCATACCGATGGGCAAGGGAAAGCCCAAGGAGTAGCCCAAGCCCACCTGCGATCGGACACAGGGTGACTTAGGACGATTCCTGACTCATGCTTCTGCAGCCTACTTGTCAAAGGGAAAATCCAAGATGACATCAGCACTTCCATCCCTGGCCCACTCCTAGCCAGCAGATGCCATACAGGTATGCTTCAGGGGCCACTCAGCCTTCCTTGCTGACCTTGAGCCCTCCCTGCACAGCCCCCATAGCCACTCACAGGCCTCCCTGTACTGATGGATGGAACATGGAAGATGTGATCCCTACACACATACATACGATCCCTGCCTTCAAAATCTGATTTTGATCATTGTCTCCCACATAGAGAAAACATACAGGCAGGAGATTACTGAGCTCAAGAAAGACCTAGGGGTCCGTATGGAGGACATAGAGGGCACCACCGATGGTATATGCAATACCTTGCAATCCCATGAAGAGACCCTGAACTCCCTCACTGTCCTACTGCAGCAGCACATGTACCACCAAGATGATAATCGAGAACCATAACAGAATGAACAATAACAGAATCCGTGGTATCCCTGAAACAATAGAACACAAGGACCTTGCTGAGGCAGTCACTGTCATCTTTAACCAGTTACTCCAGCAGCCTAAAGATACACACATTGAGCTAGACAGAGTGCACAGGACCTCGGGCCCGAGGAACCCTGACTCCTCCTTCATCTGCGACACATTATGCAGGGTCCATTTTTATAAAGTCAAGGAGGACATCATGCGATCCACCAGCATGCAAGACTCCATCAGGCTGAATGACACCCAGTAATGCTGCTTCCAGACCTCTCCTGCCAAACTCTGGCCATGAGACACTCTCTCAAACCACTCACATCTCTCCTCCAGGAGAGACATATTAACCACTTCAATACAGGGCACTTAGACACCTTCCTGCCCAGACCAATTTTCAGCTTTCAGTGCTGTCACAGTTTGAATGACAATTACGCGGTCATGCTACACTGTACCCAAACTAAATTTTTATCATTTTGTTTCCACAAATAGAGCTTTCTTTTGGTGGTATTTAATCACCTCTGCGGTTTTTATTTTTTGCTAAACAAATAAAAAAAGACCGAAAATTTTGAAAAAAATAAAAGTTTTGCTTTTGTTTCTGTTAAAAAAAATTTGTAAATAAGTAAGTTCTCTTTCACTGATGGGCACTGATAAGGCGGCACTGACAGGCACTGATACGGTGGCACATATGAGGTGGCACCAATGAGCGGGCACTGACGATGGGCACTGGTAGGCAGCACTGATGGGCACTGATAGGCGGCACTGATGGGTGGCACTGATATGCAGCACTGATGGGCATTGATAGGCAGCACTGATTGGCACTTATGGGTGGCACTGGGTGGCACTGGTTGGCACTGATGGGCACTGATAGGCGACACTGATGGGCACTGAAAGGCAGCACTGCTGGGCACTGATAGGCGGCACTGCTGGGCACTGATGGGCACCGATACGTGGCATTGATGGGCACTGATACGCCCATCTTGGAATATTGTATGGAATAAGCAATTCAGCAATTCATAACATGGCATCCGACAGTGTCCAACATACATACCAAAATCCAATCTTTTAAAGAGAAATTGCTGCGCATGAAATGTGCAAAAAGCAAACTTTTGTAACAATAAAAAATGCTAAAAAAGGCGATGGCCACCAATTAGCCAGAACTCCCCTGGGTTCAGGAATAGCTCCGCAAAGGCCCCCAAATGAAAGGACGGCCCTGCCACGTCCTCACTGTAGCTCTGAAAAAAAGGGGGGAGGGGAAAAAAGGAAGGAGGGGATTTGTATAAGTTAATTGTATTAAACTACTGTGAGCATACCAAATTGCTATAAGTTATTATCTACATGATATTAAACAGAGTAAACAAGTCTGTGTTATAGCCATAATGCTGATAGTCTTTTCATTATTATGCAAGTACTTTTTAAACAACAAAATTGGTATCCTTATTTATGTTATCATTAATAACCCCACAGATTCAAACTCAAAAAACAAAGGACACATATCAGGAGGAGAAGAGAACATAACTCTCCCTCTAGTAATTGTGTTTCATAGGTCTGGCTCCATATGTATATTTATAAGGAGGGACCAACAGTATAGCTACAAGCTTTACTGCTGACTTGGTTAAATTGATGATAGGCAACTCCTATCCTAATATTGATTAGTGGTTCCAAATTAATAATAACTACTGCAGTAGGGAACAGACACAAAAGATACGCTCAGCATCTTTCTAAATTACTGTTCTGCTTTATTATGACGCAATTGAAGGTTTTTTATACACATGATTACGTAGGTATCTCTTTAATATTACAATTGTACATTTATGGTAACAAGGGGCGTTACATAGGCAGGCTAATTCTAATCAGGACTCGAAAGAATGTAAACATTTACTGAAAACATTATTAGTGCTGTGTGCACAGTGATGGCAGAGTGCAATACATACAAAATAGAATATAATTATATACAGAACTTACACATTTCCATTACAGTCTCCCCTCTTTTGATCAATATTTTGATCACTAACCATACCTGCTATCACCTTTAACCTGGAACCACCACACACTTAGGTGGAGGTAGTCCAAAGAGGCAAAAAAAAAAACTCCATTGTGGAGAAAATAATAGCTGAGCAACTTTTTCATTACAAAATGACCTTTCATTGCGAAAAACAAATGATTGATAAGACATATTTACAGAGTACTAGCTGTACACTCCTGTGGCCAGAATGGCCTTCTAGCTGAATTATTAGCATGCTGACTTATCAGCATATGTAAACACAGACAATTCTACATAAAATGGAAGACGTACAAAAGACAAATATGACTTCAACATGGCTGAACTACTTCTCAAATATATATATATATCCCTTACAGTTAAAGTAATTGAATCAAAAAGTACCCTAGACTGTGATCACAAGAGAGAAACAAATCAAACACAGAGATTTCTTTAATTTGGTTATTTTTGCAGTGCCTGGTGTGGATCCAGGTGACTTTTCCTTCAAGTTTTGCAAAAACTGTACATGAAATAGATGCTGTATTGAGTCTCCAAACATTTCCTTATATATAAATGTCTCTTAACAATCCACAAGTCACCTGGCTTTAGTTTTAGATCCTTCCAAACTTTTAGGATCTGGAATTGTGGAGAAAACACATAAATGAGTTTGTCAAAAACCTTAAAAGATCAGCAACATTCTCTGTGAGATCCAAATGGAGGACTTCAGCTGCTGAGACAAATAATAAGCAAGTGAGTAACACACTCCCAAACAAAATCCCATAGGGAGAGAGTCCAACATCCCCCTTAGGGGCTTCATAAAATATAAGAAAACATTCAGGCAAAAGTTTTCTAGTTTCTTACTCTACTTTGTCCACTACATTGTAGACAGTAGGGGGTGTAAAAATAAAACCTCAAAACTTCTAGTAAGGACTCTCCTATAAAAAATGATTTCCTCTGTTACTCTCTGTACTTTCTGCACTCTATATTTACAAACTACTTCTGATAACACTTTTTACTGTGGCCTTTGCAGTAGCATTTGCCACTGGACATCCAGAAAACATGTCCATACAGACAAAATGCATACTCGTAAGATCCTGACTTGGGCATCTGGATATATCTTTTTGTAATCTCTGGAAAGGATGTTCAGCTTTTGGTAACACCTTTGGTAACAGGTAAAACAAGAAGTGGTATGTTATAAAAACAACTGTGGAGAACCCTGCCTCTATCCCAAGCTCATTTACTAAGGCAGCCATAACTTCTTGTGACTGATGACACGGTCCATGTGTCAAGCTGGAGGGAAAAGAGTGGTTGGCAGACATAAATGATCACCTTTTCCAAAGTCCTATTTCATAAGAAGTTGCCCCTGTGGACCACTTGTTCTTCTCATTCTGGGGTCCTTAAAGTTGAATTATTAATCCCAGCTATACTGGGGCAGAACTAGGGTGGAATCTGTGAGTTGCACAGACCCATCAAGTGTCCGGGGCTGTAAATGCAGCATCCTTAGTCACCTGGTCTGATTCCATGTGTTAAAGTTAATATGGCTACCTCAGCAAGAACCTGGAAGGCTGAAAACAGCCAATCAAATTAACTTGGCATGCTTTATTGGTTTACCTGCCGAAGTAAAAACAAACTTCTGGCCCTTCAAATGGAACCAAAAGCTCTCTATATCTCGACTATCTATATAAATATACACTCTTTTTATAGCTCACAGGTTTTGCTAAAACATGGAGCTCTGCTTCTTGAGCTAGGGAAAAAGGATCGAATGACTTTGAATACAGAGTATCCTTCTGGGTGATAAACTGCATACTCAAATCTACAAAAAAATAAATATCTGGGTCTTCAGGGAGTGTGTCCTGCACTGGGCTCACAGCAGCTGATTCCTACGTCATCAATTTAACACATGTGTCTTTTCCTTTCTTTTGAATAAATGTACGCATTTTTCATTGTTAGATTTGTACATAAACAAACTCATATTTTGAACCTTTCATTAGACAAACATTTAGTTAGCTGTATATTTGCTGCGCAGAATGTCGGACCATTAAAAATTAAATGTTTGACCAAAACAATATCTAACTTTGTCTAATAGCACCTTTGCATAAAAGCTGCAGCTCTGATATATCGGGGTGAACCCTTCATTACTGGGTCCAGCTTGCATAAATATATTACAATGGCTTGTTTTCTATCATGCTGTTTGTGTAAGAACTCCAGTTTCATGTTTCAAAAGACAACTTTTTCCTGGCAATATTATAACAAATGATAACAATACCCTGCGGTCATGGAGAGATGCCCATAAATCCAAAATATTCTTCTGCTTATACCACTGCACTTACAAGAAAAAGGGGCACATCATTTCACAATCCACACATTCTGCTTTGGATTTCAAAAATAAAATTAAATAAAAACAAAAGGATCAACAATCTGTATGATGGACCAGAAAGCATCAAAAACTATAAAACAACTGGCTGCAGGAGGCATCTATCCTAACAGGGTGTGTGAACTTGATGTGATGGGTCTGTTATATTTAAATTTTATTTATTATAACTCTCACATCATGGACTGACATCAAGGTATTATCAAGAACCTTAAAAGTTCATTTTTGTAGAAAAACTTCTTATGTATCCCATCCATCTTGGCTTTGTTAAATATTATGGCAGCTGTATTCCAAATAACAACCTCATCTTAATCTTTTTTTTCTCTCAATAAGAGCTTATTGAATAAATGTAAAATTACAAAAATTGTTATCTTAATCTAAACTAATCCCATTTTTACAAATTTCCCCAATAACCTGGATTTCATTTCCAACCAAAGGTTGTCTAAACCAGTTTCATTATATCTATATTATTAATAAAATTGTTAAACTCATATTAGAAATTAATACTCATTATTACTTAATTTTACTTAATTTCCTTTTTTTAAATGCACTGTTTCTACTATCAAAGGATATTCAATTTGTGTAATACACGGTTAAATGTAACCTTCATATTACCATGTTTGGAAAACAGATTCAAAATAATTGTGATCACATTGTTTACCATTAGATTAGTTAACCCGGCACATTTTGTTATAAATGTTTTGTCTAAAAAACTGGAATTGGCATGGTGTCCTTCCAGCTTATCACTGACCTCTCATCCCAGCTACATTCTTTCAGGAGAGCACAAAGGAGGGGGTCACATCTGCATACATGACACACACAAGGGATAGAACTAAAGCTCCCAGCATTCGCACACGCATACACCAATATCTCTCTAAAATCGCTTACATTTTTCCCATTTGTGCACAACACATGCATATCATTCTCTCACTTTCTTTTAACTCTTTATTATTTCCCTGCCTAAATTCTGTCACATAGATAGCTGTTTCTCTAGCTCTTTACTCTGCATGATTCTTAGTCCCTGTGTATCTTGGTAACCCAGTCACCCAATGTGGATCACTATCCACTTTAACCATTAATCTAGGGGCTCAGTATAGGCAGAACCGCACCTTCGGTTCATATATAGTTCTCCTCTTGCGCTGGGCATTTTTGAGGGTCTCTTACCCTTCATTCCCTTACTTAATTCAATGCCCATAATGACTGGCCAATCTTCTCTCTTCTCTACGTGTGCCTATACCCTCTTGCCTCTAAACTACTTTATCTAGCAGATGTACTACATATACCTGTGAACAGCTCTATTCTTCCCTTTCTTATCTATAGCACTCCGATGGACAATAGACAGGGACAACATAACATATAACCACCAATCAATACTGTTCGATTAAGGGGAGTAAAATAGGTACCCTTTGTCCCGAAAATGCCTTACCGATCAAGGAAGTCTGATAACTCAAATGTAAGCAAAAGGCTTACCTCAGCTGGCTGATTATCAGAAATTCCCGGATCGTCTCAAGCTCCTCGTTTCGGATACTCAGGGTCACCTGGAATCCCCTCCTGGCTGGCTCGCCATACTGACTTGTTAAATTGATGATAGGCAACTCCTTTCCTCATATTGATTAGTGGTTCCAAATTAATAATAACTCAGAGGTGGTTGATGCCATGCCAACTTAAGGCAGGAATGGTGGTTTGCGACAATGGCACCAACCTCCTCTCTGCCCTCTGACAGGGACAAATGACCCATATGCCCTGTTTGGCTCACGTCCTTAACTTGGTGGTGCAGCGGTTCTTGGGCAGGTACCCTGGCTTACAGGATGTCCTGAGGCAGGCCAGGAAAGTCTGTGTGCATTTCCGCCGGTCATATAATGCCAGTGCTCGGCTGGCAGACCTCCAAAAGGAGTTTAACCTGCCCAAGAACCGCCTAATCTGTGACATGCCCACCAGGTGGAACTCAACGTTGGCCATGCTGCAGCGGCTGCACACGCAGCAGAGGGCCATCAATGAGAACCTGTGCGACTATGGCACCAGGACAGGGTCAGGGGAGCTTGTTTTTTTTTCCCACACCAGTGGGCCATGATCAGGGATGCATGCACTGTCCTGTCACCATTTGAGGAGGCCACGAGGATGGTGAGCAGTGACAGTGCATGCATCAGTGACACTGTCCCCCTTGTCCACCTGTTGGAGCACACGCTGCGTGGAATAATGGACAGGGCACTTGGGGCAGAACAGAGGCAGGAAGTGGAGGACTTCCTTAGCTATCAAGTCCCCCTTTATCCAGACAGTGTTCCTGTGTGCCTGCCAATCACACAGGAAGAGGACGAGGAGGAGGAGGAGGAGGATTGTGTCAGTATGGAGGTGGAGCCTGGCACTCAGCATCAGCAGTCTTTAAGGGATCAGTCCCAAGAAACACATGGACTTGTACGTGGCTGGGAGGAGGTGGCTGCGGACCATGTCGTCCTTAGTGACCCAGAGGACTCCGGACTGAATGCCTCAGCAAACCTATGCTGCATGGCCTCCCTGATCCTGCAAAGCCTGCGTAAGGATCCTCGTATCCATGGTATCAAGGAGAAGGACCAATACTGGCTGGCAACCCTCCTTGATCCACGTTACAAGGGTAAGGTTGTGGACCTTATCTTGCCATCGCAGAGGGAGCAGAGGATGAAACAACTTCGGGAGGCCTTGCAGAAAAGGTCTGTGCAACGCGTTCCCAGAGACTGGGAGGTTACAAACTCCTGTTTCTGGACATGTTGCAGAGGCTTCGGTCAGACAAAGAAGGAGCGGTGGAGAAGGTGGCCGTCTGACCGATGCATTCAGTCAAATTTTTGGTCCGCAGCCCCAAGGTATGATCGGTTCCAGCAACCATCACCAGCGTCTGTTTTACATGGTGCAGGAATACCTAGGAGCAAGATCTGACTTTGACACCTTTCCCAACGAAAATCCTCTGGGTTACTGGGTCTTGAGGATGGATCACTGGCCAGAGCTTGCACAGTATGCAATTGAGCTACTGGCCTGTCCTGCATCCAGCGTTCTTTCAGAACGCACATTCAATGCTGCTGGAGGCTTTGTAACCGATCACAGGGTGCGTCTGTCCACTGACTTGGTCGATCGACTGACCTTCATAAAAATGAATCAGTCTTGGATCACCACCAGCTACCAAGCACCTGATGCTGATGTAACCGAATAATTTTTTTTGAAATCTCAGATCCCTTCAAAGACTGCCTATGCAGATGCTGAGTGACTATCCTCAGAAATTATCCTCTTCCTCCTCAATGATCACGCTGATAGCTTGTAAGAACATTTTTAGTTCTGGGCGCCACCACCAGTGCCTAAGGCCCAATTTTTCACCCCCTGTTTAACAGGGGCGTGTAGTTACAATTTTGATGCAATACTTTGCAGCAGGGCTCGTTTCTGAGTTCCAACTAGAGTATCTGTGAGGGGTTGCAGTGTTGTGGCACCAGCACCAGTGCCTAAGGCCCAATTTTTCAGCCCCTGTTTAACAGGGGCGTGTAATTACAATTTTTGATGCAATACTTTGCATCAGGGCTCGTTTCTGCATTCCAACTAGAGTATCTGTGAGGAGTTGCAGTGTTGTGGCACCAGCACCAGTGCCTAAGGCCCAATTTTTCAGCCCCTGTTTAACAGGGGCGTGTAATTACAATTTTTGATGCAATACTTTGCATCAGGGCTCGTTTCTGCGTTCCAACTAGAGTATCTGTGAGGGCTTGCAGTGTTGTGGCACCAGCACCAGTGCCTAAGGCCAAATTTTTCTGCCCCTGTTCAACAGGGGCATGTAATTACAATTCTTGATCTAATATTTCACAGCAGGGCCCTGTGAGGGCTTACAGTGTTGTGGCCACAACAACACCTAAGGCCCAAATTTCTGCTGAGTATATAGGGCAGGCCCCTACTTTCAAACATCCAACTTACAAACGACTCCTCCTTGCAAACGGAAGGAGACAACAGGAAGTGAGATGAAATCTACCCCTAGGAAGGGAAATTCTCTCCTGTAAGAGTTAATATGGGAAAAATGTTTCTCCTTTCCACTGATGCTTTATCACCAATCCTTGTTTCACAAAAAACCCCAAATTTTCAAAAAACATTTGTCATTTGGACAAAAAGAGAGGTGAAATCTTCTGAAGAGGAGCACAAACAGCAAAACAAATGTCACAGGGGTGATAACCCTTCCCTATGTTTTCCAAAAAGCTTAAAAAAGATTTTTTGGCTGGAGCTAAACACGTTAAAAATGTACCAGTTCAAAATTACAAACAGATTCTACTTAACAACAAAACTACAGTCCCTGTCTTGTTTGCACCGCCTGTATACTGCTGTTCAGAGCAGTGTTTCTCAACCTTTTTCCAGTCGGGGCACCCTTAAAAAGTATTTTCAGTCTTGAGGCACCCCAGTCCAAGGCTTAGTTCACGTTACTGTGTGTTGCGGAACATGCGCAAAATTGCACTCGTTCCTGACACACAGACAAATGCTCTGCTCTTTAGGGGTGCCATTAATTCTTAATGGTACCTCACACATTGGAAAATGTGGGGTGCTTTTGGTGCAGTGCAATTTAAAAAAAAAAAAGGGTCAGGGATTTCCTTCCCTGAATTTTTGTGGTTAGGGAAGCCCATTGAAATGAATGGGCTGCACTACACGCAGCAACACAGATGTGAACCAAGGGCTTGTTCACATGTCGGGTTGAAGGGGTGGTAAAAGCACATGGTTAAGCTGTTTTTACCACCCCCAAATTCTTCCCCTTTAGCTGCAGAGACAACAGCTGGGGGTGTACACATGTTGTGGCTGCAGCTGAAGGTATACCCAGGGTGAATGGGGCTGAACTGCAACTACCCTGCAACTGTGTGCATTGCACGGTTGCGGTGTAGTGATGCTGCATTAAAACAGGTGGGGAGGAGGCAACATAATGCCTCTTTACCCCCTGTCAAATGCCTCTGAAAAGCGATCTGTGCATAGATTGCTTTTCAGAGGAGAAGCAGTCCTTGCTGCTATCACAAACAAGACCTACAAAAGCAGTTCTGATGGTACAGGAATGGGGGGGGTGTCAGGATTAAAAGTAACATACACACATACACAGACACATACACGTGCACACACGCATACAGACACATGCAGACACGTGCAGACGCATGCACACACACACATGCAGACGCGTGTGCACACACACACATGCAGACGTGTGCACACACACACATGCAGACGCGTGCACACACACACATGCAGACGCGTGCACACACACACACACATGCAGATGCGTGCACACACACACACACATGCAGACGCGTGCACACACATACAGACAGACACACATTCAGACAGACAGACACACACATACACACACACAGACAGACACACACATACACACACAGACAGACAGACACACACATACACACACACACACATACAGACACATGCACACACACATACAGACACATGCACACACGCATACAGACACACGCACACACACATGCACACACGCACATGTACAAACATACAGACAGACACTCACATGCACACACACACACACATGCACACAGACATACAGACACATGCACACAGACATACAGACACATGCGCACAGACATACAGACACATGCACACAGACATACAGACACATGCGCACAGACATACAGACACATGTGCACACACACACACATGTACAAACACACATACAGACACATGCGCACACACACACACATGTACAAACACACATACAGACACATGTACACACACACATACAGACAGTCAGACACTCACATGCACACACACACATGTATAAAGCCCTTTTAAAACGAATCTAGCTTCTAGCACAGTACCTTTCCAGTTTCCTCATTTAGCCAGGTACTGCACTGTAGGGGGAAGCAGAGAGCACAGCACACTCCCCTGCACTTTACTTTCACTTTGCTGAGGTTGACGGAGCTTCTCACAGTGCCGATGTACAGTTCGGCAGGGGATCGGGAGATCAGGCTCATCTGACAGCCCTTCTCTCCCCTGATCCCGCGGCACACCTGAGAACCTCTGACGGCACACCAGTGTGCCGCGGCACACTGGTTGAGAAAGGCTGGTTCAGAGTATATAGGGCCTGGTGGCCCCACGCCTTTCCTTTTTTTAATTTGGGTGCGGGGTTCCCCTTAATATCCATACAAGACCCAAAGGGCCTGGTAATGGACTGGGGGGTATCCATGCTGTTTGTCTCACTGATTTTCATCCATATTGCCAGGATCCGACATTACATTAAACCCGCAAGCAGTTTTAAATGACTTTTTTCCTTTAAAAATGACATTTGGTGCAGGGACTGTTCTAAACACGGGAAACACGCGCCACTTTACAGGCATACTATAGACACCCCCAGGTACAATATTTAAGGAAATATTTCACTTTTTTTTTTAACTTTAAGCATCATTAAAATCACTGCTCCCGAAAAAACTGACATTTTTAAAAGTTTTTTTTGCATTGATACATGTCCCTGGGGCAGGACCCGGGTCCCCAAACCCTTTTTAGGACAATACCATGCAAATTAGCCTTTAAAATGAGCACTTTTGATTTTGAACGTTCGAGTCCCATAGACGTCAATAGGGTTCCAACGTTTGTGCGAATTTTCGGTCCCAAAGGAGGGGGGGTGTTCGGCTCATCCCTAGCAAACACATATCATAAAAGAAATATTTTTCAAAGAAAAAACCCAAGGAACTATACGAACTGGGGGATACTGGACGCAATCTAAATGCAGACTTAATATCAGCCTTTGCCATTAGAACCCCCTGGCGAAAGGACCTGATTTTGACTATCGCCTCCTCAAATGAGGAATAAGAAACCGAAGCAAAGGAATCATCAATCTCATCGTTAAGGGAGGACCCTTTCGGGTATGACAGGTGATGAATGATTCTAAATGAATTTGGTTCCTTTTCAGGGACAACCCCTAAAAGGCAAGATACACATTTTTTGAAATGGGGAAATGGGAAAGGCCCCACTATGCAGCCCTCTGAGATTTCTTTTTGCACTTTTCCCAACTACTTCTGGGAATTCAGCAGCTGACTTCAAATTGTCCACCACTGAGCAACCTATTTCTGAAAATGTACGCAGTAAAAAAACGTACGTAAATCCCTCAATTAAGAACTGTGCCATCCTCAGATCTGGGTAAGTTCCAACCATGGGACCATGTTTGTTATCCTCAGTGGTGTAAACGCTTTTGGCTTGAAAACTATCCCGCTAATGCCCTGACTGCTCCTTTTGAAGCATTAAAAACTGAATGAAGACCCGAGCAAAAGGAACACTTATGGTTATATTTACACAATGTACCCCACTTGCACTGGTTCTCATTAAATGCATAGCATACACCTTTCCTGTATGGGGAAACATTACTAACGGAATGCTGCTGTTTAGAAAAGGGGGGTTCTGGGGCACAATCACGTTCAGCCACGTCTTTCATTCCCCATTTTAGATTGGGATAAATGGACATTTTTTTCCTAAAAGATTTATCGTATTGATACCAACTATTCCCCCCAAAACTCCTGTAAGCTTACAACACATTCTCCAAATGCTGGAACAACCCACCACATTTCTCTGGATGTTTTTCCCCTACAATGCTAGAAAAAATACAGTATGCCTACAACCAATTATTAAATGACCTTGTAATGGGCCTGCGCCTATCCTCATCCCCTTTCTCTTTAGCTTTGCTATCCATTTTTATTAGAAATTCCTTAGAGGAAGGTAAAAGGGACAGCATATCCAAAAATTCACCTTTCCATATTTTCTCTTTCACAGTTGCGGAAAGATGAAAGCACAGTGGGGATAAATCACAGGGCAATGCCTCTTTAAAACAGGTTTCCGGCACCACAGGGTTAACCATTACATGTGAAAGAGATTCAGCAACATACCAGGGGGAAGGCAGAGGAAACCCCATGCAGGTGCGCCCAAATAATTGCACTCCCATTACATGAGCTTCTTTGGGGCAGATTACAGGCGTTTTCTGCTTTTTACATTGGTGACCTTTTGACCTGTACAGAAATACGGCAAAAAAATGTGATAAAAATTGTGCCAAAAATCGTAGTAAAAACACACAACTTGGAAACGCGCAGGTGTGCATGCAGCCTAACTGTCACATCCCAGACTGTCGTGTTTTAATAAAAGCCGTGATAAACCCAATGTCAGAAATGTTATATATTGCAGCTCCATAGGTGTGCACCCTAAAGCTCAAACAATATATATATACACACATATATATATATGTGTATATATATATATATATATATATATGTAGCCCTTACCCCCGAAGGAGCTGCTGATTTATATTGGGCTGTTACCGTCACTGAGGAATTGAATTCTCGGGGACGAATGTACCTTCAGTCCAATATTAAATCTTTGAGCATCCGGATAGGTCTCTCTCACTGACTTAGCAGCCGGAACGTAGCAAGAACAAAAAGTCTCTGCCACAGACTTGAGGAGAACGATAACTGTACGATTCTCTGCCACAGGATGTAGTAGTTTTACATGAACAAAAACACAGTACCAGAACCTTTAAGCTGACCCGACAGTACTTGTGCAGTAAATTAGATTAAGATGCGTCCTCCAATCGAGTCACCAGGCCCCTCTTGAGACCAGCCTTCCGCATGGTCCCTTCCAAGATGGGTCCTCCCCTGGGTCTTCTCAATTGTCCGGCTTCTTCCCGCAGGACAGACAGCACAGGACCAGCTCTGTAGTAGTAGGCCCCAGACAGGCTTCTGGGCCTACTTGCACGGCTGCAGCAACGCAGCCCTCCAGCCTGGAGGGCCGCGAGGTAGAACTCCCTTTAGCACATGGCATCTGTCCCTTAAATACTCTCTCCCAGAATGCACCACAACGGACAACCTCCACCGAGTTAGCTTGTTGCTTTCCAACACTGACCTATGGTGACAACGACACCTACAGGTGACAGTGTGGAACTGCACGCAACACAGCCAATGCTGGAACAGAGGCTAATTTAGCCATAGATTAAATCTGAACTATGTACAGAACAGATGGCCCACTAAATTTACATATAAGCGCTTGATTAAAAATCTACCAGCGCTATATATATATATATATATATATATATATATATAGAGAGAGAGAGAGAGAGAGAGAGAGAGAGAGAGAGAGAGAAAAAGTCCAAGAGGTTGCTGCACTTAAAAACTTCTTTGCTTTATTTCACAATATCTTCAGGAAAGATTTACAAAGCAAGCATAATCATTCCAAGCAATATCAAAGGCAACAAATGCCTGCACAGTTTCAGATATGAATGGATTACATTTCGGGCTAGTAAGCTTACGCCCTTCCTAACATCCGTTGAAGCACATCTGAAGGTTTCATTTCAATCATTCATTTAAATATAGGTTTAGTGAAGTACTTCACACATCGC
Organism: Aquarana catesbeiana; assembly: GCF_042186555.1. Taxonomy (NCBI): domain Eukaryota; kingdom Metazoa; phylum Chordata; class Amphibia; order Anura; family Ranidae; genus Aquarana; species Aquarana catesbeiana. The sequence continues at coordinate 204,634,439 of NC_133336.1, forward strand.
TGCTCCATTTAGTTGCAAGAAATGAGTATCCCTGAAAAGAAAATAGTTCTCCTCAAGAGTGATTTTCAAAAGGTCAAGCAGAAATGAGACTTGTTCGGTTTTGTATATGCCTGATTGAATTAACAATCGCTGACATGCCTCTATTCCTAAATCATGTGGAATGATAGTAAATAAACTAGAGACGTCCCATGATATTAGGATGGAATCTGATGACAAGTTTATATCTTGAATTTTTGACAAAAAGTCAGTAGTATCTCTTATGAATGATTTAGTGTTTAGTTACAATGGTGTCAGACACTTATCCAGGTATTGTGCTAGATGTGTTGTCACAGATTCCATCCCCGATACAATGGGACGTCCCGGGGGATTTTTGGGGTCTTTATGGATTTTACATTACAAAGCAGGTACAATCTTTCCAGACATCATGACATTTAAATGCCTATGACGGATCTTAGGAAGGGCGCAAGCATACTAGCCCAAAACGTAATCCATCCATATCTGCATTCATAGGCATTTAAATGTTATGATGATGTCTGGAAAGATTGTACCTGCTTTGTAATTTTTCCATGTGACTACATGAAATAAAGCAACCGAAAATTTTTAAGTGCAGCAACCCTCTGGACTCTTCTTCTATATACTAGGTCAGTGGGAAGACCTGATTTCTGGCACTGAATCGTAAGCTGGGTGCAGCTCTCCTCTACAATTTGATTATATATATATATATATATATATATATATATACTGTGGCATTGGGACCCTGTGCTACCTGGAATATTGCTGGTTTACACCAGATTTTGGAGAGAAAGGCACGCTGATTGCACAGCTGTGTGCTGGGCTATTTAGTTGTGACCTGGCTATGGCTCAGGGCCCCACCCGACAGACAGGAAGTCTGTGTATGGGAGTCAGGTTGACTCCCATTCCTCTGCAGGAGTCAGAGACTGCATGGGGGTGCAGTCAGAGCATGCATGTCTGCAGGAGGCAGATGTACTTTGTGACAGAGCAGCAAGGCGCTGATCAGGAGTAAGCTAGACCTCTGCCGGGTTAGCCCCCCCATATCAAAATTTTTGAAAAAATCTTATGCAGTTTGTTAGATCTTTGTTAGATCAGGTTAGATCAACCGTTGTTTGCGTTAGATCTCACACAGAAGAAGCAATATTAACAGTTATTTGCTGGGGGGCTAACCCGTCATCAGCCCCCCCTTATCAAAAAATTGACCAAACAGTTAGCCATTTTGGAAGCAATTTGTTAGATCCGGTAAGATCAAGTGTTTTTAACGTTAGATCTCACATAATTAGAGACTTATTAAGTGATTAAAATTGTGATCAAATTTTCGGGCCAAAAATCATTCAGGCTAATAGATATTCGTTAGACCTGGTAAGATCAAGTGGTTTTAACATTAGATCTCACATCAATTTAGAGATATTCCACATCAAAATAGAGATATTAGGTGGTACATATGGATGGGCTGGCCCCCCCTTATCGAATTTTCGGGCCAAAAATCATTCAGGCTAATAGATATTCGTTAGATCCGGGAAGATCAAGTGGTTTTAACGTTAGATCTCACATAATTAGAGACTTATTAAGTGATTAATGATGGGAGGTGGCCCCCCCTTATCAAATTTTTGGGCCAAAAATCATTCAGGCTAATAGATATTCATTAGATCCCGGAAGATCAAGTGGTTTTAACGTTAGATCACACATCATTTCAGAGATATTCCACATCAAAATAGAGATATTAGGTGGTACATATGGACGGGCTGGCCCCCCTTATCAAATTTTCAGGCCAAAAATCATTCAGGCTAATAGATATTCGTTAGATCCGGTAAGATCAAGTGTTTTTAACGTTAAATCTCACATCATTTCAGAGATATTCCACATCAAAATAGAGATATTAGGTGGTACATATGGACGGGCTGGCCCCCCTTATCAAATTTTCAGGCCAAAAATCATTCAGGCTAATAGATATTCGTTAGATCCGGTAAGATCAAGTGGTTTTAACATTAAATCTCACATCATTTCAGAGATATTCCACATCAAAATAGAGATATTAGGTGGTACATATAGATGGGCTGGCCCCCCCTTATCAAATTTTCTGGCCAAAAATCATTCAGGCTAATAGATATTCGTTAGATCCGGTAAGATCAAGTGGTTTTAACATTAAATCTCACATAATTTCAGAGATATTCCACATCAAAATAGAGATATTAGGTGGTACATATGGATGGGCTGGCCCCCCTTATCAAATTTTCTGGCCAAAAATCATTCAGGCTACTAGATATTCGTTAGATCCGGTAAGATCAAGTGGTTTTAACATTAGATCTCACATCATTTCAGAGATATTCCACATCAAAATAGAGATATTAGGTGGTACATATGGACGGGCTTGGCCCCCCTTATCTAATTTTCGGGCCAAAAATCATTCAGGCTAATAGATATTCATTAGATCCGGTAAGATCAAGTGGTTTTAACGTTAGATCTCACATCATTTCAGAGATATTCCCCATCAAAATAGAGATATTAGGTGGTACATATGGACGGGCTGCCCCCCTACATGCAATTTTCTGGCCAAAAATCATCTAGGCTAATAGATATTCGTTAGATCTGGAAAGATCAAGTGGTTTTAACTTTAGAGATATTAGGTGGTAGTACGTAAGGATGAGATTAGATCTCACATAATTAGAGACTTATTAAGTGATTAATGAGGGGGGCTGACCCCCTCTTATCAAATTTTCTGGCCAAAAAATCACCCGGCTAATTGATATTCATTAGATCCAGTAAGATCAAGTGATTTTAATGTTTGATTATCCATAATTACAGGGATATTATGGATATTTGGTAACGATGCACGTATATCCATACTAGTGTCTATATCGGAGGCGGTGATGAGCATTTTCACATGTACCAGTGAGGAGTGCCATTGAGCATACCGAGGTATGCTGAAATTATGTGGGACATTAATCGACAGGTGTGTCCAAGCCCAGTGAAGCCTGAAGCACAGTCACAGAAGCCAGAGGGAAACTTCGGAGGGCTCTGGTGAAGGAGTCAACCATGTGCCCATCTACGGTAGCTGGCTCAAAACCAATGACACGAAGAGACAGCAGCGAAAGTCCAAACCCTTGCAGAGGGCCCCCCATTGTTGCCTCCAAACAACCCAGTGTCCTGTTTCTTTTGACAAATGCTGCCTGGTGTCAGAGAGTCAATGCACACCAGACTCCCAGAACTTAGCACAGATTTAAGCCCAATCAGAACCTCACAGAGAGGAGTGCGGATACAAACCACTGAACAGGCCAGGGCCACCACTTCCTCCATGCTCCCTGACAAGCTGGTGGGACCTTCTCCTGTTGTTCCCATCCAACTAAATGGAGTCTACACCAAGGCCCTTCTGGATACTGGAGCTTAAGTGACTCTTCTCTACAGAGACTTCTATGACAGGCACCTCAAGCACCTGCCTTTGCAGAAGTTGGAAGAGCTGCAGATATGGGTCATTGTGACTCAGAACTTCCCCTATGAAGGCTATCTACCGGTCAAGCTGACCTTCGATCCCTCCATGGCTGGGAAAGCCAAGACTTTTGAAACTCAGGCAGTGGTCTGTCCTCGCCCACCAGGGGCCAGTAAGAGTTCTCTCATCATAGAGACCAATACTGATCTTGTCAGAAGGCTGTTGACACCTCTTGTTCTGGAGCCGGGCACTTCAACTACAAGTCTGCACCCCATGCTGAGACAAGCCTACCAGCACCTGGTACAAAAACAGAAAAGAAATATCTGGCGCTTGGACCAGTGTGAGAAGGTGTTACAGCCTGGTAAAGTGGCCTATTTACGAGCATCTGTCAAGCTAAATTGGAAGCAAGCAGGCCCTTTCATTGTCCTTGAATCAGACAGACAGAGAGAAGACATAGGAGTGGAGATAATTCCTGAGGTGGTTTCAACCAAAGGGTTGCAAAGAAGTCACGAAAAAATCTTGGTTAGTGTCCACAACATAACAGCCTCGCCAGTGAAGATGCCGGCTCAGATGTTGCTGGGACAAGTGAATCTGGCCACCCCAGTCCCGCCGTCTGATTTGGTGGGGGGAGCAAAGGATGGGATCTCTGTGGAGGAGCTCTATCTGAAAAATACTCCCCTTTTGCCTGAATAGAAAGAAAGGGCCAAGACTCAGCTCCTGAGATGGCAGGCTGCATTCTCCAAGAGTGAATTTGATGTGGGGTGTCCAAAAAGTGCCCAATACCAGATCCATCTCTTCGAGTGCATAAGCCGTTCAGGGAAAGAGTTTGATGGATTCCTTTAGGGGACTTGGAGGATCTGCATGAACAACTGGCAGAGTTGAAGAGGGCAGGTATCATCCGAGTCCCAGAGTCTATACGCTTCCCCAATAGTGGTGGCACAGAAGAAGAATGGGTCACTGAGGCTGGGTATTGACTACCGGACGCTGAACTTAAGGACCATTCCAGACCAATATACCACCCCAAGGATAGAAGATGTCTTGCAGAGCCTGTCAGGAGAGAAGTGGTTCAGCATGCTGGATTTGAAGAGCGGGTATTACCAAATCCCCATGCACCCTGAGGATCGGGAGAAAAGAAGGAGGTGTCGTCAAAGTAGGCGCTGTCATGTTTCTAGAGGTGAACCTCCATCCCAATTTTATACAAAACAACAGCACCCCCTATCGGAGTGCAATTCCTCTAACGGGACTTTTTAACATGTAAAAAGTCCCGTTAGAGGAATTGCACTCCAATAGGGGGTGCTGTTGTTTTCTGAGGATCGGGAGAAGACCATTTTCATTACCCCGCAGGGGATCTTTGGATTTGACCGTATGCATCAAGGCCTGTCTGATGCCCCAACAACCTTCCAAAGGCTAATGGAGAAGACCGTGGGTAACATGAAACTGATCGAGGTGTTGGTGTACTTAGACGACATCATCATTTTCAGCAAGACCCTGGAAGAGCATGAAGAGTTTCTGCAGAAGGTCCTTAAGAGACTCCATGGTAAGGGGGTTGAAGCTGTCTCTGGAAAAGTGCCAGTTTTATCAACCCTCGGTTAACTACCTTTTTTACATTGTGGCCTACCAACGTGACTGAGCTTAGGTCATTTCTTGGATTCTGCTCTTATTACAGAAGATTTGTCAAGGGATTCGCTAAGACGCTGACCCTGATCTGGCGAAGCCTGTCAGACCAGCTGGAGGGCCCAGAAAACCCAGAGAGTCCATTAAGGAACAATTGACTCTGAAGTGTGAAGAGGTTTTAGGCAGCTGAAGTGAAGCCTAACAACCGCTCCAGTCGTGGTCTATGAAGATCCAACCAGGCCATACGAACTACACTTTGACGCCAGTCGAGATGGGTTAGGTGGGGTGCTATATTAAGAACATGACTACCATCTACGGCCTGTTGCCTACGTGAGTCGGAACTTGGCCCCCGCCGAGAAGAACTATCTTGAGTTTCTGGCCTTGAAGTGGGTGGATAAGCTGAGGGTATACCTGTATGGAGTGGAGTTTGTGATCAAGACCGACAACAATGCTCTCACCTACATCCTCACTACCACCAAGTTGGACGCCACGGGTCACAAATGGTTGGCTGCTCTATCAGGGTTTATTTTCAGCCTGAAGTATCGACCAGGGTCAGGAAACAAGACGCTGATGCTTTCTCAAGAAAGCCCCATTGTTCCAGAGACCCTCCAGAAGAATAGGCCCAACTGACACCTGAAGGGTACGAGCCTTATGTCAAGGAGCAGAACATCAACCTGGAGTAGGATCCAGGACCGAAGAGGTTGGAGTGTCAGCCGTTGGTGTCCCCAGATGTTATTGCAATGTCACCCAAGTTGGGGATGAAGGTCTGCCCAAGCTGTCAAAGACCTGTGGAGGGACCAGTTAGAGGACCCTCCCTGTAGCTTGGCATTCAAGGCCTTGGAGTGCCAATGCCCTGACTTGCTCCTCACTGACTCCCCGAAGGAAACCCATCTGCTGCACCAAGAGTGGGATCGGTTTCAGGTGCACAGAGGGTTGGTCTACCGAAGGGGCCCCTCTGACGATTCTGAAGAAAAATGGCAGCTATTGCTACCTGAAAAACATATGGAGACAGTATTAACTGCCCTACTCTCAGAAACCATGAATCAGACCGAGACAGAAGTATAGTTAAATCACACTTCTTTAATAATAATAATAAGGTAAACAGAGTAAGCGTAGTCAAAACAAGCCAGAGTTCAGTAACCGGATCGGGTAGTGAGCCAAGCAATTGTCAGAGAGCCAGAGATAAACGTAGTAGTACAGCAAGCAAGATCAGGAGCCAGAAGGAACGTCAGCCTAGCAAGTCTTCAACAGGAACGCAGGAGAAAGACTCTGTGATGTTGACAAAAGGTGAAGGCAGAGATCAAGTGAGCTGGACAACTTGCTGGGTAACTGTGGAGAGTAATGGGAGTTGGCAATTAGCCGACAGCTGAGCGGCCAGCTCAGAGAAGGAAGGGCTGAGCCCAGCCCTGACACCTACATGACAAACTTGGCCACCTAGGGCCCAAGAGGACTTTTCTCCTGGTGAGGGACCAGTTCTACTGGCCCTGCATGCAGGCTGAAGTTAAGGACTATTGCCACTCCTGCATCAGATGTATCCAAAGGAAGACTTTGCCTCACCGAGCTGCCCCAATGGACCATCTTCAGAGCCAAGGACCCATGGAGCTGGTGTGCATTGACATTCTGTGCTTGGAGCCTGATATGAGCGCTATATACAACGATCGGCTTGTTATACCTGTATAGGAGGGTGCACTCACGCACCCACAGCATGTGAGTACCCCTAAGAAGGGAGAGCTTGTTTTGAATAAAAGATCCTTTTTATGTTGCAATATTGCGCTATGGAGTTTCCTTTCTTTTCCATATGATATTATGACGTTGTTTGGGAACATTTGAGACCTACACAGCTGATCCCATTGAGCACAGGAGTGGCTCCAAACCCTGTATTGACAGAGTTTAATTACTGTGTCACACACATCAAGGTGAGCGCATGTGCTTTTGGGGGTCACTGGAGAGCACTAAGGCATGCTTTATGGTGATACACTTATGAAATGAGCAGGATGGATGGACTTCACTGATTATGGACACACTTTTTGAGCACTTTATATTTTATGAACTATAAGGACTTTCTATAAGGAATGGTTGTTTTTTCATTTTTATCTTGACACTCAGATTTTGGATTTATTTTGGAATAATTTTGCACATTGCACTTTTGGGGGCTATGTGTACTAAGCACTAAGAGTCATTTCTGATTATTTGGTATTCAGCATATATTTATTTGGTTTATTTATTTTTGCACATAGTACTTTTTGGATTTTTCAGCGCAGACACATTTGTATTTTTTTAGCCTGATTTGAGCGGGCAGGGACATATCCTGGTAGTGACTGACCATTTCACTCAGTATGCCCAGGCGTTTTCCACGAGGGACCAACAAGCATCCATGGTGGCCAAGATCTTCGCCGAGAAATTCTTTGTGCACTATGGTCTGTCCCAACGCATCCACTCTGATCAAGCGAGAGATGTCAAGAGTAGTCTCATCAAGAGACTTTCAGACCTGTTGGGCATCAGGAAGTCTAAAACCACCCTGTATCATCCTCAAGGAGATCCTAAACCAAGAGATTCAACTGAACCCTCCTGGATATATTTGGAACTCTAAGTTCAGAACAAAAGCAGCACTGGAGCAAGCATATAGTGGCTATTGTGCATGCTTATAACAGCACCGCCAATGATGCCACAGGTTACTCTCCCTATAGTTTGATGTTCAGACCATAGGCCCGGCTGCCAGTAGACTTGGCCTTCGGCACATCCCTCCACCATACCTTAGCAACTTTCCACAGAGGGTATGTGGATCACCTGCAGAGACGTCTGAAAACCACCTATGATAAGGCTCAAGCTGCCTCATATGCCCGAGGACAGAGAAACAAAATAAACTTTGACCTTAGGGTACGAGTGCAGGACCTACAGCCGGATGACAAGGTACTGCTAAGAAACCTGGGTGTCCCTGGAAAGCACAAGTTGGCTAACTGCTGAAGTCACAGCCCTATGTCGTTTGCAAGCATCTGCCCAGACACCCAGTATATCAAATCCGGCCAGAGGGAAGCACAGGCCTGCTGAAGACTTAGCATCACAATCATCTGTTGCCTCTGTCAGAAGCAGTTCATGTGCCATCACAGCCAGATTTACAGTCCACACCCACGGCCTCTCAAAGATCCCGGCCAGTGACTAGATCTCACTCTGTACCCCTTGCTGAAGATGAAAATAGCGAGGATGAAGAGAAAGATTGTCTGTGGCCATCTCGAATGCCAGGGCCTGCCACCCCCCCTTTCTTCTCCTCCCAAGGTGACTGAGGTGACTTTCAGGCTAGAGGCTTCGAGTTTGTACCTCAAAGTCCACCTTTTGAAGAGTTGGAAGACCCTCAATCTTCCCTGCTGACAACAGACCCCTAAGACTTTCCATCCTTCATTGAGGAAGCTGAAGCTGGTATGCAGAAAGAAGAAGAGACCAGTGTGCCTGTAACCCCAAAACCTAAAGAACAGCGAGAGCGAAGGGTTATTCACCCACCCAAAAGACTAATATATGATACTTGAAAGCTCTGAGGAGGTCGTTCTCATTGCAAAAAGGACTCTTGAAGAAACTGACCCTTCCACTGCAGATTTGGTGATGGACAATCCCAACTCACTGTCAGGGCTGGGCTCAGCCCTTCCTTCTCTAAACTGTCCACTCAGTTGTCGGATAATTGCCAGCTCCTATCTCTCCACAGTTACTCAGCTGTTGATGATATCCTGCTCGTCAGTCCTGCCTACATAAGCCGTCCAGTCCAGAGGATCTCTGCCTTCGCCTTGGTCAACATCACAGAAACAATCTCCTGCGATCCTGTTCAAGACTTGCTTTGCTGACATCCCTTCTGGCTCCAGATCCTGCTTGCTGTTCCACTACATTGATCCCTGACTTCTGGCTTGGCTGACTATCTGTTCCGGTTACTGAACTTTGGCTATGTTTTGACTACGTTTGTTCTTTTTACTTTTATTATTAAACAAGTGTGATTTAACTGTACTTCTGTCTTGGCCTGATTTCTTGGATTCTGACACTCAGCCCCTGGCACATCTAGCTGGGTCATTCCAGTTAACCTCCCCCCTATGCTAATTGTTGGGATGTTCCTCTGCCAGGGTTTTATGCAGATGTAAATTGTATGGTTTCCTGTGCACACTAACCTGTTTTTTTTTTCCGTGTGTATATCAAAAGCATGTAACAGGTCATACACTCTTTACCGCCTTTGGTGGACCAAAGGTTCTTTGGTGGGGGAGTGTGTAGCGGGGGCTACTCTATTACCCATGGTCCCACACCTCCCGCCATTCCTGCCAGCGACTGCCGGACTGAATAGACACTAACACAGGCACTCACTGAGGGAGAGCACACCTGTGAGTCCCTGTGGGGGATTTCTCCCCCTCCCTCTCCTCTTCCTGTGTCCCTATTGGCAGGGAGAGGAAGCCAATCAAGCAACAGCAGAGGACCACGGCCCACAATACAGCCCCATTGATTTCGACAGGGGGTGGAACTACCAAGCCCAGCCTGCTTTGCAAGAAGGGGGCTAGCTAAAGATTTAAGCTTGTTGGTCTGAGGAGAGATCACCATGAGGCAGGGAGGTGAACGGAGGTGTGAGGAGAGACTACACGCACCCGCTGAAGAACCATGCAAAGAAGGTTCCAGAGACCATCCAGAGACAGTTGAAGATGGATGTACCTTCTGTACCACCTAAAATCTCTATTTTTTATGGAATATCTCTGAAATGATGTGAGATCTAATGTTAAAACCACTTGATCTTACCGGATCTAACGAATATCTATTAGCCTGAATGATTTTTGGCCAGAAAATTTGATATGGACAGGCTGGCCCCCCCTTATGTACCACCTAATATCTCTATTTTGATGTGGAATATCTCTGAAATGATGTGAGATCTAACGTTAAAAACACTTGATCTTACCGGATCTAATGAATATCTATTATCCTGAATGATTTTTGGCCAGAAAATTTGATAAGGGGGCCCCCTCATTAATCACTTAATAAGTCTCTAATTATGTGAGATCTAACGTTAAAACCACGTGATCTTACCGGATCTAACGAATATCTATAAGCCTGAATGATTTTTGGCCAGAAAATTTGATAAGGGGGGGCCAGCCCGTCCATATGTACCACCTAATATCTCTATTTTGATGTGGAATATCTCTGAAATGATGTGAAATCTAACGTTAAAACCACTTGATCTTACCGGATCTAATGAATATCTATTAGCCTGAATGATTTTTGGCCAGAAAATTTGATAAGGGGGCTAACCCGTCCATATGTACCACTTAATATCTCTATTTTGATGTGGAATATCTCTGAAAAATGTGAGATCCATTGTTAAAACCACTTGATCTTACCGGATCTAATGAATATCTATTAGCCTGAATGATTTTTGGCCCAAAAATTTGATAAGGGGGGGCTAAACCGTCCATATGTACCACCTAATATCTCTATTTTGATGTAGAATATCTCTGAAATGATGTGAGATCTAACGTAAAAAACACTTGATCTTACCGGATCTAACGAATATCTATTAGCCTGAATGATTTTTGGACCGAAAATTTGATAAGGGGGGCTAACCCGTCCATATGTACCACCTAATATCTCTATTTTGATGTGGAATATCTCTGAAATGATGTGAGATCTAATGTTAAAACCACTTGATCTTACCGGATCTAACGAATATCTATTAGCCTGAATGATTTTTGGCCTGAAAATTTGATAAGGGGGGGCCAGCCCCCTCATTAATCACTTAATAAGTCTCTAATTATGTGAGATCTAACGTTAAAAACACTTGATCATAACGGATCTAACAAATTGCTTCCAAAATAGCTAACTGTTTGGTCAATTTTTTGATAAGGGGGGGCTGATGACGGGTTAGCCCCCCCAGCAAATAACTGTTAATATCGCTTCTTCTGTGTGAGATCTAACGCAAACAACTGTTGATCTAACCTGATCTAACAAAGATCTAACAAACTGCATAAGATTTTTTCAAAATTTTTGATATGGGGGGCTAACCCGGCAGAGGTGTAAGCTAGCAGAGAGCTTAATTCAAGGAAACTCTTTTGTTCTAAGGAGCAGACCTAAGGCATAGGCTACAGGCCTGAAGCAGCCGTGTGGCAATAACGTAAGCCAGGAAGCTGTGAGAGAGAGTGTCACCAGAGGTACAGTGTGGGTACCAAACAGGGACACAGTTACAGGGTCAAGAGGACCGAGGTCAATGCCTGGACAGCAGTACTGATCAGAGAGCCAGGTAGCTCTGTATTTTTCATTTATTTCATTATTGCTTTGTGGAATAAACCCCTGTGTGGGAATCCTGGATAAACTGTTTTTCTTTTACTTCAATAAACATGGGCCAAAAAAGCAGTTAAACTGCATATCTGGCATAGACTCAGCTCACTGGTAAGCTCTACACTGAAGCTAAATAAACCAAATACCACAAGTGGTGTTCGAATGCGGGCATGACGGAAGAGTTCCAGATCCTCGCATACCAAAAACAATGAGGAGAAAGAAACTGTGTGTTTTGCAGCAATGCTGTGAGGATCAGCTTATGTGAACCAGTGGAGTCTGCATGTGAAAGTGTGCTGCTTGCAAGTCTTAAAGAGACAGTACACCAAATTTTCCTGTAATAAAAGGAACTGTGTTAAAAAGCGTTGTGGGCCTGACTGCAGAGATGGGGCTGTCAAAACGCAAAAAAGAAGCAATGTTTGCTGAGATGAGAGACAGAACCCTGTGGCTGGAGGGGTTGTTACTGACAGAACAAGCCCCAGACTGGTGCAAGATGCACTTGGCCGCACTGGAGCAAAAAGGAAAGCGAGCCATCACTTAGTGCAAAGAGTGAGCAGATGGGTGCGGTTGCCCATGGCAACAAAGCAGAAATCTGTACAACTGACTTCATATGGCCTATGTTGCCTTCTGAACATGTTTAAGACTTTTTCCCTGAATTTGCGATGATTTCTTCCTCCCAAGGGTGGCCCAGAATCCCCTGGGTTGAATTGGTGCAACCTTTTCTGATGCAAGAGTACCAAGAGGTGTACCGCGGGATGTGTTCTAACCAAGATGACTGCGACAATTTCCTGGGAGCAATCCAATCTAGAGAGCGCTGGAAAAATTCAGCAGGGAGGATGTGGTCTCCCATAGCAACCAGAGAAAGTCTGTTTGCAGAAAGGAGGAGCTACAGCCGAGATGCGGCTCAAATTCTGAGTGAAGAGGTTTGTGCAAAAGTGTCTGTTGTTACCCCTGGCAACCGTGAAGGAAATTTTGTTCAGCGTGCAGGGGGTGATGGAGAGCACAAGAAACCAGTGGTTTCAAGTTATGGCTGATTGTGTGAAGTGGTCAGCCCAGAGAAGAGGGCACAGTATCCAGCATCCTTCAAGGGGTATGACCATGTGTGTGGGTCTACTGTCACCCCTGGCAACAGGAAACCTGTTTGGCCAGCAGGGGATGTTGGAAAATCCAAGAAGGATGCAATGTTGCCTTATGTCCATGTGGGGGCATTAACTTGTGAGAGCACAGCAAAGAAGGGACACCGCCCTCAATTGAACCTTTCCACACCTGTCAATTGGAATGGTAAGACTGTTACAAATGTGAGAGAGACGGGTCATGGGACTATTCCTTGTGAAGTGGGAGTAAGTCCAGTGAGAAAATCTGCTTTCAGACTTGATGCAAATGAATACCCTGTCTAGTAGCAAAGCACTGTTTGAAGCTGAACCTGCAGCAAGCTTGAGGACTGTTGAGGAATTGTCTCCGTGCAATGCCCTTTGTAGCAGAGAGACAAGGGTTAAAGCTAAACCTAATGATGTGGCGTGCACCAACAATTCTGAAAATGGTGATACATTTCCGTCTATGTTGGTGTTTAAAAGGGAAAATGGTTTTGTGCAAAGGACAGGAGTGATTCAGCAGAGTGCTGAAGTATATATGTCAGGGGTGACCACTGAGAGATATGTGCCATTGCCCCTAGCAACCATGACAGGTGCAACAGGGTTGTCCCTGGAGACCTCCCAGGAGCTCATGGTGTCTGAGCTTGAGGTCTCCCAGGATGACTGTGTAGCCACCCGGGCAGGTGAGAGAGTGTCTTATAAAGCAAAAAGTGATATGATAAATATCCCACAGGCTCAAGCTGGTAATGAGCTGGGACAGCCTATGAGAGTCAGGAATGATAATGAGGAATTTATTTCTGAAAATGCTGATGATGAAGGTTTTCCCATGGCAACCACAGGCAGTGCCGCAGAGTTGTCCCTGGAAATCTCACAAGGACCCCCTGTGTTGGAGTCGGCGGGGCTCCAGGACAGCTCTGATACTACTCAGGTGGAACATAATGGGAAAATAGCTCAAATGATGGAGCATGAATTATTACAATCTTATGTGGTTGACAGTGACTGGTGCATGATGCCTGCTGTTAAACCACTCTGTCCATGGGCAGAGGGAGCAGTACTACGGACTGATGGTGACTGGAGCACAGACAGTATAGACTGGGATAGAAAAATGTACCAAATAATTCTGCGCTGCCCTAAAAACACAAACAAGCAGCTTACACGGCCAACAGGATATATGCCGAATAGAAAGGAAACAAAATAAGTGTCGCGCTAAAAAAGTTTAAGATGTCCAATGTGAAGGCAACAATGAACCAACAGTTCTAGGTGTAAAATGAGGGGAAGATCCTCCATATATGTATTGATCCTAGTAATAGGAAATCCTTGGAAGTTATGTGACTTCATACAAGGAGCACATCAATAGGTGTATAACATCTGGAGTGAAGACAGACACACCACCACCAACAATGAAGAGGCTTACCGGATCTAATGGACCCAAAGGGGCATATGCCAAGTTGGGTCAGACCAAGCTTAGGTGGTAAGTGGCTGTAGGTGATCCAGAGAGATGGTGATCCTGGGATGAACCATGGGCTGATATGTCCCTCAGAGTGGTGTTAGGAACCAAGTGGCGGTGGTGACAAATAGGGAGGAAGAAGGAAAGGCCACATAGTGTAAATCCATAAACAAATATAAAATTTATTAAAAATTAGGAAATACACTCACATGTAAATCTTTTAAAACCAGCGCTGTGAAAATATGGCGGCAGTGGGGTCCTACCCGATGCATTTCGTCCTTTTAGATGTCGTCTGGGGGGTTCCTCCACTGCAGCCAACAAAGTATATATAGGGGATATGGCAATACTAATGAGAAACAGCTCCACGAGTGCATAATTGCTACTTCCGGTATTCGGTCAAGATGGCCGCCCGGCGTGCGTTCCACGCCTCACATTGGAATCCAATGTGGATACCGGAAGTGTAACCAATGGGGTCAAATAATGTACAGATTAAATTTGTCAGAATAATCATATTTAAGAATTAAACATATTTGCAAATTAAGCATAAGCAATATCCAGTCTTCAATATAGAGAATGTGTAAAAACAAGTGCATAGAGGACGTCGTTGTCGTTCATTCAAGGGGAAAACTAAATATGTACACAAAATTATGTGAATGATAATGATGCATCAAAGACAATATATGACAGTACGTGTTATGTCAAAAACGTGCAGTAACATGCAGAAAGCGCTGGTTTTAAAAGATTTACATGTGAGTGTATTTCTTAATTTTTAATAAATTTTATATTTGTTTATGGATTTACACTATGTGGCCTTTCCTTCTTCCTCCCTATTTGTCACTACCGCCACTTGATTCCTAACACCACTCTGAGGGACATATCAGCCCATGGTTCATCCCAAGATCACCATCTCTCTGGATCACCTACAGCCACTTACCACCTAAGCTTGGACTGACCCAACTCGGCGTATACCCCTTTGGGTCCATTAGATTCGGTAAGCCTCTTCATTGTTGGTGGTGGTGTGTCTGTCTTCACTCCAGATGTTATACACCTATTGATGTGCTCCTTGTATGAAGTCACATAACTTCCGAGTATAGACTGGGATAGTCTCGCCATAAAGGTGTTGGAGTGGTGGAAAGAAATTTCTGAAGGTAATAGTAAGGTGGACACTATTGCTGCTGTGACAAATGGAGAGGCTGCAGGGCCAGTAGACACAGGTGCGTTGGCTTTTGCAGAAGTTAACCCTCTCCAGTTGGAAAAATCTCAAGAGGGCGCTTACATAGCAGAGGTTTTGTCCACAGCAAAAGAGATGAATGTTGAGTGTCAGGATGGTGGGATAATGGATAAAGACTTGGAAGGGCTCAGTGTTGCTGAAAATGAGAGGATGAGTGTGACACATGTGTTTTGCAGTGCTCATGGGGAGACACAAGTTTTGTCAGTTGCCTCTGGGGTGCAGGTCTCTTTGAGTGTCTCAGTCTCTCAAGCCTTAGCAAATTAGCCCCTTCACATCATTAGTAAGGGAAAAGTTCCTAGAGTTCTGTGTTTAGATGTGGCATGTCTAGAAATAACTGAGATGTTGTTGAAATTTTTTCCGCTGTACACCTGCATGCATCCACCACAGATGGGCGACCCAGTACTGCATAGTACCAATCAGTGGAGACAGGTGGAACAGGCGATGTTAAGCAATGTTGATAAAAATTGGTTAGTGCAATATTGGTTAATTTTGTGGAAAGTGGTGCGTCCACCTCACAGTGTTCAGCTAAACCTACAAGTTAGTGCTGTGCGTCCTGCTCACAGTGTTCAGCTAAAACTACAAGTTAGTGCTGTGCGTCCTGCTCACAGTGTTCAGCTAGATCTGTTCCTGTTATCTTCTTACTGACAGGCAGGCTTGTCTTGTTACAGTATTTACAGCTACCTGAAGAAAATTGCTGGTGTTCTTTCGATCCTATTAGTACCACAGTCAGGCAGCTAGACTATTTACAGTTAGTGCAGTGCGTCCTGCTCACAGTGCTCAGCTAAACCTACAAGTTAGTGGGGTGCGTCCTGCTCACAGTGTTCAGCTAAACCTACAAGTCATTTTTTTGCGAGCTCTGCACAGTGTTCAGCTAAAGCTACCTGTAGAAGGTTGGTGGTGTTCTCATACTACAGGCAGGCAGTTGATTTTGCTAGCTGCAGTATCAGTATATGTATATATATATATATATATATATATATATATATCCCAGCTTAGTGCAGCTACAGGCCATTAGTATGTCTGGAAGGCCAAGAAGGAGAGGCAGACAGTCACAAGCCAATAAGAGAGGGCAAGCAGGCTCTGTGTCTAGTACTGGTCGTGGAGATGGTGCATCCTCATCAGCACGTGGCCGTGGGACACGCTTGGCCTTTTTTTCGGCAGCTGGCCGTGTTGAGCCGCAACATGCGGAAGACTTGGTCGAGTGGATGACCAAGCTGTCCTCATCCTCCTCATCCTCTCTCACCCATGCCCAGGGTACTTTGTCTGGCAAAGCAGCGGCCTCTTCCCACCGACTCGGTCGATCGACTGACCTTCATAAAAATGAATCAGTCTTGGATCACCACCAGCTACCAAGCACCTGATGCTGATGTAACCGAATAATTTTTTTTGAAATCTCAGATCCCTTCAAAGACTGCCTATACTGATGCTGAGTGACTATCCCTGAGAAATTATCCTCTTCCTCCTCAATCATCACGCTGATAGCTTGTAAGAACATTTTTGGTTCTGGGCGCCACCACCAGTGCCTAAGGCACAATTTTTCAGCCCCTGTTTAACAGGGGCGTGTAATTACAATTTTTGATGCAATACTTTGCAGCAGGGCTCCTTTCTGCGTTACAACTAGAGTATCTGTGAGGGGTTGCAGTGTTGTGGCACCAGCACCAGTGCCTAAGGCCCAATTTTTCAGCCCTTGTTTAACAGGGGCGTGTAATTACAATTTTTGATGCAATACTTTGCAGCAGGGCTCATTTCAGCATTCCAACTAGAGTATCTGTGAGGGGTTGCATTGTTGTGGCACCAGTGCCTAAGGCCTAATTTTTCTGCCCCTGTTTAACAGGGGCGTGTAATTACAATTTTTGATGCAATACTTTGCAGCAGGGCTCGTTCCTGCGTTCCAACTAGAGTGTCTTTGAGGGGTTGCAGTGTTGTGGCACCAGCACCAGTGCCTAAGGCCTAATTTTTCAGCCCCTGTTCAACAGGGGCATGTAATTACAATTCTTGATCTAATATTTCACAGCAGGGCCCATTTCTGCACCCACCAAGAGCGAGTGAGGACTTACAGTGTTGTGGCACCAGCACCACCACCAAAGGCCCAATTTTTCTGCCCCTGTTCAACAGGGGCATGTAATTACAATTCTTGATCTAATATTTCACAGCAGGACCCTGTGAGGGCTTACAGTGTTGTGGCCACAACAACACCTAAGGCCCAAATCTCTGCTGAGTATATAGGGAAGGCCCCTACTTTCAAACATCTAACTTACAAACAAATCCTACTTGCAAACGGAAGGAGACAACAGGAAGTGAGATGAAATCTACCCCTAGGAAGGGAAATTCTCTCCTGTAAGAGTTTAATATGGGAAAAACATTTCTCCTTTCCACTGATGCTTTCCAATCCTTGTTCCACAAAAAACCCCAAATTTTCAAAAAACATTTGTCATTGGGACAAAAAGGTGAAATCTTCTGAAGAGGAGGACAGACAGCAAAACAAATGTCACAGGGGTGATGGCTGGAGCTAAACACGTTAAAAATGTACCCGTTCAAAATTACAAACAGATTCTACTTAACAACAAACCTACAGTCCCTGTCTTGTTTGCACCGCTTGTATACTGCTGTTCAGAGTATATAGGGCCTGGTGGCCCCACACCTTTCCTTATTTTAATTTGGGTGCGGGGTTCCCCTTAATATCCATGCAAGACCCAAAGGGCCTGGTAATGGACTACCCATGCCGTTTGTCTCACTGATTTTCATCTGAAGACGTTCACAACGAAACGTACATCGGAGCGGTACGTGGTCACGTGTTTTGGCTTCCAACATCCGGATCCTCTGGTTGTCTTTCGTGCGGGGTGGGACGCACGCCGTTTGTGATGCGATGCGATAGGTCTTTGACACCAATCTTACCCTGACATGCGAGCAGCCCCAGTGCCGGGTAGGCACCTACAAATGTAAGCGGCCATTTGGCTTTCTCAATGTTATTTTAATTCTTTAATAAATGGTTTTACGCTATGGAGACTTTGTTTGCTTCCCATATATCCTTATCCTGAATGAGTGGGACTAGAGGGGTCCATGCCTAAAGCATCATCCAGTTGTCCAGCCGTCCATGTGAGCAGGCACAATCCTGCAAAAGCGCTAGTGACTCTCTTTTTAAGTAAAGGGGTCATTAGTATCTGGTAAGCAGATATCTATTACTTCAAGGTGCATTTTCTCTTCTTTTCCTTGGTGACGGAATTCTTTACACCAACGGCAAGATTTTGGCACATATTGAAAGATATCACTTCACTGTAGAATCTATTCACTGTATTGGGACAATTAATCACCAACATTGTCATTAATGCATTGGCCTTTTTTTGGGCCATCTATCTATTTTGATTGTTATTTTTTTATAATTTTTATCAAGTGTGGCACTTAAATAAGTATTTTTTGTTTTTTTGGTT
Source organism: Aquarana catesbeiana (assembly GCF_042186555.1). Taxonomy (NCBI): domain Eukaryota; kingdom Metazoa; phylum Chordata; class Amphibia; order Anura; family Ranidae; genus Aquarana; species Aquarana catesbeiana. The sequence goes on from NC_133336.1 coordinate 204,652,974, forward strand.
GTATGCACTTCAAACTAGTACTTTCTAGCTTCTAGCGCCCCCTATCTATATATATTGATCCATATTGCCAGGATCCGACATTACATTAAACCCGCAAGCAGTTTTAAATGAGATTTTTTTCCTTTAAAAATGACATTTTGTGCAGGGACTGTTCTAAACACGGGAAACACGCGTCACTTTACAGGCATACTAAAGACACCCCTCAGGTACGATATTTAACCACTTGCCGACCGCCGCACGACTATATACGTCGGCAGAATGGCACGGGCAGGCAAAAGGACTTACATGTACGTCCTTGCCTGCCCGCGGGTGGGGGGTCCGATCGGACCCCCCCCGGTGCCAGCGGCGGTCGGCAAATGTCCCCCGGCGATCGGAGGTGAGGGGGAGGCCATCCATTCGTGGCCCCCCCCTTGCGATCGCTCCCAGCCAATGGGATCATTTCCCTGCCTCTGTATTGTACACAGAGGCAGAGGAAATGATGTCATCTCTCCTCGGCTCGGTATTTTCCGTTCCGGGCCGAGGAGAGAAGACTGCAATGTGAGTGCACCAACACACACACACACACAGTAGAACATGCCAGGCACACAAAACACCCCGATCCCCCCCCCGATCGCCCCCCGACCCCCCCCAATCACCCCCCCCCCCCGTCACAAACTGACACCAGCAGGTTTTTTTTTTTTTTTTTTTTTTTTCTGATTACTGTATTGGTGTCAGTTTGTGACAGTTACAGTGTTAGGACAGTTAGTATTACCCCCCTGTAGGTCTAGGATACCCCCCTAACCCCCCCTAATAAAGTTTTAACCCCTTGATCACCCCCCGTCACCAGTGTCGCTAAGCGATCATTTTTCTGATCGCTGTATTAGTGTCGCTGGTGATGCTAGTTAGTGAGGTAAATATTTAGGTTCGCCGTCAGTGTTTTATAGCGACAGGGACCCCCATATACTACCTAATAAATGTTTTAACCCCTTGATTGCCCCCTAGTTAACCCTTTCACCACTGATCACTGTATAACCGTTACGGGTGACGCTGGTTAGTTTGTTTATTTTTTATAGTGTCAGGGCACCCGCCGAATAAAGATTTAGCCCCCTGATCGCCCGGCGGTGATATGCGTCGCCCCAGGCAGCGTCAGATTAGCGCCAGTACTGCTAACACCCACGCACGCAGCATACGCCTCCCTTAGTGGTATAGTTACTGTACAGATCAATATCTGATCCGATCAGATCTATACTAGCGTCCCCAGCAGTTTAGGGTTCCCAAAAACACAGTGTTAGCGAGATCAGCCCAGATACCTGCTAGCACCTGCGTTTTGCCCCTCCGCCCGGCTCGGCCCAGCCCACCCAAGTGCAGTATCGATCGATCACGGTCACTTACAAAACACTAAACGCATAACTGCAGCGTTCGCAGAGTCAGGCCTGATCCCTGCGATCGCTAACAGTTTTTTTGGTAGCGTTTTGGTGAAATGGCAAGCACCAGCCCCAGGCAGCGTCAGGTTAGTGCCAGTAGCGCTAACACCCACGCACCGTACACCTCCCTTAGTGGTATAGTATCTGAACGCATCAATATCTGATCCGATCAGATCTATACTAGCGTCCCCAACAGTTTAGGATTCCCAAAAACGCAGTGTTAGCGGGATCAGCCCAGATACCTGCTAGCACCTGCGTTTTGCCCCTCCGCCCGGCCCAGCCCAGCCCACCCAAGTGCAGTATCGATCGATCACTGTCACTTAAAAAAACACTAAACGCATAACTGCAGCGTTCGCAGAGTCAGGCCTGATCCCTGCGATCGCTAACAGTTTTTTTAGTAGCGTTTTGGTGAACTGGCAAGCACCAGCCCCAGGCAGCGTCAGGTTAGTGCCAGTAGCGCTAACACCCACGCACGCACCGTACACCTCCCTTAGTGGTATAGTATCTGAACTGATCAATATCTGATCTGATCCGATCAGATCTATACTGGCATCCCCAGCAGTTTAGGGTTCCCAAAAACGCAGTGTTAGTGGGATCAGCCCAGATACCTGCTAGCACCTGCGTTTTGCCCCTCCGCCCGGCCCAGCCCAGCCCACCCAAGTGTAGTATCGATCGATCACTGTCACTTACAAAACACTAAACGCATAACTGCAGCGTTCGCAGAGTCAGGCCTGATCCCTGCGATCGTTAACAGTTTTTTTGGTAGCGTTTTGGTGAACTGGCAAGCGCCAGAGGCCTAGTACACCCCGGTCATAGTCAAACCAGCACTGCAGTAACACTTGGTGACGTGGCGAGTCCCATAAGTGCAGTTCAAGCTGGTGAGGTGGCAAGCACAAGTAGTGTCCCGCTGCCACCAAGAAGACAAACACAGGCCCGTCGTGCCCATAATGCCCTTCCTGCTGCATTCGCCAATCCTAATTGGGAACCCACCACTTCTGCAGTGCCCGTACTTCCCCCATTCACATCCCCAACCAAATGCAGTCGGCTGCATGAGAGGCATTTTCTTTATGTCCTCCCCCTAGTACCCCTACCCAACGAACTCCCCCAAAAAAGATGTCGTGTCTGCAGTAAGCGCGGATATAGGCGTGACACCCGCTATTATTGTCCCTCCTGTCCTGACAATCCTGGTCTTTGCATTGGTGAATGTTTTGAACGCTACCATTCACTAGCTGAGTATTAGCGTAGGGTACAGCATTGCACAGACTAGGACACACTTTCACAGGGTCTCCCAAGATGCCATCGCATTTTGAGAGACCCGAACCTGGAACCGGTTACAGTTATAAAAGTTACAGTTACAAAAAAAGTGTAAAAAAAAAAAACACAAACAAAAATATAAAATAAAAAATAATAGTTGTCGTTTTATTGTTCTCTCTCTATTCTCTCTCTCTCTATTCTCTCTATTGTTCTGCTCTTTTTTACTGTATTCTATTCTGCAATGTTTTATTGTTATTATGTTTTATCATGTTTGCTTTTCAGGTATGCAATTTTTTATACTTTACCGTTTACTGTGCTTTATTGTTAGCCATATTTTTGTCTTCAGGTACAGCATTCACGACTTTGAGTGGTTATACCAAAATGATGCTTGCAGGTTTAGGTATCATCTTGGTATCATTCTTTTCAGCCAGCGGTCGGCTTTCATGTAAAAGCAATCCTAGCGGCTAATTAGCCTCTAGACTGCTTTTACAAGCAGTGGGAGAGAATGCCCCCCCCCCCATCGTCTTCCGTGTTTTTCTCTGGCTCTCCTGTCTCAACAGGGAACCTGAGAATGCAGCCGGTGATTCAGCCAGCTGACCATAGAGCTGATCAGAGACCAGAGTGGCTCCAAACATCTCTATGGCCTAAGAAACCGGAAGCTACGAGCATTTTATGACTTAGATTTCGCCGGATGTAAATACCGCCATTGGGAAATTGGGGAAGCATTTTATCACACCGATCTTGGTGTGGTCAGATGCTTTGAGGGCAGAGGAGAAATCTAGGGTCTAATAGACCCCAATTTTTTCAAAAAAGAGTACCTGTCACTACCTATTGCTATCATAGGGGATATTTACATTCCCTGAGATAACAGTAAAAATGATTAAAAAAAAAAAAAATGAAAGGAACAGTCTTAAAATAAGATAAAAAAGCAAAAAAATAATAAAGAAAAAAAAAAAAAAAAAAAAAAAAAGCACCCCTGTCCCCCCTGCTCTCGCGCTAAGGCGAACGCAAGCGTCGGTCTGGCGTCAAATGTAAACAGCAATTGCACCATGCATGTGAGGTATCACCGCGACGGTCAGATCGAGGGCAGTAATTTTAGCAGTAGACCTCCTCTGTAAATCTAAAGTGGTAACCTGTAAAGGCTTTTAAAGGCTTTTAAAAATGTATTTATTTTGTTGCCACTGCACGTTTGTGCGTAATTGTAAAGCATGTCATGTTTGGTATCCATGTACTCGGCCTAAGATCATCTTTTTTATTTCATCAAACATTTGGGCAATATAGTGTGTTTTAGTGCATTAAAATGTAAAAAAGTGTGTTTTTTCCTCAAAAAATGCGTTTGAAAAATCGCTGCGCAAATACTGTGTGAAAAAAAAAATTAAACACCCACCATTTTAATCTGTAGGGCATTTGCTTTAAAAAAATATATAATGTGTGGGGGTTCAAAGTAATTTTCTTGCAAAAAAAAATAATTTTTTCATGTAATCAAAAAGTGTCAGAAAGGGCATTGTCTTCAAGTGGTTAGAAGAGTGGGTGATGTGTGACATAAGCTTCTAAATGTTGTGCATAAAATGCCAGGACAGTTCAAACCCCCCCCAAATGACCCCATTTTGGAAAGTAGACACCCCAAGCTATTTGCTGAGAGGCATGTCGAGTCCATGGAATATTTTATATTGTGACACAAGTTGCGGGAAAGAGACAAATTTTTTTTTTTTTTTTTTTTTTTTGCACAAAGTTGTCACTAAATTATATATTGCTCAAACATGCCATGGGAATATGTGAAATTACACCCCAAAATACATTCTGTTGCTTCTCCTGAGTACGGGGATACCACATGTGTGAGACTTTTTGGGAGCCTAGCCGCGTATGGGACCCCGAAAACCAAGCACTGCCTTCAGGCTTTCTAAGGGCGTAAATTTTTGATTTCACTCTTCACTGCCTATCACAGTCTCGGAGGCCATGGAATGCCCAGGTGGCACAAACCCCCCCCAAATGACCCCATTTTGGAAAGTAGACACCCAAAGCTATTTGCTGAGCGGTATAGTGAGTATTTTGCAGACCTCACTTTTTGTCACAAAGTTTTGAAAATTAAAAAAAGAAAAAAAAAATTTTTTTTTTTGTCTTTCTTCATTTTCAAAAACAAATGAGAGCTGCAAAATACTCACCATGCCTCTCAGCAAATAGCTTGGGGTGTCTACTTTCCAAAATGGGGTCATTTGGGGGGGGTTTGTGCCACCTGGGCATTCCATGACCTCCGAAACTGTGATAGGCAGTGAAGAGTGAAATCAAAAATGTACACCCTTAGAAATCCTGAAGGCGGTGATTGGTTTTCGGGGTCCCGTACGCGGCTAGGCTCCTAAAAAGTCCCACACATGTGGTATCCCCATACTCAGGAGAAGCAGCAGAATGTATTTTGGGGTGCAATTCCACATATGCCCATGACCTGTGTGAGCAATATATCATTTAGTGACAACTTTGTGCAAAAAAAATAAATAAATAAATAAATTGTCACTTTCCCGCAACTTGTGTCAAAATATAAAATATTCCATGGACTCAACATGCCTCTCAGCAAATAGCTTGGGGTGTCTACTTTCCAAAATGGGGTCATTTGGGGGGGGGGTTTGTGCCATCTGGGCATTTTATGGCCTTCAAAACTGTGATAGGTAGTGAGGAGTAAAATCAAAAATGTACGCCCTTAGAAATCCTGAAGGCAATGATTGGTTTTCGGGGCCCCGTATGCGGCTAGGCTCCCAAAAAGTCCCACACATGTGGTATCCCCATACTCAGGAGAAGCAGCTAAATGTATTTTGGGGTGCAATTCCACATATGCCCATGGCCTGTGTGAGCAATATATCATTTAGTGACAACTTTTTGTAATTTTTTTTTTTTTTTTTTGTCATTATTCAATCACTTGGGACAAAAAAAATGAATATTCAATGGGCTCAACATGCCTATCAGCAATTTCCTTGGGGTGTCTACTTTCCAAAATGGGGTCATTTGTGGGGGTTTTGTACTGCCCTGCCATTTTAGCACCTCAAGAAACGACATAGGCAGTCATAAATTAAAGGCTGTGTAAATTCCAGAAAATGTACCCTAGATTGTAGGCGCTATAACTTTTGCGCAAACCAATAAATATACACTTATTGACATTTTTTTTACCAAAGACATGTGGCCAAATACATTTTGGCCTAAATGTATGACTAAAATTGAGTTTATTGGATTTGACATTTTTTTTACCAAAGACATGTGGCCAAATACATTTTGGCCTAAATGTATGACTAAAATTGAGTTTATTGCATTTTTTTTAGAACAAAAAGTAGAAAATATCATTTTTTTTCAAAATTTTCGGTCTTTTTCCGTGTATAGCGCAAAAAATAAAAACGGCAGAGGTGATCAAATACCATCAAAAGAAAGCTCTATTTGTGGGAAGAAAAGGACGCAAATTTCGTTTGGTTACAGCATTGCATGACCGCGCAATTAGCAGTTAAAGCGACGCAGTGCCAATTTGTAAAAAGTGCTCTGGTCAAGAAGGGGGTAAATCCTTCCGGGGCTGAAGTGGTTAAAGGAATATTTCACTTTTTTTTACTTTAAGCATCATTAAAATCACTGCTCCCGAAAAAACGGCCGTTTTTAAAAAAATTTTTTTGCATTGATACATGTCCACTGGGGCAGGACCTGGGTCCCCAAACCCTTTTTAGGACAATACCATGCAAATTAGCCTTTAAAATGAGCACTTTTGATTTTGAACGTTCGAGTCCCATAGACGTCAATGGGGTTCTAACGTTCGTGCGAATTTTCGGTCCGTTCGCAGGTTCTGGTGCGAACCGAGCCTGGGGGTGTTTGGCTCATCCCTACTCACAAGTCTCGTTGCTGGGCAAAGTCTTTCAGATTCAGCATTAGCACTAAATTGTCCATAAGAAAAAGAAACCTTCTATTACAAGTATTAATGTGAATCTTTTCCTTTGTCCCTTCTCTCCTGAATGTTTATCAGAAGAAATTTGCGGTGTGATATGACAGACAAACATCTTTCATCTCTGTTCCAGAAACCTCTCCAATCTCGCTCCACCACAAATCCCCGTGCTGGCGCTTGTGCACGCCATCACGTGAGTGCGCTCTGGTGGCCAAAAAAGAGAATGTCGTACCTGTACGGGATTTCACCCAGGGGAGCCATTCTGCCGCAAGTAGATCTGCAAGAGCCGGTTGGGAACCGGTTAATGGGACAGCCGGTGATGGGGCAGTGACACAACAAGGTGAGGGATGTGGTGACAGCAGGTGAGTGGATGTCCAGTGAGCGCTGCCATGATGGATCTGAAATGACAGGTGCTCTTTAAATGTAAGGACTCATTCTTGCTGGAACTGATTCAATCATACAGTTTGTAGTGCACATAGATTTGCAAAACAATGGGATAAATGGGATAAAGGAATATTCCTGAACTTTGTATTATCTCGTGGTTACTGTGAAATTATGTGAATGCATCAATGCAGTTGTAGTTCGGGGTCTATATTCATATATAACTTTAGTTATTGAATTACAAGAGACTTGGTAATGGTTTTATGGTGATTACTTATATATATAAATGTATGTTTCTGATCTCACAGACGGTCACTCACAGAGGGTCACTCACAGAGGGTCACTCACAGATGGTCACTCACAGATGGTCACTCACAGAGGGTCACTCACAGGGGGTCACTCACAGATGGTCACTCACAGATGGTCACTCACAGATGGTCACTCACAGATGGTCACTCACAGACGTCACTCACAGAGGGTCACCCACAGAGGGTCACTCACAGATGGTCACTCACAGACGTCACTCACAGAGGGTCACTCACAGAGGGTCACTCACAGATGGTCACTCACAGATGGTCACTCACAGAGGGTCACTCACAGGGGGTCACTCACAGATGGTCACTCACAGACGTCACTCACAGAGGGTCACTCACAGAGGGTCACTCACAGATGGTCACTCACAGAGGGTCACTCACAGGGGGTCACTCACAGATGGTCACTCACAGACGTCACTCACAGATGGTCACTCACAGATGGTCACTCACAGAGGGTCACTCACAGATGGTCACTCACAGAGGGTCACATTGTCTCGGGACCATTATGGATAGTCTTTTGTTAGTACCGGATAAAACCAGCTTTTTCTCGCCTTTAGAAGGTCAGACAATAGAGAAGAGCGGTGGACCTCTCCCAGGACATGGATGTGAATGTTCCTGGGCTTTGAACAGACCATCAGCTTCCAGAACTTTCAGAAGTTGAGGGGTCCCCTGGAATTGAATATGCTGTATTTATCCCGTATCATATCATCTGTAATACATCTTTAGTCAAAGCCAAGTAAAACTTTGTATTCCATTCTTTGTGTTGTGTGTTTTAATCCTTTGCATTTACTGAGCACATATCTGGAAGTGTAAATATATGAATGAACCTAGGAATAAATGGAACACAGAATTGACCCCCTTGTTACAGCAGTGCATGTTATCTCAGCTTGCAGAGCTTGGATTCATTGAATGGGTTTTCCACAAATGTAAATCTTGCAGAATATACAGCCTCGTGCTACATAACTAAGCTCCATTTCATGCTGAATAAACTAAATTCATAATGTATCTTAAAAAGAAAACTCATGACAAAGGGGGGCGTGGCTTGCGAGCGAGCGGAATGGCAGCATAGATCCGGAGCTCCGCTGACTCCAGGAGAAAAAGCGGCCCAAATCGTACCATCTAGCCCGACTTTTGATCCCCACTGCAGGCGATCTGTGTGAGGATACCACCGGGACAATGTCCAGAAAACGAAAGGAGCAGAGGAAGCCACAAAGACTGACAGACTTCTATGACATGAAGCAACATGACGGTAGGCAAGATGGCGCTGGGTCATCATCTACACCGCTAGGCTGTTCCTCTAACAATCCTCTTAAAAAAAACGGCTTACTCCCAAATAGATCCACAACAGAGACCCTACATCCACACTCTCCTTCTACCCCCTCAGGCAGCCCAGCTAAGGCTAAATGCAGGATGGATGGAGAGGGATCCCTCGGAGCGGCCAGCCCCGGCATGGATTCAGGGGATGATACACGTGAGCTCCCTGACTCCATTGAAGCCTTCCCCACCATGCACAAGCCCGTGTTAGACACTGTCCTGAAGGACATGCTTTTATCATTAAGAAGCTCACTACAATCAGACCTGATGACCTACATGCATAAGTTTAACACCAGCATACAGGCAGTGGAAACCCGGGTTGAGCATATTGAGCAAAAAATGGGAGAGTATGCTGTTACTATTAATGATTTGGTGGATTCACATGAGGAGAGAGAGGGAGATACTGAATGGCTAAAGGCTAAAATCGCAGACATTGAAGACAGAAATAGGAGGAACAATTTGAAAATTAGGGGGATCCCTGAAACAATATTGCAAGCTGATTTGCGATCTTATGCTTCCTCACTGTTTAAATCTCTCCTGCCTGACCTTTCTGATCTTGAGATCACAATCGATAGAATTCACCGCCTGCCAAAACCATCATACTTATCAGATCACATTCCTAGAGATGTAATCTTACGCCTACATTTCTATCACGCGAAAGAACAGCTGATGCTAATCATGCGTAAGAAAGAACAAATACCTGCACAATACCAACATTTACAGTTCTTTGCAGACCTTTCCCAATATACACTTCAAAAGCGAAAGAACTTAAATACTATCACTAAAGCATTGAGAAACCACAATATCGTGTACAGATGGGGTTATCCTACCGAATTGTCCATCACAAGAGATGGACGCACCCACGTGGTGAATTCCTTAGAAAAGGGACTTGCTCTTCTGGAGGAGTGGAAAATTATCCCTGAACAGGAATCGGGATCTATTCAGTCTCCCAAAGCAGTAGAGCCTGCATGGAAGACGATCACATCAAGGAATGCTAAATCGCACACTTGAGCTAAGATGGTTATCTCATAACCTACAAGTTCCTGGAGTTCAATGCTCACAAGTTTGAACTTTTCCCCCTACAGCCTGAACAGCAAGTGCTGTACACAAACTTCTCTAGTTATCAGTGTTTGGGGTCAACCCCTGTAAATGTTGATACCAGACAAAACTGATCTTTGCACTATCTTCAAAGTTTTTGTTTGCTTTTATGTTTTCTTCCTTTTGTTTTTGTTCTTGGAAAATGCAGCAGTTGGATCCCATGAGACCACAGATAAATCAGGCTTCCCTTCAACACTCAAGACGATAGGAAAACAACAATCAACCTTCAAATTGAACTTAATCATACAGCATTATGGTCGCACAACAGTGAGTATGTCTTATGCTCCATTACACCATATGGAAAATTCTTCCTGCTATTCTGAAAAAAATCCACTAGAGGGCAATATCTCCTTAAAGTTGAATATCACACACAACTATATTCTTAGCATTACAACACCTTATATATGGGTATAAAAATCATATCCATCAATGCTAAAGGCCTTAATCATCCTGCCAAAAGGAAGTCAATGTGGAAAGAGGCCCTCTCCAACAACTCGGATATTATATGTGTGCAGGAAACACACTTCTCTGCAGATGCTGCTCCCTCTTGCACCCACAGGAACTTTCCTTATGTCTACACAGCCAAGGCCCATAACAAAACCAAGGGTGTTCTCACAGCCATAAGAGACTCAGTGGCATTTACACTTCATGACACCATTGAAGACCCTAGAGGTCGTTACTTAATCTTAATATGTGACCTTAATTCAATCACATACACTATAGTAAATGTGTATACCCCCAACCAACACCAAGTGCACTTCCTCCATAAAATTCTTCGCATAACTAAAAAACATCAAAGAGGAAGAGTGATAATTTGTGGAGACTTCAATGCTACTCCTGACCCAAGCCTGGACTCTTCCTCTCGCTCAAGGCGTTTAACCCCTTCTCTTTCAACCATATTTCACTCACAAGATCTCTATGACGCATGGAGATGCATGCATGCCGGCGAAAGGGACTATACTTTTTTCTCATCTCCACATAGGGTTTATTCACGCATAGACCTTTTCCTGGTAGACCAAGGTACTCTATCTCAAGTGACTTCTACAACAATCAACACCATCACATGGTCAGACCATGCGTCCATCACCCTCTCTTTAAATGATGACTCAATGTGTAACATACCTCACATGTGGTGTTTAAATACCTATCTAATGCAACAGCCAGATTTTAAAAATGTCATTAGTAAGAATCTAAGTGAATTCTTTAGCATTAACGCTTCCTCTGTACAAGATCATTTTGTTTTGTGGAACACACACAAAGCGTACATACGCGGTATCTTTATCCAATTGGGGGCTGGAGCTAAGAGGCAATGGCAACAACGCATAAAAGAGCTGAGAGACAAAATTTCCCAACTCGAATCTTGTAACAAACAAAATCCATCCAATCTAACCTCCCAACAGCTTACAAAACTGCACTATGACTTGAGGATACTACTACTAGAAGATTTCGAAAAGGCTTCCAAAAAACTTAAAATGACATACTACGCCACAAACAACAAAGCTGGAAAAACACTATCACATAGGATAAAAGGACACAGACATAAAACAAAGATACCTTTCATATTGCACCCCCTTACCAAACACAAGCTATATCACCCCCAAGACATAGCTGATACCTTCAGCCATTACTATAGCTCACTTTACAACCTGAAAGATGACACAAATACTGTACAACCTAGTACCGACGCAATCACCTCCTTTTTACAACATCTAGACATACCTACACTCACACAAGAACACCTTCAGACCCTAAATCTTCAATTCACTATAGAAGAAATAAATAAAGCCATAGATTCTCTACCCAGCAACAAATCTCCAGGCCCAGACGGATTCTCTGGGGAGTACTATAAGACCTTCAAACATTTATTGATCCCATATATGGAACGCACTTTTAGCGCTGCTGTTGCCTCTGCCTCTTTCCCACCAGAAATCCTCTATCTCCCTTAATTTTCAACCTGCTTATAGAACCCCTGGCCATATATATCCGCACCTGCCCTGAAATAAAAGGTTTCACCATAGCTAAATCTACCCATAAGATTAGTCTATTCGCGGACGACATAATCATGATTTTAACCAATGTGGAGACTTCCCTGGCTTTGGTACATACAGCACTGGATATGTTCAATAAAGTATCTTACTATAAAGTGAATGAGAGTAAATCATATATAATGGGTTTAGGCATTGAAGCTAGCCTACAATCTAAACTAAGTTCACAATTCCCATACACATGGGAAAATAAAGGGATAAAGTACTTGGGTATTATCCTTACAGCAACAACGGACAACTTAGTAAGAGATAATTTCACTCATTTCCTAGAAACACTACAAAAGAAACTAGCGGAGCTAACTGGAGTGGAACTGTCATGGGCAGGACGACTAGCAGCATTCAAGATGATGATTCTGCCACAGCTGCTATATCTATTTAGAACACTACCAATTCCTATCCCCAATTCCTTTTTTGACAAAGCACAGGCCCAAATCAACAGGTATCTATGGCAAGGCAAGAAGGCTAGATGCTCCTTTAGGAAACTAACTAATTCTAGAGATGCTGGGGGCATAGGACATGTCATGGTAAAAGACTATTACATAGCGACAATTCTTTCACAAACAAAATTTTGGTTGTCCCAGTCACAGACTCACAGATGGCTAGAATTAGAAGAGGCGCAGACACCTGGATCTAAACTAGCAGATCTTCTGCTGTCCAACAATATCCAACCGCATACCCAGACATACTTCTCACCCACAATGGATGCTACACTAATGGCTTGGAAGCTGTTCACATCGCTAGAATTTCTGCACCAAGCAACCAAAAACATACCAATCATGTTAACCAGTCTCACCTTAGTCATACCAAATCTACACATAACACATTGGGCGCCTAAAGGCATACTAACACTCGAAGATCTCATGCTTGGCACAACACCCAAAACATTTGAGACCTTAAAAAAACAGTATGATCTACAGGAAAAAGACCACTATAGCTATCTCCAGATTTCTCATCTACTTCAAAAACTCACGAGCACGTCCATCAAAGTGCCGTGGCGAGTATACCTCTATTTCACAAATATAAACACCAACATAAAAGGTATATCTTTATTCTACAATCTGCTAAACAATAAAAACGTATTTGTTAAAACCAACAATATTATCGAGTGGGAACGTGACTTGGGTATAACCTTTACTGAAGACAAATGGCAAAAAGCCCTGCGCAACACATTTACCGCTACCAAGTGTGTAGGCTTATGGGAGACTACCTACAAGATAACACTAAATTGGTATTTAACTCCTTACCGAATATCCAAATTTGCTAAACAAGTCTCACCTCTATGTTGGAGACAATGTGGAAATATAGGCACACTATCACATATACTGTGGTACTGTCCAATTATTCGCCCACTGTGGCAAAAAGTGTTTGACTTAATCTCAGCGATAACTGGTTTTAAAGTTACTCCCGAAGCAGCTGTGGCAGTTCATTCATTGGAATTAGAGAGTTTTCCAGTCGTAACTAGGACTATAGTCATCCACATACTACTCAGTACTAGATTGGCACTATTGAGACACTGGAAAGACATTAAACCTCCCACTTTCCAAAAGATAGTTGAACTAACTAATACGCATGCATCTTATGAACTTATGTTTGCAGCAGCTCAAGGACAATATCAGAAATCGCAAACCAAATGGTCCAAATGGCTCTCATGGTATTCCATTCAACATAAAGATCGAAGCCCTTAATGTACCGAATACATGTATCTTGTATATTCACAAAGTACATATTGCTGCCCTTTTCATGTTTTGCTTTCCTTTTGTTTATATCTTGTATTTTCTATTCCTGCTGTTCCTCTTACTTGCCGTTCTCTCCTTTTTTTGAGAACACAACGGTCAAACTACACCCGGTACGACAAAGTTTTAGAGTGCCGGCACTTTCAGAATATCTGCTAGCACCCATTTGGTACAAAAACATGATATAAGTCCCATTGTACATCAAATATGTGTTACTGAGTACAACATGATTCTCACCAATGGTGCACACATACATATAGTAAGTTGAATATTAGTGAACCATTCTGAAATGTACAGTATGGAATTTACCAGTGATGCTACAGAATGTTCGTATGTTCCATAGAATGTTTATATGTTAGTATAAATAAATATGTAATGTTTTTATACATTAATAAAAAACTATTGAAACTAAAAAGAAAACTCATTTTAGATGGATTTCTATTCCAAAAGCATTTTATTAAAATAAATTTGATAAAAAGACAAAAAAATCTGATTTAAATAAAAAATAAAATCCTTGATTTCTCTCCCCCCCGGGGCCCCCCAGTGATATAACAAGCATGTCTTACTACATATACAGACTGATTTCACTGTTGTGGATAAATTATCCACTTGTTACCGACCGGCTCCCCCACATTTCCGTCATCGAGGTGCTTCATTACCACAAAACAACACACTAGAACGTCGGCCCATTGAAGAGCCATAGCGGGTGTAGGTGCGCGTGCACGGCGAGGGACCCCATGTGCATGGTTGGCGGGCGTGATCACCACCGGGGCCACCCACGATCGCGGGCACAAGAGCCAGAATGGGGATTTGTGTCAACAAACAATTCCCTGTCCTGACGGGAGAAGAGACACATCTGCTGTCTGTAGTAATTATGAACAGCGATCTGTCTTCTCCTCCAGTCAGTCCCATCCCCCCACAGTAAGAAACACTCATTAGGGAACACATTTAACCCCTTGATCGCCCCCTAGTGTTGACCTCTTCCCTGCCAGTGACATTTACACAGTAATCAGGGCCTTTTTATAGCACCGATCGCTGTATAAATGTCAGTGGTCCCCAAAAAGGTGTCAAAAGTGTCCGATCTGTCCGCCGCAATGTCGCAGTACCGCTAAAAATTGCAGATCACCGCCATTACTAGTAAAAAAAGCCATAAAAATGCCATAAATCTTAGCCATAGATTGTAGATTATATAACTTTTGCCCAAACCAATCAATATACGCTTATTGCGATTTTGTTTTACCAAAAAAATGTAGAAAAATACATATCGACCTAAACTGATGAAGAACTTTGTTTTTTAAAAATATGTTTGTGGATATTTATTATAGAAAAAGGTAAAAAATATTGTTTTTTTTTCAAAATTTATGCTCTTTTTTTTTCTTTATAGCGCAAATAATAAAAACTGCAGAGATGATGAAATACCACCAAAAAAATCTCTTTTTGTGGGGAAAAAGGACGTGAATTTTGTTTGGATACAGCGTCGCACGACTGCGCAAGTGTCAGTTAAAGGAACGCAGTGCCGTATCGCAAAAAATGGCCTGGTCATTAAGGGGGGTAAATGTTTGGGTCTGTGGTAATGATATTTCAGACAAATAGTAGGACTGCCCTGTTCTATGACTTTTCTATGTCTTTATCTCAGCAGCTCTGCCAGTCATATTATACTCTATACAAGAGAACTTCCATAAGATGTGCCAAAAAGGAGAAATATGAGACATCATCTCAGAGCTTCTTCTGAATGAATATTCATTGTGAAGTGTTGATATTCAGAAAACCTCCTGATTGGACGGTAGATCTGAGGGGAGGATCTGAAATGAGGGGAAGCTCTGCTGACTTTATCATCCAATCATATGCAAGTAAAAATGCTGTTTTGTTATTTCCTTGCCTGTCCCCCTCAGATCTCCAGAGACTGAACTTCCAAGTTTACTTGTAGTGTAAAGTGGATTTTCCTTTAGTAAATAACCCCCCCGTATCCTGACAGTGGGCTCTCCCAATCAGAATACAGTAAATATCACTCACAGCCATTGGTGGAAAGTGCTGATCGAATGCTGGATCTCCAGCCTGGCCAATCAATAGAAGGCGCTTGTTAGAGCAGCTTGTGATTGGACAGAAAGCAGAACAAACATCGCCAAACATCGCCCACTTTGTGATTGGACAGTGGGGGCGGGGCCAGGTGGGTGTCGCCCACTTTGTGATTGGACAGAAAGCAGAACACACAGACTGAAATGTGACCACTTCCTGCTGAACCCCACAGATTCCGATCTTTAACCCCTTCCTTACCGGACACTTTCCTCTTCTTCTTGAACAGGACAATGTTCACCTTTCAGAGCTGTCACACAAATAGAGCTTTTATTTGGTGGTATTTAATCAGCACTGCAGTTTTTACATTTTTTTCTAAAGAAACAAACAATACAGAAAATTTTGAAAGAATTTTTTTTTCATAGTTCATTATAAAATGTAGGAAATGAGAAATGTTTCTCCTTCATTGATGTGCACTGATGGTCACTATTAAGTGGCACTGATGGCCAGTGGTAAGGTGGCACTGATGAGGTGGCACTAATGGCCAGTGTTAAGGTGGCATTGATGGCCAGTGATAAGATGGCACTGATGAGGTGACACTGATAAGGTGGCACTGATGGGCAGTGATAAGGTGGCATTGATGGCCAGTGATAAGGTGGCACTGATGAGGTGGCACTGATAAGGTGGCACTGATGGGCAGTTATAAGGTGGGACTGGTGGCCAGTGATAAGGTGGCACTGATGAGGTGGCACTGATAAGGTGGCACTGATGGCCAGTGATAAGTTGGCACTGATAAGGTGGCACTGATGGGCAGTTATAAGGTGGCCTTGATGGGCACTGATAAGGTGGCCTTGATGGCCAGTGATAAGGTGGCACTGATGAGGTGACACTGATAAGGTGGCACTGATGGCCAGTGATAAGGTGGCACTGATGAGCACTGATAGGTGGCACTGAAGGACCCTGAGAGGTGGCACTGATAGGCAGCACTGATTATCAGCACTGGTGGGCAGATGTTGGGACCGATGTCCCTGTAACAGAAGCCATTTCCCGTCTTTCCTCTTTTCTCCTCACATTGTCACCATGAGGAGAAAAAAAATCTGATCCCCGACTTCTGTTTACATCCATGATCTGTTATCATTGGCTGACAGCTGATCACATGGTCAAGGGTTGCTGTGATTGGCCCTTTCCTCTGATCTGTGGTCAGCTGAGTCTGAAGGACTTGACCATCACAGAGTACACGGGGTACATGAGCAGAGCGATCACGGGGGGGACGTCTATGGACCCCCTTCCAGCACTGGAAGCCCGCGCTGTAGACGTATTTCGGTGGAAAGTGGTTATACTCCTCCCCTCCTCCGATTTATAGTAACATGTATTTCAATCTACTGGTAATAATTTCTATTACTATCAGATGATTAAATCCCATCTCTGGTGATCAGAGAAATGTTTCCTCGTAGTGGGATCGCTCCGCACTGCAAGGGGGTCAATTCTCATTTAGGTCAAGGGGGGAGCAAAAAAGATCAGTTTTCCTTCTCCAACCCTCTGCTACCCCAACAGATAGAAGTCTCTTCTACTCCCCTACACTTCATCAATGGACTGTCCCTCAGTGTCCTCACATCCAATACAAGGCTATGGGACCTGCATTGTACATGATGATGTCAGAGGACCTGAGACCACCAGAACATCGGGGGAAATAGATTGCAGGGATGGGATTTACAGCCTGAAGGGATATTTCAGGAGGATGAAGTCAGTAAATCTGATTTTTGTGACCCCCAAAGACCTAAATGAGCATTTAACCCTTACAGTGCGGGGGGCAGACCCCCCACAATGAATCCTTTTCCCTTCTCCCACAGCTCAGTTTTAGGCTTCATACATATTGATGCTTTTCCCATGTAGTATAAAGTCTCTGCATATTTCTGCCCCCCCCATGTCATACAACTGCTATGTAATCTTCCCTTTCCGGTCACACCGGTCTGTGAGACCATCTGGAATCTCTGAACACAAAAATAAAATGGAGAATTTGGGGAGGGGGGAGGGGAAGGAACTTCACTGCAACAGTTTCACTTTCACTTTACACAGAAAACACCAAATAACTCAGCAGATTGTCCCCGGATATCCAATAATTGTCTGCTGTAGAGCTCCCCTCCCCCATCTGTCAGGATAATACTCAATTCACAGAGAATTACCACCGAAATCCAGACACCCACCACCAAGTTCCCGACACCCACCGCCTAGTTCCCGACACCCACCGCCGAAATCCAGACACCCACCGCCGAAATCCAGACACCCACCGCCGAAATCCAGACACCCACCGCCGAAATCCAGACACCCACCGCCGAGTTCCCGACACCCACTACAGAGTTCCCGACACCCACTACAGAGTTCCCGACACCCACCGCCGAGTTCCCGATACCCACCGCCGAAATCCATACACCCACTACAGAGTTCCCGACACCCGCCGCCGAGTTCCCGACACCCGCCGCCGAGTTCCCGACACCCGCCGCCGAGTTCCCGACACCCACCGCCGAGTTCCCGACACCCACCGCCGAAATCCAGACACCCACCGCCGAAATCCAGACATCCACTGCCGAAATCCAGACACCCACCGCCGAGTTCCCGACACCCACCACCGAAATCCAGACACCCACCGCCGAGTTCCCGACACCCACCGCCGAGTTCCCAACATCCACCGCCGAGTTCCCGACATCCACCGCCGAGTTCCCGACACCCACCGCCGAGTTCCCGACACCCACCGCCGAGTTCCCGACACCCACTGCCGAGTTCCCGACACCCACCGCTGAGTTCTCTCTCTCACTCTATGGCGCCGGCATCACAAGTGTGGGCACCTGGCTCTGACAGCTTGCGCCAGTCATGCTGCACCTCCTAAATGGCCAGGCAATCTTCTGGGACCTGTGACATGCCCCAGAAGATTGTAGGGAGGGAGGGGGAGAGGAGGAGTCACCTAGGCGGCTGCCTGAGCGGAAGTGGGAGCAGGTATCTGTCAAAACAAGGTACCTGCACCCCCCAAAAATGACATGCCAAATGTGGCCTAGTAGTGGGGGAGGAATGCTTAACCACTGCCCTACCCGCGTATGTACATATGACATCCACAGATGGGATCTCCCATCCTGGGTGGACGTCATATGACGACCTCGGGTTCCCGGCCATCTAGGGGGCACGCGCGCTTTCACTGCGTTGCTCGGGACCCGGTGCGTGTGCCCAGGGGCCGCGATGTCCGCCGGGCACCCGCGATTGCCTGTTAACCGGGCCGGACCGTGGATCTGTATGTGTAAACACAGAGATCCACGTCCTGTCAGCTCAGAGGAGACCGATCTGTGTTCCCAGAACAGCGGAACACTGATCGGTCTCCTCCCCTTGTACGTCCCCGCCCCCTACAGTTAGAAGCATTCCCTAGGAAACACATTTAACCCCTTGTGTCCCCCTAGTGGTTAACCCCTTCACTGCCTGTCACATTTACACAGTAATCAATGCAATTTTATAGCATTGATCGCTGTATAAATGTGAATGGTCCCAAAAATGTGTCCAAAGTGCCCGATGTGTCCGCCATAATGTCGCAGTCACGGAAAAAAATCGTAGATCGCCGCTATTATTAGTAAAAAAAAAAAATAAATATATATTTTTTTAAAATGCCATAAATCTATCCCGTATTTTATAAATGCTATAACTTTTGCACAAACTAATCAATATACGCTTATTGCAATTTTTTTACCAAAAATATGTAGAAGAATACGTATTGGCCGAAACTGAGGAAAACATTTGTTTTTTTTTTTTAAATTGGGGATATTTATTATAGCAAAAAGTAAAAAATATTGTGTTTTTTTTCAAAATTGTCGCTTTTCTTTTGTTTATAGCGCAAAAAATAAAAACCGCAGAGGTGATCAAATACCACCAAAAGAAATCTCTATTTGTGGGGAAAAAAGGACGTTTGGACGTTTCTGTTTGGGTACAACGTCGCACGCCCGCGCAATTGTCGTTTAAAGTGCGACAGCGCTGAAAACTAAAAATTGGTCTGGGAAGGAAGGGGGTGAAAAGGCTCGGTATTGAACCGGTTAAAGTAAGGTGACCAGATTTTTAAAATGAAATCCGGGGACATTTTTTTTTAAATTGGCAAATGGTGAACTATTTTATAAGAATATTTTCCTCAAATGATATATGCAGCGTATGTATTATATATTCATGGAATGTTTGTATGATATATACGTTATTTCTCATAATTTCTTCAATGAGATCAAAAAAAAAAATTTCTTGGGATATGACTACCAAATGTCACAAAGATAAGCTAGAGAAAAAACTTGGAGGGGGGATGGGGGGGTGCTACCTGTGCGTGTGGCCAAAAAGTGGGTGTGACCAGCAAGTGGGTGTGGTCAACAAGTGGAGGTTTCTTCATGGTGTACAATGGTGATCAGTATGTCCTGGCCTCTGTATACCAATAAAAAAGCCAACAAATGCAGCACAGCCCTACACTTCCTTTATACAATTCTACAAATGGACTTATAAGTGCAATGGTAACACCTATAGAATAATATCCAGTGCAAATCAACCCAATGTATTGCAATATAGTAGTGATGGTGTCACCCCCTCTGCAAAAATATTTGAGAATCTGCAGAGCTGCAATGTGCAAATAACGGTGAAACCCCCAACATACAATAATAACAGAGATGTAAATCAACTTGTGTATTTGAACATAGTAGTGATGGTGTCACCCTCTCTGCAAAATGTAAGAAATATTGCAGAGCTGCAATGTGCAAATAGTGGTGAAACCCCCCTATATATAATCATAATATAATGTACAATTGATGTACATATTTTACATTTTATTATGATTATATATAGGGGGGTTTCACCACTATTTACACATTGCAGCTCTGCATCCATCACTACTATGTTCTAATACAATGGTTGATTTGCATCTCTGTTATTATTGTATGTGGGGGGTTTCATCATTTTTTGCACATTGAAGCTCTGCAATTTCTCAAATATTTCTGCAGAGGGGGTGACACCATCACTACTATATTGCAATACATTAGTTGATTTGCACTGGATGTTCATTTATAGGTTTTATCATTGCACTTATAAGTCCATTTGTAGAGTTTTATAGGTAAAGTGTAGGGCAGAGCTGCATTTTTT
Source organism: Aquarana catesbeiana (assembly GCF_042186555.1). NCBI lineage: Eukaryota > Metazoa > Chordata > Amphibia > Anura > Ranidae > Aquarana > Aquarana catesbeiana. The sequence goes on from NC_133336.1 coordinate 204,673,581, forward strand.
GCTTTTTATTGCTTTCGAGTTTTTTTAGTTACATGGTAGTTGTTTTACTTGATTTGTTATGTCCTCTGTATACTGGTAACCACTGGTCCTGCATATTGGTGGTCAGTGTGCCCCCTGTATGCTGGTGGTACGTGCAGGGTGCAGGAGGATGCTACGTACAGGGTGCAGGAGGATGCTACGTGCAGGGTGCAGGAGGATGCTACGTGCAGGGTGCAGGAGGATGCTACGTGCAGGGTGCAGGAGGATGCTACATGCAGGGTGCAGGAGGATGCTACGTGCAGGGGGATGCTACATGCAGGGTGCAGGGGGATGCTACGTGCAGGGTGATGCTACGTGCAGGGTGCAGGGGGATGCTACGTGCAGGGTGCAGGAGGATGCTATGTGCAGGGGGATGCTACGTGCAGGAGGATGCTACGTGCAGGAGGATGCTACGTGCAGGGTGCAGGGGAATGCTACGTGCAGAGGAATGCTACGTGCAGGGTGCAGGAGGATGCTACGTGCAGGGGGATGCTACGTGCAGCGTGCAGGGGGATGCTACCTGCATGGTGCAGGGGGATGCTACATGCAGGGTGCAGGAGGATGCTACGTGCAGGGGGATGCTACGTGCAGGAGGATGCTACGTGCAGGAGGATGCTACGTGCAGGAGGATGCTACGTGCAGGGTGCAGGGGAATGCTACGTGCAGGGGAATGCTACGTGCAGGGGGATGCTACGTGCAGGGTGCAGGGGGATGCTACATGCAGGGTGCAGGGGGATGCTACATGCAGGGTGCAGGGGGATGCTACACTACTACACTACATTTCTGTTCATGTCATTTCTTTCATATACCGTCCTGCATATCCACCATTGGAATCACCAAAAAATTGGGTGGGATATCCATGCCTGCACGTGGTCTGTAATTAAGCACAAGCTGTATACCTTACAGCAGTAAGTTGAGCTGCTTGCAGACACAGAGGTGTTTTCACTGAAGACTTCTCCCTTCTCTTGGAATTTTATATTATTTGGTGGCGGGACTGTTATACGCTGACCCATATGGATTTATCACATTCAGCTTTTTGTTTTGTCACCATGTGCTAGTTTTGTTACTAGCCCTTATCCACTTGGACTGTTTTGAGTGTTTTATCACTATTATATACACTTATTATGTCATTTTAGTATTTCATTCTTTTAGTTATTCAACCCATGTTGTTATTTCATGGTATGTTTGTTTAGTGCATCTGTGGCTGCATCCACTTCAGCCGCTTTCACCTCTCTACTTTAGCCCCTTCCACCTTCCACCCCCCCTTTTCTTTTATCACAGCGCCATCATAGACATCTACTTTGTAAACTCTGCTGCCTCTCTGCATAGAAGCAGCCCCATCCATCTCCTTATCTGTCTGGCAATCCTCTACATGACACGTCGGTATGCTCTCCAACAAGCAGCAGTGAGTGTGCCGTGTTCTCACCCCGATCTTCTGAGATAACGGCACATCTCCTGTCCTGGGGACCGTGGCACTACTGTTCCCCAGACTCCTCTCACTCTCCCAGCATAGGCTGCCAACCTACCGCTCCCCCTCCCCCTCCCAGTCCTGCCGCCCCGTTTCACTACTTCTGAGGTGGTTCTGCCCCACTAAACTGGCGGTCCTCTCCACTTTACTCTGCCATGTCTTTAGAAGGACCTATGCCTACCTCTCCCTCATCTCCACCCTCCAGAACTGCTACATCTCCTGGCACAGAAGTCCCTGCACTGTGCTCCTCCAGACTCCTCTCACTCCCTCCGGGATTAAAGGATAAGTTTACCTCTATGGAAAAATGAATAAATGCTCAGATTTTTGTAGAAAAAAAAAAATGTGCATTTTCTCAAGCAGGGGCCTGGAAAGCCTTGCACCCACGATCAGTAAATCATGCATGCAATGGGGGCTGCTATGACATGTCCTCCGGCTTTCAGCCCACACCACTGATTGAAAGCCAGAATACATCAGACAGGCTAGATCTGGCCCTGCCCCTTCCTCCTGCCACCTCCCTGCTACGTAATGGCGGGTGAGGCAAACTAAAATGTCCATGCTGCGCCCGTAGAAGAGAGGGTGCAGTGTTAGGGAATGAAAGACTGGTATTTTAAAAATACAAATACCCAACAAGTGGCTGAGGATTTGGATATTCAAAAAAGAAATTCAGGAATTAAAAAAAAGTAAATAAAAAGCGCACACCTTACATACGGAGGTGGATGTGGCATCACTCCGATACTGCATCTGTCCCCCCGCTGGCCCCACACTGAGAACTGAATGACCAAACACAGCTGATCACTCCTCTCCCCTCTGAGCAGAGAACTGTGACTGTCAGTCGCTCTTTGCTCTGCCCCTCCAATGCTCACCGGAGTGCTGGGCTGTGGAGGGGCGGGAGATCAGGTTTTTAGTGGAATAACAAGCCGGCTCCTGGTCAGGCATCTGGGTGGATCCCGACTTTAATCTTGAGATCTTCCTAGAGTTTGTAGCAGCTCTGCGATATCAGCCGACAGCGGACTTCACCGGACTGAATCTGGATCACAGGAGGGCAGAACAAACTGTGATCCATAGAAGAAGTACAGCCAAATGAGCCCTGGCCATCCATCTCCTTTAGCCCTGGTTCACACTTGTGTGGGAAGGATAGACCATTCATTTCAATGGGCTGCTGTGTCTGCATTTTCTGCAAAAAAGATGCCTGCACCCTTTTAAAAACCCAGTGGCGGGAAATGCATGGTCTTTTGACCATTTGATATTCCTGCGGTTACCACAAACTCAGTATGGGCTAAAATGTGTGGGGGTACCATTCAGAATGAATAGCAGCCCCCCACATCTCATAAGAGCAGTGCAAGCTGCAGGTGGGAACAGATGTGATTCCTGCACCTGCAACCAGCCTGCCCAGTGTGACCCAAAGTCTAATCTCATCTATTAGGGGTATAGAAGTGTGAACTGCAGACAGGACTGTTTTGGTGCATCATTAGTTACCAGAGAAAGCAGTTGTAGGTATCTGACAGTGATTGAGGGGGAGGGGGATGCCGAGGTATGCAGTCTGTGTGCTCCAGAGATGGTGAAGACCCTGCAGGTACAGCAGCAGATAGTTGAGATGGAGTGCCGATTGAAGAGTGACCAAACCTGCTCCCTCTTCAGAAGTTGTGTCTCTATTTAGTAACTCGGAGGCAGTGCTGCTCCACCACCCTGGATCTGCCCTCCGCTCTGCTCCCCTCCTCGGTTTAGGATTTATTATGCCCCGGGGTGCAGTGATTGGTTGGTACAGCTGGTCTCTCTATATGTGCTGCTCCACCACCCTGGATCTGCCCTCCGCTCTGCTCCCCTCCTCGGTTTAGGATTTATTATGCCCCGGGGTGCAGTGATTGGTTGGTACAGCTGGTCTCTCTATATGTGCTGCTTTGTAGGGGGAGGTCAGTAGCTCCCCAGGGAAGGATGCTGGACGGAGATGCTGATCTCCAATATGAATGTCCAAACACACCCCCAGGGTTTGGGATTGTACTGCCCCCTCGGTTCCGGCACCCTAAGGCACTGACCTGAGCAGTGAGAGTGAGTGGAGCTGTCAAGTCCAACCTCTGATGTCGGGGATGGGCGGGGATGATAAGCGACGCTCCGCCCCCTTTGTCAGACAACCCTGCATTGACAAACAATGTTTATACTTTTGTGGGCGGGTAGGAAGGTGGCAGGGGGCGGGACCAATAGTAACTACTGTATGTGCACCCACAGCGGTGTATAATAAACCTGAATTATACACCGCTGCTGGTACACATACAGTAGTTACAATTGGACCCGCCCCCTGCCACCTTCCTCTCCGCCCACCAATGTATAAACACCAGCTTTTTGTCTATGCACAGGTTGTTCGACAAAGGGGGCGTGGCTCCACATATCGGCCCCGCCCATCCCTGACATCAGAGCTCCGATTTGACAGCTCCACTCACTTGTGTCTATATACGCCCCTGGCTTGCCCACCAACCCCTGCTATGCTGGATAGATATTCACATTGCTGCATGTCCTGCTAGGGCTAGGCTGTCAGCAATGGGTATAGGTGCTGCCCCTGAATCCAGGGACAGAACCGGGGACAGATTTTGTCCGGGGACAGTGTACTCAATCCGGGGACTGTCCCCGGAAACCGGGGAAGTCAGGTCACCCTAGCTTAAAGTGGAACTTCCCCATTTGGGTGGAGCTCAGCTTTAACTATACAAATCTTTATTGGTGTCATGTGACTGTAATTATCAAATCTCAGACCGGCATGTTTTATTTAACCTTTTCACTGCCAGAGACGTTTTTGCGTTTTTTGCACACACGTTTAAAAATCATTTTAGGCCTGAAGATTACACAAAACCCCCAAATATTATATATTTTCTGAAAGCAGACACCTTAGAGAATAAAATAGAGGTAGTTCCAATTTTGTATGTCACACGTTATTAACACAAAGGTTATAAATTTCAGTAAATAACACACTAAAGTCAATTTTAGGGCAAACAAATGCAATAAACTACCCAAATTTTTGGTAAAATATAAAAGACGAGGTTGTACCGAGTGAATAGATACCCAACATGTCAGACCTTAAATTTGTGTGCGCCTGTGAAATGCCATCAAACTTCAGTACCCTTATATTTTCTATAGGTGACGCTTAAAAAGCCCCCTATAGGTCATCAGTTTAGTGTTATGGAGGAAGTCTTGTGTTAGAATTATTGCTCTCACTCCGGCGTGCGCGGCGATATGTAACATGTGTATCGTAATCAACATTTTCCTCCATAAACACCCCGACACATGTGCTTACATTCATATATGTGGGGGAGCAGCAACATTTTTGGGGGGATTTTATATACTTGGGTGTCATTTTATTTTTTTGCAAAAAAAAACACATTTTTTGACTTAATGTTTTTCTCATCACATTGGACAAAAAGTCCCCAATGTGCTGATTTTTAGGTGACAGGTTCTCTTTATGGAGACATGCCGGGTCTAGAAGTCCCCCCAATGTCTCCTCTGGGCTCCTCTGAATGTTTTGTGATGGAGATCGCATTACTTACCGGCTGAGCTAGCCGGGGACACCGAGAGGCTGACCCGGAAGTGACATCATAGACATCACTTCCTGGGTCAGAAGGGGAGGAGAGTGGGAGTGTTTCCTCTCTTCTCCTTCCCCTCCCCCCACCATGTAGCTCCCGGGCCCACAAATGGGCAAGCAGAGGCCGGAAACCATAGCAGGGCACGGTGACGCGGGGGGTGGAGCTAGTATCGGGGGTGTGTGCGAGCGATCGGGCGGGAGCGCTGACACTCTAATGCTTTCACCTGATAGGCAGGAGGCTGTCAGTCAGATTTACACCCAATCCTGATATCTGCAGCCCCCAGATTGTGTGTGATCCCCCCGCCGTCAGGTCCGGACCCCCTACATACCTGACAGAGAAAGATCCTTATCCCAATGTGAATGGAGCCATGTGTCTGTTATATTGGGGGACAGCGGGCTCCATTCACAAAGTGCCATCTACTGCTTTACCACTTCACCTTCAGAAGGTTTTACCCCCCCTTTATGACCAGGCCATTTTCTGCAATACAGCACTGCGTTACTTTAACTGACAATTGTGCGGTCGTGTGACGCTGTACCCAGATGACATCTTTGCCTTTTTTTCTCACAAATAGAGCTTTCTTTTGGTGGTATTTGATCGCTGTTATTTTTTGCACTATAGAGAAAAAAAAAAAACAATTTTGAAAAAAACTAAAAATATAACTTTCCAATAAAAAAAAAATCTAATTTCATATTTTTGGTAAAAAATGACCCACTAAGCATATAGTAAAGCATATTTTTACTAGTAATAGTGGCAATCAGCGACTTATAGAGTGACTGTGATATTGTGGTGGACAATCGGACACTAGCTGGCACTTTTTTGGGTACCAGTGACACACATACAGTGATCAGTGCTAAAAATATGCACTGTCACTGTACTAATGACACTGGCTGGGAAGGGGTTAAACATCAGAGGCAATCAAGGGGTTAGCTGTGTGCCTATCTGGTGTGTTTGTGTAGTGTGGGGGGAGGTGCTTTTACTAGGGGAAGGCATTGATCCTCACTTTGCAGGAACACAGGATCCATGTCTCCTCTACTGACAGGTCACATTCGGCCTCTGTGCTGAACGATCGGCGGGTGCCGGTGGACATGGAGTCTGTGGTACCTGCAGATCAGCTCCCGCTGTGTGCCCCAGACCCAGAAGTGTTGGATGGTGTAATCCAGGGGGCGGGGCCACCTTGGCGCAGTATACTGGAAGGATGTTATACTGGCGCCAAGTGGTCGGGATCAGCGATAAAATATCTCAGCACTTTTCAGAGGTTTTTCTGCAATTCACTAAAAAATGCTTGTAAAATAAGACGTGTAATTCCATCAACATTTGCCGTATTTATCTCATGAAACTGTTCAGTATTTTATTACATGACAGCACATCCACTGGGATGGATACAGCAGAGAGGGATTAGAACCCCTGTCAGTTTTTATTACTGTCTGTGGCCCTGTTAGGGAGATTCTCTCTCTCAATTCACAATGTTTCTCCTCATCACTCCCAGTCATAGGGAGAGCAATTCCCCACATCAGAATACAGAAGGGAACTCTCCCCAATGGGACACAATAAAAACTGATGGGGGTTCTAACACCCCATTACACTATCCAAAATGAAAAAAAAAATAAAGTTTTGCTTTAGTTACACTTTGAAGTGATTTTTATTGTGATATTTGGTGAAGTTGTTGCTTTATACGGGTCTGTTTCTCAGTGTTAATTTTGTCGACTAAATGAATACTATTTTATTCTACTAAAATACGACTAAAACAATTGAGAAGACTAAAATACAAGTAAAACTAAAATGGCATTTTATCCAAAAGACTAAAACTAGAAAATAAAATGAAATTAGTTGTGAAAATGAAGAGTGGTGTGTAGTCCATGTTCAGACCTTCATACCATCAATAATAACAGATTGGATTTTTCCCTCCAGTATATAATGAGATTGGAAATTGTAGAGAAATGATGAAATAATACATTACAATGTAACCCCTTCAGCCCCGGACCATTTGGCTGCCCAAAGACCACAGCACTTCTTTGGGATTCGGCGCTGCGTCGCTCTAACTGACAATCGTGCGGTCGTGTGATGTTGTACCCAAACAAAACTGACGTCCTTTTTCCCCCACAAATAGATCTTTCTTTTGGTGGTATTTGATCCCCTCTTTTTATTTTTGCGCTATAAACAAAAAAGAGCGTCAATTCTGAAAAAAAAAACGCATTATTTTTTACTTTTTTCTATAATAAATATCCCCAAAAATATATAAAAAAACATTTTCCCCTCAGTTTAGGCCGATACGTATTCTTCTATGTATTTTTGGTAAAAAAAAATTGCAATAAGTGTTTATTGATTGGTTTGCGCAAAAGTTATATCGTCTACAAAATAGGGGATAGTTTTATGGCATTTTTATTAATAATTTTTTTTGGGCGGCGATCAGCGATTTGTATGGTGACTGCGACATTATGGCGGACAGGAGCTCACAGGTGGGAATGGCGCTGCGCTAATCCATAAATAAGCCCCGATGCACAGGGGCAATCATGATAGGGTATTGCTGGGATGAAAGCTGATCACCGGCACTCAGTATACAATATATAATAAACCTAAGCAGACAATAAAGGTAGAAGCGTGCTCTGCTCAGTATACAATAAAGGTAGAAGCGTGCTCTGCTCAGTATACAATAAAGGTAGAAGCGCGCTCTGCTCAATCAAACAATAAAGGTAGAAGCGCGCTCTGCTCAGTATACAATAAAGGTAGAAGCGTGCTCTGCTCAGTATACAATAAAGGTAGAAGCGCGCTCTGCTCAATCAAACAATAAAGGTAGAAGCGCGCTCTGCTCAATCAAACAATAAAGGTAGAAGCGTGCTCTGCTCAATCAAACAATAAAGGTAGAAGCGCGCTCTGCTCAGTATACAATAAAGGTAGAAGCGCGCTCTGCTCAATCAAACAATAAAGGTAGAAGCGTGCTCTGCTCAATCAAATAATAAAGGTAGAAGCGCGCTCTGCTCAGTATACAATAAAGGTAGAAGCGCGCTCTGCTCAATCAAACAATAAAGGTAGAAGCGCGCTCTGCTCAATCAAACAATAAAGGTAGAAGCGCGCTCTGCTCAATCAAACAATAAAGGTAGAAGCGTGCTCTGCTCAATCAAATAATAAAGGTAGAAGCGCGCTCTGCTCAGTATACAATAAAGGTAGAAGCGCGCTCTGCTCAATCAAACAATAAAGGTAGAAGCGCGCTCTGCTCAATCAAACAATAAAGGTAGAAGCGCGCTCTGCTCAATCAAACAATAAAGGTAGAAGCGCGCTCTGCTCAATCAAACAATAAAGGTAGAAGCGTGCTCTGCTCAATCAAATAATAAAGGTAGAAGCGCGCTCTGCTCAGTATACAATAAAGGTAGAAGCGCGCTCTGCTCAATCAAACAATAAAGGTAGAAGCGCGCTCTGCTCAATCAGACAATAAAGATAGAAGCGTGCTCTGCTCAGTATACAATAAAGGTAGAAGCGCGCTCTGCTCAATCAAACAATAAAGGTAGAAGCGTGCTCTGCTCAATCAAACAATAAAGGTAGAAGCGTGCTCTGCTCAATCAAACAATAAAGGTAGAAGCGTGCTCTGCTCAATCAAACAATAAAGGTAGAAGCGTGCTCTGCTCAATCAAACAATAAAGGTAGAAGCGTGCTCTGCTCAATCAAACAATAAAGGTAGAAGCGTGCTCTGCTCAATCAAACAATAAAGGTAGAAGCGTGCTCTGCTCAATCAAACAATAAAGGTAGAAGCGTGCTCTGCTCAATCAAACAATAAAGGTAGAAGCGCGCTCTGCTCAATCAAACAATAAAGGTAGAAGCGCGCTCTGCTCAGTCAAACAATAAAGGTAGAAGCGCGCTCTGCTCAATCAAACAATAAAGGTAGAAGCGCGCTCTGCTCAATCAAACAATAAAGGTAGAAGCGCGCTCTGCTCAGTATACAATAAAGGTAGAAGCGCGCTCTGCTCAGTATACAATAAAGGTAGAAGCGCGCTCTGCTCAGTATACAATAAAGGTAGAAGCGCGCTCTGCTCAATCAAACAATAAAGGTAGAAGCGCGCTCTGCTCAATCAAACAATAAAGGTAGAAGCGCGCTCTGCTCAATCAAACAATAAAGGTAGAAGCGCGCTCTGCTCAATCAAACAATAAAGGTAGAAGCGCGCTCTGCTCAATCAAACAATAAAGGTAGAAGCGCGCTCTGCTCAATCAAACAATAAAGGTAGAAGCGTGCTCTGCTCAATCAAACAATAAAGGTAGAAGCGTGCTCTGCTCAGTATACAATAAAGGTAGAAGCGCGCTCTGCTCAATCAAACAATAAAGGTAGAAGCGCGCTCTGCTCAATCAAACAATAAAGGTAGAAGCGCGCTCTGCTCAGTATACAATAAAGGTAGAAGCGCGCTCTGCTCAGTATACAATAAAGGTAGAAGCGCGCTCTGCTCAGTATACAATAAAGGTAGAAGCGCGCTCTGCTCAGTATACAATAAAGGTAGAAGCGTGCTCTGCTCAGTATACAATAAAGGTAGAAGCGCGCTCTGCTCAATCAGACAATAAAGGTAGAAGCGTGCTCTGCTCAATCAAACAATAAAGGTAGAAGCGCGCTCTGCTCAATCAAACAATAAAGGTAGAAGCGCGCTCTGCTCAGTATACAATAAAGGTAGAAGCGCGCTCTGCTCAGTATACAATAAAGGTAGAAGCGCGCTCTGCTCAGTATACAATAAAGGTAGAAGCGCGCTCTGCTCAGTATACAATAAAGGTAGAAGCGTGCTCTGCTCAGTATACAATAAAGGTAGAAGCGCGCTCTGCTCAATCAAACAATAAAGGTAGAAGCGCGCTCTGCTCAGTATATAATAAAGGTAGAAGCGCGCTCTGCTCAGTATACAATAAAGGTAGAAGCGTGCTCTGCTCAGTATACAATAAAGGTAGAAGCGCGCTCTGCTCAATCAAACAATATAAAATAAATAAATGGATAAATAAGTGGAAGTAGCCGGACTACACAACAATTCTAATATATAAAAACATCAACATCCGTGTTATAAATATGCAGTGTAAAAACTTTGCATATAGTGCAAAAAATAAATAAATAAATATGTGAAGCATTGATCAGATACAAACAAACTAGACCTGCAAAAGTGCAATGTTACAATGGATGTCCGGAGAGATCACAAGGTCTGTGACAGATGTAATAAAGTGTCCGGTGCCAACAATAGGTGCTCACAGTTCTATGAAAACAATATTACAGTTCAAGGAAAAGTGACTTGTGCAGCAGAAAACAACTCCAATGCTTCATCAAAGGTGGCAAACAGTGGAGTGGTGCAGACAGCAGAGAGATTCTCTCATCACTGATGAAATAAGTGGAGAGTGTGAAGTGTGAAGAACAATCCTCTTCATGCAGCAATCCTATATTGGGAGGTAACGGCCCCTCATTACACTGAGGTTACAGCATAAGGCAGTCAGCTCTTGTGGTATCTCCTGTGGGGGTGGGGCCCGGGTCCCGGACTGTCATTCAATATACCTCAGGTCCACAGGGGGCACAGCGGACAAAGGAGACACAAGGAGGACATATAGTGCAGTATTTTACAACATTAGAGCTTTATTCACAAATAATAAACAGGGGTTCTCACACAGCGAAGGGGCCGAGGATAAAATGTAACCAGACGAGCGGTGAGCTCATACACTGCTGACAGTGGAAGGTGCCTGTCCCTACGCGTGGCGTCACGGGAAAAATGGGCGTGGTTTACGAGACATAGTGGGTGTGGCTTAAATGGGCGTGGCTCAAGGGGGTGTGGTTAGAGTCTGAGATGAATGAGAGGGGGAGAGGGAGAGAGGGGGAGGGGAGGGGGATGACGGGACAGCAGCCCCAGATCCTACACAATAGAAATCTGTGTATTCTAGAAAGTTTAACAATCAGCAGATAAAGATACTCCAAACACCTGGTGTTAGCACTTCAATCATCCCGGCACCATGGTTGTTATGGTGTCAGGATGATTGAAGTGCATTATTTCTATTATTACATTGTAATATAAAATGAAATCATTCAACTCACCATAATGCAGAATCAGTGGAATCCCTGAGTGTGTCACCTGCCACCAGCCGTCCGTCCTTGCATCAGATGTCCCAGCAGAGTCCGTCCTTGCATCAAGTGCCCCCCTTACATCAGGTGTCCCCAGTGGAGCCCCTTACAAATTCCCACAGCGGTGCGCCCCCCTCCCCTACCTCAGAGGTGCCCTAGTGTGTCCGCCGACCGCATGGCTATAACCCCGCCCCTTTCCATAACAGACTTGCAGCGGGGCGGGGGTAGGTGGGGCAGAGGGTGGGTGACGATGGAGGAGCTCTGTCTAGCCCCCCCAGCCGTCTTCCTGAGCTTCTTTAAGATGGTGGCTGCAGACCTCTAGCGGCAGCGGCGGCAAAAATCGAGAACCGGATTCGGGAATGGAGTGTAAGTCCCGGGAAATCCTATGCAATGGCTGGGCCTAAACTACCTCAGTCACCACAGCTGTGCACCCTCATTTCTCCTCCCCCCACACACGCTCTATACACACTCCTATACAAGTCAATGGCTGGGCCTAAACTACCTCAGTCACCACAGCTGTGCACCCACATTTCTCCTCCCCCCACACACGCTCTATACACACTCCTATACAAGTCAATGGCTGGGCCTAAACTACCTCACCACAGCTGTGCGCCCTCATTTCTCCTCCCCCCACACATGCTCTATACACACTCCTATACAAGTCAATGGCTGGGCCTAAACTACCTCACCACAGCTGTGCGCCCTCATTTCTCCTCCCCCCACACATGCTCTATACACACTCCTATACAAGTCAATGGCTGGGCCTAAACTACCTCAGTCATCACAGCTGTGCACCCTCATTTCTCCTCCCCCCACACACGCTCTATACACACTCCTATACAAGTCAATAGCTGGGCCTAAACTACCTCAGTCACCACAGCTGTGCGCCCACATTTCTCCTTCCCCACACACGCTCTATACACACTCCTATACAAGTCAATGGCTGGGCCTAAACTACCTCAGTCACCACAGCTGTGCGCCCACATTTCTCCTCCCCCCACACACGCTCTATACACACTCCTATACAAGTCAATGGCTGGGCCTAAACTACCTCACCACAGCTGTGCACCCACATTTCTCCTCCCCCCACACACGCTCTATACACACTCCTATACAAGTCAATGGCTGGGCCTAAACTACCTCAGTCACCACAGCTGTGCGCCCACATTTCTCAGCCCCCACACACGCTCTATACACACTCCTATACAAGTCAATGGCTGGGCCTAAACTACCTCACCACAGCTGTGCACCCACATTTCTCCTCCCCCCACACACACTCTATACACACTCCTATACAAGTCAATGGCTGGGCCTAAACTACCTCAGTCACCACAGCTGTGCACCCACATTTCTCCTCCCCCCACACACGCTCTATACACACTCCTATACAAGTCAATGGCTGGGCCTAAACTACCTCACCACAGCTGTGCGCCCTCATTTCTCCTCCCCCCACACACACTCTATACACACTCCTATACAAGTCAATGGCTGGGCCTAAACTACCTCACCACAGCTGTGCACCCACATTTCTCCTCCCCCCACACACGCTCTATACACACTCCTATACAAGTCAATGGCTGGGCCTAAACTACCTCACCACAGCTGTGCGCCCACATTTCTCCTCCCCCCACACACGCTCTATACACACTCCTATACAAGTCTATGGCTGGGCCTAAACTACCTCAGTCACCACAGCTGTGCGCCCACATTTCTCCTCCCCCCACACACGCTCTATACACACTCCTATACAAGTCAATGGCTGGGCCTAAACTACCTCAGTCACCACAGCTGTGCACCCACATTTCTCCTCCCCCCACACACGCTCTATACACACTCCTATACAAGTCAATGGCTGGGCCTAAACTACCTCACCACAGCTGTGCGCCCACATTTCTCCTCCCCCCACACACGCTCTATACACCCTCCTATACAAGTCAATGGCTGGGCCTAAACTACCTCAGTCACCACAGCTGTGCGCCCACATTTCTCCTCCCCCCACACACGCTCTATACACACTCCTATACAAGTCAATGGCTGGGCCTAAACTACCTCAGTCACCACAGCTGTGCACCCACATTTCTCCTCCCCCCACACACGCTCTATACACACTCCTATACAAGTCAATGGCTGGGCCTAAACTACCTCACCACAGCTGTGCGCCCACATTTCTCCTCCCCCCACACACACTCTATACACACTCCTATACAAGTCAATGGCTGGGCCTAAACTACCTCAGTCACCACAGCTGTGCGCCCTCATTTCTCCTCCCCCCACACACGCTCTATACACACTCCTATACAAGTCAATGGCTGGGCCTAAACTACCTCACCACAGCTGTGCACCCTCATTTCTCCTCCCCCCACACACGCTCTATACACACTCCTATACAAGTCAATGGCTGGGCCTAAACTACCTCACCACAGCTGTGCGCCCTCATTTCTCCTCCCCCCACACACACTCTATACACACTCCTATACAAGTCAATGGCTGGGCCTAAACTACCTCACCACAGCTGTGCACCCACATTTCTCCTCCCCCCACACACGCTCTATACACACTCCTATACAAGTCAATGGCTGGGCCTAAACTACCTCACCACAGCTGTGCACCCACATTTCTCCTCCCCCCCACACACGCTCTATACACACTCCTATACAAGTCAATGGCTGGGCCTAAACTACCTCAGTCACCACAGCTGTGCGCCCACATTTCTCCTCCCCCCACACACGCTCTATACACACTCCTATACAAGTCAATGGCTGGGCCTAAACTACCTCAGTCACCACAGCTGTGCACCCACATTTCTCCTCCCCCCACACACGCTCTATACACACTCCTATACAAGTCAATGGCTGGGCCTAAACTACCTCAGTCACCACAGCTGTGCGCCCTCATTTCTCCTCCCCCCACACACGCTCTATACACACTCCTATACAAGTCAATGGCTGGGCCTAAACTACCTCACCACAGCTGTGCACCCTCATTTCTCCTCCCCCCACACACGCTCTATACACACTCCTATACAAGTCAATGGCTGGGCCTAAACTACCTCACCACAGCTGTGCGCCCTCATTTCTCCTCCCCCCACACACACTCTATACACACTCCTATACAAGTCAATGGCTGGGCCTAAACTACCTCACCACAGCTGTGCACCCACATTTCTCCTCCCCCCCACACACGCTCTATACACACTCCTATACAAGTCAATGGCTAGGCCTAAACTACCTCACCACAGCTGTGCACCCACATTTCTCCTCCCCCCACACACACTCTATACACACTCCTATACAAGTCAATGGCTGGGCCTAAACTACCTCAGTCACCACAGCTGTGCGCCCACATTTCTCTTCCCCCCACACACGCTCTATACACACTCCTATACAAGTCAATGGCTGGGCCTAAACTACCTCACCACAGCTGTGCACCCACATTTCTCCTCCCCCCACACACGCTCTATACACACTCCTATACAAGTCAATGGCTGGGCCTAAACTACCTCAGTCACCACAGCTGTGCACCCACATTTCTCCTCCCCCCACACACGCTCTATACACACTCCTATACAAGTCAATGGCTGGGCCTAAACTACCTCACCACAGCTGTGCACCCACATTTCTCCTCCCTCCACACACACTCTATACACACTCCTATACAAGTCAATGGCTGGGCCTAAACTATCTCACCACAGCTGTGCGCCCTCATTTCTCCTCCCCCCACACACGCTCTATACACACTCCTATACAAGTCAATGGCTGGGCCTAAACTACCTCAGTCACCACAGCTGTGCGCCCACATTTCTCCTCCCCCCACACACGCTCTATACACACTCCTATACAAGTCAATGGCTGGGCCTAAACTACCTCACCACAGCTGTGCGCCCACATTTCTCCTCCCCCCACACACGCTCTATACACACTCCTATACAAGTCAATGGCTGGGCCTAAACTACCTCAGTCACCACAGCTGTGCGCCCACATTTCTCCTCCCCCCACACACGCTCTATACACTCTCCTATACAAGTCAATGGCTGGGCCTAAACTACCTCACCACAGCTGTGCGCCCACATTTCTCCTCCCCCCCACACACGCTCTATACACTCTCCTATACAAGTCAATGGCTGGGCCTAAACTACCTCACCACAGCTGTGCACCCTCATTTCTCCTCCCCCCACACACGCTCTATACACACTCCTATACAAGTCAATGGCTGGGCCTAAACTACCTCACCACAGCTGTGCGCCCACATATCTCCTCCCCCCACACACGCTCTATACACACTCCTATACAAGTCAATGGCTGGGCCTAAACTACCTCAGTCACCACAGCTGTGCGCCCACATTTCTCTTCCCCCCACACACGCTCTATACACACTCCTATACAAGTCAATGGCTGGGCCTAAACTACCTCAGTCACCACAGCTGTGCGCCCACATTTCTCCTCCCCCCACACACGCTCTATACACACTCCTATACAAGTCAATGGCTGGGCCTAAACTACCTCACCACAGCTGTGCGCCCACATTTCTCCTCCCCCCACACACGCTCTGTACACACTCCTATACAAGTCAATGGCTGGGCCTAAACTACCTCAGTCACCACAGCTGTGCGCCCACATTTCTCCTCCCCCCACACACGCTCTATACACACTCCTATACAAGTCAATGGCTGGGCCTAAACTACCTCACCACAGCTGTGCGCCCACATTTCTCCTCCCCCCACACACGCTCTATACACACTCCTATACAAGTCAATGGCTGGGCCTAAACTACCTCAGTCACCACAGCTGTGCACCCACATTTCTCCTCCCCCCACACACGCTCTATACATACTCCTATACAAGTCAATGGCTGGGCCTAAACTACCTCACCACAGCTGTGCGCCCACATTTCTCCTCCCCCCACACATGCTCTATACACACTCCTATACAAGTCAATGGCTGGGCCTAAACTACCTCAGTCACCACAGCTGTGCACCCACATTTCTCCTCCCCCCACACACGCTCTATACACACTCCTATACAAGTCAATGGCTGGGCCTAAACTACCTCAGTCACCACAGCTGTGCGCCCTCATTTCTCCTCCCCCCACACACGCTCTATACACACTCCTATACAAGTCAATGGCTGGGCCTAAACTACCTCAGTCACCACAGCTGTGCGCCCACATTTCTCCTCCCCCCACACACGCTCTATACACACTCCTATACAAGTCAATGGCTGGGCCTAAACTACCTCACCACAGCTGTGCGCCCACATTTCTCCTCCCCCCCACACACGCTCTATACACACTCCTATACAAGTCAATGGCTGGGCCTAAACTACCTCACCACAGCTGTGCGCCCACATTTCTCCTCCCCCCACACACGCTCTATACACACTCCTATACAAGTCAATGGCTGGGCCTAAACTACCTCACCACAGCTGTGCGCCCACATTTCTCCTCCCCCCCACACGCTCTATACACACTCCTATACAAGTCAATGGCAGGCCTAAACTACCTCACCACAGCTGTGCGCCCTCATTTCTCCTCCCCCCACACACACTCTATACACACTCCTATACAAATCAATGGCTGGGCCTAAACTACCTCAGTCACCACAGCTGTGCGCCCACATTTCTCCTCCCCCCACACACGCTCTATACACACTCCTATACAAGTCAATGGCTGGGCCTAAACTACCTCAGTCACCACAGCTGTGCACCCACATTTCTCCTCCCCCCACACACGCTCTATACACACTCCTATACAAGTCAATGGCTGGGCCTAAACTACCTCACCACAGCTGTGCGCCCTCATTTCTCCTCCCCCCACACACGCTCTATACACACTCCTATACAAGTCAATGGCTGGGCCTAAACTACCTCACCACAGCTGTGCGCCCTCATTTCTCCTCCCCCCACACACGCTCTATACACACTCCTATACAAGTCAATGGCTGGGCCTAAACTACCTCACCACAGCTGTGCACCCACATTTCTCCTCCCCCACACACGCTCTATACACACTCCTATACAAGTCAATGGCTGGGCCTAAACTACCTCACCACAGCTGTGCGCCCACATTTCTCCTCCCCCCACATCTTTCTAGTCAGGTAGTTGTGTGATGATTGGCGGCTGTGTGCGGCACCTGTGGGCTCCCTGGAGGGTGAAGAGGTCACATTTATACTACAGGAGTCCAAACAAGGCCACACCCTCTTATTATGGGATGTATGACATCATAATAGGGGGAGGGGACATTTATACTACAGGAGTCCAAACAAGGCCACACCCTCTTATCATGGGATGTATGACATCATAATAGGGGGAGAGGACATTTATACTACAGGAGTCCAAACAAGGCCACACCCTCTTATTATGGGATGTATGACATCATAATAGGGGGAGGGGACATTTATACTACAGGAGTCCAAACAAGGCCACACCCTCTTATTATGGGATGTATGACATCATAATAGGGGGAGGGGACATTTATACTACAGGAGTCCAAACAAGGCCACACCCTCTTATTATGGGATGTATGACATCATAATAGGGGGAGGGGACATTTATACTACAGGAGTCCAAACAAGGCCCAAGACAAAGAGGACGGCACCCTCTAAGTGCAGCGTGTATCATACAACACATTTATTACAAGGGATTAAAAGCACTCAGCATTGTAAGGTGAGGAGTATTTATTTATTTGTTAGGGTGTTAATACTACTACTACTACTATCCCTGCTCATATTACTACTACTCCTACTAATGCTACCTAAACTACTAGTACTACTACTCATACAGCTACTACTACATATACTACTACTACTCCTACTAATACTACCTATACTACTACTACCCCTGCTCATATTACTACTACTACTACTAAAACTATCTACACTACTACTACCACTCATACTACTAATAATACTACCTATACTACTACTACTCATACAGCCACTCCTACTACTACATACACTACTACTATTCCTACTAATACTACCTATACTACTAATACCACTCATAATACTACTACTCATACAGCTACTACTACTACTACTACTACTACCCCTGCTCATATTACTCCTACTACTCCTACTAATACTACCTATACTACTACTACTACTACTACTAATATTACTACTACTGCTACTAATACTACTTATACTACTACTACTCATACAACTCCTACTACTCCTACCTATACTACCACTACCCCTGGTCATATTACTACTACTCATACAGCTACTTCTACTACTACTCCTACTACTACTCCTACTAATACTACCTATACTACTACTACCATTTATACTAGTACTACTCATACAGCTACTTCTACTACCCCTGCTCATGTTACTACTACTACTACTACTACCTATATTACTCATACAGCTACTACTACTCCTACTAATACTACTTACACTACTACTACTCCTACCACTCATACTACTACTACCACTCATACTACTACTACTACTACCCCTGCTCATATTACTACTACTGCTACTAATACTACCTATACTACTACTCATACAGCTACTCATACTACTACTTATACTACTACTTCTACTAATACTACCTATACTACTACCCCTGCTAATTCTAAATATATTACTACTACCACTCATATTACTAGTACTACTACTACTACTCATATTGCTACCACTACTACCTCTACCCCTGCTCATATTACTACTACTCCTACTAATACTACCTATACTAATACTACTACTACTTCTACTACTACTCATACAGCTACTCCTACTACCACTTATACTACTACTCCTACTAATACTACCTATACTACTACTACCACTCATACTACTACTACTACTACTACTACTACTACTACTACTACTACTCATACAGCTACTCCTCCTCCTACTACTACTAACCCTGCTCATATTACTACTATTTCTACTAATACTACTACTACTACTACTACTCAGACAGCTACTCCTACTACTACTACTACCCATGCTCATATTACTACTACCACTCATACTACTACTACTACTACTACTCATACAGCTACTCCTACTACCCCTGCTCATATTACTACTACTAATACTACTACTACCACTACTACTACTCATACTAATAATGCTACTCCTACTACTTCTACTCATACTACTACTACTAATTCTACTAATACTCATACTACTACTCATTCTGCTACTACTACTTATTCTACTCATTATTCTAATACTACTACTCATACTAATACTACTACTGCTACTCCTACTACTACTATTGCTCACTCTACTACCACTCCTACTACTACTACTCATATTACTACAACTCATACTAATAATACTACTCATACTACTACTTCTACTCATTCTACTACTCCTCAGACTACTAATCATTCTACTACTACTACTACTCATACTAATACTACTACTCATTCTACTACTACTCATGCTACTAATTATTCTACTAATACTACTCCTACTAATACTACTACTCATACTACTACTGCTACTCATACTACTAATACTACTATTCATACTAATACTACTACTGCTACTCCATACTTCTACTCATCCTACTACTACTTCTCATTGCTCATTCTACTTCTCCTCATACTACTACTGCTACTCGTACTACTCCTACTACTACTCACACTACTTCTCATAATACTACTATTGCTCATTCTACTTGTCCTTATACTACTACTCATACTAATACTACTACTCATACTACTACTGCTACTCATACTACTACTCATCCTACTACTACCTTTCATAATACTACTACTACTACTATTGCTCATTCTACTACTCCTCATACTACTACTTATACTACTACTACTCATACTACTACTGCTACTGATGCTACTACTACTTCTCATACCCCTACTACTTCTACTACTACTACTCCTCATACAGCTGCTCCTACTATTACTACCCCTGCTCATATTACTACTACTCCTACTAATACTACCTATACTATTAGTACTACTACTCATACAGCTACTACTACTACTACTACGTATACTACTACTATTCCTACTAATACTACCTATACTACTACTACCACTCATACTACTACTACTCCTACAGCTACTACTGCTACTAATACTACCTATACTACTACTTTACCCTGCTCATATTACTTTTTTTTTAATATTCTTTATTTATACCCAAGGGAGGAGTAAATAATCCATTCCATGCTGTAAGTTTCTTGAACTTTCAATATATATACAATGGAGATATTTCTCTGCATATGACTCTGGAAATCTACATATTAAACTTTAATCACCCCTATTATCTCCCCTATAAACCCTCTTCTCCTTTTCTTCTCTTTTTCCTCCTCTCCTGGCCACCAGGGTGTAACTCATTCCTCCCCCTTCCCCCTCCTATACCCATCCTTCCCTACTCCGCTCTCCTCGTGGAGGGAAGGGAACCTCCATAATATTGTAAACTTCCAAGACAGGCGGTCTCATTGCCCTGTAGTATCTCCCAACAATCTCTTTCCTTCCTCTGAATATACAAAGAAGTTCCATGTTGTCCACATTTCAATGTATTGCTCTTTTCTATCCTGTCCCGAGAACAGCAGATCTTCTATGGCCCCCACATTTCTTCCTTTATTCAGCCCATCCTGTAATTGATGGTGGTTTGGGGTCTTCCCAGCATCGGGCGATACACGCCTTGGCCTCGTTACCCAGATGACATAAGACCGACTTTTTATATGTCTGTAATGGGATTTGTGAGAGATGGAAGAAGGCTGGATCGTCCGGAAGTGGGAAGGGTGTAAACTTTTGGCCAATCCTTTGTACTTCCAACCAAAATTGCCTAATCTGAGGACACATCCCAAATCTATGGAGTAGAGTCCCCCGTCCCCAGCTGTATCTCCAACATTGATCTGAGGCTTCAGGGAAAAACCTACGAAGCTTCACCGGGGGGTAATACCACCTTGTCAGGAGATTATCATTTAGTTCTTGGGTTGGTGTACAGACTGATGAGTCCAACCAAAGATATCTTATCTTCTGACCTTCAACTGGCCTAAAAATCCTATTTAGGTCCCTTTCCCACTTTCCTATTCCTGGAATCTCAAAGTTATCTGGGGTATAGTCATACGGCTTCTACTCATCCTTGGTCCCTTATTTCCCCATATAAGTTTAGTAAAAAGCTTATCGACAAGGCAGTTGGAATATCTATCGGTAAGGCTTGGAAAAAATATTAAAGTTTTGTCAGAATACTCATTTTAATAAAGTTACAACAGCCAAACCATGAATAGAGTCCATGTCGCCATTTATCTAATAGGGAGGGAACTGCCTTCTATAGCGGAGGGACATTTACCTCGAAGGTCTTCTCTATTCTTGGCGGAATGTTTGTGCCGAGATATTTTAATGCCGTCCCAACCCATTTAAAGTTACAATTAGGTTGTATGGTTTGCTGTACCACTAGGGGGAGAGCCACGCCCATCGCCTCTGATGTACCACTAGAGGGAGAGCCACGCCCATCACCTCTGATGTACCACTAGGGGGAGAGCCACGCCCATCACCTCTGATATACCACTAGGGGGAGAGCCACGCCCATCGCCTCTGATGTACCACTAGGGGGAGAGCCACGCCCATCGCCTCTGATGTACCACTAGGGGGAGAGCCACGCCCATCGCCTCTGATGTACCACTAGGGGGAGAGCCACACCCATCGCCTCTGATGTACCACTAGGGGGAGAGCCACGCCCATTGCCTCTGATGTACCACTAGGGGGAGAGCCACGCCCATCGCCTCTGATTTGGCGTAATTGATTTTTAAGTTCGCTAATACACTATATCCTTCAACTTCCTTCATCAGATTCGGTAGCGAAACGCGTGGACTAGATAGAGAGAAGAACAGATTGTCTGCGTAAGCTGAGATTTTATCATTACGATCCCCTATTTGGAGTCCCTGGATGTCTGGGTTTTGCCTGATTTTATTAAGTAGTGGATCTAAAGATCGGGCGAATAACATCGGGGGAAAGTGGACATCCCTGCCGCGTTCCATTTGATATTTTAATCGGCTCTGAGTGTACCCCATTAACTTTATCCCGGGCCTGGGGGGGTGGAATACACCCCGGCAATCCAACCCAACATCTGCTCTCCCAGTCCCATAGGTCTCAGCACACCAAACGTAAATCGCCAACTGACCCTATCAAACGCTTTTTCTGCGTCGGTGCTCAGAGAAATAGAGGCGGGTTTTTGTCTTATTGGCATGATGGACCAGGTTGGGTACCATTAATGGTGTTATCCCTCGCCTCACGGGTAGGGATAAACCCAACCTGCTCCAAATCTACCAACTGGTTCAATAGCAGCTGAAGACGCGGGGCGAGCAATTTGGTGAAAAGTTTTAGATCTCCATTCAGCAATGAGATTGGGCGGTAGCTCCCACACTCCGTAGGATCCTTTCCTTCTTTCGGAATAACCGATATGTGCGCCATAAGTGCGTCCGGTGGGGGAAAGCGGCCGCCCGTCCAATCTCATTGGAGGCCTTTGTCATATATCTACCCAGTAATGGGAAAAAGTTCTTCTAATATTAGATTGTAAATCCATCCGGGGCCTGGCGCCTTCCCATGTTTGACTGTTTTTATCACTGCGCTTAATTCCTCGATCGTTATGGGGGCCTCTAAGATATTCCAGTCCGGAGAGGACAACCTAAAGAGAGGTGGTGAGGAGAGATCCTCCTCCATACTATCTGGAGAGGACAACCTAAAGAGAGGTGGTGAGGAGAGATCCTCCTCCATACTATCTGGAGATGACAACCTAAAGAGAGGTACTGAGGAGAGATCCTCCTCCATACTATCTGGAGATGACAACCTAAAGAGAGGTGCTGAGGAGAGATCCTCCTCCATACTATCTGGAGAGGACAACCTAAAGAGAGGTGCTGAGGAGAGATCCTCCTCCATACTATCTGGAGAGGACAACCTAAAGAGAGGTGCTGAGGAGAGATCCTCCTCCATACTATCTGGAGAGGACAACCTAAAGAGAGGTGCTGAGGAGAGATCCTCCTCCATACTATGTGGAGATGACAACCTAAAGAGAGGTGCTGAGGAGAGATCCTCCTCCATACTATCTGGAGAGGACAACCTAAAGAGAGGTGCTGAGGAGAGATCCTCCTCCATACTATCTGGAGAGGACAACCTAAAGAGAGGTGCTGAGGAGAGATCCTCCTCCATACTATCTGGAGATGACAACCTAAAGAGAGGTGCTGAGGAGAGATCCTCCTCCATACTATCTGGAGATGACAACCTAAAGAGAGGTGCTGAGGAGAGATCCTCCTCCATACTATCTGGAGATGAGAACCTAAAGAGAGGTGCTGAGGAGAGATCCTCCTCCATACTATCTGGAGAGGACAACCTAAAGAGAGGTGCTGAGGAGAGATCCTCCTCCATACTATCTGGAGATGACAACCTAAAGAGAGGTGCTGAGGAGAGATCCTCCTCCATACTATCTGGAGATGACAACCTAAAGAGAGGTGCTGAGGAGAGATCCTCCATACTATCCGGAGAGGACAACCTAAAGAGAGGTGGTGAGGAGAGATCCTCCTCCATACTATCTGGAGAGGACAACCTAAAGAGAGGTGCTGAGGAGAGATCCTCCTCCATACTATCTGGAGAAGACAACCTAAAGAGAAGTGCTGAGGAGAGATCCTCCTCCATACTATCTGGAGATGACAACCTAAAGAGAGGTGCTGAGGAGAGATCCTCCTCCATACTATCTGGAGAAGACAACCTAAAGAGAGGTGCTGAGGAGAGATCCTCCTCCATACTATCTGGAGATGACAACCTAAAGAGAGGTGCTGAGGAGAGATCCTCCTCCATACTCTCTGGAGAGGACAACGTAAAGAGAGGTGCTGAGGAGAGATCCTCCTCCATACTATCTGGAGATGACAACCTAAAGAGAGGTGCTGAGGAGAGATCCTCCTCCATACTATCTGGAGATGACATCCTAAAGAGAGGTGCTGAGGAGAGATCCTCCTCCATACTATCTGGAGATGACATCCTAAAGAGAGGTGCTGAGGAGAGATCCTCCTCCATACTATCTGGAGATGAGGGTATTGATGTCAGATTATAGAGTGAAGAGTAATACTCTGTGAATCTCTGAGCTATGTCTTTAGGTAAGGAGATCCTCTGTCCATTCTCCCCCTTTATATGGGGTACGTAGGCTGACCTTCCCTTTTCTTTAATCTTCCCTGACAACATTTTACTCCATGTATCTCTCAGTTCATACAGAACTTTCTTCCCTGACAACATTTTACTCCATGTATCTCTCAGTTCATACAGAACTTTCTTTTTTTTTTTAACATCAAAAAGTTTATTTGAAAGTTTAATACAGCTTACAATCAAAGCCATTTACGAGTGACAAATCAGTACAAAAACATATTGCTAATCTTTACTACATTGTTATTTACCATTATTTCTAACTAGGTTTAGTCAGTGTATTTCTCGATTGTTTAATATTTAACTTGTATTATAGCATTACTATATATTATGTAGTATCACATAGTACTTATTATTCACACCTGAATTCTGCTTTTACAGTCAGCTTTGATTTGAAAACCTAGAAATGGATAGAACAGATAGAAGAATAGAAAGGGTATAGGGGTAATAAGGGGAATGTAGGAAGAACTTGTTATACATTATGTTATTATTTCTTATTCATTTGAACTGTGCAGTCTGGTGGAGAGTGGTCACCATGGCTTATCTTCCTCTTGTACTTCTATGTTCAGTTTAGTTTTCACTGTGTCATTAACTCTTCATATGTCTTAGAGAATCTAAAAGCGAACCACGGAGACCATGTCTTTTGAAATTTCTCTGCTCTGTCTGTGGATTGGGCCGGGGTGTCTTTCATCTACTTTTTTTAGCCAGTTTTGTATGGATGGGGGGCTCTTCGTTTTCCAGTTGAGCGGTATTAAAGATTTAGCCGCATTGAGTAGGTGTTTTGTCAGTGATTTTTTGTACCTTTTAAGAGGGAAATTTGATATGTGAAGTAGACAACAAGGTGCATTAAGTTCAAGACTCGTCTCCGTGATTAGCTTCACAAGTTCCTTTACTCTGTGCCAGAATGGGCTGATTAGGGGACATCCCCACCAGATATGTAGCAGGGTCCCCCTTTCTTCCTCACACCTCCAGCACCTGTCTGATGTGTGAGGAAACCATTTCTTAAGCTTATCAGGTGTAGCATACCAGTGTGTCATTAGTTTGTATGATGTTTCCTGAGTTTTAGTACTTATTGAGCATTTGTGTGACATGATGCATGCTACTTTCCATTGTTTGTCAGTGATATCTACTTGTAATGCTTTAGACCAAACAGCTTTGAATCTGTCCTCTGTTGTCTCTTTAGACTCTTGCAACCAGGTGTAGGAAATAGAAGTCGCTCTGCTGAACTGTGTGCCTTGTAAGCAAATTTCCTCTAACTCTGTTAATCGCCGGAAGAGTGTGGGTTTTCTTGTTTTGTTAGTTATATAGCTGTGCATTTGAAAGTATACCCATAGAGGAAGCCCCTTGAGGTCATTATCTGTCTTGAATGTAGCTAAATCCTTAATGTTGCCTTTATGTATACAATTCAGTGCTAGTAGAGGTGATCTACTAGTTGGGGTCTGTAGGGTCTTATTCTTAAGTCCTGGTGGAAAGTCAGGATTGTCCATCATTGGGGAAAGTGGACTGAGAACTGATGTCAATTCAGTAGTGTTAGCTATTTTCTGAAATAGGTTTAGTGTAGTACCTGTCAATGGGTGTTTTCTAATTTGCTTGTTGTGAGATTTCCAAGGTATCCAAGGGGGAGAATTTCAAAGGGGTTTGGTACAGTGAGGCCTCCAACAAGACCCAGTCTTTAGATTCGGTATGGCAATGCCAATCTATCACCCTTGTGAGGTGTGAGGCAAGATAATAATTGTAAAAATTTGGTATGCCCATACCCCCTTATTCTTTTGGTCTAGTGAGAAGTTGGAATTTGATTCTGGCTTTTTTGTGTCCCCAGAGGAATTCTAGCAGTACAGATTGCAAAGCCTTAAATAAAGATTGGGGTATTTTAATAGGGAGGGATCTGAGTAAATACAGCAATCTGGGGAGAATAACCATTTTTAATATCGCCGCCCTCCCGAACCATGAGAAGTATTTGTTGTTCCATTTTTTTAGGTCTTTCTTTATTTCTTGTAGTAAAGCAGGAAAGTTATGTTCGTATAGGGATGTTAATCTTGGTGTTAAATTTATTCCCAGATATTTGAGGGAGTGCGTTTCCCATCTAAAGGGGCAATTGGTTTTGGTGTTATTCAGGTTTTCGTCAGATAGGGAAATGTTCATTGCTTCTGATTTTGTGTAATTTATTTTAAAATTTGAGAGATAGCCGTAATCGGTAAATTGTTTCATCAGGTTTGGCATTGTTATGTGTGGATTAGTTAAAAAAAAACAGGAGGTCGTCGGCATGTGCCGCGATCTTGTATTCCTTATTCGCAACTTCGAATCCTGTAATAGATTTATCTTGATTTATCATTCTAATAAATGGTTCTAAGGAGAGGATGAATAGTAGAGGGGACAATGGGCATCCCTGTCTAGTACCATTTGTGATCAAGACCCTCTCCGATAGCGAGCCATTCATTTTCAACTTAGCTGACGGTTTGTCATAGAGGGCTGATATCCACATCAACATGCGAGGGCCTAGACCCACGTATTTGCACGTGTCTAGCATATAATCCCATGAGACTCTATCGAAGGCCTTCTCCGCATCCGTGGACAGGAGAAGGCCTTCACAGCCCCCATTGTGTGCTGCATGTGACAACAAAAGGGCCTTGATCACATTGTCTCTAGCCTCTCTATTGGGCATAAAGCCCACCTGTTCTGGGCCTATTAGTGAAGGCAATATAGACCTTAGTCCGTTTGCCATCACTTTAGCCATAATTTTCAGGCCTAAATTTAGTAAGGAAATAGGTCTGTAGCTTGTGCACTCCATGGGGTCTTTTCCTGGTTTTGGTATTACTGTAATATGGACTGCTAGAAATTCAGTTGGTACCGGGGAGGTTGAAGTCAAGGCATTTAAAGCTTTTTGTAAGGGGGATGTTAAAATATTACTAAAGGTTTTATAATAAATTGAGGTAAAGCCGTCTGGGCCCGGGCTTTTCCCTGGTTTGAGGTCTTTTATTGCTGACTCCATTTCTGTTTCTGTGATTTCTTCCTCTAAGGGGGATGTCTCCGTGTCTCCCAATTTGGGTATTCCACTCCTAATAAGGTAGTCTTGTATAGCTGTCCTTCTTATGTTGCGTAGGTATGTTGTACAGTTCCGTATAAAATTGTTGGAATTGTGTCGCTATTGCTTCCGTAGTGACAGCTAATGTCCCTCCTCGTGATCTGATTCCTGCTATGTGATTTTTTGAGTTAGCTTCTTTCAGTGCTCTAGATAACAGCCTGCCTGTTTTGTCACCTGACTCATAATATATAGCTTTTTTGAAGAACAGCATTCTTTTAGATTTGTGCTCAAATATTTGTTGTAGTGTCTTGCGGGTGTCAAGGAGGTCTTTAGCTGATTGTAGCGATAGGGAATGTTTATGACTATGTTCCAAGGCATTAATTTTATTTTATTTCAGTTTATTAATTTCTTGTTCCTGTTTTTTCTTTCTTTGGGCTCCTAGTTTAATTAGTTCCCCTCTAATACAACATTTGTGTGCCTGCCAGATTGTCATGGGATCCATTGTAGGGGTACAGTTGTGTCTGAAATATTCAGACAGTGTTGCAGTTATTTTGGGCATTAGTTCCATGTCTGTTATGAGTGAGGGGTTAAGTCTCCATATATTTGATCTGGGGGCTGGTGCGCTTAAATCTAACGTCAGGGATATCGGTGCATGGTCACACAGTACTTGAACTCCTATTTGGGCGTCTATTACGTTTGGTAAGTCCCTTTGAGTAATGAACAGTAGGTCTATATGTGAGTATCTGTTATGTGGAGCTGAATGATAGGAGAAGTCCCTAGTATCTGGGTGGAGGAATCTCCATGAGTCTATTCATTGTAATGAGTTGAGGAGTGTTTTAATTCTTTTGAGGGCGCTATACTCAATGCAGGATTTCCCCGAAGAGGAATCAACTGCTGGGTTTAGTGGTACATTAAAGTCTCCACCTAAAATGAGTAATCCTGATGTGAACCCTGTCAGTTCTCGTACTATTTTTTGGCAGAAGGTAACCTGGCCTGAATTAGGGAAGTAAACGTTCGCTAAAGTGATGGGTCTATCGAAGTATGTGCCCTACAGAAATATGTATCTACCCTCTGGGTCTATGAGACTTTCTCTTAGGGTAAATGGGGCATCTTTTACCCTAAGAGACTCGAGACTCCCTTGGTTTTAGCTGTGTCATTTGTTGCATGATATGCCTCTGTAAAGTAGGTATTGGTGAGTTTTGGGATGTGCCCTGTTTTAAAATGGGTCTCTTGGAGGAAAACAAAGTGTGGCTTACCCTTCCTTAGTTCCCGAAGGAGTGTTGACCTTTTCTCTGGGATATTGAGCCCTCTTATGTTGTGTGAGATCACTCTGGGGGATTTCCCCAATGCTGAGTAGGCCATCGGTATAATTGGGTGGTTGAAGACAGTATGTGAGTCCTGAAATACATTTTTCTGAGATATCTGTTAACGACCAATCTCCACCGTAGTGTGGTAGTTGTTAGCTGGGTGGTGAGAAGGGAGAGGTACAGAGAGAGAAAAGGGAGAAGGAAGAGAAGTTAGTAGATAAAAAAGTAAATATCAGAGGTGAATTCACCTCCTAACAGAGTAAGTATATATACTTTAGTCAATTAACACACTGCACTAAAGTGACTAAGTAGTGTACCGGAGCTTATAAACCTGGCTCAGATACACTTTTGTGGGTACGTGGAAAGTCAGCGCCCGAAAAGAAAAAATTGAAAAACTTGTTTTAGACTAGTTAACTGGTAATTCAAATAAAACGGAGAAAAAAGAGAACGGCTCAGCCTCTTTAAGGCAACATTTGGGTTTGGGTCTAGGAAGAACTTCCCGTTCCAGAACCTGTCCCTTTAGTTCTCCTATGGATAGAGAGCATTGTCTGTAACATCCATGGACTCCCGTGTCAGGTAGCTGTCAACATTCAGGGAATAATGTCTGCATTTTCATAAGTTGGAATAAACGAATCTGCTTGTCCGACCTGTGGTCTATTATTGCCTGTATCGCTTGATTTGTATTCCACCTTTTGAGAGTGTCCGGCATATGATACATAAATTTGTGGGTTATCTTTTGGTTTGGTTTCAAGTCGTGGCTTCTTAAGAAACAGTATGTAGTGAACTACTTCTAGGCCTTAATTGCAGTGTACCAAAGTTAACCAAACATATGAACTTCAACTTGGTTACGTTTGCTTCAGCCGTGAACTGCGATGATTGACGTGGATCTTGTTGTGTCCTTGCATCTCTATATATGGGGAAATTGGTCTGCAGTGAGCATGTAACTCACTGCTCAATCTTTGGTGTAGGAGACCATTGGGAAGGTCCTGGTAGGAAGGGCTCTAGATCAGTTCAGTTTGTGAAACCTGGATGGTGTGGAACGTGATGCAGGGGTCCCCCTTATTGTTCCTCCTCCCTTTCCATGCTTCATTTTCTTAGAAAGTTGTTTATCCGGAGTAGACAAGGGAGAACCTGGAGGGCTTCTGGTGTGAGGGGGCAGAGTAAACTCCTGGTACCATTCAGGTAGATCAATCAGATCTAAGTCCAGGGCTGCACAGAAATCAGGGAGATCCTCTGGTGTGCGTAACACAAGCTGTTTTCCTGAGATTGTGGTTACAAGTGCAAAGGGGAAACGCCATGTGTATCTTATGTCTCTTTCCCTTCATTTATCTATGAGAGAGACCAGGAAATATCACAATGTACCACAACCCTCTAGATGTCTGATTGTGTGCCTGGTATGTACAGGGAACACATCTACTCTGAGGATACTACAGGAGTCCGTCTTATCATGTGTTTACTACACAAATGTCACATACTGTGTGGGGTACCCTGCTCATATTACTACTACTACCTATACTACTACTACCACTACTACTACTACTCATATTACTACTACTACTAATACTAATACTACTACTACTACTACTCATACTACTACCCCTGCTCATATTACTACTCCTCCTACTAATACTACTACTACCACTCCTACTACTACTACTACTACTCATACAGCTACTACTACTAATACCCCTGTTCATATTACTACTACTCCTACTAATACTGCTACTACCATTCCTACTACTACTACTACTACTACCACTCCTACTACTACTACTACCACTCCTACTAATACTACTACTACAACTCCTACTACTACTCATATAGCTACTACTACTCCTGCTCATATTACTACTCCTCCTACTAATACTACTACCACTCCTATTATCACTACTACTACTACTACTACCACTACTCATACAGCTACTACTACTACCCCTGCTCATATTACTACTCCTCCTACTAATACTACCTATACTACTACTACCACTCCTACTACTCATACTACTACTACCACTCCTACTACTACTACTCATACAGCTACTACTACTACCCCTGCTTATATTACTACTCCTCCTACTAATACTACCTATACTACTACACCACTCCTACTACTAATGCTACTACTACCACTCCTACTACTACTACTACTCATACAGCTACTACTACTACTAATACTACCACTCCTACTACTACTACTACCCCTGCTCATATTACTCCACCTCCTACTAATACTACTACTACTACTACCCCTACTACTACTCATACAGCTACTGCTACTACCCCTGCTCATATTACTACTCCTTCTACTAATACTACCTATACTACTACTACCACTACTACTACTACTCATACAGCTACTACTCCTCCTACTAATACTACCACTCCACCTCCTACTACTACTACTACTACTACTACTACTACTACTACTACTACCCCTGCTCATATTATACTCCTCCTACTAATACTACTACTACCACTCCTACTACTACTACTACAACCCCTGCTCATATTACTACTCCTCCTACTAATACTACCTATACTACTACTACCACTCCTACTACTACTCATACAGCTACTACTACTACTACCCCTGCTCATGTTACTCCTCCTCCTACTAATACTACTACTATCACTCCTACTACTACTACTACTACAGCTACTACTACTACTACTACCCCTGCTCATATTACTACTCCTACTAATACTACTACTACCACTCCTACTCCTACTCCTACTACTACAGCTACTACTACTACTCATACAACTACTACTACTACTACTACTCATACAGCTACTACTACTACTACCCCTGCTCATATTACTACTCCTCCTACTAATACTACTACTACCACCCCTACTACAACTACTACTACCCCTGCTCATATTACTACTCCTCCTACTAATACTACTACTACCACCACCCCTACTACTACTACTACTACCCCTGCTCATATTACTACTACTCCTACTAATACTACTACTACCACTCCTCCTACTACTACTACTACCCCTGCTCATATTACTACTCCTACTAATACTACCTATACTACTACTACTACCACCCCTACTACTACTCATACAGCTACTACTACTACTACTACTACCCCTGCTCATATTACTACTCCTCCTACTAATACTACCTATACTACTACTACCACTACTACTACTACTCATAAAGCTACTACTCCTCCTACTAAAACTACCACTGCTACTACTACTACTACTACTACTACTACTACTACTACTACTACCCCTGCTCATATTACTCCTCCTCCTACTAATACTACCTATACTACTACTACCACTCCTACTACTACTACTGCTCATACAGCTACTACTACAACCACTGCTCATGTTACTACTCCTCCTACTAATGCTACTACTACCACTCCTACTACTACTACTACTACTCATACAGCTGCTACTACTACTACCCCTGCTCATATTACTACTCCTCCTACTAATACTACTACTACCACTCCTACTACTACTACTACTACTACTACTACTACCCCTGCTCATATTACTACTCCTCCTACTAATACTACTACTACTACTACTACTCATACAGCTACTACTACTACTACCCCTGCTCATATTACTACTCCTCCTACTAATACTACTACTACCACTCCTACTACTACAACTACTACTAGCCCTGCTCATATTACTACTCCTCCTACTAATACTACTACTACCACCGCTACTACTACTACAACTACTACCCCTGCTCATATTACTACTACTCCTACTAATACTACTACTACCACTCCTCCTACTACTACTACTACTACCCCTGCTCATATTACTACTCCTACTAATACTACCTATACTACCACTACTACTACCACCCCTACTACTACTCATACAGCTACTACTACTACTACCCCTGCTCATATTACTACTACTCCTACTAATACTACTACTACCACTCCTACTACTACTACTCATACAGCTACTACTACTACCCCCGCTCATATTACTACTCCTCCTACTAATACTACTAATACCACTCCTACTACTACTACTCATACAGCTACTACTACTACTACTACTACTACCCCTGCTCATATTACTACTCCTCCTACTAATACTACTACTACTACTCATACAGCTACTACTACTACTACCATCCCTGCTCATATTACTATTCCTCCTACTAATACTACCTATACTACTACTACCACTCCTACTACTACTACTATTCATACAGCTACTACTACCCCTGCTCATATTACTACTCCTCCTACTAATACTACCTATACTACTACTACCACTCCAACTACTACTACTACTCATACAGCTACTACTACTACTATTACCCCTGCTCATATTACTACTCCTACTAAATACTACTTCTACCACTCCTACTACTACTCATACAGCTACTACTACTACCCCTGCTCATATTACTACTCCTCCTACTGATACTACCTATACTACTACCACTCCTACTACTCATACAGCTACTACTACTACTACTACCCCTGCTCATATTACTACTCCTCCTACTAATATTACCTATACTACTACCACTCCTACTACTACTACTCATACAGCTACTACTACTACCCCTGCTCATATTACTCCTCCTCCTACTACTACTACTACCACCACTCCTACTACTCATACAGCTACTACTACTACCCCTGCTCATATTACTACTCCTCTTACTAATACTACTACTACTATCACTCCTACTACTACTCATACAGCTACTACTACTACCCCTGCTCATATTACTACTACTCCTACTAATACTACTACTACCACACCTACTACTACTCATACAGCTACTACTACTACCCCTGCTCATATTACTCCTCCTCCTACTATTACTACTACCACTCCTACTCATACAGCTACTACTATTACCCCTGCTCATATTACTACTCCTCCTACTAATACTACCTATACTACTACTACCACTCCTACTACTACTCATACAGCTACTACTACTACTACCCCTGCTCATATTACTCCTCCTCCTACTAATACTACCTATACTACTACTACCACTCCTACTACTACTCATACAGCTACTACTACTACCCCTGCTCATATTACTACTACTCCTACTAATACTACCTATACTACTACTACCACTCCTCTTCCTACTACTACTACTACTCATACATCTACTACTACTACTACTACCCCTGCTCATATTACTACTCCTCCTACTAATACTACCTATACTACTACTACTCATACAGCTACTACTGCTACCCCTGCTCATATTACTACTCCTCCTACTAATACTACCTATACTACTACTACCACTCCCACTACTACTACTGCTACTTCTACAGCTACTACTACTACCACTACTACCCCTGCTCATATTACTACCTCTCCTACTAATACTACCTATACTACTACTACTACTCATACAGCTACTACTACTACCCCTGCTCATATTACTACTACTCCTACTAATACTACCTACACTACTACTACCAACTCATACTACTACTACTACTACTACTACTACTACTACTACTACTACTATTCATACAGCTACTACTACTACCCCTGCTCATGTTACTACTACTCCTACTAATACTACCTATACTACTACTACCACTCCTACTACTACTACTACTACTCATACAGCTACTACTACTACCACTACTACCCCTGCTCATATTACTACTCCTAATAATACTACCTATACTCCTACTACTACTACTCATACAGCTACTACTACTACCCCTGCTACTACTACCCCTGCTCATATTACTACTCCTCCTACTAATACTACTACCACTACCACTCCTACTACTACTACTCATACAGCTTCTACTACTACCCCTGCTCATGTTACTACTACTCCTACTAATACTACCTATACTACTACTACCACTACTACTACTACTACTCATACAGCTACTACCCCTGCTCATGTTACTACTACTCCTACTAATACTACTACTATTCCTACTAATACTACCTATACTACTACTACCACTCATAATACTACTACTACTACTACTCCTCATACACCTACTCCTCCTACTACTACTACCCCTGCTCATATTAATACTATTACTACTACTAATACTACTACTACTGCTACTACTATCCCTGCTCATATTACTCCTATTCCTTCTAATACTACTACTACCACTCATACTACTACAACTACTACTCATACAGCTACTACTACTACTACTACTACTACCCCTGCTCATATTACTACTACTCCTACTAATACTACCTATACTACTACTACCACTCCTCTTACTACTACTACTACTCATACATCTACTACTACTACTACCACTACTACCCCTGCTCATATTACTACTCCTCCTACTAATACTACCTATACTACTACTACTCATACAGCTACTACTGCTACCCCTGCTCATATTACTACTCCTCCTACTAATACTACCTATACTACTACTACCACTCCCACTACTACTACTGCTACTTCTACAGCTACTACTACTACTACTACCCCTGCTCATATTACTACTCCTCCTACTAATACTACCTACACTACTACTACTACTCATACAGCTACTACTACTACCCCTGCTCATATTACTACTACTCTGCTAATACTACCTACACTACTACTACCAACTCATACTACTACTACTACTACTACTACTACTATTCATACAGCTACTACTACTACCCCTGCTCATGTTACTACTACTCCTACTAATACTAACTATACTACTACTACCACTCCTACTACTACTACTACTACTACTCATACAGCTACTACTACTACCACTACTACCCCTGCTCATATTACTACTCCTACTAATACTACCTATACTCCTACTACTACTACTCATACAGCTACTACTACTACCCCTGCTACTACTACCCCTGCTCATATTACTACTACTCCTACTAATACTACTACCACTACCACTCCTACTACTACTACTCATACAGCTACTACTACTACTACTACCCCTGCTCATATTACTACTACTCCTACTAATACTACCTACACTACTACTACTACTACTACTACTCATACAGCTTCTACTACTACCCCTGCTCATGTTACTACTACTCCTACTAATACTACCTATACTACTACTACCACAACTACTACTACTCATACAGCTACTACCCCTGCTCATGTTACTACTACTCCTACTAATACTACTACTATTCCTACTAATACTACCTATACTACTACTACCACTCATAATACTACTACTACTACTACTACTCCTCATACAGCTACTCCTCCTACTACTACTACCCCTGCTCATATTAATACTATTACTACTACTAATACTACTACTACTGCTACTACTATCCCTGCTCATATTACTCCTATTCCTACTAATACTACTACTACCACTCATACTACTACAACTACTACTCATACAGCTACTACTACTATTACTACTACTACTACTACCCCTGCTCATATTACTACTACTCCTACTAATACTACCTATACTACTACTACCACTCCTCTTCCTACTACTACTACTACTCATACATCTACTACTACTACTACTACTACTACCCCTGCTCATATTACTACTCCTCCTACTAATACTACCTATACTACTACTACTCATACAGCTACTACTGCTACCCCTGCTCATATTACTCCTCCTTCTACTAATACTACCTATACTACTACTACCACTCCCACTACTACTACTGCTACTTCTACAGCTACTACTACTACTACTACCCCTGCTCATATTACTACTCCTCCTACTAATACTACCTATACTACTACTACTACTCATACAGCTACTACTACTACCCCTGCTCATATTACTACTACTCCTACTAATACCACCTACACTACTACTACCAACTCATACTACTACTACTACTACTACTACTACTACTACTACTATTCATACAGCTACTACTACTACCCCTGCTCATGTTACTACTACTCCTACTAATACTACCTATACTACTACTACCACTCCTACTACTACTACTACTACTCATACAGCTACTACTACTACCACTACTACCCCTGCTCATATTACTACTCCTACTAATACTACCTATACTCCTACTACTACTACTCATACAGCTACTACTACTACCCCTGCTACTACTACCCCTGCTCATATTACTACTCCTCCTACTAATACTACTACCACTACCACTCCTACTACTACTACTCATACAGCTACTACTACTACTACTACCCCTGCTCATATTACTACTACTCCTACTAATACTACCTACACTACTACTACTACTACTACGCATACAGCTTCTACTACTACCCCTGCTCATGTTACTACTACTCCTACTAATACTACCTATACTACTACTACCACTACTACTACTACTACTACTACTACTACTCCTCATACAGCTACTACCCCTGCTCATGTTACTACCACTCCTACTAATACTACTACTATTCCTACTAATACTACCTATACTACTACTACCACTCATAATACTACTACTACTACTACTCCTCATACAGCTACTCCTCCTACTACTACTACCCCTGCTCATATTAATACTATTACTACTACTAATACTACTACTACTGCTACTACTATCCCTGCTCATATTACTCCTATTCCTACTAATACTACTACTACCACTCATACTACTACAACTACTACTCATACAGCTACTACTACTACTACTACTACTACTACTACCCCTGCTCATATTACTACTACTCCTACTAATACTACCTATACTACTACTACCACTCCTCTTCCTACTACTACTACTACTACTCATACATCTACTACTACTACTACCCCTGCTCATATTACTACTCCTCCTACTAATACTACCTATACTACTACTACTCATACAGCTACTACTGCTACCCCTGCTCATATTACTACTCCTCCTACTAATACTACCTATACTACTACCACCACTCCCACTACTACTACTGCTACTTCTACAGCTACTACTACTACTACTACCCCTGCTCATATTACTACTCCTCCTACTAATACTACCTATACTACTACTACTACTCATACAGCTACTACTACTACCCCTGCTCATATTACTACTACTCCTACTAATACTACCTACACTACTACTACCAACTCATACTACTACTACTACTACTACTACTACTACTACTACTATTCATACAGCTACTACTACTACTACCCCTGCTCATGTTACTACTACTCCTACTAATACTACCTATACTACTACTACCACTCCTACTACTACTACTACTACTCATACAGCTACTACTACTACCACTACTACCCCTGCTCATATTACTACTCCTACTAATACTACCTATACTCCTACTACTACTACTCATACAGCTACTACTACTACCCCTGCTACTACTACCCCTGCTCATATTACTACTCCTCCTACTAATACTACTACCACTACCACTCCTACTACTACTACTCATACAGCTACTACTACTACTACTACCCCTTCTCATATTACTACTACTCCTACTAATACTACCTACACTACTACTACTACTACTACTACTCATACAGCTTCTACTACTACCCCTGCTCATGTTACTACTACTCCTACTAATACTACCTATACTACTACTACCACTACTACTACTACTACTCATACAGCTACTACCCCTGCTCATGTTACTACTACTCCTACTAATACTACTACTATTCCTACTATTACTACCTATACTACTACTACCACTCATACTACTACTACTACTACTACTCCTCATACAGCTACTCCTCCTCCTACTACTACCCCTGCTCATATTAATACTATTACTACTACTAATACTACTACTACTACTGCTACTACTATCCCTGCTCATATTACTCCTATTCCTACTAATACTACTACTACCACTCATACTACTACAACTACTACTCATACAGCTACTACTACTACTACTACTACTACCTCTGCTCATATTACTACTACTCCTACTAATACTACATATACTACTACTACTACTTATACAGCTACTACTACTACTACTACTACTACTACTACTACCCCTGCTCATGTTACTACTACTCCTACTAATACTACCTATGCTACTAGTAATACTACTCATACAGCTACTCCTACTACTACATATACTACTACTATCAATAGACAACTTGCAGAAAAGCGTGTTTTGCATTTTTACCGCCTTTTGCCACGATTTGCATTATTAAATCTGCCCGACAACAAATTAAAAAAAAAAAAAAATAAACAACTAAAAATACAAATTGCTGTAAAAAAAACGCAGAAATCTCAGCAAAAATCACTGCAGAAACTCTGAGAAGCGACATGAATAGATATGAATGGAGGCGGAGCCCCGATCACACCGGTGTGACTTGTCATGTG
This sequence comes from Aquarana catesbeiana, assembly GCF_042186555.1. NCBI lineage: Eukaryota > Metazoa > Chordata > Amphibia > Anura > Ranidae > Aquarana > Aquarana catesbeiana. The sequence goes on from NC_133336.1 coordinate 204,712,426, forward strand.
ATTAGACAGTTCCAGATCACATGACAAGTCACATCCTATTGTCAGCAATGGAAGCGATGGAATCTCTGTGACTTTGTGCCTCGGCACTGATTGGAAGAAGAAGGTCCCTGCAGTATTTGTGGTGATTTCCGGTGTGATTTCCATAGACATCTGTGTATGAAGAGGATCAGATCTCAGACAAGTATCACCTGGAATTGTGCTGACCGGATACTATGAAATCCGGAGACTTCAAGTGAAATCTCACAATATGAAAGTCACATCAATGTGAACCACGGCTTAAAGTGATCAGAAAACTATTCATTCCAATTATACAAATCAAATCCAAAACATTTTCTGTATAGATAAAAAAAACATTCTAAATACATTTTATTCCTTTTTATAAGTGATCACATTCCCTCTATTCTCAGCTGCAGAAGAGCTGGGGGAGGAGAAGCAGCAGCACACCGGTCTTCCCAGTGAATGACTGTGCAGGGGGGTGTCAGGACAAGTCTGATCATTGGAGGAGAGCACACTGAGCTCCCAGCATAGCTAGAGAACTGACCATGCTGAGCTCTCCTGCTTAGTGTGGTCAGTTTTTAAAGCGGTAGTAAACCACTGGCTTTTTTTATAAACCTGCAAGGCAATGTGATAATGTGCTAGTATGGAGCACAGAGTCCTGACCTCAGCCCCATAGAACACCTTTGGGATGAATTAGAAAAGAGACTGTGAGCCAGGCCTTCTCATCCAACATCAGTGCCTGACCTCACAAATGCTCTTCTGGAAGAATGGTCAAACATTCCCACAGACACCCTCCTAAACCTTGTGGACGGCCTTCCCAGAAGAGATGAGGCTGTTATAGCTGCACAGGGCGGAGCCAACTCAATACTGAACCCTATGGACTAATGCCCCGTACACACGGTCGGATTTTCCGATGGACAATGTCCGATCGGAGCGTGTTGTCGGAAATTCGCGCCATCGGACATTTTCCATCTGATTTTCCGACACACAAAGTTGGACAGCAGGAGATAAAATTTTCCGACAACAAAATCCGATTGCGTCAATTCCGACCGTGTGTGGCCTATTCCAACGCACAAAGTGCCACGCATGCTCAGAAGAAATTCCGACACGGGACAGCTCGGTCTGGTAAACGTAGTGTTCGCAATGGATACAGCACTTTCGTCACGCTGCAATGTTCAAAATGGTTTAATACAGCGCACTCTCTTCTTCTTTATAATGTGACAAGAATTAAGTCGTTTTGATGCTCATATTCACACACACTTCTCACAAACTTCTTTTGTTACTATTTATCGGGATTCCCTCAATATATTTTGATTTCTCACATCTGACATTTTTTTTATATTTTATTTTTTTTTTGGCTTTAATGTTGATTCTTTTTTTGTGTTTCTCTTTTATTTTTTTTGGTGATTTTGATTTGTACTCCCGAAAATGTTTGTGTGTTTTTTATGACAAGTTCCCACAACACCATTGATATGTTGTTCTATTTAATCTGTAGGAGATTGTTTTGTGTTGTTGTCTCTTGTTAATTTCACATTTTATGTTAGAAATGTACCTGAATCGTCACCAACAAACTGTCCTTTTTGGATGAAAACACACACAGGAGAGTAGAATTTACAGAAAAAAATTTATTAAGGGCTCACAACTAAACAAAGAGGGAGGCAACGCTGGAGAAACTGCAGAAGTGGGCGAAGTCTTGGACCCCCGGGGCAGACATCAATTATTTAAAAGCAAAATTGGTGGCCTGAGGAGTCCATATCTAAGGGAGGGCAGTCTGGTCCAGAAGTCCCAGAGATCCGGAAAGCAGCAGATGACATCTGTGTCCCCAGGCTGTGGTCATACGAGAGACTGCAGCTTCTGTCAGACCAGACTGAACCCAGGGCCATCACTCTTTGGTCTTCCTTCCACGCTTCCTTCCAGGCTGTGGCTGTGGTGGTGGAGTTGTGGCAGCAGGAGGAGGAGGAGGATCGTCATCTCAATGACATCCGTCTTGGGTGTCAGTTCCCCACTCAACCCCTTACGTAGGACTTTATAAATCTGGTCCTCAGAGAGCTTGCGTTGGCCCTCCTGCATGTCCTGCAATTTTGTGGCAGCCATGCAGGCAAATTTCTCTTCAGGACTGGGGAAGGCTCGGAGGGACGCCGAAGCCTCCTGGATCAGCCTGAACACAGAATCCTGCACAGAACTGGGAGTCATCTTCCTGGCTCGTTTATGTGGCAGGCGGAGGGGAGGAACCTGAGACTCAGTCAGGCTGTGACTGGTCCCAGGCTTCTCTTGGCTGACACTTAGCCCCACCTCCTCCTGGCTGCCACTAATCCCCGCCTCCTCCTGACTGCCACATTCTACAACCTTCTCCTGGCTGAGGTCCTCCTGTGTATGAAAAAGGGACATAGTTTTAGTATTTTTTACATCAATCACACACAATTTTTACCTCCTGACTGCTGCAAATTGAATGTTAACAAATATAACAGACTATCCTTCTGAGCCCAGCAGTTTTCATTCTTGTCCCAATTTTGGGTGCCCACTACTGTCTATTGATATGTAAAACACTTTATTAAATCAGCAATTAGTGATCAATAATAACATCTAGTTAACATCATTTCTTTATTGACCAGAAATCTGTAGAAGAATGCTATACCTGGCTCCAGCTGGGCTCCTCCACTTCTTCCTGGCTGGAAGGCCCAGGTTGGACATCGGAAGCCTCAGCTGGGGTGGAAGGAAGCGTGGAAGGAAGAGTAGAGAGGGATTCCCTGACTTCAGTGTGGTCTGACAGAAATCGCAGTCTCTCATAGTACCAGAGCCTGGGGACATAAACGTCATCTGCTGCAGCTCCGGACCTCTGGGAATCTGTGACCTTCTTGCGCTCCCTAAGATATGTGCTCCTCAGGCCACCAATTTTGGCTTTTAAATAGGGGATGGTTGCTGTGGGGACCACCGGCATCGCCAACTCCAGCAGTTTCTCCAGCGCTGCCTGCCTCTTCTGTTTGTGGTTATAGTGGGGGTGTCTCACTTGCCACAGACAGGGCAGCTCCCTGTACTTGTCTATGAACAGGGGCAGGAAATTGTGGTCGTTGAACCCATCCATTTTCTCTGCAATACACAACACAAACCCTAATGTCAGGCCAAACTCCCCTAATCTTGTTACAATATAGGCTTCCATTTCGAAGCAGTATAGGCCCAAGTTTAGATCCTATCTTCGTTAGCACGATCGGCGTCTCCGATGCTCCTTCCTCCGCTCACAGATCGTACGTAAGACAAACGTGTGTTACGCTTTATACACACTGCACATGCGTATAACTCCACCCGCCCCTGACGTTCTTTCTAGTCTATTCCCCGCCCCTTTTCATTCGGCGCAGTGGGGGAAGAGCACATGGCGGATAGACAGCAGGTGCGTGCTAATTGTAGCAACGAGGAGGAGGAGGAGGAGGAAAGGCCGGAGCCTGAAACGTCCCGATCCAGAAGGAGATTAAAGGACTCAAATATGTCCTTTGGGGAGATGTTGGAGATGGTCGACATCCTGAAGAGGGCCGACTATGAGGGAAAGTATGGGCCTTACCCCAACCCCAATGTCCGAAAGGCCAAGATCATGGCGAAAGTGGTCAGGAGTCTGCACCGGAATTTTGGGGTACGACGATCCAAAGATCAGCTCAGGAAGCGGTGGTCGGACCTCAAATTACGAGAACATGAGCAGTACAGAAACATCCGGAGAGTGCTGCAAAAAAGTAAGTAGTTGTGCTGTGTTCCTATTTTTTTGGTGTTTATTACGTTCGTGCTGCTCCATGTGCTTTTAGGAACTGTTGTACAGTTTAAAATGGCAACTTTCATGTTCATGGGCACATTATTCGTTCGGATCACACATTTTTCTTTCGGACTATAAAATACCATTGTTTAGGCCATATGCATTTGGCCACCATTTTGAGGCCCTATACTTGTCTTCAAAGAATTGGGTTGTGTAGATGGCTTTGTTACTAGAATGAAATTCAAACTAGATTGTGTGTAAGGAGAGGACACTCAGCAGCTGTTTTCACATCTGGACACTGGAGCACTAGTGTGGGACCCCAGAACACCATTTTTATTAGGGGGGCCACACAGGTGCTCCAGTGTATACTATAGGGGGGTCTCCATCTGTGAAGCTTGTACCAAACAGGTAAAGTATTGCAGCTTGACAAAGGGCATTTAAAAAATTACATCTTGGAACTCTGCTAAAATAGACAATTGTACCCCACTTCCAAGCAATGTTTCCTATTTATAGTTCTGCCATCAAATATCTGTGTGCTAATTATACCATTTTTGTTTTACATAGGGGAGAAAAGACTCGGAGGACACCCCTCATCTGAGGAGCCCAGAGACCCCCCACCTCTGGAAGAAGGGGAAATCCACCCAACACAAGATGAGCAGGAGGATGAAGACGTGGTGGAACTAGTCACCACAACAGGTGAGTGTCTGCAACCACAGGCTCAGATAAGAGAAGGATGGCGGTATTTTTTGTAAACAAAAATTATTTTGGGGTTCCTCTCTTTTTAGGTGATCGTGAGGTTGTGGATGAAGATCCTTTCACATCCGAAAGTGCCCAGATCCTGATCGGGGAGATCATGGGGTGTAATTTACAATTGGAAATCATCAAGCAAAACATCAATGATGTTATTCCAAAATATAAAAACATCATTGATGTTTTGAGGCGAGTTTAAAACCCCTCCAAATCACTTTCTTCTTTTGTGTGCTACAATGTGCTAAATGTTTTTTTGATTTTTCCCAAAGCCAAATTTGGATGATGCACACAGTGTGTCAACATGTGCTATCTGCCATCACGGGAGATTAATGGACGCGTTTTGGGGGTGCAACCCCTTCCTCAATTATAAAGTAGCGGTGAGGAAGGGGTTTCTCCCCCAAAACATGTCCCTTGATCCCCCGTGATGGCAGCTAGCACATGTTGACATTGTTAAATTTGTGTGCATCTTCCAAATTAGGCTTTTCCAGGGGTGATTTCCCACCATCTGAATGCTATATCAAACACAGTTCCTAAATACTGATGTCTGATATAGCCTTCAGGTTTTACCATATGTGAACTTTGTAAGATCAAGATTTGTGTCTTTCTTGTTGGTTTTACACAGGCCTGTTTTCTATAAAATGCACATTTTGATTTTGTATAATGCCACCACAAAAATTGGTATACAACAAACATGTTGGTTTGTCAGAAAAACCTTGGGTAAATGCACATGTGATTGTGCAGGTATTAAAAAGATTGTTCATCAAGAATGTGTGGATTATTGTCTCAACGCTACAACGTTTTTGGGGTGATGTAATTGTTGTTTTATGAGAAAATGGGGGTTATTTCCTAAGGGCAAATCCTCTTTGCACTACAAGTACAGTTTCAGTGCAGTTGCAAGTGCACTTGTAGTGAAATGTGTTTTTGCATTTAGTAAATAACAGCCAACAGTGCTTTGTATAATAAGGTTACACAATCATGCCATTTTCTGGACTCCACACATTTCTGTCAGGGTCAGCTAAAACAAACACAAGCAGTAAATGTCCACCAAGAATTTCTTTTGTTTTTTTATTATAAAAAGGCTTCACATATTGTCTGGCATATTGATGGCCCCCCTACCCGCAAAGAACTCCAGGTATCGTAACCGAACATCACGGGCACTCAGGGAGGGCAAGCCAGGGCGGCCACTTTCAAGCGCCGTCAGTGTTGTTGGATGTAGGATTCCGGCCTCAGGCCCAACTGAGCCAGCATAGTTGGCAGAATGTTTTCTTAAAAAATTATGGAGAACACAGCACGCCAGTATTATATGGTTCAGTTTATACTCTGCCATATGGATGGGTGTCAGAAATAGTCGGAACCGGCTGGCCAGGATTCCAAATGTGTTCTCCACCACCTTCGGGCTCTGGCCAGCAGGTAATTAAAAACCCTCTGTTCCGGGGTGAGGGTCCTCATCGGGAATGGCCGCATCAGGTGGTCCCCCAGCGCAAACGCTTCATCAGCAACGAACACAAATGGGAGACCTTCCACATTGTCCTGTGGAGCTGGCAAGTCCAAGCTGCCATTCTGGAGATGCCTGTAGAACTCCATCTGGGCGATGACTCCACCATCGGACATCCGGCCATTCTTCCCCACGTCCACATACAGAAAGTCGTAATTAGCCGACACCACCGCCAACATCACTATACTATTAAACCCCTTGTAATTATAATAGTACGACCCTGAGTTGGGTGGTGGGATGATGTGGACGTGTTTCCCATCAATTGCCCCTCCGCAGTTAGGAAAGTCCCACCGCTGGGCAAAGTGGGAGGCCACAGTCTGCCATTCCTGTGGCGTGGAAGGAAACTGTTGAGGAAAAAACAATAAACATTACTATTTTTACTCTGAAACATGGCAAGCAGATTAGACACAAACATTCTGGGGCAACCTCCAGATAGCATTTATTAAGGGGAATTTAACAAGGCCAAAGTATAAGGTACACCTATCATATTCCCCCTCCCCCCCTCTCATGGGCCATTTCTAACATTATAGGGGGGGGAACTCTTGGACAGGTAACCCTCTTCACTTCATTGAGAGATGAATGCCTAAATACAGGGTATTACTTGGAACAGCCCCTCCTTAGTTACACTATTGGCAGACCACTGGACAGGTAAGAAGTGTCATAATACAAAGATTTAAATACACACTGTACACATTTGAGGACATTTGAACATTCTGCTATTACCTATCAAGATAATAATAGGATACAAAAACTTTAAACAGTACCATTGGAAAGTATACAGGCAGGCCCTTGCACTACATACTTTGGGGAATTCATCCATAAATCTGTCCAGTAAAGAGGTGGGTATAGTGTGTATGGGTTTGGCAAAGTCAGCAGATAGATGATTGAGGATAGATAGAGAATTGGGATCAGCTGACTTTGGGGGGAGGGAGGGTTACTAAAAATTATTTGGGGACACCACAAAAAAAGCCTCTGGCACTCTGCCTGTATTTAAATCAGAAATAACATTTCCAAACATTTTAGGGGGTGTTTGGGGTAAAGCACTACTATGGAGCAGATAAAATACATTGTTAAGTGACTACATGAAGTGAATATAGGGCAGGAGACACCATGCTGGGGAGGTTATTGAAGGGCAAATATGTATGAAGGACCTAAAATAATAATTACATAAAAATCCAGCATGCATGAGGACAAAGGGGACATTCACAGCATATTCCAATCATGGTAATTAGGGAATGAGGAAAGAAATACAATATATTAGCAAACATTCAATACAATAAAATGTGATATTAAAGGATAAAAATCTTACCTTCATATACTCCTTCTGCAGGACCTGGATGATGGCAGAACAGGTCTCTGGGATATTGATCCCCAGAGCCTGGGGGGAGATGCCTGTCGAGAACTTGAGGTCCTGCAGGCTTCTCCCTGTCGCCAAATACCGCAAGGTAGCGACCAACCTCTGCTCCGGTGTGATGGCTTGCCTCATGCAGGTATCCTGCCTGCTAATATAGGGGGTCAGCGAAGCCAACAAACGGTGAAATACGGGGTCCGTCATCCTGAGAAAGTTCCTGAAATCATCAGGATTATTCTCACGGATCTCACGGAGCAAAGGCATATGAGAGAACTGGTCACGCTGAAGCAACCAATTCTTGGTCCATGAACTCCTCCTCACCCTGTTCATGGACTGGACTTGTGTCAAGGTCAGGACCCCAACACCAAGCCCCCGCACAGCACGAACTCTACGAGGAGTACGTATACGAAACATGGCTAGAAAACGGTCGGCTGCTCAGAACGAAGTAACAGAACGCACTGAAGAACAGCAAGGCCTGTGAAGAGCGACCTGAAAAACAGCAACGAGCAGGCAAGATCACACAGAAAACTCTGATACGAACTGACTGCACGCACTGAAGAGCAGATACAAACCCACAAGCACAAACTGAACGGCAGAAAACGATCTGAAAGCCACAAGTCTGAAAAAGCGCAAATCGTCTCTCACCAAACTTTTACTAACACAAGATTAGCAAAAGGAGCCCAAAGGGTGCCGCGCTTGGTTCTGAACCGGCCTTTTCTAGTCTCGTCGTACGTGGTATATGTGACCGCGTGGTTGCCGATCGGAAATTCCGACAACTTTGTGCGACCGTGTGTAGGCAAAACAAGTTTGAGCCAACATCCGTCGGAAAAAATCCTAGGATTTTGTTGTTGGAATGTCCGAACAAAGTCCGACCGTGTGTACGCCCTATAAGACTGGGAGGCCATTAAAGTTCATGTGTGTGGAAAGGCAGGCGTACCAATACTTTTGACAATATAGTGTAGATTTGGTGAATCTAAGGTTGATTGTATGGACAGATTGTAAGGTGTATGGTCATCTTTAGATTTACCAATCGTCATGTAAGGTGAGGACTGGTCTAAATCAGGATCTGTTTCCACTGATGTGACTCTAAAGTCACACAATTATAAAATGTGAATTTCCACTCTCTGAATCAAAGTATTGCGGCGCCTATTCAAAGTGGCCATGGTTTGATCGGGTTCTATTAAAATCGAAGGGCTGTGACTTGTCACATGACTCGGGGTGTCCAAAGTCACATGACAAGTCGCACTCGTGGAAACGAAGCCTTAATGTTACATTTGTATCCAATCAGACAATCTCTTGCACTACAAAACTGTTACTAAATCTATAAGAGATCGATCGATTGTAAAGTGTGTGATATGCTGACATAGGGGAATAAAACGTGACTTTGTCCATGCTTCCTCTCAAGCAAACACCCGTTAAAAAGATTTTTTATTATCCAATAGAAACAAAGCGGAAAGCCCCTCAGAGCCCGATGTGGGTGGGGCAGACACCGGTGCGGAGTGGCCCCCCCCCAAAACGGTCATGTCAGAAAACTGTGCTAAATGGGGAAAATTGTTACAAATTCTCCAATGTTCTTTTTTTTCTCCCAGTAGAACACAGATCGGTGCACTTTCAGGTCACAAGATCTGCCAGATTTTATCACCAAATTGTAAAAACACTGCGCACGTAATAATACAAAATATGACTTCCCTTCCCCCACCAGACCAACGCCGGGCGCTCTCCTCTCCGCTCTCCCTGAGATCACCTTCCAGTCTGAAGGAGGGGTGTGGCTGAGCGATCGAGAGGCGTGTCCTCATCCCTTTATCTCTTTCATGGGAGGATTAGTCACAGCGCAGTGCCAGACTCCACCACTAGGGAGCAGCACTGAGCTCATTTCATACAATTCCATCAAATTCCTTCCAAATACAACTCCTGTGTAAAAGACGATCGCTCCGAGTTCACGCTTCTCCTCTGCGGTGCGTTGTGGCGTGTTGGCTCGCATGTTACCCCACATTACATGTGTTAGCGTGTTGTACCGCCAAAACATACTAAGACAACACCCCCCCAACATTCCTGCATTGCAGCCCCCCACAGAGCACATGAAGTCACAGAACAAGCAATGCACCCGGACCCCGAGGTATGAATGAGCCCCTTAGTGAGCAGCGCACAGGAAAAGATCGGAGCGATCGTCTTCTACACAGGAGGGGAATTTTACAGAAGCCTTAAAGGAGTTGTAAAGGCAGAAGGTGCATTCTATGTATGAAGATAAAATCCTTCTGTGTGTGGCACCCCCCTAATTCCTTTCATAGACCCCCATCTCTCTCCAGACATGTCCACCAGGGTTTAATCCCTCCGGCACACTCCTCCTGAGCCATTGGCACCCACGGCTGTCAATCAAATTCAGTCAGCCAATCAGGGGAGAGAGGGGGCGGGCTGGGTCAGGGCTCCATGTCTGAATGGACACACAGTGATGTGACTCGGCTCGGGGGCCCCCCATAGATAGCTGCTGGCTGTGGGGGCACTGAACAGGGGGAGGGGCCAGGAGCAGCGAAGAGGGACCTGAGAAGAGGAGGATCGGGGGGCCGCTCTGTGCAAAACCAACAGAGGAGGGAAGTATAACATGATTGTTATTGAAGAAAACAAAAAACGAGACTTTCCAATCACTTTAAAGGGGTTATAAAGGTAAAAATGTTATGACGTAAAATCGTTGTCTGTTAGGTCCTTATAAAGAATAATGTTGTCACTTGTATTAAAATGATTGAAATACCTGAGCAAATATTCCTTATATATCCCCCTCCGGCCTTCCTCTCTTGTTTCTATACAGTATTTCAACTTTGCGGTGCGCGTGCATTACAGTCACATCACGGCCTAATGGGAACTACAGTTCCCATTAGGCTTAGCGGCATCGCGCATGCGCAGTCCCTTTTTTTTATTTGGCCTAACGAGAATGGGCATAGTTCTCATGGACCCCGCTGTATTGTCAGAACGCATCGCGCATGTGCAGTGCAAAATTTCTGGCCGCATGGAGCATTCTATGATGGGAAGCGGAATATGACACTACACCGCCCCTAGTATACACCCATTCCCCCCTCCCCCGCCTCTAGTATACACCCATTCCCCCCTCCCCCGCTCCTAGTATACACCCATTCCCCCCTCCCCCGCCCCTAGTATACACCCATTCCCCCCTCCCCCACCCCTAGTATACACCCATTCCCCCCTCCCCCACCTCTAGTATACACCCATTCCCCCCTCCCCCGCCTCTAGTATACACCCATTCCCCCCTCCCCCGCCTCTAGTATACACCCATTCCCCCCTCCCCCGCCTCTAGTATACACCCATTCCCCCCTCCCCCGCCTCTAGTATACACCCATTCCCCCCTCCCCCGCCTCTAGTATACACCCATTCCCCCCTCCCCCGCCCCTAGTATACACCCATTCCCCCCTCCCCCGCCTCTAGTATACACCCATTCCCCCCTCCCCCGCCTACAGCAATATTATCTACAGCACAATGGGAAAGCTTTATAAGAGGCATATTATAGATTTCAATTAGCAAATTCTTGACAACATTTGAAGATTAATTTATATGTAATAAAAAGGGCATAGTTGATGAAAAAATAAAAAGAACAATCGATACTAATAAAAAACAAAATAATAAATGAATATAAATAATGCTGATTACTGGATTTAATTTAAGGGCATTGATGATGAATTATGAGTAAACAATCTATAATAATGAAAATAACAATGAATAAAAAAATAATAAATTAATGCAAATAATGAAGATGACTATTGATTGATTAAAATAATTAATTTGTATACTGTAATTTATATTCAGATAATTAAAATGCATACCATTTATGAATCTGCACAATCAATATGAATTTCAAGCTATTGATATTGTGTTGATAAATATTTTTTTTTTATTAGTTGTTTATTAAATAACAATAATAACATTTTTTTTTGTATTTGTTACTTAATTAAAATACATACTTTAAAATTATACTTTAATATAAGATTATTTACTCAAAAAATGTTTTAATATATTTATATAAAATTTTAAAAAATATTACAGTATTGGTTATTAAAAAATCATTATAGTTATTTTAAATCCAATATGTATATATATATATATATATATATATATATATATATATATATATATACATATACATATATATATATATATATATATATATACATATATATATATATATATATATATATATATACATATATATATATATATATATATATATATATATATATATATATATATATATATATATATATATATAATATATATATATAAAATTATTAATAAATAATTTGTACATCTAAGATAATACGTGTATATAATATAATATATATATTTTTTTAAAAAGGACACGCATGCGCATATTAATGTTACAGATGATGATGACGATGAAATTTATACATCATCTGTTCCCAGTGAAATCGATGAGGTAAACATTTCAATCATATATAGTTTAAATTAATAAAATTGTTATAATTACTAAGATTTTTTTTTTAGTATGTTTTTTATGTGATGCAGCCACCACAGCTACAAGAAAACTATTTCCATATTAGGATACTCTTTGTAATGAATATCATATTGTGTTAGACTATCTACAGAATTCTTCATTCAGGGATAGGTATATGTACAGGGTGCCTGCATGTAGTATTTAGAGAGTGAAGGGGTTGGGGGTGTGAGCTCGGTGCAGAGTGCAAGGTTGAGGTGCGCTGTGTGCAGAATGCTGATTTGAGGGGTACACAAAGTGCATAGTGCACGGTTAAGGGGCAACACTATGTGCAAAGTGCAGGGTTCATTGGTACGCTATATAGAGTGCAGGGTGCTGGGGTTACCTATATACAGAGTGCAGGGTGCTGGGGTTACCTATATACAGAGTGCAGGGTGCTGGGGTTACCTATATACAGAGTGCAGGGTGCTGGGGTTACCTATATACAGAGTGCGGGGTGCTGGGGTTACCTATATACATAGTGCAGGGTTAAGGGGTGCACTAGTTGCAGGGGGTGAGGTGGATGAACAGTGCCGTGGGTGAGGTGGGTGCACAGTTTAGAGGGTGAGTGCAAAGTGCAGAGGGTGAGGTGGGTGCAGAGGGTGAGGTGGGTGCAGAGGGTGAGGTTGGTGCAGAGTGCAGAGGGTGAGGTTGGTGCAGAGTGCAGAGGGTGAGGTTGGTGCAGAGTGCAGAGGGTGAGGTTGGTGCAGAGGGTGAGGTTGGTGCAGAGTGCATGTATGCACGGCTCTCCCCCATTCCAGATTCCAGTACATAGCTCCACACTCCACACTCCCCCTAAGTACAAGGCAAAACTCTCCTCCCTCAATGTTTCCGCCATTCCAGTGCAGAGTTTTCCTCTGCCCCAAATGCTACTCACAGCATGGTGTCCAGTCCTCCAATGTCCTTACAACATGGCAGTTTGCGGGTGCTTTCCCTGTGCAGATTCCCCTCCCCCTTCCTCCTCTGATCTCATAGAGCGTGTGTACACCAGAGAGATCACAGTGGGCACTGGTAGAGGAGCGTTGTCAGGAGCGGCACTTCTGTATTTCCGAGTGACATTTGCAAGCAGCCAGCATGTGACCGTTATCAGAGGTGGGTGAACTCTGGCGGGCAGCGAGGGGCTCAAGAGGCGGGCAGCACAGGGGCACCAATCAGTGACATGGCCCTGTGTATCCGCCCCTTTTGCCACACCTTAAAGACGGCTCTGATCTCCACTTTGAAGCACATATTGCATAGAGTGGCTTCTGATAATCCCCTCTGGTAAGCAATCTCCCTATTTTTGTATCTTTCGGGATCGCTCCCTATTCCTTCCTTGTCTACAGACGTCACTAGAAAACTCGGCCCCGCCCCCAGCCCTCTACTCATTGTAGTAGATTCCCTGCAGCACAAGCCATTGGCTGTACTGAGCTTAATCTATGAAGATCTGAGAAGACCATGTCTAGATCAAGAGCATTATCAACGCCTGATAAAAATATCCTAAGATGAACTTCTGCGCTACTAAAGTGAATGCTATGTGAAATGCTGCAAAATCAAAAAAGTGAACACCACTCACTAACTGAAATCTAAAAATACCACAATTAGTAATTGTGCCTGTGAGTTTGCGCAAAGCAAAATAAATAGTAAATAATAAATAATCAATAAATAGGCATATGTGTTAAATCATATATAAATCAAATAGTCCATAAGTGAATAACCGTGACTGTAGTGCAAATCAATCAAGTGAATAAGATGCGTGAATAATCTGTACAGTGATACATCAAAAGTGTAAAGTGCGTTGATAGTAGATCTCGTGACTTTCATGGTGTTGGATACCCACTAGGGGCTCCCAGAACTCTCACCTTGTTGACATCAAAATAATGCCTTTATGTATCCATTCAGGACTGTGCTTGTTCCAATCCAATCGGTGTGGTCGTTCTGGTGCGTCTATGGGGAGATGGCGTTCTCTCCGATGAATGGACTCCACATATGGGGGTAATCAAAAAGGAGGATACTCCAATAGGGTGATAACGTTAAAGCCGAAGATTTTATTTAAAATTATCTGCTTACATAGAGGTAGCGTTGAAACAGCAATTCAAACAGTGTGTTTACAATCCCCGCTACGTCACTTCCGGTTCGCGCTGTTGTGTATCCGGTTACGTCCTACGCGTTACGTCATATCACATGACTTCCTCCTCAATTACTGATTGTGGTATTTTTAGATTATCATCGCCTGACTTCCAATGACTCCGCTATGTAACCTGCATGTGCGTGGGGTATGCAGATCATCCAATCTTTTCCCACCAATAAAGATCTTCTAAATCTTGGAGTTTTTTCATCTTGATCCATCCAATGCTCCCCCCGGCCCCCAGTTTTACTTCCAGAAACCATGGAACTCCCGGCCTCCTTCACGCCGTGCTTCTTCCCTCGCTGGAGGCCGATCGTCATTTATTAATACAGGTTTTCCAAGAAGAAGATTCACTGAGATTATTTTTATTTTGTTAGGAAATTCATGTTCTCTTTATAATTAGAATTGAGGATGTTCCTAATCTTAGAGAAAGATCATCAGCCTGGCACTGAGGAGCCGCCAGCGTTCCCTAGAAATCCCCTGAGAAGGAAAAGAACGATTGAAAGTTTAGAAGAGGAAGATGATTGAGAGATTCTGATTGGTCACACAAGGTGGTGTTTATGTGGAGAATGTCGGCCCAACAACAGAAGAATGGAAATGCTGCCAGTCATGGAATGAGGTGGAGTCTTTCTTCAGACATTGGACTTCCATGTGTAATAAACAAGGAAGAATCCAAGGAAAGATGTCCGACCAAAAGAATTCTTCTTCACCAAATCCACATGGAATCTGGAAATCCTCACAAAGACTCAATTCTCATGATAATCGGAAGATTTTACTTACATTTTTATTTTTCATTTATTTTTTTATCATTTATAAAACCCTTTTTACACACTTGGCGTATTGCGGGCTCTATAGCGTTATAAATCGCGCCTTCAATACGCCCTCAAACATCCGATCCATTTCTCACAGTCCTGCCGGCACCATTTTTTGGAGCGTTGAAGGAGCGTTGTGTTTAATACCCCTCCCCCGCTCCTGCCCATTGAATTCTATGGGACAGTACGACTATACCGCTGGGAATGTACCGCTGCAGCAGCGCATTACAGGGGCGCTTTAAACCCTTTCTCATCCGCTAGCGGGGGGCATTTAACCGCCACGCTGGTGACCAAAATGCGCCTCCTATCTGCCAATAACGTGGCCGTCGCCAATAGCGTAGTTTTACCGAGGACACTATGGGGGTCTCAGTGTGAAAGGGGTCTTATTATTGGAGAAAATCATCATTTTTATATTGTTTTTATAATAAACATGTTGTATTCTATTTTTCTTTATTTCAATAACATAACATGTATAAAATCATTATGCTTCATCTTTTATATGAAATGTTTACAATTATAAATCAAATAATAAAATGTCTATTTTGAAGCCCTTCTGGCCGGCTGTATGTAGAAAGACGTTCGGGGGATGGGTTCTGTTCTGCTGATTGGACGTCTATTTTAGTCCATCATTATAACATAAGGGAGACGCAGCGCGGCCAAAGCGAGTGCCGAGTGTCAGTCGGACATCCCGCTCCTCAGATTGTGGTAAGAAGCCTCTGTCATCGCCTTATTGTCACGTGATTGGCTGTGACAAAGCGCAGTTCATCATCTCGTGGACCATGAGGTCCCGTTATACGCCATTTATCTTTTCACACTGACAGGGAGAGCCAATCAGATGTTCTCCCTATATGAGGGCGGTTCTCTGATCATCATCATCACATTGACTATCAGCACAGCCCCTCCTATGTGACACACCCCCTTCTAAAAGTTATCAGTCAGCGGCCAATCAAAACACTGATAACAGTGACCATCAAAGTGCCAATCAGTGCCGACCAGAGTGCCTGGAATTGCCCATCTCAGTGCCCTGCAGTAAAACATGTCAGGACTTCAACATCAGTGATGGGCATCAGTGATCGCTGTCAGTGTAAGTCAGTACCGCCCATCTGTCAATCAGTGCCACCTGTCAGTGCCCATCAGTGCCGCCTGTCAGGACCCATCACAGCCGCCAGTCAGTGCCCATCAGTGCCGCCTGTCATTGCCCATCAGTGCCGCCCGTCATTGCCCATCACAGCCGCCAGTCATTGCCCATCAGTGCCGCCCGTCATTGCCCATCACAGCCGCCAGTCATTGCCCATCAGTGCCGCCCGTCATTGCCCATCACAGCCGCCAGTCATTGCCCATCAGTGCCGCCCGTCATTGCCCATCACAGCCGCCAGTCAGTGCCCATCAGTGCAGCCAGTCAGTGCCCATCAGTGCCATCTATCATTGCCCATCTCTGTTGCCTATCAGTGCCCATCAGTGCTGCATAACATTGTGGTCTATTGGTGCCCATCAGTGCAGATTATCATTGCTCCTGAATTCTACATATCAGTGCCGACTCATCAGTGTCCATCCTTTGCTGCCTCATCATTGCCCATCAGTAAAGCCTCATCATTCACCGTCATTCAACGCAAAATCAACTTTATTTATATCTAACAAATCAAAAAAATTATTATTCCAAAGAATATAAAAATGTTTAAATTTTATCAAACAATAAAAGCATTGAAGGTGATGAAGTTCCATCATAAAATATCTCTTTGTGGGTAATAAATGATGAAATGTTGGATTGTGTGGAGTGTTACCTGACAATTGTCATCTGAAGAGCGACAGAGCGGAGAGAATAACATTGTCATGTGTGGGGGAGGGTGAAAGTTACTGGTATATAAGAGGTTCATATAAAAAATATTCATTTACCTCACAAGAATCTTCTATCACAATAATAAAGATACAAATATATTGATGTTCTATATGTACAATAGTAAAATATGTCATATTATTATTATAAAAGATGCCTGAGAAGAGGAGCCTCCAGATCCTTCACAAATAAGACATAGTGATGGATGAGCGAGGGATGGGATGAATGGATGGATGGAGATGGGAGAAATAAGACATAGTGATGTGTGAGCGAGGGATGGGATGAATGGATGGAGATGGAAGAAATAAGACATAGTAATGGATGAGCGAGGGATGGGATGAATGGATGGATGGAGATGGGAGAAATAAGACATAGTGATGGATGAGCGAGGGATGGGATGAATGGATGGAGATGGGAGAAATAAGACATAGTGATGGATGAGCGAGGGATGGGATGAATGGATGGATGGAGATGGGAGAAATAAGACATAGTGATGGATGAGCGAGGGATGGGATGAATGGATGGAGATGGGAGAAATAAGACATAGTGATGGATGAGCGAGGGATGAGATGAATGGATGGATGGAGATGGGAGAAATAAGACATAGTGATGGCTGAGCGAGGGATGGGATGAATGGATGGATGGAGATGGGAGAAATAAGACATAGTGATGGATGAGCGAGGGATGGGATGAATGGATGGATGGAGATGGGAGAAATAAGACATAGTGATGTGTGAGCGAGAGATGAGATGAATGGATGGATGGAGATGGGAGAAATAAGACATAGTGATGGATGAGCGAGGGATGGGATGAATGGATGGAGATGGGAGAAATAAGACATAGTGATGGATGAGCGAGGGATGAGATGAATGGATGGATGGAAATGGGAGAAATAAGACATAGTGATGTGTGAGCGAGGGATGGGATGAATGGATGGAGATGGGAGAAATAAGACATAGTGATGGATGAGCGAGGGATGGGATGAATGGATTGATGGAGATGGGAGAAATAAGACATAGTGATGGATGAGCGAGGGATGTGATGAATGGATGGAGATGGGAGAAATAAGACATAGTGATGGATGAGCGAGGGATGTGATGAATGGATGAAGATGGGAGAAATAAGACATAGTGATGGATGAGCGAGGGATGTGATGAATGGATGAAGATGGGAGAAATAAGACATAGTGATGGATGAGCGAGGGATGTGATGAATGGATGAAGATGGGAGAAATAAGACATAGTGATGAATGAGCGAGGGATGGGATGAATGGATGGATGGAGATGGGAGAAATAAGACATAGTGATGAATGAGCGAGGGATGGGATGAATGGATGGATGGAGATGGGAGAAATAAGACATAGTGATGGATGAGCGAGGGATGTGATGAATGGATGAAGATGGGAGAAATAAGACATAGTGATGGATGAGCGAGGGATGTGATGAATGGATGAAGATGGGAGAAATAAGACATAGTGATGGATGAGCGAGGGATGGGATGAATGAATGGATGGAGATGGGAGAAATAAGACATAGTGATGGATGAGCGAGGGATGTGATGAATGGATGGATGGAGATGGGAGAAATAAGACATAGTGATGGATGAGCGAGGGATGGGATGAATGGATGGAGATGGGAGAAATAAGACATAGTGATGGATGAGTGAGGGATGGGATGAATGGATGGATGGAGATGGGAGAAATAAGACATAGTGATGTGTGAGCGAGGGATGAGATGAATGGATGGATGGAGATGGGAGAAATAAGACATAGTGATGGATGAGCGAGGGATGGGATGAATGGATGGAGATGGGAGAAATAAGACATAGTGATGGATGAGCGAGGGATGTGATGAATGGATGGATGGAGATGGGAGAAATAAGACATAGTGATGGATGAGCAAGGGATGTGATGAATGAATGGAGATGAAATGGTTTGAGGGATAGAAGAGGGAAGAATGTGAAGGTCGGATCCATGAAAAGATAATATTCGGTAATGTTGTGGGGGAGGGGCGTTGTTGGTATTTTGTAGGAGGAGCCACACAATGCTTTTTATTGCATATAATAAAGACAGCGATATAAATAGACATCACTAAGTTTATATGGAAATCTTACAATTTCCAGTCATTGTAGAGACAACTCTCAGGTTTTACCTTCTCTTGAGTTTGCTGCTCTCCTTTCCACCAATCACCAGGCAGCAAGGGGGCGGAGTCCAGGCGGGGCAGTGAAGCTTAGTAAATGAAACTAAGCTAAGGGAGGCGGAGCTGTGGTAGGACACGCCCACTAACCCACAGCTCTTTTCTCCAGCTCTGACGTAGAGAGGGTCCTGACGTTCTCCTGTAGTCCTAGGGAGGGGCGACCACCACACTCCACACCGGGGAGAAAACCGCGCATGACAGGGGGAGCTACACCCAGAAGAACAGGAAGTGAGGATTTCTAAGAAGAAATGAGGACATTTCCAAGCAAAATAGAAGGATGAGGTAAGTGAAGGAGGACGGCACTGAGGTAAAGGAAGATATTAAGGAAACAATAATTGTACCTTTATAATCACTTTAAGGCGATCGCACCTGAGCATCGCGGTTTTCAGTGTTTTTTTCTGGCGTTTTGTCACACTTTTGTATTTTTTTGTACGGGGTTTTCAAAGAGTTTTTGAGCGTTTTTTTAATTAGCCAATAGAGGAAACTATCATCTGTTGTATCATTTGTAACCAGATATGTGAGATTTGTAGCTTTTCAAATAGATTTTATCATTTTTTTAAATTATTATTTATTTATTATTATTATTTTGTTATGGGAAGGAGTTAGAGTTATGGTTACATGTTGGGATTAGGGTTCAATATTAGGATTACGGTTAGGGGTTAGGGTTAGGAGTAAGAGTTTGGTGTTGGGATTTGGGTTCAATATTAGGATTATGGGTTTGGGGTTAGGATTAGGGTTCAATATTAGGATTAGGATTGGGGTTAGGAGTAAGAGTTAGGTGTTGGGATTTGGGTTGGAGGGTTAATATTTTATTTTTGAAATAACGCATTCAAATTTAACTAAACCCATTCAATTGTAGGTGACTAAAATACAACTAAAACAATTCAAATGACTAAAATAAGACTAAAACTAAAAATGACATTTTAGTCAAAAGACTATAACTAAAATGAAATGGAAATTTGATGTAAAAAATGAACACTGGTCACCAAAATGCGGTCCAGTAAAGTTTTCCCATTTGAAATATTTTCATAAACCTATACTGCATTTTGGCCACTAGATGGAGCTGACAACACAGACATTGATATTTTCCTAAAATTACAGAGACTTTTTTCAGCTCCTACAAATGTTTTGGACATACATTCTGCAATTATTGGAACTTATATATATTTTTTTTCAGTGAGGAATAATTTCATGGAGGACAGACCCCTATACCCCTGCCGGACTTCCTCTTTAAGAAATTGGATAGTATTATCACCTCCTTTATTTTGAAAGGCAAGACTGCTAGAGTAGCGAGAACAACCCTACAACTACCCATTACTCTAGGTGGCCTGGCACTACCCTCTTTTATAAAATATTATTGGACGGCGGTTCTGGTCACTGTTAAATGTTGTCTCTCTGAGGAGCCAGCCAACCCTGCATCTACCCTAGAGGCGGCACTACTTGGTTCATATTCCGAATTGAGGAACCTGATACATAGGGGTCCTAGGTCCAACCCTTGGGTGAGCCCCCTATGCGTACAACTCCTCAAGTGTGGGATACTTTTGCTAGGAAACTTGGGAAACCCCATGCCTGGTCCCCACATACTCCACTCTGGGGAAACCCCCATCTGCCCCACTTCCGTTCCATCCCGGATCCGATTATTTGGGCCAGATATGGGATCATGACTTTGGAGGACATAGTGTCCCGGGGGCAGTTGATTACTTTTGATGTTCTTAAGCGGGATCGGGGACTTCCGAATCAGATGTTCTTCGGGTATATCCAACTGCGCCATGCTTTTCACTCCCAATTCCCCTCCCCGGTGAGTTTGGAGATGTCTGAGGTGGAGGATACACTCCGATCCCCAGATGGTGTGAGAACACTGTCTATCTTGTACAACAAGCTTGCTGTTCTCCACACATCCAAGGTATCTCAATTATTCTTGGTCTGGCAGATCTAACAGACGATGACTGGGCGGAGGGAATTCAGCAATATCTACCCCTGACGATCTCATCACAAGATAGATTTATCCAGCTGAAATTCTTACACCGCGCCTATTACTCCCCGGAACGTTTGGCGAGAATCTACCCTGACCGAACGTCTAACTGACTAAATGTAGCTCGGAAAACACTGATTTTTATCATTTGGTCTGGTCCTGTCCTAGTGTAGTGGAATTCTGGAAGGCAGTCTTGGCTGACATGAACTCTATAGGAAAAATAAATGTTCCATATAGTCCTATCCCCCTCCTTATGGGCATATGCAACTTCTTAGAGGCCCCTCAGAGGAAAAAAATGTTTGTTTTCTACACGACACTGTATGTGAGAAAGGCAATACTCCTACACTGGAACCAGGCTCAACCGCCTACTAGACAACTTATACAGACAATGGTTAACACAGCCCTTCCACTATATAAATGAACTTACCTAGATAGAAACTCCCCAAAGAAATTTGATAAAATCTGGGCAGAGTGGGTGAAGGCAAAACATCTGACCCTTGAATAAACAAACTAGGAGTCCTATTACCCCTTGAGTCGCTTAATATTCCCGAACCAACCGAAACCGAATCCTATTGTTTATGTCACTGGCTAGACAGGAGATGAGAGGTTGGCAACCCCCCTCCTTCCTTCTCTTCCCAAATAGCACTGTGCCTTTGAACTAGCTGTACCCATTTAGACTACTGTTAGAAATCAATATTTATGAATGGTCGGGTCTTTGAGAACAATGGACATGGATACATTTATATAATTTATTACTCTTCTATGTATAGAAAAAGTGAAGTTTTATATAAGATCTTTATATATACTTGTGAAAGTATATATTTTGTTATAATCTTCATAAACAGTTCTATGTAGAACTCTCATGTGGTATCAATTAGTCTCACCTCCCCCATCGTAAGAGATAAGGTCACATCCTTTTCCAAAGACACAAAGTTCCATTATGTTAAGAATAGAAGCTGTTTCTTTACATTACTATATTTCTTGATTAGGATATTAATAAGAACACTGCATTTTAAATGTATATATACTGATATGTAGTAGGATTTTAGATGTTTAAAAGAAACATGTATATTGTATAAGTTAAATGATTCTTATTTTAGCTACTCTCACATAGTTCATAGCCCCACCCTTAGGAATGTTAGATTGAGTGACACCCAACTTTTTAGAAAGGTGGGAGGGAAATTGCTCCCGCTTTTTCTGTGGGACTATAAGGAAAAAACAAACCTTTAAAGCAGCCTGAATAGGAAAAGGGTAGGATTGTTTTTTTAGGAGTAGAAAAGCTTGTAACAGGGGACAAAGGCAGACTTTCACTCCAGCTCTCCACGAGGACACACTCACACACATACATCTCCAGACATTGCTGATATTTTTACACACAGACATATCTGATTTAATCTTCATTTTAAGAATATAATACATTATTGATACTTTGACATTGTTTTTGTAATATTTTGCTATTTTTATTATTAAATCAATTTTTGAGTTTTTACACGAGAATTGAACGGATTTTCTTGGAACTTTTCTCATCAATATGAATTATTGAAATATCGTTATTATTACAGTAATAACACAAATTCAACAACTACTGGAATACTTGTTTATTGCATTTACTGTTTATAATATGTTCCTGTTTGGTTTATACCCCTGTTGCCGGATTTCTATCTGTGAAGATTTGTAACACTCTTCCAATGTCTGTTCATTTGAAAACTTGAACAAACTATTTGTTAAAAAAAAAATAAATCATGGGAATTATAGATTGATTCTATGATAATTGATTTTAACAGGATTTAAATCATTCACATAGTCACATATCACTTTACAGGATACAGACATTATGTATTTAGGGAAGGATCACTGGAGATGCTGAATGTAAAATCGATTGTATCTCTGGGAACATGGAGATGATTATCTATCCAGCTGCAGCCATCAGTCATGTAAAACTAGTGCTGGGCTCTCTTATTAGACATCCCAGCATGCATTGCAAACCGCCCGACATTCATCATCACCCACTTCACTGGTATTACCATCCCCCAATCATCACCATGAGAAAATTATATGAACCCCTCCTCTCAGGACTGGCCCTAATCCCTCTTTAGAGAACAATGGGGTGACCCCTAAAAGTTGCACATCTAGATGTCCTGAAGTGGTAAATAGAGTGGTAACCTCAGCCTGGACTCCAACCAGGCCACGCCCCCAACGCATTTCACTCCGCCCCCCCGGAGATTAGTGAAGGGGAACCCATCCCTCTTTACTGTTTCTCTCCATTCTCTCCCCCTATCCCCTGTTTCCCACTCCTCTCTCTCTCTTACAACTTTCTTATTCCCACTAGTTTTTATTTACTAGGGACCTATCTTTCTAGTGTAGCGCTCCCCCCACAGGAGCCGCTGGTGAATAAAGGTATCCTCCACCCTACACGGCCTGACACAGAATCTTCCACACATGCTGGAGACAAGAAATCAGTCCTTGCAGCTTTGGTTTATTTTATTAGGGGTCTTGAACTTGGATAGGATTGAGGGCAGTGGTGGCTGGTGCTCTATTTTTTCGGAAGGGGCGGCAAACAAAATGGCCACCATCCCCCCATTCGGTCGGTCGGTCAAACCCCCCCACCCATCACTTGCTTGTTCGATTGCCCACCAGCCCTGCACTTACCCCATCTAGGCCGCGGGCCGCTTCAGCTCCTTCCTGCCTCTCCTCCTCGGAGGCTTCACCTTGTGTTTCCTCCTCGGTGGCTTCCTCCTCAGCGGCCAATATGGCTGCTTGTCCTGTTGGCCAATAGGGTCTTAAGACCTACTTGCTGAGGAGAAGCAGGAAGACAACAGCGAATGTTAAAGTGGAGTTCCACCCACATTTTCAACTCCTCAGCATCCCTCACTAATCTGTGCACTGTAAATGAATTAGATTTTTTTTCTCAGCACCTTCTGTATATATGCTGTATTCATTTTTCACTTCCTCCTCCCTGGCCGCAGCCCCGCGTGTCATTTCCGCTCTGCAATGCCTCCTGGGAGATGTTTGTCATCAATAGGCATCGCTGGCCCATAGCATCGTGTTATTTGCAAACCGGAAATTACGCGATCCAAGCGGTGGCCAGTGACATTTTTAAAAAGGGTAACCAGGCTTTTGTTGCCATGGTTACCAAAGCTTCTTATACACAGTGATGGGCTGTGGGGGAGGCGGCTGGAACATCTCAGCTCTGATTACATACAGAGCCTGGGGGGGAGGGGACAGTCCATTACTAATAATTTATAATAGAGGAATATGATGGGGCACTTTTGGGGCGATTTGATGGGGGTAATAGGATGAGGCAATTTTGATGGGGCAGTTTTGATGGGGCAATAGGATGGGGCAGTTTTGATGTGGCAATAGGATGGGGCAATTTTGATTGTGGCAGTATGATGGGGCAGTTTTAATGGGGAAATTTTGATGATTGCAGTATGATGGGGCATTTTTGATGGCACGGTTTTGATGGGGCAATAGGATGTGGCAGTTTTGATGGAGGCAATATGATAGGGCAGCTCTGATGGGGCAGTTTTGATGGGGCCATTTCCACTTACCCTGTGAAGGGGTTAAATTCTCTGGCAATGAGCAGTCTCATAGCTTTCCCAAGCAAAACATCCCTCCTCAGACTCTATAAGAGGAATACACAGATGGGCATGACAGTATGTATCCTCTGATTTTCAGCTTCCAGCTGTGGCGGGGAAGGAGACAGTTCTGGTGATGACCCCAAATTGGCCGAAGGGGCCTTGGTACCCTCTGTTCATCCTTATGAGTGTCAAGGATTGACTCCCTCTGCCAGTAAGATCAAATCTTCTCCAAAGTCCCATTCATCCAGCATCCGACAGGCTCAGACTGATGGCCTGGGTCTGGAGATGAAGAGGTTAATGGATTTTGAATGCTCTGTGAAGATCGTGAATACTCTTATGAAAACAAAGGACAGCGCTAACCGTGCCTATAGTAGAATATGGCATAAATTCCAAGTATTATTGCTGATCAAGATTTTACACTGGACTCTTCAGAAGTCTATTCTGAAATGTCTGCAGGCATGGCTTGATTTAGGTCTATGAGTAAGTATGCTATAGGCACACATTTCAGCTATCTCTGGCTTCACCAGCATACAGTGGGCATCCAACACTTACTTATACTGTTTTTCAAGATGCAATTTGGTTGAAACCTTGAATTGTTTCTAAAATGAGATCTTCCATTGCTGTTGGACGTTATTGCATCAGATGCCTTTAATCACTCTGTGGTTCCTCTCACTGAAAACAGCTTTACTGGGGGCAATTTCATCAGCCAGAAGAGAGTCAGCATTGGTGGCCTTGGAGTTTAAAGAACCCATACCTGCGTACTTCCCAGACAGGGTGGTACTCATGCCAATACTCAAATTTGTGCCTGAAATGACCTTCAGTGTCCATATCACACAAGAGGTAGTCCTCCTACGTTCCTTTTGGGGAGTACTCAAGAAATTAGCCCATTGGATGTGGGCCAAGCTTTAAAATGTTTAACCGCTTCAATACCAGGCACTTATACACCTTCCCGCCCAGGCCAATTTTCAGCTTTCAGCTCTGTCGCAATTTGAATGACAATTCCGCAGTCATACAACACTGTACCCAAACAAATTTTTTTATCATTTTGTTCCCACAAATAGAGCTTTCTTTTGGTGGTACTTGATCACCTCTGCGGTTTTTATTTTTTGCGCAACAAATAAAAAAAATACCGAAAATTTTGAAAAAAAACAAGTTTTTCTTTGTTTCTGTTAAAATTTTTTGTAAATAAGTACATTTTCTTCTTTAATGACGGGCACTGATATGGCTGCACTGACGGGCACTGATACGGCAGCACTGATGGGTACCAATGAGGAGGCACTTATGAGGTGGCACTGACGGGCACTGATAGGCGGCACTGATGCGCACTGATAGGTGGCACTGATGGGCACTGATAGGTGGCACTGGTATGCCGCAATGATGGGCACTCATAGGTGGCACCGATGGGTACTCATAGGTGGCACTGATGGGCACTCGTAGGTGGCATTGATGGGTACTTATGGGTGGCATTGATAAGTAGTTATGGGTGGCCCTGATAGTTGGCACAGATGGGCACTGATAGGTGGGCACTGATGGGCACGGATGGGCACTGACAGGTGGCACCGATGGACACTGATGGGTGGCACTGATGACACTGATTGTTTGCACTGATGCCCCTAAGGGTGGCAATGCTGGGCATCACTGCAACATAATGGTGCCAATCAGTGCTCATTTTTGGGCACTGATTGGCACAGATTGGGCACTGACTGGGCACATTGGGCACATGTGGATGGCCATGGGGTACATACCTGGCCATCCACATGTTGCCCCTTCCCTGGTGGTCCTAGTGGTGATCCCTGGTGGTCCAGTTTGGTGATCTGAGGGGGGCTGTGCTGATAAACAATCAGCACAGACCCTCCCTGCCAGGAGAGCCGCCGGTCGGCTCTCCTCTACTCGCATCTGTTAGACGCGAGTGAGGAAGAGCCGATCAACGGCTCTTCCTATTGACATCGTGATCAGCCGTGATTGGACACGGCTGATCACGTGGTAAAGAGCCTCCGCCGGAGGCTCTTTACCAAGCTCGATGTAGCGGTGTGTCAGAATGACACACCGATCCACCGATCGCTGTGATGTGCACCCCGCGGCGGCATGTTATCCTGCTGGATGTCATATGATGCCCAGTCAGGATAACTGAACCACCGCCCGGCCGTCATCTGCTATGGGCCAGGCGGGAAATGGTTAATCAATGCGACTTCTGCCATGAGGAAGTCAGAGCATCTGTTTGTCATTCCAGGTGGAACACATAATGATTTTATGGCTTTCAGCAAGATTATTGCCTCTTGGATGGTAACCCTCATCTCCTTGGCCTACAAGATGAAAGGGTTGGCTGCCCCAGGAGAATCACGGCACTCTTCACTAGAAGGGTCTCCACCTTGAGAGTGGCAGCAGGCTGAGTGTCTGAAACTATCTGCAAGGCAGCTACGTAGGCACCAAAATATTCATATTCATGGCTTAATGACAGTTGAGTTTGGCAGAGGCGTCCTGGCTTCTGTTTTTTAGTCAGAATTGAGGAGTGTGTAGTATTATCCCTCCCCTGTTTTGTCTAGTTAGTTCCCAGCTGTGCTGACATGGAGCCGTCAGGAAAACGGAACATTGAGTTTAAATAATTAAAGTAATTTTCCTTTCCTGACGAGCTCCATGGCAGCACAAATCCCACCCAGCTTGGTAGGACTAGTTACAGAACGCCTAGGCTGTAGGTGGGCTCAAATGTATATGAGTTATGTCCTAGAGGCATGGGGGCGGAGCCTATACCTAGCTGTGCTGCCATGGAGCTCGTCAGGAAAAGAAAAATTACAGTAAGTATTTGAATTCAATTTTCCATTGAAAAATTTTCTGCCTTCTTTGTTATACTTAGCCATACTCAATGTAATGGTTCAGTGATTCTTAGAACTTCAGAATCATGGCAGCTTTACTTTATTCATGTATTTATTGCATGCATATAATCCATGTTACCACTATGTTTTGCTACTGCTTGCTTGCCTGTAAATTATCCAAAAAGTTTTTTTAAGCCTCTGTTTGTCTTTTTTGACAAACAACACACCTCTTGAAGTGGTTGCAAACCCACAAAAAAATAAAAAAAAAAAAAACCTGCAAGACAAAGGCATAATGAGCTAGTATACATAGCATACTAGCTCATTATGAAATACTCACCTTAGATCAAAGCCCCCGCAACGGTCTCGACACACTGCTCTGCCCGGTGACATTTCTCCCGGAGTTATTTCTGAGTATCGTGGGTAGGGATGAGCTTCGAGTTCGAGTCGAACTCATGTTCGACTCGAACATTGGCTGTTCGCAAGTTCACCGAACAGCGAACAATTTGGGGTGTTCGCGGCAAATTCGAATGCCGCGGAACACCCTTTAAAAGTCTATGGGAGAAATCAAAAGTGCTAATTTTAAAGGCTTATATGCAAGTTATTGTCATAAAAAGTGTTTGGGGACCTGGGTCCTGCCCCAGGGGACATGGATCAATGCAAAAAAAAGTTTTAAAAACAGCCGTTTTTTCAGGAGCAGTGATTTTAATAATGCTTAAAGTCAAACAATGAAAGTGTAATATCCCTTTAAATTTCGTAGCTGGGGGGTGTCTATAGTATGCCTGTAAAGGGGCGCATGTTTCCTGTGTTTAGAACAGTCTGACAGCAAAATGACATTTCGAAGGAAAAAACACATTTAAAACTACCCGCGGCTATTGCTTTGCCAACAATACACATAGAAGTTCATTGATAAAAACGGCATGGGAATTCCCCACAGGGCAACCCCGAACCAAAATTAAAAAAAAAAAATGACGTGGGAGTCCCCCTAAATTCCATACAAGGCCCTTCAGGTCTGGTATGGATATTAAGGGGAACCCCGGCCAAAATTTTAAAAAAAAATGACGTGGGGTTCCCCCTAAATTTCATACCAGACCCTTCAGGTCTGGTATGGATTTTAAGGGGAACCCCGCGCCAAAAAAAAAACAAAAAACGGCGTGGGGTCCCCCCAAAAATCCATACCAGACCCTTATCCGAGCACGCAACCTGGCAGGCCGCAGGAAAAGAGGGGGGGACGAGAGTGTGGCCCCCCTCCTAAACCGTCCCAGGCCACATGCCCTCAACATTGGAAGGGTGCTTTGGGGTAGCCCCCCAAAACACCTTGTCCCCATGTTGATGAGGACAAGGGCCTCATCCCCACAACCCTGGCCGGTGGTTGTGGGGGTCTGCGGGTGGGGGGCTTATCGGAATCTGGAAGCCCACTTTAACAAGGGGACCCCCAGATCCCGCCCCCCCCTGTGTGAAATGGTAAGGGGGTACTTACCCCTACCATTTCACTAAAAAACTGTCAAAAATGTTAAAAATGACAAGAGACAGTTTTTGACAATTCCTTTATTTAAATGCTTCTTCTTTCTTCCTTCATCTTCTTCTGGTTCTTCCTCCGGCGTTCTCGTCCAGCATCTCCTCTGCGGCGTCTTCTATCTTCTCCTCTGGCCGCTCTGCACCCATGGCATGGGGGGAGGCTCCCGCTCTTCTCTTCATCTTCTTCTTCATCTCCCATATGTAGCGCTACCCCTGCAGGAGCCTCTGGTTAATAAAGGTATCTCCCACCCTGCACGGCCTGACACACAGAATCTTCCACACACACTGGAGACAAGAATCAGTCCTTGTAGCTTGGTTTTTGTATTTTATTAGAGGTATTGAACTTGGATAGGGTTGAGGGTATTTACAAGATGCCCACTTGATCAAGGTAGTAGCAAAACTCTTCAGGGACACAACTATATACAGCCTGTACACACCCTTCTTCTTCTACCTCCAGCACATCCTTGTAGAACTACAACTCCCAGGACCAGCTGGCACTATTTGGATGATTTAAAAAAGGCTCAGTTAGATCTGTAGCAACCACCCTTTATGGGCAGGGACCAAGGGCCTCTCTAGTAGTGTAGAAAAACTGATCCCAGTATCACCTCTTTAGATGCTGCCAGCCCACCTGGCTGCAGCTACCCCTTCCACTTGCCCTCCTGACTAAGACTTTACAGTCTTCCCAGACTGACTCTGCATCTATCCCAGACTTCTCTCACTCAGTCCTCTCATGGAATGCTTCTCAGTCCTCTTGGCTGCAACACTCACCAGCCCATTTGGCTGTCTTCTTTCCTGGAGATTTGCCTGGCAGTGTTCTCCTGCTGTCTTCCACTTGCTCCTGTGCCTCTGGACAGGACACCCTAATGCACCGTAAAGAAGGTTCCTTGTGCAACCAGGCCCAAGGTCACCCTCCAGACTGGGGGGTCACCCCTTCTGGGCCCCCGATAGCCTAATATTTCTTCTCCATCTTCCACCCAAACTCCACACTGCCCCAGCTGATCTGACCCAGAGTATTTGAGGGGGGCTGCCCCCTGCCAACCCATCTGTTGGGGATTGGTCAGGGCCCTCATGAATACTCCAAACAGCTCCTCCACTCCCATTCTTCTAGAATCTTCCACTAGTTTCTAGAAATAAGGCAAGGTCTTAAAGATGTTGCCTGGGAGTCATACCAGCCTCCCTGAGTCACTCACCTGACCCAGATTAACCAAAACACAGGCTTGGCTCTCAGCCAAACCTGACAATTTACCTTCACAAAAAGTGTTACTAAACCCAGCAATATAAAAACAAATCATCCACCTCCCCTCCACAATGCACACAGCTTCTAAATCTTCTTTTTATATCCAAATACTGCCGCTATATACCTTTTTTTTCCCTTTTCTTCTGTATATCGTGGTAAACTGCAGGGTCCCAGCGATTCTAGAGTGTTCATGTAGGAGAAGATTCCACTCTCCTCTGACCAAACTTCCTCTGTATCAGTATACCCTCACCTGCCATCTAACCAGCGCTGATTGGCACTGTGCCAATGACATGCTCAGTGCTAAAAAAAATATTTTCAGCATAAAAGACACAACTGAGCATGTGCAGGTTGGCCACTACTTATGTGTTAGCTGGCCTTTCCAAGATAGACAATGAAAGAAGGGGAGGATATTTGAACACAGGATAAAACAGACTTTTAACAGTGCAGAGGATTAACCCCTAAAGTTCCACAGTGAGTATAACAAGCATGCTAATCTGCATATACAGACAGGTTTTACTGTTGTGTGGGTGGTAAAAAACCTATTCTACTTCTAGTACACTACAGGGTGCTACACTAGCATTGCCTCGCTAGTATATACTGTATATATATCTGACAGGATATCATCTGTGACAACTCTACAAGACCCATGGACCTACCTAAGGGTGGTGATCATCTCCCCTTTTCTCTGGTTTTATTCCCCGGAGATCCTAGTATCCTCATTGTTGCTTCACACTTGGCTTGTTCTCTCTTGAGCTTTAATTAGTGAGAGGTTACACAGTGATCCTTCTACCATACCTATCTAATTATTCTACTCTGCTACCTATAGCTTTTTACATCTGTAAGAAATGAGATGTTGTATGATCCTCCTGAATGTCCCCCCCCGCCAACCTTATTTCTTTACCCCCTCAATACAGGGCACACCCCCTTCCTGCCCAGGCCATTTTTCAGCTTTCAGCGCTGTCACTTTGAATGACAAATTGCGCGGCCGTGCCACACTGTAACCATGTGAAATTGTTATCATTTTCTTCACACAAATAGAGCTTCTTTTGGTGGTATTTAATCAATCCTGGGTTTTTTATTTTTTCCTAAAAAAAATGACCAAAAATTTAAAAAAAGGTTTTCCTAATTTCTGTTAGTAAATTTTGTAAATAATAATTTTTCTCTTTCACTGATGGGCACTGATGAGGTGGCATTTATGGGCACTGATAATATGTGGCACTGATAGGCAGCACTGATGGGTGGCACTGGTGGGCACAGATAGGTAGCACTGGTAGCCATGGATAGGCGGCACTGATGGGCAGCAGTGATGGGCATTGATGGGCAGCACTGACTAGCATCACTAATGGCCACTGATTGCTGGCACTTGTGGGCACAGATTGGTGGCAATTGTGGGCACTGGTTGGCACTGATTGCTGGCAGTGGTGGGTAATAATTGCTGGCACTGGTGGGCACTAATTGTAATCAGGGCATTGATGATCAGTGCCCTGATTACATACCTAGCTGTCCCCTGTGAAGAGATGCCACTGATCGGCTCTCCTCTGCTCACACTCTGGCAGTGTGAGGCGGGGAACGTCGATTACTGGCATCTCCGTGTTTACATGTGGCCAGCTGTGATTGGACACAGCTGATCACATGGATAAGAGCTGCGACTTTTTACACAGTTTGGGGTCGCACCGTGTCCTAGCAACATGGTGCAGCCGCGATCGCCACACTGCATGCCCCCTGGGGCATGTGAGAGCGGTCGTTTTGGGAGGACATCATATGATGCCCACCCAGAACGAGAGCCGCACCGCCCAGCCGTCATTTGATGGGGGTTGGGCGGGTGGCAAGTGGTTAAGGGGTGCGTCCCTCTCATTGCATTATGGGAGATCCCGTCTTATCCTCTCTATCGATGGCAATTTTCTCTTTTGCTCCTTACCTATGTATACTTATTCTATTCTTCAATAAAATGTTTGAAGAAGAGAAAATATATGAAAGATTCACCAAAATTCTAATCAGCCAATCAACTGGTAAGAATTATTACCCCCCAGTACACCATGATAATTGTATTACATGTATGACCATCTCAGCCCGCTTTATCTCCTCCATAGGAATCCTCACATTACAGGGAGATGAGAAATGTCTTTATTTTACAATGTATCACCAGCCAGGTTCTTAGGAGTAAGGCCCCTTTCACACCATCACAACCATCCCATCCACCTGTCCATTTTTCAGGCCACTCATTGACTTCTATGGTGAGACGGATGTCAGTGGATCTGTGTCCTCTGACACCCACCTGACATCCGATCCGACAAGATCTGCTGGAAACAGACGTATAGAGATACGTTCTCCATCCGTCCAGTGGGTTGGATGGGATGGAGATGGACAGGCGGTCGGTTTTCATGGGATCTCCCCATAGAGGAGAGCGGGACTCTTACAGGTCAGTCTCTGCACAGTGAGCGGATCCCCCGTGTGAAAGGGGCCTAAAAGTTCAAATGACATTTTATTTATTACAACTTTATTCCCATTAAATTGTATGAAAACCCCTGAATGTCCCTCTGATCTGATCTGCAGTATATGGTCTGCGCTCCATTAAACGTTCCTCAATAATATCACTGCACTAATAGCTGCTTCTCTATTTTATATTCCATTAATATATAGAATGTCACTCAGTATTATAGAGAATGAAATCCCAATTCCTGCTGTGTATGTAATGATCAATACATAGACTGATGATATACAGTAATAGTATCAGAAACTTCCATCCCATCCCCCATTGGGGTCCCCCCAGCACTCTTCAAGGGCTCCTCCCCCCTGATTTGGGGGCTCCCAGGCTGATCGATCGTCTGATGAGTCCTCCTGTATTGTCCTCCTCCAGCACACAGCTTCATACAAACCCAGTTCTGATCTCTCCTGCAGGGATCAGTCCATGTGGGTGACACGGAGTCCGTGTGGAAAGGCCGGCACATCGGGGGAGGGGGAGACTCCATTCAGAGAACAAGGATCCCCCCACCATGGGGGAGGGGGAGACTCCATTCAGAGAACAAGGATCCCCCCACCATGGGGGAGGGGGAGACTCCATTCAGAGAACAAGGATCCCCCCACCATGGGGGAGGGGGAGGGAAGACTCCATTCAGAGAACAAGGATCCCCCCACCATGGGGGAGGGGAGGGGGAGACTCCATTCAGAGAACAAGGATCCCCCACCATGTGGGAGGGGAGGGGGAGACTCCATTCAGAGAACAAGGATCCCCCCACCATGGGGGAGGGGAGGGGGAGACTCCATTCAGAGAACAAGGATCCTCCCACCATGGGGGAGGGGGAGGGAAGACTCCATTCAGAGAACAAGGATCCCCCCACCATGGGGGAGGGGAGGGGGAGACTCCATTCAGAGTACAAGGATCCCCCACCATGGGGGAGGGGGAGGGGGAGTCGGCTGTGTAAGATAAATACCGGGATGACAGATAAATGCCGGCTGTGTTCCCTGAGTCAGGTTATATATGAAATGTTCAGTTTTTATCTTCTTCATTACAAAACAGAATCCCCCATCCTGTCCTGGTGTATTACTTCATCTGTGATCATCCATTCTCCTCTTGGGTCGGGTTTGTTCAGATTTATATCTCATCCTCATCCAGAGCAATGTCCCCTCCCCCCTCCTCCATTCACAGCAATGTCCCCTCCCCCCTCCTCCATTCACAGCAATGTCCCCTCCCCCCTCCTCCATTCACAGCAATGTCCCCTCCCCCTCCTCCATTCACAGCAATGTCCCCTCCCCCTCCTCCATTCACAGCAATGTCCCCTCCCCCCTCCTCCATTCACAGCAATGTCCCCTCCCCCTCCTCCATTCACAGCAATGTCCCCTCCCCCCTCCTCCATTCACAGCAATGTCCCCTCCCCCCTCCTCCATTCACAACAATGTCCCCTCCCCCCTCCTCCATTCAAAGCAATGTCCCCTCCCCCATTCACAGAAATGTCCCCTCCCCCATTAACAGCAATGTCCCCTCCCCCCTCCTGCATTCACAGCAATGTCCCCTCCCCCTCCTCCATTCACAGCAATGTCCCCTCCCCCCTCCTCCATTCACAGCAATGCCCCCTCCCCCTCCTCCATTCACAGCAATGTCCCCTCCCCCCTCCTCCATTCACAGCAATGTCCCCTCCCCCTCCTCCATTCACAACAATGTCCCCTCCCCCTCCTCCATTCACATCAATGTCCCCTCCCCCTCCTCCATTCACAGCAATGTCCCCTCCCCCTCCTCCATTTACAGCAATGTCCCCTCCCCTCCTCCATTCACAACAATGTCCCCTCCCCCTCCTCCATTCACATCAATGTCCCCTCCCCCTCCTCCATTCACAGCAATGTCCCCTCCCCCTCCTCCATTCAAAGCAATATCCCCTCCCCCTCCTCCGTTCACAGCAATGTCCCCTCCCCCCTCCTCCATTCACAGCAATGTCCCCTCCCCCTCCTCCATTCACAGCAATGTCCTCTCCCCCTCCTCCATTCACAGCAATGTCCCCTCCCCCTCCTCCATTCACATCAATGTCCCCTCCCCCTCCTCCATTCACAGCAATGTCCCCTCCCCCTCCTCCATTCACAGCAATGTCCCCTCCCCCCTCCTCCATTCACAGCAATGTCCCCTCCCCCTCCTCCATTCACAGCAATGTCCCCTCCCCCTCCTCCATTCACATCAATGTCCCCTCCCCCTCCTCCATTCACAGCAATGTCCACTCCCCCTCCTCCATTCACAGCAATGTCCCCTCCCCCTCCTCCATTCACAGCAATGTCCCCTCCCCCCTCCTCCATTCATAGCAATGTCCCCTCCCCCTCCTCCATTCACATCAATGTCCCCTCCCCCTCCTCCATTCACATCAATGTCCCCTCCCCCTCCTCCATTCACATCAATGTCCCCTCCCCCTCCTCCATTCACATCAATGTCCCCTCCCCCTCCTCCATTCACAGCAATGTCCCCTCCCCCTCCTCCATTCACAGCAATGTCCTCTCCCCCTCCTCCATTCACAGCAATGTCCCCTCCCCCCTCCTCCATTCACAGAAATGTCCCCTCCCCCTCCTCCATTCACAGCAATGTCCCCTCCCCCTCCTCCATTCACAGCAATGTCCCCTCCCCCCTCCTCCATTCACAGCAATGTCCCCTCCCCCTCCTCCATTCACAGCAATGTCCCCTCCCCCTCCTCCATTCACAGCAATGTCCCCTCCCCCCTCCTCCATTCAAAGCAATGTCCCCTCCCCCATTCACAGAAATGTCCCCTCCCCCATTAACAGCAATGTCCCCTCCCCCCTCCTGCATTCACAGCAATGTCCCCTCCCCCTCCTCCATTCACAGCAATGTCCCCTCCCCCCTCCTCCATTCACAGCAATGCCCCCTCCCCCTCCTCCATTCACAGCAATGTCCCCTCCCCCCTCCTCCATTCACAGCAATGTCCCCTCCCCCTCCTCCATTCACAACAATGTCCCCTCCCCCTCCTCCATTCACATCAATGTCCCCTCCCCCTCCTCCATTCACAGCAATGTCCCCTCCCCCCTCCTCCATTTACAGCAATGTCCCCTCCCCTCCTCCATTCACAACAATGTCCCCTCCCCCCTCCTCCATTCACAGCAATGTCCCCTCCCCCTCCTCCATTCACAGCAATGTCCCCTCCCCCTCCTCCATTCACAGCAATGTCCCCTCCCCCTCCTTCATTCACAGTAATGTCCCCTCCCCCCTCCTCAATTCACAGCAATGTCCCCTCCCCCTCCTCCATTCACAGCAATGTCCCCTCCCCCTCCTCCATTCACAGCAATGTCCCCTCCCCCTCCTTCATTCACAGTAATGTCCCCTCCCCCTCCTCCATTCACAGCAATGTCCCCTCCCCCCTCCTCCATTCACAGCAATGTCCCCTCCCCCTCCTAAATTCACAGCAATGTCCCCTCCCCCTCCTCCATTCACAGCAACATCCCCTCCCCCTCCTCAATTCACAGCAATGTCCCCTCCCCCTCCTCCATTCACAGCAATGTCCCCTCCCCCTCCTCCATTCACAGCAATGTCCCCTCCCCCTCCTTCATTCACAGTAATGTCCCCTCCCCCCTCCTCCATTCACATCAATGTCCCCTCCCCCTCCTCCATTCACAGCAATGTCCCCTCCCCCTCCTCCATTCACAGCAATGTCCCCTCCCCTCCTCCATTCACATCAATGTCCCCTCCCCCCCTCCATTCACATCAATGTCCCCTCCCCCCTCCATTCGCAGCAATGTCCCCTCCCCCTCCTCCATTCACAGCAACGTCCCCTCCCCCTCCTCTATTCACAGCAATGTCCCCTCCTCCATTCACAGCAATGTCCCCTCCCCCTCCTCCATTCACAACAATGTCCCCTCCCCCTCCTCCATTCACATCAATGTCCCCTCCCCCTCCTCCATTCACAGCAATGTCCCCTCCCCCTCCTTCATTCACAGTAATGTCCCCTCCCCCTCCTCCATTCACAGCAATGTCCCCTCCCCCTCCTCCATTCACAGCAACGTCCCCTCCCCCTCCTCCATTCACACCAATGTCCCCTCCCCCTCCTCCATTCACACCAATGTCCCCTCCCCCCTACTCCATTCACAACTGTAGTCGAGTCTCCTCCTCCGGGGTCATATCACAATAATCTTCAGTCCTGGTCGGCGCTTTTCCAGATTTCTTAGTTCTCTTCTTGATACCCCTGACAAGTAGTAGTCACTGACCCTAGAAGAGAGGATATAAAGAGTCATCAGATTTCAGCAGATTTCTCTCCACTATTTCCCAGCATCCTCCAGGATATCTATTAAGCTCACCACACACATTACAATCTGATTGTACAATCTCTGTTTGACCTTCCAACAAGTATGTAGAGTAAGGATCTGTCTGATTGTATAGAGACTGATATGATAGTTTAGGTCGGTCCTCATATGACATCGTTCTGGAAGATATAAAGCTGATTGTATAAAGATTGTATGGTCAGATTGTACTGTGTGTGATGATCTTACACCATCCTGTCACCTTCTTGTAGGACTTTACCAACTAAGAAGTGACACTGCACAATGGAGGATGATGGGAGATATCAGATTATAGAACAGGAAATCTTCCTCCTCATTGGTCATTTGTTCTGTGATGTCCCAAACCCACCAATCACAGTCACACTTCTCTTTCTTTCTCATCCAATGAGGGACACAGCAGTTCAGATAAGTTTGGGTTATACTGCCACCTACAGGACAATCTGACACTGGTAAATGAAAAGATTGTGGGCGGGGCCAGGATAATCCCTCCTCCTCCCAGCATGCCTCAGTTTTTTGCTGGTGTCCTAGGAGGACGGATGTCTTTTCTCTACTCTGATGAGAAAAGTTTAAAGTTTTATTAAACCCAAAAGCCAACATTTCTTATATTGCAGCTCACCAATTCTTAGCTGTGACGGCTGGAAAAGATTTCCTTTTTTTGTCTTTCTTCTATTTTCATCTGGTGAACCAGCCAGCAGGTCTTTTCAAAAGCACAGAATGTATCAGTTTACATGGAGGAGACAAACCATTTAACACTGGCAGTGGTGATTAATATGATCAGCTTTTATTTATTCATGAAAAACTTTTATCCCCCAAAAACTGTTTGTTGTAACTGACTATAAAGTGTGAGCTGGAGTTTGGCTTCAATTTGTTAGTGTATCTAAATCTGCTAATACATTTATCACAACCATTCAGACGACTAAAAATGCTGCTGTGCCTCCTTTTCTCCTTCCTCCAGAGTTGTGTCTCACTAATACAGGAGATGTCTTACTGGCCAGACCACCAGGAGATAATAGAGGAAAAAACGAATGCAGCCCCCACATCTAATGATTGGTCAGCTGTGATATGACATTCTTGGCATCTTTTTTCTTCCCTTCAATAAAGATTGTTGTAGATTATTGGTGATGTGATGTATAAATACAGATAAGTGGCTCCTCCCCATGAGACTGGAGATGTGTGAAGGATGTGTGTTCCCCGGTGACTGGTCTCTCTCACCTTCTGTCTGCAGGAATTCTATTACTTTGCTGATCTGAACTCTCTCTACAAGCTTGAGCTGTTTCCTGTCCTCTGCTCTGTACATTCCAGCTTTGGAGATCTCAGAGTCCATCCACTGTCCATGTTGTACTTCTTATTATCTAATCATCAGTCACATTTACATGTCATAACCATCACCAACAATTCCATCTTCTGTGGAGGATTATCAGCAATCAATGCTGGAGACTAGAGGGGACTTCCTCACACTGCACTTCTACTTTACCATAGTACCAGTACTGGTATGGGGGATGGGTGTTGTATGGAAGGCTGGGGGGGTGACAATGCTGTCACCTTTTATTCTCATAGGGGGTTATTATTGATAGGGGGCTTCAGTCCATTATCCACTATTAATACAATTATTTAGTACATGAGCTTCCCATTGTACCATTTTATATTCCTCTTTTTGTCATGTAAAGTATATCTAATCCCAAGAAGAAGACTTGAATGTCTTGTATCTCCATCGGGTGTCCTCCTCCTCGGATGTATCTAGGAAGGATTTCAATGCAGTCATTCAGCACTGAGGATTTCTGACAGCAAAGGCCATAAGCTCCTCCCCCACCTTCCCCTGCAGAATCTCTATCTGATCTGCACACAGCATTAGCAGCCTTTCATCTTTCATCTATCTAGACTCTATTGGATGCCGAGTCTCTAAAGCCCATGAGAGATGAACCTGTACCTGAGGAATCAGTCTTCTGCCATTACTCCCAACATAAACACTCTGAGGGCACTTTACACTGGGGCGGGCGTCGGCGGTAAAGCACCGCTATTTTTAGCTGCACTTTGCCGTAGTTTGTGCAGCACATTTTGGCCACTAGCGGGGAGCTTTTAACCCCCACTAATGGCCGAAAAAGGGTTAAAAGTGGGCAGGGGCCCTCAAAAGCGGGCAGGGGTGCTGTAGGAGCAGTGTATACACCGCTCCTACAGCACCTCAAAGATGCTGCTTGTAGGACTTTTTGGAGCATCCTGCCAGCGCACCGCTCCAGTGTGAGAGCCCTCGGGCTTTCTCACTGAAGTGAGAGGAGAGGCGCTTTGCTATAGAACCTGTAAAGCGCCTCAGTGTGAAAGTAGTCTTATTGATGTGGTGAGCACCACTTTAAACCTTGGAGAACAGCCAGTCCCCTCCACCAGTGCTCTCCCCAGTCTAGGCTCCTTAGGGGCTCCTAAGACCACCAAGGCCTTTCCAGTGCATCTTCTGGTTGCAGTCTTCCTTTATAGAAAATCCTGACAAGCTCATTGTGACTCCCAAGCAATCTGCCATCCTTGTAACCATTTGAGAAAGAGTTTGTTAAAAAGTGGTGTGCCCCCTCCATGGAGTCAGCAGTATGACCCATCACTTGAAGTATCTGGATCTAATCCTAGAGTATTTCATAGAGTATTTCTTCCTCGGGTGACACTTCAATCTCTCTGCTCCCAGATAAGAAGATACGAATCGCCATCCCGTACCAACAGATATTTTCATGACCTCCACACTCCCTATACTAACCAGAGAGGTAGGGGTCAAACTAGAGGGAAACAAGGGGGTAGAGGTCAACGTGGCCGGGGAAGGTATCCCCCTGAACCATATTCAGGACCACGTGAGGCCTCCCAAACCCGACAGGGGTCACACATAGATACTTACCATCAGAACCCCTATTACTATGATCAACCACCCCTGACTACCCAAAACAGGTTTTTACCCCTTAGAAACACCTGGGATTAGGGATGAGCTTCGAGTTCGAGTCGAACTCATGTTCTACTCGAACATTGGCTGTTCGCAAGTTCGCCGAACAGCGAACAATTTGGGGTGTTCGCGGCAAATTCGAATGCCGCGGAACACCCTTTAAAAGTCTATGGGAGAAATCAAAAGTGCTAATTTTAAAGGCTTATATGCAAGTTATTGTCATAAAAAGTGTTTGGGGACCTGGGTCCTGCCCCAGGGGACATGGATCAATGCAAAAAAAAGTTTTAAAAACGGACGTTTTTTCAGGAGCAGTGATTTTATTAATGCTTAAAGTCAAACAATAAAAGTGTAATATCCCTTTAAATTTCGTACCTGGGGGGTGTCTATAGTATGCCTGTAAAGGGGCGCATGTTTCCCGTGTTTAGAACAGTCTGACAGCAAAATGACATTTTGAAGGAAAAAACTCATTTAAAACTACCGCGGCTATTGCATTGCCGACAATACACATAGAAGTTCATTGATAAAAACGGCATGGGAATTCCCCACAGGGCAACCCCGAACCAAAATTAAAAAAAAAAAATGATGTGGGGGTCCCCCTAAATTCCATACAAGGCCCTTCGGGTCTGGTATGGATATTAAGGGGAACCCCAGCCAAAATTTAAAAAAAAAATTGACGTGGGGTTCCCCCTAAATTCCATACCAGACCCTTCAGGTCTGGTATGGATTTTAAGGGGAACCCCGCGCCAAAAAAAAAAAAAAAAAAACGGCGTGGGGTCCCCCTAAAAATCCATACCAGACCCTTATCCGAGCACGCAACCTGGCAGGCCGCAGGAAAAGAGGGGGGGACGAGAGTGCGGCCCCCCCCCCCTCCTGAACCGTACCAGGCCACATGCCCTCAACATTGGGAGGGTGCTTTGGGGTAGCCCCCCAAAGCACCTTGTCCCCATGTTGATGAAGACAAGGGCCTCATCCCCACAACCGTGGCCGGTGGTTGTGGGGGTCTGCGGGCGGGGGGCTTATCGGAATCTGGAAGCCCCCTTTACCAAGGGGACCCCCAGATCCCGGCCCCCCCCCTGTGTGAAATGGTAAGGGGTTACTTACCCCTACCATTTCACTAAAAAACTGTCAAAAATGTTAAAAATGACAAGAGACAGTTTTTGACAATTCCTTTATTTAAATGCTTCTTCTTTCTTCCTTCATCTTCTTCTTCTTCTGGTTCTTCTGGCTCTTCTGGTTCTTCCTCCGGCGTTCTCGTCCAGCATCTCCTCCGCGGCGTCTTCTATCTTCTTCTCCTCGGGCCGCTCCGCACCCATGGCATGAGGGGGGAGGCTCCCGCTCTTCTCTTCATCTTCTTCTTCATCTTCTTCTTCATCTTCTTCTTCTTCTTCTTCTTCTCTTCTTCATCTCTTCTTCCTTCTTCATTTCTTCTGCGGGCCGCTCCGCATCCATGCATGGAGGGAGGCTCCCGCTGTGTGACGGCGTCTCTTCGTCTGACGGTTCTTAAATAACTGGGGGCGGGGCCATCCGGTGACCCCGCCCCCCCTCTGACGCACGGTGAATTGACGGGACTTCCCTGTGACGTCACGGGGAATGCCACAGGGAAGTCCCGTCATGTCCCGTGCGTCAGAGGGGGGCGGGGTCACCGGGTGGCCCCGCCCCCCGTTATTTAAGAACCGTCAGACGAAGAGACGCCGTCACACAGCGGGAGCCTCCCTCCATGCATGGATGCGGAGCGGCCCGCAGAAGAAATGAAGAAGGAAGAAGAGATGAAGAAGAGAAGAAGAAGAAGAAGAAGAAGATGAAGAAGAAGATGAAGATGAAGAAGAAGATGAAGAGAAGAGCGGGAGCCTCCCCCCTCATGCCATGGGTGCGGAGCGGCCCGAGGAGAAGAAGATAGAAGACGCCGCGGAGGAGATGCTGGACGAGAACGCCGGAGGAAGAACCAGAAGAGCCAGAAGAACCAGAAGAAGAAGAAGATGAAGGAAGAAAGAAGAAGCATTTAAATAAAGGAATTGTCAAAAACTGTCTCTTGTCATTTTTAACATTTTTGACAGTTTTTTAGTGAAATGGTAGGGGTAAGTAACCCCTTACCATTTCACACAGGGGGGGGGCCGGGATCTGGGGGTCCCCTTGGTAAAGGGGGCTTCCAGATTCCGATAAGCCCCCCGCCCGCAGACCCCCACAACCACCGGCCACGGTTGTGAGGATGAGGCCCTTGTCTTCATCAACATGGGGACAAGGTGCTTTGGGGGGCTACCCCAAAGCACCCTCCCAATGTTGAGGGCATGTGGCCTGGTACGGTTCAGGAGGGGGGGGGGGCCGCACTCTCGTCCCCCCCTCTTTTCCTGCGGCCTGCCAGGTTGCGTGCTCGGATAAGGGTCTGGTATGGATTTTTAGGGGGACCCCACGCCGTTTTTTTTTTTTTTTTTTGGGCGCGGGGTTCCCCTTAAAATCCATACCAGACCTGAAGGGTCTGGTATGGAATTTAGGGGGAACCCCACGTCAATTTTTTTTTTAAATTTTGGCTGGGGTTCCCCTTAATATCCATACCAGACCTGAAGGGCCTTGTATGGAATTTAGGGGGACCCCCACATCATTTTTTTTTTTTAATTTTGGTTCGGGGTTGCCCTGTGGGGAATTCCCATGCCGTTTTTATCAATGAACTTCTATGTGTATTGTCGGCAATGCAATAGCCGCGGTAGTTTTAAATGAGTTTTTTCCTTCAAAATGTCATTTTGCTGTCAGACTGTTCTAAACACGGGAAACATGCGCCCCTTTACAGGCATACTATAGACACCCCCCAGGTATGAAATTTAAAGGGATAT
This sequence comes from Aquarana catesbeiana, assembly GCF_042186555.1. Lineage (NCBI taxonomy): Eukaryota > Metazoa > Chordata > Amphibia > Anura > Ranidae > Aquarana > Aquarana catesbeiana. The sequence continues at coordinate 204,754,808 of NC_133336.1, forward strand.
TACACTTTTATTGTTTGACTTTAAGCATTTTTAAAATCACTGCTCCTGAAAAAACGGCCGTTTTTAAAACTTTTTTTTGCATTGATCCATGTCCCCTGGGGCAGGACCCAGGTCCCCAAACACTTTTATTGACAATAACTTGCATATTAGCCTTTAAAATTAGCACTTTTGATTATTCATGTTCGTGTCCCATAGACTTTAACGGTGTTCGCGTGTTCGAGAACGAATTTTTTTCCTGTTCGCATGTTCTGGTGCGAACCGAACAGGGGGGTGTTCGGCTCATCCCTACCTGGGATGATGACTATAGGGATGATTACGGATATAACCCCGGATCGAGACACGAACAGTCATTTCAAGATTACCCTCCATCTAACACCAACCCACGCCATGCGCAGGTTTTTCACGAGGTCCAAAGGCCCAGGAAAAGGGGTCCCGACCCAAGAGAGGTACAAGGGGAGGTTGGAGAATCCAAAAGAGGAAAGCGAAGGAGAACTTAAAGGGCCAGGGTGTTTTTAATTTAAGTGCCAAGCCATTGACTAAGGAGGAGCTGTCCGTACTTGATAAGGGACTCAAATTTGCCCCCCCTAAGAAGCTTGATAGGTTTGGCACTTTTATAGATGTTCATAAATACATTCGGAAGTTACATATCCAACGTTACCTTACTTCCAACCCCGTTAGAAATGAGAGGTGCGCCACAGCGGGTACAGTTCATTCTGGCCTGTCTAACCCTCATTATTCACTCCACCAGTCCCCATGGCACCGGCCATTAGTTTGTTTAGGGACTTAGTTCTTAAAGATTTATCCGAACTTCCGGATAAACACACATCCCACCACTCCTTGTCCAACACTGGCTTGAAGTCCCTATGTTCACAGAAAGATCTCGTGATTCGTCCAGCGGATAAGGGTGGTGGTATTGTGGTCCTAGACAAGAAAGACTACATAACTGAAATGTACAGGATTCTTAACGAACCTGATACATATAAAACACTACCCAGCAATCCCACTAATCGTTTTAAAAGAGAGTTGTCTGCCATTGTTAAGAAGGGCTATGACCAGGGAATTCTAAATAGAAAAGAGAGAGAGTTTTTAGTGCCCTTGGCACCCAGAGTTCCAACTATATATTACCTACCAAAGGTACACAAAACCCAGTTCAACCCCCAGCCGGCCTATCATGAGTGGCATTGATTCTGTCACCTCACGTATAGGCCGGTACATTGACTTTTATTTACAGCCACTTGTCAGGCGTATGCCCTCCTACTTGAAGGACACGGGGGCTACCATATGCACGCTTGAGAGTTTGGGTCTACAGGGTGACCATATCATTGCCACGGCCGATGTGGCCTCCCTGTACACCTGCATACCTCAAGACAGGGGCTTGGAGGCTGTCCGGTATTTCCTTGAAAAGGAGCCTAGTATTGCATCCTTCCAGTGCTCTTTTATCATGGAACTTTTGGAATTCGCTACTAAGCGAAGTTACTTCTGGTTTGACCAGCAGTACTACCATCAGCTGCGCGGCGTGGCTATGGGGGCTAAATTTGCCCCCAGCCTCGCCAATCTATTTATGGCTAAGTGGGAGGAGGATGTCGTCTATGCCAATAGGGATCCTTCCCTAATTATGTGGGCGCGTTACATCGACGACATCCTCCTCCTATGGAAAGGTAGTGCCGAATCATTGGATTCATTTTTCCAACGTTTGAATACCAACGATCGCGGTATCTCCTGACATATACAGCCAGCAAACAAAAAATTAACTTTCTGGATCTAGAAATTGAGATTCGTGACGGTCTTTTTCACTTTCAGACCCATTTCAAAACCACGGACCGGAACAGTTTCATCCCCCCAGATAGTTGCCATCACCGGTCCTGGTTAGATTCAGTACCGAAAAGTCAATTTCTCAGACTTTGAAGAAATTGTTCCAGCACTGAAGCTTTTAAAACACAATCTGTCCTTTTGAAGGCGAAACTGGTAGATAAGAACTATGACCCCCAACTTGTTGATCGGGAGTTTCAGCGTGCCCTAGAAACCAACAGGGAGTCACTCCTCGTTGAGAAGCCTAAGAAAGAACGGGGTGAGATTTTTAGGTGGTCCCTCTTCACTGCTTTTTCCAATCAATATAAACAGGTCAAAGCTATTATGTCCAAACATTGGGACATTCTTAGGAATGACCATATTTTGAACACTGTCTTACCTGACAGGGCGAAAGTCACCTTTAGGGGTGCCCCCACCTTGCAAAGCAAAATTGCTCTGAACATCATTAACCCCCCTGTACACCAACCCCTTTTTTACGAAATGGAGAGGTTCTACTCTTGCAGAAAATGCATAGTATGTCGGCATAACTCTGGTATAGGAAGAAAGACTACATCCTTTATTTCTACAGTTACACAGAGACGATATTCCATCAAGCGCTTCTGTACTTGCACCACCAGCCACATTGTCTACTTAATCACATGCCATTGCGGCAAGCAATATGTAGACCGCACCATCCGCTCTTTTTCTATAAGAGTAGCGGAGCACATAGCTTTGATTAAAAGTGGTGATACCAAGCATACAGTTCCCCGACATTACAAGTTACACCATAATCGGGTGTTTGCGGGTACACAATTTACAGTGATAGACCGATACGTTCCTCCGTGGAGGGGCGGAGCCATGACCAGAGGTGTATCAAGATTGGAGACTTTTTGGATCCATGAGCTCCGCACCCTTTTTCCGTCAGGTATTAATGTTGAGTTGGATGTCAACGCCTTTATCAATAGAGCCTGACATCCACCTCTAAATAACAGACTCTCTCCCCCCCCCTTTTTATGGGGTTCTACTACTTACTCCTGTTCCCCCCCCCTTTTTGGGCTTTGGGAATTGTTTCCCCCTTTTATGTCCTTTGCTTTTATGTTCCATATATATTCATGTGGCACTCCATAGTGCATTTTATTACATTTTGTTGCATTGTTATATGTACTTACATATATGACCATAATGATTTGTACATTTGTGCATTTGTTCTTTGTTTTTATGCATATTGCCTTATATGCTGTTCCTGGAAACCCGCTCCACTACCTTCCCCATCATTCACTTTATATATACATTTTTTAGTATGTCTATTCGGTGAGAGACCCATATTTTCATGTTCACTCGTACAGCTTATTTTTGCACTTGTGCTCAGGTCTCACACCCCCTACATAATAGCACATCACCAGGCACTGTACGTATATACATAATTTTGCACTTCTCTCAACACTTTGTTATCTTTGTTATCATTAGGTCCGCTGCTGGCGGCATCTTGTCTCATGCATTTATTTCCCTTCATAGCGTATGGCCAATCACAGCCCTACGGCGCTCACGCGTCCCACCCACTGCATCTCTCCTCCCCCACCTGGTAAGGCCAATCACAGCGCTTGTTGCGGCGCTCACTGCCTCCACCTATGTCACTTCCTGTTGACATATTTTAGACACCTCCCTCCGTTTTCTGCGCACATATATTGCGCAACGCGCAACATCGTGTGTTTTCTGTTTTATTATCACTCTTGCTGCATGTATACATTATGGACTATTGTGGGGCATCCTGCCATACTCAGTCCTGTTTGTATTTTCTTCTTCTTCCGTTCCTGATCGCTTCCCCACTTCCGGTTCATCCTCCAACCCGGAAGTGACGTGTGGAACGCAAGCTTGGAACGCACGCCGGTCGGCCATTTTGGCCAATACCGGAAGTGCCATTTTTTCAATGTGGAGCTGCTTTTCATGACAATTGAAGCACCCCCTATATATATGAGTGTGGCTACAGTGGGGGTAACCCCCCAGATGACGTCTTTTTAGGACGAAACGCGTCGGGCAGGACCCCATTGTCGCCACTTTTTCTCAGCGCTGTATTATCCTGTGGACTTATACGTGAGTGTATTTCCTTAAAGCTTTTATTAAATTTTTTACTCGGATTTACACTATGTGGCCCTTCTTTTCTTTCCTCTCCATTTAATATCAATATCCATACCCAATGAAGGTCGGTTTGAGGGATCCACCCACGGAACACCTCATCCCTTCCCCTCTGGGACCTACAGAACCATCCATACTCTTTGGACTCCACACACCTTCCAGGACCCGGACACCAGTTGGAGGAATCCAGCAATCCGCGTTACCACAGATATCCACAGCCTCCTACCACCCAAGCCTTATCTGACCCAATTCGGCGTATGCCCTGTCGGGTCCACCACATCTGGTAAGCCTTCATTTCTCTCGGTGGTAGTGAGCTGATCTGCTATTTTGGGATACTGGATCTATATAAATTGTTTACCTAAAGGACTAAAACACTGTCATTTATTGTTTGACCATATACACCCATAACGGGACTTCCCAGCTATGTATGGGTCTTTCTATTGGTGATCTCTTTCATTGTTTACCTACTCACCTAGGGTTATGTATGATAAGGTTTAGCGCTACACTTTCTGTCGTTTTTTGCATATATACTTTGTTGGTTGTGTTAGCTGCTTTTTCTTTCTTATGAGCAGCGCAGGATTATTTTTGCATATATCAATCTCTCTGCTCCCAGACCGGGACTCTTCAGTCCAGGAGTCTTTTATGAGGGGCTCACCCATAAGTGCAGCTAGATCTCTTATAACTATGAGGTGTAAATGTTTTATAAGAGTTCACAATGTCCTTAGTGGTGGTTGTTGATTTTTGAAGAATTTTGGATTGCACATGGTGTTTCACTTTTGCACAAGTTGCTAATTGTGGTATGTGTTTATATTCATTAACTGCAGTTTTACAGAAGTTTCCTAAAGTGTTATAATAGATATACATCTTCTATCTTATACCAGGTTATTTTGTGGAGTGCGCACTGGTGGACATTAAGGCTCCACACTTGAGTGATCCAAATCTGGGGCGGAATCACCGCAATTCTGCCGGCAATTAGAAATTGTGGCAAATCACGGGACTCTTGTGTGATGCCAATACTTCTTAATAGCACTCCAATCGTGGTGCAATTTTGCCACAAGATAAATCGCACTGCAATTGCGGAAAGTTGCAGCACGTGAAGCAGGCGCTTTGAGTAACAGCATCGCGTGTTGCAATTTGCTGTGATTGCAGCAAAATTGTGCCGTGATTGGGGTGCCATAAAGAGGTATTGGCATCGCACAAGCATCCTGTGATTTGCCGCAATTTTCCCAGCGATTCTGCCCCAGATTTGGATCGCTGAGATGTGAATGGAGCCGAATGTAAAAATGTGGGTGTGTTTTCTTTTAAGGGAATAATACTTCCCTCATGTCTCACTTTGGCCGGCTCCCTTCATCTGTGTGACTGATCCCCCAAAGCCTCTTGTCTCAAGCACTCTGGCAGATATATGAAAGAATGTATCAGCCGCACTCCACTCTTAGCTCCTCTTGCCATGTTTGATTGTCAACATGACGACTGCATAGAACAATGTCTCCACCTGAGAACCAACCTTCCTTGACACATTTCTCCACTCCTGGCTTGCTGACAATGATAGGATCCACAGAGAGTGAAGACAGACTATAGGGGCCAGAACCGCATTGTCATTGTATAAGAGGGATGAGTCTTGAGCAGAGCTGTGGATTTGGCTCTGGCAGACAGTCGCACAATGATGTAATAAAGTACAATGCAGAGCTAATGGTCCTACATTGTAGGTGAGGATGGTGAGGAACCACCAGCGGTGGACTGACCATTGAGCCACTTGGGCACTGCCCGAGGGCCCTGGGCCACTAGGGGGCCCCATCAGCTTCAGTAAAACCAGGGGCAGTATGTATAAATCTGTGTTTTTTTTACATCTGTCTGTGTATACTGTGTAGATGTATACTCTGTGTGTATACTGTGTGGCCCCATAATCTCTGATTGCCTGGGGGCCCCATAATCTCCTATTGCCCGGGGGCCCCATGAGTTATCAGTCCGCCCTGGGAAACACTCATAAGCTGGAGCATCGAATAGAAAAGGAAAGCTCTGAAACCTGTCAGAGTGTAGAATAGGGAAATATCATTCCATATTCCTCTACCACTCTGCTTTTTGAACCGAGGGGCCTAACTGCAAGGGGGGATTTTTTTACTGCATGGCGTTGGGTCTTATGGGGATTTAACACATTATGACGTTTGGGAAAATGGGCTACACATTCAAAGTTTTATAGTAGACAAGGTTGAAAAGAGACACAGATCCATGAAGTTCAAACTTTGTGTGTGAGTTATATGTGTTTGATCCAGAGGAAGGCAAAAAGCCGGACATGAATAGTCTAATTTTCCGAGGTGGAGAAAAAACGTCCTTATTGGTGATCAGAAAAATTCCTCCAACAACCTCCTATCAAATGTAACAATTTCCATTAGACTGTATTGTGCCCACTGAGGAAAATATCTCCTTTTTTTAAATTCATTCACCTCTCAGCTAATACCACAACCTGGGGGAGGGAGTTGCTCATTTGCACTGCTCTAACAGTAAAGAATCCCTTTCATGGTTTAAAAATTCAATCTTGTTCCATCTAGTTTTAAATCATGGCCATGGAGGTCAGAGAGCTTAGAGTAAACAGGAGACCAGAACAATTAAGGGTCTCTCCACCTCTCTGCTCATTATCTTATCTAGTAATACAGAATTGTATTTATTTTCATTCAGATCAGATTACTTTATAAAACTCCAGTGAATATAAAAAAAAATTAATGGACTACAGACCCCAATATTGTCATCCATGTGAAGAGATGGTGATAACGCCATACACAGGATGAGCACAGAATACACTATAATCTCCTTGTGTATGGAGCATGAATGGTATCAGCAGACAGTGTGAGGCCAGAATCAGCATTGCTAGTGATTGGACGGGATGATTTTTAATTGATATTCTATTTATCTCTGCTGATAAGAGCTCTGTACTCATAGGAAGTAATGGGGAGATCCCCTGACACTTAATAGCAGATGGTCATCTCAGGTGACAAGAAGCTCATATGAGGCTCTGACTGGACATTTCAGTAAGATCAGATTTCTATATTACTACTATATCTATATTACTACTTATTGGACTTCATAGAATATCGGATTATAACAAGGTTACAGGAAAAGACTATTTCATGGCTGATAACAGAGTGTGATAAGATCCAAGAATTAGGCTGCTCGGTTCCATGTTGCAATGCAGTGCTAACAAATAAGAGCGTACACAGAGCTACTGAACCACGTAAAGAGTTTACTGTAATATAATTGTAACAGTGTGAATTCAGTATTTAAACTCAGATATCACAAATGAAAATGGTAACAATACATATACTTCAAACTCAATGGTTGCTGGGGAAGTATATGCAGACAGGCAGAAAGCGGGACTTATTCTCAGTGCGATAAAGTCCTGACACTGAGCACACTCCCACCTGAACCCCAGAGCATAAACTCATTAAACTGTCAATGCAATTTCAAATACAATGCAGTAATGTAATACAGCACATATATATATCTACAACTTATACTCAAGGGCTCTCCCTAGGTTGTAATGCAGTTCTTATGCCCCATACACACGATCGGACATTGATCGGACATTCCGACAACAAAATCCATGGATTTTTTCAGACGGATATTGGCTCAAACTTGTCTTGCATACACACTGTCACACAAAGTTGTTGGAAAATCTGATTGTTCTGAACGCGGTGACGTAAAACACGTCGGGACTATAAACGGGGCAATAGCCAATAGCTTTTGTCTCTTAATTTATTCTGAGCATGCGTGGCACTTTGTTCGTCAGATTTGTCTACACACGATCGGAATTGAAAGGATCGGATTTTGTTGTCGGAAAATTTTATAGCCTGCTCTCAAACTTTGTGTGTTGGAAATTCCGATGGAAAAAGTCAGATGGAGCCCACACACGGTCGGAATTTCCGACAACAAGCTCCGATCGCACATAAGCTAAGCTAAAGGGAAGGGGAAGTGGGAACAAGTAACACCTAAGAGTGGTCAAATAATTAAATGACCAATTGTAGTGTTTAAGTGTATGGACTGTTGCTGTAACCATAATCTGCATAAAAGAAAGGGGGAGCACCCGGTTCTAGTGGTCGGGTAAGGGGTTACTGTGGCAACAATATTGTTATATATTTACCAAAGAATTGCTAACTGTATTGCCAAAAAATATAAATCTCTTTATTAAATAATTAAAATACAATTAATCATCATTGTGCAACAACCTTGGATTAAAATTAAAATAGATTAGATTTAATTAGGTCCAATAGGACCCAATTGCTACATGCATGATTTGATGACAAGCCAGACAGAAAAACAAAAAACAATACAAAAGACAAAAACAAATAACACACTTAACGAAGATCAACGTCCGGACGCTTAAGTGTCTTGCTAATTGTCGACTGGTAATAAAATAATTGATGGGTTGAATGTATTTGGTTGGTGGGATATTCGTGTCCCGTGTGATCCAAAATAACCAGTTGACAGCAAGAAAGATCCTTTGGGGATGAGTGGGGATGGATGGAGGGGGGAGGATTAAGGTAAGCTACCTACTGCTAATATATACTCTAATCCTATAGCAAGAGAGACCTTGGTAACTAATAGGGATGAGCCGAACACCCCCCTGTTCGGTTCGCACCAGAACATGCGAACAGGAAAAAAGTTCGTTCGAACATGCGAACACCGTTAAAGTCTATGGGACACGAACATGAATAATCAAAAGTGCTAATTTTCAAGGCTTATATGCAAGTTATTGTCATAAAAAGTGTTTGGGGACCTGGGTCCTGCCCCAGGGGACATGGATCGATGCAAAAAAAAGTTTTAAAAACGGCCGTTTTTTCAGGAGCAGTGATTTTAATAATGCTTAAAGTCAAACAATAAAAGTGTAATATCCCTTTAAATTTCGTACCTGGGGGGTGTCTATAGTGTGCCTGTAAAGGGGCGCATGTTTCCTGTGTTTAGAACAGTCTGACAGCAAAATGACATTTTGAAGGAAAAAACTCATTTAAAACTACTCGCGGCTATTGCATTGCCGACAATACACATAGAAGTTCATTGATAAAAACGGCATGGGAATTCCCCAAAGGGGAACCCCGAACCAAACTTAAAAAAAAAAAATGACGTGGGGGTCCCCCTAAATTCCATACCAGGCCCTTCAGGTCTGGTATGGATATTAAGGGGAACCCCGGCCAAAATTAAAAAAAAAAAATGACGTGGGGTTCCCCCTAAATTCCATACCAGACCCTTCAGGTCTGGTATGGATTTTAAGGGGAACCCCGCGCCAAAAAAAAAAAAAAAAAACGGCGTGGGGTCCCCCCAAAAATCCATACCAGACCCTTATCCGAGCACGCAACCTGGCAGGCCGCAGGAAAAGAGGGGGGGACAAGAGTGCGGCCCCCCCTCCCTCCTGAACCGTACCAGGCCACATGCCCTCAACATTGGGAGGGTGCTTTGGGGTAGCCCCCCAAAACACCTTGTCCCCATGTTGATGAGGACAAGGGCCTCATCCCCACAACCCTGGCCGGTGGTTGTGGGGGTCTGCGGGCGGGGGGCTTATCGGAATCTGGAAGCCCCCTTTAACAAGGTGACCCCCAGATCCCGGCCCCCCCCCTGTGTGAAATGGTAAGGGGGTACATAAGTACCCCTACCATTTCACGAAAAAAGTGTCAAAAATGTTAAAAATGACAAGAGACAGTTTTTGACAATTCCTTTATTTAAATGCTTCTTCTTTCTTCTATCTTGCTTCATCTTCTGGTTCTTCTGGCTCTTCTGGTTCTTCTGGTTCTTCCTCCGGCGTTCTCGTCCAGCATCTCCTCCGCGGCGTCTTCTGTCTTCTTCTCCTCGGGCCGCTCCGCACCCATGGCATGGGGGGGAGGCTCCCGCTCTTCTCTTCTTCTCTTCTTCTTTTCTTCTTTTCTTCTTTTCTTCTCTTCTTCTCTTCTTCTTTATTTTTTTCTCCGGGCCGCTCCGCAATCCATGCTGACATGGAGGGAGGCTCCCGCTGTGTGACGGCGCTCCTCGTCTGACAGTTCTTAAATAACGGGGGGGGCGGGGCCACCCGGTGACCCCGCCCCCCTCTGACGCACGGTGACTTGACGGGACTTCCCTGTGACGTCACGGGGAATGCCACAGGGAAGTCCCGTCAAGTCACCGTGCGTCAGAGGGGGGCGGGGTCACCGGGTTGGCCCCGCCCCCCCCGTTATTTAAGAACTGTCAGACGAGGAGCTTCGTCACACAGCGGGAGCCTCCCTCCATGTCAGCATGGATTGCGGAGCGGCCCGGAGAAGAAAATGAAGAAGAAGAGAAGAAGAGAAGAAAAGAAGAAAAGAAGAAAAGAAGAAGAGAAGAGCGGGAGCCTCCCTCCCATGCCATGGGTGCGGAGCGGCCCGAGGAGAAGAAGACAGAAGACGCCGCGGAGGAGATGCTGGACGAGAACGCCGGAGGAAGAACCAGAAGAACCAGAAGAGCCAGAAGAACCAGAAGATGAAGCAAGATAGAAGAAAGAAGAAGCATTTAAATAAAGGAATTGTCAAAAACTGTCTCTTGTCATTTTTAACATTTTTGACACTTTTTTCGTGAAATGGTAGGGGTACTTATGTACCCCCTTACCATTTCACACAGGGGGGGGCCGGGATCTGGGGGTCACCTTGTTAAAGGGGGCTTCCAGATTCCGATAAGCCCCCCGCCCGCAGACCCCCACAACCACCGGCCAGGGTTGTGGGGATGAGGCCCTTGTCCTCATCAACATGGGGACAAGGTGTTTTGGGGGGCTACCCCAAAGCACCCTCCCAATGTTGAGGGCATGTGGCCTGGTACGGTTCAGGAGGGAGGGGGGGCCGCACTCTTGTCCCCCCCTCTTTTCCTGCGGCCTGCCAGGTTGCGTGCTCGGATAAGGGTCTGGTATGGATTTTTGGGGGGACCCCACGCCGTTTTTTTTTTTTTTTTTTGGCGCGGGGTTCCCCTTAAAATCCATACCAGACCTGAAGGGTCTGGTATGGAATTTAGGGGGAACCCCACGTCATTTTTTTTTTTTAATTTTGGCCGGGGTTCCCCTTAATATCCATACCAGACCTGAAGGGCCTGGTATGGAATTTAGGGGGACCCCCACGTCATTTTTTTTTTTTAATTTTGGTTCGGGGTTCCCCTTTGGGGAATTCCCATGCCGTTTTTATCAATGAACTTCTATGTGTATTGTCGGCAATGCAATAGCCGCGGGTAGTTTTAAATGAGTTTTTTCCTTCAAAATGTCATTTTGCTGTCAGACTGTTCTAAACACAGGAAACATGCGCCCCTTTACAGGCACACTATAGACACCCCCCAGGTACGAAATTTAAAGGGATATTACACTTTTATTGATTGACTTTAAGTATTATTAAAATCACTGCTCCTGAAAAAACGGCCGTTTTTAAAACTTTTTTTTGCATTGATCCATGTCCCCTGGGGCAGGACCCAGGTCCCCAAACACTTTTTATGACAATAACTTGCATATTAGCCTTTAAAATTAGCACTTTTGATTTCTCCCATAGACTTTTAAAGGGTGTTCCGCGGCATTCGAATTTGCCGCGAACACCCCAAATTGTTCGCTGTTCGGTGAACTTGCGAACAGCCAATGTTCGAGTCGAACATGAGTTCGACTCGAACTCGAAGCTCATCCCTAGTAACTAAGTTAGTTGAATGGAAGCAGTAGGAGTCCACAAAATTGTAACCTGTCCCGTAGAGTGATATCAGGTAGATTAAAGATGTTATTTGGCAGAGTTCAATTAATAGTGGTGATCCACATAGATGATTTCAGGCAAAAAGTCACTTACAATGAGGTAGTGAATATGAAGTAAACACTTTAATTAGTGAAGGTAAGGAACTTTACCATTTGTTGCTCTGCTTAATTAGAGGTTGATTCTCTAGATTCTGATCAGAGTTGGCCGTTCTTCATGATATCCTCTTCACGAGGAGAGGACCGCTGTTGGTGGTTAGTGCAGCTCCGTGTTCTGCATCGATGGCTGGAGGGATAGCGGGAAATACAAATAGCACACCGCAAACTCTACCTCCTTATTAGTCCAGTGCTGTGGTGTCAGCCCGCTGACATGAATCTGCCAGCTTCAGGTGTTTCCCATATGGGGCACAAATCCACAGCAAGTAAGTGGAGGCAATCAGTCCTTTCAGTGCCGGGTCAGACAGATGGATCAGGCTGGCTCGATTCACCTAACACCTGCAGCTGCCTCCTCGTAATTCCTCACAAAAAGCACAGCGCCCGTGACGAGTCAGCGTTGATGATGTCAATGCGTTTCGCTATTGCCTATAGCGTAGCTTCATCTTGGACGATGTCTGACCGTGTGTACAGGGCATTAGAGTGCATAAAAGAAGTAAGAGCATTTATAGAGAAAAGGAAAGTCTTTGGTCCTCTTTCTTCAGCTAGTGTCAGGAGCCAGGGAGCGTCTCCGCTCGCCGGGCTCCGGTGCGCATGCGCACAGGACGAGCACTTCGCCGCACACCCGTCCGCGGCCTGATGGTGCGGCGCGCGCGGGTGCACGGCGGTCCCCGTGTGCGCGCCGTAGCCCGTGCGGGTGCCCGGTAGCGCGTCACACTGACGCGCTCGCCAGCAGGGGGACTATATCTGACGGCTCCAGCGCCCAGTCGGGTTGCTGGTTTGTCGTCAGCTCTCCCTGTTCCTTGAGCCTGTGTTTCCCCTGTACTTTGCCTGATCTGTGTACCAAAACTCTGCTGGCTTGTTTAACTACTACTCTCCTGGATTGGCCCTTTGTACTGCTGCCTGATCTGTGTACCAAACCCCTGGCCTGTTTAACTACTACTCTGCTGGACAATCCCACCTATAACCTGCCTGATCTGTGTACCAAACCCCTGGCCTGTTTAACTACTACTCTGCTGGACAACCCCACCTACAACCTGCTTGACCTGTGTACCAAACCCCTGGCCTGTTTAATTACCACTCTGCCAGACTATCTTGATTCTAGCTGCCTGATCTGTGCACCAAACCCTGGCCTGCTTAACCACTGCACTGCTGGACCTTGTGATACCCTGATTATCACCTGCTTGTACCCTAACCTTTGCTTGTGTTTTCAGCCCTGCTCCCTACGGATCCCAGAACACCCGCTTCCAGCTTCGGAACCTACTATCCTTCCCGTGCCCGAAGCCCGTGCCTCCGCGTGCCCTCAGCCTCCTGTACCCATTTCGGGGGTCTGGGTGCGCGTGGTCGTAAGGGCGAGCCGCTCTCGGCATCTCGGCCTCGGTGAGTATTTGTCCATGACAGTACAAACCAGCCAGATGTCTGAGGCCGACAGAGCGCGCTCTCCTCTGGAGATCCTGTGTCAGCAAGTATCTACCCTTGCAGACTCCGTACAGAAGTTACAAGAAGGTTATACACAAATTGATAACCGCCTGCAGCAGATCACCGGGTTACTACCCTCCGCAGCCGCAGCTCCTGCACCCAGCAGTGGGGGTCCACTTCCCCAAGCTCCAGCCAACCCCACTGTGGTCATGGCTCTTCCTGAGCCCAGGGTCCCTATACCTGAACGGTTCTCGGGAGACCGCAAGAAGTTTAGGGCTTTCAAAAACGCATGTTCCCTCTACTTCGCTCTACAGCCGAGAACCTTCTCCTCAGAAATTGTCAAAGTGGGGTTTGTGATTTCCCTGCTATCTGAAGAACCCCAGGCGTGGGCCCACAGCCTGATGGAACAGAGCAGTCCTGCCCTGAACACTATTGAGGCCTTCTTTGAGAGCATGACCCAGCTCTACGATGATCCGCAACGCATGGCCACAGCCGAAGCTATCTTGCACCACCTGTCCCAAGGAAGAAGACCTATTGAGGACTATACAGTGGAGTTCCGTAAATGGGCGGCCGACACAAACTGGAATGAGCCGGCCTTACGTTATCAATACCGTCAAGGCTTGTCTGAATTACTCAAAGATGAGTTAGCTAGGATGGAGACCCCTGCTTCCCTAGAGGAACTCATTCAAGCAGCTACCAAGCTCGATCGGCGTCTTCGGGAGCGGCGCTCAGAACGGTTTCAGCTGCCTCGCCCTGCCTGGGCGTCACCAAGATCTCACTCCACGGTACCCTCAAATTCATCTTCAGTTCCCACTGCATCGGTCTCTGAAGCCGAACCAATGCAGCTCGGCTTGGTCCGAGGTCCGTTAACCTCCGAAGAGAAGCAACGCAGGCGGCAGTCTAACCTTTGCCTCTATTGCGGAGGAACCGGACACTTCCTACGCAGCTGTCCGATCAGGCCTAGTAAGTTCCCTCAATCAAACGTATTGAACTTTCCAAACAATAACATTCCCAAGGCTTATGTGATGTTGTTTGTTTCTCTACAGCTTCCGGAAAGGGAGACTCGCCTGCAGGCCATCGTTGATTCCGGGGCCTGCAGCTGTTTCATAGATTCCACCTTGGCACACAGATTGAAGATCCCTCTACAAACCAAAGAGCAAGATTTACAAATACATTTGGCCGACGGATCCCTTCCTTGCTCTGGTCCCATCACCCAGGAGACCCAACCTATTCCAGTAGTCACAGACTCCGGTCACCGGGAGTTCTTACGGCTTGACCTAATCCGTTCACCAATCTTTCCCATCATACTTGGCCTACCCTGGCTACAAGCTCACGATCCACTAATCAAATGGAGCACCAAGTCGGTATCCTTCTCTTCGCAGTATTGCTCTCAGCACTGCCTGCTCCCGGATTCCAAAGTCTGTGCCACAATGGCGGTACCACCAGGCAATCTCCAACACGTCCCCTCCGAGTACCTCGAGTTTCAAGAAGTTTTTAGTAAACAAATGGCTGACCGCCTACCACCTCACAGGGCCTACGACTGTCCAATTGACCTTCTTCCTGGATCCGAGATTCCATTTGGCCGGATATTTCCCCTGTCTGAAACCGAGTTGGAGGTCCTGAAGCAGTACATAGACGAAAATCTTGAGAAGGGAAATCATTTTCGTCGGGAAAAAAGATGGTACCCTAAGACCCTGCGTAGACTATCGACAACTAAACAACATTACAATTAAGAACCGGTACCCGTTACCGCTCATTCCTGAGTTGTTCCAGAGGTTCCGATCAGCCAAGGTGTTCTCTAAGCTCGATCTCCGAGGGGCCTACAATCTCGTCAGGATCAGGGCGGGAGACGAATGGAAGACGGCCTTTAGATCTAGATTCGGTCACTTCGAGTACTTAGTGATGCCATTCGGTCTCTGCAACGCCCCAGACACCTTCCAACATCTGGTGAACGATATTTTTCGACAATATCTAGATGACTTTCTCGTGGTATATCTGGACGATATCCTTATTTTCTCCCCTACGCTAGAAATGCACAGGAAACACGTTAAAATGGTTCTTGCTATTCTGCTACAACACAAGCTATATCTGAAAGCCGAAAAATGTGAATTTGAGAGATCAACTATACAATTCTTGGGGTTCATACTCTCTACCAATGGGGTTGCCATGGACCCTCAGAAGATTCAGGCAATTCAGGAATGGCCAGCTCCATCTAATAAAAAAGGAGTACAGAGGTTTATTGGTTTTGCTAATTTCTACCGGAAATTTATCGTGGGATTTTCGGCCATTGTGGCACCTATTACCCAATTAACTCGGCAGCATCAATCTTTTCAGTGGTCCACAGCGGCTCAAGAGGCTTTCCTTAAATTAAAAGAACTATTCAGTTCCGCTCCAATCCTCTGCCATCCTGACCCGACTCAGCCCTTCATACTGGAGGTGGACGCATCGGAAAACGCAACCGGGGCAATTCTTTCCCAGAGACAGGGACCAAAGGCCATTCTACACCCAGTAGCTTTCGCTTCCCGGAAACTCAGCCCACCGGAACTCAATTACGACGTGGGTGACAGAGAGCTGCTGGCTATTAAGTTTGCTTTGGAGGAATGGAGGTACCTGCTGGAGGGGGCGGTTCATCCGGTAATGATCTTTACGGACCACAAGAATCTCGAGTACCTCAGAACAGCAAAACGCTTGAAACCCCGCCAAGCCCGTTGGGCCCTTTTCTTCTCCCGCTTTAATTTCCATATAGCGTACAGACCTGGGGCAAAGAACGGGAAGGCTGATGCCCTTTCCTGGATGTTTTCCGCAGACTCCCAAATACCAACACCCAGCACGATCCTCTCTCCTCAAAATTTCCTCGGACTAACTCAAGCAGACTTGATATCCTCCATCAAATCTTCATCAGGCGCTTGTACAGAACCAGCTGTGCATTCCCTGAAAAGATACGAAGATCTTTTCTGGATTAAGGGAAAAATATTTGTACCACAAGTGACTCGGCCCTTAACCCTTCAGATGTGTCATGATCATAAGATGGCAGGACATTTTGGGAACAAGAAGACGGCGGAACTCCTTTCTCGTTCTTTTTGGTGGCCAGGATGGAGAAGGGATTGTAAAGAATATGTGGCTTCCTGTTCCCTGTGTCAGAGAAACAAAGGCCAAAACACCAAATCCTGGGGTCTGCTCAGACCTTTGCCCATTCCGGAACGACCATGGGCCGATGTCTCCATGGATTTCATTGTGGATCTACCCAGCTCAGAGAGTTTCTCCACCATCCTTGTTGTTGTCGATCGCTTTTCCAAAATGGCTCACTTTTTGCCCATGAGGGGTACTCCCTCTGCCGTAGACACGGCCAACATCTTTCTAAAAGAGATTGTTAGGCTCCATGGGATACCGAGGAGCATCGTGTCGGACAGAGGCGTCCAGTTCACGTCCAAATTCTGGAGGGAACTATGCAAGGCCTTGGGTATTAACATTTGTCTTTCTTCGGCTTATCATCCCCAAAGCAATGGCCAGACAGAGAGGACCAATCTGACGCTAGAGCAATACCTCCGCTGCTTCTGCTCGGGATCCCAGGATGATTGGGCGAGCCTCCTCTCTTACGCTGAATTTGCGTACAACAACTCTATCCATGCCTCCACCAACCAGACCCCTTTCTGGATCAATTGTGGGTTCCACCCCACATCCTTCGCTAACAACATCCCCGAAACGGCAGTTCCTGCAGTCCAGGATAGGATAAATTCACTACAAACTAACGTTCAAAAAATACAAGACACACTACGCAAAACCCAGGAGGACTACAAAAGACAATACGACCGGGGCAGAAAGGCAAACCCAAGATTTGATGTAGGAGACGAGGTCTGGCTGTCCACCTTTAATTTGAGATTACCGCTGCCATCTCGAAAGCTCGGGCCTAAATTCATAGGGCCTTTTCAAGTCAGGAGGATTATCAACCCTGTGGCTGTGGAGTTGACACTTCCCAAGACATACCGGATTCACCCCGTTTTCCATGTGTCACTTTTGAAGCCTGTGGTGCCCAGTCCTTTTCCGGGAAGAGGAGAACCCCCTCCTCCGCCAGTCAGAATCGATGGTGAGACTGAATTCGAAGTGGAATCCATTCTTGGTTGCAGAAAGAGGGGCAGACAGTTACAGTACCTGATTCAATGGAAGGGGTACCCCCCCGAAGATAATTCCTGGGAGCCCGCCAGGAATCTGCACGCTCCACAGTTAATTCGAATGTTTCATCGAGATCATCCGGAACTGATGACCAGCCTTGGCGTCCAGTGTCCGCCCTTAGGAGGGGGGCACTGTCAGGAGCCAGGGAGCGTCTCCGCTCGCCGGGCTCCGGTGCGCATGCGCACGGGACGAGCACTTCGCCGCACACCCGTCCGCGGCCTGATGGTGCGGCGCGCGCGGGTGCACGGCGGTCCCCGTGTGCGCGCCGTAGCCCGTGCGGGTGCCCGGTAGCGCGTCACACTGACGCGCTTGCCGGCAGGGGGACTATATCTGACGGCTCCAGCGCCCAGTCGGGTTGCTGGTTTGTCGTCAGCTCTCCCTGTTCCTTGAGCCTGTGTTTCCCCTGTACTTTGCCTGATCTGTGTACCGAAACTCTGCTGGCTTGTTTAACTACTACTCTCCTGGATTGTCCCTTGTACTGTTGCCTGATCTGTGTACCGAACCTCTGCTGGCTTGTTTAACTACTACTCTCCTGGATTGTCCCTTTGTACTGCTGCCTGATCTGTGTACCAAACCCCTGGCCTGTTTAACTACTACTCTGCTGGACAATCCCACCTATAACCTGCCTGATCTGTGTACCAAACCCCTGGCCTGTTTAACTACTACTCTGCTGGACAACCCCACCTATAACCTGCTTGACCTGTGTACCAAACCCCTGGCCTGTTTAATTACCACTCTGCCAGACTATCTTGATTCTAGCTGCCTGATCTGTGCACCAAACCCTGGCCTGCTTAACCACTGCACTGCTGGACCTTGTGATACCCTGATTATCACCTGCTTGTACCCTAACCTTTGCTTGTGTTTTCAGCCCTGCTCCCTACGGATCCCAGAACACCCGCTTCCAGCTTCGGAACCTACTATCCTTCCGGAAGCCCGTGCCTCCGCGTGCCCTCAGCCTCCTGTACCCATTTCGGGGGTCTGGGTGCGCGTGGTCGTAAGGGCGAGCCGCTCTCGGCATCTCGGCCTCGGTGAGTATTTGTCCGTGACAGCTAGCTTATTATACTGCAGTATTTGTAATCCAGGAAACATATAAGTAGTAAGTTATAGTAAAGATGATGAATAAGTAACTGTGTGCTTGGTTATATAGAGCACTTGTGAAACTTCTTCCCTACTGAAGGATGCAACACCGTGTTCACTTTGCAGTATGATAAAACAAACTCTGAGGCCTCACTGTACACAGTCTAAATAAATGAAACCCTTCTGTGGGACTACAGGTCTCACTAGCCTTCTGGAACTGAGTCTGTACAGCAACAAAGTATTAGATCAGTCTGGGCAAGTGCCCACTCACCACACAGGGCCCAGATGCTTGTACTGCTCTACTCCTGATATTTCAGTCCCGCTCCACGCTGGCGCAGTCACTCCTCACCGTTTCAACTGATCGCTGGTGACTATAATACAGGAAACCTTTGGGTTATCTTGAGCTCTCCACTCTGTTCACATGCTGATCCAGCACACTGTGTCCCGGTACTCCTTGGAAGTCAAACGACTCTACTCCACGCCTCACAGGCCGCAGTTTTCTGATCACACACACAGCTCCCTGCAGGCAGGTCTTTAATGGCGTCCAGAGAGAGAGAAAACATGCCACGCCTCTTTCTTTTATTCCCCTACCAAGCAAGCAGTTATGTGGGTTGGCCTTGTGGGTAGGTAAGTAGGCATTGTGGGTAGGTAGTTCTTTGACTGGTAATTTACATATTAGTCACTTCCTCATTCACTACATCCCCCAATGCATTGAAGCTATTGCAAAGGGCAAACAAAAGTCATAACAGCATGAATACAAAGAGAAGGACACTAGAGGGAGCCTTTCCTTTCTGAAGAACTTTACTTATTATAATACAGAAATTACTAAGCATGGCTACACACTCCCCTTGCTCAAACTCTTTGGTCCCCAAAGATAAGAAACTCAACTTTGTCTTGCTGAAAGGAAAACCAGGTTATAATTCTAATCCCATTCCAATCTTGACAAATATTTACACATCACTGGATTCTTTCGAATCAGCTGATACACATCATCAGTGAGTTCATAATTAATCTTTGAACAGGCCAGGGCAATTGCAGTGTCCCACCCATCGGTGCCAGAGGTTAGAGTCGCCCCCTACCCAATTAACAGTGGGTAGGTGTAGCTTCAGGAGCTGACCTATGAATCGTATGGATCTGCTCTTCAGAACCCTCTCCCAGTGTGTCATACGTAAGTCTCTTGGGAGGATGCATGTCCCTCTTTAACCGCATGGAAGAGTATCTCCCAGCAGGCTGAGCTAAGTCTGTGACTGTGTCCCTGCCTTCGATTCGATTACTCAAGTCAATAAAAGAATCTTGGGTTGCAGGTACAGGAACAGGTATTGACTCCTCAGGGTCAGGCACTGGCAACTGGAGAAATCAATTAAATCTCCCGTTTTGTCTTCAGGAAAGACCATCACAGCTCCAGTTTCTTCCACATCCTTTCTTAATAAAGTCTTCTGAAATTCCGGCCCAAGAGACCTATGAACTGTCTTCTCCTTCTCCAAGGGCCGTTGAGACTTCACTTTGACCAATTCTTTCGCCTGTGGGGGCAAAGTTCTAATGCCCCGTACACACGGTCGGATTTTCAGATGGAAAATGTGCGATAGGACCTTGTTGTCGGAAATTCCGACCATGTGTAGGCTCCATCACACATTTTCCATCGGATTTTCGGACACACAAAGTTTGAGAGCAGGCTATAAAATTTTCCAAAAACAAAATCCGTTGTCTGAAATTCCGATCGTGTGTACACAAATCCGACGGACAAAGTGCCACGCATGCTCAGAATAAATAAAGAGATGAAAGTGACATGGACATTCACTGTACTGTTCATTTAAGCACAAGAGAATCCATTTTGTTCTCACTGTTGAAATGTGTTCTGTAACCTTCACCTAACACACAGACACTTCTCCTACTAAACGCTCTACTCCCCCCTCCCTTTCCAAGGTTTTACTTTTGCAATTGTTCTATTCGCTAGTTTTTAATAATATATTTCTATTTGTTAGCTTTTAATAACATCTCACACCACCCCTTTCTTATCTATGTATAAAATAACATGTAATAAATTTTTCACCGAACGGACATTTTAAACACAGTGATTGAGTCCTGTGAATCTGTTCCTGCAGCTGCAGTATTAACTTTGTTTTAGAGTCCCAATCAGAAATCAGTCATATCAGTCTTGGCGAGCCATAACAGGAGTTTGGCAGAGTCTCCAGAAGGAACCGCGCTTCGATTGGGATCATCGGGAAACGCAGACCTCAAATGCCGGCTAGGTAAGCTGCCCTTAAGCTTGCTATATTTCTGCCTTTTCCTATGTATCCTATCTGTCGGTTCTCAAGGAAACCAGACCACTCTCGGACCTTTCTGGTTGGGTAACGTGTGTGTGTGAATGTGTTTGTGTCCCCCTTCACGGGTTGGACTGTGTGTGGATAGGGAAAATCCTCTGCAGTTCCCTGCGTTGACTCCTTGTGGGCGACCTGGGTCAGAGGCGCATGGTAGGGTCAGATAAAACTCACAGAGAAGAGAAGAGACGATAAGGGTCTCTTAATGAGTGTTTTGTCTATTGTCATAAACCCCTTCTATCCACGTAGATAAGTGGAGACTATTCTTGTAAATCTGCAGATTTGCTGTACTATTTGTTTTAGAGGCAAGAGGGTATAGGCACAAGTAGAGAAGAGAGAAGACTGGCCAGTCATTATGGGCATTAAATTAATTAAGGGAATGAAGGGAGAGAGGCCTTCAGAAAATGCCCAGCGCAAGATGAGCGCTAGAGAATATATGAACCGAAGGTACGGTTCTGCCTATACTGAGCCCCTAGATAAATGGGTAGAATGGACAAAGGGAACAGCTAAACCTTTAAAATCTGAAGGGACTTTTGATTTAAAAGTATGGCAAACTTTTCTGCACGATTATGGCCCACTACTGTGCAGTGAAGGAACGTGGAGAATAGCTTGCACATGGGAGACAGAAGCTAAAGTAGCAAATCAAACTGGCTTGACGGAGATATTTAATAAAAGTACTGCCCAAATTTACTACGTTTGGCCAGAAGACTCTGTAGAGGAGGACCCCCCACCTTATGTGGCTGCCAGTTTGGCTTTAAGGGGTCCACGCACAAAAGCAAAAGAATT
The DNA here is from genome assembly GCF_042186555.1 of Aquarana catesbeiana. NCBI lineage: Eukaryota > Metazoa > Chordata > Amphibia > Anura > Ranidae > Aquarana > Aquarana catesbeiana. The sequence goes on from NC_133336.1 coordinate 204,776,354, forward strand.
AGATTATATGGAACACACAAAAGATGAGCTATGCAATATAGTAGAGAGCAGAGGTTTAACAGCCCCATATCAACCTACAAAGAGGATTTTGGCTCATATCCTAGAAACAGATGATTGGCATAAATCAAAAGGCACATATGCAAACCTAGATCTCTCTGAGCTTAAGGCTTTGGCCAGAGAAAGAGAGATAGAGTCTGAACTTCCAGAGCAAACCATAATTTCCAAATTGTGGCAGCAAGATGAAGAGAGAAGGAAGGGAGATGCCAGCCCTTCTGCCCCTGGCATAGAGAAATCTGTTGCAGTTTATCCTGTCAGAACCCAATTAGTTTTTGAAGGTGATGCTGTTGACAGTAAGTCTCAAATTAAATGGCATGTACCTTTTAGTCCCCAAGATATGAGAGCCATATTAGAGGGATTGGGAGATCCTAGAAAGAATCCAATTGGGTTTGCAAACAAACTTAGTGCTGCACAGGAAGCATATGAGGCTTCTGCTACTGACATTCATCAGCTTCTTATTAAAGCAGTGGGAAGCAACATGTCTGGCTATATACTTAAAGAATATGGTGTAGACGTCAAAAATCTAGGTAAGATGGTTAGTGGACGGGAGGTTTGTGAGAAATTGAAGGAAAAATTGCCCCAAATATATGGACAAACCAGACATGCTGAATTTATGAATGCTAAGCAAGGGAAAGAGGAAGCAGCAGGGGCTTATTGGAGGCGGTTAAGTGATATGGCTGAGGAAGCAGGCATTAAAATAGAGGAAGAGAAGGCGGGAGAAACTGCAAGTCCATCTACACAACTGGTGAAACAAAGGTTTCTTGATGGTTTAATACCCCAGTTGAAAGAAAAGTTGTTCACAGCAAGGCCTGAGGCAGGCAATATGTCTATTCGAGACGTCCTGCCTATCCTGTTATCCATAGAAAACAGGATTAACCAAAAAGACAGCAAACCCAAGGTAATGTACATGGGGAAGCAGAGAGGAAAAGGAAGAGGAAGAGGCAAAGGCAATTTCAGAAATCATGGCAATCGGGGACCAATTATTTGCTACAATTGTGATGGGGAAGGACACATAGCCAAATTCTGCCATCTTCCTGACCGTAGACTAGAAAAGAGCTTAGGGGCCCCTCATGCTGATCCCAGCTCTCTGCCAAAAGCAGTGGATCAGGCATAGGAAAATGGCATGCCAGTATCAATCATGTTAAATAGGGGAGACAATGGTCCCGAGGCCAGAGTAAAAGTATTTTTACAAGAACTCCCTTATCCTGGAGGAGAAACAGAATTAACCTGTTTAATTGATACTGGTGCAAGCCGAAGTGTTTTTAATATAGAGGACTTACCTCCAGGATTATTATCTACAAATGTTATCTCTGGTGTTGGCCTAACCGGGACCTCTACTGATTTGGTTGAGTCCAAGCCACTTAAACTCAGGCTAGGACAGCAAACAGAAATTGTCACTAAAGTGTTAGTTTCAGACACAGTTCCTACCAATCTTTTGGGAGCTGACATTTTGAACCAAATTTTAGCAAACATAGACTACACTCCTACAGGAGTCCAAGTGGTCAGTAGTCTATCAGGAGAAGTTTTAAATTCTGCCTGTGGAGTATTTTTAATCCAAGACTCCACTCTGCCATTTCCACCAGAATTGAAAGTGATTCCCACTGAATTATGGGCCACCAGCAAATATGATGTAGGTCTGCTGGATTGCACCCCAGTCATGATAAAAATTAAACCAGGAGCCCATCTCCCACAGATTAAACAGTACCCACTGAGTATTGCTCAGACTGAGGGGATAAAGGATCAAATCACTCAACTGAAAGCAGCAGGGGTTGTTGTACCAATTAAGTCCCAGGTCAATACACCCCTGTTCCCAATTGCAAAGAAGCCAGACAAGAAGGGTGGGCAGGTGACATATCGCATGGTGCATGATTTGAGAGCCATTAACAATATAATAGAGGCAGATACCCCGATCGTGCCCAACCCCCGCACTTTACTAAGTGGAATACCTGCCTCCAGCACCTGCTTTACAGTGATTGATCTTGCAAATGCTTTCTTTTCGGTGCCCCTGCACCCAGATTGCTGGCACCTTTTTTCATTTACCCATGATGCCCAAAAGTTAGCATGGACAAGATTGCCCCAAGGCTGTGTGAGTAGCCCCTCTGAATTTAATACTGCGTTAAAGCAAGTATTGGACCAATGGTCCCCCTCACACCCAAACACAGTTTTGCTTCAGTACATAGACGATTTGCTTATTTGTTCTGATACAAAGGACATTTGTAGCAGAGAAACAGTAAGCCTTCTCCTGTTTCTCTATAACAGTAACAACAAAGTTAGCAAAGATAAGCTACAATACTGCCAAGAGAAAGTGATCTTCCTGGGTCACTGCATTTCACATGGAATCCGTCACCTAACCCCAGATCGAGTTAAAACTCTACAAAACTTTGAAAAACCAAGAAATGTCCGGCAACTACGTGCCTTCCTGGGGTTAGTGGGATATTGTAGGGACTGGATTCCAAATGCATCAGAACGTATGGCTCCTCTATATGAGGCTACCACTAGAAACCCTTTCAAACTCACATGGGACAATGAATTGCAGATGAAGGAGCTTATTAAAATTTTGTCTGAAGCTCCCGCCATTGGACTTCCTGACTATACTAAGACTTTCTCGTTGTTCTGTCATGAAGTCAATGGATTTGCTGCAGGTGTACTCACCCAGCTACATGGAGACAAACAGAGGCCTGTGATGTATGTATCAGCCTCATTAGACCCTGTCATCAAAGGCTCCCCCAGTTGTATGCGAGCCATAGCAGCCTGCATTTTGCTGCTAGACAAAGTAACTGAGCTTGTACTAGATTCTGCTCTGATCCTGTATGTGCCACATGCAGTGCAGGAAATCATGAATCAAGTAAATACTAGACATGTGTCTGCCAATAGATTTGACAAGTACCAGTCTGCTCTTTTTGCTCCATCGAATTTAACAATCAAATGATGTGTTACTTTAAATCCGGCTACTCTTCTTCCTATAATTGATGAGGAAGATGCAACAAATGGTACTGATGTAGAACCTGAGAGTTTTTCTCATGATTGTATGGCTCTTATGGAGGTAGAAAGGGCCTCTGTCACACCAGCAAAAGATGAGCCCTTATCAGATTGTGACACACACTTATTCGTAGATGGTTCCAGATTTTACACTGATGATGGTCAGCCACACACAGGGTTTGCTGTAACCACTACAGACACCATTTTACATCAGGAAGCATTGAAACCCCAGATGTCAGCACAGGAAGCGGAGTTGTATGCTGTAGTCAAAGCATGTCATCTCCTAGAGAATCAAAGGGGAAATGTTTACACTGACAGCAGATATGCATTTGGAATAGCCCACGATTATGGGCCTATCTGGAAAGCATGGCACTTTCTGACTAGTGCAGGGAAGCCAGTGAGACATGCAAAACTCATAGAGCGGCTATTTGAGGCCTTTCAGAAACCAGCAGAAGTTGCCATCTTGAAGGTAAAAGGGCATGCAAGGGGAAGTGACATGACAGCCAGAGGAAATGCTTTAGCGGACCAAGCGGCAAAGGATGCTGCCCTTATGGCATTTGGAGTCACACCCACTGTAGGGGTCGCCCTGGTAGCGGGGACAGATTCCCCTCATCAAGAGCAGTGGGATGTAGAAACTCTAATTCAGTTGCAGAACCAGGCCCCTGATGAAGAGAAGGATAAGTGGATCAAATGTGATGCTACCCAAAATCAGCAGGGCCTGTGGAGCGCTGACAACAGGTGGTGTCTACCCAGGAGTTTGTACCCAGTTTTAGCACAGCTGGCACATGGCGTCAGTCATCTTGCTAAGGGCGCGATGGTGGCACTTACTGACTGCTATTGGATAGCACCTGGATTTAGTGCATTTGCAGCCAGGTTTTGTGCTTCATGTCTCACTTGTGCTCTGTACAATGCAGGGAGGCCTGTTCATGTTCCCCAAAGGCATTCTCCAAAGCCAGATTTCCCTTTCCAAAGAATTCAAATAGACTACATTCAGATGCCCAGAATAGGCACCTATGAGTTTGCTTTAGTGTGTGTTGACATGTTTTCAGGTTGGCCCGAGAGCTGGCCAGTAGCCAAAGCAAATGCAAAAACAACAGCAAAGAAAATTTTGAATGAAATAGTTTGTAGATATGGAGTTCCTGAAACTATTGAGAGTGACAGAGGAACCCATTTTACTGGGGAAGTAATGAAAGAGGTAATGGAAGCACTTCACATACAGCAAGCTTTCCATACACCTTATCATCCACAAAGTAGTGGTAAAGTTGAGAGACTTAATGGAATTTTGAAAAACAGATGTGCAAAAATTAAAGCAGATACAGGAAAAGGATGGGTGGAAGCTTTGCCATTAGCCCTATATTCTGTACGAACTACCCCTAAACAACCACATGGGCTGTCCCCCTATGAGATTTTATTTGGAGGGCCACCCAAAACAGGGCTATATTTTCCCCAACAGTTGCAGGCTTCTCACTCTAATCTGTTAGAATATGTTCAGATTTTGCAAAGAACATTGAATAAAATACATGAAGGTGTTTATAAATCTATCCCCGACCCAGATTCTGTTTCAGGTATTCACAGAATCCAACCAGGTGACTGGGTGGTGGTCAAGCGACACGTCAGAAAGCCACTAGAACCAAAATTTGACGGACCACATTTGGTGCTTTTGACAACCAGTTCTGCTGTCAAGTTGGAAGGAAAGCCCACCTGGATTCACGCCAGTCACTGCAAGAAAATCCTGAAGTGATGATATCCTTTGAAAAAAAGATGATAATGTTTCTTTTCTTTTTGTTGTTTGTGAGAACTGAGACATGGAAAAATAACCCTTTCATCCAAATGTTAAAATTGTATGCAACCCATAGCAACGCTAGTAACTGCTGGGTGTGTTCTCACTTACATCCCCAAACAGGAACAATACCCATGATAGCAATGCCTCTCAATTTCACTGATCTAAACAGGACCAGAATAAATGGCTCATACATAGTCTCCACAGCTAATGAGCACAGATCAGTAACTTTGATGGTTTCGAAACAGATAAACACTCCACAGATTTGTTTAAACATTACATGCCCGTTTAACACTAAATGTAGACGGTTGGGCAATTCAGATTGCAGCGGAGCAAAAATTACAGTTTATGGAGGAAACTATGGTCAATATTATTATATCCCAGATCCAGAACTAAATAGAACCCTTTATAGTACAAATTGCTCACAGTTCCCAATATGTGAAAATATCGGTTTCCTGAGATTCCATGTTATTGCTTCCAGTTTTTTAGGAGCAGGCATACCGTCCATACGTAGAGGGTTATATTATATATGTGGAAATAAAGCTTACGCCTGGATTCCTACTAATGTTACAGGTACATGTTACATTGGGAAGTTAGTACCTGCTTTGGCTGTTCGCAAAGATACAGTGCGACCAGATCAAAGTCCAGAATACCCTTTAGTGTTCAAAAGAGAGCTGTTCACTGAAGGTGACATGGCATGGTCATGGTTCCCTTCCTGGACAGGATGGGGAATTGAAGCAATGAAAAGACTAAATAATTACACTAGAATTGTAGATGAGATTATTAACCTTACTACCACTGATATAGGTTTATTAAATGAAGAAATGGCTCAGCTTAAAAAAGTAATATTAGAGCACAGATTAACGCTAAATTATCTCACTGCAGCTCAAGGTGGGATGTGTAAGATATTTCGCACTGACTGTTGTATATACATTTCTGATAATGAGGACATTATTAAAGGGCATCTTGCTAAGATAAGAGAACTACAGAATAAGGCCAGAGATATTGCTAAAGATGGATGGAACCCCTTTAAGGGTTTAGGAGGTTTTGGTGATTTTTTATATGGCATAGCAACATGGTTACAGAAACTAGGCGCTTACATTGTGATGTTCCTATTTCTCATGTTTGTTATTTACTTCCTCATCAGGCTATGCCTCTGTGTGACTACCCGCTGTACCAACAAATGTACCACCAGCCCTGATGAACCCATTATTGTGAGAAAGCTAGGAGAGAGCTGAACAGGACGCCGTCTCTCTGCGCCAATGTAACAGGAGTTACCAGCAATCGGCTGAACGTAACGCGGAGAAGAATGGTGTCAAATAAACAAAAGGGGGGAAATGACATGGACATTCACTGTACTGTTCATTTAAGCACAAGAGAATCCATTTTGTTCTCACTGTTGAAATGTGTTCTGTAACCTTCACCTAACACACAGACACTTCTACTAAACGCTCTACTCCCCCCTCCCTTTCCAAGGTTTTACTTTTGCAATTGTTCTATTCGCTAGTTTTTAATAATATATTTCTATTTGTTAGCTTTTAATAACATATTGCTATTTGTTAGTTTTTAATAACATCTCACACCACCCCTTTCTTATCTATGTATAAAATAACATGTAATAAATTTTTCACCGAACGGACATTTTAAACACAGTGATTGAGTCCTGTGAATCTGTTCCTGCAGCTGCAGTATTAACTTTGTTTTAGAGTCCCAATCAGAAATCAGTCATATCAAAAGCTATTGGCCACTGCCCAGTTTATAGTCCCGACGTACGTGTTTTACGTCACCGCGTTCAGAATGATCGGACTTTCTGACAACTTTGTGTGACCGTGTGTATGCAAGACAAGTTTGAGCCAACATCCGTCGGAAAAAATCCTAGGATTTTGTTGTTGGAATGTCCGAACAAAGTCCGACCGTGTGTACGGGGCATGGGAGTTTCCATCTCTTTGTTTCTCTCCCTTATTCTTCTCAGAGGGCTGGCTATTGAGCTCTTTTCTGTCCAAAACCAGGTAGGCATTGATACCAGGTCATCTTCCTCATCCCTCCTTCTTGTCTGTGAGGATGATGGCACCGCACTAGGAACCTGGGAGTATGCATACTCTTCCCCACATTCATCATCTTCCTGATCTGCCTCCTTCTCCTCTGACGAAGATATTGGACTAAGAATTTGGAAATACCCGTAATCTTCTCCAAATTCATCATCCTCTTCAACTTCAGCTGGTATCTCTTTCTGTGAACGTGTATGAGGTGGAGGTGGCTTTTGAGGAGGTAGCTGGGGAACTGGTGGGACCCTCCCTGCATCTGACAATGGTAGCAAGTGATTCCGATGCCACATCTTCCTCGGTCCCGTCTCTCCTTTAGGTCTAATTTGATACACCGGTAAACCAGGAACCTGTTTACACATGATATAAGGCTGCGGCCTCCACCGGTCTGCCAGTTTGTGCTTTCCAGGCACCCTTAGATTCTTCAACAACACCCGATCACCTGGTTGCAAATCCTGAATTTTTACCCTTGCATCAAAATTCCTCTTGCTTCGGGACTTTCTGGTAGTAGCACGAACCAACGCTGCTATGTGGTTTTCCCAACGCTGCTTCTTGTCTGGAGTCAATGTTCCCAGCATGTTCAATAGAGTTCTATTAAAATGTTCAGGCTGAGGATCATCTTGAGTGTGATAAGGCGTGGTGCGGGATTTCTTGATACCCAACAAAGTACATAACTGATGTAATAGCTGACCCTCAAAGTCTCTTCCTTGATCCAAATGGATCTGCACTGGGAGTCCATAATGTACGAAAAACTTCTCTACAAGCACCTTGGCTATGGTTAGGGATAAGCCGAACACCCCCGGTTCGATTCGTACCAGAACCTGCAAACGGACCGAAAATTTGCACGAACGTCAGAACCCCATTGACGTCTATGGGACTCGAACGTTCGAAATCAAAAGTGCTCATTTTAAAGGCTAATTTGCATGGTATTGCCTAAAAAGGGTTTGGGGACCTGGGTCCTGCCCCAGGGGACATGTATCATTGCAAAAAAAACTTTTAAAAACTGAAGTTTTTTTGGGAGCAGTGATTTTAATGATGCTTAAAGTAAAAAAAAAAGTGAAATATTCCTTTAAATATTGTACCTGGGGGGTGTCTATAGTATGCCTGTAAAGTGGCGTGTGTTTCCCGTGATTAGAACAGTCCCTGTACAAAATGTAATTTTTAAAGGAAAAAAAGTAATTTAACCACTTGCCGACCGCCTAACGCATATATACGTCAACAAAATGGCACGGGCAGGCAAAATCACGTACCTGGTACGTGATTGCCTTCCCGCTAATGGGGGGTCCTATCGGACCCCCCCGGTGCCAGCGGTGGTCGGCTTTGGTCTGGGAGCATTGAGAGGCGAGGGGGAGGCCATCCGATCATGGCCCCCCTCGCGATTGCTCCCAGCCAATGAGAAACATCCCCTGCCTCTGTATAGTACACAGAGGCAGAGGATATGATGTCATCTCTCCTCGGCTCGGCAGTTTCCGTTCCGGCGCCGAGGAGAGAAGACATCTGCGTAAGTGTAAAACACACACACAGTAGAACATGTCACACTGACACCAAGCAGTTTTTTTTCTGATTACTGCATGGTGTCAGTTTGTGACAGTTAGAAGTGGTAGGGCAGTGAGTGTTAGCCCCCTTTAGGTCTAGGGTACCCCCCTAACTCCCCCTAATAAAGTTTTAACCCCTTGATCACCCCCCGTCACCAGTGTCACTAAGCAATCATTTTTCTGATCGCTGTATTAGTGTCGCTGGTGACGCTAGTTAGGGACGTAAATATTTAGGTTCACCGTCAGCGTTTTATAGCGACAGGGACCCCCATATACTACCTAATAAATGTTTTAACCCCTTGATTGCCCCCTAGTTAACCCTTTCACCACTGATCACCATATAAACGTTACGGGTGATGCTGGTTAGTTCGTTTATTTTTTATAGTGTCAGGGCACCCGCCATTTATTACCAAATAAAGGTTTAGCCCCCTGATCGCCCGGCGGTGATATGCGTCGCCCCAGGCAGTGTCAGATTAGCGCCAGTACCGCTAACACCCACGCACGCAGCATACGCCTCCCTTAGTGGTATAGTATCTGAACGGATCAATATCTGATCCGATCAGATCTATATTAGCGTCCCCAGCAGTTTAGGGTTCCCAAAAACGCAGTGTTAGCGGGATCAGCCCAGATACTGCTAGCACCTGCATTTTGCCCCTCCGCCCGGCCCAGCCCAGCCCACCCAAGTGCAGTATCGATCGATCACTGTCACTTACAAAACACTAAACGCATAACTGCAGCGTTCGCAGAGTCAGGCCTGATCTCTGCGATCGCTAACAGTGTTTTTGGTAGCGTTTTGGTGAACTGGCAAGCACCAGAACCAGGCAGCGTCAGGTTAGTGCCAGTAGCGCTAACACCCACGCATGCACCGTACACCTCCCTTAGTGGTATAGTATCTGAACGGATCAATATCTGATCCGATCAGATCTATACTAGCGTCCCCAGCAGTTTAGGGTTCCCAAAAACACAGTGTTGCTTTCCCTTCTGTGGTAGCAAGCGAAGCGTAGATTAAGGAGATGCCCCCCCTCTGCTCCATGAGACCCCCACACCATAATTAGTATTGGGTGAATTTGGGAGGTACCGGTTTCTCAACCCAGGTTGATTGGAGAAAATGCGAAATTTGAAAGAATCGGAACCGCTCCGAGTTGGGGAGCTCCAGGTGTTTTACACAATGGTTAAGGGATATTGGCCCAGCTGCGGTAAAATAGTTCCCGATCCGGTACATTCCCCTGTCCAGCCACCACTGGAAAGCTTTTATGTCCAAACCCGGTGGGAAGGCGGGATTACGGAACAGGTGGGATAGGGGTTTGCTTTGCGATACTAGGGAGGGGTTCTTTCTAAGAGTGTCCCATAACGCCAGAGAGTGTGATAAGGCGGGAGACAAGACTGAAGGTCTATCCTTTGGTGAGCACCATAGGAGGAAGTCAAGTGTATATGTTGGCACCGCTTGTCTATTCTCAGACTAAGGGCGTGGCCATGGGGGCTAAATATGCCCCTAGCCTGGCCAACCTTTTCATGGCCCTATGGGAGGAGGATGTCGTCAATGCCCACAGACCACCCCAGTTGGTTCTGTGGGCCAGGTACATTGACGACATCCTCCTCCTGTGGAAGGGTGACCTCAGGTCCCTTGAGGAGTATATGCAGTTTCTGAATACAAATGATAGGAACATTTCACTTAGCTTTGAGGCAAGTTATGAAACCATCCACTTCTTGGATTTAGAGGTGTCTGTAGTTAATCAACAATTGACCCTTAAAACATTTTTCAAATCCACGGACCGCAACGGGTATATCCCGGTAGACAACTGCCACCATCAACAATGGCTCAGATCGGTCCCTAAGGGACAGTTCCTTCGACTGAGACGAAACTGCTCTAACATCGCAGACTTCCAGTCTCAGTCCCATATGCTCAAGGAGAGGTTTGTAGAGAAAGGATATAGACCCTCGGTTTTGGACACCACCATTGCAGAGATCAGTACAGTGGAGAGGAATTCACTTCTGGCTGATCGCCCCAAAATACAAAAAGAGAACCAATTCAAATGGTCTTTTTTCACCTCTTTCTCGGTACAGCATAAAGACATTAAGCGGATTATTAACAGGCATTGGAAGGTGTTGAAGAGTGACCGTGTATTGGGTCCGGTCCTACCTGATCGGGCTGCTGTCATCTATCGTGGCGCACGCTCAGTCAGGGGGGAAATTGCTCCCAATATTGTGGATCCTCCCAGGTCGGTCTCCTTCTTCCAAGACTGCAAGGGATACTTCCCTTGCAGAAAGTGCAACGTATGTTTACATAATACGTGTGGGAGACGTAGAACTGCGACCTTTAGTTCTACGATCACCTCTAGGGATTATGAGATGAAGCACTTTACCACGTGCGCTACCCGACATGTTGTATATCTCATTACTTGCCCTTGCAAGAGACAATATGTCGGGCGCACTACTAGGGCATTTTCAACTAGAGTCAATGAGCATATTGCAAAAATTAAAAAGGGCTGTATCAAGCACAGTGTGCCCCGGCACTATCGAGAATGTCATAATAGGGATCCTACGGGTACCTCTTTTTTGATTATCGTCAAGTTTGTCCCTCACTGGAGGGGTGAGTCTCGCCTAAGGGGTGTGTCACGGCTTGAAACTTATTGGATATACGAGTTGAGATGTTACTCACCGCACGGCATGAACGTTGAATGGGACATCAATTGTTTCATCAACCGTGCGTGAGATACACCTCCTCATTCTATCCGTGACACACCCCTGTTTCTAAAAACTTCTAAAAACATCTTGGTTTGGGTAGAGGGGCTTATTCCCATACTTGTTTGGGAGATCAGACTATTGATTATTGGTCTAGCTTTATTATGGGAATTTTTTTAATTTTTTAGTCTGATTACGCATTTCTGACTTTTTTTCCCTGTGTGTCTTTCCTTTGGGATTGGCATTGTGGCGTTGCTCAGCATTCTTTGATGAGGCTGGGGCACGTTTGACTCCGCCGACCCATATTGATGTGGCACCATGGGTACTCTTAGACAATACTAAGATATCTCCTGACAGTTTGTTATCCTGTTGGGTGTGTGGCCAGGTAGGCGATTTTATCCTTCAAACACCTCCAGTATCGTTTTTAGCTGTTCTGTTTGAAATATTTTGGTTCTCCGGTCCCCTTGTCCCTCTTGATCAGCATTGTGGCATTGCCCTACTATCCCCTTGGGGGGGTCTGGAAAAGTATGACTTTGCTGTACCGGAGAGACAGGAGGGGATCTGGCATTTTAAAATTGGATATTAGACTGGGACGTTCCTTTCCCCCAGGTTTCTTGAAGTATTGCTTTTATTTCCCTTTGATGACAGCTCAGGACACTACGGATCCCGGATTTTGTCCTTGCAGACCAGGGAGTGTAGATTCTGCCCTATGAACACAGGCAGCCAATCACTGAGCCGTTATCCCGGTTGGTTTCCGCCCCCCCTTGTTGTGAAGGTTTGGAGCGCAAGCTCCCGCTCTGTGAGCTGTTTCGATACCAGCCGCTGATTGGTTCTCTTTCCGTCAGCGGCTGTGATGACGTCAGGGGGCCATCCACGTCCTCTGGCACGTAGGAGTCTTGGAGCGCATGCTCCGGACTCAGGCGAGATGTGATGCCAGTTGCTGATTGGCCGGCGGCTGTCATCCCCCCACAGGGAGATTCCTATGAGGCTTGGAACGCAAGCTATTCCGACGTTAAGATGCAGGGGAGCAGAGATGCCGATGTCTACAGCCCTCTGTGGGATATGGCGTTTTCACTGCCCCATTTCCTTGCCTTTATGAATCAAGTTGGAATTTCTTTTACATCTGCAATAGGATCTATATGATAAGTATATTTAATAGACCTGTTAATGTTATCCTATCACATCTACTTCCGGTTCCGCCATGATGGGGGCAGTGCTTGTTGAAGTTGTAAGCCAGATACAGTATATATATGAGTGCAATGTGGGGAGGCTGTTTGATGCCCCTGTTGATGACTGTGTGGTCGAAACGCGTAGGGCCAGCTACCTCAGCTTCCCACATTGCCATTTTTATGCCTTTTATCTGTTCGTGATCACTTACAGTAGGTGACCGCGAGATTGTGTCAATCTCGCCGCATTTCTCGGCGAGATTTGACACCTGCGAGCCCCGTCGCAGGAGCCAGCACTGAGATGCTTCACTCATCGCGAAAGGAAAACTTTGTTTTTCTTCCGCGATGAGTGACAGGCAGTGCTGACAGCTGTCTGGTATGAAGCCTGAGGCGGGAACACCGCGCCAAATTTTAAATGAAAAACCGGCGTGGGTTCCCCCCCCAGGGGCATACCAGGCCCTTGGGTCTGGCATGGATTGTAAGGGGAACCCCTTACGCCAAAAAATTGGCGTGGGGGTCCCCCCAAAATCCATACCAGACCCTTATCCGAGCACGCAGCCCGGCCGGCCAGGAAAGGGGGTGGGGACGAGCAAGCGCCCCCCCCTCCTGAGCTGTACCAGGCCGCATGCCCTCAACATGGGGGGGTGGGTGCCTTGGGGGGAGGGGGGCGCCCTGCGGGGCCCCCCCACCCCAAAGCACCTTGTCCCCATGTTGATGAGGACAAGGGCCTCTTCCCGACAACCCTGGCCGTTGGTTGTCGGGGTCTACGGGTGGGGGGCTTATTGGAATCCGGGAGCCTCCTTTAATAAGGGGGCCCCCAGATCCCGGCCCCCCCACCCTGTGTGAACGAGTTTGGGGTACATGGTACCCCTACCCATTCACCTAGGGGAAAAAAGTGTCAATATAAAAAAAACACAGCACACAGGTTTTGGGAGTAATTTATTAGTCAGCTCCGGGGTCTTCTTCCAACTTCGGGGGGTCTCTTTCCGCCTTCTCCCGGTGTTCGGCCTCTTCTCCGGGCCCCGCCGCTATCTTCTTCCAGCTCTATTGCCAGCGAGGGGCCCGGTCTCTGCTGCCACTGTCTTGTCGCCGCTGTCTTGTCGCCGCTGTCTCTTCTTCTCTTCTTCCCCGATGTTGACACGACGCTCTCTCCGGCTCGAATGCTGTGTGCAAGCTGCGGAGCCATTTATATAGGCGGTGACCTCGCCCCCTTACGACGTCATGGTCCCAGCATGTGCAGGGACTCTGGGGTCACGCCTCCTTATGATGCTAGAGTCCCTGCGCATGCTGGGGTGCAATTCCACATATGCCCATGGCCTGTGTGAGCAATATATCATTTAGTGACAACTTTTTGTAATTTTTTTTTTGTCATTGTTCAATCACTTGGGACAAAAAAAATAAATATTCAATGGGCTCAACATGCCTCTCAGCAATTTCCTTGGGGTGTCTACTTTCGAAAATGGGGTCATTTGGGGGGGGTTTGTACTGCCCTGCCATTTTAGCACCTCAAGAAATGACATAGGCAGTCATAAACAAAAAGCTGTGTAAATTCCAGAAAATGTACCCTAGTTTGTAGACGCTATAACTTTTGCACAAACCAATAAATATACGCTTATTGACTTTTTTTTTTACCAAAGACATGTGGCCGAATACATTTTGGCCTAAATGTATGACTAAAATTGAGTTTATTAGATTTTTTTAATAACAAAAAGTAGAAAATATCATTTTTTTTCAAAATTTTCGGTCTTTTTCCATTTATAGCGCAAAAAATAAAAACGGCAGAGGTGATCAAATACCATCAAAAGAAAGCTCTATTTGTGGGAAGAAAAGGATGCAAATTTTGTTTGGGTACAGCATTGCATGACCGCGCAATTAGCAGTTAAAACAAAGCAGTGCCAAATTTTAAAAAGTGCTCTGGTCAGGAAGGGGGTAAATCCTTCCGGGGCTGAAGTGGTTAAAACTGCTTGCGGGTTTAATGTAATGTTGGGGCCTGGCAATATGGATGAAAATCAGTGAGACAAACGGCATGGGTACCCCCCAGTCCATTACCAGGCCCTTTGGGTCTTGTATGGATATTAAGGGGAACCCCGCACCCAAATTAAAAAAAGGAAAGGTGTGGGGCCCCCCTATATACTCTGAACAGCAGTATACAGGCGGTGCAAACAAGACAGGGACTGTAGGTTTGTTGTTAAGTAGAATCTGTTTGTCATTTTGAACGAGTACATTTTTAACGTGTTTAGCTCCAGCCAAAAAATATTTTTTAAGCTTTTTGGAAAACATAGGGAAGGGTTATCACCTCTGTGACATTTGTTTTGCTGTCTGTCCTCCTCTTCAGAAGATTTCACCTCACTTTTTGTCCCAATGACAAATGTTTTTTGAAAATTTGGGTTTTTTTGTGAAACAAGGATTGGTGATAAAGCATCAGTGGAAAGGAGAAATGTTTTTTCCATATTAACTCTTACAGGAGAGAATTTCCCTTCCTAGGGGTAGATTTCATCTCACTTCCTGTTGTCTCCTTCCATTTGCAAGTAGGAGTCGTTTGTAAGTTAGATGTTTGAAAGTAGGGGCCTGCCCTATATACTCAGCAGAAATTTGGGCCTTAGATGTTGTTGTGGCCACAACACTGTAAGCCCTCACAGGGCCCTGCTGTTAAATATTAGATCAAGAATTGTAATTACATGCCCCTGTTGAACAGGGGCAGAAAAATTGGGCCTTTGGTGGTGGTGGTGGTGCTGGTACCACAACACTGTAAGTCCTCACTCGCTCTTGGTGGGCACAGAAACGGGCCCTGCTGTGAAATATTAGATCAAGAATTGTAATTACATGCCCCTGTTGAACAGGGGCTAAAAAATTGGGCCTTAGGCACTGGTGCTGGTGCCACAACACTGCAACCCCTCACAGATACTCTAGTTAGAATGTAGGAATGAGCCCTGCTGCAAAGTATTGCATCAAAAATTGTAATTACACGCCCTGGCTGAAAGATTGGGCCTTAGGCACCGGTGACGGCGCCCAGAACCAAAAATGTTCTTACAAGCTATCAGCATGATCATTGAGGAGGAAGAGGATAATTACTCAGGATAGTAACTCAGCATCAGCATAGGCAGTCTTTGAAGGGATCTGAGATTTCAAAAAAAATTATTCGGTTACATCAGCATCAGGTGCTTGGTAGCTGGTGGCGATCCAAGACTGATTCATTTTTATGAAGGTCAGTCGATCGACCGAGTCAGTGGACAGACGCACCCTGTGATCGGTTACAAAGCCTCCAGCAGCACTGAATGTGTGTTCTGAAAGAACGCTGGATGCAGGACAGGCCAGTAGCTCAATTGCATACTGTGCAAGCTCTGGCCAGTGATCCATCCTCAAGACCCAGTAACCCAGAGGATTTTCGGTGGGAAAGGTGTCCAAGTTGGATCTTGTCCCTAGGTATTCCTGCACCATGTAAAACAGACGCTGGCGATGGTTGCTGGAACCAATCATACCTTGGGGCTGCGGACTAAAAAATTGTCTGAACGCATCGGTCAGATGGCCACCTTCTCCTCCGCTCCTTCTTTGACTGACCGAAGCCTCAGCAACACGTTGTCCAGAAACAGGCGTTTGTAACCTCCCAGTCTCTGGGAATGCATTGCAGAAACCTTTCTGCAAGGCCTCCCGAAGATGTTTCATCCTCTGCTCCCTCTGCGACGGCAAGATAAGGTCCGCAACCTTACCCTTGTAACGTGGATCAAGGAGGATTGCCAGCCAGTATTGGTCCTTCTCCTTGATACCACCAATACGAGGATCCTTACGCAGGCTTTGCAGAATCAGGGAGGCCATGCAGCGTAGGTTTGCTGAGGCATTCGGTCCAGAGTCCTCTGGGTCACTAAGGATGACATGGTCCGCAGCCACCTCCTCCCAGCCACGTAGTCCAAGTCCATGTGTTTCTTGGGACTGATCCCTTAAAGACTGCTGCTGATGCTGAGTGCCAGGCTTCACCTCCATACTGACACAATCCTCCTCCTCCTCGTCCTCTTCCTGTGTGATCGGCGGGCATGCAGGAAAACTGTCTGGATAAAGGGGGCCTTGAGAGCTAAGGAAGTCCTCCTCTTCCTGCCTCTGTTCTGCCTCAAGTGCCCTGTCCATTATTCCACACAGCGTGTGCTCCAACAGGTGGACAAGGGGGACAGTGTCACTGATGCATGCACTGTCACTGCTCACCATACTCGTGGCCTCCTCAAATGGTGACAGGACAGTGCATGCATCCCTGATCATGGCCCACTGACGTGGGGAAAAAAAACAAGCTCCCCTGACCCTGTCCTGGTGCCATAGTAGCACAGGTACTCATTGATGGCCCTCTGCTGCGTGTGCAGCCGCTGCAGCATGGCCAACATTGAGTTCCACCTGGTGGGCATGTCACAGATTAGGCGGTTCTTGGGCAGGTTAAACTCCTTTTGGAGGTCCGCCAGCCGAGTAGTGGCATAATATGACCAGTGGAAATGCACACAGACTTTCCTGGCCTGGACATCGTGTAAGCCCGGGTACCTGCCCAAGAACCGCTGCACCACCAAGTTAAGGACGTGAGCCAAACAGGGCACATGGGTCATTTGTCCCAGTCAGAAGGGCAGAGAGGAGGTTGGTGCCATTGTCGCAAACCACCATTCCTGCCTTAAGTTGGCGTGGCGTCAACCACCTCTGAACCTGCCCCTGCAGAGCTGACAGAACCTCTGCCCCAGTGTGGCTCCTGTCCCCCAAGCACACCAGCTCAAGCACCGCATGGCATCTTTTGGCCTGCGTACTTGCGTAGCCCCTTGAACGCCTACAGAGCACCGCTGGTTCCAAGAACAAAGCACAGGTAGAGGCCATGGAGGAAGAAGAAGAGGGGGGGGTGGAGGAGAGAGGTGTGTCACAATCAGTAGTAGTGGCAATTTGGAGGCATGGTGGCGGAACAACCTCCAACACTACTGCACTTTGTCCTGCATCCTTCCCAGCTGCCAGCAGAGTCACCCAATGCACCGTGAAACTTAGGTAACATCCCTGTCCATGCCTGCTGGACCATGAGTCAGCGGCAATATGCACCTTACCGCTGACCGCCCTGTCCAGCGAGGCATGGACATTGCCTTCCACATGCCGGTAGAGAGACGGAATCACCTTCCGTGAGAACAAGTGGCAATTGGGTACCTGCCACTGAGGAACCGCACATTCCACAAACTCACGGAAGGGGGCAGAGTCTACCAACTGAAAAGGCAGCAGTTGAAGTGCTAGCAATTTTGCCAAGCTAGCATTCAACTGCTGGGCATGTGGATGGCTGGGAGCAAACTTCTTTTGGTGGTGCAGCAGCTGGGGCAGAGAAATTTGCCTGATGCTGAACACTGTGAGATGGACGCACTGCACTAACTTTTAGCTTTAGATGAACACTGTGCAGAGCTCGCAAAAAAATAACTTGTAGGTTTAGCTGAACACTGTGAGGAGGACGCACCACACTAACTTGTAGCTTTAGATGAACACTGTGCAGAGCTCGCAAAAAAATAACTTGTAGTTTTAGCTAAACACTGTGAGGAGGACGCACTACACTAACTTGTAGCTTTAGATGAACACTGTAAGCAGGACGCACTACACTAACTTGTAGCTTTAGATGAACACTGTGCAGAGCTCGCAAAAAATAACTTGTAGGTTTAGCTGAACACTGTGGGGAGGACGCACCACACTAACTTGTAGCTTTAGCTGAACACTGTGAGCAGGATGCACCGCACTAACTTATAGCTTTAGATGAACACTGTGCAGAGGTCTCACTACACTAACTTGTAGTTTTAGCTGAACACTGTGAGCAGGACGCACTGCACTAACTTGTAGCTTTAGATGAACACTGTGCAGAGCTCGCAAAAAAATAACTTGTAGGTTTAGCTGAACACTGTGAGGAGGACGCACTACACTAACTTGTAGCTTTAGATGAACACTGTGAGCAGGACGCACTACACTAACTTGTAGCTTTAGATGAACACTGTGAGGTGGACGCACCACACTAACTTGTCATTTTAGCTGAACACTGTGAGTAGGACGCACTGCACTAACTTGTAGCTTTAGATGAACACTGTGCAGAGGTCTCATTACACTAACTTGTAGTTTTAGCTGAACACTGTGAGCAGGACGCACTGCACTAACTTGTAGCTTTAGATGAACACTGTGCAGAGGTCTCACTACACTAACTTGTAGTTTTAGCTGAACACTGTGAGGATGACGCACCACACTAACTTGTAGTTTTAGCTGAACACTGTGAGCAGGACGCACTGCACTAACTTGTAGCATTAGATGAACACTGTGCAGAGCTCGCAAAAAAATAACTTGTAGGTTTAGCTGAACACTGTGAGGAGGACGCACTACACTAACTTGTAGCTTTAGATGAACACTGAGCAGGACGCACTGCACTAACTTGTAGCTTTAGATGAACACTGTGAGGTGGACACACCACACTAACTTGTAGTTTTACGTGAACACTGTGAGCAGGACGCACTGCACTAACTTGTAGCTTTAGATGAACACTGTGCAGAGGTCACACTACACTAACTTGTAGGTTTAGCTGAACACTGTGAGGAGGATGCACCACACTAACTTGTAGTTTTAGCTGAACACTGTGAGCAGGATGCACTGCACTAACTTGTAGCTTTAGATGAACATTGTGCAGAGGTCTCACTACACTAACTTGTAGGTTTGGCTGAACACTGTGAGGAGGACGCACCACACTAACTTGTAGCTTTAGATGAACACTGTGCAGAGCTCGCAAAAAAATAACTTGTAGGTTTAGCTGAACACTGTGAGGAGGACGCACTACACTAACTTGTAGCTTTAGATGAACACTGTGAGGTGGACGCAACACACTAACTTGTAGTTTTAGCTGAACACTGTGAGCAGGACGCACTGCACTAACTTGTAGCTTTAGATGAACACTGTGCAGAGGTCTCACTACACTAACTTGTAGTTTTAGCTGAACACTGTGAGGAGGACGCAACACACTAACTTGTAGTTTTAGCTGAACACTGTGAGCAGGACGCACTGCACTAACTTATAGCTTTAGATGAACACTTTACAGAGGTCTCACTACACTAACTTGTTGTTTTAGCTGAACACTGTGAGCAGGAAGCACTACACTAACTTGTAGCTTTAGATGAACACTGTGCAGAGGTCTCACTACACTAACTTGTAGGTTTAGCTGAACACTGTGAGGAGGACGCACCATACTAACTTGTAGCTATAGCTGAACACTGTGAGCAGGACGCACTGCACTAAATTGTAGCTTTAGATGAACACTGTGCAGAGGTCTCACTACACTAACTTGTAGTTTTAGCTGAACACTGTGAGCAGGACGCACTGCACTAACTTATAGCTTTAGATGAACACTGTGCAGAGGTCTCACTACACTAACTTGTAGTTTTAGCTGAACACTGTGAGCAGGACGCACTGCACTAACTTGTAGCTTTAGATGAACACTGTGCAGAGCTCGCAAAAAAATAACTTGTAGTTTTAGCTGAACACTGTGAGCAGGACGCACTGCACTAACTTGTAGCTTTAGAAGAACACTGTGAAGAGGTCTCACTACACTAACTTGTAGGTTTAGCTGAACACTGTGAGCAGGACGCACTACACTAACTTGTAGCTTTAGATGAACACTGTGCAGAGGTCTCACTACACTAACTTGTAGTTTTAGCTGAACACTGTGAGCAGGACGCACTACACTAACTTGTAGCTTTAGATGAACACTGTGCAGAGGTCTCACTACACTAACTTGTAGGTTTTGCTGAACACTGTGAGGAGGATGCACCACACTAATTTGTAGCTTTAGCTGAACACTGTGAGCAACACACACTGCACTAACTTGTAGCTTTAGATGAACACTGTGCAGAGGTCTCACTACACTAACTTGTAGTTTTAGCTGAACACTGTGAGCAGGACGCACTGCACTAACTTGTAGCTTTTGATGAACACTGTGCAGAGGTCTCACTACACTAACTTGTAGTTTTAGCTGAACACTGTGAGTAGGACGCACCGCACTAACTTGTAGCTTTAGATGAACACTGCGCAGAGCTCGCAAAAAAATAACTTGTAGGTTTAGCTGAACACTGTGAGCAGGACACACTACACTAACATGTAGCTTTAGATGAACACTGTGCAGAGGTCTCACTAAACTAACTTGCAGTTTTAGCTGAACACTGTGAGCAGGACGCACTGCACTAACTTGTAGCTTTAGATGAACACTGTGCAGAGGTCTCACTACACTAACTTGTAGTTTTAGCTGAACACTGTAAGGAGGACGCACCACACTAACTTGTAGTTTTAGCTGAACACTGTGAGCAGGACGCACTGCACTAACTTATAGCTTTAGATGAACACTGTGCAGAGGTCTCACTACACTAACTTGTAGTTTTAGCTGAACACTGTGAGGAGGATGCACCACACTAACTTGTAGTTTTATGTGAACACTGTGAGCAGGACGCACTGCACTAACTTGTAGCTTTAGATGAACACTGTGCAGAGGTCTCACTACACTAACTTGTAGTTTTAGCTGAACACTGTGAGGAGGACGCACCACACTAACTTGTAGTTTTAGCTGAACACTGTGAGCAGGACGCACTGCACTAACTTGTAGCTTTAGATGAACACTGTGCAGAGCTCGCAAAAAAATAACTTGTAGGTTTAGCTGAACACTGTGAGCAGGACGCACCACACTAACTTGTAGCTTTAGATGAACATTGTGATGTGGACGCACAACACTATCTTGTAGTTTTAGCTGAACACTGTGAGCAGGATGCACTGCAATAACTTGTAGCTTTAGATGAACACTGTGCAGAGCTCGCAAAAAAATAACTTGTAGGTTTAGCTGAACACTGTGAGCAGGACGCACTACACTAACTTATAGCTTTAGATGAACACTGTGCAGAGGTCTCACTACACTAACTTGTAGTTTTAGCTGAACACTGTGAGCAGGACGCACTGCACTAACTTGTAGCTTTAGATGAACACTGTGCAGAGGTCTCACTACACTAACTTGTAGTTTTAGCTGAACACTGTGAGCAGGACGCACTGCACTAACTTGTAGCTTTAGATGAACACTGTGCAGAGGTCTCACTACACTAACTTGTTGTTTAGCTGAACACTGTGAGCAACACGCACTGCACTAACTTGTAGCTTTAGATTAACACTGTGCAGAGGTCTCACTACACTAACTTGTAGTTTTAGCTGAACACTGTGAGCAGGACGCACTGCACTAACTTGTAGCTTTAGATGAACACTGTGCAGAGGTCTCACTACACTAACTTGTAGTTTTAGCTGAACACTGTGAGGAGGACGCACCACACTAACTTGTAGTTTTAGCTGAACACTGTGAGCAGGACGCAGTGCATTAACTTATAGCTTTAGATTAACACTGTGAGCAGGACGCACCGCACTAACTTGTAGTTTTATGTGAACACTGTGAGCAGGACGCACCACACTAACTTGTAGCTTTAGATGAACACTGTGCAGAGGTCTCACTACACTAACTTGTAGTTTTAGCTGAACACTGTGAGCAGGACACACTGCACTAACTTGTAGCTTTAGATGAACACTGTGCAGAGCTCGCAAAAAAATAACTTGTAGGTTTAGCTGAACACTGTGAGGAGGACGCACTACACTAACTTGTAGCTTTAGATGAACACTTTGGGCAGGACGCACTACACTAACTTTTAGCTTTAGATGAACACTGTGAGGTGGACGCACTGCACTAACTTGTAGCTTTAGATGAACACTGTGGGCAGTACGCACTACACTAACTTGTAGTTTTAGCTGAACACTGTGAGCAGGACGCACTGCACTAACTTGTAGCTTTAGATGAACACTATGCAGAGGTCTCACTACACTAACTTGTAGGTTTAGCTGAACACTGTGAGGAGGACGCACCACACTAACTTGTAGTTTTAGCTGAACACTGTGAGCAGGACGCACTGCACTAACTTGTAGCTTTAGATGAACACTGTGCAGAGGTCTCACTACACTAACTTGTAGTTTTAGCTGAACACTGTGAGCAGGACGCACTGCACTAACTTGTAGCTTTAGATGAACACTGTGCAGAGGTCTCACTACACTAACTTGTAGTTTTAGCTGAACACTGTGAGCAGGATGCACTGCACTAACTTGTAGCTTTAGATGAACACTGTGCAGGGCTCGCAAAAATATAACTTGTAGTTTTAGCTGAACACTGTGAGGAGGACGCACCACACTAACTTGTAGCTTTAGATGAACACTGTGCAGAGGTCTCACTACACTAACTTGTAGGTTTAGCTGAACACTGTGAGGAGGACGCACCACACTAACTTGTAGCTTTAGCTGAACACTGTGAGCAGGACGCACTGCACTAACTTGTAGCTTTAGATGAACACTGTGCAGAGGTCTCACTACACTAACTTGTAGTTTTAGCTGAACACTGTGAGCAGGACGCACTGCACTAACTTGTAGCTTTAGATGAACACTGTGCAGAGCTCGCAAAAAAATAACTTGTAGGTTTAGCTGAACACTGTGAGCAGGACACACTACACTAACTTGTAGCTTTAGATGAACACTGTGCAGAGGTCTCACTAAACTAACTTGCAGTTTTAGCTGAACAATGTGAGCAGGACGCACTGCACTAACTTGTAGCTTTAGATGAACACTGTGCAGAGGTCTCACTACACTAACTTGTAGTTTTAGCTGAACACTATGAGGAGGACGCACCACACTAACTTGTAGTTTTAGCTGAACACTGTGAGCAGGACGCACTGCACTAACTTATAGCTTTAGATGAACACTGTGCAGAGGTCTCACTACACTAACTTGTAGTTTTAGCTGAACACTATGAGGAGGACGCACCACACTAACTTGTAGTTTTAGCTGAACACTGTGAGCAGGACGCACTGCACTAACTTGTAGCTTTAGATGAACACTGTGCAGAGGTCTCACTACACTAACTTGTAGTTTTAGCTGAACACTGTGAGCAGGACGCACTGCACTAACTTGTAGCTTTAGATGAACACTGTGCAGAGCTCGCAAAAAAATAACTTGTAGGTTTAGCTGAACACTGTGAGGAGGACGCACTACACTAACTTGTAGCTTTAGATGAACACTGTGATGTGGACGCACAACACTAACTTGTAGTTTTAGCTGAACACTGTGAGCAGGATGCACTACACTAACTTATACCTTTAGATGAACACTGTGCAGAGGTCTCACTACACTAACTTGTAGCTTTAGCTGAACACTGTGAGCAGGACGCACTACACTAACTTGTAGCTTTAGATGAACACTGTGATGTGGACGCACAACACTAACTTGTAGTTTTAGCTGAACACTGTGAGCAGGACGCACTACACTAACTTGTAGCTTTAGATGAACACTGTGCAGAGGTCTCACTACACTAACTTGTAGCTTTAGCTGAACACTGTGAGCAGGACGCACTGCACTAACTTATGGCTTTAGATGAACACGGTGCAGAGGTCTCACTACACTAACTTGTAGTTTTAGCTGAACACTGTGAGCAGGACACACTACACTAACTTGTAGCTTTAGATGAACACTGTGCAGAGGTCTCACTACACTAACTTGTAGTTTTAGCTGAACACTGTGAGCAGGACACACTGCACTAACTTGTAGCTTTAGATGAACACTGTGCAGAGCTCGCAAAAAAATAACTTGTAGCTTTAGATGAACACTGTGGGCAGGACGCACTACACTAACTTTTAGCTTTAGATGAACACTGTGAGGTGGACGCACTGCACTAACTTGTAGCTTTAGATGAACACTGTGGGCAGGACGCACTACACTAACTTGTAGTTTTAGCTGAACACTGTGAGCAGGACGCACTGCACTAACTTGTAGCTTTAGATGAACATTGTGCAGAGGTCTCACTACACTAACTTGTAGTTTTAGCTGAACACTGTGAGGAGGACGCACCACACTAACTTGTAGTTTTAGCTGAACACTGTGAGCAGGACGCACTGCACTAACTTGTAGCTTTAGATGAACACTGTGCAGAGGTCTCACTACACTAACTTGTAGTTTTAGCTGAACACTGTGAGCAGGACGCACTGCACTAACTTGTAGCTTTAGATGAACACTGTGCAGAGCTCGCAAAAAATAACTTGTAGTTTTAGCTGAACACTGTGAGCAGGACGCACTGCACTAACTTGTAGCTTTAGATGAACACTGTGAAGAGGTCTCACTACACTAACTTGTAGGTTTAGCTGAACACTGTGAGCAGGACGCACTGCACTAACTTGTAGCTTTAGATGAACACTGTGCAGAGGTCTCACTACACTAACTTGTAGTTTTAGCTGAACACTGTGAGCAGGACGCACTGCACTAACTTGTAGCTTTAGATGAACACTGTGCAGAGCTCGCAAAAAAATAACTTGTAGTTTTAGCTGAACACTGTGAGCAGGACGCACTGCACTAACTTGTAGCTTTAGATGAACACTGTGCAGAGGTCTCACTACACTAACTTGTAGGTTTTGCTGAACACTGTGAGGAGGACGCACCACACTAATTTGTAGCTTTAGCTGAACACTGTGAGCAGGACGCACCGCACTAACTTATAGCTTTAGATGAACACTGTGCAGAGGTCTCACTACACTAACTTGTAGTTTAGCTGAACACTGTGAGCAACACGCACTGCACTAACTTGTAGCTTTAGATGAACACTGTGCAGAGGTCTCACTACACTAACTTGTAGTTTTAGCTGAACACTGTGAGCAGGACGCACTGCACTAACTTGTAGCTTTTGATGAACACTGTGCAGAGGTCTCACTACACTAACTTGTAATTTTAGCTGAACACTGTGAGGAGGACGCACCACACTAACTTGTAGTTTTAGCTGAACACTGTGAGCAGGACGCACTGCACTAACTTATAGCTTTAGATGAACACTGTGAGCAGGACGCACTGCACTAACTTGTAGCTTTAAATGAACACTGTGCAGAGGTCTCACTACACTAACTTGTAGTTTTAGCTGAACACAGTGAGCAGGACGCACCACACTAACTTGTAGCTTTATATGAACACTGCGCAGAGCTCGCAAAAAAATAACTTGTAGGTTTAGCTGAACACTGTGAGCAGGACACACTACACTAACTTGTAGCTTTAGATGAACACTGTGCAGAGGTCTCACTAAACTAACTTGCAGTTTTAGCTGAACACTGTGAGCAGGACGCACTGCACTAACTTGTAGCTTTAGATGAACACTGTGCAGAGGTCTCACTACACTAACTTGTTGTTTAGCTGAACACTGTGAGCAACACGCACTGCACTAACTTGTAGCTTTAGATGAACACTGTGCAGAGGTCTCACTACACTAACTTGTAGTTTTAGCTGAACACTGTGAGGAGGACGCACCACACTAACTTGTAGTTTTAGCTGAACACTGTGAGCAGGACGCACTGCACTAATTTATAGCTTTAGATGAACACTGTGCAGAGGTCTCACTACACTAACTTGTAGTTTTAGCTGAACACTGTGAGGAGGATG
Organism: Aquarana catesbeiana; assembly: GCF_042186555.1. NCBI lineage: Eukaryota > Metazoa > Chordata > Amphibia > Anura > Ranidae > Aquarana > Aquarana catesbeiana. Next base: position 204,802,092 of record NC_133336.1, read on the forward strand.
CACCACACTAACGTGTAGTTTTATGTGAACACTGTGAGCAGGACGCACTGCACTAACTTGTAGCTTTAGATGAACACTGTGCAGAGCTCGCAAAAAAATAACTTGTAGGTTTAGCTGAACACTGTGAGCAGGACGCACCACACTAACTTGTAGCTTTAGATGAACACTGTGAGGTGGACGCACCACACTAACTTGTAGTTTTAGCTGAACACTGTGAGCAGGACGCACTGCACTAACTTGTAGCTTTAGATGAACACTGTGCAGAGGTCTCACTACACTAACTTGTAGTTTTAGCTGAACACTGTGAGCAGGATGCACTGCACTAACTTGTAGCTTTAGATGAACACTGTGCAGAGCTCGCAAAAAAAATAACTTGTAGGTTTAGCTGAACACTGTGAGGAGGACGCACAACACTAACTTGTAGCTTTAGATGAACACTGTGATGTGGACGCACAACACTAACTTGTAGTTTTAGCTGAACACTGTGAGCAGGATGCACTGCACTAACTTGTAGCTTTAGATGAACACTGTGCAGAGGTCTCACTACACTAACTTGTAGTTTTAGCTGAACACTGTGAGCAGGACGCACTACACTAACTTGTAGCTTTAGATGAACACTGTGCAGAGGTCTCACTACACTAACTTGTAGTTTTAGCTGAACACTGTGAGCAGGACGCACTGCACTAACTTGTAGCTTTAGATGAACACTGTGCAGAGGTCTCACTACACTAACTTGTTGTTTAGCTGAACACTGTGAGCAACACGCACTGCACTAACTTGTAGCTTTAGATGAACACTGTGCAGAGGTCTCACTACACTAACTTGTAGTTTTAGCTGAACACTGTGAGCAGGACGCACTGCATTAACTTATAGCTTTAGATTAACACTGTGAGCAGGACGCACCGCACTAACTTGTAGTTTTATGTGAACACTGTGAGCAGGACGCACCACACTAACTTGTAGCTTTAGATGAACACTGTGCAGAGGTCTCACTACACTAAGTTGTAGTTTTAGCTGAACACTGTGAGGAGGACGCACCACACTAACTTGTAGTTTTAGCTGAACACTGTGAGCAGGATGCACTGCACTAACTTGTAGCTTTAGATGAACATTGTGCAGAGGTCTCACTACACTAACTTGTAGGTTTGGCTGAACACTGTGAGGAGGACGCACCACACTAACTTGTAGCTTTAGATGAACACTGTGCAGAGCTCGCAAAAAAATAACTTGTAGGTTTAGCTGAACACTGTGAGGAGGACGCACTACACTAACTTGTAGCTTTAGATGAACACTGTGAGGTGGACGCAACACACTAACTTGTAGTTTTAGCTGAACACTGTGAGCAGGACGCACTGCACTAACTTGTAGCTTTAGATGAACACTGTGCAGAGGTCTCACTACACTAACTTGTAGTTTTAGCTGAACACTGTGAGGAGGACGCAACACACTAACTTGTAGTTTTAGCTGAACACTGTGAGCAGGACGCACTGCACTAACTTATAGCTTTAGATGAACACTTTACAGAGGTCTCACTACACTAACTTGTTGTTTTAGCTGAACACTGTGAGCAGGAAGCACTACACTAACTTGTAGCTTTAGATGAACACTGTGCAGAGGTCTCACTACACTAACTTGTAGGTTTAGCTGAACACTGTGAGGAGGACGCACCATACTAACTTGTAGCTTTAGCTGAACACTGTGAGCAGGACGCACTGCACTAAATTGTAGCTTTAGATGAACACTGTGCAGAGGTCTCACTACACTAACTTGTAGTTTTAGCTGAACACTGTGAGCAGGACGCACCGCACTAACTTATAGCTTTAGATGAACACTGTGCAGAGGTCTCACTACACTAACTTGTAGTTTTAGCTGAACACTGTGAGCAGGACGCACTGCACTAACTTGTAGCTTTAGATGAACACTGTGCAGAGCTCGCAAAAAAATAACTTGTAGTTTTAGCTGAACACTGTGAGGAGGACGCACTACACTAACTTGTAGCTTTAGATGAACACTGTGATGTGGACGCACAACACTAACTTGTAGTTTTAGCTGAACACTGTGAGCAGGATGCACTACACTAACTTATACCTTTAGATGAACACTGTGCAGAGGTCTCACTACACTAACTTGTAGCTTTAGCTGAACACTGTGAGCAGGACGCACTGCACTAACTTGTAGCTTTAGATGAACACTGTGCAGAGCTCGCAAAAAAATAACTTGTAGGTTTAGCTGAACACTGTGAGGAGGACGCACTACACTAACTTGTAGCTTTAGATGAACACTGTGATGTGGACGCACAACACTAACTTGTAGTTTTAGCTGAACACTGTGAGCAGGATGCACTACACTAACTTATACCTTTAGATGAACACTGTGCAGAGGTCTCACTACACTAACTTGTAGCTTTAGCTGAACACTGTGAGCAGGACACACTACACTAACTTGTAGCTTTAGATGAACACTGTGATGTGGACGCACAACACTAACTTGTAGTTTTAGCTGAACACTGTGAGCAGGACGCACTACACTAACTTGTAGCTTTAGATGAACACTGTGCAGAGGTCTCACTACACTAACTTGTAGCTTTAGCTGAACACTGTGAGCAGGACGCACTGCACTAACTTATAGCTTTAGATGAACACGGTGCAGAGGTCTCACTACACTAACTTGTAGTTTTAGCTGAACACTGTGAGCAGGACACACTGCACTAACTTGTAGCTTTAGATGAACACTGTGCAGAGGTCTCACTACACTAACTTGTAGTTTTAGCTGAACACTGTGAGCAGGACACACTGCACTAACTTGTAGCTTTAGATGAACACTGTGCAGAGCTCGCAAAAAAATAACTTGTAGCTTTAGATGAACACTGTGGGCAGGACGCACTACACTAACTTTTAGCTTTAGATGAACACTGTGAGGTGGACGCACTGCACTAACTTGTAGCTTTAGATGAACACTGTGGGCAGGACGCACTACACTAACTTGTAGTTTTAGCTGAACACTGTGAGCAGGACGCACTGCACTAACTTGTAGCTTTAGATGAACATTGTGCAGAGGTCTCACTACACTAACTTGTAGTTTTAGCTGAACACTGTGAGGAGGACGCACCACACTAACTTGTAGTTTTAGCTGAACACTGTGAGCAGGACGCACTGCACTAACTTGTAGCTTTAGATGAACACTGTGCAGAGGTCTCACTACACTAACTTGTAGTTTTAGCTGAACACTGTGAGCAGGATGCACTGCACTAACTTGTAGCTTTAGATGAACACTGTGCAGAGCTCGCAAAAATATAACTTGTAGTTTTAGCTGAACACTGTGAGGAGGACGCACCACACTAACTTGTAGCTTTAGATGAACACTGTGCAGAGGTCTCACTACACTAACTTGTAGGTTTAGCTGAACACTGTGAGGAGGACGCACCACACTAACTTGTAGCTTTAGCTGAACACTGTGAGCAGGACGCACTGCACTAACTTGTAGCTTTAGATGAACACTGTGCAGAGGTCTCACTACACTAACTTGTAGTTTTAGCTGAACACTGTGAGCAGGACGCACTGCACTAACTTGTAGCTTTAGATGAACACTGTGCAGAGCTCGCAAAAAATAACTTGTAGTTTTAGCTGAACACTGTGAGCAGGACGCACTGCACTAACTTGTAGCTTTAGATGAACACTGTGAAGAGGTCTCACTACACTAACTTGTAGGTTTAGCTGAACACTGTGAGCAGGACGCACTGCACTAACTTGTAGCTTTAGATGAACACTGTGCAGAGGTCTCACTACACTAACTTGTAGTTTTAGCTGAACACTGTGAGCAGGACGCACTGCACTAACTTGTAGCTTTAGATGAACACTGTGCAGAGCTCGCAAAAAAATAACTTGTAGTTTTAGCTGAACACTGTGAGCAGGACGCACTGCACTAACTTGTAGCTTTAGATGAACACTGTGCAGAGGTCTCACTACACTAACTTGTAGGTTTTGCTGAACACTGTGAGGAGGACGCACCACACTAATTTGTAGCTTTAGCTGAACACTGTGAGCAGGACGCACCGCACTAACTTATAGCTTTAGATGAACACTGTGCAGAGGTCTCACTACACTAACTTGTAGTTTAGCTGAACACTGTGAGCAACACGCACTGCACTAACTTGTAGCTTTAGATGAACACTGTGCAGAGGTCTCACTACACTAACTTGTAGTTTTAGCTGAACACTGTGAGCAGGACGCACTGCACTAACTTGTAGCTTTTGATGAACACTGTGCAGAGGTCTCACTACACTAACTTGTAGTTTTAGCTGAACACTGTGAGGAGGACGCACCACACTAACTTGTAGTTTTAGCTGAACACTGTGAGCAGGACGCACTGCACTAACTTATAGCTTTAGATGAACACTGTGAGCAGGACGCACTGCACTAACTTGTAGCTTTAAATGAACACTGTGCAGAGGTCTCACTACACTAACTTGTAGTTTTAGCTGAACACTGTGAGAAGGACGCACCACACTAACTTGTAGCTTTATATGAACACTGCGCAGAGCTCGCAAAAAAATAACTTGTAGGTTTAGCTGAACACTGTGAGCAGGACACACTACACTAACTTGTAGCTTTAGATGAACACTGTGCAGAGGTCTCACTAAACTAACTTGCAGTTTTAGCTGAACACTGTGAGCAGGACGCACTGCACTAACTTGTAGCTTTAGATGAACACTGTGCAGAGGTCTCACTACACTAACTTGTTGTTTAGCTGAACACTGTGAGCAACACGCACTGCACTAACTTGTAGCTTTAGATGAACACTGTGCAGAGGTCTCACTACACTAACTTGTAGTTTTAGCTGAACACTGTGAGGAGGACGCACCACACTAACTTGTAGTTTTAGCTGAACACTGTGAGCAGGACGCACTGCACTAATTTATAGCTTTAGATGAACACTGTGCAGAGGTCTCACTACACTAACTTGTAGTTTTAGCTGAACACTGTGAGGAGGATGCACCACACTAACGTGTAGTTTTATGTGAACACTGTGAGCAGGACGCACTGCACTAACTTGTAGCTTTAGATGAACACTGTGCAGAGCTCGCAAAAAAATAACTTGTAGGTTTAGCTGAACACTGTGAGCAGGACGCACCACACTAACTTGTAGCTTTAGATGAACACTGTGAGGTGGACGCACCACACTAACTTGTAGTTTTAGCTGAACACTGTGAGCAGGACGCACTGCACTAACTTGTAGCTTTAGATGAACACTGTGCAGAGGTCTCACTACACTAACTTGTAGTTTTAGCTGAACACTGTGAGCAGGATGCACTGCACTAACTTGTAGCTTTAGATGAACACTGTGCAGAGCTCGCAAAAAAAATAACTTGTAGGTTTAGCTGAACACTGTGAGGAGGACGCACAACACTAACTTGTAGCTTTAGATGAACACTGTGATGTGGACGCACAACACTAACTTGTAGTTTTAGCTGAACACTGTGAGCAGGATGCACTGCACTAACTTGTAGCTTTAGATGAACACTGTGCAGAGGTCTCACTACACTAACTTGTAGTTTTAGCTGAACACTGTGAGCAGGACGCACTACACTAACTTGTAGCTTTAGATGAACACTGTGCAGAGGTCTCACTACACTAACTTGTAGTTTTAGCTGAACACTGTGAGCAGGACGCACTGCACTAACTTGTAGCTTTAGATGAACACTGTGCAGAGGTCTCACTACACTAACTTGTTGTTTAGCTGAACACTGTGAGCAACACGCACTGCACTAACTTGTAGCTTTAGATGAACACTGTGCAGAGGTCTCACTACACTAACTTGTAGTTTTAGCTGAACACTGTGAGCAGGACGCACTGCATTAACTTATAGCTTTAGATTAACACTGTGAGCAGGACGCACCGCACTAACTTGTAGTTTTATGTGAACACTGTGAGCAGGACGCACCACACTAACTTGTAGCTTTAGATGAACACTGTGCAGAGGTCTCACTACACTAAGTTGTAGTTTTAGCTGAACACTGTGAGGAGGACGCACCACACTAACTTGTAGTTTTAGCTGAACACTGTGAGCAGGACGCACTGCACTAACTTGTAGCTTTAGATGAACACTGTGCAGAGGTCTCACTACACTAACTTGTAGTTTTAGCTGAACACTGTGAGGAGGACGCACCACACTAACTTGTAGTTTTAGCTGAACACTGTGAGCAGGACGCACTACACTAACTAGTAGCTTTAGATGAACACTGTGCAGAGCTTGCAAAAATATAACTTGTAGGTTTAGCTGAACACTGTGAGGAGGACGCACCACACTAACTTGTAGCTTCAGATGAACACTGTAAGCAGGACGCACTGCACTAACTTGTAGCTTTAGATGAACACTGTGCAGAGGTCTTACTACACTAACTTGTAGTTTTAGCTGAACACTGTGAGCAGGACGCACTGCACTAACTTGTAGCTTTAGACGAACACTGTGCAGAGGTCTCACTAAACTAGCTTGTAGTTTTAGCTGAACACTGTGAGCAGGACGCACTGCACTAACTTGTAGCTTTAGATGAACACTGTGCAGAGGTCTCACTACACTAACTTGCAGCTTTAGCTGAACACTGTGAGCAGGACGCACTGCACTAAATTATAGCTTTAGATGAACACGGTGCAGAGGTCTCACTACACTAACTTGTAGTTTTAGCTGAACACTGTGAGCAGGACACACCTCACTAACTTGTAGCTTTAGATGAACACTGTGCAGAGGTCTCACTACACTAACTTGTAGTTTTAGCTGAACACTGTGAGCAGGACACACCGCACTAACTTATAGCTTTAGATGAACACTGTGCAGAGGTCTCACTACACTAACTTGTAGTTTTAGCTGAACACTGTGAGCAGGACACACTGCACTAACTTGTAGCTTTAGATGAACACTGTGCAGAGCTCGCAAAAAATAACTTGTAGGTTTAGCTGAACACTGTGAGGAGGACGCACTACACTAACTTGTAGCTTTAGATGAACACTGTGGGCAGGACGCACTACACTAACTTTTAGCTTTAGATGAACACTGTGAGGTGGACGCACTGCACTAACTTGTAGTTTTAGCTGAACACTGTGAGCAGGACGCACTGCACTAACTTGTAGCTTTAGATGAACACTATGCAGAGGTCTCACTACACTAACTTGTAGGTTTAGCTGAACACTGTGAGGAGGACGCACCACATTAACTTGTAGTTTTAGCTGAACACTGTGAGCAGGACGCACTGCACTAACTTGTAGCTTTAGATGAACACTGTGCAGAGGTCTCACTACACTAACTTGTAGTTTTAGCTGAACACTGTGAGGAGGACGCACCACACTAACTTGTAGTTTTAGCTGAACACTGTGAGCAGGATGCACTGCACTAACTTGTAGCTTTAGATGAACACTGTGCAGAGGTCTCACTACACTAACTTGTAGTTTTAGCTGAACACTGTGAGCAGGATGCACTGCACTAACTTGTAGCTTTAGCTGAACACTGTGAGCAGGACGCACTGCACTAACTTGTAGCTTTAGATGAACACTGTGCAGAGGTCTCACTACACTAACTTGTAGTTTTAGCTGAACACTGTGAGCAGGATGCACTGCACTAACTTGTAGCTTTAGATTAACACTGTGCAGAGCTCGCAAAAATATAACTTGTAGTTTTAGCTGAACACTGTGAGGAGGACGCACCACACTAACTTGTAGCTTTAGATGAACACTGTGCAGAGGTCTCACTACACTAACTTGTAGTTTTAGCTGAACACTATGAGGAGGACGCACCACACTAACTTGTAGTTTTAGCTGAACACTGTGAGCAGGACGCACTGCACTAACTTGTAGCTTTAGATGAACACTGTGCAGAGGTCTCACTACACTAACTTGTAGTTTTAGCTGAACACTGTGAGCAGGATGCACTGCACTAACTTGTAGCTTTAGCTGAACACTGTGAGCAGGACGCACTGCACTAACTTGTAGCTTTAGATGAACACTGTGCAGAGGTCTCACTACACTAACTTGTAGTTTTAGCTGAACACTGTGAGCAGGATGCACTGCACTAACTTGTAGCTTTAGATTAACACTGTGCAGAGCTCGCAAAAATATAACTTGTAGTTTTAGCTGAACACTGTGAGGAGGACGCACCACACTAACTTGTAGCTTTAGATGAACACTGTGCAGAGGTCTCACTACACTAACTTGTAGGTTTAGCTGAACACTGTGAGGAGGACGCACCACACTAACTTGTAGCTTTAGCTGAACACTGTGAGCAGGACGCACTGCACTAACTTGTAGCTTTAGATGAACACTGTGCAGAGGTCTCACTACACTAACTTGTAGTTTTGGCTGAACACTGTGAGGAGGACGCACCACACTAACTTGTAGTTTTAGCTGAACACTGTAAGCAGGACGCACTACACTAACTTGTAGCTTTAGATGAACACTGTGCAGAGGTCTCACTACACTAACTTGTAGGTTTAGCTGAACACTGTGAGGAGGACGCACCACACTAACTTGTAGCTTTAGCTGAACACTGTGAGCAGGACGCACCGCACTTACTTATAGCTTTAGATGAACACTGTGCAGAGGTCTCACTACACTAACTTGTAGGTTTAGCTGAACATTGTGAGGAGGACGCACCGCACTAACTTGTAGCTTTAGATGAACACTGTGCAGAGGTCTCACTACACTAACTTGTAGTTTTAGCTGAACACTGTGAGGAGGACGCATTGCACTAACTTGTAGCTTTAGATGAACACTGTGCAGAGGTCTCACTACACTAACTTGTAGTTTTAGCTGAACACTGTGAGCAGGACGCACTGCACTAACTTGTAGCTTTAGATGAACACTGTGCAGAGGTCTCACTACACTAACTTGTAGTTTTAGCTGAACACTGTGAGCAGGACGCACTGCACTAACTTGTAGCTTTAGATGAACACTGTGCAGAGCTCGCAAAAAAATAACTTGTAGGTTTTGCTGAACACTGTGAGGAGGACGCACTACATTAACTTTTAGCTTTAGATGAACACTGTGAGGTGGACGCACCACACTAACTTGTAGTTTTAGCTGAACACTGTGAGCAGGACGCACTGCACTAACTTGTAGCTTTAGATGAACACTGTGCAGAGGTCTCACTACACTAACTTGTAGTTTAGCTGAACACTGTGAGCAGGATGCCCTGCACTAACTTGTAGCTTTAGATGAACACTATGCAGAGGTCTCACTACACTAACTTGTAGGTTTAGCTGAACACTGTGAGGAGGACGCACCACACTAACTTGTAGTTTTAGCTGAACACTGTGAGCAGGATGCACTGCACTAACTTGTAGCTTTAGATGAACACTGTGCAGAGGTCTCACTACACTAACTTGTAGTTTTAGCTGAACACTGTGAGCAGGACGCACTGCACTAACTTATAGCTTTAGATGAACATTGTGCAGAGGTCTCACTACACTACCTTGTGGTTTTAGCTTAACACTGTGAGGAGGACGCACCACAATAACTTGTAGTTTTAGCTGAACACTGTGAGCAGGACGCACTGCACTAACTTGTAGCTTTAGATGAACATTGTGCAGAGGTCTCACTACACTACCTTGTAGCTTTAGATGAACACTGTGCAGAGGTCTCACTACACTAACTTGTAGTTTTAGCTGAACACTGTGAGCAGGATGCACTGCACTAACTTGTAGCTTTAGATGAACACTGTGCAGAGGTCTCACTACACTAACTTATAGTTTTAGCTGAACACTGTGAGCAGGACGCACTGCACTAACTGTAAATAGTCTTTTTTTTAACAAAACAAAGGTGCTTTATTGTCAAATAAGGCATAATTACAGAATACCGATTGACACAATACACAGCTCTACATAATAGGTGTACATGCTTTACCACAATATGTTCTACTTAGTATATATAACAATATGGCATTGTAAAAAGAAATTTCAAAACCAATAACCAAGTACTTCTGAGTTTCCGCCCACTAGATCCACCCCCACCCACCAAATACATTTAGGAAACAGGATGGAGTGTATATCCCTAAGAGGCCATCCACGGAGCCCAAACTTTTTCAAATTTCCATTGACACCCACAGTTTATATACGTCATTCTGTACATGGGGATGGCTGCTTCAATCTGTGCCTCCCAGGCCGCAACCGACGGAGGGGAAGAATCAATCCACTTCATAAGGATTTCTTTTTTGCATAAAAAAGAAGATAGGAAATTAGGAGTTTAAGATGATAGGGCCTTTGTTCATCATCAAACACCCCCAACAGAGCTAGCGCAGGCAGAACCGGAAGGGATACTTCCAATCTGGAATTCATTTCTCCAAAAATCGCAGACCAAAATGTCACTATGATGGGGCACTCCCAGAACATATGAAAAAAGGTACCAATTTGCATCTTGCATTGAGGACATACAGGATCTCTCTCAGGGAATATGCGATGGAGTCTCTGCGGGGTGTAGTAAACCCTATGTATAAATTTGACCTGTATCAGTTTATCCCTAGATGCTATCACTAATTTAGGGCCGCAATCTAGACAATCGTCCCAACCCTCCTTGTCCAACGATGGGATATCGCCTGCCAACTTTCCCACAGCTTTTCTATTTTGGGGGAGTCCTTGCCCAACAGCGCATTATAGAGATAGGATAGAGGTTTCAATAGATCGCAGGGGACAAGAGTTCTTCAATGGGGTCGGCTTGTAGGATAGGGGGTTGTGGGAATTGAGCCCTAGTCACGTGTCTAAGCTGGAGATACCGAAATCTCATCCATTGCAGTAGCCCAAATTTAGCCATCAACTCCTGAAAAGAGAGCAGTTCTCCTCTAGGCATTATATGCTCCAGTGTTAATACCGTATCTAGCCCAGACTTGAGGATCTGGAATTGTACGGAAATGGTGTAGTGCTGGGTTTCCCCACAATGGATGAGCTGAGGATAGCTGCCCCGGCTTACGGAACCTCCGTCTAGCAGCCACCCATACCTTCCAGGTTGCCCGAGTAGGTCTGGGTACCTCATGGTAAGCCCCTGGCCCTCTATAAGGGAAGTTACGGAGGTCAGTCAGGGAGCCCAAACTGTTGGCTTCAAGACAGACCGCAGCATTAGATCTTGAGCCCTGATACCACCAATGCACTGTTACTAGCATGGCTGCCCAGAAATAGGTTTGAAAATTGGGTAGAGCCAGCCCCCCAAACCACAATGTGGATCAAGCCAGCCTAGGGGTTCCCCCGGCCCAAATAAACAAACTCACTAGCCAATCAATCTCCCTAAATAATGCAATAGGAACCCAAACTGGGCAATTTCTGAATAGATAATTGAACTTAGGTAATATCATCATTTTAAGGAGATTGATGCGTCCAAGAAGATTAAGTGGTAAGTTCCCCCATGTAGAGCATTTTATGTATTACAGGGGTTAGATTTTTGGCAATGAATTCAGAGGGGTTTCTTGGGATCACTTTCCCTAAATATTTAAACTCCTTTACCATTTGCAGCGGGGAGGATTGGGGTCCAGAGGTAACGCCTTCGTCTAAAGGGAATATAACAGATTTTGTCCAATTTATTTTAACCCCCGACAGTCCACCAAAATTATCAAATATACGCAGAGCAGCTTGCAGAGAGGGCCCGTCGTCGTTCAAATATAAAAGTGCATCATCGGCATAGAGGGAGAGGCGCTCTTCCAACATACCCACCCGCAAGCCCCGGACATCCGAAGCACCCCTAATAGCAATAGCCAGGGGCTCTAGTGCCAGGGCAAACAGGCTGGGGGAGAGCGGACATCCCTGCCTCGTACCACAATATAAATTGAAGGGGTCCCAGACCCAATTATTAGTGCGTACGCAAGCTCTGGGAGTTTGGTATAGTAATTGTACACCATTGATAAATTTGGGTCCAAATCCGAATCTGCGCAAGGTTTCCCACAAAAAGTTCCATTCAACCGAGTCAAACGCCTTTTCGGCGTCAAGAGAGGCAATAACTCTGGACCCCGGAATGTCATGCGAGACAGTTAGATTGAGTAACAGGCATCGAATATTGATGTCAGTTCCCTTACCCGGCATAAAACCCGTCTGATCAATGCCAATCAGATCTTCAATAACATGAGATAGACGGATAGCCAAGACCTTAGCAAAAATCTTAGCATCCACATTAATTAAAGATATGGGCCTGTAGGATGCACAGTCAAGTGGATCCTTACCGGGTTTAGGAACCAGTACAATAATTGCCTCATTCATGGTATCAGGCAGAGTCTCCAATGTCGCAAATTTAGAGAGTAGTGAGGTTAATTTGGGAGCCAGGAGCTCAGAAAAATTGTAATAAAATTCAGATGGTAACCCATCTGCCCCAGGGGCCTTCCCTCCCCGGAGATGCCCCATGGCTACCTGAATCTTCTCCAGTGTAATATCTGCTTCTAGGCCCTCTCTTGCCTCATCAGACAAAATGGAAATGGATAGGGAATCAAGGAAGGAGGATATGGAGGAGTCAGAAGCAGCTGCTCTAGAGGAGTAAACCTCCCGAAAATAGTCACTAAATCGATCGTTAATTCTACTGGGAGTTGTAAGAATTTGATCCGACCCATCTTTAATGGAACCTATAGGGGTTGAGGGTATGCTTCCCCTAGCCAGCCATGCCAGCAACTTCCCATTCTTCCTCCCCTGCTCAAACACCCTCTGTGCTGAATAAAGTAATGCTTTGTCTGTTTGAGTCATCCTTTCAGTGGATAGAGCTCGTAGAGCTCGCTTCCATGCCCTATACCATTCATCATCAGGAGCAGAGACATATTCCGATTCCAGCCTAGCTGCCTGCTCTTCAAGATTTTCAAGGGAGTGAGTGGATTCCCGTTTCAATCTATTAATATTGACCCCGTATTCCCCCCACATCCAAGCTTTAAAAGAATCCCAGAGAACAGGCGGGGAAACTGAACCCGCGTTGTCCGTCCAGAAATTGCAGATGGAGGCCGTGAGAGATTCCAATAATCTCTCATCATTGGCCCAAAATCTAGACAAGCACCATAGGCGAGTTCCTGGAGGCACAGTCAGCGCTAGTGTCAAACATAATGGGGCATGATCCGAGATTCCCCTGGGAAGCGCAGATAGGTCCTGAACAAATTGTAGTGCAGGGCCAGAAGCGTAAGCCAGGTCAATTCTCGATAGAGTTTTGTGTGTAGCTGAGTGGCAGGTGAATACTTTGGACCGCGGGTAAATGTGCTTCCAGATGTCAGTGAGGGCGAACATGTCCGCCCACTGCCTGAGATCCGGAGTGTCACGTGCCGAGCAATGCAGTTGATCCAACTCTACCGAGGGGACCATATTGAAATCCCCCATGAGATAAACCAAAGCGGTGTCAAATTGCACCACTATTTGCATAATCTCATGAAGGATTCTGCCAGTAGCCAGCGGTGGAACATAGATACCAACTAACACCACATTTTTATCGTAGACATTAGCATGTATAATAACAAATCTCCCTTCCTTGTCAGTTCTGAATTCTAGAAGTCTAAACGGCAAAGCCTTCTGGACCAGGATGCTGACCCCACGGGCATACGTGGAGAAAGTGGACTGGTAATTTGGGCCAACCCAGGCTTTCCTAAGGCAAGGTGTTCTGCTGCTCTGCATATGTGTCTCCTGAAGAATACAGATCTGCGGCCTGTGTTTATGCAGGAAACAAAACACTAGGGGACGCTTCACAGCAGTATTAAGTCCCCGCACGTTCCATGATACTACTCTAAACTCAGCCATTGGATATGGGGTAAATTAGAAATATGAATATGGGCCAATCCGTGAGGGCAGCATCCAAGTCCAGCAACACACTCATTACTATGGATAGCACTATGTCATTAGATCCCAATAGTAAAATAGACAATTTTAAGCACCTGAAAAGAAAAAAAACAGTGAACAAAACTTTAGAATAAAAGTGCGTGGTGGTGCTCCAGGAGGGCCCGGTTTAGGAGGTATCTGATGGGCCCGCTCAACAGCGTAGAATGGCGAAAATTGGGCCTCAGGGAGAAGGTTCCGGAGCAGCTCTTCAATAAATTCAGTCGGCCGCTGACCCCCTAACCCCTCTGCTAGGCCTACAATACAGAGATTGTTCCTCCTGTTGCGGTTTTCTGCATCCTCGAATTTATATTCCAGGGCTCTGATTTTAGTATGGAGGGTACGCAGATCCGCCCCATGATTCTCCACAGTATCTTCCACATACCCCAGGCGCTGCTCAGCCTCAGACAGTCTGGAGCGGATTTTGTCCATATCAAGTCTTATTAGCCCCACATCTATCTGCATCGCGTCCACCTTAGTGGTTAGGGTGGTGAGAGAGGCCTGGCAATTACCTATGGCAGCCAGCACCTCAGCCAGGCCTGGCTGTGTGGAGGAGGATTGCTCTGGCTGCAGTGTTTGAGTGGCCATATTGATTAGAGCGCGCCGCTTGGTTCCCACGCGGTCTGTACAGGCCACCGCTGTTTCCTTAGTCACAGGGGGGAATTTAAGTTTCTTACCCCTTCCTTTTGATGTCCAGGACGAGCGGCGGTACATGTATAGGGTTCTGCCGGCGTTTGGTGCCTCTCAGCCGCCTTTTAGAGGAAGACAGTCCCGGATTGCAGCGGAGCTCTCACAGACACGTCCGCTCACAGCGCCATCTTGGCCACGCCCCCAACTGTAAATAGTTTAGCTGCCTGACTGTGGTACTAATAGGATCAAAAGAACACCAGCAATTTTCTTCAGGTAGCTGTAAATACTGTAACAAGACAAGCCTGCCTGTCAGTAAGAAGATAACAGGAACGGATCTAGCTAAACTGAATACAGTGTATATATATATATATATGCAACACCTGGGATGCATATATATACACAATACACTGTAAGTGCAGCTAACTCACTGACTGTCCTGCCTAATCTATCTAACTCAAATGAAATGACACTGTCTCTCTGTCTATCTATCTCTCTTTCAACGCTGGAACACAAACTACACAGGGCCGCCGTGCAGGCGGCCTTATATAGTGTGGGGACGTGTTCTAAACCCCCTGAGCCATAATTGGCCAAAGCCACCCTGGCTTTGGCCAATAACAGCTCTCTCTACCGACGGCGCTGTGATTGGCCAAGCATGCGGGTCATAGTGCATGCTTGGCCAATCATCAGCCAGCAAAGCAAATTATGGGCCGTGACGCGCCACACGAATTTGGTGCGAACGGCCCATAACGTTCGGAATTCGGCGAAGGACCGAACAGCCAATGTTCGAGTCCAACATGGGTTCGACTCGAACGCGAAGCTCATCCCTATTGATCAGTATTGGTGGAGTTATCACATCTACATTAGAAGTGTTGGTATTCGGACACATTGTAGATTGCAGATTTCTCATTTGTCTCATCACACATTTTATCACTAAGTTTAGGGCTCTATACATAGAATTATATTATACTATTTGTACTTCTATATCAGACTTCCTGCTGGCGGCTGGTTTTCATTCATTAGATTTTCACAAAGTTGTTCATGTTTTTTAGCGCAGATATTAAATGTTTTATATTTTTATATCCAGCTTTAGAGAACTGTCTGATATTGGTGATATATAAAGACAACCAGGAGATGAAATATATCTCTATTATTATTAGGTTTATGTAGTTTAGACATACACTATATTACCAAAAGTATTGTGACGCCTGCCTTTACAAGCACATGAACTTTAATGGCATCTCAGTCTTAATCCTCGTACACACGATCAGATTTTTGGATGACCGTTCGTCCATTTTTTTGTGGCATGCTAGTCTCATATCGAAAGTGAAGAGGTTACTCTCCATATGAAAATTCCCTTCTGACAGAATACAACTTCAGAAGTGACGTGATGTGTTGAATAGTTTTGTATGTATTCTTTCGTTTCTTAGCATGCATAGTCTTGCTCTCACAATTTATTTTGGATTAAACAAAAATCAGATGCTGAGTTCATGTACGATAAAAATTTTATAGCCTGCACATCCAGCTATTGTCGGACGAAAAATCAGAATTGGCTGTCAAAAGCACCATACTAACGATCATGTTGGATTAGAAGGCCTGCCTTGCAGTCTCCACTCTAAATAATACCAAAGATGTTCTATCGGGTTGAGGTCAGGTCTCTGTGCAGGCCAGTCAAGTTCCTTCACCCCAAACTCACTCATCTATGTCTTTATGGACCTTGCTTTGTGCACTGGCAAATCATTTGGTGGAGGGGCGATTATGGTGTGGGGGGGTATTATGGAGTGGGGGGAGGGGGGATTATGGTGTGGGGGGTGTTTTTCAGGGGTTGGATTTGGCCTCTTAATTCCAGTGAAGGGAACTCTTAAGGCATCAGCATACCAAGACATTTTGGACAATTTAATTCTCTCAACTTTGTGGGAACAGTTTGGGGATGGCTCCTTCCTGTTCCAACATGACTGTGTACCAGTGCACAAAGCAAGGTCCATAAAAACATGGATGAGCGAGTTTGGGGTGGAGGAACTTGACTGGCCTGCACACAGTCCTGACCTCAACCCGATAGGACACCTTTGGGATGAATTAGAGCAGAGCCTGCGAGCCAGACCTTCTCATCCAACATCAGTGCCTGACCTCACAAATGTGCTTCTGGAAGAATGGTCAAACATTCCCATAGACACACTCCTAAACCTTGTGGACAGCATTCCCAGAAGAAATTAAGCTGTTATAGCTGAAAAGGGTGGGCCAACTCCATATTGAACCCTACAGACTAAGACTGGGATGCCATTAAAGTTCATGTGTGTGTAAAGGCAGGTGTCCCAATACTTTTGGTAATCTAGTGTAATAGTCCAGTATTGGATATTTAGGCTCCATGCACACTGGCTTGATACATTGCTGCTACTATAGGAGTTTTGTATTCTGCCTGTAGAAGCAGCTCCATGTTCCAAGACATACTTTGAGCTCAATGTTTAGAGGCAGGAAAAAAAAACCTTCTGGTTCGTGTTTCTGATTGGAGCTTTCTGGCAGAAAAAAATGCAAAACTCTCCTAAACTCGTCTAAACTTTGTACAATAAAATCTCTATATGAAAGTGTTTTTCTGCCAAGGGAACTGACATTTTTTAAGCCCAGTGTACATGGAGCCTTATGGAGTCTAAAGATGGAAAGTGATGACATTTTCATATTTCTATATTATTTATGTGGTTTAGATATAAAACTGTCCCAGAATATTATTGTCTCAGTCAGTCCTGTTATACTCACTGTAATTTCTCTATCCGGCTTGTTGTCAGAGCTTCCATCACATCCCTGAAATGAGGACCCTCCAGATTGTTCCTAGACAGGTCCAGTGTCCTCAGTGTCTGGTTATTTCTTATTCCAGATGCCAGGTGGGGGCAGGAACTGTCTGTCAGGTGATTATTATGCAATCTGTAGAAGAAGAGAAGAATGTTACCAGAAGAAAATGAATTTCTCCCCCAGGAATGAATGTAACTATTCTCTACATGAATGGAACTCATTTCTCTTTACTGGAATCATTAATATGAGATCACATTATAAAAGACGATCGATCATCTACACTATTGGAGGATTTCTCTTTTTGTGGACCCCAATTACTAAATGTGACATGAGAAGTGGATGAGGTGGTGTGATCCATTCATTATTCCTGTATGGGGATTGGACCATACACACTCACACTGACCTCTAGACTTTCACCTCCAAACTTCTGCTAAGTCTTGGATTCAGTTGTAGGGATTCACTTTGATGGTCACAGAAGTCTCACTCATGTTGTGGAAACTTCATTGACGAAAAGTGACACCATTGTACTTTGGGATTTCCTTAGAACATCATGGTGGAGGATTTGATCTTATGGTGTGGAGAAGATTTTATTATTACCGTTCTTTATTTGGAACTTTTTTGAAAATGTTGTACTAATATTGCTGCACTAATTTTATATCTGCTGATTATAAATTCTCTTCATTAGTTATCAGTGAAATAGTCTCCATACCATTGTTATATATACACTTATAGGGAGTTTTGTGATGAGGAGTCTCACTTTTATTGTTATATTGTCACATTTATATTGTGTGAATGTTATATACTAGTGCTGCAGTCTTCATATTATACTAGATGTGATAAATCCACCAATAGGGATCAGATATAACAATTCCATTCACTACAAAAATACTTTCATACATGTGAGGAAGGGCAGATCTCCTCCAATCTATTCACAGCTACTTCAATCTATATAACATATAATGTACAAAAATACATAAACATGAAGAGCAACAAAGTTATCTCATAAAATTACAAATATCAAGAGAAAGTTCATAAATGTGAAAAAGCAGATTTCCTACAACCCATTCACCACTACTTCCATCTCCAATCACCATACAGTGACTTGTGCAGTAAGACCCCTTTCACACTGCAGAGCCGATAAAACAGCCCTAAATCGCTGGTCATTTTTGCGGTGCTTTAGCTGCGCTTTTCGTGCCCTAGTGGGCCGGTGACAACGAGACCTTAAAGTGGAGCTCCACCTATATTTTAAAGTAATTTCCCTCCAAATTCGCTGTGTGTGCTGATAAAGAATTGGCATATTTTTCCCTTAAACTCACTGTTATATACTGTATAGTAGTCGGCACTTCCTGTCCTCGGCCGCGGCCCAGCATTTCCTCCCCTCTCTGCAATGCCTCCTGGGAGATATTTGTCATCAATCCCAGGAGACAATAGGCATCGCTGGGCCGTAGCATCGCTTTTGTTGCCATGGTTACCAAAGCTTCACATACACAGTGATGGGCGGTGGGGGAGGCGGCTGGAGCATCTCAGCTCTGATTACATACAGAGCCCGGGGGAGGGGACAGACACACCATGTACTGATTTATAATAGAGGAATATGATGGGGCAGTTTTAAGGGGGCAATTCTGATGGGGCAATTCTGATGGGGCAGTTTTGATGAGGGCAATATGATGGAGCAGTTTTAATGGGGCAGTTTTGATGGTGGCAGTTTTGATGGCGCAGTCTTGATGATGGCAATATGATGGGGAAGTTTTGGTGGGGCAATTCTGATGGGGCAGTTTTGATGTGGGCAATTCTGATGGGGGCAGTTTTGATAGGGGTAATATAATGGGGCAGTTTTGATGGTGGCAATATGATGGAGCAGTTTTGATGGGGTAGTTTTGATGGGGGCAATTCTCATGGGGTTAATATGATGGGGAAGTTTTGATGGGAAAGTTTTGATGGGGCAATTCTGATGAGGGCAATTTTGATGGGGCAGTTTTGATGGTGGCAATATGATGGGGCAGTTTTGATGGGGCAGTTCTGATGGGGCAATTCTGATGGTGGCAATATGATGGGGGAAGTTTTGATGGGGCAATTCTGATGGGGCAATTTTGATGGGGCAGTTTTGATAGTGGCAATATGATGGGGCAGTTTTGATGGGGACAGTTTTGATGGGGTATTTCTGATGGGGGCAATTTTGATGGGGCAATATGATGGGGCAGTTTTGATGGGGCAATTCTGATGGGGGCAATTTTGATGGGGCAGTTTTGATGGTGGCACTATCATGGGGCAGTTTTGATGGGGCAATTCTGATGGGGGCAATTTTGATGGGGGCAGTTTTTATGGGGCAATTCTGATGGGGGCAATTTTGATGGGGCAGTCTTGATGATGGCAATATGATGGGGTAGTTTTGGTGGGGCAATTCTGATGGGGCAGTTTTGATGGGGCAATTCTGATGGGGGCAATTTTGATGGTGGCAATATGATGGGGCAGTTTTTATGGGGACAGTTTTGATGGGGGCAATATGATGGGGCAGTTTTGATGGGGCAGTTTTGATGGGGCAATTCTGATGGTGGCAATATGATGGGGCAGTTTTGATGGGGCAATTCTGATGGGGGCAATTTTGATGGGGCAGTTTTGATAGTGGCAATATCATGGGGCAGTTTTGATGGGGCAATTCTGATGGGGGCGTCTTGATGATGGCAATATGATGGGGTAGTTTTGGTGGGGCAATTCTGATGGGGCAGTTTTGATGTGGGCAATTCTGATGGGGGCAGTTTTGATGGGGCAATATAATGGGGCAGTTTTGATGGTGGCAATATGATGGAGCAGTTTTGATGGAGGCAGTTTTGATGGGGCAATTTTGATGGGGTAGTTTTGATGGGGGCAATATGATGGGGCAGTTTTTATGGGGCAATTCTGATGGTGTCAATATGATGGGGCAGTTTTGATGGGGGAAGTTTTGATGGTTCAATTCTGATGGGGGCAATTTTGATGGGGCAGTTTTGATGGTGGCAATATGATGGGGCAGTTTTGATGGGGACATTCTGATGGGGTCAATTTTGATAGGGCAGTTTTGATGGGGCAATATGATGGGGCAGTTTTGATGGGGCAATTTTGATGGTGGCAATATGATAGGGGAAGTTTTGATGGGGCAATTTTGATGGGGCAGTTTTGATGGTGGCAATATGATGGGGCTGTTTTGATGGGGGCAGTTTTGATGGGGAAAATTTTGATGGGGGCAGTTTTGATGGGGACAGTTTTGATGTGGCAGTTTTGATGGGGCAATTCTGATGGTGGCAATATGATGGGCAGTTTTGATGGGGCAATTCTGTTGGGGGCAATTTTGATGGGGCAGTTTTGATGGTGGCAATATGATGGGGCAGTTTTGATGGGGGCATGTGATGGGTGTTATGATATGCTTTGCTGGGGGCAATGTGATGCGATTTGTGGGGGGTGTGTGATGCGAATTGCGGGGAGTGATGTAATGCCATTTGCGGGGGATGTTGTGAAGCAATTTGCAGGGGACCGTGTGATGCGATTTGCAGGGGGTGTTGTGATGTGATTTGCAGGGAGCGATGTGATGCCATTTGTGGGGGTGTTGTGATTCGATTTGTGGGGGGTTATGTGATGCGATTTGTGGGGGTGTTGTGATGCAATTTTCAGGGGGTGTTGTGATGCGATTTAGGGGAGCTGTATGATGTGATTTGCTGGGGGCAATGTGATTCGATTTTTTCGGGGGGTGTTGTGATACAATTTGCAGGGAGCGATGTGAAGCCATTTGTGGGGGGTGTTGTGATGTGATTTGCGGGCGGCTATGTGATGCGATTTGTGATGGTGTTGTGATGCAATTTGCGGGGGGGTGTTGTGATGTGATTTGTGGGGAGCTGTATAATGCGATTTGCAGGGGGTGTTGTGATGCGATTTGCGGGGGCTATGTGATGCGATTTGCGGGGGCTATGTGATGCGATTTGCAGGGGGTGTTGTGATGCGATTTGCAGGGGGTGTTGTGATGTGATTTGTGGGGAGCTGTATGATGCGATTTGCAGGGGGTGTTGTGATGCGATTTGTGGGGGCTATGTGATGCGATTTGCGGGGGTGTTGTGATGCGATTTGCGGGGGTTGTTGTGATGCAATTTTCTCAGGACGATGTGATGTCATAGAAATTCATCTTTACTTGCTCTACGCCATTTGCAGGTAGGCAATGCAAGAAATAATGCAATTGTAATTTATTTCCTTATTCCTGGAGGGAGGAGAGGTTTGCATAGCTAAGGGGCAGTAACTTCCTCTGACACTGCCGTAGCTATGGAAACCTGACCTGAAACCTATCACGCTGCTTGTGCTGCACTGAGCATGTGCGAGATCTACAAGGATGAGATCCAGGAAGAAATACAGTCTGGCTTCAGATGCCCACACTTAAGATGGCCACGGCCTGCTGGAAGTTTATAAAATAATAAACTAACGCTATAAACTAACAAAACGGACCTTAGTTTACAGACTAACTTTACTAGAATACATTAAGCTTGTGTATTATAGGGCTATTTTTATTTAAAAAGTATACATTCGGCCGGAACAAAGCTTTAAAAAAAGAAAAAAGACCAGTTTTGCGGCGCGTTCAAAGTGCTTGGAAGTGCTGCCCATTCATTTCAATGGGTAGGGGCGTTTTGGGAGCGCTATTTATAATGCTCATAACCCGCCCCAAAGATGCTGCTTGCAGGACTTTTTCTAATGTCCCTCAAGCGCACCACCCCAGTGTGAAAGCACTCATACAAATAAATGGGAGGCAGTTTTCAGGTGCTATTTCTAGCGCTAAAATGTCTGAAAACTGCCTCAGTGTGAAGGGGGTCTAACAGAAATACCAGAGATTCATCCAGATGGATTAAATCAATGCTGATCAACTTCCACCTCTTTGCAGCAACTTCAATCAACCTCCCCCACACCGGTGAGCAAACATGTCACTTACCAAGAGGTTTGTCCCCACAAGGCCCAGACACGCTTGTTTATATCCTTCCAGCAGCGCCACTCCGCTCAAGCCGGCTTCCGATGAGAACAGACTGTGCCACGGAATGTCAGTCCTCCAGGTAGTATCTCCAATATCACCCGAGGTATCCAGACAATGGCCGCAATCACATTACATAGAAAAGAAAAAGCCTCCATAGTGCATAATCCTTTAATATATATAGAATCACAGATTGTACACTTCCATCATATACACGAGTATACACAGAACTCAGAGCACACACCGCTCCGGACTGCAGCCGTGTATCATGGAGTCCAGGCAGTGACATGGAGGATTTTTATCTTCTATGTAATGTGATTGCGGCCATTGTCTGGACACCTCGGGTGATATTGTATTTTTGCACATTATATGTTATACAGACTGAAGTAGCTGTGAATTTTTATTATTGATCACTATTGGTGGAGTTATCACATCTACATTAGAAGTGTTGGTATTCGGACACATTGTAGGTTGCAGATTTCTCATTTGTCTCATCACACATTTTATCACTAAGTGTAGGGCTCTATACATAGAATTATATTATACTATTTGTACTTCTATATCAGACTTCCTGCTGGCGGCTGGTTTTCATTCATTCGATTTGCACAAAGTTGTTCGTGTTTTTTAGTGCAGATATTAAATGTTTTATATTTTTATATCCAGCTTTAGAGAACTGTCTGATATTGGTGATATATAAAGACAACCAGGAGATGAAATATATCTCCATTATTAGGCTTATGTAGTTTAGACATACACTATATTACCAAAAGTATTGTGACGCCTGCCTTTACAAGCACATGAACTTTAATGGCATCTCAGTCTTAATCCTCGTACACACGATCAGATTTTTGGATGACCGTTCGTCCATTTTTTTGTGGCATGCTAGTCTCATATCGAAAGTGAAGAGGTTACTCTCCATATGAAAATTCCCTTCTGACAGAATACAACTTCAGAAGTGACGTGATGTGTTGAATAGTTTTGTATGTATTCTTTCGTTTCTTAGCATGCATAGTCTTGCTCTCACAATTTATTTTGGAATAAAAAAAATCAGATGCTGAGTTCACGTACGATAAAAATTTTATAGCCTGCACATCCAGCTTTTGTCAGACGAAAAATCGGAATTGACTGTCAAAAGCACCATACTAACGATCATGTTGGATTAGAAGGCCTGGCTTGCAGTCTCCACTCTAAATAATACCAAAGATGTTCTATCGGGTTGAGGTCAGGTCTCGGTGCAGGCCAGTCAAGTTCCTCCACCCCAAACTCACTCATCTATGTCTTTATGGACCTTGCTTTGTGCACTGGGAAATCATTTGGTGGAGGGGCGATTATGGTGTGGGGGGGGTATTATGGAGTGGGGGGAGGGGGGATTATGGTGTGGGGGGAGGGGGGATTATGCTGTGGGGGGTGTTTTTCAGGGGTTGGATTTGGCCTCTTAATTCCAGTGAAGGGAACTCTTAAGGCATCAGCATACCAAGACATTTTGGACAATTTCATTCTCTCAACTTTGTGGGAACAGTTTGGGGACGGCTCCTTCCTGTTCCAACATGACTGTGTACCAGTGCACAAAGCAAGGTCCATAAAAACATGGATGAGCGAGTTTGGGGTGGAGGAACTTGACTGGCCTGCACAGAGTCCTGACCTCAACCCGATAGGACACCTTTGGGATGAATTAGAGCAGAGCCTGCGAGCCAGGCCTTCTCATCCAACATTAGTGCCTAACCTCACTTATGTGCTTCTGGAAGAATGGTCAAACATTCCCATAGACACACTCCTAAACCTTGTGGACAGCATTCCCAGAAGAAATGAAGCTGTTATAGCTGAAAAGGGTGGGCCAACTCCATATTAAACCCTACAGACTAAGACTGGGATGCCATTAAAGTTCATGTGTGTGTAAAGGCAGGTGTCCCAATACTTTTGGTAATCTAGTGTAATAGTCCAGTATTGGATATTTAGGCTCCATGCACACTGGCTTGATACATTGCTGCTACTATAGGAGTTTTGTATTCTGCCTGTAGAAGCAGCTCCATGTTCCAAGACATACTTTGAGCTCAATGTTTAGAGGCAGGAAAAAAAACCTTCTGGTTCATGTTTCTGATTGGAGCTTTCTGGCAGAAAAAATGCAAAACTCTTCTAAACTCGTCTAAACTTTGTACAATAAAATTTCTATATGAAAGTTTTTTCTGCCAAGGGAACTGACATTTTTTAAGCCCAGTGTGCATGGAGCCTTATGGAGTCTAAAGATGGAAAGTGATGACATTTTCATATTTCTATATTATTTATGTGGTTTAGATATAAAACTGTCCCAGAATATTATTGTCTCAGTCAGTCCTGTTATACTCACCGTAATTCCTTTATCCGGCTTGTTGTCAGAGCTTCCATCACATCCCTGAAATGAGGACCCTCCAGATTGTTTATAGACAGGTTCAGTGTCCTCAGTGTCTGGTTATTTCTTATTCCAGATGCCAGGTGGGGGCAGGAACTGTCTGTCAGGCGATTAGAGGACAATCTGTAGAAGAAGAGAAGAATGTTACCAGAAGAAAATGAATTTCTCCCCCAGGAATGAATGTAACTATTCTCTACATGAATGGAACTCATTTCTCTTTATTGGAATCATTAATATGAGATCACTTTATAAAAGACGATCGATCATCTACACTATTGGAGGATTTCTCTTTTTGTGGATCCCAATTACTAAATGTGACATGAGAAGTGGATGAGGTGTAGGGATGAGCCGAACACCCCCCGGTTCGGTTCGCACCAGAACCCGCGAACGGACCGAAAGTTCGCACGAACGTTAGAACCCCATTGACGTCTATGGGACTCGAACGTTCGAAATCAAAAGTGCTCATTTTAAAGGCTAATTTGCATGGTATTGTCCTAAAAAGGGTTTGGGGACCCGGGTCCTACCCCAGGGGACATGTATCAATGCAAAAAAAACTTTTAAAAACGGCCGTTTTTTCGGGAGCAGTGATTTTAATGATGCTTAAAGTAAAAAAAAAAAAGTGAAATATTCCTTTAAATATCGTACCTGGGGGGTGTCTATAGTATGCCTGTAAAGTGACGCATGTTTCCCATGTTTAGAACAGTCCCTGCACCAAATGTCATTTTTAAAGGAAAAAATCTCATTTAAAACTGCTTGCGGGTTTAATGTCATGTCGGGTCATGGCAATATGGATGAAAATCAGTGAGACAAACGGCATGGGTACCCCCCAGTCCATTACCAGGCCCTTTGGGTCTTGTATGGATATTAAGGGGAACCCCGCACCCAAATTAAAATAAGGAAAGGTGTGGGGCCACCAGGCCCTATATACTCTGAACAGCAGTATACAGGCGGTGCAAACAAGACAGGGACTGTAGGTTTGTTGTTAAGTAGAATCTGTTTGTAATTTTGAACATTTTTAACGTGTTTAGCTCCAGCCAAAAAATCTTTTCTAAGCTTTTTGGAAAACATAGGGAAGGGTTATCACCCCTGTGACATTTGTTTTGCTGTCTTTCCTCCTCTTCAGAAGATTTCACCTCACTTTTTTGTCCCAATGAAAAATGTTTTTTGAAAATTTGGGTTTTTTTGTGGAACAAGGATTGGAAAGCATCAGTGGAAAGGAGAAATTGTTTTCCCATATTAACTCTTACAGGAGAGAATTTCCCTTCCTAGGGGTAGATTTCATCTCACTTCCTGTTGTCTCCTTCCGTTTGCAAGTAGGAGTCGTTTGTAAGTTAGATGTTTGAAAGTAGGGTCCTGCCCTATATACTCAGCAGAAATTTGGGCCTTAGGTGTTGCTGTGGCCACAACACTGTAAGCCCTCACAGGGCCCTGCTGTGAAATATTAGATCAAGAATTGTAATTACATGCCCCTGTTGAACAGGAGCTGAAAAATTAGGCCTTAGGCACTGGTGCTGGTGCCACAACACTGCAACCCCTCACAGACACTCTAGTTGGAACGCAGGAACGAGCCCTGCTGCAAATTATTGCTTCAAAAATTGTAATTACACGCCCCTGTTAGACAGGGGCAGAAAAATTGGGCCTTAGGCACTGGTGCTGGTGCCACAACACTGCAACCCCTCACAGACACTCTAGTTGGAACGCAGGAACGAGCCCTGCTGCAAAGTATTGCATCAAAAATTGTAATTACACGCCCCTGTTAGACAGGGGCAGAAAAATTGGGCCTTAGGCACTGGTGCTGGTGCCACAACACTGCAACCCCTCACAGACACTCTAATTGGAACGCAGGAACGAGCCCTGCTGCAAAGTATTGCATCAAAAATTGTAATTACACGCCCCTGTTAGACAGGGGCAGAAAAATTGGGCCTTAGGCACTGGTGCTGGTGCCACAACACTGCAACCCCTCACAGACACTCTAGTTGGAACGCAGGAACGAGCCCTGCTGCAAAGTATTGCATCAAAAATTGTAATTACACGCCCCTGTTATACAGGGGCAGAAAAATTGGGCCTTAGGCACTGGTGCTGGTGCCACAACACTGCAACCCCTCACAGACACTCTAGTTGGAACGCAGGAACGAGCCCTGCTGCAAAGTATTGCATCAAAAATTGTAATTACACGCCCCTGTTAGACAGGGGCAGAAAAATTGGGCCCTAGGCACTGGTGCTGGTGCCACAACACTGCAACCCCTCACAGACACTCTAGTTGGAATGCAGGAACGAGCCCTGCTGCAAAGTATTACATCAAAAATTGTAATTACACGCCCCTGTTAAACAGGGGCTGAAAAATTGTGCCTTAGGCACTGGTGGTGGCGCCCAGAACCAAAAATGTTCTTACAAGCTATCAGCGTGATGATTGAGGAGGAAGAGGATAATTACTCAGGGATAGTCACTCAGCATCAGCATAGGCAGTCTTTGAAGGGATCTGAGATTTCAAAAAAAATTATTCGGTTACATCAGCATCAGGTGCTTGGTAGCTGGTGGTGATCCAAGACTCATTCATTTTTATGAAGGTCAGCCGATCGACCGAGTCGGTGGACAGACGCACCCTGTGATCGGTTACCACGCCTCCAGCAGCACTGAATGTGCGTTCCGAAAGAACGCTGGATGCAGGACAGGCCAGTAGCTCAATTGCATACTGTGCAAGCTCTGGCCAGTGATCCATCCTCAAGACCCAGTAACCCAGAGGATTTTCGGTGGGAAAGGTGTCCAAGTCTGATCTTGCCCCTAGGTATTCCTGCACCATGTAAAACAGACGCTGGCGATGGTTGCTGGAACCGATCATACCTTGGGGCTGCGGACCAAAAAATTGTCTGAACGCATCGGTCAGACGGCCACCTTCTCCACCGCTCCTTCTTTGACTGACCGAAGCCTCAGCAACACGTTGTCCAGAA
Organism: Aquarana catesbeiana; assembly: GCF_042186555.1. Taxonomy (NCBI): domain Eukaryota; kingdom Metazoa; phylum Chordata; class Amphibia; order Anura; family Ranidae; genus Aquarana; species Aquarana catesbeiana. Next base: position 204,829,613 of record NC_133336.1, read on the forward strand.
ACAGGAGTTTGTAACCTCCCAGTCTCTGGGAACGCGTTGCACAGACCTTTCTGCAAGGCCTCCCAAAGATGTTTCATCCTCTGCTCCCTCTGCGATGGCAAGATAAGGTCCGCAACCTTACCCTTGTAACGTGGATCAAGGAGGGTTGCCAGCCAGTATTGGTCCTTCTCCTTGATACCACGAATACGAGGATCCTTACGCAGGCTTTGCAGGATCAGGGAGGCCATGCAGCGTAGGTTTGCTGAGGCATTTGGTCCGGAGTCCTCTGGGTCACTAAGAACGACATGGTCCGCAGCCACCTCCTCCCAGCCACGTACAAGTCCATGTGTTTCTTGGGACTGATCCCTTAAAGACTGCTACTGATGCTGAGTGCCAGGCTCCACCTCCATACTGACACAATCTTCCTCCTCCTCCTCTTCCTCCTCGTCCTCTTCCTGTGTGATCGGCGGGCACGCAGGAACACTGTCTGGATAAAGGGGGCCTTGAGAGCTAAGGAAGTCCTCCTCTTCTTGCCTCTGTTCTGCCTCAAGTGCCCTGTCCATTATTCCACGCAGCGTGTGCTCCAACAGGTGGACAAGGGGGACAGTGTCACTGATGCATGCACTGTCACTGCTCACCATCCTTGTGGCCTCCTCGAATGGTGACAGGACAGTGCATGCATCCCTGATCATGGCCCACTGGCGTGGGGAAAAAAAACCAAGCTCCCCTGACCCTGTCCTGGTGCCATAGTCGCACAGGTACTCATTGATGGCCCTCTGCTGCGTGTGCAGCCGCTGCAGCATGGCCAACGTTGAGTTCCACCTGGTGGGCATGTCACAGATTAGGCGGTTCTTGGGCAGGTTAAACTCCTTTTGGAGGTCCGTCAGCCGAGCACTGGCATTATATGACCGGCGGAAATGCACACAGACTTTCCTGGCCTGCCTCAGGACATCCTGTAAGCCCGGGTACCTGCCCAAGAACCGCTGCACCACCAAGTTAAGGACGTGAGCCAAACAGGGCACATGGGTCATTTGTCCCTGTCGGAGGGCAGAGAGGAGGTTGGTGCCATTGTCGCAAACCACCATTCCTGCCTTAAGTTGGCGTGGCGTCAACCACCTCTGAACCTGCCCCTGCAGAGCTGACAGAACCTCTGCCCCAGTGTGGCTCCTGTCCCCCAAGCACACCAGCTCAAGCACCGCATGGCATCTTTTGGCCTGCGTACTTGCGTAGCCCCTTGAACGCCTACGGAGCACCGCTGGTTCCGAGGAAGAGGCCATGGAGGAAGAAGAAGAGGAGGGGGTGGAGGAGAGAGGTGTGTCACAATCAGCATTTTGGAGGCGTGGTGGCGGAACAACCTCCAACACTACTGCACCTTGTCCTGCATCCTTCCCAGCTGCCAGCAGAGTCACCCAATGCGCCGTGAAACTTAGGTAACGTCCCTGTCCATGCCTGCTGGACCATGAGTCAGCGGTAATATGCACCTTACCGCTGACCGCCCTGTCCAGCGAGGCATGGACATTGCCTTCCACATGCCGGTAGAGAGCCGGAATCGCCTTCCATGAGAAAAAGTGGCGTTTGGGTACCTGCCACTGAGGAACCGCACATTCCACAAACTCACGGAAGGGGGCAGAGTCTACCAACTGAAAAGGCAGCAGTTGAAGTGCTAGCAATTTTGCCAAGCTAGCATTCAACCGCTGGGCATGTGGATGGCTGGGAGCAAACTTCTTTCGGCGGTGCAGCAGCTGGGGCAGGGAAATTTGCCTGGTACAATCTGACGTCGGTGTACCAAAAGCAGATTGCCCACAAGTACTTGGCTGTGACACACCTAATTCTACACCTTCATTCCTCTCACTGCAGGTCTCAGAGAGGACTGAAGGTCTAGTGGGGTTGGAAATCTCAGCTGATGAGGAGCAAGGAGAGATCCTCTTTGTTCTTTGGTGTGGGTCTTTTAGATACGCTTGCCAACGAACTGCATGGCAGGTCAACATATGTCTGGTCAAGCATGTGGTACCCAAGCGGGAGATGTTTTGGCCACGCGAGATACGCTTGAGACATATGTTGCAAATAGCAGCGGTGCGATCTGATGCACTCGTCTCAAAAAAGGCCCACACCAAAGAACTTTTTGAATAACGCGCAGAGACTGCAGCGCCCTGCACATGTGGAGCTTTGGGGTGTGATGCAGTCAATGTGCTGCCCTTAGGCTGGCCCCTGGAGGGCATCCTGCCTCGTTGGTGATGTGCTGCCGCCTCCTCCTCCTCCTCCTCCTCCTCCTCCTCCTCCTCCTCTCTCCTATCAGGCACCCACGTTGAGTCAGTGACCTCATCATCCCCTCCCTCCTCATCACTGGAGCAAACCTGGCAGTATGCTGCAGCAGGGGGAGCATGACTGCCAGATTGCTGTCCTTCTTGGGCACCCCCTCTGTCCGCGCTCATGTTACTGCCTTCATCGAGCTCAGTATCGTCATCAGAGCCTTCCAAACGCTGGGCATCCTCCTGGAGCATGTACCCAACACTGTGGTCAAACAGTTCGAGGGAATCCTCATGAGGACATGGTGGAGCTAGGGAAGGAGTCACTGATGACATTGAGCTGAGGGAAGAAGCCGCTGCTTTGCCAGACAAAGCACCCTGGGCATGGGTGAGAGAGGATGAGGAGGATGAGGACGGCTTGGTCATCCACTCGACCAAGTCTTCCGCATGTTGCGGCTCAACGCGGCCAGCTGCCGAAAAAAAGGCCAAGCGTGTCCCATGGCCACGTGCTGATGAGGATGCACCGTCTCCACGACCAGCACTAGACACAGAGCCTGCTTGCCCTCTCTTATTGGCTTGTGACTGTCTGCCTCTCCTTCTTGGCCTTCCAGACATACTAATGGCCTGTAGCTGCACTAAGCTGGGATAGAACACCTGTAATTTTCTTCAAGTAGCTTTATATACTGTAACCAGACAAGCCTGCCTGTCAGTAGGAAGATAACAGGAACGGATCTAGCTGAACACTGTGAGCAGGACGCACTGTACTAAATGTAAATAGTCTAGCTGCCTGACCGTGGTACTAATAGGATCAAATAGAACACCTGTAATTTTCTTCAGGTAGCTTTATATACTGTAACCAGACAAGCCTGCCTGTCAGTAGGAAGATAACAGGAACGGATCTAGCTGTACACTGTGAGCAGGACGCACTGTACTAAATGTAAATAGTCTAGCTGCCTGACCGTGGTACTAATAGGATCAAATAGAACACCTGTAATTTTCTTCAGGTAGCTTTATATACTGTAACCAGACAAGCCTGCCTGTCAGTAGGAAGATAACAGGAACGGATCTAGCTGAACACTGTGAGCAGGACGCACTGTACTAAATGTAAATAGTCTAGCTGCCTGACCGTGGTACTAATAGGATCAAATAGAACACCTGTAATTTTCTTCAGGTAGCTTTATATACTGTAACCAGACAAGCCTGCCTGTCAGTAGGAAGATAACAGGAACGGATCTAGCTGAACACTGTGAGCAGGACGCACTGTACTAAATGTAAATAGTCTAGCTGCCTGACCGTGGTACTAATAGGATCAAATAGAACACCTGTAATTTTCTTCAGGTAGCTTTATATACTGTAACCAGACAAGCCTGCCTGTCAGTAGGAAGATAACAGGAACGGATCTAGCTGTACACTGTGAGCAGGACGCACTGTACTAAATGTAAATAGTCTAGCTGCCTGACCGTGGTACTAATAGGATCAAATAGAACACCTGTAATTTTCTTCAGGTAGCTTTATATACTGTAACCAGACAAGCCTGCCTGTCAGTAGGAAGATAACAGGAACGGATCTAGCTGAACACTTTGAGCAGGACGCACTGTACTAAATGTAAATAGTCTAGCTGCCTGACCGTGGTACTAATAGGATCAAATAGAACACCTGTAATTTTCTTCAGGTAGCTTTATATACTGTAACCAGACAAGCCTGCCTGTCAGTAGGAATTTAACAGGAACGGATCTAGCTGAACACTGTGAGCAGGACGCACTGCACTAAATGTAAATAGTCTAGAAGATAACAGGAACGGATCTAGCTGAACACTGTGAGCAGGACGCACTGCACTAAATGTAAATAGTCTAGAAGATAACAGGAACGGATCTAGCTGAACACTGTGAGCAGGACGCACTGCACTAAATGTAAATAGTCTAGAAGATAACAGGAACGGATCTAGCTGAACACTGTGAGCAGGACGCACTGCACTAAATGTAAATAGTCTAGAAGATAACAGGAACGGATCTAGCTGAACACTGTGAGCAGGACGCACTGCACTAAATGTAAATAGCAGGAACGGATCTAGCTGAACACTGTGAGCAGGACGCACTGCACTAAATGTAAATAGCAGGAACGGATCTAGCTGAACACTGTGAGCAGGACGCACTGCACTAAATGTAAATAGCAGGAACGGATCTAGCTGAACACTGTGAGCAGGACGCACTGCACTAAATGTAAATTGCAGGAACGGATCTAGCTGAACACTGTGAGCAGGACGCACTGCACTAAATGTAAATAGTCTAGAAGATAACAGGAACGGATCTAGCTGAACACTGTGAGCAGGACGCACTGCACTAAATGTAAATAGCAGGAACGGATCTAGCTGAACACTGTGAGCAGGACGCACTGCATTAAATGTAAATAGTCTAGATAGAAGATAACAGGAACGGATCTAGCTAAACTGAATACAGTGTATATATATATATGCAACACCTGGGATGCATATATATACACAATACACTGTAAGTGCAGCTAACTGACTGACTGTTCTGCCTAATCTATCTAACTCAAATCAAATGACACTGTCTCTCTCTCTCTCTATCTCTCAGCACACCGGAACACACACTACACAGGGCCGCCGTGCAGGCGGCCTTATATAGTGTGGGGTGTGTACTAAATCCCCTGAGCCATAATTGGCCAAAGCCACCCTGGCTTTGGCCAATTACAGCTCTCTCTACTGACGGCGCTGTGATTGGCCAAGCATGCGGGTCATAGTGCATGCTTGGCCAATCATCAGCCAGCAATGCACTGCGATGCCGCAGTGAATTATGGGCCGTGACGCGCCACACGAATTTAGCGCGAACGGCCCATAACGTTCGCAATTCGGCGAACGATCGAACAGCCGATGTTCGAGTCGAACATGGGTTCGACTCGAACACGAAGCTCATCCCTAATGAGGTGGTGTGATCCATTCATTATTCCTGTATGGGGATTGGACCATACACACTCACACTGACCTCTAGGCTTTCACCTCCAACCTTCTGCTAAGTCTTGGATTCAGTTGTGGAGATTCACTTTGATGGTCACAGAAGTCTCACTCATGTTGTGGAAACTTCATTGACTAAAAGTGACACCATTGTACTTTGGGATTTCCTTTGAACATCATGGTGGAGGATTTGATCTTATGGTGTGGAGAAGATTTTATTATTATTGTTCTTTATTTGGAACTTTTTTGAAAATGTTGTACTAATATTGCTGCACTAATTGTATATCTGCTGATTATAAATTCTCTTCATTAGTTATCAGTGGAATAGTCTCCATACCATTGTTATATATACACTTATAGGGAGTTTTGTGATGAGGAGTCTCACTTTTATTGTTACATTTTCACATTTATATTGTGTGAATGTTATATACTAGTGCTGCAGTCTTCCATATTATACTAGATGTGATAATTCCACCAATAGGGATCAGATATAACAATTACATTCACTACAAAAATACACTTTCATACATGTGAGGAAGGGCAGATTTCCTCCAATCTATTCACAGCTACTTCAATCTATATAACATATAATGTACAAAAATACATAAACATGAAGAGCAACAAAGTTATCTTATAAAATTACAAACATCAAGAGAAAGTTCATAAATGTGAAAAAGCGGATTTCCTACAAGCCATTCACCACTACTTCCATCTCAAATCACCATACAGTGATTTGTGTAGTAAGACCACTTTCACACTGCAGGGCCGATAAAACAGCCCTAAATCGCTGGTCATTTTTGCAGTGCTTTAGTGGTGATTTAGCTGCACTTTTCGTGCCCTAGTGGGCCGGTGACAACGGGACCTTAAAATGGAGCTCCACCCATATTTTAAAGTAATTTCCCTCCAAATCCGCTGTGTGTGCTGATAAAGAATTGGCATATTTTTCCCTTAAACTCACTTTTATATACTGTATAGTAGTCGGCACTTCCTGTCCTCAGCCACGGCCCAGCAGTTCCTCCCCTCTCTGCAATGCCTCCTGGGAGATATTTGTCATCAATCCCAGGAGACAATAGGCATCGCTGGGCCGTAGCATCGCTTTTGTTGCCATGGTTACCAAAGCTTCTTATACACAGTGATGGGCGGTGGGGGAGGTGGCTGGAGCATCTCAGCTCTGATGACATACAGAGCCCGGGGGAGGGGACAGACAGACCATGTACTGATTTATAATCGAGGAATATGATGGGGCAGTTTTAAGGGGGCAATTCTGATGGGGCAGTTTTGATGGGGCAGTTCTGATGGAAGCAATTTTGATGGGGCAGTTTTGATGGTGGCAATATGATGGGGCAGTTTTTTATTGGGCAATTTTTATGGGGCAGTTTTGATGGGGGCAGTTTTGATGGTAGCAATATGATGGGGCAGTTTTGATGGGGGCAGTTTTGATGGGGCAATATGATGGGGCAGTTTTGGTGGGGCGATTCTGATGGGGGCAGTTTTGATAGGGGTATAATGGGGCAGTTTTGATGGTGGCAATATGATGGAGCAGCTTTGATGGGCCAGTTTTGATGGGGGCAATTCTAATGGTGTTAATATGATGGGGCAGTTTTGATGGGGAAGTTTTGATGGGGCAATTCTGATGGGGGCAATTTTGATGGGGCTGTTTTGATGGTGGCAATATGATGGGGCAGTTTTGATGGGGCAGTTCTGATGGGGCAATTCTGATGGGGGCAATTTTGATGGGGCTGTTTTGATGGTGGCAATATGATGGGGAAGTTTTGATGGGGCAATTCTGATGGGGCAATTTGGATGGGGCAGTTTTGATAGTGGCAATATGACGGGGCAGTTTTGATGGGGCAATTCTGATGGTGGCAATATGATGGGGCAGTTTTGATGGGGCAATTCTGATGGGGGCAATTTTGATGGAGCAGTTTTGATGGTGGCAATATGATGGGGCAGTTTTGATGGGGGCATGTGATGGGTGTTATGATACGCTTTGCTGGGGGCAATGTGATGCGATTTGTGGGGGGTGTTGTGATGCGAATTGCGGGGAGTGATGTAATGCCATTTGCGGGGGATGTTGTGAAGCAATTTGCAGGGGGCCATGTGATGCGATTTGCGGGGGGTGTTGTGATGTGATTTGCAGGGAGCGATGTGATGCCATTTGTGGGGGTGTTGTAATACGATTTGTGGGGGCTATGTGATGTGATTTTTGGTTGTGTTGTGATGCAATTTTTGGGGGGTGTTGTGATGCGATTTAGGGGAGCTGTATGATGTGATTTGCTGGAGGCAATGTGATGCGATTTTTTCGGGGGGTGTTGTGATACAATTTGCAGGGAGCGATGTGAAGCCATTTGTGGGGGGTGTTGTGATGCGATTTGCGGGGGCTATGTGATGCGATTTGTGAGGGTGTTGTGATGCAATTTGCGGGGGGTGTTGTGATGTGATTTGTGGGGAGCTGTATGATGCGATTTGCAGGGGGTGTTGTGATGCGATTTGCGGGGGCTATGTGATGCGATTTGCGGGGGGTGTTGTGATGTGATTTGCAGGGAGCGATGTGATGCCATTTGTGGGGGTGTTGTAATACAATTTGTGGGGGGCTATGTGATGTGATTTGTGGGGGTGTTGTGATGCAATTTTTGGGGGGTGTTGTGATGCGATTTAGGGGAGCTGTATGATGTGATTTGCTGGAGGCAATGTGATGCGATTTTTTCGGGGGGTGTTGTGATACAATTTGCAGGGAGCGATGTGAAGCCATTTGTGGGGGCTATGTGATGCGATTTGTGAGGGTGTTGTGATGCAATTTGCGGGGGGTGTTGTGATGTGATTTGTGGGGAGCTGTATGATGCGATTTGCAGGGGGTATTGTGATGCGATTTGCGGGGCTATGTGATGCGATTTGCGGGGGTGTTGTGATGCAATTTGCGGGGGTGTTGTGATGCGATTTGCGGGGGTGTTGTGATGCGATTTGCGGGGGTGTTGTGATGTGATTTGCGGGGGCTATGTGATGCGATTTGCGGGGGTGTTGTGATGCGATTTGCGGGGGTTGTTGTGATGCAATTTTCTCAGGACGATGTGATGTCATAGAAATTCATCTTTACTTGATCTACGCCATTTGCAGGTAGGCAATGCAAGAAATAATGCAATTGTAATTTATTTACTTATTCCTGGAGGGAGGAGGGGGAGGAGAGGTTTGCATAGCTAAGGGGCAGTAACTTCCTCTGACACTGCCGTAGCTATGGAAACCTGACCTGAAACCTATCACGCTGCTTGTGCTGCACTGAGCATGTGCGAGATCTACAAGGATGAGATCCAGGAAGAAATACAGTCTGGCTTCAGATGCCCACACTTAAGATGGCCACGACCTGCTGGAAGTTTATAAAATAACAAACTAATGCTATAATCTAACAAAACGGACCTTAGTTTACAGACTAACTTTACTAGCATACATTAAGCTTGTGTATTATAGGGCTATTTTTATTTAAAAAGTATACATTCGGCTGGAACACAGCTTTAAAAAAAGAAAAAAGACCAGTTTTGCGGCGCGTTCAAAGTGCTTGGAAGTGCTGCCCATTCATTTCAATGGGTAGGGGCATTTTGGGAGCGCTATTTATAATGCTCATAACCCGCCCCAAAGATGGTGCTTGCAGGACTTTTTCTAATGTCCCACAAGCACACCGCCCGAGTGTGAAAGCACCCATACAAATAAATGGGAGGCAGTTTTCAGGTGCTATTTCTAGCGCTGAAATGTCTGAAAACTGCCTCAGTGTGAAGGGGGTCTAACAGAAATACCAGAGATTCATCCAGATGGATTAAATCAATGCTGATCAACTTCCACCTCTTTGCAGCAACTTCAATCAACCTCCCCCACACCGGTGAGCAAACATGTCACTTACCAAAAGGTTTATCCCCACAAGTCCCAGACACGCTTGTTTATATCCTTCCAGCAGCGCCACTCCGCTCAAGCCGGCTTCCGATGAGAACAGACTGTGCCACGGAATGTCAGACCTCCAGGTAGTATCTCCAATATCACCCGAGATATCCAGACAATGGCCGCAATCACATTACATAGAAAAGAAAAAGCCTCCATAGTGCATAATCCTTAAATATATATAGAATCACAGATTGTACACTTCCATCATATACACGAGTATACACAGAACTCAGAGCACACACCGCTCCGGACTGCAGCCGTGTATGATGGAGTCCAGGCAGTGACATGGAGGCTTTTTATCTTCTATGTAATGTGATTGCGGCCATTGTCTGGACACCTCGGGTGATATTGTATTTTTGCACATTATATGTTATACAGACTGAAGTAGCTGTGAATTTTTATTATTGATCAGTATTGGTGGAGTTATCACATCTACATTAGAAGTGTTGGTATTCGGACACATTGTAGGTTGCAGATTTCTCATTTGTCTCATCACACATTTTATCACTAAGTGTAGGGCTCTATACATAGAATTATATTATACTATTTGTACTTCTATATCAGACTTCCTGCTGGCGGCTGGTTTTCATTCATTCGATTTGCACAAAGTTGTTCGTGTTTTTTAGCGCAGATATTAAATGTTTTATATTTTTATATCCAGCTTTAGAGAACTGTCTGATATTGGTGATATATAAAGACAACCAGGAGATGAAATATATCTCCATTATTATTAGGTTTATGTAGTTTAGACATACACTATATTACCAAAAGTATTGTGACGCCTGCCTTTACAAGCACATGAACTTTAATGGCATCTCAGTCTTAATCCTCGTACACACAATCAGATTTTTGGATGACCGTTCGTCCATTTTTTTGTGGCATGCTAGTCTCATATCGAAAGTGAAGAGGTTACTCTCCATATGAAAATTCCCTTCTGACAGAATACAACTTCAGAAGTGACTTGATGTGTTGAATAGTTTTGTTTGTATTCTTTCGTTTCTTAGCATGCATAGTCTTGCTCTCACAATTTATTTTGGATTAAACAAAAATCAGATGCTGAGTTCATGTACGATAAAAATTTTATAGCCTGCACATCCAGCTTTTGTCAGACAAAAAATCGGAACTGGCTGTCAAAAGCACCATACTAACGATCATGTTGGATTAGAAGGCCTGGCTTGCAGTCTCCACTCTAAATAATACCAAAGATGTTCTATCGGGTTGAGGTCAGGTCTCTGTGCAGGCCAGTCAAGTTCCTCCACCCCAAACTCACTCATCTATGTCTTTATGGACCTTGCTTTGTGCACTGGCAAATCATTTGGTGGAGGGGCGATTATGGTGTGGGGGGGTATTATGGAGTGGGGGGAGGGGGGATTATGGTGTGGGGGAGGGGGGATTATGGTGTGGGGGGTGTTTTTCAGGGGTTGGATTTGGCCTCTTAATTCCAGTGAAGGGAACTCTTAAGGCATCAGCATACCAAGACATTTTGGACAATTTCATTCTCTCAACTTTGTGGGAACAGTTTGGGGACGGCTCCTTCCTGTTCCAAAATGACTGTGTACCAGTGCACAAAGCAAGGTCCATAAAAACATGGATGAGCGAGTTTGGGGTGAAGGAACTTGACTGGCCTGCACAGAGTCCTGACCTCAACCCGATAGGACGCCTTTGGGATGAATTAGAGCAGAGTCTGCGAGCCAGGCCTTCTCATCCAACATTAGTGCCTGACCTCACAAATGTGCTTCTGGAAGAATGGTCAAACATTCCCATAGACACACTCCTAAACCTTGTGGACAGCATTCCCAGAAGAAATGAAGCTGTTATAGCTGAAAAGGGTGGGCCAACTCCATATTGAACCCTACAGACTAAGACTGGGATGCCATTAAAGTTCATGTGTGTGTAAAGGCAGGTGTCCCAATACTTTTGGTAATCTAGTGTAATAGTCCAGTATTGGATATTTAGGCTCCATGCACACTGGCTTGATACATTGCTGCTACTATAGGAGTTTTGTATTCTGCCTGTAGAAGCAGCTCCATGTTCCAAGACATACTTTGAGCTCAATGTTTACAGGCAGGAAAAAAACTTTCTGGTTCATGTTTCTGATTGGAGCTTTGTGGCAGAAAAAATGCAAAACTCTCCTAAACTCGTCTAAACTTTGTACAATAAAATCTCTATATGAAAGTGTTTTTCTGCCAAGGGAACTGACATTTTTTAAGCCCAGTGTGCATGGAGCCTTATGGAGTCTAAAGATGGAAAGTGATGACATTCTCATATTTCTATATTATTTATGTGGTTTAGATATAAAACTGTCCCAGAATATTATTGTCTCAGTCAGTTCTGTTATACTCACCGTAATTCCTCTATCCGGCTTGTTGTCAGAGCTTCCATCAGATCCCTGAATTGAGGACCCTCCAGATTGTTCTTATACAGGTTCAGTGTCCTCAGTGTCTGGTTATTACTTATTCCAGATGCCAGGTGGGGGCAGGAACTGTCTGTCAGGTGATTATCCATCAATCTGTAGAAGAAGAGAAGAATGTTACCAGAAGAAAATTAATTTCTCCCCCAGGAATGAATGTAACTATTCTCTACATGAATGGAACTCATTTCTCTTTATTGGAATCATTAATATGAGATCACTTTATAAAAGACGATCGATCATCTACACTATTGGAGGATTTCTCTTTTTGTGGATCCCAATTACTAAATGTGACATGAGAAGTGGATGAGGTGGTGTGATCCATTCATTATTCCTGTATAGGGATTGGACCATACACACTCATACTGACCTCTAGGCTTTCACCTCCAACCTTCTGCTAAGTCTTGGATTCAGTTGTGGAGATTCACTTTGATGGTCACAGAAGTCTCACTCATGTTGTGGAAACTTCATTGACTAAAAGTGACACCATTGTACTTTGGGATTTCCTTAGAACATCATGGTGGAGGATTTGATCTCATGGTGTGGAAAAGATTTTATTATTGTTCTTTATTTGGAACTTTTTTGAAAATGTACTAATATTGCTGCACTAATTTTATATCTGCTGATTATAAATTCTCTTCATTAGTTATCAGTGAAATAGTCTCCATACCATTGTTATATATACACTTATAGGGAGTTTTGTGATTAGGAGTCTCACTTTTATTGTTACATTTTCACATTTATATTGTGTGAATGTTATATACTAGTCCTGCAGTCTTCCATATTATACTAGATGTGATAATTCCACCAATAGGGATCAGATATAACAATTCCATTCACTACAAAAATACTTTCATACATGTGAGGAAGAGCAGATCTCCTCCAATCTATTCACAGATACTTCAATCTATATAACATATAATGTACAAAAATACATAAATATGAAGAGCAACAAAGTTATCTCATAAAATTACAAATATCAAGAGAAAGTTCATAAATGTGTAAAAGCAGATTTCCTACAAGCCATTCACCACTACTTCCATCTCCAATCACCATACAGTGACTTGTGTAGTAAGACCCCTTTCACACTGCAGAGCCGATAAAACAGCCCTAAATCGCTGGTCATTTTTGCGGTGCTTTAGTGGTGATTTAGCTGCGCTTTTCGTGCGCTAGTGGGCCGGTGACAACGGGACCTTAAAGTGGAGCTCCACCCATATTTTAAAGTAATTTCCCTCCAAATCCGCTGTGTGTGCTGATAAAGAATTGGCCTATTTTTCCCTTAAACTCACTTTTATATACTGTATAGTAGTCGGCACTTCCTGTCCTCAGCCGCAGCCCAGCATTTCCTCCCCTCTCTGCAATGCCTCCTGGGAGATATTTGTCATCAATCCCAGGAGACAATAAGCATCGCTGGGCCGTAGCATCGCTTTTGTTGCCATGGTTACCAAAGCTTCTCATACACAGTGATGGGCGGTGGGGGAGGTGGCTGGAGCATCTCAGCTCTGATTACATACAGAGCCCGGGGGAGGGAACAGACACACCATGTACTGATTTATAATAGAGGAATATGATGGGGCAGTTTTAAGGGGGCAATTCTGATGGGGCAGTTTTGATGGGGCAGTTCTGATGGAAGCAATTTTGATGGGGCAGTTTTGATGGTGGCAATATGATGGGGCAGTTTTTTATTGGGCAATTTTTATGGGGCAGTTTTGATGGGGGCAGTTTTGATGGTAGCAATATGATGGGACAGTTTTGATGGGGGCAGTTTTGATGGGGGCAGTTTTGATGGGGCAGTTTTGGTGGGGCGATTCTGATGGGGGCAGTTTTGATAGGGGTATAATGTGGCAGTTTTGATGGTGGCAATATGATGGAGCAGTTTTGATGGGGCAGCTTTGATGGGGCAATTTTGATGGGGCAGTTTTGATGGGGGCAATTCTGATGGTGTTAATATGATGGGGCAGTTTTGATGGGGAAGTTTTGATGGGGCAATTCTGATGGGGCAATTTGGATGGGGCAGTTTTGATAGTGGCAATATGATGGGGCAGTTTTGATGGGGCAATTCTGATGGTGGCAATATGATGGGGCAGTTTTGATGGGGCCAATTTTGATGGAGCAGTTTTGATGGTGGCAATATGATGGGGCAGTTTTGATGGGGGCATGTGATGGGTGTTATGATATGCTTTGCTGGGGGCAATGTGATGCGATTTGTGGGGGGTGTTGTGATGCGAATTGCGGGGAGTGATGTAATGCCATTTGCGGGGGATGTTGTGAAGCAATTTGCAGGGGGCCATGTGATGCGATTTGCGGGGGGTGTTGTGATGTGATTTGCAGGGAGCGATGTGATGCCATTTGTGGGGGTGTTGTAATACGATTTGTGGGGGGCTATGTGATGTGATTTTTGGTTGTGTTGTGATGCAATTTTTGGGGGGTGTTGTGATGCGATT